>NC_142337.1:52060000-53417500 GCF_054954075.1 Amborella trichopoda
GGAAATACTTATATGGGTGGTATTTTTTGACAAAAAGAGCATTTAGTCGGAATTTTTGGAAATGTAAGAGCATGCCCACAAGCTACAGATGATATAAAAAAGGATATTAGAGAATATTTGGATAGATTGAAAAAAGATAAAGAGAAAAACAAAAAAAAAAAGAATTACTTGATGATATGCAATTATTTGAAGATGTTGATGATGATGATGATGATGATGATATGTCTAATGTTGCTACGAGGCAAAGGGGAACTCATACTCCAACCGCAAGAGAGAGGGTTATAAATATTGGTGGTAGTGCTGAGAGAAGAACACCTCTCTCTTAGGGGCCAATGGATTCTTTTTTCACCCCTAGCTCCGAAATTGTGGTTTAGGAGAGAGAAAAAAACAAAACAAACCACAATTGACAATAAATATAAGAAAGAACAAAGGAAGTCGGTATGTGAGTGGATTGCAAAGTGGATTTACATGGCCGGCATTCCTCTTAATACTATAACTCTGGATAGTTTTGCATGTATGGTCCAGGCAATTGGGCAATATGGCCCAGGACTTATTCCTCCTTCACTACATGAGGTTAGGGAGCCACTGTTGAAGGATGTTGTATTTGATGTGAATAAAATTTTGACTTCTCAGAGAGAAGGGTGGGAGAAATATGGGGCCACTATTATGTGTGATGGTTGGTCCGATGGGAAATCAAGGGCTTTCATTAATTTTTTGGTTAACTGCCCAACAGGTACTTTTTTTATTAAGTCTATTGATGCATCAGACAAGTCACATGATGGTAGATACTTATCTGGCTTGATGGATGAGATTGTCGATTTTGTTAGGGAGCAAAATGTGGTACAAATTATCACTGACAATGGTGCCAACTATGTTGCAGCTGGGCATTTCTTGACTTTGAAAAGGAAGCATATGTTTTGGACACCTTGTGCAGCTCACTGTGTTAATCTTATGCTTAAAGAAATGGGTACAACATCTTTACTTAGTGAGGTGATTTCAAGAGCTATGTTTGTTGTTGGATTTGTTTACAATCACACCATAGTCCTAAGCATGATGAGGTCTTTTACAAAGAAGAGAGAATTAGTGAGACCGGGTATCACTAGATTTGCCACGCCATTTCTCACTCTTCGAAGCCTAGCCAAGCAAAAAAGTGCCTTGAGGACCATGTTCGCTTCAGAGCAATGGAGTCAAAGCAAATGGTCAAAGCATAAGGATAGGAGAAAAGCTGAAAAAATTACTTTGAATACATCTTTTTGGAGTCAAATAATTATTGCATTGGAGGTGGCTCGCCTTTTAGTGAGAGTGCTTCGACTGATTGATGGTGATGCAATACATGAGGCAATGAATAGGGCAATAACTGAAATAAAAGATGTTTTAAAGGATGGTGAAAATATGCGCAAGGCTATGCTTGAAATTATTGATAGGAGATGGGATACCCAGCTTCACAGGCACCTCCATTCAGCCGGTTATTTTCTAAACCCATCTCTTCACTACAAGCACCCATCCAGTGAGTCAGATCGTGTAATAAATGGTGGGTTCTTAGATGTGCTGGAGCGGTTGGTGCCAGACAAAGATATCCAGGATGAGATCCAGAGCCATGAATTGATTAAGTTCAAGTTAGCCTTGGAAAACTTTGGGAGAGATATTGCCACTCGAAATAGGGACACTACAGATCCAGGTAAAAGCCAAAAGCCCAAAAACAATCTTACTTGTCTCTTACTTTATGTATAGTTTCATTGTTTATTTTATACCCTTAACTTTTAACTATATTCTAAATTATAAAATATTATACAGCTGCATGGTGGGCATTATATGGAAGCGAGACACCAAATCTACAACGTTTCGCTATTCGAGTGTTGCATCTCACATGTAGCTCATCTGGTTGTGAGCGCAATTGGAGTGCATTTGAGCATGTAAGTCATTTACTCCTTATTCCTTAATCCTTATGTCTTGAATTTCAATTTTCTAATCTAAAATCTAATTTATCTGATTTCAAATTTCTACCACAGCTCCATACAAAAAAAAGAAATAGGTTGGAGCAGAAAAAGTTGAATGATTTGGTTTATGTGCGGTATAACGAGCGGCTTAGGGAAAGGTATGAAAATCGTACGAAGCTCAACCCTATTCAATTATATGAAGCTGATGATGATTCCATAAGTGAGCGGACCGTGGATCCAAGACAAGAGTGTGTGTTTGAGGGTTAGGATCTTACATGGCTTGATGTCGAGCTAGCAACAGGGGTTAATGAAAAAGATCGACCTAACACTAGAGCACAAAGGAGTAGAGGAGTTGCTGGGTCTAGTCACACTCGCCCATTAGCTTCAGAGGTCGAGGAGGAAGGTGACTCAGAGGAGATTGATGAAGAAGAATACATGGAGGTCGTCGAGGATGATATTGATGATGCGCATGACGACTCTCAAGATGACTTGTCTGATTGATATTTGAAAAAATGAAGTTCAAATTTCAAAATTGATTCTCAAAATGGATGATTGTATTAATTTATTAACTATTAGCTCTTCTTGAGCTTGAATTTTGGTTTGTATTTTGTAATATCACTATTTTGTGCTTATGGTTGTACTTGTGGTTGTTGATGGCTGTGCTTATGGTGCAAATTTGTGCTTATGGTTGTTGATTGTTGAATGCTTTATGAAGCTAGTTTCAAGTTTCTAGTTTCTATCAAGGGATAGTGGAGAACTGGATACAGAAATCTCCGACAGCTAATAGTTTTGAAGTTAATCATTAAACTAAAATACCTATTATCACATATATCACCTTCATATTTTTTCTATGCATTACCTTATTTTTTTAGATTTTTTAGAATTTTTTTACATTTATTGACTGCATCATCGCGATGCACCCGCATCCGGGTCACATCGAGCTGCATCGGCCCCCCACCGCATCAGGGCCGCATCCCGCATTTTAAAACACTGATCCAAATAATGAAACTTCAATAAAATAGAATACTGCAGAGAGAAAAGGAGAGGGGATTTAGTGTTTGACAAAAGATCCATGCCATGAGAATTTGGGCCATAGCTATGAAGGCTACAGCATTTTAGCATTGGCCTAAGCCTAACAAAGAATGGACAATTCTGACAATGTTTATGCATATAATAGGCAATACAAAGCTATCAAAAATAGAATTTGTACATCTATCATCGATTACTCACTTTATGTCTACAAACAAACATTTCAGTCCAATTGTAATGAACATTAGATACTCTTGTTTTATGGGTCCAGACACTAGATTCTCTAATCGTATAATGTGTCTAGTAATAGTTTTCAAGGTATTTTCTCTTTTCTGATAAATAACCTCTGTGGATTAAGGATTAGCAGAAGAAGAGCACTGCAAAGATAATATTACAGCAAATGAGAGATTCCCATACAATCAAACCCACTCGCGAGACCCCATTCTGGGCCACCATATCAGCTATTGATCTGCTTTCGATGAGCAATCTGGAACAAGATCACCTTAGAGCCTATGACCTCTATAATTTATTGTGACACATATGCAAGTCCCTGTAGGACAATTGATTATGTTGGTTTGATACTTGAAGTGGATTGAGACTCTATGACGATTATGAAAAAACAGAAAGGACTATTTGAAGACAAGCATACAAAGATATTATGTGAGAAAAAGAAAAATGCCCATGCTTGAACATGATCTGCTCTGTAGATTGTACCAGAGTTGGGGTCAGGAGTGGAGAGGGATTGGGAGTGTGGGATCGTGAAAGCTAGAAGCTCGCTATGGTCAAGATTGCTCTCCATACACCCTGAATTTTAGTGATCTCAATCTCAAGATATTGGGGAACTCTATCCGAACTTTTTAGGATCACAAGATAAATTCTAGAGGTCCGAGATCCATATGGTAAAAGCATATTTTTTCCATCTGAAAAATGTATTGAACATGATTTTGCAGCATAAGAAAGGGTAGAGAGAGCATGAAACTGAGACAAGGGTATAAAATAAAAAGAACCTCACAAGTATGAAACTAGGACAAGGATGGTGAATACTGAATATTACCTCACAAGTGACAAGAACTGCAGTTGCATAGGGTTCACGGAACCAAAACAAATATTGTTCCTGTGGAAAGCGACTGCGGAGGCGAGCATCAGTTGTCAATATGAACTCAACAGGTAGATTTTCAACATATACAGGATTCCGAGTCTTGTTATTGAGACAAGCTTTTTTGAATGGCAATCATGCCTCAAATCCATCCTTGACAGTAACATCTTCAACTAATAAATAAAACAAGTATAAAAGACATAAGCAACTCAACAGTGTAAAAGGAAAGAAAGAGTGTAATAGTCAAACCCACAAAGTAACCGACTATAAAGTATTGCTCCAAATGTTAAAACAGTACACCAAGGCTATACAGATATATACAGGCATGCTCAAATTGTACTTGGTAATTACTGTGTGTATTCACGAATGCCCAAGAAACACACTGTTGTTCACTTTAAAAAAAAAAAAAAAAATTGACTAGAACTGCACCAGAATCTAGAGCAACCAACTTTAGATGGCCTACCTATTGCAGAACTGTTTTTCTCCTTTAAGGATCTGCAGTTCGATGATGACAAGGAATAAACAGAATTTTATAATCCCAAGTATAGAAAATCAGAGCCAAATGACGCATTTGTCTGTTAAAGACTGGCTAGTATTTCAGTTCTTACTGTGTTTCAATAGATATTTGACCATATAATAGTTCATTCTAATATATTAATTCAGTATTCACACAAAATGTACACACCAGCGTTTCAAAAACCAGACCGGCCGGGTCAACTAGCCTTCCAGAAATCCAGCCTGGATTGGGGAATCAAACGATTCTCCGGTGTGAAAATTGGTCAATAAAAATAAAAAAATAAAAACTTAAAGTAATAAATACAAATAAAAAGTATAATGGCGATTTAGCCAATTTGGATTGCCCAGTTGCCTAACGGAACAAGGCAACTCCATCCAATTCGGACCGATTCCTGGTTCCGACAAGGAACCAGGGTGGTAGAGATCAATTCCCGATCTGTATGGGTGATTCCTGATCTAGATTGGTGAATTTTAAATCACTTGTATTCACATAGAAATCTACTATAGTTACTCTTTTTCTCTCTCATTGAGTGGCATAGTTCAGATTCTAGTGCACCACATCCAATATCATTGATGTTTAAAACTTTAAATCATAAAGAATTTTCCTGCACTTTAACAAGGTATTTTTGGGTGGGTGGGGGGTGGGGGGTGGGGGGTGGGGGGTGGGCGGTGGGCGGTGGGGGGTGAGGGGTGCAAGTATCATCTAAAATACCTAATATGTAGTTCCACCATTTATTTATTTTTGTAAGAACTTAACGTAAAAAGCATTTTAAAGCTTGCCTTTAAAGTGTACACAATCTGAAAGACCTAGTTCTGTGTTCACTTGATTCTTCACTTTTCTTAATTTCCTCCGTAAGCATCTAGGCAAGGTGACCTATTACCCCATCCAAGGTAAGCTGTTTATCACCATGATCCGATACAAAAGGAATTAAAAACACATCCAAGGCACTTCTATTAAGTAATATTTGTCTGGATACAAGTGCCAAGGAAAGCATATGCTGATGAAAACTACAAAAGTGACTTCTCAATTGCGTCAACTTCCTACCCTCCTTTTTGTCCATAGAACTCTCTGGCATTATGCTAGGGAGAGAAAGCAAAGAAACCTGTTCCACTGCTTCTTATTCTAATTGGTTATAACCATGTACTGCCCTAAATCAATTGACTTCGAAACATAGATTGACAACTTTAAGGCACATCTAAGATTTTCCGTTAGCTGATTCATGTTGTGTAATAATTGCATATTAGCTTAGTTGATACAGAATGGAAAAATCAAGAAATGCACAGCTCCTCCTCATGGATGGTAATGAATCATGTGGTCAATTAATATCGATCTGATTTAGTATTTGAATGATCAATTTCTCACATTACTGTCAAGAACTCTCAGAAAGCAAAGGCAAGAGATGAACTTGACAATGAAAGAATATAAACTAAAATCTGGCAAGATGAATTGATAAGCAATAGAAGAGACTGGCATAGCTTTTCGAACATCAGGTCACCATACCCCTAACGTTTTGAACAAAATGTTCCACTGGACCCATCAAAATTACTACTTAAATTTCAGATAACCGAACTCAATTCATCTTGACCAGCATTATAATAACCAGAACGAATCACAAACAAAATTCAACAATCACGGAATTGAGATAAAATGGCCGTGGACCTCTCAATGTTCTTCATCACATCAGCCTCAGCGTCCATGATGCATATGAAAAAGTTAATCAGAGATGCATGAGAAACACAGAGAAACCAATCAAGGTAATGGAAATTAGTGCACACCTGCTACGACCAGGCAGTTTGACGAGCTCTTGATCGTCTGAAACTGAGCTAGGTAATTGGCCATGGAGGAATGAGATCTGATAACGAAACGATAATGGATTTGTTAAAAAAAGAAAAAACAAACCTAGAATTAGGAGCAAAAAATCGCCATATTCATCGGTGACAGAATTTTATAGGCCGCCTGGTAAGAAAATGCAGACCCGGGGTGTGATCAGCTACGAGTGTTTCCATGGAATTCGATTTACCCGCGGCCGTTAGTTGGGTGTCACGGTAGTATACAGTGCAAAATGTAGAGTAAATATGGGGTGTCGCAGTAGTATACAGTGCAAAATGTACGCAGTAGTATACAGTGCAAAATGTAAAGTAAATATGGGTGTCGCAGTAGTATACGGTGCAAACTGTTAAGTGAATTGATGCGAAATAATAATAATAACAATAAGAATGCAGTTAGCGGCTAGCCTACATAGCAACGCGGGCTTGAGAATAAATATATTTTTTAAATATAATTTGATCTTTAATTTTGGAGAATATATAATCTTTAACATAGAGATTATGAATATGAAAAAAAAAATGAATTATAAATAATAATTATATTAAAAAACATTTGGATTGTTGTTACAATTATTTTTCTGATGGACCACCTATTTGTATCCATCTCTAGGATGAATGCTTTATACCTCTTAGATCCCGTATCGTAGAAATGCAGTCCATCCCGCATGAAACAATTGTTCTAATAATAATAATGAATTATAAAGAAGTAGAAAACCACTTATTACTTTTATATTTTTTTTTAAGCAAAATGCACTAAAATCTTATTTTATTAATAAGATTATATTAGGGTACGTACATGTGAGCATACACTAAATGTACTCAATATTATTTTACTCTAATTACTTTTATTTTATAAAATAAAAAAAAATAGCAAGAGTATTTTTCGCCATTATTAGTGGCATTTAATGCTCCATGCAAGTGATGTCAAACTATATGGGGATGATATTGTTCTCTTTTATAATTAATAAATGTTCTTCTTTCTATCGTGAATTTCTACTTTGTCGATAAATAATTACCTAAAACAGTCCTAAACAAAAAGTTACTACTTTACAGGATAACAGTATTAAATGTCCAAAAATATTGATTAAATGGCAATGATTTCATGCAACGGTTGTATCAGATTGCAACGACGCTTCTAAAAAATCATGTTTGTGGTATTTGTATGACCCAAAAATTTTCACACACACTCTCTTCATCTCAATAATCAATCCCAACAAAAAAAAATCAATTTGAACCCTAGATAAGGTCAAAATTAGTCCACTTCAAAAACAAATCTAGATCATTCATTTGGTGAATTTCAAGATCTTAGCCTTTATAAACTCAAAATCATTTTATTCTTTTTTAACATTGTTCATCTAGTGATAATAAAGCCATCCAAATAAATGAGGATAAGGCCCGGGTGTATCCCACAAATTCAACTGGTGAGGTAGGTGTTCGAGTCCACCTCTTTACTGTTTTAAAATCCTCGTATTGTTGGATACCTATCTGCCCTCAGCACACGGGCGCACACGCACACGTGGGTCAAGCAGTTGTTTGAGAGGGGGTTATCGAGCAGGGCACCTCCGTACACCCGAGCGACGAGAATCCAGGCCCGACCAACTGTAGATCCCATTTGGGTGATTCTTGGACCGTTGGAAAGCTCTCAGGGTATACTTCAACTGGGGATAGTTTTTGGGTAAGTTCGAAATAATTATATTGGGTGTATGTTGCATATGGTCTATTGAGGTTTCTTTGGTCCTTTTGGACTTAGAATCGAAATTTTTAGGAGTTCTCTTAGCCAGAATTTCGATGGGGTGTCTAAAGTTGTCCCTCTTAGCCACTGCTATCTTTGAGTCAATGCGATTGAGAGGTCTCTGACAATCGGGATCTGAAGTGACAATCAATAGGAATCCCGCTATCTTTGAGCAGGTGATACTCCTTGTTGTAGTCACCCCAATACTTCTTGGGAAGCTATTAGTGTCGATGAAAAATACGTCTAAGGCCTAGATCTAAGCATCTCACCAAAACGAACGACCTATGTTAATTGGGCTAAAAGAATACTTTCTAAGTTGTGTTTTCAATTTTTTTTTTTTTTTTTTTGTACTTGTTCATTAGAATGAAAAGGTGGTATATTTCAAAATTTGGATCGCACAAATGGCCATAACATGGTTTTTAAAGGTTGTTGCATTATATTACTATACAACCGTTGCATGAAATCTTTGCCCAATAAACAAAAAATTTAAAATAACCTTACACGTTTCATGAGTAATTACTAATTGGGTTAGTTTATTTATTACAATTTATTTTTTGAAAATGCATATAATGTGAGCATTTATTTTTTATACAAAGAGGTCATTATCATTATTGATCATAGGATGTGAAATCGGGTGGTTGAGGATGTGTCATTGACTGGGCACAAAATCCAAAATAATATTTCTCGAATATTGTGACACATTTCAATCATTTGGATTTCACATCTAGTAGCTAAAAATGATTGTGACTTCTTTGTACCAAAAGTAAAATAGTCTCATAGTAGATAATACCTTATTTGATTTATATTTTTATCGGTACATACTATGCGAAATATAGATATCCCAAATTTGAGCCTGATATGATGTATTGTCAAAATAAATAAATAAAAATATCTAGTCTCACATTTTAAGAAAGAATAATAATATCCAGGCCAAAAAAATGGGACTTAAATGTAAAATATAAAATAAGATCGAGTATTTCTATGTGGGATAAAGCCGCATATTCCCCGATTGAAACTTACAGTCTCATGCACACTCTTAAATCCACGATAAGCCTATGAATCCCTAAAGTTTACAAAATAGTCAAAGGGCCCCTTATCGCTTTTTTATTTCACAAAACTGCCTCCCGTTTTTTGTGCTTACCCCATGGTCTAAATAACTTTCTCCTTTTAATCTTGCCTTCTCTCTTACTCTCTTATGAACCTTCCCCCATTGCTCCCTCAACACCGCAACCATTGCTCCCTCAACACTGCAACCCTTCCCTCCTTTGTGTCTCTACACGGCAACCCTCCCCCATTTTCTCTCACTACCACGTGACCCTCCCATCTCTCTCCCTTTCTCTGCACAAGCAATGTCCCTCCTGTGAAGAATCTCAGATTGTTTTGAAGAGATTTAGTGTTCATTGAATATTATAAGTATATAAGTTTGTTTTAAATAGACAAATATTTGCATATGAGAAAATTAAAAATAAATCTCAAACACCTATACTTAACCCAGACTTACCATAAAATATAAGATATTGTACCTACCTATCCCATATATACTGCTTACAATAAACACCTCCCCAAATATAAAGATTATAATATATACCTTCTATACTAACGTGATAGGCAATATATATTTTCCTGTTACACTCCCCCTCAAACTCAAGATGTTATGAAAGAGAGCAACTGGAGTTTAAACACTAATTGCATAAATGAGCAGGGTCTTCAGGTGCGAAGCGTGACTAGTAGAAACAATGGTTGCCATGCTCAAATTACTCTCTGATAAAATAAATCAGAGAGTCGAGGCGGAGGTGATAAAACAAATCAGATAGTCGAAACACAACTCGATAGAGAGACAGATCAGAGAGTCGAAATATGACTTGGCAAAGAGATAGACCAAAGAGTTGAAACACGACTTGGCAGAAAGACAGATCAGATAGTCGAAACATGACTCGATAGAGAGGACAAATCAGAGAGTCGAAACACGACTCAGCAAAGAATTGAAACACGACTCGACAAAGAATTGAAACACGACTCGACAAAGAATTGAAACACGACTCGACAAAAATTGCACCGACTTGGTGAGCAACAGGGCCATCTTAAAAATTGACGACAATACTTCAAATACAAGGAATGGACACAGCTATGATAAACCTCATTCTGATACCATGTGAAGAGTCTCAGATTTATTTAAAGAGACTCAGTGTCTATTGAAAATTATGAATGTACAAGCTTGTCTTAAATAGGCAAATACATATGAGAAAAATAAAAACAAATCAAAGACACATATACTCTACTCAGACATACCATAAATACAAGATATTATACCTACCATTCCCATATATATCGATTACAATATACATATTTCCAAATATACAAATTACCGTATACACCTTCTATATTATCGTGATAGGCAATATGTACTTTCCTTTCACTCCCCAAATAAGAGTTGCCATCTCTTGCCCCCATTAAAGACCGAAGGGACCAGCCATTCCCTTTCGAGAAGCCAACAAATCACAAAAAATGGTAGGTCATGATTCTAGCCACAAGCATGGGGAAAATTCATTGCACTACCAAAAACTTCTCGAAATTTAGTGAGTCGATACAAACTGGTCAAAATAACTCATTGAAAATCATGTAGTTAAAGACTGATATTGATAAGAAGAGTGGACCTCGAGGATCCAATTAATGGCATCATGGTGAAAAGAGACATCAAGCGTCAGTGCCAAAGTCGTTCAACAGTTACTCTATCAAGAAGCAAAGCAACAAAGTGGGCCACCAGTTCTGCGAGAGATGGACCAGAAAATACGAGTTTTCCGACAAAGTCCAGAATTTTAGAGCTTCAAGCATCCTCACTTGTATCCCAGACTATGGCATTTTCCCCCACAAAAGAGGTTCTTAAGCTCTCTGATAATGCTACTATATTACAGGTTTGCAATTCTCTGAACAACACTCGCAATAGCTTTCATCAATGTGAAAAACTTGTGCAACTATCTTTTTATTTTTGTTCTAGTTTGTGGGCTTCCTTATGAAATATTAATGCACATTGGCCAAAAAGTTAAAAATTTGGGAAAGAAAAGGGATTAGGGGCTCCACGGGTTTTCATAGACCCCAGGGTGTATATGACACCATAAGTTTAAATGGGAAGTTATGTCTTTTTCCCAATGTGTAAATTCAAATTCTGACGATTGTTTGCAATCAAATCTGAAGAGATCTTAAATAAAACCTCCCCACATTTATATTCTAAATTTTTAAAATTCATAATCCATATAGATCATGGCGATCGGTCAAATTACCGTTAAAAAATAGATACTGATCTTGAAAGATCAACCCTCTCTAAGAACTACTAGAAAAGTCGGATCGAAATCACGTAATTTAATAAAGAAATCAAAAAAAGAAAAGAAATTAATGTAAAAATTAAAATAAAAAAAAAAAAATTTTATTTAAACCTAGACCGGTTGGCCTAAGACAACCGAAACCTGAAGTTGGGACCCATGTCAAATCGCAAGTTGATTTACTCCTTGTCCGTATCTTTCTTAAATAGTTTGTACCTAAGACATGTTTTTCTTAGGGTTTTGATTTTGCTTAGGGCATAACGTTCCTAAGGCTTATGAACTAGGGTTTTGAAGATGGTAGAAAATTAAGGTTGTAAAGAATTGACTTACGCTTGGATCACATAGGGTTTCATAGCTCTAAGATTTCTCTAAGGGATTCTCTAGGAATTTAGGTTGTTTTGGGGCTTAGGTTATCTAAGACTTGACGTCTTTTAGAAAGACTTTAGAGGGCAGTTTATAAAAGCCTTTAGTTGGGTTGAATTCCAATTGGGATTAGGACTCGTAGACCTATCTTTAGGGTTGATAGGGTTTGATTGGTTGACTAGTCAAAATAGATTAGACTTCTTATAGAAATTGAGTACTATAAAATCCTTAAAAATTGTCTTAATAGAAGTTCAATCAAAGGTCATGTCAGAAGACAAAAGGACATGTTTAGATTGTACGACACAGCTTAGAGATCTGAGCATGCTCCAGGTCCGTGACACATATCACGTTTTTAGCACTATCTTGGGCCAAAATTTTCTTGGTGATGCTAGATGGCCTCCTGATCCATTTACTTGTAGTCTGGTTTGATTTTAAGGTGTCTAGAGGTTCCGATCTAGGTTTTTTTAGGCTTTTGTGTTGTTTTGAGTAAGTCTGAATTAGTTAGACTATCTTTAGACATATTTAGGCGGTTTACCTAGATTTGGGCAAATTTGATTGGATTGGGGTAGATTAACCTAGATTCGGTAATTTTCTTAGGGATTATAAACTATGGTATTGTTACCAAGCTAGTATGATCCCTATCGTTCAGGGTTATAAGTTTTAAGGTATTTAAGGTTTTTATGGATTAAGAAAACTAGGCAATTTCAAATTGGATGTTTATAATTGTCTCTCTTTGACGCACCCTACTTTTCGAGGTGCAGGTGGGCAGTAAAGAAGTAGACACCTGCTTGTCAACTTTTGACCTTGTTGTTGTTCCTAATACCAAATGGTCAGAGAGCACACTAGTCCATTTTTTTTAGCATCCTCGAGATGCCATGCAATCGCACTTGGTCACCTAGGGTATTTTAATACTAGGGTTTATTGGACATGAGCTTTTCTTGGGATGTTTTATGTTATGCAGCAATGAACGTCTTTACAATTTAGAGTCATATGGTTAGGACAAAACTTCGTAGTTTAATGTCATGCCCAGGACAAAACTTCACCGTTTAATGTCATGCCTATGATGGATCTTCGCAATTTAACATCATGCCCAAGACCTTTTTTTTATGAAATACAATCGACCGTTTAAGTTATTTGAGGTTAGATATTTTTTATTTTTAAAATACACATGACCTTTTATGTCATACCAGATTAAACATTTTGAATTTTGAAATTGAAGAGTGGACGATAGTTTTGGCTCATGCCATTGTGGAACATTTTTTGAAAATTTTTTAAAAGGTTTTGAAAAAGGTTTATAGAATGATTTTCAATTTTTTTTTTTTTTTAAATGTAGGTCTTATAGTTTAGCCACTTGTGACCCTATAGTGGACCTATGAGCATTGCCTATCTTTGGCTAGGATTTTTTGTAGGAGGAATCATCAATTACTCCTTCATTATTTTGCTTGGGTAACTACACCCCTCAGGTTCTCCTTGTTAATGATTCCAAAGTATTGTGGCTAAACGAGGCATGAATGCCTCACTTGGCTATTAAAAGGCATGATTGATCTATCTATTCCTTTTCGATAATCTTTTTTAGTTAAAGTTCATGTTTCTCTTGCAGTGAGCTTTGTTTAGCAAACTAGATCCAGTATCAAATCAATATGGTGGTGTTTGTCCCTTGGTGGAGGTGGTCCATTACGAAGATCGTCCAAGGATATGTCTTTAAACTCCTCTAAAAGGGATACCAACTCACTTGGTATACTTGTGGGCTCAATTTTTTCTTTAGCCACCACAACACACAACTCCACTCTCATTACTTTCATCCAAACGAATAGATAACGTATGACAAAAGTCAACACTTTAAAAAAAAAAAAAAGCCAAGGGAAGAAAATTACAACAATCCTCTTCACCGGATTTGGGAGCACTTTCATCCTTGATAGGTAGGAGTACAACTTCCACAATTCCCATTTGGAAAGTATAAGTGTTTTTGTGACCATCATGGATTACACCCCTATCAAATTGTCATGGCCAATTGAGACGTACCTGACATGCGTCCATTTGAATAACATCACACCATACTTCATCTTTATATATCCTTACCATCAAAAAAGAAATAAACATTGAGAGACTTTTACCTCATTGCCTTTCTTGAACCATTTAATGCGATACGGCTTCAGATGTGACTTGGTTTTCAGAGTGAGCTTTTCCACCATTTCTTGTAAGACTATGTTCTCGTAACTACCACCATCGATTACAATGGTGCATACTTTGCCACCAGCTTTACATCAGATCTTAAAAATGCTTGACTGAAGCCAATCTTCACATGGATTAGCCTTAGGAGTGCTTAGAGCTCGGCGGATTACTAAGCTTTCACCCATCTCAGGCTCAATCTCTTCATGTACCAATTCAAGCTCTTCATCATATATGGATCCAGAAATGTTCTCAATTAAATCCTCTTCCCCATTATCCTCTACAAGATTGATTTCTGCGTCAAATTGCCTGCAGGGTCACGCACTTGAAAGGTGACCAATTTGGCCACACTTAAAGCAAGTTATAGGCTTATAGTGGGGCCTAGAGGGCCGATCAAGAGGGACTAAACCACCATGGCTGGAAGTGGGGTTCTTAGGAGTCTCTTTTACTCCCTTGGTATTTTTGAAAGTTGAACAAGGTGATCTAGCATGGTGTATATAAGTTTTTTATTTTTTCTTTTCTCACCGACTATATCACTTACAATGGTTCAAGTACAATAAAATCTATTGAAAATAAGAAAATAAATAACAAAATATGGTTCTCACTTATTACCACTAAATATAACCCTTTTATTCAATAAAAGAAATCAACACAATGTTTTGGGAATAAGAAAAGCATAAGAAAGAAATACTGCAGAACAAAAAAAAAAAGATGTTGAAGATTACCTCAATCGGGCTTAGTACACCCCACATCGCACGGAATTAATGGTCAATATACTATCAAATAAGGCGGCATAGCCACATTGGATCGAAGAAGTGTGGGTGGCCCTTAGTTAGTTAATAAATCTATTAGCAGCTGGGTGCAGAAGGGCCTAGAGTATGGGACAGCATACCCTCAAAACAAGAGAGAGCATATGGAACTATTATAGGCCAATTATTAAGGCCTCAATGCCTTATACCTTCTTTGGTGGGGCATGCCCGCCTCTTGACTACCTAGGTGGGGTGTGGCCCTCTTAGAATATATGAGAGAGAGATCTCAAGTTGAGAAGAGAGATAGAAACTATAAAAAGTGGGCGTGCCCCTATATGAGAGAGAGAGTAGAGAGAAGAGAGAGAGGTATAGACAATATGGGAAAGGGGACTCCTATTTATAAAAAATTTGTCGATTAGGGTTTCTTTAGGGTTAATCATCTTTAGTGAGATTAAATCTAGATCATTGATCATATAAGACTTGTGGGGTGGAGATATGAACAATCAATTTCTTAAATCAACTACCATGTTTCAAATGATGATGTGGAACATTATCCTTTAGTTTTCTAAACCTAATCCCGTCAAATATTAAACTATGGAAAATATTTTCAAACATGCTATATTTTTCCATAATTAAAATCAATCACTCTTATTTTCAAATCATAATAAAAATTCATTACTTGATCTACAATCCAAGGTGGCTTGTCACAATTCTTAAAAAGCATTGTTTCCTTGAGTGGGACTTGCCACCCTAGGTGGCCTCATGTGGCTCCCACTCAATTTAGTCATGTGCTTTATTTTGTTGTGGGCCCATGGCTCATAATGGGCCCCACATATTTAATGAGTTATAATAAAAATGATTTTTAGAAAATGGGAAATAGACTTTATTTTACTCTGAATATTTTAAATATTGAAAATTGAATCTCTCTTATTTTATAGATTCAATTTGCAAAAATAAAATATCCAAAGACTCATAAAAATTTAAATAACAAATCTAAAACTTAATCAATATCAAAATAATTAAAACTAAATAATTTTTAATGGGATTTAAATTTGAAAAGGTATAGGAATTATTATGTCACTGAAGCACTCCATCTTCTAGTGTGGACTAAAATCCACACTTACTTTCTCAAGCTGACTCAACGGCTCCCTTGATTCACAAACTACTGCAGGGGTTTATTGAGCTACCAAAGTTAGCAAATAGGTAAGGGGACACAATCCCAATTTATAGACTACAAGTTCTCCCCCAAAGACGAATCCAATGACACCTAGACCATAGTGCAACCAGAGCTCTATGGTGCATAAGGGTAATCTCTCGCACATGTACACACATCACTTTGAAAGGTAGTTTGCATTCTCGATATAGCTATCATATGTACATGTGATGTGATGGCTAAGGATCAGGCTTTAGCCCTCATTTCTAAAAGTCAACCATCACATACAAGGGTCACACAGTCCCTCGGCTCACTCATCCGAACAACTCTGACATCATCAAGGGATGACTCACAAAATCATCATCTGTTTAATTCCATACCTAGGTACTATGGGTTTGCCAACTTGATTGCCCTAGCACGTCAAGCCAAGTTTAAGTATTTTCATATAGCATTTGCCTAGTATGATCCACAAAAGGCCACATTTCCATTGAGTTTATGTTCCACTAAGAAAAGATTTATATACAAGCTCTTATAAGGCCTTTAATGGCCATAGAAACACAACAGTTTAAGCCCCTATTTTTGGATGTCTTGCTCTTAAGAGAGCCATGGGTGTCAATGAACCGTCTAATATTACCATGATCAAGTTTTGCCTCTACTTTTGACATTAATCGATAAACATAATTGATCTTCCAAAACATTGCATCTTCACCTTGTCTCTAATGGTTGGTCGCATGCCGCCAACATGCATAGAAACTAGCTGCTTTTCCATTTCTTGTATGTCATTTCTTATCATGAGCTTGTAAAACATCTCAGTGTATTAAGACATGCTCTTAGTCCGTTGTTGGAGACTATTAAATTGGTAGAAGAAAACCTGTGAGGTAATCTATTGCTAGGAACTTTTCCTTCATCGCATACCTTATCTTTTCTTAAGAGGCGTCGTTAGGCTTCCCTTTTCAAAGGTGAAGCTACTGGATTTGATCCTACCATGTTGAGGCATAGCTGCGTAATCTAATGGCTACAAGCTTCACCGGAAGCTCCTTTAAGGTTTCTTTATAGTTGAATAACTTTTCTACAATGTTAAGCCAATTTAGAAATTCTTTGAGATGTAGTTGTCCATGGAACTCCAATATGTAAAGTTTGATAGATCTCCATCAAACATAAATTTATCCTCATTGCCCTCCTCTCGCAGATGTCGTTCCATGAAGGGGTTAACCTCATACTCATTGTTAGAGCAGTGTTGACTAGATTCAAACACATTTTGAAATATTTAAATGCTCAAGTTGTGTAGTCAAATGCTCAACTTGGTGACAAAACTCCATCAACTCCTTCCTTGTATTATTCTCCAAATAGTTGCCATGTCCTTCCCTACTTCTAGCATTTCTTTCTACCATGAAAGAATATTGTTTTCTATGAAATAATATATTTATTTACGGTGAAAATCTGACAGATATTTCGATGAAGATCTCTCGAATTTTAACACCTTAAACTAATTAAAAAGATATAAATAAAGTGGTAGAGAAAGTGAGACAGATCTAATTTAGATCTAAAGCCAGATTTGCCCAGAAACGAGCAAATCTACTCTCAGATCTGTGGCATAACCAATATGATCCAGAGCATTAAAATATGATTTTTAAGACAAGTTACATATCAAAAATAAATAAAAGAAGTAAAACAGTAAAAAGAAGAAGAAAGAGAGAGGAAGAAATAATACCAAACCGGGCCAGATGGCTCGAGATTCCTAAGCCTTCGAGGGCTTGCCCGTATCAGAACTTGTCCCCTTTGCCTCTTTGATTTCAGATGTTGACCAGCAGATCTCTGGTGTAAAGGGTTAGATCTAAGGTTGTTGTGCCCTAACTCTAGTTTTGATCTAGGGTTTTTGTGCCCTAGGTCTAGGTTTTTTTAGTCTTGGGGGTTAGGACTTCATTACGGTAAGGTTTCTATCTTCTCTAGGGTTTTCAAACTAGAGATTTTCCTAAAGCTGACGGTCTTTCTCAGGGTCTGGAGGAGAATTTCTTTAGCTTTATAAGGGCTTTGTGATATCCAAATGTTGAATATGAATTCTGATACTTTCTCTAATTTTTTTGGGATTTTTGGGGATTTTTCCTAAATTTTTAGGAATTTTCTATGGGGTTTTCCTATTTTTGGTATTTTGGGTAATTTTCCTAATTTCAGGTATTTCTAAGGTTTTTTTGGTCTCTTTTTCTCTCTCCTTTTGGGTTAGGGAGAGGGGGTATTTATAAGATTCAATTGGTGATTTTTTCTAAATTGTTTAAAGTCTTTTCAAATTTTTTAAAATTTATCTTAAAGTTTTAGCTTTATTTAATTAAAGAAAACGTGTTTACTATATCATCAGATGCATTGACTGCATCATTAGCCAGCATCTGGGCCTGTGGGGCCTGTTATAGCCTGGCCCGCGGCTGACAGTTGGGTCCCAAAGGGACTAAATTGTCATTTATTATATCTTTTTATTCGTAGGTCTGATTCTGGCGATGCTTGGACCGCTGGAAAGCTCTTGGACTCTACTTCAAATTGAGATAGAATTTGGATAGTTTTTTGGGTAATTAAATAAGTTCTACTAGGATAATATGGTCCTAAGGGTTCAGAAAACTATAGAATTTGGCAGATTTAAAATGGGGTGTCTACAGTTGCTCATCTTTGGCACTCCATATCCTTCGAGGGACAGGTGAATGATAAGGAAGTAGACATTTTGGCATTTCATGTCCTTCGAGGGGCAGGTGAATGTCAAAGATAAAGCAGATATTTTAAATTTCTTCCTGAAGTCACGTGGTCAGGGGGCACACCAACTATCCCTCCCAGTCATTGCGCTCACCAAGCGCACCCACCTAGGGCATTTTTCCTCCTAAGGTTTTCGGCGTGAGATGTCGGTGAATTACACAAGCTTGAAACAGAGTTGGATTTTCTAGCCATGCCACTTAACTTCATGGATTTTTGTAGTTTGAATTTTTAACCCTGATATTTTTTTTGATCTCCTTAGGATTTCCTAAGGTTGTTTATAAGAAAAGGCTTTCTATAGGAAAAGATTTGTCTGGCCGAATCAGAAGTAAGAGATGAGGTAGCAACCCGGCAATTGTAGCAACGCGGTAATCATCATATATGGGTGTCCAAGCTCCTTCATTTTTTAAAGACTTTTTTTTTTTATTGAATTTTTTAAAGTACGGGGAGATTTGAAATAAAACCCAACGCAATGATAGGTTATGATTTTAACAATGAAATTAAAGTTTCTGGAAAGCACAAGACATATTGTGAAAATTTTGAAAAGAGAACGATATTTTGAAAAACAAGGTTGGTTAGTAGTTTTAACTCCTGTAACCATGGAGCCCTCTACGCAGTTTAACGTCATGTAGCGATGGACTATACACCTGTCAATACGGGGATAGACGAAATTCATCAAACATGATGGTTGTGCTCTGCATAAACCCGACCTTTTTGCATCATACAGGGCTAGACGGTTCTTGCCTCGGCTCTTTTACGTTGCACGAGTTTGACGTTTTTCTATCTAACAGGTGGTTGTGCCTTTGATACACCCGACCTTTCATGTCATACAGGGATAAACGGTACTTGCCTCATCTCTTTTACGTTGCACGAGTTTGACGTTTTTTCATTGAAACAGGGTGGTGGTGCCCTGGATACACTCGACCTTTCATGTCATATGAGGCTAAACGATACATTTCTCGTCTCTTTTACGTCGCACGAGTTTGAAGTTTTCCATTAAATAAGGTGGTTGTGCCCTGCATACACCCGACTTTTCACGTTGTACGAGGCTTGACGGTCCCTGTCTCAACTCTTTTACGTCACACGAGTTTGACGTTTTTTCATTGAACATGGTGGTTGTGCCGTGGATACACCCAACCTTTCACGTCATACGGGGCTGGACGGTCCCTGTTTTGGCTCTTTTACGTCGCATAAGTTTGACGTGTTTCCATTTAACAGGGTGATTGTGCATTGGATACACCCGATTTTTCACGTCATACGGCGCTAGACGGTCCCTGTTTCAGCTCTTTTAGGTTGCACGAGTTTGATGTTTATCCTGTCTCGGCTCTTTTATATCGTACGACTTTGACATTTATCCTGTCTTGGCTCGTTAATATCGCACGAGTTTGAAGTTTTTCAAATTGGACTTTGGGACATCGTATGCACACACGGTGATGAGCTCGCCTCAGGAGATCTAGTTGAGAAAAAAATGCTCTCAGACTGGCCAATATCATCATTGGCGAGGTTCACCCATCTCCGATATGTGCTAGTTGATAGTTATACTCATACAATCATGGAGTGCCTGTGTAGTTTCAAGCCTTTATAACAGGCGTAGGAACTTGGCTTCAAGAACAAGGCCAGATCGACTAACAGGTTAACATCTTGTAGTGATGGAGGAAGTCATTTCTAAAAGGGTTTTGAAAATGAAGGGTTTTAACAATCAGATTGAAACAACGCTTTTAAAAAGGATGGGCCTTACAGTTTTGCCATTTGTGGCCCCTTTAGTAGTTGTTTTCTTTATTATATCTTACCCAAAGATGATGAAAGGATTTCCTTGTGGGATCGTGAGAACTCAAAAGTCTCGAAGTTGTCTTTTTACCTTTGGAACTTTCATCTTGTATTTCATGTGTCCATGACGAGTTCTTTAGATTCTTGCTGAGCTTCCATCTTGGAGAGGTCCCGACCCGATGTTCTTTCAGGATTCGTCCAAGTCACTTCGGTTTTCCATTCATATCACGCTTCCGCATCTTTCTCAGTTGGTTATGTTGGGAACCTGCAGGGTTTAGGAGGAGTCTTCGTCATCATGGTCTGCTTGTGTCGTATTGTTGGAACTTGCAAGTACTTGTTTGTACGTGAGTGTTGTTTAATCAAAAGCTCCTTCTTGGAGTTTTTCTTTTCTTTTGTTTTTCCCCGTGATGCCCATTTAAGTTTTCACCATGTCCTTTCTTTTTCTTTTTTCTTTTTTTTTGTGATGCATTTTCAGGTTTTCACCATTCGTTTGAGCCCGTTACAGGTAGTATTTTTTGAAATATATCGCATTGAAAGGGCCGTTGAGCTCGCACCCCTCTTGATTCTTGATCTTATAAGATTTGCCTGTGTGCACTCAGGTGACCACGAATGGCCCCTCCTAATTAGGTTTGAACTTGCTTAAAGGGTGTGGGTTTTGCATGAGTGTGGAAGATTTTCTTGAGTATCATGCCCCCTTCCCTGAACTGTCAAAGAAACTCTTTACTTTGGTATGCCCTCTCGATTCTACGTTGGTAAGAAACAGTATTTTGTGTTGCTGGTAGTCGTCTTTCAACTAAATTAACGAGGGCAGCGATTCGTGTTTCGATCTTTTGTTCCTCATCTGAATATTTATGAATAAGCACTCGGAGAGACGGTATCTCAACTCAATGGGTAACACTGCTTCCATACCATACACCAATGAGTATGGGGTCATGCCAATAGGAGTCTTCTTAGTTGGCCGGTAGACCCATAACCCATCATTAAGCTTTTCGTGCCAATCTTCGCTACCTTTTATTATTCTGTCTATAATTTTGAGAAGTCATTTGTTTGTAGCCTCTGCTTGTCCATTTCCTTGAAGGTAGTAAGGTGTGGAGAAATTTTGTGTTATCCCAAACTTTTTGCACACCTTAGAGACCTTTTCATTTTTTAGATTAGATCCATTTTCAGTAATGATTGACTCAGGAACACCAAACATGAATACAATATTGTTCTTTATGAAACAGGCAATATGTTGTCCCTCAATTTTGACAAATGATGCAGGCTCTACCTATTTGGTGAAGTACTTTATAGCCGTTAATATAAAACGGTCGACGTTTGAGGCTTTCGGTGAGATCATTTCGATGATATTAAGACCCCACATGGCAAAGGGCCATACAGGCGGTGTTGAGTTGAGTGGTACGGACAGTGCATGAACGAAGTCTCCATAAAGCTGACATTTGGGATACCTCTTTACGAACTTCCAACAATCTCCAGCCATGGTGGTCCAGTAATAGCCTTGGCTCCTGATTTTTTGAGCTAAGGCGGCTACATCAGAATGACCTCCTTCATTGTGTAACTTTGTCAGTGTCACACCCCAAGAATATACAATACTGTTATTCCTGAGATGTGACAGACAAACATATATACATCTATTGATAGGACAAATTTACAGTGGCAAATTCTTACAAGGTAACAAAAGAAAGTTAAGCTAGCACGACAACAATATCTTCCAAAGTTGATCCCGACGAGCACTCAAAATGAAACCGCAGTTATCCTGAAAAATGTTTACCATAGTTTGATGAGTTTGGCTACTCAGTAAGTGGTCACCATAATCCTAAAAATAATCATGGTTGAAAGGTATCAATATTTTCAAAAATGAGATCTATTAAAAGGAATGCAT
Organism: Amborella trichopoda; assembly: GCF_054954075.1. Classification (NCBI taxonomy): domain Eukaryota; kingdom Viridiplantae; phylum Streptophyta; class Magnoliopsida; order Amborellales; family Amborellaceae; genus Amborella; species Amborella trichopoda. Next base: position 52,082,268 of record NC_142337.1, read on the forward strand.
TAACAGTTTCACTTTCAAACAAATGCATAATTAAGTATAATCCGAATAATTGAAATGCATATCACATTTTAACATCAATGCATAATTCAAAAGATTTCACAAAATACCCTATTAAAGTCCCAAGTAGGTCACCTATATACCCCATCAGCGTCCTGATGGGTCCACTTAATCTCTATCGGCGTCCCAGATAGGTCCACTTAATCCCTGCATGTCCACTTATACCTCACCGGCATATCGGATGAGTCCACTTAATCCCTACCGGCATCCCGGATAAGTCCACTAATACCTCACCGGCGAACCAAATGAGTCCACTTGCATACTTAAAGTATTTCTAAATCTCTTTAAACATTCGAAAGCAGCAATATCATGTACTCAACATATCACTGAAATCATTAATATGAATTTCACTGACACCATAATAACAGTCACTTTCAAAAACATTTCAAAAATAACCAATCAAATATTTTGGGCTCAAATTTAAAAAGGTAGCAGTTCGTAAAGACATTCTAGCATAATTACCAATTTAATGTGTATAGAAAAACTATTATAGAAATTCATGAATACAGAATTATCACAATTTATGGGATGTCAATTCACAAATAAACATTTCACAACAATGCTGTAATCAATTGTAAAACTATCAATTTTTAAATAATAAGGCAGTCATTTGCACCTGAATTTTACAATGTCTAAATATTCAAAAACAGTAGAAAGAAATATCACAATTTTACTAAAAGCAGAAATATCACATTTAGTTCTAATAATTTTACAGTATCTAAAATTTTCTAACAATATACAAAAAAAATAAATAAGTTTATTTCTAATAATTTACAGCATTCAAAATTTATAACATAAATAAAATATCACAATTTTTATTAAAACGGTTATGTTTCAAAATAATGAGGTCGCGTGCGCATAAAATTTATCGCATCTAAAATTCATGATAATAAGCAGAAATAATTATTTCATTTCATTTTTAAAAAGAATGGATTATTTCAAGATAATGAAGTCACTTACACACAAAACTTATAAAATAAAGATCCTGAAAGGAAATATCACTATTTATTAAAAACAGACTATTTTTCAAGAAGATGATGTCACTTACCGAAAATATTTGAGAGAAAACTTCGATAAAATTCGGCTAGAGAGAGAAAAGCGATGAGAGCACTATGGGTAAAATCCTGAGAGGAAGTAAACCTTTGGATTTGAACAAAAATAAATAAAAATGGCTTGAGTTGAGGCACACAAGGTTTTCAACTGTCTATCACATATGAGAGATAGTTGGGCCGTCTCATTAAATCTTGAACTGATAGAGGATTAAAATGGGAGAGAGAAAGTATGATACCCGAAAGGCTTTTTCAGAGACACTCTTTAGACCAAAGGACAACTTCTTTTATAAAGCATACATGGCTTAAAACGCATGATGCAAAAAGTCACACATCATTTAAGTGTGTCACTAGAGGGTTAACTGCGATATATGGTACTGCCACCACACAATATTACAATTAAGCAGCATCTTATGGAGGCACGTCCGCTTTACTTACGCTAGCAAGAAGAAAAGTTTTGGACGCTTGCATACAATTATGATAAAAGAGCTGATGGACCAAAGGTCCACCTTAAAGGAATGGACAAGCATAAAAAAAAAACACTATTTGAAAAATCGTAACTTTGAATTATTAATCAAATATCCAAGAAGCCTGGGTCCATATTTAAATTGAGGGGTAATTTTGCATAAGAGAAAGATGGTCCTTGTGGTGCATTTTGTCACCATGAATTATCGTTCTAAATATTTTATTATGTATTTTATTTGATTTGATTTATTTATTTATTTTTATCATATTTATTCTATTAACACTATTATTTTTATTTTTATTTTTATTTTTATTTTTTTTTTAAATTTCAGGATTATTACATTCTTCCCCTCTTAAAGAAATTTAGTCTTCTAAATTTGTGTACCTGATTACTGAAAAAGATAACGATATTTTTCTCTGATATCGACTTCTCGTTCCCAAGACGACTCCTCTCTTGAATGGTACTGCCATAATACACAGACAAAAGGAATCTCCTTGTTGCACAACACTTGTACCCTTCTATCCAGTATCAAAATTGGCTGCTCAATGAAGGATAGGTTCTTTCTGATCGGTAAAGGTTCATATTTCAAGATATGGGATGGGTCGGGCTGATATTTTAGTAGTGAAGATACATGGAAGACATTATGGACGTTTGCCAACTCGGGTGGTAAGGCAAGTCTATAAGCCACACCTCCGATTCTTTCCAAGATTTCAAATAGTCCGATGTAACGTGGGCTCAGCTTTCTTTTCTTGCCGAATCTCATAATGCCCGTTATTGGTGAGATTTTTTGGAAAACTCGATCACCTTCCTCAAATTCTAGATCTCTCTGTCGGTTATCGACATAACTCTTTTGCCAACTCTGAGCTGTTCTGAGCCTTTCTCGAATTAATGCTATCTTATCTGTGGTTACCTAGATAATTTCTGGCCCCAAAAGTTTTCTTTCACCAACCTCGTCCCAACAGATGGGTGACCTGCATTTCCTTCTATATAGGGCTTCATATGGTGTCATCTGAATACTGGCTTGGAAGCTATTATTATAAGCAAACTCAATTAAGGGTAAATGGTCATCCCAGTTTCCTGTAAAGTTGATGACACAGACCCTCAACATATCTTTTAATGTTTATATGGTCCTCTCCGTTTGTCCATCAGATTGGGGGTGAAAGGCAGTGCTAAAGGTGAGTCTCGTCCCCATGTCTGACTGTAGCTTAGCCCAAAGTTTAGAAGTAAACTGAGTATCCCTGTCCGATACAATACTGACCAGAACTCCATGCAACCGCACTATCTCCTTAATGTACAATTGGGCCAGTCGATCCAAATCGTACGTCGTGCGAATCGACAGAAAATGGGCAGCTTTGATCAGCCGGTCTACAATGACCCAAATGCTATCATGTCTTGAATTTGTTCTAGGCAAGCCAGAGACAAAATCCCTAGAGATGTGCTCCCACTTCCACTTTGGCACGGGTAAATGATGCAACAACCCAGCGGGCCTTTGATGTTCAGCTTTCACTCGCTGGCATGTTAGGCACTTAGATACATATAGTGCTCCCACTTTTTTCATATTATTCCACCAAAAGGTTTTCTTCAGATCCTGATACATTTTAATACTTCCGAGATGTATCGTATAACGAGAGTGATGTGCTTTTTTTAAGATAGCTTTCTTCACACTCTCATAATTCGGGACACAAAACCGACCTTTGAATCTTAGCAAATCCTCACTACATATAGAGAATTCTTCTCTCTTTCCCAACTTCACCTCTTCTATAATTCTTATAAGCTAAGGGTCTTTCTTTTGTACCGATCGAATCTGTTGGATTAATTGGGGTTCTGCCTTAATGTTGGCAATCATACTTACCACATCAATAATGGACGGAGTCGGATGCCAATCCACTATTTCCTCTAACAATCGCATTTCATGGATCATTAGATGAGCTAAGACTCCCATAGATTTTCTACTTAAAGCGTCGGCCACAACATTTGCTTTTCCTGAATGATAAGGGATTGTACAATCATAAGCTTTTAAGAAATCCATCCATCTTATCTGTCGCATATTTAAATCCTTTTAAGAGAAGAGGTATTTCAAGCTCTTATGATCCGTGTATATTTCGAATTGCTCACCATATAGATAATGCCTCCATATCTTCAAAGCGAATATTATTGCAGCCTGCTCCAAGTCATGAATTGGATATTTTTTCTCAAATTCTTTCAACTGTCTGGATGCATATGCCACTACTTTCCCATATTGCATTAATACACAGCTCAAGCCTTTATGTGAAGCATCACTATAAATCACAAATCCCCTACTCCCCTCAAGAATAGTATTGAAGTTAATCGAGCTTTTAGTTCTTGAAAACTCTCCTCACATTCACGTGTCCATTCAAATTTGACATTTTTATGTGTCAATGGGGTTGCGATTCGAGAAAATCCTTCTACAAATTTTCTATAATATCCTACCAATCCTAAAAAGCTTCGAACTTCAGTCACATTACTTGGTTGTTTCCAATTAACAACAGCTTCAACCTTCGAAAGATCAACTGATAGACATTCCTTTGATAAGACATGTCCTAAAAATGTCACTTGTTCAAGCCAAAATTCACATCTACTAAGTTTGGCATACAATTTCTTTTCTCTTAATATTTGCAATACCATTCTTACATGCTGCTCATGTTCCTTCTGATTCATGGAATAAATTAAAATATCATCGATGAATACCACAATAAATTTATCCAAAAAGGGCTTAAAGACTCAATTCATCAAATCCATAAATGCAGTCAGTGCATTGGTTAATCCAAAAGGCATGACTAAAAATTCATAATGGCCATACCTTGTTATGAAAGCTGTCTTGGGAACATCTTCACTTTTAATCTTAAGCTGATGGTACCTAGATCTAAGATCAATTTTTGAAAACACTTGTGATCCTTGTAATTGATCAAATAAATCATCAATTCTAGGTAATGGATACTTATTTTTCACTGTCACTTGGTTCAACTGCCTATAACCAATACACAATCTCATAGTCCCATCTTTCTTTTTAACAAACAATACCGGAGCACCCCAAGGTGACACACTGGGCCTGATAAAACCTTTATCTAATAATTCTTCTAATTGTTGTTTAAGTTCTTTAAGTTCTGCAGGTGCCATTCTGTAAGGTGCCTTAGAAATCGGGGCCACTCCTGGCAATAATTCAATAGAGAATTCAATTTCCCTGTCAGGCAGCAATCTTAGCAATTCTTCAGGGCAAACGTCGAGAAATTCTCGAATAACCGGAGTGGTATCCAAATTTATCTCTTCCTTCCTATCTTCTTTGATATAAGCAAGAAAGCCTTGCCACCCTTTTCGAATGAGGCGATTAGCTCGAATACAGGAGATTAAATATAATGGGGAGTCTTCTTTGATACCATTGAAGTAAAATACTGGTTGATCCGGAATACTAAAGGTAACCATTTTCTTGTAACAATCAATACTTGCATGGTATGCAGAAAGGCAATTCATGCCTAAGATTACATGAAAATCTTGAATTTCTAGGAGTATTAAATCAACCAACAGTTCCTTTTATTCTATCTTTATTACACAAGACTTGTACACTATATTGGTGTCAATTGAATTTCCCATCGGTGTGGCTATCTCTAGAATGTATTATAATTGTTCTGGTTTTACCTTTAAGTGGCATACAAAGTGTTGTGACACAAATGAATGAGTAGATCCATGATCAATCAAAACATGAGTTACTTTTTGAAAGATAGTAAGGGTACCTTGGATCACTGATTTTGAGACCTGAGCGTCTTGCTCAGTAATCGTAAATACTCTTCTCTTCATCTGAGGCCTTGGAGCTATTTCTCCTTGCTTTGGAAGCTGTTGCGTCTGTAAGCTAGGACATTGTCTAATCTGATGTCCCAATTTTCCACATTTAAAATAGGCTCCGGTATTCCAATAACAAGGGCTTGATCCATAGTTTTTCTCACATTTTCTACATGGTTCTATTGGGCTTTGAAGTGGCAAGGGCCTTGGCTTCTTGTTTGCCCTTTCAAACTGTTGTCGGTTAGATGGCGTGGGTCTAACATGACTTTTCTGAATTTTTGTCTTTTGGTAATCTTCGAAGTCTTTTTCAACAATTTGGGCTCGATCCACTATTTCAATATAAGTTCTCAATTTTAATATTGATATCCTACTTCTAATAGTTTGCCTGAGACCCCTTTCAAATTTGTTCACCTTTCTTGCATCATTATTAATCATATGTGGTGCAAACCTGGCCAATTCAGTAAACTTGGCCTTGTACTATGCTACTGTCCGATTTCTTTGGATTAATTCCAGAAATTCCATTTTTTTGGTCTCGAATAAAATCTGGGAAATACTTTTCATTAAATGCCTCTAGAAATACTTCCCAAGTCAATGGTTTATTTTCTTTAACCAATACTCCTTTTGCCATTCGCCACCAATGTTGTGCTTCACCTTCTAACATAAAAAGTGCCAACGCCACCTTCCTATCATCAGGATAATCCATGACTTCGAATATTTTCTCCAATTGCATAATCCATCCCGCGGCTTCCAGTGGGTTTACAACACCCTTAAAAGAAGGTGGGATCAATTTCTTAAATTGTTCGATATTACTCCCATCATTTCCCGTAACAGACTGCTTGGGTGGATTGTTGTTTTCCATCTGATGTTGCATTAGAGCAGCCATATTTTCCAAGGCTTTGTGAATTCCTTCCATATTAGCTTCAGCTATTCTAGATCTTGACTTCGTCCAGTCTGTAAACGGAATAAATGTGATTTTAAGTACATTCTTTTTAAATTTCCTAAGAATCTTAAACCTATTGCTCTGATACCATAATTGTCACACCCCAAGAATTTACAATACTGTTATTCTTGAGATGTGACAGACAAAACATATATACATCTATTGATAGGACAAATTTACAGTGGCGAATTCTTACATGGTAACAAAAGAAAGTTAAGCTAGCACAACAACAATATCTTCCAGAGTTTATCCCGACGAGCACTCAAAATGAAACCGCAGTTATCCTGAAAAATGTTTACCATAATTTGATGAGTTTGGCTACTCAGTAAGTGATCATCATATTCCTAAAAATAATCATGGTTGAAAAGTATTCAAAAAGGAGATATATTAACTGAAATGCATTAACAGTTTCACTTTCAAACAAATGCATAATTAAGTGTAATCCGAATAATTGAAATGCATATCACATTTTAACATCAATGCATAATTCAAAAGATTTCAATAAATACCCTACTGGCGTCCCAAGTAGCTCACCTATATACCCCATCAGCATCCTGATGGGTCCACTTAATCTCTATCGGCGTCCTAGATAAGTCCACTTAATTCCTACAGATCCGCTTATACCTCACCGACGTACCGGATGAGTCCACTTAATCCCTACCGGCATCCCGGATAGGTCCACTTATACCTCACCGGCGAACCGGATGAGTCCACTTGCATACTTAAAGTATTTCTAAATCTCTTTAAACATTTGAAAGCAGCAATATCATGTACTCAACATATCACTGAAATCATTAATATGAATTTCACTGAAACCATTAATAACAGTCACTTTCAATAGCATTTCAAAAATAACCAATCAAATATTTTGGGCTCAAATTTAGAAAGGTAGCAGTTCGTAAAGACATTCTAGCATAATTGCCAATTTAATATGTATAGAAAAACTCTTATAGAAATTCAAGAATACACAATTATCACAATTTATGGGATGTCAATTCACAAATAAACATTTCACAATAATGTTGTAATCAATTGCAAAAATATCAATTTTTAAATAATAAGGCAGTCATTTGCACATGAATTTTACAACGTCTAAATATTAAAAAACAGTAGAAAGAAATATCACAATTACTAAAAGCAGAAATATCACATTTATTTCTAATAATTTTACAGTATCTAAAATTTTCTAACAATAGACAAGAAAAATAAATAAGTTTATATCTAATAATTTACAGCATTCAAAATTTCTAATATAGATATAATATCACAATTTTTATTAAAAAGGTTATGTTTCAAAATAATGAGGTCGCGTGCGCATAAAATTTATGACGCCTAAAATTTATGATAATAAGCAGAAATAATTATTTCATTTCATTTTTAAACAGAATGGATTATTTTTCAAGATAATGAAGTCACGTACATACAAAACTTATAAAATAAAGATCCTGGACGGAAATATCACTATTTATTAAAAACATACTATTTTTCAGGAAGATGATGTCACTTACCTAACATATTTGAGAGGGTACTTCGATAAAATTCGGCTAGAGAGAGAAGAGCGGTGAGTGCACCATGGGCAAAATCCTAAGAGGAAGTAAAGCTTTTGGATTTGAACAAAAAATAAATAAAAATGGCTTGGGTTGAGGCACACGAGGTTTCCAACTGTCTATCAAATATGAGAGATAGTTAGGCCGTCTCATTAAATCTTGAACTAATAGAGGAATAAAATGAGAGAGAGAGAGTACGATACCCGAAAGGCTTTTCAGTGACACTCTTTAGACCAAAGGGCAACTTCTTTTATACAGCATACATGGCTTAACACGCATGATGCAAAACGTCACGCATCATTTAAGTGTGTCACTAGAGGGTTAACTGCAATATATGGTATTGCCACCACACGATATTACAATTAAGCAGCATCTTATGGAGGCACGTCAGCTTTACTTACGCTGGCAAGAAGAAAAGGTTTGGACGCTGGCATACAATTATGATAAAAGAGCTGATGGACCAAAGGTCCACCTTAAAGGAATGGACTAGCATAAAAAAAAAACTATTTGAAAAATAGTAACTTTGAATTATTAATCAAATATCCAAGAAGCCTGGGTCCATATTTAAATTGAGGGGTAATTTTGCGTAAGAGAAAGATGGTCCTCGTGGTGCATTTTGTCACCATGAATTATCGTTCTAAATATTTCATTATGTATTTTATTTGATTTGATTTATTTATTTATTTTTATCGTATTTATTCTATTAACACAATTATTATGTTTTTTTTTTTTTTGAAATTTCAGGATTATTACAATCAGTACTTGGTTGATTTCTGACTGATCAAGATACAGTAGAATGATGTCATCGAAGAAATTTTTGAACTAGAGATCACCTCTTACTAAAAATCCCATAGAAAACCTTCGAAGGGCTTGTTTATCTTTTTTGGTGGCTCCTTCAGGGTATAACCCATCTTTTAGGAAGGACAGAACATCGTTGAACTATGGTTTGCCTTAACTAGCGCATCGGAAGCCGCAAAAGACACTTCCCTATCGTTCTCTTTTTCTTGCTCTATTTTTTCTTCGATCCTAGGTCGAGAAGGATCATGTTTGGTTCTGATATAGAATGGCAACGTGGTGATTTCTAGATAAATATCAACCATTGAAGCAAGGGTCTCAAGGACATCGGCAAACCGATTATTTCCCCTAGTTACATGTTGAAAGGTGATTTTCTTGAAATATGGGATCATCTTTTCTACCTTTTCTTGATAGAGCTTGAGCTTTTCTTCTTTCACCTTTCAAATCCCGAACTTGGTTTATGACGAAAAATCGGTTGAAGCTGGTTGGGATGTCATCGTCTGTGAACACGATTGGTGTTGGTGCTATCAGCTGATTAATCATTCCGTACAACTCATCCGGCTGTGTGTTGCTCGGGATGTGTGTCTTGATAAGGACCTTCTCGATTTGGGCTCCATGTGCTGGTGAATTGGCGAGTAGCTCCAAGATGGAGATTGGAGCCTGGATCTTCCCAAGATGAGCTGGTAGATCGTAGGTGATTGCATATCCTTAAATTTCCTGGTTCGACTTGTGATCTACAACCCCTCGCTAGTTGTTTGGTTTTTTAGGTATTTCTCATTCTTTCATCTAGAGTATCGGTCATCAATTGAATGTGTTTGAACACTCGACCTCTTCGGGTTAAGGAGTCGACCTCGCCAGCTTAAAGCTCGATAGGTTAAGCCATAGCAAGAGTAATATGAGACTTTAGGGTGTTGGCCCCTTGTTTGGAAGATGATGCCTTTTCATTGGTCCTGACCATATCAATCTCTAGTGTGTCACCTTCGTTATATCGATCCCATTTGGGAAGGTTATCGAGGTTTGGAGATGAAGGGCTTTCTCTTAGGAGGCTCAAAAGATCTTCTTCGAGTTCTTGAAAGTGATGATCACAAGCCAATATGAACTGATTGGGATCCTCTTCTTCATCTCCACACTCAATCGTGTGAATGACAATGTTCTCTTTCGAGTTGTCTTAAGCTCCCAGCTTTTCGATCGTTGTGACCATATTTTTACGGAGAGGATTTATGATGATACCTATCTTTTGATTAGGCTCTTCGAGAGGTTGATTTCTAGGTGCGACAGTGATGTCCCCCTATTGATTAACCCTTGAATCACATGTTTCAAATATATGCAGTTTTGAGTATCATGAGCATGGTTTTGATGTCATTTGCACCACCTGCTGTTATCCGTGACTTGAAATGGTGGTTCAGATGGTGGCGGGCGATAAACCATATTCTTAGCCAAGTGTAATTACAAAACTTTTTCTAATTGGTCTTTGAGAGTGGTGAAATTATTCTATCGCCTTTGGTTATTATTTTGAGCATTGGCTCTGGGCTGACCCCTACGGTTTTGATTATGATTGTTGTGTTGAGCAGTTGAACCTTGGGCATATCTGTTAACGATGATCTCATTAACCTGACCGGTAGCACTGCCCTTGTTTTTGTTCTTATTTTGGGGAGCTGTTATCGGCTTGTTGTTGGGCTTGGTGCTGAGGGGTATCCCTCTAGCCCTTTCATGTCGCGTCACCTGCTCGATTATGGAGTCGAAAGAGTGGGGGATCAGACCTTAGCTGAAAAAGGTCTTGTACTTGGGAGCAGCATTCTCTAAGACTCTAGAGATCTTGGTTAGGTCTGTAAGTGGACATTCCATGACCCGCATTGTCACCTCGCGGAATCGACCGATGAAATCCTCGAAGGATTCTCTTGGGTTTGTTTTGTTGCACTGAGTTCGCCCAGGGAGAAAGGTCTTGGTATCGACCCGTGGTAGTGAGAGATAAATAGGTTAAACATTTCGTCTAGAGTGATGTGTGGTCAAGCGGACATTGTTCTCCGATGTCCGTTCAAGGCCTCACAGGTCATTGTTTGTGAAAAGATGGCCTTCAATTAGTTTGGCATGTCTCACAAAGCTCAAACGAAGAGGAGGTACGCATTGACGTAAGTTTCTAGATCGCTCTTCCATTGAACTTGTTTCTAAATTTTGGGACGACAAATCCCAGAGGAAGATCTTCCATGCCTTAAAAGGTCTCATGAATATAGGCCTTTAGGGGTAGAATTTCATGCATACCCATTCTTACAAGCATATCCTGCATTGCTTTTAAGGTGCCGCCTTCTTGTTGAGTATTTGGCATGGCAGTAGGCCCACTAGTTGGTAGGTTCCCAAGAGTAGACTAATAAGTTGAAACTTGGGGTATATGTTGGCCTGCATGGGCTTGGGATTAATGAGCCACAATCACCAGGGAGGCTTGATACATTGGTGTTGAGAGATGTACTAACTCATAGGTGTCACCACCGGTTGCGAAAATTGCACGGTTTGTTGGACTGGATGAACCACAAGGACCAATTGAAGAATCGGATGATTCGGCTGTGCTAAGGGTTGACCTATACCACTAACTTGGTTTAGAATTGACCTGTAAGCTGGGGCATGAACAGTGTAACCAAGGTCAACTAGACTTTTGAGGGCAGCTTGAATGCCTATCTCGCCTAAGGGTCGGTTTGAGTCAACACATCTACTTCGTATAATGTTCAGGACATTATGAGTTGTACTATGGTGGCTCGAGGTTGGGTTAGATCCCCTAGACTTAGGTGAGTCTTGGTTTTGAGATCACTGCACCTCAGAGTCATCTTGGTTCGAGTTACGGGAATAGGCTTTAGATGTTGCATGAATTTCTTCCCTCACTTTACTTCTACTTTGGTTGCTTAAATTCCCCTGTAGCACGACGTCTAGTCGGACTCCCTGGCTATTCAAGGTTTTTCAAGCGGAGTTGGCTTTTCAGGCCACACAAATCTCAGGATTATGAGTGGATGCTTAGGACTCTGCCTCTGATTGAAGACTTGTGTGTTGGATAATTGATTGTCTTGAGGTCTATCGATAACTCCAAGGGATTGCAGCATACTGGTCCCTAGGTTTGGGCTAGTTAGGCTTAGAGTCAGATGTGGAGCAGTCATCATGGTCGCCTTGAGTGACTGACATGGTGATTGCTTTTGGTTGGGTTCTAAAATCTAAACTTAGGTAAGATCTAAACTCGACGACTTAGGGCAAACCTAGCTTGACACTAAGGGCAAAAACCTTAGCTAAGACCTAGGTTAAGACTAGACTGGAACCTAGACTTACTAGACTCACTGGATTTTGGCTAAGACCCTGAACTAGGGTAAACCTAGTCTAGCTATAGAGGCAACTCTTATGCTTAGACCTATACTAGAACCTAGATTAAGATCTAAACTAGATGGTGCACGAGTCTCGGCTCGGACCAAGAGTGGGTCTAGGTTTGGAGGGGTAAACAACCCTAATGTATTTTTTTTTTTATCTTCTTAATTTTGATGAAACACAGTTAAACTAAGCATGTTGAAAGCAAGGAAATATGATTTCAGTCAAAATTAACAAACTAAAATCAAATAAAAAAAACAGAAACAGAACAAATATATCTGAAGCAAAATACTTTTTTTTTATATTTTTAAAAATTTTATTTTAGGTCAAAAATTGGTCAACAGGGAGCCAAAAGTCCCTGAAATGGTCCTCTAGGATCCTAGAATTTTTCTGGGACACTTGCAGTTGGGCGACACGAGTTGTGTCCTTGCAGGGTGGGCGACACAGCTGGTGTCGCCCAAAATTTTATTTTTTTATATTTTTATCTTGTTAATCTCGATGAAATAAGATTACTTTAAACTAAGAAGAAGCAGGAAATAAAACTATTTATGATGAAATAAAATAAAGTAAAATAGAAAAACCTACATTGAACTGAAAAATATTTTTTTGTATTGTTAAAAATTTTATTTTGATTTGAACTTTGTTTTGCAGTTACAAAAAAGTCCCTATAACAGATCCGCAAAGTTCTAGAGGTTTCTGAGACCTTTGAATTTGGGCAACACTATCGCCCAGAAAAAGCAAGGTTCCGGAGCACTAAAACCCTGGATTCTGGTTACAGCCGATTTTGGGACCTTTTGTGACTGAAAACAGTGAATAAAAATCGTATTTTGAAGCTTGGATGAAGGTCAAACTAGCCCCATGGTGGACGCCAAACTGTTTACGATGAAAATCTGACAGATCTTTTGATGTAGATTTCTCGAATTTTAACACCTTAAACTAATTAAAAAGATGTAAATAAAGTGGTAGAGAAAGTGTGACAGATTGAGTTCAGATCTGAAGCTAGATTTGCTTGAAAACGAGCAGATCTACTATCGGATTTGTGGCACTCAGATGATCTACAGCATTAAAATAAGATTTTTAAGACAAGTTAACAGATCAAAAATAAATAAAAGAAGCAAAACAGTAAAAAGAAGAAGAAAGAGAGAGGAAGGAATAATACCAAACGGGGCCAGATGGCCTGGGATTCTCGAGCCTTTGAGGGATCGCTCGTATCAAAACCGGTCCCCTTTGCCTCTCTGATTTCGGATGTTGACCAGCAGATCTCTGGTGTAAAGGGTTAGATCTAGAGTTGTTGTGCCCTAATTCTAGTTTTGATCTAGGGTTTTTGTGCCTTGGGTTTAGATTTTCTCAGTCAACGGGGTTAGGACTTCAGGAGGCTATGGTTTCTATCTTCTCTAGGGTTTTCAATCTAAAGATTTTTTCAAAGCTGCTGGTCTTTCTCGAGGTATGAAGGAGAATTTCTTTAGTTTTCTAAAGGTTTTGAGATCTCCAGATATTGAATATGAATTTTGATATTTTCTTTAATTTTTTGGGATTTTAGGAATTTTCCATGGGTTTTTCATATTTTTGGTATTTTTTAGTAATTTTCTTAATTTTAAAATTTTCTAAGGATTTTTTGTCTCTTTTTCTCTCTCCTTTTAGGATAGGGAGATAGGGTATTTATAAGATTCAATTGGTGATTTTTTCTCAATTATTTAGAGTTTTTTGATAATTTTTTGGATTTATCTTGAAGTTTTAGCCTTATCTAATTAAAAAAAACGCATTGACTGCATCATCAGCCTGCGTCCGGGCCTATTACAGCCCGGCCCGCAGCCCGACAATTGGGTCTCATAGGGACTAAATTGTCATTTATTATATCTTTTTATCCATAGGTTCCATTCAGACGATTCTTGGACCATCGGAAAGCTCTTGGGCTCTACTTCAAATTGGGATAGGATTTGCGTAGTTTTTTGAGTAATTAATCTGGGTCTACTAGGATAATATGGTCCTAAGGGTTCAAAAAACCATAGAATTTGCAAGATTTAAAATGGGGTGTATAACAATCCTAAATTTTCATTAAAAAAAATAAAGAAAAAGAAAATAAACTTTTAATAAGTAATGGTCCATGTAAGTATTATGGTCCTTAGGGTCCATCACCTCTTTTGTTAACTTTCCTTTCCTTTACCACGTCCTTTAGTGGACGTGGGCTTTAAACATTTGATGTGTAATATAATTGTTACACCTCATGTATGAGGTGTAACTTAATAAAATAATATAATAAGGTATCTTAAGAATTTAAATAGGAGAGACAAGGACTCCTTCTCTAGAAAATTTTTGAGATCTTTCTCTCTCTAGTTGAAACACAGTGAGCTCCACCCTCTAGCTGAATTTTTATCGGAAGCTCCTTCTCAAATATTTAGGTAAGTGACTTCCTTATCTTGAAAAATAATCTGTTCTTTTTAAAAATGAAATGAAATAATTACTTCTGCTTATTATCATGAATTTTAAGCGCGATAAAATTTATGCGCAAGGGACCTCATTATTTTGAAAAATAATCTTTTTTAATAAAATTTGATATTTTATCTACTGTATGGAATTTAAATGCTGTAAATTATTATAAATAAATTTATTTATTTTCTTGTCTATTGTTAGAAAATTTTAGATACTGTAAAATTATTAAAAATAAATGTGATATTCCTGCTTTTAGTAAAATTGTGAGATTTCTTTCAACTGTTTTTTAATATTTAGACATGGTAAATTTCACGTACAAATGACTGCCTTATTATTTGAAAACTGATATTTTGCAATTGATTACAGCAGTGTCTGTAAAATGTTTATTTGTGAATTAACATCCCAAAAATTGTGATACTTCCATATTCTTGAATTTTTAAAAGAATTTTTCTATACATATTAGATTGGAAATTATGCTAAAATGTCTTTATGAACTACTACCTTTCTAAATTTGAGCCCAAAATATTTGACTACTTATTTTTGAAATGTTATTGAAAGTGACTGTTATTAATGGTTTCGGTGAAATTCATATTAATAATTTCAGTGATATGTTGAGTACATGATATTACTGCTTTCGAATGTTTAAAAAGATTTAGAAATACTTTAAATATGTAAGTGGACTCATCCGGTTCGCCGGTGAGATATAAGTGGACCTATCCGGTACGCCGGTAGGGATTAAGTGGACTCATCCGGTACACCGGTGAGGTATAAGTGGACCTGCAGGGATTAAGTTGATCAATTTGGGACGTCGATAGGGATTAAGTGGACCCATTAGGATGCTGATGAGGTATATAGGTGACCTACTTGGGATGCCAGTAGGATATTTTGTGAAATCTTTTGAATTAAATTATACACTGACATTAAAATGTTATACGCATTTCAATTATTTGAATTATACTTAATTATGTATTTTTTAAAGTGAAACTGTTGATGCATTTATGTTAATAGATCTCATTTTGAAAATATTGATATCTTTCAACCATGATTATTTTTAAGATTATGATGATCACTTACTGAGTAGCCAAACTCATCAAATTATAGTAAACATTTTTTCAGGATAACTGCAGTTTCATTTTGAGTGCTCGCCAGGATCAACTATGGAAGATATTGTAGTTGTGTTTAAGCTTTCTTTTGTTACTTTGTAAGAATTTGCCATTTTTGTAAATTTGTCCTAAAAAGAGATGTATATATGTTTTGATTGTCACATCTCAGGAATATCAGTATTGTAAATTCTTGGGGCGTGACAGGGTTCTTTCTAATGCTTTGATACCAAATGATGGGAGAAAAAATATAACAACTAGAGAGAGAGAAAATGATAGTGGAAGACAAATTCTACCATTTTAGATTTTCCATTCAAATTTCATTAGTTTCATTCCAAAATTACATATTGAAAAAATTGGCACAACACAACCAATCTATACTTGTTTTTACCAAATAGTCAATATTTTTAAAGCCATGCAATTCCCATATAGAAAAACTACAACCACAACTTCCAATCGCACAAGAATGAATGCATTAATTCTCTAACTTCCCTATATACAAAATATAATAAAGATACTTTGGAATAAAAAATTCATGAAAAACGATACTTTAGGGACGTACACGCCATGTCAATCAGATTTGTCTATAGGTCAAGGATGTTACATTCTAAAAATTTAAGATTTTTAAAGTAGTTACTCCAAGGGAGCATACACCAACAAAACCATATAGCCCAAAGTACTTACTCCAAGGGATCATACACCAACAAAAGCATATAGCCCTTTGGCGTGGAGTTTAAATACCCACCAAAGCATGTAGTCCCTGTCGTTGAGCATAAAAGCTCTTGATGATCCTTCAAGGTACATGAAAATAGATTTGTATGGTCATATGACATTTTTATTGTTTGAGTACACTTTAATGGTAAGGAAATGGAAAAAAATTACCCGATATTTTTAAAAAATCAGTAAATTTATCATGCGAGTTGAAAGGTGAAAAATCTATTACGCGCTCGACGGGTAATCGGAAGAAATCTTTGGGGCGCCTCTCCACCAAAAAAACCCAAAAATCCCAACCACAAGAAAAAAAAAAAAAAAGTTATTCAACTAAACATGGTAGCATCTTATGCAACCAATATCTCCCTTAAACCGAATTGTGCATCTATTTAAACCTCAAAAATCACACACGAGCCTATCTTCTTCAATTAGCAGCTAAAACCCGGCTGCCCCAGCCCATCTTCTTCAATTAGCAGCTAAAACCCGACTGCCCCTAGCCATCTTCTTCAATTAGTAGCTAAAACCCGGCAGCTAAACCCCGGTAGCCCAGCCCATCTTCTGCAACCTAGCTATTGTTTATTTCCATATATCTAATATTTATTTTTTGGGATATGCAACCAGTAGCTATTGTTCCAAAAAAAATGGATTTGGGTTTTCGACTAAGATTAGTCTGTTTATTTTTTTGGCTTTATTTTTTTCTTTTTTGCTGCTATTGTTTGCTAATAAATTTGAAATACTTAAGTTCACTTACAGAGAATCGTCAAATGAGTGTACTTGAAATTTTTTTTTTTTCAGAACTTTTTAAAATTAATTTACCTCTTCAATTTCCTCCAATGCCACAACATATTTTCTCCTGTAATACATCTCATTTAGTCATAAAGCCTTCTAGGTTACTAGCCAAATTTCTCCGAACTTTTTTTTTCTTTTGAATTTTCCATGAAAGTTTTCTGGAAAGAGATGATCGACAAGGCTTGAGCACATGAAAATAAAACATAAAAAATATGATGGCTTATCATAATAAAAAATATGATGGCTTATCATAATAAAAATATTTTATTCCTAAGTGTTAACATCTTGAAAACATGTGGTTCCAAGTACGTAAAGGCATACAAAAGGTGTGGCTAATCTTATGCCTAATGCAATTATAAAGTTTAAGCTACATACTAATAGGGATTGTACGCTCAACCATATTTTGGGTATAAAGCCAAAAAAAGAAAAAAAAAATGTCGGTAATGCATTTTCCATATTTCTTCTGGACATAGCAAAAAAATAATAATGTATTTCCCAAGTTGCATAAATACTACCCAAACAGTGACAATCCATTTGCAAGTAATATATTAAACAATAATGTATTACGCCAATAATATATTTCACAAACAATATATTTCCAGGTATCCAAACAGCCCCTAATAGTATCCCAACTTAAGAAACCCGCCTTCCTACCCCTCAAATTTTATATTTTATGTACGTACCTCCCTCTCTTTCTTAACTTCCAAATTAAACACTTCAGATCTTCAATATTTGAATTGATAAAGCTATTTTATGACTTTAGAACTTAAAAATCTGAAATTAAAGCCCCCATATATATAGTCAAAATATAACTTAGGATCTTCAAGGGCTGAGATCTTATTTGATTTCGGATCTGAATCTGAAGTCATATTTAGTTTAGGGCGAGCTTATATGCTTTCCCTATAATATAAAACTTATATACTTCCCCGTATCCAACCATCCATTCTGAATGGGGGGCTAAGAATCACAATGTCACATCTCTACACTATTTTATTTTTAATATTTTTTCTACAAATTTAACACCAAAATTTGTATGTCCAATCCTCTATTAAACTCACACTAGTGAAAAATATAAAACAAATATTTTCAATAATATAAAATGATCAAAATACCCATGAAAGATTCAATGGGTATTTTTGTCATTATATTTTATTAAAACATTATTTTAAACATTTTTTATAGGTGCGCCCCAATGAGAAGATGGCACGTACCAAATTTCATATTCATACAATTTGTATTAAAAAAAACTAAAAACAAAATGCTTTGAGACGTCAGATCTAAGATCAAACAGTAAGTGGCTCTCTTGATCAAAATTGAACGGTTGGATGGTAGGGGAAGCATAAATCTTCTATGCTGTAGGGGAAGTATAGAAACCTTTCTTTTTAGTTTATATATAGGGACTGAACTTCAAATATTCAAAATCTCAAGTCAAATGTAGCTTAGGATCTTAAAGATCTAAATATTCTAAAAATAAAAAAATTTTAAGTTACATTTAACTTTGTATAATCGCCCTTTACTCCAAAACTTGATGATCTCAAGTTCACTGTCATTGGGATGTTGAAGACATGTGATGCCATTTTTAGAATATAAAAAATAAACAATAAGAGAAAAAAGGGTACATGAGTAAAATTAAAAAACCAAAGGGGGTTCTTTAGGGCATGTTTGTTTTTCTGAAAGTTTTAGAAAGTATTATTTCAGATTTTGAAAAAGTTTCACGTTTGTTTTCACACTTTTCATGAAAAGTTCAAAAACTAATCTATCAACAAAAGTTCTCATTTATTTATTAAACAGTGAATGATTAAGTTCCTAGGAGGGGGGAGGTGGGAGGGGGTAGGGGAGTAGGAACTTAATCTTTCATAAATTTTTTGTTGATCACTATTCACTATGCATAATATACATACATAATATTAGTATTATTAATGGAGTAATAATCCTATGAGACCTCCCACACCTATGTGTGTAGGACCCCAAATGATCATCATTAATTTAGCATAAATCTCGAGAAAAGTTATCACATGGGTATTAGACTTGATTTTTTTAAAGATCTGTACCAAATTTAATAGTGATCCTTTGGGATCCTACACACATGGATGTGGGAGGGTCTCATAGGATCATTACTCTTATTAATATGATATAATATAAATTTACTATAATATAATATTATAACTTATAGTATCACATTATATATTTATATTTATTTTATAAATATAGTTTATATAATATATATTGATCATACATTACATGTAATATATATAATACCTTTTTGTTTCAAGAGAGAAAGAGAGGAGGGGAGTGCAACTCAAGGCGTCAAGTAGAATTCAAAGACGAGACCTTAACGCCCATGAATCACACGCCACCATGACATAATATATTACTATATATTTATATTATATAATATATTATATATAATATTTATATTATATATTATATATAATATAATAAATATAAATATTATATACATAATATATATATATAAATATCTTTTTTTTTTTTTGGTAAGTCAATGGGGGAGAATGCCCTCCCCTACCTAAATTTTTGATTAATAGGAACAAAAATAATACATTATTATACAACCCCCTAATATAGGGCAGTTGCGCCAAATCATGTAATAATAGAAGAGAAAGAAAGTCTGGCAGATGGTGCTAAATTATTACACCTGCAGAAGCCGATGCTTTCTTAGCTAGAGCATCAGCTACCATATTCGCCTAGCGAAAAACATGAGCAATTGTCCACATATGGGCCAAGAGCCTTGAACGCGACTTGTTGCCTATAGTTCATAATTTCCATAGGGCACTACAACGATCCTGAATAGCATCTACTAGCAAAGATGAATCACTTTCTATCTATATTAGGAAGCAGCCCATCTGGATAACTAAGATAATACATTCCTCAAGAGCCTAAAGTTCTGCATAATTATTAAATCCCAACTCCAAAGTTTTTAGCGAATGCAGCCACAAAACCACCATTGCTATCTCTTATGACCCCACCCCTTCCCGTTAAACTAGAATTGTACAAGATCAAACCATCATTGCTATCTCTTATGACCCCACCCCTTCCCGTTAAACTAGAATTGTACAAGATCACACCATCACTATTCAACTTATAACACTGAACCTCAAGAAATGACCATGTAATTGGGACTGTGGATTTTGGCTTTTGCTGACACCAATTGATTTGTAAGTTTTCAATAACCGCATTTTCTGACAAATGAAATGCCCATTTTTTAACTTCTACTATCGCCTTGACGTGTGTAGTAATACGAATGACAACCTGCTCCCTTCTTAGAGCGCTAGATCTAAAGAGTCGTATGTTTCGCTCCTCCCACAAATACCAGGTTGTTGTGAAAAAATTAGTCGTCCAGGCGTCAAGTAACCCCTGCGATTTGAATTTGAAGACTAATCACCGACGAAAAATATCCAGTACCGTAGTACTAGGTACAAATCTCTTGCCACACTGCCAAGCTAAACATTGCTAAACAGTGATGGAAAAGGAATAGTGAAACAAGAGGTGACATAGATTGTCTTTGTTGTTTCTACAAAAAGGGTAAATAGTAGATACATCACTGTTAAAGTATAGATGAATTCGGCAACCGATTATACATAGCTAACAAAGAAAATCACTTAGCCCAATGTTGACATTTTGAAGGCTAAAGAGCACGAAATAAGGGATGAGATGATCTTTTATATCGAATGAAGTTCCATGCTAATTTAATTGAGAAAGTTCCATTGGCAGAATGCGTCCATAACAATGAATCATCCGTAGATTGTAAGGGAAGAGTATATCGCTCTACATCACCCCATATCGTATTAAGTAAAGTTGAAGGATGTGAAGGCAATGTCCATGATGGCGGGTTACCATCAATAAACTCTGAAGCCTTCCGCTCTTCAAGTTCCCTCAAATCCATCAGTCCATTTGCATCTAAATAGTCACGGATTGACTGCACTGATAGTCAAGGCTCTATCAAAAAATTCACCGTCTGCTTATTCTCAATACACCATTGGACATTATCCTTTAGCTGTGATAAACCGATATGAATACCTTTCCAATCATAAGAAGAACCCCTCTTGGCTATAGAGTCCCAAATGAAACACAATCTGAAATACTTGTGTTTGAAGAACCAAGCGAAGATGGATTTGCTAAAATCCTTCATGTCAGCTTCATCATACTTGCAATATTGAAGTCTGTCATTTCTCTCACCCCTAGGCCTCCCTCATCTTGAAGGAGGTCCTCCACTTAACATTATGAGCCCCTTATTTTTCTACCAGCCCATAGATATCTTATATTATACTATATATTATACATAATATATAAATATCTTATATTAGATTATAATAAATATTATATTGCATGTTATATATGATACAAATATATATTAATAAAATATATAATATTATATATTATATTATGTTATGTATTTATAATTATAGTTATATGATTAGTATGTATATGTTATCAAATACAGTACCGAGAACTTTATTAACATTCCAGCAAGTTATCAAAGACACTACCCACAACTTATTTAAACCTCCCCGAACTTATATTTAGCCCTATCGTAAAAAAAAAGATTTTAAAAATCTCATTGATCAAACAACTTAATATCAATATCATATTGATGAATTATTTACCGAAAGACTGCCTTTTAGATCTAATTTCTCGAAATTTACCGAGCAAAAGCACCTGGTTTCCTCAAAAAAATACAAGAGAAAACATTTTCCTAATATTCGGCAAATGTCTTTCCTGGGGTGCACATAGGGTTCGCAAACATGCCCATTTAGAGTTAGAAGTTAGAACAATAGAACTCAGTCATCTGGGGTCTGTTCAGCTCAGTCACAGATCTCCTTTACTGGAAAAGAGGGGGAGTTCGCATTTTGGATTGGAGAGCGACACGACGGCGGACGAACTTTCATTAATCAAGGGTATGGGGGTTTGGTTTTTGATCTCCAGCTCTTTGTGCCTCAAATGAGTCCAGAATTGAGATAGCTGCAACTTTGAAAGAATTATCTGAAAAACAATTGCAGGGAGGAGCGTAGAGGTTCATATAAAAGGCTACAAAGTTCCCAAATTTTGATATTTGAATGAGCTACATTACAGAGAGATAGAGGTCGAAGAAGATGGACATTCTGTTCGCCCAGATCCAGTCGGATCTGAGGTCGAACGATGCCCTCCGGCAGGCAGGGGCGCTGCTGCAGGCCCTCCAGCAATCAGCGGCAGGGCGCGATGTGTCACCCCTCTCAAAGTGCGCGTGCGATGAAATCCTGGCCTCTCCTGCGTCTGCTGTCTGCAAGAAGCTGGCACTCGACCTCATCCGCTCCACTCGCCTCCCTCCAGATCACTGGGACACCGCGTGCCGTGGCCTTCTTTCAGACTTCTCGTTCCCTGACCCAGAGGTCACTGCCGCTGCCCTTCCCCTCCTCTGTTCGGTGCCGTCATGGCGCCTCCCGCGCCTCCTTTCGGACTGTGCCAACCACATCATGGCGTCCTTGGACTCCCCTTCCCCATCCCTTCGCATGGCTGCCACTGAGACTTTGGGCTGCCTCCTTGCTCGTGATGACCTCGTCGCCCTCTGCGCCAGCAACCCGAGCCTCCGTTCCAAGGCTGACTCGTGGTGGGACCAGATCACGCGCAACGCCCTCAGCGCCTCTGACCCTGTCTCCAAGGTTGCCTTCGAATCCTTGTCCCGCCTTTTTCGCGAGTTTGGGTCCAAGCGCATGAGTCGCCTGGCTGGGGACAAGCTCGTTGACACTGAGGACTCCATGGCCATACGCTCTGCCTGGGTCGCCTCTGCTGTTGAGCTCCTCTGGAAGAAGCGCACTTTCTACATGGCACGCTCCCTCCTGCTTCCCACTGAGGGGTTCAAGGCATGTGTATTCCCCCTCGTTTACGCTGCCAAGACCATGGCTTCTGGTGCCATCGACACATTGAAGAAGCTGTCCTCGGTTAAGGGTCCTCCTGCCCCAACAGGGGATCTCGGGGCGGAGAAGGTTGTTGGGGTGTCAGATGTAGTGTCTCATTTTGTGCCCTTCTTGGGGGGGTCGTTGGATCCCGCACTCGTGTTTGAGGTTGGCATCAATTTGCTGTCACTGGCGGATGTTCCTGGGGGTAAGCCTGAGTGGGCGTCTGCTTCCATCACCGCAATACTCACACTGTGGGATAGACAGGAGTTCTCCTCTGCCAGGGAGAGCATTGTGCGCGCTGTGGTTACCAATCTACACCTGCTTGATCTCCATATGCAGGTACTGTTTTTGATTTAATGTTTCGTCAAATTTATTTGTTCTCCTCTTCTCTGTTTAAATTGTGGACCACCATTTGACCAGGCCTGTATATTGATTTCCATTCCCAAATTTAAGAAGATCACATGTACCAAAATGTAGTAACCTTATGTAACCCAAAGAAAACAAAACTAGATCATCAGATTGATTGAACGTGTGCAATCAAGGAGAATGGATATTATTTGTTGTTATTGTTATTATTGTTGTTGTTGCTGCTATTATTGTTATTATTTTACTATTAGGGAAGTACAATTCAAAGCTTATGACATATCATTTTCTAGTCAAAGACTGTGTATGTGAAGAACCTAATGCATGAGCAAAATAATTTCATCTATCTTAGCAAAATTCACGGAGTTGCAACGGAGAAAACTCTGTTGGGGCACCTTATAGGGTTTCATTATAGTCACATTGGAGGGCACTTATTCCTCTTCAAATGTAAGTGACCTTTAGGGGTGACTTTCAAATATTCCTGAAAGTATTGTACTTTTTAAATACTTGGGTAAGACAGAGACACGACTAGATTAAGACCTGCAATTTGCTAGTCTTCTCAGAAAATAGACTATTCACAAAATGTGTGTTAAGCGTTGTTTGTTTTTAGATATTTTCAGCATACAATCTTAAAGACATGGGCTGTGCTTGAGCCAAGTTGTCTTGGGTGCATAACAAGTCCTACTCCCAAGTTCATCAACATCATTTCTGAGTGTATATTTTGGAAGGGCATTCCTATAATTAGGGATATTGATGGGAGAGTTGGGGCTGATTTGATTTAAATCTGAGAATATGTTATTCAGACATTCCATGCTTCAAGGACTTGGTTATTGAGTGTTAGAATTTCAAGTGGTATGGTCTAAGAATAGTGATGACCTATAAACTTTCTCTTAACTCGTCCCATGTCCATGTAAAAGAGCTGGGTTGTGTTAGGTAGGCAGCCAACGTAAAATTTTGCCAAAAGAATCCTGAAGTGGATCAGGATTCGTGTAGCTGACCCCAATTAATTTAGAAAAGGGTATGATGATGATAATGAGAATTTCTAGTGGTAATCTGTTGGGTAGGTTTTAGATTTGCAAGAAACTCTTATTACTGTAAGAATGTTTGTTAATATCAGAAAGATATTGTACATGGTGTTTGCCCAAAAAAATAAAATGTATAGGGGTGTTTTTTAGAGTTGGGAGAGTGGAAGCCCAAGATCTTGGAAGACATCCTGAAATTATGTGGTAGAATTTGAAGCCTCAGATGAAGAAGAGAGAGAACTGTCAAATTGTATGTAGTGGAATCTGAAGCCTCAAAAGAGAGATAATTGGCAAATTATATTTGACGGAATTTGAAGCCTTATGAGAGGATGAGAGATAGGTCAAAGAGGCTTTTGGATTAAGCTAAATTAAAAGATGTACGTTGCAGTGTTTTAAAATGCGAGATGCGGCCCTGATGCAGTGGGGGGCCGATGCGGCTCAATGCGGCCCGTATGCGGGTGCATCACGATGATGCGGTCAATAAATGTAAAAAAATTCTAAATTTTTTTAAAAAATAAGTTAATGCGTAGAAAAAAAATATGAAGGTGATATATGTGATAGTAGGTATTTTAGTTTAATGAGTAACTTCAAAACTATTAGCTGTCGGAGATTCTGTATCCAGTTATCCACCCATATAAGTATTTCCACAGAGCAAGCATATCACACAATTTCTATCTTTGGGATTTTTTAGTTTAACATAATTCCAAGTCGGATCCTTATTACTAGAAGATTGAGAAGAAGACATTGCCCCAAAAATATGTATAATAGTAATATTGTACAAGAAGGACAAAAAATTTACCGACTCTGTGAAGTACTGCTCGATTTCTTTACAACCTCTGAAACCCCCGATTTCTTATTACAAGTTCACCCTAACATCTCCAAATCAACAATCAAAGGCATCCAATGAATATTCAAGTATCAAACAACCCCCAAATCGAAGATTTCGATGAAAAAAAAATTCCGCCTAAATTTTTGTTACCTAGATTTTATGCAAAAAAAGCTACAAAAGTGGCTGAAAATCTCCGTTTAGGGCCCCTAATATCCCCTCAAACAGTTTCCTAACATTTGGATGGTCAAAAAGACCATTTTGCCCCTCCTTGAGGGGCAAAACAGAAAAAAAATTTGGCGGACACTGTAGTAGTGGGATGCGGCTACGATGCAGCCTGATGCGGCGCATATGCGGCCGCATCTGTCAAAAGCGCATATGCGCTTGTTTCTGATGCGGATGCGAGCGCATCCGGCATGATGCGGGCGCATATGCGGCGATGTGGCCTCATTTTAAAACGCTGGTACGTTGTTTGTTGAGGTGGTTTAGGGTCATACTGATGCATGCAAAAGGACAAGAACACACTCTAGTAAAATGGCGAGCGTGGGTAATGTATTAAAAGGAACTTGCATTAGATGCCTAGATGGTGCCTTGAGGCACCAAAGGGCCCTGGCCCCCTGTTGGGGTCCAGGAAGGTCACTCTGGTTGGGGCCTTCAAAGCAGGCCCCTAGGCGGTTTGGCACTTCCTAGCGCCTTGGTGAAGGTCCAAGTTGCATGCTTTGTACTCGAACATGCATGTACTGTGTTTTTTGTGCGTGCACACGAGAGAGAGAGAGAGAGAGAGAGAGAGAGAGAGAGAGAGAGAGAGAGAGATTACTTATATATGTTTGTTGTGTTGTGTGTGTTGAGAGAGAGACTATTGTGTATGATTGTGTGTTATGTTTTGTGTATCTGTTTTCTTCCTCTTTCTTTTTAACTAGCCATGTCTTTATTAAAAATGGTGGGTGTGTTATTGTTCTCTCACTCTTCAACCACTCTTGCTCTCTGTCTCTCTCCCCCCCTCCCCCGCTTCAACCAATCTGCTGTCTCTCTCTCTCTACTATGATTGATATGTTGATGTAGGATAAGGTACCTCTTATTTCTGAATTTTTCTTATATAATTTTAGAAATATATTTTTGGAATTTCCTGGAGTTATTTTTAGGGTTTTTAAGTTTTTTAGGGATTCTAGGGTTTTTTATATTTTTAGTATTTTGGGAGTTGTTTAGAGAAGTAGTGAGAGGTCTTATGGAATTGTATTTTTTGAAAAGTGAAAATATATATGCATTTATTTATTTTGTCATCATCATTATCAGAACCTTATCCCCAACTATTTAGGTTGGCTACACGATCCTGTTACGCCATTCAACTCTACCAAGGGCCATATCTCAACTATTCATTTATTTGTAAATAAGGGTCTATGTAGAGAATTTAGAATAGAGATTTGAGTTATTGTTTAGAAACATGGTTACCTTGAATTCTTGTGAATTCTGTAGAGCCGTGGAATCTTGGCTTATTAGCTAGCTTCCTTTTATTTTCCAATTAATAGATTATTTAGTTTCTTCCTCGTGAAATTCTTTCTACTTCAATTGGTATTAGAGCAGAGGTTTTGTGATTACTAAGGGCATAAATTTTCAATCAAACCTAGGGCTTGTGATTGTGGTGAATTTATGGTAATAAGAAGGGGTTGAGGAAGAGGAGCTCTCGTAGATATACCTCACGATGGCAGAAATGAAAAGATTGAAGATCTCAAAAGACAAATTTAGCAATTGGCACAACAACTTGTAGGTACCACTTATGGGCAAGACTCTGAATTTTTTGCCCACGTGAGGGTTGAGTGAAGAGGAAAGTGAGAGGACTTAGACATTGGAGCATCACTCTAGGATTTTTGATATGAAGGTGGGCTTTTCTGATTTTGACGAGCATTATTTGACTCATAGCCAAGGGAGAGATGATCTCCGTGGTTGCGAGTACAACTTGGTTCGTGATATTAAGGAGCACGACCATGAAGAATCTTTGTTTTTCATCAAGTTGTTTCCAACATCAGCATGCTGTAAATTGGAGATTGGGATTTGCCACCAATTTCCGACGAATGCTTAGATAAAGAACGTGATCTAGTAGGAGATCTATACCACAATGATGCACAAGATTTAGTGGTTGAACCAATCTTTGACAAAGATAAAGATGAGGGCGACTTAATAGGTGACATTGTTGGTTTGAACACCGAATTCAGTCCTCACCCTTCGTATGTTTTAGGGCCGAGCCAAGGCAATTTTAGCAGGGTTATATATGGCTGAACTAATGCGCTTTCAGCTAGTTTATGTGATTGAGTTGAGCATATATATCGTAGTAATTCCATCATCATATAATAATCCTTTCCTTGAGTTCTCAAATGCGTTTGTGCACATATTGACAAATTTCAAAGCAGTCCTAATGCATAATCATTGTGTTTTGATTGGGCCAATAAACCACATGTCCCAGGATTTGAAGCATAATATTCGGGTTGAAGAAAGTTGTGGCCGTAGTACATTATTCATTTTTAGCTTACTTCAAAACTCAAGGACAAGTTTTCTCCATCCGAGGGAGTCTTATGCATAACAAGATACATCTTATTTTTGAATTCTTCTTATTAAATTTAAGGATGTATTTTTGGAATTTTCTAGGTTATTTTTAGTTTTTTTATTTAATTTTTCAGGCATTTGAGTTTTTTTTATATGCTTAGGATTTTATGAGTTGCTTAGAAAAGTAGTTAGAGTGCTTATGGAATTACATATTATGTCATGGGTACAAATGTTGTTATGAATTTTGTTTTAGTTTGGACTTCTATTTCAATTAGATTTAGGATTTCTTGGACTATTAAGTAAGGCTGTTTATTATCAATAGGGGTATATGTAGAGGATTTAGAATAATATTCAAGTTTTTTTTTTTTTGATAACTGTTAACATTTGTATTGATAAAGAGAGATAGATACAAGAGAAGAAAAGGCAATCCAGGAGTTTAGAAACACTATATTCTTGTGAATTTTGAGAGCCATGGATGATTGGCTTGTTAGCTTCCTCTAATTTTTCAATCGATAGATTATTTGATTTTTTACTTGGAAAATTATTTTCACATCAGTCTGATGTGGGGGCTAGAAAAGTCTTGGGTGTTCCTTTGGATTTTAATTTTAAGGGTTGTATTATTTATTTATTTTTATTATTCAAAATAATTTTTTCTTTGTATGAGAGGAGGTCATTATTTAGATAATAAGGGGTCAAAGTTGGCATTTAAGTAGGGGAGTAAGTAAGGTTCTTATTTTAATGGGGTTTGGGTAAGAGGTGTGTACACGGCAAGGGAGAGAGAAGGAAGTTAGTTGGAGTCCTAAAAAGTAGGGATTTTGCAGAGATTATGTTATAGAGAATGTTTCCTAGAATTTTAGCTCTAAAGAAGAGAGGCACGTATGGATAGGAAAGAGGGAGTTCCTTAATTCGTCTTTTATTTTTGTTTATTCTATTCTATTTACACAGTGGAATAAATGTGACCAGAAGGCTTAGATTTTCAGACTTTAATTGATAGAAGAAAAAAGGGATTCTTTCTTGGAGATAGTTTGCACAACTAATTAGTTCTCTCGCCCTTGTGTTGTGCACACTCTCCCTGGACTTTTGTGGCTAAGGGAATTCCTAGCAACCTATAACCCTGAACCATAGTTACCACATTAACTTGGTAAACCACAGTGTACCACAACCAGTAGTCCATAATCCTTGAGAAATCCTTAAATCAGACCAACCTGCCTAGTGTCCGAGTCTGATAAGAATCTGTAGAGATTCTTCTAGAATAGCACATAAACATTAGAAAATTGCTAATAGAGCCTAGAAAACAATCCGAGACTGAACCAGGCCACAACTATTGGGTTCAACCCATTTGTGAACTGATGTTGAGTTGGGATATGATTCATTGTCCTATAAGAATCTTATCATAACCAGGTTATGGGTTTGATATTCCCCTTGAGGACCGCTTTGATCTCATTGGTGGTTCTGATCTTTGACAAAGAACCAGGTGAAGGTGAAGACCAAGTTGGATTGGATCTTCAGTTGGAGTCACGATTCTTTAATGTGACAAGTGACTCTATTTTTGATGAATGGCCTATGTTGATAAAGAACAAGACGAAAGTATGTTGGCCCCAAGGCAGCGGGGATATTTAATTTCTTCATCCATGGAGTGGAGGACAAGCATGAGGTTGGCATGAACCCCGAGAAGCCAAAGCCTATAGAGAA
Organism: Amborella trichopoda; assembly: GCF_054954075.1. Classification (NCBI taxonomy): domain Eukaryota; kingdom Viridiplantae; phylum Streptophyta; class Magnoliopsida; order Amborellales; family Amborellaceae; genus Amborella; species Amborella trichopoda. The sequence continues at coordinate 52,111,621 of NC_142337.1, forward strand.
GAAGGAGAGGATTGGAGGAAGGATGAGGCACAAAGGAGGGAGGTGGGTAATGCAATGTATAAGGACGATTTTGAGGATATGATCAAGAATTATTAGAAAGACATGATTTATTTCACTAAAAAGATTGATGGAGAAGGCATGTCTTGTCGAATGGTTGTGTATCTAGAGATGGGAAAGTTTGAATATTGTATGCAGGATTGTAAAAAGGTTTTCAGGACCATGGTTTTTTCTATTTTTAATTATTTTAGCAATTTTTTTACAATTGTTTTTGGATATGTGGACCTGTTTTGAGATCTTCCAGGACTCAACTGACTCCTGTCAGACTTGGTCGAGTAACTCGGCTCGAGCCTTGGCCGAGACCGAGGTGCGAATCAAATTATAGAAAGAACGTTGTGTTGGTTTGGGAGTAGTCTCTGATTTCCAGGATGTATGATAGCTTTATCTGCTGCATGCAACTGGTATTGTGGGTTGTTGAGTATTGGTATCATATATGTTATTCTTTATGAATCAATAATAGTTATTTATGCTTCTGGGTTTCTAATATTAGTTATCGCTGATGAATTCCATTTTGTTAGCCATTCTGATCTCAAGGGGTGTTGATCACCTTATCAAGAAAAATAGGATAGCTGATCTCTTTGATAAGCACTTTTATTGTTAAACAACTTTTGATTACTGAATACACGGGTGATGCTCAATTATTGCATTATACAATGTCTATATGTTGCATCTTATTTGAGTGAATAATGAATCAGTCTATCTGCAGTGGTACCAAATATTTAGATGGAATTGCAGCTTCAGGAAATTGATTGCCTGAAGAAGTGAAGTGCAGATCCATACTAAGTGAGGTTATTTGTTCACTGATGCGCTCTAGCCAGTATTTTACACATGACAAGGAATTTCTTTCTTATGTTACAGGTTTCATTGTTTAAGAGGTTGCTTCTTATGGTAAGGAATTTGAGGGCAGAATCTGATCGTATGCATGCTCTTGCTTGTATATGCCGTACAGCTCTTTGTGTCGACCTTTTTGCTAAAGAAAGTGTGAGGAGAGGTCAAAAGCCCCTTCCTGGGACTGATATTGCTTCACTTTTTGAAGATGCAAGAATCAAGGAGGATCTTAATACTGTTTCTAGCAAAAGTTTATTCAGGGAGGAGCTAGTGGCTTCTCTAGTAGAAAGTTGTTTTCAGCTCTCTCTTCCCCTTCCCCAACAAAGGGATACTGGTACAGAGAGCAGAGTAATTGGAGCGCTGGCTTATGGAACAGGCTATGGAGCATTGAATTGGACAGAGTCAGCTCTGGAGGTGGTGGAGGTTTGCAGACCGTGTGTCAAATGGGACTGTGAAGGAAGGACGTATGCCATAGACTGTTACTTAAAGTTGCTGGTAAGGCTTTGCCATATTTATGATACTAGAGGGGGTGTTAAAAAGGTTAAAGACGGGGCTTCTCAGGATCAAATTCTGTATGAAACAAGGTTGCAGTCTTTGCAAAGGCTGCTCGTTAAAGATTTGCGAGAGGTTAGCTATAAATGTTGCTGGCATCCATGGCCTTGCATGTTCTTTTGGGTTTCCCCTCGAATATATGTTTTTTTTGTTATGGTTTTATTTACTTGCAGCTTTCATGGTGTGTCTGTGAACAATTTTTTTCCTCATGCTGTTCAATTCAAGTATTTTGCTCCTATTTTTTGCACTCTTGTCAAACACCTGAAGATGTCATTCCGTGAAGCTATCATTCCATGGACGGAACCTGTGAAGAAGGTTCCCTTTGTCTTCTCTGATTTGATTCCTTTTAAGCTCTCGTAGTCTCCCTCTTCTTCTGCTGCTCCACGCGGTGTTTCTTTGTCTTTGGCTTCATGGGATGTTTGCCATACCATCATCGATGAAGGCATTTGTCCTCCATTGATGTCCAAAGATTGTACCGGTTAATTGCATCAATTTCATCTGTTGTCCAAATAGATTCATGATTTCTCTTATTTCTTTTCAATGGCAATTATCTGAATATCTGAGATTCTGGATAAAATCCATAGCAATGCAGCTGTCTCATTGCAACAGAATCCATTATTTTGTAATGGATGACTCGTTTATTTAAAATAAATGAGAGATTTTTAATGTTCTTTAGTTATCAAACTACACTACACGATAAGGTACCTTTGACTTCTCCTGGCCCCTTAATCACTAAGCGCATGGGCTGAATGCCAATGTGAATTTTTTGATGGATGTGTTAGCAATTTGAATTGGAAATTTCCTGCAGTAGCGATTTTTTTATTAGAGTAGGTTAGCATTTGGTAGCGTTTAGTGTGTTTATGGCTTCAAGACATCCTAACCACTTCACCTGGTTCTTGAATCTTGCAGCAGGGACATGCTGATTTTTAACATTTATTGTACAGTTCGTTGTAATCTTTGCATTCTACATGCTAGTGTTATTTTTGTTGTTAAGGAGGGCATTGCTAGATGCATCTTTGGAAATTTGGCCTTAGTTATTCTTTTGAGAATCGTTGGGTCTTTCCAAGAACAAGGTTTTGAATGTGGTGCATTATTTGGGGTCCATCCCCTTCTTTTTGTAGTATCTAGGAAAAGCAGAATATAGAAAATACGTATTACTAACATCAGACATAATGGGGCGCTGGGGGCCCATATTATGAGTCATATCAAATAGTTTGTTATGTGGACTTCTGTTATGATAAATAGGAATACGAGATTGTTTGGACAACTCATTCCACAATTATTCAAAGACTTAGGTTGGGGTAATTTCAGGAAATAAATAGTATAAATGAAGATTGACGGGTGGCTAAACGAGTGTGCCATAACTTCACCCCCTTCTTGTCGTCGTCAAAGCTGTAGGCATTCTATCAAAAAAGTATATCCCATTCGATTCCTTGTCTTCTCATGGTTTACTCCCAATTCTTGAATCCCGAAAGACACAAGGTGCAGGGTAAAGGCTTATGAGCATTTCCAGTCTTGGTAGTGCTACCATGGAGAGAAGATTAGCAAGGGATGAAGGCAGATAGAAAACACTTGATAAACAGATAATTGGGTCTGAATCTATATACCCAACTTTAAGAGCTTGGGTGGTTAATACTATAGAAAGATGAATATTTTTGGGAGAAGATAGAGGAAGAGAAAAATCTGGGTTTGATAGTTTATCTATCACATGGTCGCTAGATCTAGAATCAATATTCCAGTCTGGTGGGGGTAGCGAGAAGAGAAGGTGAGTTACTTGTTACTTGAGATGGAGATGAGGATGCTTTGTTGTGTTCAAGCCCCCCCAACGGTGGTCATATGAGCAATGGAAGGTTGACTAATGTCGTATGAGCAATGGAAGGTCAATAGTTTGACTAGTTGTTGTATGAGCAATGGAAGGTCAATAGTTTGACTAGTCGTTGTATGAGCAATGGACGGTTGACCATGTAAAATTCAGCACATATCGACGCTTCTCTTGGTTAGGATGTCCCTGAGCTTTGCCCTTCACAGTTTCCACTTGTAATTGTGTTTTTGCTATTTGCTGTCGGAGCAGGATACTCAACTGCAATGCTTGGGGGTCTTGCAACACTTGTAACTTCTACTCTTCTCGTTGAAGAAGATTAGAAGTCACAAGAAGGGAAGGAAGATTTGGTTGACCTAAGATTTGATTCCTAACAGTCCTTAGTTCTGAATTAAGACATATAAGTAGCTTACAATCTGGACGTTCATCTAATTTTTTCGTATACTTTACAAGCCCAGTTGCACAATCACACGAAGGCAGGTCATAGGAAGTCATATCATCCCAAATCCTTTTCAGAACACCAAAATATGTAGAAATGGACTTATCTCCTTGTTGACAGTGTACCGTCACAATGCAGTTAGAATACGTGCATGCTGTATTTGTTTTGAGAGATTTTCTCTTGATGGTATTGCATAGTTCTTTGGCCGTTTTCTGAAACATCATACTATCGCATATGTTAGGTTCCATGGAGTTGAGTAAACATGATATGACTATTTCATCATCAGGCCTCTATTCGCCAAATTTTGGATCTGTAGGACAAGGGGCCTTTGATGTCATGACCCATTTTATATTTCCCTAGTAAACCAATTTACCCAGACTATGCCCAATATAGATAATCTCTCCCGTTCAATTTGACAATCGTAATTTGCATATTTGGGTTATCGAAAAGCAAATTTTACTTGTCATGAGTTGTTTGTTTAGCCATGGATATCTATTTTTTTTCTAAAGCGAATCGAGATCAAGCAATATAATGTGCCCTAAAGATCACAAAAAGGGCTTTAAATATGGGCAACTATGCTAAAAGTGCTTGTAGTACTTGGAAAAAAAAAAAAAAATTGTTACCTGAAGATGGTCGAGAGGAAGAAAGATTTACCCAAAAAGGAGGTCTGCCAGCAACAAAATATGGAATATCTTCACAATTAAAATTCCAAAATTCATGGAACTTTAGTCATATGTATATAGTGCTTGGGCAGAACTATTGATGTTGATTCTATACTTGTACAATCTCTAAAAAAGTAAAACATACTGCTGGGCAAGCAGGGTAGCAATAAAAAACCTAAGAGATCACACAAACCTGAGCTCTTTTTATCACAAACATCTAAGTGGTCTTGAGTGCTGAAAAAGAACCTTATCTTCTATTGGATTGACTTGATCGAGCTTTAGATAAGTGATATTTTTTGTAGAACCCAAAAAACAAGGTGAAAACCCTCTTTTCCTTCAAAAACCATTTGATTCTATATAAAATCCTAGCATTGTGTGTGTGTTCGTGTGTGTGCGCTCTTGCGTGCATGCATGTGTGTGCGTGCGTGTGTCAGTCAAAAATTTAGTTTAATGGGCTGCTGCAAAGCCCTCTACAAATTTAAGGTTTGAAGGTGTTTAAGCAGGTGACATCAGCAGTCTGTAGTGATGACATAAGCCCTAGATTATGCCAAAAGAATAAGTTTTTCTGTTGAAATTTTGTGCATAAGATGAGTGGTGCTCCTTCTTGGATGAATAAGCCCCAAGAATGATAGGCAAATCTGCTCAGGTGTTGCACAGATTTGAGCAACGAGATATATATTTAAGGAAGCGGAAGCTGTGCAGTGTAAGATAACTGCTCTGAAACCGAACGGGTTTGCCGATCGGTTAGCCAAGGATGGAGCCATGGCCCATTCTGAAGTTTAGGCACTACTGCAGCTCGTTTTGGGTCAGGCACTAAGCATGCACTCTACTCGATCTCGTCTTGGATGGGGTCCCTTTTTTGTTTTACTCGTCCTTCCCTTTTTGGTATCTTTCTTGTACATTTCTGATTACTGTGTAAGGGGATAATCTTATAACCCCATTTTGTATAGGGTCGGATGATCTATTCTTTTTTACCAGGAGTACAGGTTTTAAGGTACTCTTGGCTGATCCTTCATCTCTTGTATCTACCCTTTTAATCAATACAAATTGTTAACAGTTATAACAAAAAAAACCATGTTATAAGAGATATCTCTTATAATAAATTATTTGATGAGAAAGGGTTGAACTGTTGTTGTTTGCGCAAAATGTTCAAAGAGAGAAAAAATTGAACTGAAAAATAAAAAGGAAAAGGAATGGAGCCACACAATTCCAGCACTTTTCATATATTTTATATTTGTAACATTTACAGAATTGCCCTAAGACTTTTTACATTTCACGGTTAAGTCTATATATGAGTTGTAGATAAATATAATATATGTCTAGTGCAAAAGTATGCATAAAGGACTAATGTGCCATTATGGGTCATATCTGTCTAATGATGGTAATTATGGTCAACAATTATCTTACTATTCATTTAGCTTTAAATGTTTTTGATTTTGTTACTTCACTTTTGTCAACAATATATAAATAACTTAAAGTTCTATGTGCTTTTTTATGTTAATTTTAAAAGTGGACGAACATATATGATTGTGGTGGTTGAACATGTTGTGCGGTTTTCGAATCTCTGATAACTACAGATGGCATCCCTATTGTAAGTATAGAAATCAAATTACAGAAATTGCTTTTTATTCAATGGTTTGAACCATTCATTGGTAATTTTTGCTGGATCCTGCTGTTCTGTTAGCTTTCCGTGGAGTTTGCTTTTCATGGTCTACTTTGATTTAATGTTTTACCATATTGAATTACTAGAAGCACTTGCTCCTTGATTGATTATTTACCCTTCACTGTAATTATGTTATTTATTATAATTACGGCTTATTGAATGATCTTGCTGGCCTTGTCAGGTGAACACACCACGAATTTGTGCTCGTTTGGTATGGTCCATATCAGAGCACCTTGATCTAAATGGTCTGGATCCGCTGCTTGCCGATGATCCAGAGGACCCATTGAACATCATCATCACGAATATTCACAAGGTGTTATTCAGCACGGATTCTTCTTCAATGGCCTCGAATAGGCTTCAGGATGTGCAAGCTGTGCTCTTATGTGCACAACGTTTAGGGTCACGACATCCTAGAGCGGTTCAACTCCTCACTAAGGAACTTGAGGATTTTAGGAATGGCGGACTAGCAGATTCGGTAAATAAGCACCAGTGTCGTCTTATATTGCAGATAATGAAGTACATTACCAGTCATCCCGAAAGCAGGTATGGTGCATATGCATTTTTACTTACAGTGACAGGAGTGGTGTTACAGTTGTGACTCCATTACCATCTCTGTTTATCACTTTATATATAGGCTTGGTTTCTGACAGGTTGGTGTGTTTTGAAGAGATATAACATGTGGCTAGTATAAGTGCAACATTTTAAAACAACAAATTTTGATTTTGGATGCTCAACTCCACATTTATTTTTCTTTGGCTCGGTTCAACCTAAATCTATATTAGGTCTTCACTTGCATATAGAGAATTATAAAAGCTGTTGCAGATGATATATAACTTCTAACCACGATGATATATCACCCAGCAGAATTTAGCTGCTAGATTATTTTATATTCCTAACCTTATTTGAATAGTTCAGAACAGCTTCTCCATTTTTGCAAGGAGCTTGCTTGTTTTTATTTGGCTCTGCTTAACCTTTGACTTCAACTTATTTTGGCCTATCAATATATTTTCTATGCTGAAGGATAAGTACAACAGGACTTCTATGCCATTTTAGGCAATGTAAAAAGTGGTTACTATTTTGACACCCAACTGTTGTTGTCATCTTTCCAAGTAGGACAGTAATGCGATGGCAATGGATATGAGAACCATATATGATTATGAGTTTGATGGTTTTTTGCTACTCACTGCTTTGGTCATCATTTTCTTATTCCTGAAATAAGTTTTGATTTGTTTTCATCATGACTAGAAAAAAGACATGTATAGATAAGTGGACTAATGTGTTGTTTTTTGCCAAATTTTGATCAGTACAAGAAAGAGATTATATGACCGAATATTTATGAGTACCGATACACATTTACTTTAAAACGGAGGCCATATTTATGTCTAATTCTTGGGGATCATATGAAAAAGCAAGCAGCTTTTGCTCAAGATCCTCTCCAAGGTGCTCACCTCAAGCATTTGAGAAGTACTCGCGTGGGTCATCTCTCCCACCCAAGGAGCCTTTGTAAAGGACCGTCAAATCCTTGATGGAGCCCTCATTGCTCACGAATGCCTTCATTCCTGACACTTGGCTATATCCCGAGACTAGTCATTATGCTAGATTGGGAAAAGGCATATGACCACGTCGGCTGGGACATCCTAGAGGAGAGTCTATTGCGAATGGTTTTGGATCCCGTTGGTGAAGGTGGAGAAGGGGGTGTTTTTCTTCTCCATCCTTCTCGGTTATTATCAATGGTACTCCCAAGGGTCTTTTCTAAGCTTCGAGGGGACTTCGGCAAGGGACCCTCTCTCACCTTTTCTCTTTGCGATTGCTGCTAAGGTGTTTAGCTTCTCTCTTTCGGGCTTGTACCGAGCCGATCACGTTAGGGGTTTTTCAGGCTAGTTCTAGAGGGCCCACCATTTCCCACCTTTAATATGCCAATGACACCCTTCTTTTCTGTGATGCCCACCATAATCAGGTAAAAACCTTTGCCTCTTCTTAAGATGTGCTTCCAATGGGCCATGGGTTTCAAAGTGAATCTGGCTAAGACCACTATGATGGGGGTAGCCATGAGCATCGAATCGGTTACCCATTATGCCAACCTCTGGGGTTGTAAAGTGCAATCCTTTCCCTCTTCTTACATAGGAATAGGAATACCCCTGTGCATTAGCAAACCTAAGCCTAGTCAATGGGCCCATATTATTGACAAGTTTGATAGGAGATTTGTAGGGTGGAGAGGTAGATTTCTCTCTCTGGTGGGAGACTTACCCTTATCAAGGCAACTCTCTCGAGCATCCCAATCTACCAAATGTCCATTTTCTTGATCCCGGCCTCTATTGCTAACCGCCTTGAACAATTCATGAGAAACTTCATGTGGTCGGGTACCGAAGGAAGGAAATATCGTCTTATGGCTTGGGAAATAGTTCGTATCCCAATATCTCAAGGCGATCTAGGCATCCACAGTATTAGATGCACCAATGTTACTCTCATTGGTAAATGGTGGTGGAGGTTGGCTGTCGTATTAAATATCGGGGTCCCCCTAATGCATGGCTCCCGAACAGCAGGGTCCCCTCCAATACCTCAAGTCTTTGGAAGGGTTTCTTATCTTGCCTTCATCGTTTTGTGGTCAACATTCGCTTCTGACAAAGTGAGGGTAGCAGGATAGCGTTTTGGACAGACACTTGGATTGGTCATACCCCCCCTCAGGGAGACCTTTCCTACTCTCTTCCGTTTGGCTTGCAACCCTCAATCTGCTATTGCCGAGAACTTCGAACCCTCAGCCCATGGAAGGATTTGGTCTCCAATATTTAGAAGGCCTTCCAATGACTCAGAACTGCTCGCCCTTCTCATGTTGCAGGCCTTTTTCCATTCCTCCTTTCTCCTTATGTGTGGCTATGACAAGATTGTATGGACCCCCTTCACCTCAGGAGTGTTTACAATGTCCTTCTACTAGGCCCTTCTTGGGCTTCCCCAGGCCCTTTCTTCCCCTTCATTTCCAGCAGCTAAAGTTTTGACCTCCATGGCCCCTCCCAGAATTCAGTTCTTTAATTGGGTGGCAACTCATGAAAGGGTCTTAACTATAGACCGGTTTCAAAGAAGGGGTGTGCATTAGGTGTCGAAATGAAGCCGAATCCAACGCTCACCTCATCTTGCATTGTGAGCTTGCTTCCAGTCTCTGGGGTGCCATTCTTAAAACTTTTCGGGTGGTTCAGGGCCACCCTGCAATCCATCCCCCATCTATTCTCATCCTACCTTTCCCCTCCTTGAGCCAAATCTGGCATTCTCTTATAGAGAGCCTTGGTGGCTGCTATCATGTTGGTTGGAAAGAAACCAAAGAACTTTTAGGGGGGAATATTCACTTATTGACACCCTGCTGGAAAAGGTGCGATCACTTGTCACTTTTTGGGCTACTAACTCCAAACCTTTCAACCACCTCTCTCTTGCGGCTTTCCATCAAAATTGGAAGGCCCTCCTTCACCTTAGGCCTTTTCAAATCCCCCAGGCCTCTTTTTGGACCCACCCGCTTGTGGATAACTAAAGTTTAACTTTGACTGATGCTCCCTGGGTAACCCCAGCCCATCGGGAGCTGGGGGGATCTTTCGTGATAGTGCTGGCTGCTCTCTCTTTTCCTTTGCGCATTCTATTGGCTTCTCCGACTCCAACCAGCCTGAGGCAGAGGCTCTCCTGACTGGCTACAGATTATTTATTAGGGATTGGGGAAATTCTTTGATCATTGAAAGAGACTCCGTAAACGTAATCTCTTGGGCCTCCAAAGCAGACCTGTGCCTGTGGAGACTTGATCACCTCTGTGACGAGATTTCCCATCGATGCTCGGATGTGCAAGTTCACTTGAGGCATGCCTGGAGGGAGGCAAATTCCATTGCTGATGCCCTTGCTAGTGAAGGGGCTCAAGGCTCCATCTCTCTAGGAACTCCTTGATGACCATCTTGGAGTCCTCATGTTTTTCTCGTCTTCTCTTCCCCTTTATTTTCTGGTCTAAGTGTAAATCTTCTTTAGCTTTTGTCCCGCAAGGGCTTTATTTCTTTCACCCGGCTTGTCGGTGGCTGACCTTTTTGTAATCTTCTTATACTCAATTCAACAGTTAAAATTATCCCAAAAAAAAAAAAAAAATTTTCTGGTAAGAATTGTTTTCCCCTATATATGTTAGATGGCACTATGAAATTGATGAATCTTTTGCCTTGTATTGTGGCTTTGTTTTGTTTTATCTTTTGGATATTTTGTGTCTGCCTTTTCATCATCATTATATTCCGTATTATGTGTAGCCAATGTTGAATGCTTAAAATTGATAATGGCATCATGCACAAAATAAGGAGCAAATATGATAGTCAAATGTGGAATTAGTTCCTTTTTATGTGGATATTCCCATGATCCTATTGTTATTGCACAATACCTTTACAAGCTATTCTTGAGAACTATGGGCAGTAATTCTTACAATGATTTTCTGTGAGATCTTGGTTTATAACGACATCAATGCACTTGATGGTGAAGCTGCCATGTTTGTTGTGGTGGACAGTATCCCTTTATCTGATCGGGCGACCTTAATACCCAATAAATGCTTAAGAGTTCTAAGATCAAGAAGATAAAACTACTTGAAGAGATTCTTCTTAAGACCAACTTTGGTGCGAGCATCAAAAGGAAGAGGTTAGTTGAGTAAACGTGTCCAGGAGAAAGATGGTTTGTGTGAAGAGTACAGGTGTGGAGAGAGAGAAAATCTAAGAATAGGACTTGTGTGGAGAGAAAAAAATCTAAGAATGGGACTCATGTGAGAGTAAATGGAAGTGCTAAGTTTTGTTTTCACAAAGTAATGATAAAGGAAATACTTGGGGGTTGGATATGGTGCAGAATTTTCCTTTATGCCTCACATATGTGGTACCTTGGCATATGTGGACAAGTAAAATAGTAGTGGTAATGGACTTTTTTCTTGTAGATAATTATGAGTCTGCTTCTCTGATATCATTTGGGGCAGAAAAACTGAAGTAGAATTGTCATTTGGATGGTCCTTAATGGATAAGACCCCTCTTTTGGTGGATAATCTTGGATATGCTTATGTCTTTGGGTTAACAATGCCTGGTGGAAGTCTTTGACAAGAACTCTGATATGCTGAAGGAGAGGCCTTGAATGAAGAATAGGTTTTGTCAATAGTGGATAACTCCTTTTTAATTATGAAAAAAAATCAACAAGTTCATTGGGTTTCAGGAATATCAAACCTCAGATGTTTACCTTCTAGACCTTTAGATTTTAGTTTTTCTATTGATTCCATATTTTAATGCATTATCGTATATGCCTAATTGTGTGGCTTATCAGGTGGGCGGGGGTCGGTGAGACCAAAGGTGATTATCCATTCAGCCATCATAAGCTTACAGTTCAGTACTCTGAAGCTTCTGCTGCTCAAGATAGGAAGTTGGAAGGACTGGTTCACACGGCTATTCAAGAGCTTTGGAGGCCGGATCCCAGTGAATTAACCCTCTTGTTGACAAAAGGCATTGACTCAACTTTATTGAAGATGCCTCCAAGTGCATGTACTTTGACTGGTAGCAGTGATCCTTGCTATGTTGAAGCTTACCACTTGGCCGATTCTACAGATGGAAGAATTACGTTACACTTAAAGGTAAGTATGTTTACTGATTTGTCATTTATGTAGTATATTGGTGAAAGTGGATATCACGTTTAGCAGCTATGCTGTTATGTGCAAATTGCTCCTATTCTTGTGTGAGGGTTATTGGCTATATAGCCAGTGATAAAAAATCGTTCCAAGTTGACTTGCCCAAATTAACTCATTTGGCGCATATACGAGTTTGATTATGAAAGGCTCAGGTTCGGGCTGAGGTTTTGAGTTTTCAAATTAAATAAATAAGACATTGTGTGAAAATGGATTGTGGGTTTTGTGGTAGTATATATGCTCTTTTTAGACTTGGATGCAAAATGGAATCCTGCTGCTTGCAAATTTAAAAACTCAAAAGAGTCAACATGGTTTTGGTTGTGACCAGAGGGGGACTGACCGTTTTCAAGTTTCTAAACATTACTTCTTGTGGCATCGATTATTTGATCCCAAATGATTTTTATTATGCAGAATGTGAAGCAACAAACAGAGCAAAGAATGATTGAGAATCTTTTAACTGCATCTGTACCATTTCTCTACTGCATATCTCGATGGTGTCAAGAATACTTCGTAGTAGCATTTGATATTCCCTTCTTTTTTTTATGATTTTTGAAGAAAGACGTAGGTTCGAGCTAGACTGACTACTCCAAAAGCACTCATCCATAAACCAGTCACTGGCGCAAATGACTTAAAGAGGTGTATGTAACCTAGCCAACAGAAATTGCAAACCCTCATCTTTGGGACCAGAAGCAGTTAGTAGTAACCAATAGGTCTCTTAAACGGTGACAAACAGAAGCACGGAATGTCTTTGTCCATCTTCGAATTCAGTCTTCTCTTGCTTTTTCGAGCTTCAACTTGACTTCCGGCTTCGGCTGCATCTTCTTAACATCTCGACCCTTGCCGAACTTTGGACTCTTGCCAGCACCAGAATCACGACTGCTCGATCCCACATATTGGCAAGTCTATCAAACGGTCCGCTACCGTCAATGGCGTACTTAGATCCTGCACATTTTAGCCAAAAGTTGTCCCAGCTCACATGATGCTAATAATTGGAAACCTTGAGGGGTGTGGCAGAGTCCAGTTATGATATGACACTCATATTCCTGATATAAATGCAATGTTTTTTGTTTTGCTCATTCTTAACACAGTTTTACTACTACCATACAGACTGGTTGGTTTTTCTGTTGGATGACAAGTCTCTCTGATTTACATGATCTTAAACGAGGCATCTGTCTACATATAAGTTTGGGCGTTACATGTATTTTTTTTGTACATTCAGGGGATTGTTGTATTATTTTAATATTTGAACCTTTTTTGCAGGTTTTAAATATGACCGAACTGGAACTTAATAGGGTTGACATACGGGTTGGGCTATCAGGTGCTCTACATTTCATGGATGGATCCCCTCAAGCTGTACGGCAGTTGCATCATCTTGTTTCACAGGTCTGATTCTGTATGACTTCAAATTATATAGTGATATTGCTTTCAATTGGCCAGTATGTTTTCATTTGCAACATAGTTGATAGATGTGTAAAGTATGACTTAGGCAAGTGGAGTTTCTTGCACCACTCGAGTCTATTTGGTGATTGGTTTAATATTTTTTTGGAAATGTTACATGGCTTGCTTTTGTATATGTTTTTATATTCAACATTCCCTATCATGGCCAGTAAATAAGATTGCCAGATGTTAGCTGCTCTTGTTCAGAAGCTCATATGGATTGCTTTGACAATTTTCTATTTGTGTGACTTGGACTTTTGAGGATTTAGTAGAATATAAGTCCCCTTCCTGTTTGGGTTTGTTTTGTCATAAACTCGACGAGTCATGAAATGACCATATGGTCATCAACTCAGCTATGGCAACAACTTCCAAATGAGCCAAACCTTTGGGAACACCTTTGAAAGGATGAAACATGAATATACTGTAAAAATGAGAAAGATTTGAATTGACATAAATGGGCTTGTAAATTTCACCGAGAGCTGTATTACCCATGAATAGGAATTTCATGGTGAACTGTTTAAATTGGACCAAATGAAGTCCAAATATATTCAAATTTGGAGGAATGGCTAAGGAAGATATTTCCAAGCATACTTCGAAAAATCATGTAGTTCGGAGAATGGCTACGTGGTGAAGTTCATGACTAGGCGTAGAGGTTTCATAGTCTCTCATAGTGAACCATCCAAATTGGACTAAATAGGGTCCAAATGAAATCAAACTTAGGGAAACATCTATTGAGGATAGTTCCCAGTGTTTCAAAAAGCGGACCGCCCAATGCTTGGGCGGCCGCCTAGGTGGTTCAGACGGCCTGGGCGCATCGCCCAGGAGTAGGCGCCAAAAAAAAGCGGAAATCTCGGGGCGCCTGCCGAGGCGCCTGGGAACCCGCCTAGGCGGGCGCCCGGTCCCCAGCCCTGGGTGGCCGTTCAGGGCCTGCGCCCGGCTCAGAGGCAGAAAAGCCACTCATTGGGGGCATTTTGTATAATGTTTTTAATACTAAGTGGCCAAAATTGTGGGTTTTAGGTTCATTTGAAACCTAAACCCATTAGAGCCTATTTTAGAAAGAGAAAAACTCCAAAAAACTAGTTTTTGGTGATTTCTATAGGATCAAAGGGTTTCTCAATGTTATGAGAAATTGATCAAAACATCACCCATCGATATTAGATTTAATTTTGATGTTTTATAAACCTATGAAAGGGTTTTTTAGAAGATTTTAAGTCTTTAGAAACATCTTAGAGGTGGAAGTTTGGAGATCGAGCAATCAAAGTAAGTGATTTTTTTTATTGCTTGTATAAGTTGTATTATTTTGAGATGTTTTCTTTGGGATCTAATCGAATTGCTGATCCAGGTTGGAAATATGACTATAACCCAAATCCTTTGGATAGAAATTGCATAAGATGCAAGTTTTGTGAAAAGGATACAAAAGGGGGCATAAACTGGTTCAAGAAACATCTTGCCGGTATCAAGGGGGATGTTGCGCCATGTAAGAAAACTCCTGATGTTGTTAAAGAGGAAATAAACAAATTTATGAGTCATGTAAAAATGAAAAAAGATGAGAGACATGCCTTAGTAGAGATTAGGTATGGGGTTCGAGTCAGTTACGATGATGATGACAGTGATGAGGATCGGGAGGAATGTCAAGCGGTAGAATTATCCATTATTAGGGGGAACGGAAAGGGAGTTGTAATTGCTTCTGGGTTTTTTTGAGGTCTATTGATGCCCCTTATATATTCCAAGTTATAGAGAAGGGAATCAAGGAGGTTAGAGAACAGCTTGTTATGCAGGTTGTCACAGACAATGCTGCTCCTAATATTGTTGCTGCTAATTTGTTGCCCATAGCGTACCCTAGAATCTTTTGGACACCATGTGCAACACATTGTATAGATCTCATGCTTGAGGCTGTTGGCGGTTTAAGCGAGATTTCAGGTGCAGTGAAGGAGGCAAAGTCAGTTATGAATTTCATTTATAGCTGCACTTTCACCCTCGGCATAATGGGTAGATTTATAATGTAGAAAGAGATTGTGAGGCCTAGGGTCACGAGATTTGCGACTTGGTACTTATGCCTAGATAACATATATTTGAAGAGAGTCCAGTTGAGGCAGATGTTTACCTCAGATGACTGGAGAGCTTACAAGTGGTCCAAGGATCAGGTTGGAAAGAAGGTGAGATATTATCCTTTCTAAGGCTCTTTGGGGAGAGGTGAAGGGCGCTCTTAAGGTATTTTTTCCTCTTGTTAAAGTCCTTCGCATGGTTGATAGTGACAAGGCTTCTATGGGCTACATAAATGAGGCTATGGACAAATGCAAAAGAGACATAGGCCAAAATTTCGATGATGATGAGAGCTGTTATAAGCCTGTTTAAGAGATTATTGATGAGAAGTGGGATAGGCAGCTACGTCGGCCTTTGCATACAGCTGGTTGTTATTTGAATCCAGCTTTTTTTATGTTGATAGGGATATACACACAAATGACTAGATGTATGTAGATGTGCTAGTCCCTTATCCGGATATCCAGGATATTATATGTGCTGATGAGCTGATAAATTGCAATGGTGCATTAAAGTCTTATGGGAGTCCAATGGCGACGAGGCAAAGGACCAAAATTGATCTAGGTTATCATATTCTTAATCATAAGTTCATCAAGTTCAAGTAATCAAGTTTCATTTCTATAATTCTATTATTTATTTATGATTTTATTCTATATCTTTGTAGCTGATTGGTGGAGCCAACATGGGTGTAGTGCTCCAAATTTACAAAAGTTGGCCATTCGGATCTTAAACCTAACTACTACCTCGTCCGGTTGTGAGCGGAATTGGAGTACTTTTGAAAGAGTAAGGGTAATTTGTATTAGTAATTTAATACTTTAGTAGTTATTAGTTTTGACTGTTTTGTAGTATTACTAATATATATTTATTTATTTATAGTAATTAGTTTCATTTGATTTTGTTAGATTCATACAAAGAAAAGGAACAAACTTGAATCAAAGAAGGTCAATGACCTAGTCTATGTCAAGTGTAATCAATTCTTGAAGGGCAGGTTTGTTAAGAGAGATAAGAGAGACCCCCTTAGATGAAAAATATGGATAATGCTATAGAGTGGTTGGTTGATGATGATTAGGTCAAGGGGCATGAAGGATTGACATGAGACATGGTCATGGATGCTTCATGGACATCAACCGACCCTCCTAGGGCCACTAGATCTTTTGCACAAAGGACGACGTTGGAGGAAGAGGAGAAAGCAGAGGCAGATTCAGAAGAGACAGAAGAGGACGACCATTATGTCCAGGATGGAGATGATGACAATGATGATGGCATCGACTCCGTTGCATATGATGCAAATGCAACTGACCCTACTCTTTCTGATAATGAATAATGAATGATGAATGATGAGTGATGATTGATCATTGAACTTTGGACATTGAAGATTCTTTGAAGTCTTTAAGAATTTCTTTTATTTTTGTTTTCCTCCTCTTGGTTGTGTATTGTGGATAGTGGATTTGTGGTTCCATTGGTTTGGTGTTTAGTAACTTTGGTAATTTAGTTGGTAAATTTACAGTTTTAACTATGTGTGGAATGTCGAGTGTGGACTATGGACTATCAATCAGACTATGGATAATTCATAATTGGATATGGACTTATGGTTACGGTCTTATGGAGTGTGTGCTCCTAAGTGTTGTGCAGTATACTTTTGAATTTTGATGTGCCCTAAGTCCCTAATTCTTATGTTTTATACAGTTATACTTATACTGTTAGAGACTATAGAGACATTTTTCTTTCTACTGGGCTGCCCAAGTTCTAGGCACCCGCCTAGTCCTTTTTGAAACACTAGTTCCTAGACTGCTCATAAATTAATATGGTGTAAGATATATATATATATATATTTTATTCTCCTATTTGATAGATCCTTCTTCCTGACTTGCACCTATGAATTCTTCACCGGCACAGCATTTTTCAGTCAGTATTCTGCATTTCAGTAAATGAAGGAAATATGTTAGTGTAAACTGGTTCTTTTTGCATTTTCAGTTCATAAGTATTGATTAGAAGATATGGAATGATATTGATATGGCTCTCTTGATACTAGGATCCAGTTCTCTGCAGTGTAACAGTAAGTGTCTCCCATTTCGAGAGATGTGCTCTCTGGCTTCAGGTATTGTTCTACCCATTTCATGGTAGTGGTGGGGCAGGAGACTATGGAGATGGTGACTATGCAGAAGATGATTATTCTCAAGTCATGAGACAAAAACAGACTTTGAGACCGGAAATGGGAGAACCGGTAGTTCTGAGATGCCTGCCCTATAAGATTCCTCTGACTGAGCTTCTTTTGGCTCACAAGTGTTCACCTGTTGAATATTTTCGCCTATGGCCAAGCTTACCAGCTATTGTGGAGTATTCAGGTGCATATACATATGAAGGGAGTGGGTTCAAGGCGACTGCTGCTCTTCAAAGTGGAGCACCACCATTTCTCAGTGGACTAAAATCACTATCATCTAAGCCATTTCATCAAGTTTGTTCTCATATTCTGAGAACTGTTGCAGGGTTTCAAGTAAGTGTCTTGCAGTTATAAAAAATGATATGTTTTCCCTTTTAGATTCATGACATGTTTTCCCTTTTAGATTTGCTAGTTTTAGATGAAAATAATAGTTTTAAATTTTAAATCAATCTTAAATGGTATTTTGGTTTCTTGTTTTGCAACAAGGAATTGGTTTTCTAGGAATAGATTGTATCTGAATGCAGGCATAGAAACTCACAACTTGAACTCTGAACTACATGTTACGAGTTCCATAGAATTCTTGACAATGTTAAGAGGCGTCATTGACAGTCTTTTGGTTTATTTATTTGATTATTAAATGATCAACATCAAAAGAATTAGTTCTATTGACCGTTTGTGACCCTAGAGATGAGTGTATTTGGTAATTTCTTTTGATCCTTTTTTTTAAAAAAATAAATTAAATTGCTTTATCTCGACTTACTTTTGAGATTGACTCCAAATACAGAAGTGTTTGGATGACCCATTTATAGGAACATTTCTGGAAGTTTCCATGGAAAGAAGAAATGCATTACAATTTAAACTTAATTACTCATCTTTCTGTGAGCTTTCATTAATCTTGATGGATGTATAGATTACTAGGACACTAGAAAAACACAGATATGGATATTCATTTCGTCAGGTTGGGGCTTACTTCCAAGGTTATTCATGCCCCTCATATCACAAAAAATGATCAGGAAATGGTTATGTTAAAGCTACTGGAACATAGGTTTGAGTGCTATTCCGGCAAGTTGAGAATCACAGACATCCATGCCCTGACCATCATCGGGAGCTTGGTACATATATATCTAGGTTTACTGTATTCTCTGTGTTTCTTGAATGCTAGTCATCTGTGTTAATCTAAGAATAATTATGTCCTAGGAGATTATAATATGATGAAGGCATCATGGCCTTCTATGGAAAATTTACTTTAATTTTATTAAGAGTTTAGTTTCTTTTTATTTGTTTTTTAAAGAATGAAAGCCAGGGTTATTTGGAATTCTAATTTCTTTAGTTATGTGGGGGGTATTTATATCTTTTGGGTGTAGAAAGATTTGAGGGGCCATTTGGTTATTTAATTATTTTATTTTAGTGAGGGTTTTTTAAAGTCATTGTTTTAAAACAATTATGTATATAAGGAGAGAGTGGGATGTCCAGCCCATAGAATGTTACAATTTGTTTGGCGAAGAAAGAAAACTTTAGCAAGGGCGCCATTGAAATCTTGATTGAAGCTGATAGAGTAGGCTTGGAAGCACCTCTCAAGGTCCCTCCTTTCAAATGTACTCTTCAATTTTCTATTTTCTTTTATTTCTTTACCATCTTAATTCTTTTCTTTCCAGTCTTGGTTTCCTTTTGTTTTTTTTGGGATAAGTTAACAATGGGAATGGTGGGTGGGATGTTAGTTGAGGCTCTTGACCTCTAACCAGCCGGCCTCCAACCCCATTCCCTCATACTCATTTCTTCACTTCATTTCCTACTTCTTCATTCTTTCCTTTCGTTTCCCTCCTACTTCCTTTTTCTTTTCTTTATTTCATTCCTTTCCTCTTTTCTTTTTCCATCTTTCCTTTGTTTCCCTAATTTCGAATATAAAAATAAAAAACCTCTCTCAAAAAAGAAAAAGAAAAACCTATTTTTTTTTTTATTATCCATTAGTTTTTACAACCCTAGAATAAATGGTAGGAACGTTCTAGAATCATCATCATCATCCGAGCTTTATCCCAACTATTTGGGATGGGCTGCAGACTATTCTGCCATTCTGCTCTATCAAGGGCTATAAAGAACCTTTCGTAATCAATTTAAAATTATTTTACACCAACTTCTTCTATCTTGGCTGTAGATTAGTTTTAAATTTGATCGGCATCGGCTTTTATTTCACTAATATTGTTTAAGTATAGATTTCAATCCATTATGGATTCGAGATCTCATCAACTAGACATTAAAATAAATTTCCAAACTTGCACGTTGATTTTGCAAGTTTTTTTCCTCAATTTTGTGGATGAAAACTTGCTGAACTTGTAGTTAATTAGCCTTAGTTTAGTTTAAAGTGTTATGCAAAAATGCATTTGATTTATTTTTGGGTAAATCAGTGGGGTAGAAGGTCCCCTTCCCGTTTCCATTAATAAAAGAAAAGAAATTACAACTCACTATTTCACAACCTTACAATAGGGCAATTGTACAACATCATGAAGTAAAGGAAGAAAAAGAAAGTTTGGAGGCCTAGTGCGCAAAATGGTTACATCTGAAAACCTTGAGGCCTTCTTAGCGAGTACATCAGCCACCATATGCGCCTCACGGTAAATATGACAAATCGACCATGAATGGTTTGCAAGTCTATAGTAGTAATTAGCAGCTATTGATGTGACCTGTGCAAGAAGTGAGGAATCACTGTCAATCTAAAGAGGTAAACACTCCATCTGATTAGCCAAATCGACTCCCTCTTCCAAAGCACGAAATTCTGCATACTTATTTGATGCAACACTAAGGGGCTTGGCAAAGGCAGCAAAGAAAGGTCCATCATCCCTTCTGATGACTCCCCTACAGCTCGCTATCCCAGCATTCTGAAAAGAAGACCCATCAATATTTAACTTGAAATGCTTCGGGCATGGAAAAGTCCATGCAATTGGCGTGAGGGACTTGAACCTTTGTTGTCACCATATTACATGTAAATTTTCCATTATTGCCTTCTCCGAGATATGGTATGACCATGCTTTGGAATCTGCTAGCTCACAAACATGGGAAGTGATCCTTCGCACCATATGTTCACGCCTGCACACCTTTCCTTGAAATATCTGCCTATTACGCTCCTCCCAAATCATCCAAACTGCTGTGAAGAATAATGAATACCAAATATTTAGGGCTCCATTTGACATAAATCAAAAAGCCATCCAATTTCTCAATGTGGATGCAATGGATGAGTTAGGCATGAATCTTTTACCACATCTCCACGCAATCGATCTCCATATTCCATGGCAGAAAACACAATCAAGTAGAAGATGGTTTATGGTCTCATTATTAGATTGGCAAAAGTGACACATAGAAGCTAGGGCAATCTCTCTTTGCTGCAAAAGAGGGTAGGTGGGTAGACGATTATGAAGGCCAACTAAGAAAACCATTTTGGCCTAGGATGGCATTTTAAGACCATAGAGCTCTAAAAATGGGTTGGGGCATCCCCTATGTCAAATAAACTTCCAAGCCTCCTTAACCGAGAATAATCCATTAAAAGAATGAATCCATATGAGGAAGTCTCTTTGTGGTGCCAACGGAATTGTGATGTCTCCACCTCCTTCCAGGCTCTTACTAGAGGAACAGAAGTAGGAGAAGGTAGATGCCAAGTCTGTGGAGAGCCATGTAGATAATCTGCAACCTTGTGTTTAGCAAGAATCCCTAGATCTCTATATATATGATTACCGTAAAAGTCCATAATAGATTTCTCTGATAACCACAGATCTGCCCAGAAATCAACTGATTTTCCATCCCCAATAATCCATTTGACATTGTAGCGTAAAAAGGATAGGCCCATCTGGATGCCCTTCCAAGCATAAGAGCAACTCTTCTTACGAACTCCCCACAAAAATGCATTTTAAAGTATTGGAAATCGAGGATTAGCGTGTGGCTAATCTTAGGTTACATCATAATGCATCGTGTTGCTTAACTAGGCCTAACTTGAGGCTCCAAGGTAATAAGTGAGAACAAAATATCATCCCGCTGTGCGTTCCATCGAATCTCAAACAATTTAATTATCATAGAGGGTTTGTTGCACTTGGTATTTTTTCTAATGAGTGATTGTGATGAGTTTTGGGTGGTTGTCCGATGAGTGATTTTGATGTGTCTCTTGAGTAGTTGGTTTTGTTCCTTTGGGTAACATGAAGCCAAGGAAGTTTAGGGGATTTCCTTGTTAGATCAAGTCCCTTTGTTTCTGAAAACATTTGGAACTGTAGGAGCTGCATATATGAAACTTGTCTTTCTTTGAAACTTGAGATAAACAATTTAGACTAAATGTGCACAAGATGATCCTGAGATGCATCGGCCATCAAAAGAATATTCGAGGCATGTAGCTCTCCAAGTGTTGCAGTTGATCAATATGCAACAGCTGTCAGAACATTAGTCAAGTTCGCTACTGAACATCAATAATCATCCTTTGGTACATGCATATTGTCTATTATTTCATATGCTTTACTTTCTTTGATATTTGCTCCAAGATGTTATAATTTTCTATATTGCTACTGTATGTGTTGAGGGAATCCAAATGATATAAGGATATATAGCCCTCTGCTGGTTGTAGGATCATGGGAGAGCTGCATAACTTCAAAGAAACTAATATTGGGGAATAAGTGTAGTTATGCTAGGGTAAAAGTCTTTTGATGCAGAACAAAACTATTCTTATTTTTATGCTTTGTGTAATTTCCAAGGATGTGTATTTTAATTTTAATTGTAGGGTTTAGTTTTAGGGTTTTTAAGTTTTTTTTCTGGGGATTCTAGGGTCTTTTTGTAATTTTGAGATTTTGAGAGTCATTTAGAAAAGTAGTTAGAGTACTTAGGAATATTTTGTTTTATCAGGGGTAAAAATATCATGGCGAATTTTATGTTTAAGTTGGGACCATGTAGTCAATTTTATTTTGGCTAAGGTTATTTTGAACTTTTGTACCCCAGTTAAAATATAAATACAAGTGCTTGAAGGCCTAGGGTGATTCGCATGAGCTTTTAGGGAAAAGATAAAAAAAAAAAAGAATAGCTTTAAGCCGGGTGAGCCCTAGTTAGAGTTTTGTGGTGGAGAAACCTCAAGTTTCTTCAATTGAGTGCTTGTGTTTGCCTGGAATTTGCTTATATATTTGTTAGATGAGTCCTTACGACTTCTTTTCCTTGCGTCGATTCCTATCCCTATTCTCCTAGTAACCTTCCTTGCCGTAGGCACCAATAGCAATCAGCTCTGACTCCTAACTACTAATAGTCAGGATGGAGATAGAGATTCAATACCACACCATTGGACTACTTATCCCTTTCTTTGGTACCATAGGAACATGAGCAGCGAGGTATGATTCTTCATTAGATTAGGGTTGGTTCCTTCCTTCCTCTGTTACGTTTGATAGCTGCTTCTCTCGTACTCTATTTTCTTGCAAGTGACAGTCCACGAGATAAAGAAAAGTACCTTAGAAAGACTAGAAAAGAGGGTGTTACTCATATGAAGTGGTTGGTGTGCCTCCTCCCTATATTTAATAGGACTTTGACTCCAGCAAGCGTAGCCTCCAAACCAAGAAGCAACGCCTAGCCTAGCGCGGCGTGTTAGTGCATCTGTTTTCTTGCAAGAAGCAACGGCTAGCCTAGTGCGGCACGTTTGTGTATCTGTTTTCTTGCTTGCATTCGTTGGTTTGCTTTTTACCCTGTAGCTTTCTTCGCACTTCGCGGCGCACACTTCTTCAACTTGGGCTTTAACAAGACTTGGCTACCTTGTGGAGTGGTTTGATGCAATGAGAAAATCTTAATTGTGGATTGTCTATGTGTAGCCTATGCGAAGCATCCTTCAACCCATTTCTACATTGAATTGTATCAAAGCACATGATTCTTGATCAGCAAGAGAAAAAATCTTCGGTCAAGTCTAGGGTTTGCTGAATTCAGACCTGGGTTTGCTGATTTCAACCAAGAGTTTGCTAATTTCAGCCAAGGGTTTTCTAATTTCAGCATAGAACTTGCTTTTTTCAGTCTAGTAGTGTTCATAAAGGGGGAGGCGGCTAGGCGCCCAATTACCTGGGCGGCCCTATTGGGGTCGGGGGGTTGGTTTGGGGTGGGGACCATATGTAGAGTAAGAGATAGGATATATGGATCCATGTTTATGAGAGAGGGGTCTTGAACATTTGGAGGGCATTCTTCTTTTTCCTCTCCTAATATGTCGAGAGAGAGAGAGAGAGAGAGAGAGAGAGAACTCGCATTGAACACTTGGAGGTTATCTTCTTCTTACAGGTAAAGAGATAGCATATGTGTCCATGTGTGTTTCTATGTGTGTGAGAGAGAGAAGCCTCACATTAAACACTTGGGAGGCTATCTTCTTGTTCTTCTTATATGTAGAGAGAGCACATCTGGCTGTGTGTGTGTGTGTGAGAGAGAGAGAGAGAGAGAGTGAGAGACAGAGAGAGAGAGGCCTTAAATAGGTCTAAGCGTTTTATTTAAGGTAGGTGGGTGCCTTGGGCGGCTAGGTAACCGCCTTGGGTATGCCCATACAGGCAGCCTAGGCACTCCTGCGGTCGACTTTTTCATTATTGCAGCCTAGGGTTTATTGATTTTCTGCCTAGGGCTTGTGATTTCTGTGAGCATATGGCAGCAAGAAGGGGTGGAAGGCAAACCCTCATTGGCCTACCCTGAGAAGAGAGGTTTTGCACCTTGCACAACAATTCGCAGGCATCAATCATGGGCAAGACGATGATCTTTCCGCCCAAGAAGATGGTTTCACAATTACTTTCATCATTGTGCTTTGCGTGAGAGGTCAAGTGAATAGGAGAGTGATGAAAGGCCTAAAAGTGGGGAGTATTACTTTAGGGTTTGGATTTAAAGGTGGACATTTCGGATTTTATGGGTATAATTTGACTCAAAGCCAATGGAGCGGTAACTAATTGTGTTGCTTGCGCGTATAATTTAGTTTGGAGGACGCCGGCCATGGAAAATATTTATTTTCATCAAGTTCTTTCCAAAATCAGTAGGTTGTTTATTGAGATTCACCACCAATCTTCAATACATGTTCAGATGAACAACAATTTCTCTTAGGATATCCAAAATGTGATAAGGTTCAAGATGAAGATTTCAAGGATATTGAGATGGAAGCCTTTTATGCTACATTGGCATGACACCCCAGTTTGATGGACACTGTAAGATGAGGAGGATATTTGGTCTTTTTCCTATCATGTGTAACTGTATGACCATACAAATGTATGCAGTTTATTGTGTGGTATTTTGTCCTTTTAACATATCCGAGGTCATCTGGTCCATTGTTCTATGAATACGCTGTTATGTACTTGATTTGCAAATACTCTATGTGCTTGATTTGCAAGTGATGGGGATGTCAAATAGGATAGCAGAGTTTGACCTATAGTTCATCATGGTCCATTGTTCTATGAATACTCTGTTTTGTACTTGATTTGCAAATATTCTATGTACTTGATTTGCAAGTGATGGGGATCTCAAATAGGATAAATGCAGAGTTTGACCTATAGTTCATCATGGTAGTAAAGCCTTTTGGTTCTTTTAGCATCCAGTCTGTGAATAAGCAATGTGCCATCCATATGTTGGAGAATCCATTCGTTGGTTTCTTGGGCTTCATCTGTTTGTTGTAATAGCATTCCAAGGAGGCATGTAGTTAGGTATTTCTTCGTGTTTAGAGCTGAGAACTTCTATGTTTTATTGCCTTGCACTGTAGGACCATGGAAATTGACACCTTGAGTAATTTCTTTTTTGGGGTAGTCCAGGGGTAACCTGGTGGGAGAAACCTCAAGTTTCTCCAATTGAGTGCTTGTGTTTATTTGAAATATGCTCATTTTCTGTTTTCTTTAACAAATTTCTACAGAATTTTTTTTTTCTTTTCCTTTTTTTTTAATGTTAACTTGGGATCTGATGAGAGTGGAACTATAGATGTCACATTGTGCCACTAACCACCCTGACCACATTTGATCGGAGCCCGTTCCTCGTGTTAGAAGTCTTTTATGCTACATTGGCATGACACCCCAGTTTGACAAACAGTGTGAGATGAGAAGGATATTTGGTCCTTTTCCTATCACGTGTTAATTGTGTAACCGTACAAATGTATGTAGCTTATTGTGTAGTATCTTGTCCTTTTCAACATATCCGAGGTCATTCTAGTCTGTTGTTTTATGAATGTTCTGTTATGTACGTGATTTGTAAGTGATTGGGATGTCAAATTGGATAAATGCAGAGTTTGACCTATAGTTCATCATGCCCATGAATAAACAATGTGACATCCAAATGTTGAAAAATTCATTGGTTGGTCTCTTGGGCTTCTTGTGTGTTGTAATAGCAATCCAAAGGAGGCATGTAGTTAGGTCCTTTCTTCCCATTTAGAGCTGAGAGTTTCTATGCTTTATTTCCTTGTACGACAGAACCATGCAAAGTGACACCTCGAACTTTTTTTTTCTTTTGGGTATTCCAGTGATAACCTGGTCGGAATCGAACTTGGGACAGTGTTGCAATCTCAACAGCTGACCAATCGAAAGCCCAAAGAAGATAACTTGATTATATGTGCAGAATTCCAAATATCCTATGCTCATTTTATTTTTTTCCCATTATATAAGTAAATATCCCAAGCTCTTGATGACCAAGAAATCATCCATAAGGGTTGCCTTGTGATCCACTACAGCTTCCTATTCTTCCATTTGGATGGAGATATCTGGAGACTGTGAACAGTGCCATGAACAGTGAAGTGTCAAAATTGAGAAAGAAAGGGAAAAGAAGGGGACAAGAAAGAGAGAAGAGAGCAAAGATGAAAGAGAAAGGGGAGAGAGTGACATGAGATTCAATCACCTCATGCCTCACTAATATCGTTATTTATAATGTTTGTTTAGGGTTTACAAGGAACAAAAATACCCTCAATGAAAACAAGTATCCTAAAGTATATAAAAATGATAGAACTGCTCCAATACACAAAACAAGTTATTCTTTAATACTCCCCCTCAAGCTGGAGCATAGATGTCACCTATGCCCAGCTTGGAGCAAATCTGTTGTGTCTAGTTATGACTAAGCACTTTGGTGAATATCTCAACTAATTGATCAGATGACTTAATAAATGGGGTTGTTATTTGCTTGTTGGTCACTTCTCACGAATGAATGGCTGCATGATTGTCACAGAACAACTTCCTTGGTTCAGTAATTGAAAACGTTTTTAGCCACATTAACTCACATGTTGTATGGGCCATAGCTGCATTGGATCTGGCCACCACATTTTGTTTCTTACTTTTCCAAGTCACCAAGTTCCCTCCATCAAAGCTGTAGTAGCCCGTATTAGATCTTCTATCTGAAGGTGATCGTGCCCAATTGGCATCAGAATAACTCTCAATGTTGAAGTGGCCATTCTTCTTGTAGATGAGTCCTCAGCCTTGAGGTTCAAGTATCTCAAAGTTCTTATTGCTTCTCACTGTGGTGTTCTGGGAAAATGCATAAACTGACTTACTACACTCAAACTGACTTACTACACACAACAAAGGCTATATCCGGTCTGGTGATTGTCAGGTAGATAAATCTACCTATACATCTTCTATATCTACTAAGATCTTCTAGTAAGCCTCCTTGATCAACTGAAAGTTTGAAACTTGGATCTATGAGTGTATCAACTAGTTTGGCCCCTAAAATCCTTGTTTATGTTAGTAAATCAATGACATATTTCCTTTGGGATAGACAAATACCATATTGTGATCAAGCCACTTCAATCCCAAGAAAATTCCTTAATTGCCCCACGTCTTTTGTCTGAACATATTGTTGCAGACAATTCTTCTACTTCTGAATTCCTTCTTGATCACTGCATGTAATAGTAATATCAACATAAACAACCCAAATAATAGTTCCAGTGGCTTATTTTCAAATCAAATCAATACTGCATGATCCACATGGCTCTGTTGAAGCCCATATGTCATAACAAGTTTGTTGAATTTCTCAAACCACGTGCATAGTGACTGTTTTAGGCCATAAATTGCCTTCTTTAACTTGCATAGTTTGTCTGACTCCCCCTTAGCAGCAAACACCAGGGGTTGCTCCACATAGACTTTTTCTTGTAAATCCCCATTCTCAACATCAAGTTTCCATAATAACCACCCCTTATTTGCTACCACAGATGTAAGTAGCTTAAGTGAATTAAGCTTGGCCATAGGAGCAAATGTGTCAAAATAATTAGTATTAAATGTTTGTATGTATTCCTTTGTTACCAGTCGAGCTTTTAATCTCTCTATCGATCCATCTGGCAGGTACTTAGTGGTATATCCCCAATAACATCCAACCGGTTGCTTTTGTGCTGGCAAATTAATACGCTCTAAAGTACCATTTGACTCGAGCGCAATCATATCCTCATCCATAGCTTTATTCCATCCAGTATGCAAAAGAGCTTCCTAATAGGATTTTGGTACGAAAATGGAAGAAAGTGCTAAAGCAAAATTCTCATAACATAGAGACAGATTTTCAAATGTAATAAAATGAGCAATAGGATGTTTTGTAGAGGATTGCTGACCTTATGAAGTGCTATTGGAAGATCAATACTTTCAACTTCAGGAGTAGGATCAGGAACAGTCTGAGGATCCGCAAACAAAGATGAAGATTGGTTTGTTGATTGCTTGAGTTGGTGGTGATGCCTTCTTTTTAATTTCACTCTCGTATACACTTTGAGAGGTTGCTCTTGTGGAACACTAGTAATAGGAGGGGAGACAGGCTCTACAGAAGGAGACACTTGAGATAATGAATTATCAATAGAGGATGGAACAAGAATGGAAACATGAGTAGAAAAAATAATGGGTTGTGAATTCACCCCTTGAGTGGACTGTCCTGAACTTATTTCTAGCATTAGACCCTCATAAAAAAAGCATGAAGTATTTTCAAAAAGGTAACATTAGCACACACAAAAGGTCCTTTTCAAACTAGGATGATGCCACCGAAAGCCTTTTTGGATACGAGAATATCCTAAAAGTGCATACTTAATAGCTTGGGGATCCAATTTGTCTGTTCCAGGACCTAGAACAAAGCAAACACACCCAAAAACTCTAGGGGGCACAATAAACAAGGATTTATTGGGAAAAAGCAAAGAATTCAGTGATTTTCCTTCCAAAACAGAGGAAGGCATATGATTTATCAAATAACAAGCTGTCAAAACAACATCTTCTCAAAACTTTTGGGCATATGCATATTTAACAATAAAGCATGAGTCACCGCTGTTATGTGACAGATTTTTCTCTCTACTGCCCCATTTTGTTGGGGAGTATGCGCACATGATGTGTGATGCAGAATGCTATGCATGTCTAAACAATTACAGGCAGAAATCTCGAGACAATATTCTTTAGCATTATCTGAATGCAAAGCACAAATATTCCTTCCAAATTGAGTTTGAATTTCTTTATGAGACAAGAAAATAATGGACAAGGCCTCATATCTGTCTTTCATTAAATATAACCATGTCATCCGAGAAAAATCATCAACAAAAATTTAAAGCTTTATGTAACCGCATAGACTCTGAACTCTAGAAGGAACCCAAATTTCTGAATGAATAACTGAAAAGACAAACTCTCATTTATTAATTCTAAAAGGAAAATAGATTCTACGATGCTTTCGTAACTTACAAGCCTCACTCGCGAGAATTGATATTGACTTTAATGAAAGGACTAACATTATCAAAGTATTGATAGATGGATAACCAAATCTGCAATGCCATTGTAGAGGGAAAACACTGGAATGTAGAGCAACACCCATAAAGCTACATGATTAAGATAGCAGATCCCACTAGACTCACGACGGCCACCAATCATCTTTTTCGTCTTTGAATCCTGAAGAACACAATGTGAGGGATAGAAAATCATTGAACACAATAGTGATTCAGTTAATTTACTGACTGACAATAGACTGAATGGAAACTTTGGAACATAAAGAACAGTATATAATGAGAGTGAAGAAGTAGGACACACATGCCTCTACCAAATACACTAGATAAAGAACCATCAGCCATAGTGATAGTAGTAGTGGCATCTGGATTTGTGAGAGACGAGAACATAGAGGACTCACCAGTCATATGATCAAAGGCTCTTGAATCAATGACCCAAGAAGAAGCCTTCTAAGATGCAAGGAATGCATAAGTATTTGTATTAGCTAGAGTAGCAGTGGAAGAGGGAGGATGAGTAGATGTATGTTGGCTATTCTTGATTAACTTATTGTATTCTTCTTGTGAGAGCAGCATTGAGTCAGTAACATAATGTAGAATCTGGACTTGATCATTGGAGCCAACTGGGCGCACACCATCACCTTAAAAACCATAAGACACCTTAGCCCAAGTGAGCTTATCAAACTTATCCTAGCTTTTTTCAGCAGTGTGATTTGTTCACCCAGAATGGGCCCATTTCCTGGTGCCTCAACCTCTACCACGACCTCCCCATGAATCACGACCATGTCTTCTATTTCAACGACCACGGGCTTTGCCATCACCTCTTCCCAGGGAGAAGGTTAAAGCAGACCCATCACTAGTTCTAGTAGGTGATGAAGAAGAAGATTTTGTGATCTGTTGAAGGTGAGAGTCTATATTAGTGAGAGAGGGAAGTTCACTACTAGTTAAGATTTGCTCCCGAACATCATGATACTAAGAATTAAGGCCATATAGGATCTTTGCAACTCTAAGTTTCTCTCTTTGCTTTTTAAGAAGTTTCATATCATTAATTAGGGGTTGATAAATATTCGACTCTTCTCACATACGTCAAAGAGAACTATAATAATCACTAAGGCTTTATCTCCTTGCTGTAGAAGGCACATGCTTTTATAAAGTTGATAAATCCGAGAAACATTTTTATCAGAGGAGTGCATTTTCTTTATAGCTTTCCATAATTCCTTGGCAGTATCATAGAACATGACATCGGCTCTCACACGCAGTTCCATACAATTTCATAACCATGTCATAATTTGATAGTTCTCCGTAAGCCACTCATCATACCCACTTTTTGACTCTTTTGGGCCATATTTAGATAAACATTTCATCTTACCCCTTGCGCTTAGAAAAACCTTTATAGATTGGGCCCATAAAAGGTAATTGGACACATTGAATCTTTAAGATTGCTGGAATTCCTATTATGTCACTGAAAATAGGAATTCCAGGTTTACTTTCCTCGGCCATAAGAGCAAAACAATATCAAATAAGCAAGGTATGAAAGCAGTGGTTTAAAAAGCGGATCGGTGACCCGGATCGGGCATCCCAAAAACCGATCCGGATGGGCGAATCGGCGATCCGAATAGGGCCCAATCGTTCGGATTAAGCCTTAAAAAAAATCAAAAAACTTATTAAAATTCATTATAAATGTTGTTTTTTAGGAATCCAATAAGAAATGGGGGTACTACATTATTAACTTTCATTGTTTTCATCAATTTATGAATATTGAGATGTTCTTTTATTGTATGAACTTATGTCGACCATTAAATTTACATCACACAAAAGAAATCATAGAATTAGCATGGATTAATTATATAATCATATATGGACTACAATAAAGAGTTGACTAAATCGATGAAAATTTGGCCACTAAAATCTCGAATTGGCGGAAACCCTAATCCGCTAAAAAAACCCAAATTATTACAGCCTAACTAACTATAATATTATATATCAACAATATTTTATAATTATTTTATTATATAAATAATAACAAATCCAAAATATTTTATAATATCATCTAATTTAAAATGTATTATTGACAACTGTAAGAAAAATAGTACGCGACATGATTTATAATACAAAAATTAATAAATAAATAAAGGATTTGGTTATCCTTGTAGAAATTATTAGAATGCGTACCAATTTTTTTTAATTTTTTAGGTTTCTAGAATAAATTAGTAGAAAAGATTGTTAGCAGAAAGAGAGATTTCAAATGGCCTCATTGTATGAATCCTATCTTTAAATTAATATTACTAAAATTATGGTAAAGACCATTATGTTATAAAAATAAAAAATATAATTAGACCATTTATTCCTAGGTTGTATTAAGAAATACCTTTTATTTTTTTGACAAGAAATACTTATTGTGTTATCTTTTATTTTTTTTTACAGGAAAAAAATGGTACTTGTTGATTATCTTTTTTTTTTTTTTGACAAAAGAAGAAGACGTTGTACTACATTTTTTTTTGCTTGTTGTATTAAATTTTATTTTTTTTTACAAGAAAAAAAAAAAATGATGCTGCCAAAGTACATTTTAATTTTTTATGCCTTTTGTTTTATTTTTTTGCAAGAAATACTTTTTATATTACCTTGTATTTTTTTTTACAAGAAAAATAAAAAAATGTTGTGTTATATTTTTTATCTTTATCTTGAAAAGCCTTTTATTTTTAATTTTTTCAAATTTTTTACAACAGTATTTTCTGCCTTTGTTTATTTTTGTTGTCAAAATTTTTTTTTATGCCTTTTGTTTTATTTTTTTGCAAGAAATACTTTTTATATTACCTTGTATTTTTTTTACAAGAAAAATAAAAAAATTGTTGTATTATATTTTCTATCTTTATCTTGAAAAGCTTTTTATTTTTTATTTCTTAAGCTTTTTTTACAACAAGAAAAGCTTTTTATTTTTTCTATTTTATTTCAAGTTTTTTATTCATTATCTTGAAAAGCTTTTTATTTTTTATCTTTATCTTAAAAAAAATGTTGTACTATAAAAGACGACGTGCGGGGTTCAAACTCAAGATGCCCGCCCGAAAATTCAAGGTTGTCAACCAACACCACCACATCGCTTGATGTGTTTCATTAGCAACTATAATATAACACATATTGAGTCATCTTGCTTGAATGGCTTTTTGTGGGAATTATCCCACATCGAAGGATGAGAGACCCTTTGTTCTCTATAAAGTGCTGTGTACTAGTCATTTAGGCACGCGTATAGAAAAGCGAAGGGGGCATACGCGCGAGGTGAATTGCCACGTGTGGATGGTTTTTAGGTGCCACGTGTCGCTCTCGTGAGGAGGCTACGTGTGAACCCAAAAATTTTCGATGAGACTCGCGATTTACTATTGGGAATCTCCAGGAATCGCCCGGTTCTCTCTGGACACGGGCGATTCCCGATTTTTTGGTGGAACCGGCTCGGTAGCCGACGATTCCCTAGTCGAAACGGGCGAGTCCGGCTCGACTCGGCGAGTTTTCAAATACTGTATGAAAGTATATGTCGGGTCACACACTAAAAACACCATAAAAACTTGCTGGAAATTTATAAACCTAATAATCCACAGGCTCAAAACAGCAGCAGATAACACACATAATAACTTCTCAATCAACTATAGGGAGAACACTTGCCTGTTTAAAAGCTAATGCACAAAGTTCTTTCTACTGTAACGCTAGATGAAAGCTTAAAACAAGTCGATCACAACTTCTGAAACAAACCTTGTAGCATTTCACACTTGTTGCTCTCAGCTTTTCACATCCATGAGGAACCTTTCAATGACACGAACATGCACAGCACAAGAGGCCACCATGTTGGCCTCACTCACACAGAGAAAGGAATATTTCTTGACGAAATCAGCGCTAACAGAACAAGGGTTTTCCACCTCTGCCTTTTTTTTTTATTTTAAGAAGTTAGATATTTCTTTAAAGAAGAGAGAAGACAATAAGCAGATCACTGCTCTGATACCATGTGAACAGTAATTGTGAACAGTACCATAAATAGTACCATGAACAGTAAAAAGTGTCAAAAGAGAGTGAGAAAGGAAAAAGAAGAGGAAAAGAAAGAGAGAAAAGATGAAAGAGGAGAGGAGAGAGTGACATGAGATTCAGTCACCCATGCCCCACTAATATCTTAGTTTATGCTGTTTGTGTAGCGTCTACAAAGGACAAAAATACCCTAACTAAAATAAGTATCGTAATATATATTAAAATGAAAGAAATGTTCCAATATACAAAACAAGTTATTCATGAATAGAGACAAACTTGAGAACTTGCATATTTCATTTGCTTGAGAAATTACTTTGTGGGTTTTGTTCGAGAAGTTACATCTTTCACTTGCTTTTCATATTTTCTTCTGCATTACTTCCAAATGCACTTGGTTTCAGCTTGTGATGAATTTTATGTTGGTGCCCTAGCTACATTTGCAGTGGACCAAAACAACCACTTGGAGCTGCCACTTACTTTTATCATATTTCGAAGGCTCTTCCTCTTCTCCTTGTACTGGTTGACTAGTGCTCCCGCGTTGCTCCTTGGAGAAATCTGGGTCATATGCTTATATCTGACCAGCAGCACTTAAAACAGCTGGGATTCCATCTAAGGTTACTACAGTTCCTTCTACTCCCAACAAGTTTCTTGAAAAATCATTGGCATATTTTTAAATCTCCTCCCTTCATGATCCCGTGAAGCATTTCTGACATTTGACTTGACAAAACTGTGGTTCAAAAGGCCAGATTTATGGTCTAACCAGATATCCAAATCGACATGCTAGGTGACCGTGTCACTTTGTGGAGTGCTGCTTGAGTGTTCGACTATGTAATATTCAGGAAGCAGTGGACCTTTTCTTCGGCACATCATGAATTAGACTCATATTATAGCCACCAATTCTCCAATACGTTCACAATTTGTACTAGGATATTTTTTATTATGCCCAAATTTAGAATGCAGTTCATGCTGCGTGACTGGGTTGTAATTGTTCTCGGATATGTCGATCTTCTCATGCCATTCTTGAACTTCTTCATAATTAGAGCGATATCCCGTACTAGTTCCCACCATGTCAATTGCCCACGGCTTTAGTTACTTGCCTTTCCTTTATGGTACCTCCTGCAAATGTTCCTCCACCCCCACGTTTCTTTCATAACTTTGCATTCTGAATGTGATAAAGTGGCTTTGCTTCTGGGATTCAGATCCTCATACAATTCAACACCTCTCTTGGCATTCTTGAAATCCCTATTCACATTAGTTTCCTTTACTTGCATATGTAATACATGTTTTGAGCTTCTTGGTGTATTGAATACCCACTTTGAAAATCTCTCAACTAGGCATGAACTCACAACCAGTTAATGCCTGGAATCTTGTCCGCAATCAGGATAATACCCCTTGCATATGCATGATGTTTGGTCTTGGTCTTGGATGTCACAGCTCAATCAATTTCCAATTGAGACCAAGATATTCATTCCGGTTGGCCCTTAACTGTTGAACCTCCTTGATCAAGCGTGCATCATACTTTTAGAAAATATAACTCCCGGGTCTCAGGTTTGTGACAACTCATAAACAGATGGAGGTCGACAACTCAATAGTATCAATTTGTCTTACAGCAAGAAAGTGGCTATGCTAACTCATTCTATACTAAACGCCATTTCTTGGGTATGAAGTATGAAGATGGATACATTCAATTTTCTAGTGTTCGATGTTTCCGTTTGATTAGGTGGCTGATTTGATCATTGCCGCCAGAGAATAGGCCTGAAAGGATGTCTTATATACCTTGCTATTACATGCTTGAAAGTTTTGTTGCTTAATTTGTCCTTGTGCCTCTGTCATTATCTTTCTCAAAGCTCCTATGTTCTTTTGTACAGCTCTGTTATGCTGCGAAGACTTGGTATGGCAGTTTTGTGGGCATGATGATCTTTGGAGCGAGTGAAGTGAGCAGAAATGTTGACTTTGGGGATGAAACAACTACAATGATGTGCAAGTTCATTGTGCGAGCCTCAGATGCTTCAATCACAAAAGAGATTGGAGCCGATTTGCAAGGTTGGCTTGATGATTTAACTGATGGAGGAGTGGAATACATGGCCGAGGATGAAGTGAAAATCGCAGCAGCTGAGAAATTAAGGATCTCAATGGAACGAATAGCTCTTCTTAAAGCTGCTAAACCAAAATCCCAACCCCCAAAAGATGAGGACAAGGAAGACCATGAAGAAGAAGAAGAAGCCAAGGAGCCTTCAACTCTATCTAAACTGACAGTCGAAGAGGCAGAGCACCGGGCTCTTCAGGCAGCAGTGCTGCAAGAGTGGCATATGTTGCGCAAAGAAAAGGCAACCAAATGAACAGCTTATTTGTTGTTCAAACATCTCTCTTCCCTATACCCATCTCTCTCCCCCCTCTATCTCTCCAAATACGATGTCATATAGAGTACATGACTTTTAATGCGGCGTGTCCTTAGCTTTTTGTGTAAGTAAATGGGATTGGCATAATTGGTACGACTTTCAAGTGAGGCGTGTTCTCAGTTTTTTGTAGGATTGTGATTGGTTATTTTCTCTCACTTAGCTAGAGCAACTGGTGATCTTTTCTTGGGTGCAATTCGCCACGGGCTGTGTGGCATAAACTTCTCGGCTCTTTGGAATGATATTGAGATAATCATTGATTATATTATTCTTGGGACTTTGATATTTCTTTCTTTTTTCGAATGTCACAATTGAACTCGAAAAATATTCCTAACTTTGGACATATGTATTTCATATGATTGATTTCCTTATTCTATTCACCATGAAAATAAATAGGAAAAATATCATCTAGGGGTTAAAACCACCCTCCCAAATCCTTAATAGGGATTAAAACATTTTACTTAACACCGGTGGGTTTATATTATAATTTTTATTTCATTAATCATTTTCTCATGACATATATTTGAAATACTCAAATTACCCCAGGTTTGAGAATGTTGAATAAATAAAGGCATTTCAATAATATCCCCACCTAAAAGGACTCTAACTAAATGAGAGGAGTGCCTCTGCTTGTTTTTGATGGGTCAAATTACTAAATTACCTTTAGTTGTTCAAATATATCAACCCTGAATAAGGATAATTTAAGCATTTTTATTAATGTTTTCTAAGTTGGTTAAATCAAATGAAACTTAAAAAGTAAATCCCCTTTAATATTAATTGGAATTTTGAATCATTTAGGGCAAGGATATCTTCTGGAAAGTTGCATGTTTTTTAATTTTTTGAAAAGTTAATTGTTTTGTTCTGGAATGTTTAAATAAGTTTTAGGTATTGTGTTTGATAACATAATATAATATATAATATAATGTATTTTATTAATGTATATTTGTATTGTATATAACATATGATATAATATTTATTATACCTTTAAGAACTTATTCAACTTTTGTTGGGAGATTAGTTTCTGAACTTTAGATGGAAAGTATAAAACAAGTGGGTAACTTTTAGAAAATCTGAAAGAGTACTTTCAGAAAAACAAACACATCCTTAATGATTTTGTAAGGGGTTTTGATCACATAAATGATTTTGTTCTAATAAAATATTAATAACACATTATTAGTTTTTATTACCATCTCCAAAATCTTTATGGCACAATGAATTTAATAAAATACAATGCGACACTAACGCAGTACCCTTATCCATACAACACATTCAACAAATGTTACCTTGGAGTGAGAGTAGGGTTCTTGTAGAGTAGGGCCTACAAGAACCCAATGGTAGCGTTGGTGATGCAGCCATGCCCCTTCGTGACTGAGCCAGAGAAGGGTCGTAGAACTCAAGAAAGAAAGAAATGGCAATGACGTAATAAAAAGAAATTATTAGGGTTATTTATTAGGATTATTTTAATAAAATTTGAAAGAATACTTTCAGAAAAACAAACACGTCCTTAAGGATTTTGTATGAGGTTTTGACGTCATAAATGATTTTGGTCTAATAAAATATTAATAACACAATATTAGTTTTTATTACTATCTCCAAAATCTTTATGGCACAATGAATTTAATAAAATACAATGCGACACTAACACAGTACCCTTATCCATACAAGTAGGGTTCATGTAGAGTAGGGCCCATAAGAACCCAGTGGTAGGGTTGGTGATGCAGCCATACCCCTTCGTGACTAGGTCAAAGAAGGGTCGCAAAACCCAAGAGGGAAGGAAAGGGCAATGACGTAATAAGGGGAAATTATTAGGGTTCTTTATTAGGATTATTTTAATTATTCTTTTGTTTAGGGAGTGTGCAGGTATAATTAGCGGGGCAACTTTAGAGTTTATATTGTGTTTATCTTGTATCGATTGGGTTAGTTTGAGGGATATAATTAGGATAAGGGTAAATTTAGAAGAGAGTTTATTTTTATCAACAACAACCAACTTGGGAGGTCTTTTTCGGGTAAAACATGAGAGGAAAAACATGGCTATCTAGAAGCCCGTGGATATGAGAGAGATAAAATACGGATACGTGTATAGAAAACTTTTTTATTAGTTATCTTATTTTAGTCTGTTTAAAGGGACATCTCCTTTCATTGTAAATCAGTCTATGAATTGAATAAAAATTAGTCCCTTGAAAGATATTGTTTTGCGGGTGGATTCCCTTGCAGACATTTAAGAGAGGGTATTTTTCACTTAAACTTCATTCTTTTTATTGTCAATTTTCTGGTTTTATTCTCTCCCTACATCAATTGGTATCAGAGCTAGGTTCCGATGGCTTCACAAGAGACACCCCTGGATGGATTGCAGGTATTGATTAGATTAGTTCAAGCCCTAGCAGAGAGAGTAGACCAATTCATGCCTATAGCTGCGAAAGTCGATGAGCTTGCGCAAAGGTTCGCTCAGCTTCAGGATGGAAGGAATTCGGAGACCGACGTTGGAACTCAAGGCAACAGAGATGAAAGATGTATGCATCTTGTTCCTAACCAACCTCGGGTGGCCCCAACTAATAACGAATTCAATGAATGAATTCTTCGGTTGTTAGAAAGAGAAAGAGAACCTAGAATAAAGATTGATATTCCAGAGTTCCATGGTCGATTGCATGCAGATGATTTTCTTGATTGGCTAAGTAAAGTAGAGAAAATGTTTGAGTACAAAGATATTGCAGATCACAAAAAAGTAAAATCAGTAGCCACAAAATTTTCTGGCCATGCATTGGTTTGATGGGATGATTTGCAACAGGATCGTCTTCGACAAAGCAAGGAAAAGATTAATTCGTGAGAAAAGATGAAGACGAAGATGCGCCGAAAATTTTTACTAGTAAATTATGCAGAAACTTTGTACCAAAGGTGTCAAAACCTCAAGCAAGGTGAAAAGTCGGTAAGTGACTATATTGAAGAGTTCTATATTTTGACATCTAGGGCAAATTTACAAGAGTATGAAGATAAAAAAATAAATCATTACTTGAATGGGCTAAATCAAGGCATTTAGAATGAATTGACCTTCAAAGATGTTTGATGCCTATACTTTGACCCTCAAAGCAGAGGAAATAGTCAATTTGGGTATTGAGAGAAATAACTCAGTGTTAACCTTTAGAAGACCACCTATAAGACATGGAAACCAAACTTCTCAAAATTTTTCAACTAGGCCAAACCCTAATATGATGAGAGGTGGTGTTAGAAGAGGGTTGGGAGCACCTAAAACACTTTGTGATAATACACAAATAATGTGTTTCAAGTGCCAACAGCCTTGACATATGGCATTCAATTGTCCCTCACGGCAACCCCTTGTCAAAGTTAATTTGGCTGAAGAAAATTATGAAGAAGTTGATGAATGATACACCGATGAAGACCAAGGTGATATTGGGACGAGCCAGTCTTATGAAGGGACTGGGCCTTTCAAAGGTGAAGTTGAGGATTTGTATGGAGATGAAGATGGTGAAGTCTTAGTTGTCCAGCGAACTATGTTATCGACCCCAATACCTAATGAGGATGAGAAGTGGCTGTGACATAATATTTTTCGAACAATTTGTACATCAGGAGGAAAGTTATGCACAGTACTAATTGATGGTGGGAGTAGTGAAAACATTTTATCTAAAGAGATGGTGGCTAAACTTCAATTGAAGGAACATAAGCACCTATGCCCATACCACATCTAGTGGTTCAAGAAAGGAGGTGAGGTACCAGTTCTTTCTCGTTGTTTAATCTTTTTTTCCATTAGTGCTAATTATAAAGATAAAGTGTGGTGTGATATAGCACCTATGGATGCATGCCACATATTACTTGGTAGACCATGGCTTTATGATCATGATATGGTATATAAAACTAGGCCAAACACTTATTCTTTTGTTAATGATGATATTAATATAATACTCTACCTTATGAAGCAACTTCCTACACCCAAATCCACTAAAGATGAGGGTTCAAAGTTGCTTAACGTTCAAAAATTAAAAGGGGACAACAAGGATATGGATGTGATTTATGTATTGGTTGCAAAAGAAAATTCTGCACCGACTGCAATTCTTAAGTCTCTTGAACCTCTACTTGATAAGTATAAAGATTTGATGCTTGAAGAATTACCTGATGGTCTTCCTCCAATGAGAAATATTCAGCATCACATTGACTTGGTGCCCAGATCTAGCCTACCAAATTTGGCCCATTATCGAATGAGCTCCATGGAACATGAGGAGTTGTACAGACAAGTTGTTGCATTCCTTAAGAAGGGATTGCTTTGAGAAAACATGTCACCATGTGCCATCCCTGCATTACTGACTCCAAAAAAAGATGGGTCATGGAGGATGTGTGTGGACAGTCGGGCAATCAACAAAAGCCCAATCAAGTACTGATTTCTCATACCTATGCTCGATGATATGTTATATATGCTTAATGGAGCCAAGGTTTCTCAAAGATTGATTTAAGGAGTGGTTACTATCAAATTTGGATTCGACCTAGAGATAAATGGAAAACCACATTCAAAACTTGAGATGGGCTATATGTGTGGCTTGTGATGCCATTCAACTTTTCTAATGTACCAAGTACATTCATGCTCATAATGACTGAAGTACTTCGTCCTTTTATTGGTAAATTTGTTGTGGTTTATTTTGATGATATCTTGGTTTTAGCACTAACCCACATGATCATCTTAACCACTTGGAACAAGATATGCTAATGAAGGAATCACTTATTGTGAATTTGAAAAAATGCTCATTTATGACAAACAATGTCGTCTTTTGGGGTATGTTGTTTCATCTAAGGGAATTAAGGTGGATCAAGAAAAAGTGAAAGCCATAGCTGAGTGGCCGGTGCCAAAGTCATTCACTGAGGTGCATTCTTTTCATGGCCTAGCGACTTTTTATCGTCGATTATCAGAAATTCCAGCACTCTAATAGCACCAGTGATTGACTGTATAAGGGCTGAAAAGTTTTCATGGAATCCTGTTGCTGAAAAGAGCTTCACTCTAATTAAACAAAAGATGATGCAAGCACTAGTACTTGCCTTACCATATTTTTCTAAGGTGTTTGAGATTGAAACTGATGCATTAAATGTTAGCATAGGGGCAGTTCTAAGTCAAGAGGGATGACCATTGGCCTTCTTTAGTGAGAAATTGAATGATGCACGTAAGAAGTATTCGGTTTATGACCTCGAGTTTTATGCAGTAGTGCAAGCCTTATGCTACTGGAGGCACTACCTGATTCATAGAGAGTTTGTTCTATATTCAGATGAAGAAGCACTCCGGTATTTGAGTTCTTAGAAAAAGTTGAATGCGCGACATGGTAAGTGGATGGCGAATACACCTTCCTATTAAAGAGCAAGTCTGGAACCCAAAATAAGGCAGGTGATGCTTTAAGTAGAAGGGCAATGTTACTTAGAACTTTGTCCATGGAAGTGTTGGGGTTTGAAGTGATAAAAGATCAATATAAAGTTGATCCAATTTTCAGCAAAGTCCTTGAAAGGTATGTTGATGGGCGAGACCATGTGGGTGAGTATCTCGTGCATGATGGTTGTTTATTTAAAGGTGCGCGGTTATATATACCTGATTGCTCTCTAAGGGAGAAGATAATCATGGAGCTTCATGGTGGGGGCTTGGGTGGACACTTTGGGAATGACAAAACTATGGCTATGGTTGGGGAAAATATTTTTGGCCACGTATGCGACGAGATGTTAATCGATTTGTGACCTGATGTCGAACTTGCCAAGTATCTAAAGGTCACACACAAAATACAAGTCTTTATACTCCTCTTCCTATTCTAGATGCTCCATGGGTTGATATTTCTATGGATTTTGTACTTAGACTTCTACGTACCACACGAGGTATGGACTCTATTTTTGTTGTTGTTAATCGATTTTCCAAAATGGAACATTTTAATCCTTGTAGAAGAACTATGGATGCTACACATATCGCGAAATTTTTAAGTCATTTTTGGCGCACTTTATGGAAGCGCATGGAAACCAAACTTCAATTTTCTAGTGCCTATCATCATCAAACAGATTGGCAGACCGAAGTAGTGAATAGGAGCCTTGGTAACCTCTTGAGGAGTATTGTTGATGATAACAATTTCAGTGGGACATTACTTTGCCTCAGACTGAGTTTGCTTACAACACTTCAATAAATCGATCTACAGAAAAATCACCATTTGAGATTGTTAATGGGTGGACGCCTAATCGTGTGTTGGACCTAGTGCCATTACCCATGTCAGGCAAGATAAGTGATGATACCAATGCTTTTGCTGAGCATATTCGAGATTTGCAAGCCCAAATCAAGAAGACAATTGAGGAGAGCAATGCAAAGTACAAAAAAGCCTCAAATGAGCATAGAAGAGATAAGATTTTCAAGGAAAGTGACTTAGTAATAGTGTATTTGCGAAAGGAAAGGTTTCCGTTGGGAACCTATAATAAACTCAAGTCCAAGAAAGTGGGTCCATGCCGCATCTTGAAGCAATATGAGAACAATGCATATAAGATAGAATTACCAAAGGCATTGGATATCTCCCCAATATTTAATGTTGCTGACTTATTTGAGTTTCATGGAGACCCTCTAGAAGTCGCAGAAGATGTAGTTGATATGATGAAGAAATTACCAAGGAAAAAAGATGATGAAATTGAGCAAGTTTTGAAGACTGAAAGCTTTCAAACTCGAAAGGGTTCCTATCGTCAATTTCTAATCAAATCGAAGGGCAGGCCATACTCTGATAGCACGTAGACTTCTGAGCTAGAGTTCAAAAGAGTGGATCCAGATTTATGTCGCATATATACTAAAGCCAACTAGCCGGAGTCGAGTTCCTTTCAACTGGGGGGGAATGATGCAGCCATGTCCCTTCGTGACTGGGCCAAAGAAGGGTCGCAAAACCCAAGAGGGAAAGAAAGGGCAATGACGTAATAAGGGAAAATTATTAGGGTTATCTGTTATGATTATTTTATTATTCTTTTGTTTAGGGAGTGTGCAGGGATAATTAGCTGGGAGACTTTAGAGTTTATATTGTGCGACTTTAGAGTTTATATTGTGCTTATCTTGTATCGATTGGGTTAGTTTGAGAGATATAATTAGGATAACGGTAAATTTAGAAGAGAGTTTATTTTTATCAACAATAACCAACTTGGGAGGTCTTTTCGGGTAAAACATGAGAGGGAAAACATGGCTATCTAAAAGCCCGTGGATATGAGAGACATAAAATAGGGATACGTGTATAGAAAAGTTTTTTATTAATTATCTTATTTTAGTCTGTTTAAGGGACATCTCATTTTATTGTAAATCAGTCTATGAATTGAATAAAAATTAGTCTATTGAAAGATATTATTTTGGGGATAGATTCTCTTGTAGACCTTTGAGAGAGGGTATTTTTCTCTTAACTCTCTTTCTTTTTATTGTAAATTTTGTAGTTTTATTCTCTACCTGCACCAGTTGGGTAGTGATAATGACTTCATATTAGATCATAAGTCTTTCACTCTTCAGTTTATGGTGTCCAACACATGCTGCCAACTTTGAGTGAAGTTGTAGATGCGAGAGAAAGTAGGGAGCGACATCCGTTCCTTTCTAAAACTTGAGTTCAGAAATCGCACATTATGCTAAGTTTAGACGCATGCACATATATTAGGAAAGCCTTCTATGTTTTCCCTACAACATACAACCTCTACTTTTTAATGGAGGGCTAAGATTGCTTCAATCACAATGTCACATCTCTACACTATTTTATTTTTAATTTTTTTCTATAAACTATTTTGACACCAAATGTTGGACATCTATTCTTCTATTAAACTCACAAAAACGAAAAATATAAAAAAATAAAATAACAAAAATACCCCTGAAAGTTTCAAGGGGTATTTTGGTCATTATTTTTTATCGAAAAATTATTGTTAATATTTTTTATAAGTGTGCTCCAATGAGAAGATGGCACGTACCAAATATCATATTCAGAAAATTTATATTAAAAAAAATTAAAAATAAAATACTTTGAGACGTCAGATCTAAGATCAAACGGTGAGTGGCTCTCTTGATAAAAAATAGACGGTTGGATGGCAGGGGAGGATAGAATTTCTATGTTGTAGGGGTAACATAAAAAACTTTCCTTATACAAATTACCCTAACATAGTTTTTTAGGGTCGTTTGGATCCTACGGTGTTCAAAACCGTGTTTTGTATATCTTGCATAAAAACATGTACATGACCATGTTTTCTTTAACCAAGAAAGGAGGCCAAAACATGGGTATACAAAACCAAAAAAAGAATTGAGTTATCAAAAACATTGTTTTATGTAAGCATGAAAGAGGGAATACAACTTGTGACAATATTATTTTCACACATCAGAGCTGCCCACTTTATTAAATTGAATTAATTATGTCAAACGTCCACACAAATTAAAGAGAAACTATCTCAAATTTTAAGTTTTAGAGAGAGAAAATATTTTAATTTTTTTCGACCAATGTTCAATAATTTTATTGATAAATTATCTAAATAAAGTATCTTAAAATTTTAAAAAGAGAAACTATATCAAATTTTAGAGAGAAACTACAAAAAAATATAGAGATAGAAACTATCTCAAATTTTTTAGAGAGAGAAACTATATTAAATTTTAAGTTTTAGAGGGAAAAAATATCTTAAAATTTTAGAGCAAGAAACATATCAAATTTTAGATAGATAATTTACCTAAAAACTTTAGAGAGAGAACCCTTATCAAAAATTTGAGAGAGAAAAATTATATCAAATTATAAATTTAGATGAATAAAATATCTTAAAATTTTAAAGACATAAAATATATCAAATTCTAGAGAGAAACTACCTTAACTTTC
Organism: Amborella trichopoda; assembly: GCF_054954075.1. Lineage (NCBI taxonomy): Eukaryota > Viridiplantae > Streptophyta > Magnoliopsida > Amborellales > Amborellaceae > Amborella > Amborella trichopoda. The sequence continues at coordinate 52,155,826 of NC_142337.1, forward strand.
TAGAGAGAAACTATTTCAAGAATTCTAAAAAGCAGAACCATTTCCAATTTGAATTTTTAGGGAGCGAAAGTATCTTAAAACTTTAGAGAGCAACTAATCAAATTTGAGAGAGATAAATTACTTGAAATTTTTTAGAGAGAGAGAAACTTTCACAAAATTTTTTAGAGAGAGAAAATAACTTAAAATTTAGAGAGAGCAATTAATCAAATTTGAGGGAGAGAAATTACTTGAAATTTTTTAGAGAGAAAATTTTTTTAGAGAGAGAAAGTATCTCAAATTTTAAGTTTTAGATAGGGAAAGTATCTCAAAATTTAAAAGAGAGAAACTGTATCAAGTTTTAGAGAGAGAAACTATCCAAAATTTTTAGAAAGAGAATATCTTAAAATTTTAGAACAAGAAATTTTCTAAAAAATTTTTAGAAAGAAAAAGTATCTCAAATTTCAAGTTTTAAAGAGTATTGTAAAATTTTAGAGAGTGAAACTATATCACATTTTAGAGAGAGAAACTACCTGAAAATTTTTAGAGAGAAAAATATCTGAAAATTTTTAGTGAAAAAAACTATATCAAAATTTCAAGTTTTAGAAAGAGAAAGTATCTTAAAATTTTAGAGATAGAAACTATATCAAATTTTAGAGAGAGAGATACTATCTAAAAAAATTTAGAGAGAGAAACTATCTCATAAAATTTAGAGAGAAAAACTCTCTTAAATTTCAAGTTCTAGAGAAAGAAAATATCTTAAACTTTTAGAAACAGAAAATACCTAAATTTTTATAGAGAGGTACTATCTCAAAATTTTTAATGAGAAATTTTCTCAATTTTAAGCTTTAGAGAGATAGAGTATCTTAAAAGTTTAGAGATAGAAACTATATCAAAATTTAGAGAGATAAACTACCTATATTTTTTTAGAAAGTAACTACCTTAAATTTTTTGGAGAGAAACTATATGCAATTTTTTGTTTTAGCGAGAGAAAGTACATAAAATTTTAGAGAGAGAAACAACTTGAAACTTTTTAGAGAGAGAACTATCTCAAAAAGTTTAGAGAGAGAAATTATATCAAATTTCAAGTTTTAGAGATAAAGTATTTTAAAACTTTAGAAAGTGAAACTATATCAAGTTCTAGAGAGAGAAATTACCTAAAAAAATTTGGAGAGAGAAACTTTCTTAAATTTTAAATTTTAGAGAGGGAAAGTATCTTAAAGTTCAGTGAGAGAAAGAAGCTACTTGAAAATTTTGAGATATAAACTATCTCAAAAATTTTGGAGAGCGAAATTTTCAACTATTTGAATTTTCAAATTTGTAGAGAGAGAAACTAAATATTTGGAGAGAAACTACATCGAATTTAAATTTTTAGACAATTTTCTCTCTAAAAATGTTGAGATAGTTTCTCTCTCTAAAAATTTTTAGGTAGTTTCTCTCTCTAAAATTTGATATAGTTTCTCTCTCTAAAATTTTGACAAGATTTTTTATAATGAGAAATTTTTTAATATGTATTGTTGCATACCAAATATGGGCAATATAATATTTACATAAAAATATTTTGCACGAAAATATTTCAAACCTACCAAATATGTCCTAAATAGTGTAAACTTAAGTTACGCAAATAGATGACCCAAACAACGGATTTGCATAACCCGGGTATTATCTACAAGCTATCCAAACAGTCATTTCTCAATAAGTAGGTTGGCATAACCAGGTTTACATAACTATGTTATGATCCAAATCATGGTTTTATTTACCCTAGGATCCAAATGAGGCCTTAAGGTTGTTGCATCATATTATTATACAACCGTTGCATGAAATCATTGCACATGCATACACACACATACACATAGAGTAATGATTCTATGAGACCCTCCCACATCTATGTATGTAGAATATTAAAGGATCACCATTAAATTTGGCATAGATCTCTAGAAAGGTTAAGTCATACACCCATGTGATAACTTTTCTAGAGATCTGTACCAAATTTAATTGTGATCCTTTGGGGTCCTATACACATGGGTGTAGGAGGGTCTCATAGGATCATTATACACATATATATATATAATAGTGATCCTTTGGGGTCATACACACATGCGCTTAGGAGGGTTTATATATATATATATATATATATATATATATATATATATATATATATATATATATATATATATATATACAATGAGACCCTCCTACGCCCATGTGTATAGGACCCCTAAAGGATCACCATTAAATTTGGTACAGATCTCTATAAAAGTTATCACATGGGTGTGGGATTTGACTTTTCTAAAGATCTGTGCCAAATTTAATGGTGATCCTTTGGAGTTCTACACACATGGGTGTGTGAAGGTCTCACAAGGTCATTTCCCTATATATATATATATATATATATATATATATATATATATATATATATATATATATATATATATACACACACACACACACACACATGGGTATGTGAGGATTTCACAAGGTCATTTCCTTATATATATAGCGAAAAGTTTGTATAGAGCCGAGGCTCTAAACAATCAAATGTGAGCCTACCTCAAAATTTTCACTCGAAGAGGTTGTTTTGATGCTCAAATATCCTCAAATTAATCATCTCAACATCAAGATGCATGGGCATGAAAAAAAAATAGATTTCAAGATTGAAAAATTGTGTATTTTGTAATGCATTTTTTAAATGTCAATTTTCAACACCTATAGGCAAAAATAAACAGTGATTTCGCCTACCCTCATCACCGTCTAAAGTTCATCTCATGGTCACGATTATTTAGTAGTATTTTATTTTTATTTTTACAAATCAGAATGATCTGAAATTTGGAGCTTATGTACATCTTAGTGAGGCGCACCTAATAAAATATAAAAAATAATTCGAGAAAAATTAATTGATCAAAATACCCCTGAAACTTTTTGGGGGTATTTTGGTCAATTTATTTCTTGTAAAATATTTTTTTTATATTTTTCGTAGATTCGCTTATTTCTTGTGAACAAATGTTCCAAATTTCAAATCATTTTGATTTGTAAAAAAAATGAAAAATGAAATACTACGAAAATTGTCTTTGTGCTCTATACAAATCGCGCACACACACACACACACACACATATATATATATATATATATATATATATATATATATATATATATATATGGGTTTATACAAACTCATATATATAAGGTAGGCTCTAATTTGATTGTTTAGAGCCTAGGCTCTATACAAACTGCATCCACACACACACACACACACACATATATATATATATGGAAAAGCCTTTCCAATGCCTATAGGTGAAAATGAACAGTGATTTTGTCTACCTTCATCACCATTCAAAATTCATCGTACGGTCACGATTATTTGATACTATTTTTATTTTCTATTTTTTATTTTATAAAAATTAGAATGATATGAAAGTTGGAGTTTGTGTATATCTTAGTGAGACGCACCTAATAAAAATATAAAAAATAATTCGAGAAAAAATAATTGATCAAAATACCCCTGAAAAGTTTTGGGGGTATTTTGATCAATTTATTTCATGTAAAATATTTTTTTGATATTTTTCATAGCTTCGCTTATTTTTTTTGAACACATGCTCCAAATTTCAGATTATTTTGATTTGTAGAAAAAAACTGAAAGATGAAACACTATCTAACAATCGTCACCATTTGATGAATTTTGAACCGTGATGAGGGTAGGCGAAATCACTGTTCATTTTCACGTATAGTAGTATCTTTATATATATATATATATATATATATATACAATTGTTGCAGAATAGTAACATAATATAGAAATACAAATAGAATAATTAAAACAGAAAGCCAGGATATATCAAATATAATCCAAGAAGTATGAGTATAGTCACAGATTTTGAATGTAAAGACAAATTTAAATTGCGTAACTTATACTGATTACATATACAGAGACTTGCAAACTTTTTCCACTCAGAAGGATAGTAGGAGAGTAAGGAAGATAGATTACAATCACACATTCTAAAATAAAGAAGTCATATGGAAGTTACCGACTTTGGTGATGTACAAATGACTGAATGTAGATGACTAACCTACTGTCTACAGAAAGAGAGAAGAAGAAGAAGAAGAGAGAATATGAGAGAGCATATGAGAGCTTGAGTATGCTGATGATGCTTCGTTGAGTCCTTGATGCCGTCTGTTTCTTCAACTAAGAGAGTGGTTATTTATAGATGAACGATGAAGGAGTACTTGTGGCTGAGAGAGGATAGCGTAGCGACAAAGGAATGCTTGTGGCTAGGAGAGGATAGCATAGCGATGAAGGAACTCCAGTGGTGATGAAAGGATAAGGTGAGGTACGTGGCAGGTGCAGGGGATAGCCGAGAGTCGGTGACAGCGATGGATTGCGATGGCGAATCTTTGGTGTGTCTGTGGGAGCGGTATGTGCGAGCGACGAAGAAGGAGAAAGAGACACGTCGGTCGAGGTGTGAGTGTGATGTGACCCGAAATTAGTCACATCAATCCAAAAGAGGCATCTTTACTATTGGAGATGTCTTATCAATTTATAAAAAAGGGAATCTTTCTGTCGAGGTATCTGCTTTATGCTGGTGAGGTCATATCAGCGAACTGTGGAGGCATCTACTTTATGATGGTGAGGTCTTATCATCGAACTGTGGAGGCATCTTGATTTTATGATGTCATTGTAGTTAGGTTGGACGTCATATTGAGTCATATCAGGCCAGGCTAAGCATCGGGTCTTTGGCTGAAGTCGTCAAACAAGGGATTGCCGGATTGAACAGTTTCTTCAGATGTAGTTGGTGCATTAGTATCGGGAGCAAATATATTAAGAAGATTTTGCTCTAATTCTTCTAGGGTAGCATTAGGGTGTGCTTGTTTCATTTTCTTCAGATAGGTTGAAAATGTGGGTAAACTGACTGTATTATATGCTAGTGGGTTTAGAATGTTGGTTTGAGGAGGTATTCGTTTCAGGGGTAAAGATGCAGGATCAGTACTAAAAATATCCCACCATTTGATTTTAAGGGTTTTGCCAAGTTTGGGAATATACTCATAATTATTAGTATTATTTTCAGCAATAGAGTAATCCCATTTTAGAATCCAGGGTATTTGGTAGATAGCCATGAAGTAGATATGGAAATCTTCTAGGTCGGTACAAGTATTATGTTGTGCAAATTTTGTCTGTAAGGCTTGAAAAGCATCTGGTAAGATTTGGGTTATTGATCCCATAGTAAAAACCAATGACGGAACCAACTTGGAAATCTTTCAAGAATAGGGAGTTTAAATTGTAAATACCAGGAATGAGTATTATTTGGATTCTGGTAGAAGAATACTTTATGCCAGACTTCTATGTACTAAGAATATTTATAATATTTATATTTAAATTCTGGATTCAATAACTTTTTTCCTTAAAGAGGATTGCATTCCCAATCATCATAAGAAAGTAATTTTTTAATTTGAAATTTGGAGTAAGCATATACTTTAGTCGTACCTTGATAAAAATGAACAATTGAAACCGAACCGGTTTCCATAAGAATAACTTTATACCATTCACGGGTTTTGACTCCGTATGATGGATTTAGGTGGTTTACAAGATAAATGGGAGCTAATTTATTTGGGTCAAGTTGTGCATGATTATCAAAAATAGGTATATCTGTTATGAAGGCTGTGTCTATATAGACTGATTTGGCAGCAGTAGAGGTTTGCTTATTTGGGTATGTTGCCGGGGAAAACGCCGGACTTGGAGTTTGTATTATTGGACTTTGAGGAGGAGTTTGAATCAAGTATTCAGGTATATTTGAGGATCTGAGAGGTGACATAGGTGTTAGACTCAAAGATGAGTGAATAGGCATAAGGGGCCCAAACATATTACTTGGTACTAAGTCCATAGGTTGTTTTCCTTTTTTGGTATTTGAAGACTGGGGCTTATTCATATTGTTATTCTTATTGGCAATAAAAAGTTGCAAACCGTAAGATGAAAAATCGTAGGATGAAACCGTATCGTCCTTAGGGTGCTTTGGGTAGGTGCGGTCCCCCCTGCAAAAATTCACTCGTGAGAAAGTCAGGTAAAGAATTAGTAGAACCGTGAAGATGCTCAATAGAGAAATCAAAAGCAGATAAAATAGCTTGCCATCGGGCAAATATTTGTTTGGATACAAGGTTTTGAACATCTTTTTGCAGAATGTCTTTGGCGGCTTTGCAATCAGTACGAATAAGAAAATGTTGATTTAAAATGTCAGTTTGAAATTTACAAACACAGTGAATAATGGCAAATAATTCTTTTTTGACGGTAGAATAATTTTTTTGTGTCGGATTCCAGGCTTTGGAAGTAAATCTGATTAATTGTTCTTTAGAATCAATGGATTGTTTTAATATTCCACCAAGTCCTAATTCAGTAGCATCACATTCAATTATTTTAAAAGCTGTTGGATCAGATAAAGTTAAACATGGAAGTTCTTTGGCTTTAAGTTTAAGTCGTTGTACAGCCAAGGTATGAACCTCAGTCCATGGTAGAGGATTCTTTTTTAAACGGTCATATAAAGGTTTAGCATCAAGAGCTAGATTTTGGTAAAAATCACTTATATAATTTAGACATCCTAAGAATCGCTGTAATTCAGTTTTGTCTAAAATTTTGTCAGGGAATTTATCAGCAATATATATATATATATATATATATATATATATATATATATATATATATATATATATATATGAAATAGTGTATTTTGTGACGCATTTTGGACCGTCAATTTTCAAGATTTTCATATATATATATATATATATATATATATATATATATATATATATATATATATATATATATATATATATATATAGTGGATTCTGTTAGCTCAACCCGGGGGCTAACAGCTACAGCCAATGGCCTAGATTCAATCTGGCTAATCTGACGGTTATAATCTCATTTTGCATTTGAATTTTAATTTTTTTTTCTACAAACCAAATTACTTGAAATTTTAGGCGTTCATTTTTCTGATCAAGGAGCACCTAATAAAAATATAAAAAAAATAATTTGAAAAATATAAATTGACCAAAATACCTCCAAAATGTTTTTGGGGTATTTTGCTCAATTTATATTATACAAATTATTTTTTTATATTTTTATTAGATTCTTCTATTTTTGAAGAATAGACACTCCAAATTTTAAGTGATTTGGATTTGTAAAAAAAAAATAAAATTCAAACACAAAATGAAATTGTGACCGTCAGATCGGCCCAAATTCAATCTAAACCATTGGTTGACATTGTAGCTATCAGCCCATGGGCTGACATGATCGTTCCCCCCCCCCCCCCCCCCCCCCCCCCCCCCCCACACACACACACACACACATATATATATATATATATAGAGAAAATATTGAGATTAGCCCACTAGCTCATATCAACAAGCCAAATGACCCAAATTTAATATGGGCCAATCTGATGGTTACGATTTCATTTTTTTTTTTAATTTTAACTTTTTTCACGAATCTAAATAACTTGAAATTTTAGGTTTCGATTCTTTTTATTACGGCGCATCTAATAAACATATTTTAAAAATAATTCGTAAAAAAAAAAATCAAAGTACCCCCGAAAAGTTTTAGGGGTATTTTGGTCAATTTATTTATTACAAATTATTTTTTTGAAATTTTTATTAGATTCTCCTATTTTTTAAAAATATACGTCTAAATTTCAAGTGATTTAACATCATAGAAAAAAAAAATTAAAATTAATATACGAAATGAGATCTTAACTGTCAAATCAGTTCAAATTTAATCAGACCATTAGGCTCATATGTTGATATGAGTTAGAAGGCCAATCTCATCATTTTCCTATATATAAGCATGATTATTCAAATGAAGTTGAAAACTAATAAAAAAAAAAGATTTTCAAAAAATGTTTTGTGCCCAAACGTATTTTTGAAATTTTTTTAAAAAATAAAAAATATAACAATAAACATTTATAACTAAAGCACTTTCCAAATTTTATGAAAATGATATAAACCATTCAAAAACACATTACAAACAAATTCTTTATTTTTTTAGAATTTGAAATTAAATTTTTACATTTTCTTCCGGACTACCAAAACCGGCCTCAGCCATATTTCCCGAATACGATTTAACCAGCAGGTTCCGAGTTGGACCGGCAGCGTTTTGGGAACGTTGGCCCAGATCATTCATACTATCCAAGTGACTTCCCCACCCGATAGGCCCGGGAATTTGATTCCAGATAAGAGCTCATCTCTCTCGCTCTCGTCTCAGTTAGAATTGAAGCTGGTGTGGTCCTGTTTCTCCACTGCCATGGCCTCTCACACACCGTCCATTTTTGTCCACAGTTCCTCTGTGCCCGCAAGGAGAAAATGTTCTTTTCTTTCATTCACTCCTCTCCCATTTACATCGAGGCTAAGTTGCAGAACACAAAGAATTTCCATGGAGATTTTTTGTAGCCGGAATCATGATGCTCCAGAGGTCAGTTAAAACCACCAGTCATTATCTTTCTATTTTTCTAGAATAAATTGACAAGGTCTGCACATTGAGTCCTTTTTTTTTGACTATGCACATTGAGTCCTTGTACATTGAAATCCACTGTGAGTCTGCCAGTGTTCATGGGACACATTTTGGTAGTCTCTCTTTCTTTCTCTCTTTCAATTTTTTTTTTTAGTTTCAGAACACTATTAAGTGTCTGCATCTTCCTGTGTACAACAGTCATGAATCACAATGGCGATGGTACATCATGCAATTAATTATGGGCATTATGTTGAGTTCTATCATACTCTAGATAATTAGCATTTTGTGAATAACTTTAGAACATTAAGAGGAGTTCGGTGGGGTGCTAATTTGTAGCTTAAGTTTCGTGAAGGCTGTGTAATTGTGCGGGTGGTTGTAAATTGTTTGAATTTTTTTATCTTACTTCATCATATATTAGAAAGTTTCTTTTAGAAGTGAAATTAATGTTTTATTTTTTGGGGGGCGTATATAATGTCAACGTTATCATCTGTATCCTTATAGCCTTTTTCCAACTATTTGGGGCTGGCGATTCTGCTTTATTAAAAGCTATACCGTCAAGTTCCCATATTTGTTCTTAGTACTTCCAATCATATCCTTTTGAGCTTACTCTTGACCTTCCTTTTGGGCCTACTCCTTGTCCTTTCTTAACCTTCCACTTAAACTACCTCAAACATCTTTGTAGGTGTTGTACTAGGTATGCGCTACTAGCTCACCGATGTGTACTTTCTCTCATCTTATCACCTATTGGTGTCTTACTTAAGCTCATTCGAATGTATTCATTTCGAATTTTATTCCTTTTTGTCTTGCTACTCATCCATCTCAACATCCTTATCTCAATATAGGTATGTTGCTTCTTGACCGCGCAACATTCTGCACCATAAAGCAAAGCTGATCTCACAGTTGTCTAAGACTTCGTAGATGTTAGGGATCTCGATCCCAAGCTTTTGGGGATCTTGCTCTTAACCTTGGAGAATATATGGTCTAGTACCATAGACGTGTTGGGAGTTGGCTTGAAAATTATCATGGTTGTTATCTTGGTCTTTAAGGTGGGAAACATGATTCTAAACTAGGGGGATTGAGATCCCAAAACTTAAAAATTAAGATCCCTTTTTCAAAATGTGGGAGCAATATTTTGAAGCGGGATCTCTACATGGGTTAACAACAACTGTGGTTCTTGCTGATTCAGCCAGCATATATACCTGGCAATCCATTTGAGTGGATCTTATTATGCAAGCTATCCAATCTCATGCTTAGGTATAAAGTCTTTAATCACCCCATCGTTTTTCCGCTAATAATATGTCACTTCTCTAGCAAATTTGGGAAATTTATGAGCATAATTATGTTTGTCACGTGTTTATGACTAAGAAACTCCTATCATCATGTTTAGAAGGTTGACAATATCTCACGTATACCCATAATACCTTCAAAACTTGGCATTCGTAAAGTCATATGTTCTCTCTGGTGGTATCACGACATAGTATGGTACCTTATTCATTTCTTGCTGGAAATCGCCCCTATCATTCTTCTTCATTTTTAATGCCCATGAGAACTATCTTTATTTTTAAAATTTTTCTCTAGTATAGTTAACTGTTTCTCCCCAACCTGGGATCTCTTCCGATGAATAAATGTTTGTAACGAACCTCAGGGTCTGGTTCTTGGCACGTCTATGAATGGTTATGGTGTTAAAAATGTTTGTGTTGGGACAGATGGGTTTAATCTTTCTGATGGATTTGTATATGTAGGGATCATCACATCAATGTGATTCTTCATTGACTTCAACTTCTCCAGTTTTTTGTGGTGGAATAAAGGCAATTTCAAGGTCTGTTGCTGCAGTCCTTCTCCTCCATATCTCATCTTGTGCTCTGGTTGACTTGCAACCATGGTTTCTTCTTCCTGCAAGGGCAGTGCTTTATTCACCTGACACCAAGGTTCCCAGGACTGGAGAACTTGCTTTAAGGAAGGCAATTCCAGCAAATCCAGTGATGAAAACTATGCAGGTGCTCAAATTTTCTTGATTTATTTATTCTCTTGAAAGACCTTTGATTGGTATCAATGGCACTTATATATATATATATATATATATATATATATATATATTAACCCCGTTTGAATAATCATCTGTTCTTTCAGGAGTCATTGGAGGACATCTCATTCTTGTTAAGAATACCTCAACGAAAGCCTTATGGGACTATGGAAGGAGATGTGAAGAAAACTCTGACGGTGTGCTGTTCTTCTTAAGTACTAGATTTGGCTGGCAATTAGCGACCAATAATATAAATACATTTATACTATTGGCCCCTATCTGTGAAACATCCTCTTCAAAGAGGGTACCTCCTCATAGCGGGTATTTCACTATGATTATTTACATAAACTTTATTTGTGGTCTATAAATATTCAACTCTTCTTGTTATGCAAATGGACAAACTTAGGAGAGAATGGTGGTATATATGGAAGCAGTTTATTGAGTTGCAAAAATGGTTTGCATACTGAAATGCAGACCTTATCCCTTAACATCAATAACTTTTCTTTTAATTGTTTTTGTTAAGCATTCACAAGGTATTTGGGGGTGCAGAAAGTTTTCATAATGGAAGCATATTGAACTATAAAAGAAATTAAATACAAAGAAACCAAATCCGAAGTGAAATGCCTTTATTGTACATTTTGTTTGTCCTTCAAACTTTTTAGATTTTTTGTGCGTCAGCTATGCTATCCATCTTTTTCATTTGATAGGGACAAATGAATTGAGTACAGGTGTGTCTTTCTTGACCCTTTCATGTTTTGGCAAAAGCCGCAAAGCACCTAACCTGTGCATGCAAATTCCCAGAAAGCATATCTGTTCTACATCATGAACACCATTTATTTAGAGATACCTCCAGAATGAAAAAATCCCTCACTTGACGAATAAAGAATGGCTAAAGTGTCCCATACCCGGGATGTTCAGAACAGAAAATAAAATACGGAAATAATATGCTACATGTATCAATACTTCCAGTAAGTTGAATAATATTGTTCTCTACTTATGATTTGTGTTGTAAAGCCTTGTTCGAGCCTGGGCTAAATTGTTTAGCGCTTGACAATTTGCAATGCTATGTCCTAGGCTCAATTCCTACCAAGGGTAGGGGCTCTCTCCCCATCGACTCACCCAAAAAGGTATTGTACAATAACTGGGTATGATATCTCAGAAGAAAGAAAGATAAGGTGCTTTGATAATTATCTAACCAACATTTTCTCATATGAAGTGATATTCTACTTCAATAGGCTTGGTTCTTGGTGAAACCATGTTTCGACACGTTACTATAGACACTGAATATGCCAATTTAAATCAGTTTATTTGGTCAACAAAATGATCTACTGGCTTTTAGCTTCTTCTAGGTGGTTATCATGACTCGTCATCATAGTCTTTTATTGGCTGTCATGGTTATGACTCATTCTTAGAAGCAGTTCTAGATCTTGGAACTGTCTTTTGTATTTAACCCATTGCATTTGACCCATTATAATAAATCCATGTTTTCTTTAGAAACATGCATAACGTTTTGTTCATTTCCTGTTAGAATGATTTGCAGTCATGAAAATAACATGTCTATCTGAATGAGTATGAAAATAACATGTCATGAACGAGTATTATTAATATAGGGAGTTCCAGGGAATTAGTATCAATGCTGAATCTTAAGCCCATGAACTACAAATAAAGCAACATGCTATATGAATATGTTGGATAACTTATAGATAGACCACACTGAAACCTAATGTAACCTTGTATACTAAAATCCTAAAGGACACCACCCTAACTTAGGGAGTTGTAATTATTATTTTGTACATTGAGTTGCTTGGGTGTACAATTTCTCATCAAAATTTTGTCCCCAACTTTCATCCAAACTTCTTATTTCCTGTAGTTTACCCCTTCAAATTACTGTCAAGATGTACCCCAGTATCTATGTAGATATTCAAGATTTGCAAGTCTGTCTTAACTAAAACCAAAGAAAACCACAAAAATTTTGCAAGGACAAACATTTTGCAATGAAAACCACAAAAATGATGTGCACACTAAGTGTGCCGGTTAGCTTCATCTGTTAGATGGACCTAGATTTGTACTCTTGAATCACATATGCTTGAATCAAATATATAACCTACAATCAATCACTAATATTTGATTGCAAAACCCTAAAAGATGTTTGGAGAAAAATTTAAATTAAATTAACGCCTAATATCCACCATTTTAGCGGGCAATCATCCAAAAAACTGAATAAACAAACTTGTGAAAATCAAAACGAAAATGTAATTGTAGGTATTTGTTTTAATATCAGTGAGATGAGATTTCAAATAAGTAATGAATTAAAAATCTATCCTCAAACAAAACCAGCCCAAAAAAAAATGGATTCTAGTCAAATTTAAAGTTAGTTTATAGCTCTGATAAAAGAAGAACATATAGAATAACTTTAAATTAATTATGGAAGGTCTTGATAGGGGCCGTCACTTGGTGTGCCGGTAAAAAGCTCGGGTATCCAGCGCATGAGCGCAGGTTCGAGTCCTAAGAGCGGCCATTTTGTGCATACAAAGGCAAAGGTTAGGATTATTTCCAACTCACCCCTCCTGAGACCCTGTGTAGGCGGGACCAGCATCCGGTTACGGCCCTTTTATGGAAGTTCTTGACAACCAGCTCTAGATTTTTTATTTTTTATTTTAAGTGTTAACTGAAATAGCACTAGGGTTTTGAACTTATCAGTGTATAACAAATTTTAGGCCTTAGATTGGAATTTAGTTATAAGGTTTGCTCACCCAAAAAAAATAGTTATAAGGTTCCAAGGGATTTTATCTAGGGTTAATTCTACGGAGAACCTATGGGTTAATTTTAAGGTTTTAGGAGATTTTTTTTATATGGGTAATGTTTATTGGTTTGGAGGGTTATAATTAAAGCAAAATATTGAAGAAAGGAGAAAATTGGAAAAATAAGGGAGAAACATAAAATTAAGAAAGGAGGAGGAATACTAAAGGTTTGAAGGAAAGAAAAGAACTACAATAAATAAAATCCCAAATAACCCTTTATAACTCTAAAAAAATAAAAATAGAAAGCTAAAACCCTTAATGATAAATTAAATTAACTTTCTAAAAAAAAAGATAAATTAAATTAAATTGGTCCTATAGAAGGACATGATGTCGTCATCAATTCTCCTCAGATTGGGAAGAACTCAACCCCATCGAGTACGGCTCCTTGCAATGTTGATAAAGATCCTCTAGTCTCATCTGTAACTCATGCTTATCAATCCACGAACAATTAGTCAACAAGTGATCTTTCCAATGAACCAAACATCATGTCATGTTTAATTAGTTCTTAATCTAGCTGCGTTATGCTCTTTAACATTTGTCTTATGTATTCAATGCTCCTTATCCATGCCTTGTTGTTGATTGTGGTACACAACTTTTGTTGTTCATGCATCACAATTGGCTTGGTGGATTTCTTATAGTTGGTGGCTGCACATGCAACTATATTTATGGTAAGACTATCAGCCAATTGTATCCCATGGGATTGTAAATCGTACTCTATTTTTTATTCCTTATTGTTTACCCTGCCAAACCACCAATTATACCCGAGGTAGCAATAGGGAATTTTTCGCAATTGGCAAAAGCTTGACGGAGCAATGCCGCATGGAGGTAGAAGACCCATGGTTCGTAAATCTTTTTTTCTCAGAGAAAAAGCAATTATGGTATCTGAGGAATAAGCATTGGCGAACTATGTGCCAATAGCCATGATAAGACAAAGGATGCAAGCATTATCCGAAATGATTGGGCCTAGAGTGTCGATCTCCTGTATGAACCACTACGTGTATCTACAGTTCAAACATCCACCACATCCTCTATCTCATCCTGAGTTGCTCTCAGTAACTCGGCAATATCCAACTAATTAGCATCCAATTGAATAGGTGGATCACCTTGAAACTCATAAGGATCTCCAATATTAAAGATAAGCGAGATGTGAAGGTACTCAGGAAAGTGTAGGAAGTAAGCAGTATTACCTAACTTTTTAAGATTTCAATACGGCCCGAACCTTCTTTGATGCAACTTGCTGTAGGTACTACTTGGAAAACTCTCACACCTCAAATGTACCATGATAGATCCCCCTACAGAAAATGATATGGCATGTTGATGCTCATATGTAGCCTTCTTATTCTTTGAATAATTGGCTCTCAACCTTTCAATGTGACTTCCTTATGTTCTTCCTTGATGTGCTAGACATAGTCATTAGTTTTGACACTCCTCCCCACATGAGGTAATGGAACACTGTCTAATATATGTGGAATGGAGTAACCATATACTATCTCGAAAGGAGACTTCTTGGTAGATTAATAATTGAGGTATTTTAAGCAAATTTTGCCTGTGGAAGACCCAGATCCCACTAATTCAGCCTCTCACCTCCAAGACATCTCAACAAATTTCTTGAACTACGGTTGATTACCTCAGTCTTCCCATCAGTTTGAGGATGATATGCACTGCTGAACTGTAGAGTGTACTCAGTTATGACTGCTGTGTTCCCCAAAAATGCCCAGAAATCTAGTATCTCAATAAAAGGTGAATAGCTTAGGTACACCATGACGATGAGAAACTTCTCTAAAGAAAAGATAAGCGAGACAAGAAGCATAAGTGGTATTTTAACAAGAAATGAGGGGGACCATTTTCAAAAACGGTCCAACACTACAAACATGGAATGATACCTCCTAGCGTGTCTAGGCAAACCTAACAAAAAGTCCATGCTACGTCTTCCCAAGGAGCATCTGAGATGTGAAGTGGAGTGTGGAGGCTGGTTTCTGTGACTGGCTTAAAACATGACAAACTTGACAACATTCCACGCATTGCTTCATAGTGTACCTCTACCAATTCCGAAATACCTGTCCTTTATCAGCGCATTAGTTTTAGCCTGACCAAAATGTTTAGTAAGAACCCCACTATGCAGCTCAAGAATGATGTTCTCGCGAAGAGAACTCTCTATTATGCACAATCAAGTCCCATGTAATAGAAATCCTTCTTGGAGAACAAACCTATAAGGGGGATCCATACCACTAAACTCACACGACTCCCATATAGTACTAAATTATGGATCATTAGCGTATTGGTCCTCAACGTACTTAAACTCATCATTGTTTGAGACAATATTCTGAGGAGGAACGATCGACCATTCAAGGCATCCGCCACTTTATTGTCAAGTCTAGATTTGTGCTTATGACAAACGTGTATTCTTATAAGAATGCGATCCATTCGGCATGTCAACTATTTAATGTACATGATAGTTAAGATGTATGAATGCTTCATGGTCTGAATAGAACATGAACTCCCGCTGAATGAAATAATGCCTCCAGTGTCGAAGAGCTTGTACGGTCGCATAAAATTTGACATCCCATGTCGAGTAATTGGAACAAGCATCATTCAATTTTTCATAATGCCACAGGATGCCCTTCCTATCTCAACACAACTCCTATCCTAACAAAGGACATATCATAATCCACCTCAAAGACCTTCTCGGATTGGAAAACAGTAACACCAAAGTCCTTGTCATCTTGGGCTTTATGAGTTGGAAGCTCTCTTCTATCTCTAGAGTCCATTTAAATACCTTTTCTTCATGTAATTAATGTTTGGGGGCAATCACGGTGCTTAATTTTCAGATAAATTTCGTATAGAATGAAGGCATACTATGAAAACTACGCACACCACTAATGGAACTCGGGGTTAGCCAGCTCTTGATGGCTTCAGCGATTGCTGGATCAACCTTAATCCCCTCTATCAAAACAATGTAGCCTAGAAAAATACTTTCAATTAAGAAGGTGCACTTCTTAAGCTTGACATACTGCTTGTTCGCCCTTAGGATCTCTGGGACTCACTACAAATGTACTAAATGATCATCTTGGCTAATACTATATGTCATAATATCATCAAAGCATATAACCAAAATTTCCAATGAATGGTTATAAAACTTGGTGCATTAAATATATAAATGTGCTGATGCATTAGACAAACCAAATGGCATTAATAGTCACTGGTAAATATCCTCACAAGTCTTGAAGGTTCTCTTCCATTCATCTCTAGGTCGAATATGAATTTGATCGTATCCACTGTTGTGGGTAATCTTGAGAAAATTTGAGCACCACTCAACATCTCCAGCATGTAATTAATCTTTGGTGTGGAAAACCTATACTTGATGGTAATCTTATTGATTATGCGACTATCAATAGACATTCCCTTAGTCCCATCTTTTTTTTGGAATTAAGAGCACAGGTATTTCATACAGACTCAAAACGTTCTCATATAAGTCCTTTTCTTAACAGTTTTCTAACCTGCCTATGCAACTCTTTATGCTTTGCTGGACCATCCGATTATGGAAAGCGTGGAGACTGGCTCCAGGAATGAGGTCTGTACAATGATGTATATTTCTCATGGGATTAAGGCCATCAGGAAGCTCTTTTGGAGTGAGGTTACTAAACTCCTTCAAGAGGGAGCGAACCTCTCGTGGAATTGATGGATCCTGTTCCTCTTCCTTTTCCACAGGAGCACAGGCTATTTGCACCTCCTTACTCTCAACCTGAAATTGCACTCTATTTAAATGGATTGACGCGTTCCTTCCCTCCTCCTGAGGAACTGGAGGTTTTACCATATCTTTCCTAGGTTGTAACACATCCTTTTGTGGAAGGAGTGTTATGTTTTTATTATCCTTAGTAAAGGAGTGGGTGTTTTTCTCACCATCACGTTTTCTCTTCCTATTAAATTACCACGACCTGTCAAGCTAAATACAATACACCTAAAGAGGCGCTACATCACACCATACAACATCTTTATAGGTTGTTCCAATCGAGAAACTCACAAAACACCGCAATCTAATATGTATCTCGTTTCCTCCTTTAAATCATGCAATTTTCTAAGGCGTTGCTAACGTTTTGGTCTTCAAACGAACTTGTAGACCATCCCTTGAGAAACCAGATTCTTAGTACTTCCACTATCAATAGTGATTGTGCACAACTTCTTGCTTGATGCACACGTAGTTTGGACAATGTGGACCACAACTACCTATCAATTTTCGGACCTTTAGAGACATCGTAACCTTATGGATGACAAGTGTCTCCCCTTGGGTATCTTTGATGACGATTGAATCAAGATCTTCCTCATTTCCTTCATCTCCTAAATCCTCACCCTGATCATGTCTATCCTTGATGTCATCTTCACCCTCTGAATTTCCTTCATTTTCTACTTGTTGCACCAAGTTATTTTGAGGGTTGTACGACTATTAGTGCATTCAGTCGATCTAGGCTCACTTCTCCACACTAAAAGCTTTTAAACGTGTCATTTTGTGGCTTGGGGAGTAAGAATGCCTCCAGTCGGGGTGCTGGATGATGGTGCTACAAAGGGTGTACTAGCTTTAGAATGTCTAGCTATTTGAGCTTTTCTGGAGGAACTCAATGACCCACTGTTAGGATTCTCCTTTCTATTCATAGGATGTTGCAGATGCTTCTCAACTTTCAAAGCAAGTCGATGGGCATCATCAACACTCGATAAGGTATGAAGGGAAACCTAATCTTGAATATGATAATGTAGCTTGACAATATATCGAGTCATGGCTTGTAGTCGTCCTCCTAGAGACCATTAAATGTGGCCACTAAGTGAAACTATTCCATGTATTTGTAAGGGCTATGTGGCCATTTAAATGCCTTAAGAGAGCATGTAAAACTGGTACTATAGTGATATGATAACTCTAATGGGAGTACGATCCAGAAGGGTCGAAGTTGGCAATATTGATGCCAAGACTCAAACTAGGCTTGACGAGCTAGACCGAGTTGAGTTTTAAAACCCTATGAGACCTGGGCATAAAGCACGATCGAGAAGGGTTTGCAGGGTTAGCACTTGATGAGGTCAGAGAGATGCCCATGGCAATTGGCTAAGGGACTTAGTGACCCTTGTGTGTGATTGGTAGGCCGGACGGGACAAGGGCCAAAGTCTCATCATAACCATCACATGACATGTATATATAATAACCATATTGGGAAGTAGACGCTACTAAGGGTGTTACATATACATGTGAGAGAGATAGGCCCCATACACCAATTGCGATGAGTATGCACAGGCCTATGTGACCTAGACTTGTCCTTAGAGGGGAACTTGTCGTCCATAAAC
Source organism: Amborella trichopoda (assembly GCF_054954075.1). NCBI lineage: Eukaryota > Viridiplantae > Streptophyta > Magnoliopsida > Amborellales > Amborellaceae > Amborella > Amborella trichopoda. The sequence goes on from NC_142337.1 coordinate 52,174,443, forward strand.
TAAGATTGTGTTCTCATCACGTATTGGCTGGCTTGGTAGTCCAATCATGAACCCGTATGATGGATTGTGGGTAATGGGAGCTACTAGGTTAGTTTGAGAAAGTCAGTGTGGGACATAGTCACTAGTAGAGATGGAGTGCCTCAGTATTTTCGTATGTTCCTTAACGAAGTTGCATTCGATTCCCATCAAGTTTATTTTAAAATAATTAATTTTGTTTTATATATTTTTAAAATATTGAAATAGATTTTTAGAAGTATCTGGATATTTTATTTTATCAAAAATTGATTTTTAGATTAGCTAAATTGAATTTTCAGGTATTCAAATATTCAGCTAGAGAAATAAAATAACTAAGTATTTATAAAAATCATTTTATTTCTTTTAAAATCCTTAATATTTTGGGGGCCTCGAAATTCATTAGTCCCACCACATTGGGCCCATTTGGATGAGGGCATGGGGCCCACTAGATCTCCATAAGTGGGACGCCCCTCCTTTTTACTTTATGTGGCTTGTGGACGAAGCAATGCAGTTGATTGGGAAATGAAATGGAAAGTTTTATGAAAGATGTTAATTGATTTCAAAAGGTGAATGTGTAGAGATTGATGGAAATTAAAAAGAAGTATATATAATATTTTCTCTACAAAAATATTTGATGGGATTAGGTTAAGGAAGCTGAGTGATAAGGTTCTAGCACCTTCTATTAGATCATGATGACTGATCTATGAATTTTATGGTTAAGATCTCTCACCCCACAGGTCATCTATGATCAACGGTCTATATCGAATCTCCATAAGGATGGCTATTAGCTTCACTATTATAAATACATCTCAATGGGGGTCACCATAACACATCCCCCCCCCTCTCTCTCTCTCTCTCTCCCCCTTATAGGTGGCACCCCACCCTTTCTCTCTCTCTCTCTCTCCCATACTCTCTAAGTAATAAAAGAAAGGGGCACACCCCTGGGTGGGAAATAAGAAAAGAGGGGCATGCCCAACCACTTGGTGAAATATAGAAGAACCCATCCTACCTCACATGCTCTCAAGTTCTAAGTAGAGAGCTTAGCCAAGCTTCCCATTTTGGTCAGATTCTTGAAAGATCAAGATCCCATGTTCCCATGTGCTATTAGTGGAGGAGACCCGGTGTGGGGTGTACAAAGTCCATTAGAGGTAGTCTTTTGACGCACTATCTTGTTTTATGCTTTCTTGTGTTTTTTTATTTCCAATCTCAATTGGTGTGATTTTGGTTGTGTAATAAAGAAGTCTTTGAAAGGTGGCAGCAAGTGAGAATCCAAATCTTTTTTTTTATTCATTTATTGAATTTTGATATAATTCTTGGACATATGTAAGTGTTTTAGCTGGTATCGTGAAAGAGAAATTTAAAAAAAGAGAAATTTTAAGCTATATAGATCGTGCTAGTTTACATTGTCCACTTTCAATATTTTCTCACAGATTTAGTGTGCTGCATCAAAACGAGTAGCTTCTTGTAAAGGGTCGTCCAATAATTGGATGCTAAGTACTTTTGTCAAAGCTTCTCTTTTATTCTAGCCCAAGTGCTAACCTTCTCATTACCCTGCCTAACTATTCTCTTGGAAGTTACTTCCATTAGATAACTGTAGAAGATCCGTCTATTCAAGAAGTGCACTTTCTAAGCACTCGAGGAACTCATCGAGATTTAGGTGTCCTCGATTGTCCTCCACATGATAGTACTCCTTATGGGATCCTTCTAACACCTTAGCCAATCTATCATTGATCCACTCTCCTCTACGTATTGCCTAGGTTCCTCATAAGAGTCGTCCTCATATTTCTCATCTAGTGTTTGGCTCCTCTTGGAACCATGCACACTAGCAACTTTGTGAGGTTCCTTTGGAGGGTTAGGGGGAAGCGCTGCCCTTACACCTATAGCCTGCACGATCTGGCAAACTACTCCCTAATATGCTATAGGGACTCTTGATCAACTCTTTGTTGGATAATTTGTTGCCTAGCACCCTTGACTTGAATATGCGCATGGCCTTAGCCATGAGCACGGCTTCGACCATGACCCTGGTTCACAATGCCTTGGTCTACCATGGAATTTGAACTCACTTAAACCCCTATGTAAAATTTTCCAAGACCTAAGGAAGGATACTTTCTCTGCTCTAGTCGACCATTTGAACAAAATTCCTAACTTGGCAACTCTAGAGCAAACGTAAAAACCTCACAAACTCTCTATTAACCCTATGACAGCACCTAAAACCTTAACAAAGGATATATCACAAAGTGGATCATCACCTAAGGGACATAACAACAAAGGGAGATCACCTTAAAGACCTTAGTTGACACCTTAAAACTCTAGAACATACCCTAAACAATTGAAATATAGACCTCTAGCCCTAGCACAACTTGCTCTGATGCCAAAATGATGTAACCCCAAGATTAGTGAATCTCCGATTACAAGACCCTAAAACACGTTTGGTGAATGCCTTAAACTAAATTAAGGCTAAATATTCACAATTTTAGCAAGTAATCATCCACAAACTAAACAAACTTGTGAAATCAACACACAATTTTAGGTATTTGTTTTAATATCCAGGAAATGAGATGTCGAATCCATAATGGATTGGAAATCTGTCCTTAAACAAAAATCAGCCCAAATAAAAATTTATCCCATTTAAATTGAAAAGCTAGTCCATAGCCCGATAGAAGTAGAGGGTGTAGAATGATTTTAAATTAATCCCACAGGGTCTCCACAAGTAGCTGAAGGGTTTTGAAGTTGATAGGGTGTAAAAATATTAGGTTCTTGACTTCAGATTCGAAATTTAGAATCAGGTGTCAATGGATTTTATTTGATGTTTATTCTAGGGAGAACATATGGGTAAATTTCAAGGTTTTAGTATTTTTAAAATGTGTAGTGTCTATTGGTTTGGACGGTTATAATAAAAATGCAAATCTGAAGAAAGAAGAAAATAGCAAAAATAAGGGAGAGAGAGAAAATAAGAAAGGAGGATGAATACTAAAGGTTTTAAGGTAAGAAAAGAAGTAAATGGTGGGAAAAAAGAAGGAAGAACGAAAAGAAAATGGGAAAAATAAAAAGAACGGAAAGAAAAGAAGTAAGAAGGGAAAGAAGAGAAGAAGAAATTGAAGAGTACGTTAGAAGGGAAGGACCTTAGGAGGTGCTACCCTGTCTTCTGTATGGCCTTCAATCAAAGAGTTTAAGAAGCCCTCTCTTGGGTTTTTCTTTCTCAAAGTCTTCAAAGTAAACATCCTAAGGAGTGGACGTCTCTCTCTCCCTTAACTAAAATAAAACAATAAGAAGAAGAAATTGAAGAGTACGTTAGAAGGGAAGGACCCTAGGAGGTGCTACCCTGCCTTCTCTATGGCCTTCAATCAAAGAGTTAAAGAAGCCCTCTCTTGGGTTTTTCTTTCTCAAAGTCTTCAAAATAAACATCCTAAGGAGTGGACGTCTCTCTCTCCCCTAACTAAAATAAAACAATAAAACCCCTCTAGAGTACTCAAAAGATATAAATACCCTAACATACTTAAAACATATTAAAAGCCCCTTTTATTTCAATGCAATGTAAGTTAATATTCTAAAAATAAATAAATTAACAGCCCACATAACCTGGTCTTACTCTAAAATAACTACATATATAAAACTAAGAATCCTTAATTAGAAATTTGATTAAACTGGTCCTATGTAAGGCCACTATGCCCTCATCGTTGAGGGACAATTGTAGAAGTTTGAAATGAATGGAGTGCATGCATGCTTCCTCGTCACTTACAATTGAGCCCTTACTGACTGAGACAAAAGTACGTGACATTAACAATTAGGAGCTTAAAAATAAAAGAAAAAATCATAATCACATTGCCACTGGCCAATTGAACAACAAATGGAATGCATCTCAGAAAGAGAGGTAGAAGGTTCAGTTGAGAAGTCCATGTCCGCTTCCTTCCCCTATTTGAGTGGTCGACCACCTTCTAATGGAGAAGTTATCCGATCACCTGCTGATTAGTGTGATGGCAACTGATTCCCCCTTCATGATCATAGCCCTATTTATGGAATTGTATGCTGACTAGTGTTCTTCTAGGATCTGGCATTCTCTTTGCGATTATCTGGTAAGTGGGTGTGTTTTGGATCGTTGATCCTTGCATGAATAAACCCTGCTGTGTCCATTTTAGGATTTTCTGTCAACCTCAAAAGTCTATGGTTTTTTTCCTTGCATGTGCTCCAAATGTCACATGGTCATATCTGGGATTGTTTAGTAAAGGCACAAGGAATACATTGGGTCCTATGTTACTGTCATTTGCCAAAGGAAACAATATAAGCAATACTACGACTCTCCTTGCTTCTTAATTTAGACGGTACTATGCTGCACAATCACGAAAATTTCTGTGTTGCCTTACATGCTTTGTTGATCCAGGAAAAAAAAAGGTAGAGCACAATTGACTCATCATAGTTTTTCTTTTCATCAGTAATCTTTTATGTGCTAATATCTTAATTATAAAAAGATACGAGTAACTTATACTGATGTTGAGGTACATATTTTTAGACTGCTGTGAATGAGAAGCAATCAATTTTAGGTAGTGTACCTACTGAGCTGAAGGAGAAAGGTTCACAGCTATATGATTCTCTTGTTAATGGGAAGGTAATATAAATTGAAATAGTTTTTGTTGCTTTAATTGATTTATAATTTAGATTTATTTTTCTATTTGGCTATTGTTTTAATGTCCTTTCTGTATAAGGTTGTGAAATAGTACCTTCTATGATTATAATGCTGAAATATGCATCCTAAATCTCTATCCTATATAGTTTTTTGGCATTGCATATTATATGTCAGGTTGCCTTGGTCCCCATGGTCCATTCCTAAGGCATGCCAGTTTCACCAGCATAGTTTGTTTCTATTGTTCCTAGTTTTCCTCACTTGTAGTTCTAACAAGAGTTTTGCGCAAATGTATGTTTCCAAGTAAACAATATTCTTACACCTTATGTTTGTATTGCTCTGATAAGGAGCACAAGTTTGAACTAGAATTCATTGTTGAGACTGCTAGGATGATGTCCTCAAGATGCCACTTTAGGTTTACATGTTTAATGTTCACTGTTTGAAAGTCCTGAGCTTCTCTTTCTTTCCAGGGTGGTCTAAAGGATCTCATTGCTTCTATCAAGGAGAATGATCCAGATAAAATATCCATAACTCTCTCATCCACCCTAGGGACTATTTCAGAGCTGGAACTATTACAGGTAATTGGACTTGAATATTATGAATTATTTTTGGCATAATACAAAGTCATTGTTTTTTTACGGGCAATAATATTTATGTCAAACAAAAATACAGATAGGAGATTTGGAGAAAAGAGCTCTGTGGCATAAAAAAAATGATAAATTCAACCTGCTCCTGTTTATACCTAAATATCTATACTATTTTTCACTGTGTTCACCTCCCAAGGAGCACATATAATGCTCAAAACACCACAGCCTGACCAATAAGTCCTCAACTTCCATGAGAAAGTGCCCCTATCCGTAAGGAATCAGGGTTCTTGAATTAGGGTTCTTCCTATGGCAAGGTATTACAATAGATGCTTTATCCTCAATGGCCTGAGTCCTCAAATTTTCTATGAGACCTGCAGTCCAACACCAACCAAAATTACTCATGTTTTGGCCCATTGCGAAACATTATCTCTTTTTCTGGGCTATTTATTGCAAACAATTTATTATTTTCAAATGGAATATGCATGATTTCTCATTCTTTTTCTGGGCTATTTATTGCAAACAATTTATTATTTTAAAATGGAATATGCATGATTTCTCATAATCATTTTTGCATTTCTTAGGAGCATGTAAACCTTGTCTGATTTTGTAACATGGAATTCATCCTGGAGAGACTTCTATTGTTTTAGACTTAAAAACTTCAATTAATTTCATGACTATTATGCTTCAACAGGCTCCAGGTATATCATATTTGTTGCCTGAGCAGTATCTCAAATATCCAAGGTAAATATGAGTTTATTACAATGAACCAAGACTGATTGATCTTGTGCTTCACACTCATCTTTTTTGCAATCAAATATTGCTTCATTTTACCTCTACAACTTCTTAGTGATGTGGATTCTCCTAACCATTGTTGGACACAAGGCAGTGCATATCATTTGTCTTTAAAATTAAATCATTAGTATAGCTTTTCCCCATCCTTAAGTTTTTCTCATTGATGCTTAATGAAGATTTTGAGATGGCTTTTCTGTTTAAGTTCTTCTCTCTATACTTATTTTGGTATATCAGCTCCTTCTAGCATTAGATGTCATCATTGATTCGTTTGCTAGATCGAAGTGCATGTAGAGCCAAATGAGTCAAATGAGCTTTAAGAAAGCGTCGAAGTTAGATTGTTTATTCAACTACCTCTTGTCCTGCGCTCGGAAATTTTAAGGGTGTAACCCAAAATTCTTTAAGAATTGCGAATGAAACTTGGAAAGAAGAGAAGGGATATGATCACCACCCTTGTGGATGCCCAAGGGACCTAAAACACATTTGCTTATGTCGGTTGATGAACCTGTGTAACTTAAAATAGAAGAGAAGAGCAGTTGTGTTCAATAAAAAAAACTATTATAGCAGTACTTAAGGAACTCCATGCTTGTAGCACCCTTACTATCTAGCTATCCCATCACTAAGGCTTAGTTTCTGCAATCTCTTAAAGAATACTCTTTCTGCGAAACACCTTCTAAGAAAAAGTTCCATTAGAGGTGTGCCTGTGGCTAGTGTATAAGTTGTTACATGTTGAGATGAATGAATTTCATTTATTTCTTTGTTTCATCTTTATTGTAGTTCTTTCATTGTATTCTGTGTCCGATGATGGAATACCTTTGTCTGGTAACTCTATGATACAATGGGAAATCACGGAATGAAGAAATCTAAGATCTGAATTATTGGTTGAAAGTTAAGGGAAACTTAGAAGCCAAGCTTCATTGGCTAGCACTGGTTCAAACAGGATTTACAATTCAGAAACTCAGAAAGCTACTTATGGTACCTTTGCACAACTATGTATTTATAGACCAAGCCTAACCCAGGTCTAATCTGGACTGTCCTTTATAACTCTAAATCTGGACCTTCAACAAAAGAAAGAAACCCTAACAAGAAATGACAGCTCTACCCTTGACAAAATGAAGATGCTTCTGCCCTTATACCTACCCTTAAACTGACACTGAACTTTAAAGACCGACTGAGGAATTTAGAGGTATTTTTAAGCAAATTTGGCTGTCAAAATCAACAAAGCAGGTTTTTTCCATATAGAGATCTTCGAAACAAGTGGTCATACGCCCAAACTGGATATACAGGCAATACATTCTGGCCTCTGGAAGTTACAGTGCCCAAATCACCAAAAACATCAAACCTTGATCGAAGTTGCCAAGGCCACAGAATGAAAGTGCTTTGTGAATAAGCAAGTGTTACTGCAGAAGAGCTCTAACACTCTCTTTGGTTCTGGGGATAGATGCAACAGCACGGATAACGTTGTCTAAACCGTGTTTGGCTCGAATCTAATTTGACCCCAGCTCCCAATATTTGACCAACCACCTGGATCTGTGGTGACCTTTCTTCAGTCAAAACTTTGGCGTACAATATTGTTTCCTAAAATAAACCCCTCCAAATAAACTTCGTTTTTAGTGCCTGCATCACTCTAAAACACAACAATGTCAATGCTGTTTGAATATATATTTGGCCTACTTTAGGATCTTCTGCTAGTGGGTATAGCTAGTGGTTAATTGCAAGCATATACAAGCACATGAATTTGGCTTCTCATATTAAATCATTTCTTGTTATGTGTTTCATCAAGTTTATGGTAGCTGTCCAATTTTGGGCAGTTAATGACCTAATATGTTAACTGGATTGAATGCCAAGGCCTACATGGAGTTTGCAGGCTTACAGGAAGAGGAATTGTAGAATTCATTGTTGAGAAAGGTGATGGTTCCACATTTTCTACTGCAGCTGGCGGTGGACCTCAAAAGCTTGCAACTATTCAGGTTTGCCAACTTGCAGTTTTTCTCGAACAAGGTTACACATTCTTCATAACTTCTCTTCTCTAAATGTCTTTTTTTTTTTTTAACATGGTCAATCAAAATAGGTCAATGCAGATTCATGTCTCACTATAATATCCAAATTAACGGGCAACATTAGAGAATTCGCTAAATCAAGAATTCACAATGATTGTTAGAACTGGATTTCAAGCTTTCTTCAGATTAGAACTTCATAGGCGTCGTAATTCTTTAAAAAAGTTATCTAAAATAGTACTTTTGAGCTGGGGTGAACAGCATGTGCAGTTTATGGATTCCTTTTGATCATGAATGATGCAGTAACGTCATCCCAGCGAGAAGACCGAAATGGAGTCCAACTGTGATGATGTAGATAAAATGTTGCTAAAAAAGTTGATGAAATGCATGCAGGAGTTTGCTTTCGAACTGAGATAACTTTGACGACCATCTACTCATGTTTCTAGGATTTGCTTCAAGAGTGGTTTATTTCCAATGATAATTCGATCATTGAAATGATCTTTATAATTAAATTGAATGATAATAAGAAGTTGGATCTTGAGAAGAATAAATTGTATTCCTGAAGAAGTTTGATAGTGTTTGGGGTTATTTTGTCTCAATAAAATTACCAAGGAAAACTTCTCAGGGAATGGTATTGAATAAAAGGCCGCCAATAGCAGTGGTTGGTTACATCAATAAAAAAGCAGTCCCAGAATGACTTCAGCATCGGAATATCCCCTCAGAATGATGAGAGAAGTCTTCCTGCCAAAATGATGAGCATTGGGCTTAACTCACCCTTAGAGCGGATGATCAGATGGTTCAAAATATAGCATGGTCAAACTTCCGTCAAATCTACCTGAAAACCCCAAAGTATTCCAAATTTTCATCTGAGGTACCATAACACCATCCCGAAATTTCAGCTCAAACCAACCCTAAATGATAAAGATATGGATCTAGAAATCAGGAACCCATATTTGATGCCTTAAAATGGCCCTACAGTTACAAAGAAATCCTATGGAAGTTATATCCAAATGGTCCAATAGTTTTATAGAAAGAAGGAACATGGTGTAAAGCTCAAATCTCAAATTTGAGGACGATCCAATTTCAGGTCGTCGTGATCAGAATCTGACAAGTTTAAAATTTCAAGGGGGACTGAAACATTTTACAAAGGGGCCCCACCAAATACAGACCCAGATGCCCTGAAATTCTTATGGAGGGAAATACATGTTATGAAAAGGCTAAGTTCCCAATTCGAGCTTGATCTGAGGTCAAATGAATGAGATATGGCCAATATAGCTGTGTAAACTCAGTGAGGGTGCACACTATTTCAGCCTAATTTTACAAAGCATCCTTAAAAAATTAGTGGCTAAATTGGCTAGAAATTTTATGGGAAGAAAATGCAAATAAGAAAATCATATCCTCTGAATTTCAGCCCAATAAGTTTTCGGAAGTATCCGTTCTAAGGTTCTCTTGGTCAGACCACAAATGGACCGTCAATCTTTTTCTGGAAAGACCACCGTGAACCATGTAGTCCAGTAGGCTATGGGAGTTGCAGCAGCCCACAAAAATCTTTGGGAAAATTGATGGAGCGCTATCTCACAGGTGCCATGACCAAATGGGCTCAAATTTCAGTATGTCGTTTCTTGTTACATTGGCTTTCAAACGGTATACATATTAAGGGGGTTCCTTGACTGAATCATGGCTTACTCGAGGGAAAAAGAAGGGGAATCAAAGTGGTTGAAAAATGTTTCAGCTCCTATGTCCTCCAATCATTCCCAGATCAATATCTTATGATCCGAGAAGTATTTTGGACTAAATTTTGATAGGGTCGTTCCTGACTCAGTGCTGCTCATGTCAATGTGTAGAAATTTGAAGATAAAAGTCAAATTGAGGGAGAAATTTTAGAGGGAAGTTGCTTGAAGATTTTGGCATTATAGTTTCAAAAACCATAATGAAATAAAGCGGCCATAACTTTGCCTTGAAAATCATGCTAAATGATGATCTTAAGACCCTTCATAGGAATTTGGTGGCTGATCATCTAATAGAAGTCAAATATGGGTGCATTGAAGAGCCATGGAGGATACATGAAAAGGGCTTATTATAAATAGAAAGTGAGGCATATCTCACCAAATTCAACACCATTTTCACTCAAATTTGTCACAAAATGATTATAACTGAATTTTTGGCAATTTCACAAAAGAAATTTGGGCCAAAATGGTGGAAAATGTTGGCAAGATGGCCTTTCAAGGCTTTAATGCCAAGAGTCTTTCGTTTAGTGGGACTGAGTGAGAGAGATAGAATCTGGGTATTTTGCGAACTGAGGCTCAGATTCTCTTACCCCGAGTACATGAGGCACTGAGAGTTTATGTTTTGAGAAATCATTTTAAGGAGGTGTGAGGGTCACCTCCTATTCAAGAATTTCAATTAGAACGCCTCATGATTGGTTGCGATAAGCTAGGGCTTGGAGAATCCAATCGAGTAGTATAGAGCCCGAGTATTTGTTGAGAATTGACCCTATATGGACTGGTCAAGACTCATGGGACATGAGTCCATAGCCTGACACGAGATCATTCCATGGCATGTGCACTTTCACTCACAAGGGAAGCCACTCTTCTTAGGCTTTATCCGACTTAGAAGAGGCAGTGCACATGTGCTTCAAGGGACCCCTATATTTAAGTAGGAATATGTCCGATTATGTGTCTCTGCCATAGATTGTGGAGCATAGGTGCATTGGGTCAACTTGAGACACGACGAAACATCATTCGGGACTAGCCAAATGGAGTACTTCAATACCTAGAATCAAAGCCTCAAGATCTCACATACCTTTTTGTTTTAATGAAAAATGATGTTTAAATATGATTTAAATATTTATTAGAATTTTTTGGATTTTTTAAATCACCAAAAATGTGATTTTCAAAATTGTTCTGGCTTATGTAAGGGCGTCCATGTGGATGCCACGTGGCACCTGAGTGGCCATAGGGTGGCCATGTGGCTCCATGGACCCCTCATGTTGGGCCTCCCTTGTCTGGGCGCAATTCCCATGCATGGGAGACCCTATAGCACATGGTCACTTGTTATTTATTTCAAACCTGATGTTTTATTGTTATTTATAGTTATAACTTAATGTTGGATTTTTGTCACATGTTTAGATGTCACACTTGTGACATGCTTGGCTTGTGTAGAGCCAATGCACTTATTCAAATAAATAATGTTTTAAAATGTTGTTATCCACATGGGAGGTATGCCATGTGTACATTCCATGTGGATGTGCCCCATTGGTGACACCCATGTAAATTGTGTAAGGTGCATCTGAAGGGTGTGGGTTAAGTTAATTCTATTGGTGGTGTCATAACCTACTCATGTGATTGACACCTTTTACCAAAATATCCTTACCCTTGAGCATTCTTTACACTTAGATTTATTAAAAATTCAAGGGTTTTTATGCAAAGCCCTTTTGGATTTGATTGGAATTAATCTATGGGGACAAGGAGAAAAGGGTAATGTGTATTTGATTTAGGGTTTATGAGGTGATAAGGTGCTTAAATCTCATCCCTTCATCCTAGTGATTGGATGGAGATGAGTGGCTACGATAATTAGCCTCTCATGTGCCATTGATGAAAGCATCAAGGGTCATGATCAATTCAGAACTTATACACTTCATATAAATACACTTAGGGCCCAAATTCAAACCCTAAGAAAACACTTTTCTTGAATCAAAGAGAGAGAAAAGAGAGCAAAACCAGACCTCCACGTTCAGCCCCTTTGGCTTTATGTTTTTGGTTAGAAGATGACCTTTAATGGAGCCCCTTCCTTCTACAAGGTCAAGTCCATCATATGTCACCATCAAGGTATCATGTTTTTGTGTCTTTCCTTCATTGCTTCATTTCCTCAAGATCTAAACTTGCTGTAAATTCATGTTTACAGAAGTTTAAGTTCCCTTCTTCATTACTTTTGAAAGATCTTTAAGTTAGGGATATATGGTGTGTCCCTTAAGCTTGATCATGAGTTCAATACCATGATTGCTTTATAAATCATGTCTAGTTTCTCATAGATCATTTCCATCCAAATTTTCTTGAGTACGTCTTTATTAATATTCAAGTTTAGAGAATTAATACCCTTTTTAAAAGTCCATTTGTTAAGTTAGAGTTCCTCTTTTTACATTGAAAAAAACTTTGGTGGACCGGTGGACCATATGGAGTAGTTTGTTCATATTTGACTCGTTTTGAGTATGATCTCTCTCATTCTCTTTTGTAAACTGATATCCATCATTTTAATCTCTCTCATTGGGCCTTATTTGTTATTTTAAAAGTGTTTCAAGCTTCCCATTTGAATTGATCACCTTGTGATTATAAAACCACTCTTGCACTCATTTTTGGGACAATACTAAGTCATCAAAAGGTCCAATTGTGACTCGGGCATAAGGGCTCGCATCCATTGGCTTCCCCACCTTATATTGGCTCTCAAATCACTGTTAGAAAGTCAAGAAACGTTCTGTAAATTTTGTTTCAAGTGTTTATGTTATGTGATTTGGTTATATAAGAGCATAAGCTCATTTCTTGTAAAAATGTCATACTTTGTGACATAGTTTTGTTTTGTGGGCAAAGATATGTATTTTGCCCCATAAGGGGACTGTTATAGAGTCATTTGTAAGTGGTATTCATATCTTAAAGTGTTCTTACTTTTGATTTGAGTGGCTGTAACTGTTTATCTTGCTTGTTTAAGCAAGACCGCTTATTGAAAATTTCGAGTTGTATTCTCATTTTGGTTTTGCTATAAGAACACCTTAGATTCTATACCACATCAGAAAAGAGGTCCAATTTGATGAGTTTTAGTAGTGGATGAAGAATGAAGCCTCCTAAAGGGCAAATCATTAAAAATTTCAAAGTTTGGGTACTCTTTTTGGTCATTTTCAGGGGTAGCTGGAATTGAATTTTGATAATCCACCCTTGTTTAAACCCATTTTTAGTATTCCAGCCACCCAATTATTGATTATACACCCATGTTTCCCCACCACTATATAAATCCACTTAAGCCTCATTTTCAAGGGTTGGAAAATTGAGATTAAAAGCCTACCTAAGAGAGAGAAAGTATACCCAACTCCCTAAGTTACCCCTAAGCCTTTCCCAAACTACACAATTTATATTTTTATCTTATGAAAATCCTCAAAATCCCCCTAAAGTCCCAAAAAGAACCTAAAACTCCCTAAGAACTTCTTACTCCCAGGCCTAACCCCTAGGAAGCCCAAAATTCCAGAAAGCCCAATTCCCAAAAGAACCTAAAACTTCCAAACACCCCAAACTTTACAACTATTCACTTCTGGTCCCTAGCATCAATGTGGATGAGGGTCAGGCAGATCTTGTGTATACTTTGGTTGTTTTGAAATGCGAGGTCTTCTGCTAGCTCGAGGGTTGCCCTCGCCAAGTCCGATACCGTCACCCACCCTAAAGAGTAGGGGCATCCCAATATTCTACAAATCATGTGTCTAAGTGGGCCTGGCTATACTGGACTCGGAAGTGAACGTCCCCGCTTTATTCTTGCTTTATTTTAAGCAATAGAAGATTGTCCTTTTAATTGTGTGCCTCTAGTTACTGATTTCTTATTTGGGCTATTGAGTCTTCCAACATGTACACACGAACATCTTTTAAAGCGACATAGATAGTTCTCAACAAATGGAAATACATGCTGGTATAATATTTTGGAAAAGTTTTGGCATTTCGTTTTATGCCAGGGAGGTCAACAACTTTCTTACTTAGACAACTGATTGAGAAGTTTAAGACGAAGAAAAAGGAACTTTAGATGGTCTTCATTGATGTAAAGAAAGCTTATGATAGAGTATCTCGATATTTGATTTGGTGGGTGTTAGAAAAAAAAAGGAGTCTCTGGACACTACATCGACTTCGTGAGAGATATGTACGAGAGACCGCTAACTAGAGTGCGAATAACTAGTGGAGAGACAAGTGAGTTTTCAGTGACAATAGGTCTACTTAGAGGTCAGTATTGAGCCCATACCTCTTTATCTTATTTATGGATGACTTAACTAGGCACTGACAGGGTGAGATACCGTGGTGTATGTTGTTACGGACGATATAGTTTGATCAAGGAGATTGAAATGGCATCAACAAAAAGTTAGAACTTTGGAGGGATGCTCTAGAATCTAAAGGCCTTAAAATTAGCCAGACAAACACACAGTATATGGAATGCAAGTCTAGTTCTAATAGGAGTAGAGACGAGGAAGTAGGTAAGATTGACGGCAAAAAAATACAAAAAAATCGCACTTTTGATATCTTTGATCAATACTCTAGGAAAATAGAGAGATTGAGGAAGATGTCGCACATAGAATTAGAACTGGGTGGGTGAAGTGGAGTTATACAACCAAAGTCTTATGCGATCGCTGCATACCAATGAAGCTGAAAGGCAAGTTCTATAAGACAGTTGCGAGACCAACTTTGCTTTATGAGGCAGAATGTTAGATGGTCAAGAAACAACATACCCATAAAAGGAGTGTAGCTGAGATGAAGATGTTGAGATGGATGAGTGGCAAGACAAGAAGGGATAAAATTTGAAATTAATACATTTGGGAGAATTTAGGTATGACACCAATAGGAGATACGATGAGGGGAAGTAGACTTTGTTGGGTTGGCCATGTGCAGCGCAGACCCAATACAACACCTGTTAAGAGGTGTACGTTAGTTCAAGTAGAAGGCTAAAAAAGGGCAATGGGGAGGCCCAAAAGGGCATAGTTGAAAGTAGTGAAAAAATATATGGGGACTTGTGGCCTCACTGAAGGTATGGCCTCAATAGAAGAGAATGACGAACCAGGATTCGTGTAGTCGACCCCAATTAGTTGGGAAAAGGCTGTGATGCTTGATGATGGTGATGCTGGTATAAAATTGTCTTGGAGAAAAAAGTTAAAAATTACGTGTAGAACTATGAGGCACTTTGAAGGATAATCAAAAAAGTTTGAAAGTAGAGTTCAGCAAGCATTTGAGGGCTGAAAAAATCCCCTTTCTCTATTAGTTATTATCTAGCTATCCATCTTATATTTCTCCTTCTTATAATTATTCAAATTGCTCATGAAGTTGCATGTATCACCTGAGGTTTAACAATGAAGGAAAAGTGTCTGTTACTTTTGTTATTCTGGTCTACATTGGGTTATTGTCATCTAATGTTGTGATTATTTGAGCAAAGACCCACGAAGGAGTGCCAGCTTTTCTAAAGTTATGCTTATTTGGATTATGATCTATTATTGGATCCATTGGAAACCTAGCGATTATCTATTTGTCTATTGTATTTTGTTTCTTAGCAGTAGTGATAAATTAATCCTTCAAGACTCATAAGTGCAAATACTTATGACTAATCTCCATTTATCTGGTATTGCTAAATATCTCCAGGTAATTCAAAAATAGTTTTCTTGGATTCATACTACCAATAGCATAGTTCTGTACGATTGGAGACAAATTTACTTAGAATTTATAGTCCATCTTTCTTTTTAGTGTGGTCCAAATACATTTCCCAGATGTCTTCTTTTAAACGTGATAGTGAACCCTCTTCTTTCAATCATAATATTTTAATCAACATATATTCTGAGCCCTATTTGCTTACTTCTCATAGTTCGTCTTCTTTGAAACGTGACAGTGTCTTTGGTTGCAAGCACAATTTTCTCTCTGTGTTTCTTTGGTTAACTGCGATCGAAGTAGGATGTAAAGAGCACATTTTTGTATGTTATCATAATAAGGATGGGTCGTTTTTATTTGTTTGTTTTTAGCAGTTATAAGTTTAGATGGGAGATGCAAAGTGTATTAGTTGTTTGATTATGATGATACAATCCGTTTTTTTAAGTGATTGGCATACTTTATGCAATAAAAATCCATCTCAAAAGGCATGCCTTATGGAGGTTGCTTGGTTTCACCTCAATTCTATTGACTTAGCACTAGAAATCCTTCTTTAAGTGGATTCCACAACCCAGGTCCAACTTCCCATCCCCACACCTGTTTGTTAGTGGACGAAGTTGTAGTTTGTTGAAAGCAATAAGAAAATGAGAAACACTAATATACAGGTCAAAGCATTTTCTAATTCTCTTCACTCTTCAATGATGTGAAATTCCCGTCAACCTGGTCAAAAGTAAAACTTAGGAGTGACAGGCGGCAAAGGTAACTTATTTGGTAAATCTATGACTTTTTGGCAGAAATTCTTTTGGTAGCCCAAGTTTGGGATTTGAAACTGTAACTCATAAGTGAGATGCACAGGCCCTTATATGGGGAATTCTTTTATGGGTATTTTTTTCCCATTTTTCAAAAGGGCTTATGTTACACCCATTTCTTAGCTACAGAAACATCCATAAAATCAAGACTCATTATATGCAAATCATCTCTTGATGAATGGGTGCAATTACTAGAATAGTGGACATAGAAACTAACTCGCCTTCCCAAAATTCAGCGTCAATATGTTATTCACTTTCTGCTGGAACGTAGTGAATAAAAGACTAAATTGGGAAATAAAATGAAGTGACAAGAAATTAGTTTAACATATGACAATTGTTTCATAAGGTATTGCTTTCTTGGGTTCTCTTCTTTTTTGGATCAATATGGGACTTATTTGACTTCTGTTATTTGTTGAACTTCTCCATTGTTTTTAACTCCACATTTTCATTTTTTCTTTCAAGACTACCTCTGCTCACTTTCCTTAATCCACTTCAACCAAAAGCAGTTGTGACCATGGCTGTATATTATAATCTGGCTTATATTGATAATGTTTATATCTCTTGCTAATCATATGATCTGATTAATTTTTCAAGTATGATACTATGATTTTTTTCTCATTTAGAAACTCTGGTAATCATACAAGTAATTAATTTCTTCTTTTGACTTTTCCTATGCAAGATTCGTTGATTTTTCCTTGCTAGAGTCAAGTTACTGGTCCTTTTGAGAATCAAATCAGATTCTTTTAAATCTCGCTTGATAGTTTGTTGATTCAGAGGCCTCTTCATCTCTAGTGGTTTGGGGAAGTTACCTCTTTTGGTTCTTATGTCTATGTTTCTCATGTTCCCCTGGTTGGTTGTTAACATTCTTTGCAAACTTCAGCTTGTTCTCGATGGGTATTCAGCGCCCTTGACTGCAGGGAATTTTGCCAAATTGGTGAGTCAAAAAATTTGCAGTTGCTCTGACAAACTTCTTTCCACTAACGTCACTGGCCATAGTTAATTTCTTTCCTTGTATTTCAAAATTCTGCTTAATCATTTGTCTTCTTCATTCAACCATGTTTTGGGAGTTGCTGATGAGTGATAGGCTGATTTATTTTCAGGTAATTGATGGGGCATATGATGGGATCAAACTGAAGTGTACTGAGCAAGCGATATTATCAGATAACGAGCTTGGGGGTTCAGGTTATAGCATACCTCTAGAAATCATGCCATCCGGGCAGTTTGAGCCATTGTACAAAACCACTCTGGATGTTCAGGTAATACTACGGAATTTAGTGCCAAAGGTTTTTGAACAGTAGCATTTTATGCCGTTTTTTGTTTGTTAGCTATCAGATGACATTTATGTCCCATGTAGATCATTTGCACGAACCACAGCGTGGTAACCTGCTTCATCATATCATGAGCATGTTGGAAAAATCCTATGCACACATAAACTTGCGTTTATGTAAAAAATGAATACATTATCGTGTAAACATACATGTATATATATTAGATTTATATTGTATGTTTCTGGGTGCATGTATATGGCTGTATACACATGTATCTATATATGTCCATTAACACTTTTGGAAATATGCACTCATACATGTTTGTATGTATGTATATATAAACGCTTGAGCATTCTCTACCATTCGCAGGATGGGGAGCTGCCTGTGCTTCCTTTATCTGTTTATGGAGCAGTTGCCATGGCTCACAATGCAGACTCTGAGGAATATTCATCTCCATCCCAATTCTTCATTTATCTTTATGACAAGAAGAGTGTGAGTAGTTCATATGAATTTTGATTAACGATTTGAGAACAGGGCCTTGACATGTTTGAAATGCAGAACTGTTCCTGTTTCACATTGTGAACATGTATGCATGCATGTGCTTCTATAAATAAATGCTAATTTCCTTAATTTCCAGCATATATATTTCCATTAGAGATTTGGGAAATTATTGAACTTCTATATCCTTCTGTATTAGAACCTTTGTCCTTGTTGGGCCTCTATTCCCATTCTCTAGAAATTCCTCTAGTAAACTGATTGCAAATTCTACCACCGATCTCTATATGCCATTGCCATATTCCCCTATTATTCTTTTTTGTGTTTTATCTCCTTTTATTCCCCCTTGCATCGAACAATTATCTGTTTTTAACATCTATTATTTCAATAAAGGGAATTTGCATTTTAATTCCAATAGTCATATTTTTTTCTGAATAAATTAGTCAAATTATCTTTAATGCCTTCAGTTTTAATTTCGATGTTACATTTATCTGTCCGTTTTTTATTATCAATGAACTTGTCTCGTTGTATTCATCTTCAGGCTGGCCTTGGGGGATTGTCCTTTGATGAGGGTCAATTTTCTGTTTTTGGGTATGTTTAAGTTATTTATAAGGTGTTATAATATAGTGGAATATATTATTTAAGATATTTATGTTTTGAGCTATTCATTCTAGGAAACAAGAGAACAATAGGATGACAATTTGCAGGTTTGCATTTATTTATTTCCATGATTTCTAAGCTTTTGTGCCATTATGCAGATACACGACTGTTGGCAGAGAAATACTCTCACAGCTTAAAACTGGAGATGTGATAAGGTCCGCAAAGCTGGTGCAAGGTCAAGAACGTTTTGTATTGCCAGTCTCTGAGGGTTGATGACATCTTTTTTTAAATGGTAATGAGTTCCTTTTTTCTTGTTTTCTGTCAAGTAGTTCTTTGCGTCGACCTTTGTTTTGTGTATTTCCAGGTCAAGAATGCCTCGTCCGAGTTGCATGTATTGTGAGGTCAAGAATGCCTTGTCCGTCGATTTGAGAATGTATCCTGACTGAAAGATATGGTCATGCAAAATGAATTTTGCTCACATGCATCTCTCTCTCTCTATTGCGATAATCACTTTTTTTTTTTCTTACAATATTACTTAATTTTGTTACTATAAAGAATTACATCAGAATCAAGGTCTCACTTACAATCAGACTTTGCCAACCCACTCAAAATCCGGCTAAGCGTCAGCCAAGTCATTAGCTAGATGTCAGAGATCTAAGTCTCCAAAGTGGCTTGGATTACTATTTCACCAATTAATGGCATTCAAAGAATCCCCTCAATAACATAAAATCCAGATAGCTGCCTCTTAGAAACCAATCCCTTGTAAATCTGCAAGCAATTCAACTGCAGTCGCATACATACTTCCACAGGGCCGTAAATAAGAAAGAATAACAACCCCGTTAGAGTTTCTTACCAATCGTCTAAATCCAACTGGCCCTGGATTTCTAAAAGAAGTACCCATTCAATATATGTGTCGTAGCCTTGAGGTGATGGTTCCCATCTCTCCTTTGGTCCAACTATAAGGACATTCTAATTGATCAAATTTCTCAAATTTAACCCCATATCCCTTTCCTTGGTAAGCCATATCTATGAAGTGTGTAAAATTTTGATTTTAATAACATCATCGCTTAATACTTCTCCCTCAAAGGTTCTTCTGTTCTTCTTCAACCGCACCTCCCGCATGATCGTAGGTCGAAAATTTCTCCATCAAATCTTTCCAACTTTTGGTAAGCCATCTAAGTTCAGCTGCTGTCAAATGTCCCTTTGACTTCGTGGCAAAATCAAGGAAAAGCCCATCATCTCAAGAAGCCACATCCAAAAACCATATGCGAAAGAACAGTCGAGGAACAAATTCTTCATTCTCCTTGCACATTAAGCTCCTTCCCCTCTTTATTCTGTCAATATCTTCAAAGAAGGCTAACTCCACCTTGCTTATCATGAAAGAGCCCTCTATAGGCGGATTTCACCGTGAAGACTCCACTTTCAACTTCCCATATATCAATTCATCGGGCACACTCTTTGAAATATAAACGACCCTCCAAATCCCTCATCATTCCCATTTATTTGTGAAATAAGAGACTCTATTAAACAAGCAGTTGAGATCATTAAAGGAAAAATCGGGCAATCTAACTGGTAACTATGCAATTAGATCAGAACCGGCCACGCCACAATTTTGGCTGGTTTTGGATTTGGTAATGAGCTGGGTATTTTAAAAAAAATCAAATAAAATATTATATAAAATCTCCAAAAATAAGGGATTTTATTTTTAATGATTTTTTTAATGTTTTTTATCATTATGTCAAAGACTTGAAATTGTTTTGGCCATTAATACTTATTTTTATATTTTTCCATTGTTTTTTTGAAAAATTTCAAACATACTCTTGGGCACAAATATATTCTTTAAAATCCATTTTTTCATTAATTTTCAACTTCATTTGGATGTGATTTGTTTAATCGTTATTTTTTAACATTTTTTTGACCATTCAAGATTTGTCAGGTTAGAAGGGTTGAACCGGCCGGTTTATTGATTAGGCCGGTTAAATCGCCTATGAACGGTTAACTGTTCCTGATTGATTTGTCCTACACTGGTTGAGATCCCAAACCGTTAGCGAACGCCTTCTTTCACACTTCCATAGTCTTAGTCCAGAACCAATTCTGAATAAATAAGCTTCAAGGGAAGAGAGAGAAATGTGAGTAGAAAATAAGAGAACCATAGAATACCCCAATAGGATTCCGTTGCCATAGCCGTCAATTTAGAGAGAGAAAATTAAAGAATCTTACTAATTTAAGGAAAGAAATAGGTTCGCACTACTAATTTCACGACCCCCATTTCCCCTTAAGAGATAAACTTGCCGCTCTAGAATGAGACCCGAGCTTTTTTTTTTTTTTTTGGGAAGTAATGAGACCAAGCTCTCATGAAGTGAAGATATTTTTAGAGGAAAAAGTTTATATAGAGAGGTTCTAAATAATCAAATTAGAGCGCTCCTCAAAAATTTCATTTTAAGAGGTTGTTTTAATGCTCAAATATCCTCAAATTGATCATGTGGACATCAAGACGCATCGACATGACAAAAAAATGGATTTTAAGTTTTAAAAATAGTATATCTTTTAATGTATTTTTAGACCGTTAATTTTCAAAATTATCAAGTTTTGAAGGCGGATTTTATTTTGATTGTTTAAAACCTCGACTATATACAAACCGCGCCCATTTTGAAATGGAGAAAGGCCAGTTGCTTCACGAACAAAAAAAAATGACCTTTGATTTTCAGAGCTCCCCTTCTTGATTGAGAGGGAAAAACATAGATCGAGAATGGGGTTTACGAGGTCGAAAATGCAAAAATGCTGTAAATCCTACTTCTCATAGCAAGGTAGAGAGAGAGACGTAGAGATGGGGTGAGTAACAGAAGCCTGCTGGTTCGAAAGACGGAGGAAAAGATGCATGCTCCGACCAAAAGTCAAAAGAGGGAATCATACCGACAGAAACCTCATTTATGGATTGCAAGGGGATGTGAACCCAAAAAAGTAAGCGGTCAGATGTGACATTTATGCATGGAAAAAGTTTGTGTAAAGTGACATCTAAGGTTCCAATAATCTATTGTGAAAAGTTTATATAGAGCCGCGGCTCTAAACAATCAAATTAGACCTTACCTCAGAAATTTAACTAGAAAAAGTTGTTTTGATGTCCAAATATCCTTGAATTGATTGTCTCGACATCAAGATGCATGGATATGAGAGAAAAATGGATTTCAAGTTTAGAAAATAGTATATTTTTTGCACATTTTTGGACTGTCAAATTTTAAGATTTTCAAGTTTTCATAGATCTCTCCATCTACACTAATTTTGAAGTTTTAAACTTTATAAATAAAAATAAAATAAAATAATATTTCAAGGCTATCAAAAAATTTCCAGTATTGAAACCACATTTCTCGATACTATTTGAAGGTAGACTCTAATTTGATTGTTTAGAGCCTAAGTTCTATACAAACCACACCCTAATCTAATTGTCCATTTTATTTGTTTATGTAGATTTTTTTTTAAAGGGTGCCGATGTATAAGGCCCGATACTCTATACAATCAAAGTAAAACGCATTGTCAAATAGTGTTGATAATTGTGGTTTCTATATTGAAAATCTTTGTGATTACTTTAAAATATATTGTCATATCTAATTATAAAATTTAAAGCTTCAAAAATAGTGTAGAAGGAGCATATATATATATATATATATATATATATATATATATATATATATATATATATATATATATATATGAAAACTTGAAAATGAACAGTCTAAAATGCATTACCAGATGCACTATTTCCAAAACCATTTTTTTCCACATGTCCATGCATCTTGAGATCGAGATGATCAATGTGAGGATATTTGGGCATTAAAACAACATCTTCTAGTGAAATTTTTGAGGTGCGTCCTAATTTGATTATTTAGAGCCTTGCACTTGTGTAAACTTTTTTTTTAAAAAAATATATATATATTTTTTACAGTTCTAAAGATGTATCAAATGTACACAGTCCAACTAAAATATGTGTATAGAATATTGCAATTGCAACATTACTTCTACTTCTGCAAGTAAAGTTGCAACCTTATACAAATTACACCTATTATAAATATACTTAGGTGGTTGTGGGCATAATCATGTTCCCTTGAAATCCAATAGTGAAATTTATCAAAACCTATAAGGTCGAGGGAATGTTTTACCATTTAATTTATTCCTTGTTAGCGAAGTTAATGCAAAAATCTACTATTTTTAGAAATGAAAAATAATTCAAAATTCAATCAAGTTCTCTTATTTTGTGTGCATTTTCTCAATATATCCTTGCTTTTTTTTTTCTTTTTTTTGGGTAATTTAGTGAGGAAGATAAGCCCCTACCTGTTTTTTTTCAAGTAGATTAGGATTTAGCTTTTTGAAGATGTAAGTGGGGTGGTATTAGTAGCGGGAATGGAAATCACAACGTAGTGACTATGGTGTGAGATACTACCATATACCATTTTTTCAACTCATGAAGTGCCAAATTGAATCTTTCGTAAGTCAGTAATAGGCTTTGCACTTCAATTGTCTAGTTTATCAAATGAAATATAAGTCATTTACTCGAAGTATTTTATTTTATGAGTTCAGTATTTAAAAATTTATATAAGATTGACACCATCATCATCATTAAACACATTTTCCCAACTAATTGGTCTAAAGGTGAGGACCTTAAACTTTCCCTTAACCTCCCTTAACCTGTCCCATGCCAGGTAAAAAGGGTAGGTTGTGTTATATAGGCAACCAGCATAAATTTTTTCCAAAATTAAGGTGCACCTCTAAAGTCATTCGGAAAAAGGTTTTTTTGATGTTGGAAAAGCATTTAATCAGTCATATGACATCGAGATGCATAAATATGAAGAAGAAAAGCAATTTCAATTCCTAAAAATAGTGTATCTTATAAGATATTATTTGGACTGTCTATTTTCAAGACTTTTATGTGCTCATAGATAGGCTTAGTTTGAATTACTTTTGGAGTTTGCGATTAATAATTAGAGATGAAAATATATTCTCGCATCATTTTAAGATTTTCGATATCAAAGTTACATCTCGTGATAAAGTTTGGGTGTGCACCTTAATTTGATTATTTAAAGTTATAACCTTATACAAACCACGCCCCATGAAATAATTATCTGCTCCTACAGGAGCAATCTTTCTAGTTTTGCTCTTTGGAAAAGCTAAACTACTAATATTTTAAGACCCCGAACTTTAGGAACATAATGAGCATTTTTTTTTTCTTGTTATGAGTAATCGAGTGATTCTTAAGCGGATCCAAAAAAAAATTGATATCAAAAAAATCTTCCCAAGTAGTTTTTAACTCCAGGGAGCAATTGGAAGTATACTATGAGATGAACATAGTATATATTTCTAACATTTGAATAGTTAGAAAGTGATATCGATCGGCACTTGAAGTGCTACATCCATTACTGAGTTGGAAATAAAAAATTTAGTTTCACACTGAGTGTCGAATTTGGCGTATTTTGGGAAAAAACGTGTAGGAGGATTGTTATCCATTAATAACAACTCAACTAAAAAATGGTTGGAATGGGCACTATTTGCCTATGAATATTTGATGGAACGATTGAGGCAATTAAGAATGTTAAGCATGTGCAGGAACTAAAAAAGAGTTTGATTTCTCTCTCTTCTCCATATTCAGAAGCTTAAAAGTTTACTAGTCAAGGTGGAGTAATCAAAGTATCAAAATGAGTTTTAATTGCAATGACAAGAGTCTGAATTGGGAACTTGTATAGGTTGTTGGGACGCACAATAATTACTGATGAGGTGAATTCAATGGTAGAAGGTGAGGAAGTTCCATTTTACTTATGGCATAGAAGTTTGGAATATATGAGTGATAAAGTTATGGCGGTCTTAATGAAGATCAATCTTATTCCTACACTTAAAATTAATGGATCCGAATTTTGTGAGCCTTATATCTATGAAAAATAACATCAACAACATTTTCATGCCAGGAAATACACAAGTGCAAACTTGATTATATTCAATGGACCCTTCACTGACTACGTCATATGAATGTGCATTATATTTTTCCTCATTTATTGATGACTTCTCAAGGAAGGTGTGGATTAAAACTTTGAAAGTGATATGTTTTGTGCATTTAAGAATTTTAAAACTGAAGTTGAAAAATCTACAAGGCATCACATCAAAGTTATACGGATGGATAATGGTAGAGAGTTTATATCAAATGAGTTTGAAAATTTTTGCAAGGCTAAGGAAAGTACTAGGCATTACACAAATGCCTACAACACTCAACAAAATAGTATCAACGAAAGGATGAATCACACTTAGATGGAGCATGCGAGGTGCATGTTAACTAACGTCAGTCTCAAACAAGAACTATGAGTGAAAGCGGTATCAATGACTTGCTATCTCATTAACCAGTGGCCTTTGTTAGCATTGGGAAGTAGAACTCCTAAAGATGTTGGGCATGGAATTACTAATGATTACTCTGATTTAGAAATTTTTTGTTGTGATGCTTATGCACTTATTCCAAGTTGCAGATCGAATGTCAAAGAAATGCATCTAAGTGGGTTATAGCAAGGGTGTAAAGGGATATCGATTATGAGATCCAAGTACCTAAAAATAATCACTAGTTGGGATGTACATTTCGATGTTACAGAAAAATGTATTTTATGGAGGCCCATAAAAGTGAATAATAGAGAGATAAAACATAAGAAAAAAATATAGAGAAGTTTGGGGGAATAGAAATTGGGGTTTTTATTCGTACACTAGCACCAATGTGGCATCATATTAGGTCAAATTTCATCGAGATTTTTATGTGATGATGGTGTTGGCCGACAATGATGAACAATAAGTCGATTAATAATGGTATTATGGTAGGTAAAATTCATTTGAATTTTTTTTGCCTTGTATGAGGTATTCTCTACAAAACCCCAAACTTAAAAATTTCTTTCATTATAGTGGCATTTTTTACCCTAGCTCGTAGATGTAGTTCATTTTGGGTGAAAAATTGTATAAACCTTTTATTTTTACTTCTGTTGTGGTTTAGTGATTTCCCATTTTATTTATTTTTTTATATTTTTCCTAAATATATTGTATATATTATTGTTTTTTAGTATTTTATTTGGGTGTTAGATCCATTGTTATTGGTGCTCGTCATATCAAGTAAGGATGTGTTACTCTCAACAAGGTGAAAGAAATACCTATGTGATCTTTTGCTGGGGACATACAATTAATTTTTATTTTAATAATAATCACCCCTTATAATTTTGGCAACAAGATCACTCACAGATGGTCTTATTACAAATAATAGAAATTTCAAAAAATAAATAACACATCAATAAAATAAATATCAACTACTTGATGCCATTCATACAACTTAATACTGTGCTTGAGAATATAAAATAAAAGAACAAATAAATAAAAGAAAAGATGTCAGAGATTACCTCAACCGGGCTTTTTACACCCCATACCGAGTCACCATATCCAATGGTGCGGGATCAGCGGTTTAGCTTCAATCTCGAACCGGGAAAGCTAATTTCGGCCAAACTAAGTAACCACCCTTAAATCTCTACAGAACCCTAACTCGAAAATAATTAGGTTCAAACCCTAATTTTCCCAACCATTAGATTAGATCATGAGAGAGAGAGAGAGAGAGTCTCTATGTTGGGGCATGCCCCTTAGGGTCTTTTTAAGAGAGAGAGAGGGGTGTGGCCCTTAGGGAAGAGAGAGAGAGTTTATGAGAGAGAGAGAGAGGTTATGGGAGAGAGATAGGTATGTGGAGATGGGGGAGAGCACCCTTATTTATAATGAAATTTAGGTCTAGCGTCTTTTTAGGGTTTCCCATAGTTTGCCTATTTCTTGAGATTGAATATGAACCGTTGATCAATGTGACTTGTGGGGTGAGAGATCTGAGCCATATATTTCATAGATGGGTCATCAACATTATGGAAGATGCATGAACCATTATCCCCCTTTCCTTAAACCATTTTCCCATCAATATATTTAAATAAGTTAAATCTATTAAAATATCATGCGTTCCATAAAATTGCATAATCCATCTCATATTTTTCATAAGAATATTTCAATAATATCAAGTGAAGATATTTCTTCGATAATCAAGATTAGATATAATCAATATTTTTTAATCAATATTTGACCATATGCTACAAGATATAGTTACCGTATTTAATAAACTTGAAGACAAAACAACAAGAGAAGGTATTCAAGGGTGGGACGTGCCACCCATGTATGGTATGTAGGGCCCCACCTAATACTTACATGGTGGTCCCATGTGCACTATGGGGCCCCATGTATTTTTTTTAATAAATATTTTAAAATTAAACAAAATGAATTTTAAAACATTATAACTTTGTAAATTAATAACTTTATTTCTATAAGTCCAAAAATAAGAAATAAAATATCAAATGACTTATAAAAATTCATATAATAAATCTAAAATATTTTAATAATAAAATGAACACAATTAAATTAATGTAATGGGAAGTGGATCTATATGGTTAAGGAATTCTATCAAAGATCACGGGGTACTCCACCTTCAACTGTGGACTACAGACCACACTTGCTTTATCCAACCGACCCAGTATTTTTTATGACCTACAGTCCAAGCAAGGGCTCATTAGCGGGTCACCAAAGTCTGGCCGATAAGCCAAGAGGTCACAATCCCAGTTTGTGGATTACAGGTCCTCCCCTAGAGACGAGTCAAGGTCACCATGATCTGATGCGACCACAGCTCTATGGCGCATAAACGTATCTCTCGCACATGCATAAGCTTCACCCAAAGGTGGATATCTGGTTTTCTCGAATGATCTATCAATATATATGCCGTATGATGGAACATGAATGAGGTTGTGGCCCCCTTCTCAGTAGGCCTACCATCACACATAAGGGTCACACAGTCCCTCGGCTCTCTCATCTAGGCATAAGCTTCGACCTCATCAAGGGCTAACCCAAAACCCTAGATCAATAGGCACAGTCCGGTATAAGCAAACATCATTTTTTAGTATGGTCCTCGAGGGACCACACTCTCACTGAGTTTATGTTTCATTATAATGAAAGTATTTCAATATACACTCATAAGGCTTTTGAAAGCCACATAAACCCAACATCTCCCACTTGCCCTTTGAAGGCCTTACATTATCTCTTCATCACTTTCTCTCATCCCCATCTCTCTCACATGTCTTACAAAAACATTAGGGACAACTCCCTTAGTCAAAGGGGTCTGCAATCATCAAATCTGTAGATATGTAGCTGATCTCGATCTCTTTCAATCTTACATCATTTCTTAGGCGATAAAAATAAAGCTTAATATGCTTGGAGTTCCTGTGAAATCGAAGCTCCTTAGAGACACAAATAGCTGCAGTGTTGTCACAGAAAATTTGCACTGCTTTACAACGTCAAGATGAAAATTAAGTTGATTAAGAAACTTTTTAATCCACACGGCCTCCTTGATTGCTAGACAACATGCCACATAATCAGATTTCATGGTGGACAAGGCCATAATATCTTGTTTTTTTGACTTTCAAGAAACCGCACTCCCTCCAAGCATAAACACATACCTAGATGTAGACTTCGCATTATCTGGTTCCCCGAGATAGCTTGCATCTGAATATCGCTCAATTGCAATTTTAGTTCCCCCCTTATATATGAGCGCATAGTTCATGGTCCCCTTTAAATAACTGAAAATTCTTTTTATAGCTTTTCAATGCTCCTCTCCTGGATTACTTTGGAAATGGCTTACCAGACTCATGTCGAAGGACAAGTCAGGTCTTGTTCCCGTCATGGCATATATAAGGGGCTCAACTACACTCATGTATGACACTCTCTCCATGGCTCTTATATCTATGTCTTCGGTAAGATACATTTTATTACTAACCTTCGTCTTTTTGTCAATTGGCGTTGATATGGGCTTACACATACTCATATTAAACTTTTCCAGTATCCTCTAACAGTAGGTTGCCCAGAAAAGTTGGACAGTTTTCTCTATTGTATTTCTTATTATCTTGATGCCCAACACATATGAAGCTTCTCCAAGATCCTTCATATCGAAGTGTTGTGCAAGGAAATTTTTCGTCTCTACTACTAGGGCAATTGAGCTACTAACAATTAACATATCATCCACATATAACGATATAAAAACCACATCACTCTCACTGACCTTTTGATATATGCAATAATCATTATTATTTGTGGAGAACCCTGCAAGGGCGAGGGTCTCCTGGAATTTTATAGACCACCATAGCAATGCTTGTTTCAGGCCATAAAGAGATTTATTAAGTTTGCATACTAGGTTCTCTTTCCCTTTTTCCTCAAATCCCTCAGGTTTGGTCATGTAAATTTCTTCTTCTAAATCCCCATTTAGAAAGGCTGTTTTGACATCCATTTGATGAACCTCAAAGTCAAAATGGGCTACTACAACTATAAGGATTCGGACTGATGAAAATTTGGCAACAGGAATCTATCCATTCCTTCTAGGTGAAACCCTTTGCAACCAACTTAGTTTTGTATTTTTCTATTTTTCCTTCAGAGTTCAATTTTTTCTTGAAAATCCACTTACAACCAATGGCCTTATGTTTTTCAAGTAGGGGTACTAATAAATATTTAAAATTAAATAAAATGAATTTTAAAACATTATAACTTTGTAAATCAAAAACTTCATTTTTATAAGTTCAAAAATGAGAAATAAAATATCAAATGACTACTAAAA
This sequence comes from Amborella trichopoda, assembly GCF_054954075.1. Lineage (NCBI taxonomy): Eukaryota > Viridiplantae > Streptophyta > Magnoliopsida > Amborellales > Amborellaceae > Amborella > Amborella trichopoda. The sequence goes on from NC_142337.1 coordinate 52,203,678, forward strand.
AAATTCAAATAATAAATCTAAAATAATTTAATAATAAAATGAACACAATTAAAATAAAATGATGGGAAGTGGATCCATATGGTTCAAGAATTCTATCAACGATCACGGGGTACTCCACCTTCAACTGTGGACTACAGACTACACTTGTTTTATCAAACCAACCCAGTATTTCCCATGACCACAATCCAAGCAGAGGCTCATTAGCGGGTCACCAAAATTTGACCGATAAGCCAAGGGGTCGTAATCTCAGTTTGTAGATTACAGGTCCTTCCCTAGAGACGATTCAAAGTCACCATGACCTGATGCGACCACAGCTCTATGGCGCATAAGGGTATTTCTCACACATGTATACGCTTCACCCAAAGGTGGATAGCTGACTTTTCCGAATTATCTATCAATATTCATGCCGTGTGATGGAATATGGATGAGGTTTTGACCCCCGTCTCAATAAGCCTACCATCACACACAAAGGTCACACAGTCCCTCGGCTCTCTCATCTAAGCATAAACTTCGACCTCATCAAGTGCTAACCCAAAACCCTCGTCGGTTAATTCTTTATGCCCATGTACTTTAGGTTTTCCAATTGTTTGGCCCAGTGTTTAAAAAAACACCGAGTCGAACCGGACTAGCCCGGTTCGACTCGGGAATCGCCATGGACGGATCGAATCGATGAAAAAAACGGGAATCGTCCGGTTCTAAAGAGAACCGGACGATTCTGCACAGTGACTCGCCGATTCACTGTACGAAATCGGCGTGTCCCGTACAGTGAATCGTCGAGTCCCGTACGGAAGAACATAATTTTTTTTTTTTTTTGTTTTGTAATCCATGATAGATTTTTTTGTAATACTTGACCGATTTTTTTGTAATCCATGATCGAATTGTTTTTTTTTTTTTTTTGTAATCCATGATCGAATTTTTTGTTTTTTTTGTAACCTATGATAGAATTTTTTGTAATCCATGATCGAAATGTTTGTTTTTTTTTCTTGTAATCCATGATCAAATTTTTTGTTTTTTGTTTTTTTTTCGTAACCCATGATAGAATTTTTTGTAATCCATGATCGAATGTTTTGTAATCCATGATCGAAATGTTTGTTTTTTTTTTGTAATCCATGATCAAAATGTTTGTTTTTTTTTTTTGTAATCCATGATCGAATTTTTTGTTTTTTGGTTTTTTGTAACCCATGATAGAGTTTTTTGTAATCCATGATTGAATTTTTTGTAATCCCTGATCGAATTGTTTTTTTCTTTTTTTGTAATCCACGATCAAATTTTTTGTTTTTTTTTGTAATCCATGATCGAATTTTATGTAATCCATGATCGAATTTTATGTAATCCATGATCGAATTTTTTGTAATCCATGATAGAAGTTTTTGTAATCCATGATCGAATTAATCCATGATAGAAATGTTTGTTTTTTTTTCTTGTAATCCATGATCGAATTTTTTTTTTTTGTAACCCATGATAGAATTTTTTGTAATCCATGATTGAATTTTTTGTAATCCATGATCGAATTGTTTTTTTCTTTTTTTGTAATCCACGATGGAATTTTTTGTTTTTTTATGTTTTTTTTTTTTTAGTAATCCATGATCGAATTTTTTGTAATCCATGATCGAATTTTTTGTAATCCATGATTGAATTTTTTGAAAATTTGTGATTTTTTTTTTTAATCCATGATCGAATTTTTTTTTGTAATCCATGATAGAATTTTTTGAAAATTTGTGATTTTTTTTTTTTAATCCATGATGTGATTTTTTTTTTGTAATCCATGATAGAATTTTTTGAAAATTTGTGATTTTTTTGTTTTAATCCATGATCGATTTTTTTGAAAATTTGTTAATTTTTTTTTTTAATCCATATTATTCAAAGAGAAAACGAGAGAGATGATGATTCTGAGGCCACCCTATCCCAGCCATATTATTCACATATCGAGTCCCAACAGCAACAGTGTAGGGATGAGCACGACAGTGCAGGTGAGCATGAAGAATGGACAAGCTTCGGGGATTTTGGATTGGGAACACAACAAAACACTAACACTCAGGGATTTGGGAATAGTCAGACGCCTGCTAATATCGATGATTCGTTTTTAGATCGAATCAATGAATTGTTAAACGAATTCAATCAATGGCACCAGCGTGACCAAGAAGAACAATAACATCGTCTATCATTTTATTTTTAGATCATTTGTTTAATTTTATGCTTTATTGTAGTCCATGTAGGTTGATATACTTATTCTATGATAATTCTATGTTTATCCTTTTGTGTGATGTAAATTAAATGCTGAATGGCGGTTCATACAGGGAAAGAACATATCAATATTTGCATATTCATTCAAAAACATGAAAATTCTTAATGGAGTACCCTCATTTCTTATTGAATTCCTAAAAAAAAATATTTATAATGAATTTAATAATTTTTTTGGATTTTTTTTAAGCTTTATTCTGACCGATTCACCCGATTCTCGATCCGGATCGCCGATCCAGATCGGTTTTTTGGGTGCCCGATTCGGGTCACCAATCCGTTTTTTAAACCATTGGTCTGGCCTAAATCGATACACAATCCGGTATAAACAAATATCATTTGCTTAATATGGTTATCGATGGACTACGCTCTTACTGAGTTTATGTTTCACTATAATGAAATTATTTGAATACACACGCATAAGGCCTTTAAAGGCCACATAAACCCAATAATAGTGGCATCTGAAAAAACCAATGGTTTAAAAAACGGATCGGTGACCCGGATCGGGCTTCCAAAAAACCGATCCGGATCGGGGAATCGGCGATCCGGATCGGGAATCGGCGATCCGGATCGGGAATCGGGTGAATCGGTCAGAATAAAGCTTAAAAAAAATTCGAAAAAATTATTAAAATTCATTATAAATATTGTTTTTTAGGAATTCAATAAAAAATGAGGGTACTCCATTAAGAATTTTCATGTTTTTGAATGAATATGCGAATATTGATATGTTCTTTCCCTGCATGAACCGCCATTCAGCATTTAATTTACAGTATTTCGTGCTCATTCCTACACTGTTTCTGTTGGGACTCGATATGTGAATAATATGGCTAGGATAGGGTGGCCTCAGAATCATCATCTCTCTCGTTTTCTCTTTGAATAATATGGATTAAAAAAAAATAAAAACAAATTTTCAAAAAAATCGATCATGGATTAAAAAAAAAATCACAAATTTTCAAAAAATTCTATCATGGATTACAAAAAAAAATTCGATCATGGATTAAACAAAAAAAATCACAAATTTTCAAAAAATTCAATCATGGATTACATAAAATTCGATCATGTTTTACATAAAATTCGATCATGGATTACATAAAATTCGACCATGGATTACAAAAAAAAACAAACAAAAAAAACAAACAAAAAAAAACAAAAATTCAATCGTGGATTACAAAAAAAGAAAAAAATAGTTCGATCATGGATTACAAAAAATTCAATCATGAATTACAAAAAACTCTATCATGGGTTACAAAAAAAGCAAAAAACAAAAAATTCAATCATGGATTACAAAAAAAAAAACAAACATTTCGATCATGGATTACAAAAAAAAAACAAACATTTCGATCATGTATTACAAAACATTCGATCATGGATTACAAAAAATTCTATCATGGGTTACAAAAAAAAAAAAAAAAAAAAAAAAAATCGATCATGGATTACAAGAAAAGAAAACAAACATTTCGATCATGGATTACAAAAAATTCTATTATGGGTTACAAAAAACCAAAAAATTCGATCATGGATTACAAAAAAACAAAAACAATTCGGTCATGGATTACAAAAAAATCTATCAAGTATTACAAAAAAATCTATCATGGATTACAAAAAAAAAAAAAAAAAAAAAAAAAAAAAAAAAAAAAAAAAAAAAAAAAAAAAAAAAAAAAAAAAAAAAAAACCGTACGGAATCGTCGATTCACTGTACGGACTCGCCGATTCCGTACAGTGAATCGGCGATTCACTGTACAGAATCGTCCGGTTCTCTCTAGAACCGGACGATTTCCGATTTTTTAGGCGATCCGGTCCCTTTTCACGTTTTTCCGAGTCGAACCGGGCGAGTCCGGTTCGACTCGACGTTTTTTAAAACGCTGGAAAAAACTATAGCATTTTCAGCAAGTACGTAAGCCATCATATTAGCTTCACGATAAACATGACTGATAGACCATAAAAACGATTTGTAAGTCTAAATTGACAATTAACAGCTATAATATGAAGTGCCTAAAGAGATTTGCAGCCTCACGATAAACATGACAGATAGACCATAAACGATTTGCAAGTCTAAATTGACAATTAGCAGCTATAGTATGAAGTGCCCAAGGAGATTTGCAGCAGCATTGAATAACTTGTACAAGAAAAAACAAATCACTTTCAATCTATAAGGAAAACAATCCATCTGGATCGCTATGTAAGGAAATCAATCCATCGGGATAGCTAAGTCAACACCATCTTCCAAAGCACAAAATTCCGCATAGTTATTCGATGTAACACCAAGAGAGATGGAAGTGATAAGTCAGTAGGGATTTGGGCCCTACCCTTTGGTGAGAATATAGTCAAGGATCTCATCATGGGGTTCGACAATATTATCACGAGGCCCCAGGCCATCCACAAAGAACAAAAATATATGACAAAATTAATGCTAATGAATTTAAAGCTTTAAAAATAATGTAGATCGAGCTGATCCATGAAAACTTGAAAGTAATGGAAACTAAGAATAAAAAATACGTTACAAAATACCCTATTTCCAAAACTTGAAATCCATTTTTTTAGGGTATGGTTTGCATACGGATTCATCCATAGGTGTAGAGGTAAGGTGCACCTTCAAATTTTATTATGGTATATAATTTTGATGAAAAATATTTTTAGGATTATCTCAAAATCTATTTTTATATCTAATTATAAAATTTTAAATTTCAAAAATACTTAAAATCAAGTAGATTTATAAACATATGAAAATATTGAAAATAGACGATGTAAATAATAGGTTGTAAAATTAATATGTTGTAAAATGCATCATTTCTGGGACTTATTTTTTTTAAATTTTTCGTAGTAAACGATGTAGATAATATGTCCATGTATTTTAATATCGAGATGATCAATTTGATGATATTTTGAGGTATGCTCTAATTTAATTAATTGTTTAGAGCCTAGGCACGATATAAACTTCGCCCTTTTTACACAGTTTGCCCTTTTCTTTTCCCGCCAATCAACCCCATTTCCCGCCAAAGAGAGATCATATGTGCAAAACTGACCACTGTGTCATCTCTCTCTCTTTCTCTCTCTACAGCGGAGGCACAGTCCTCTCTCTCTTCAAGTCTCTTGCTCACCACTCTGCAGAGAGGCTCTTCCTTCTCAGTAACAATGGATATCAGCGATGAGGCGATGTCGAGGCATAAAGCAGAATTCCTGCGTTTCCTGGATGAAGATGTAAAACCTTTTTCCGAGACTCTCAGGCTCCCCTTATTTCTTACCCTAAAGTTTCTCTCTCATCTCTCTTTGTCTAACCATGGGCATTTTTGAGCAGGCGGGCAGGGGTCTATACATGGACAAGATTAGGTCAATGATCAACCAAGGACGCCATCGACTCCTTGTTGACATCTCCGATATTCGAAATTACAATCCCGCCTTAGTTCGCAGGTCTGTTCTATTTTCTCTCTCTCCCCATATATTGTTTTCGAAATAATCTCTTCTATGGGCATCTAAGAGAACTTCACATGGCTCATTTTCTGCATTTTAAGGGCTTTTTTATTGTTGTTTTTTTGTTTTCAGTCTTCTGAGGAGCCCTGGAGAGTACGTTCAGCCATTATCAGATGCACTCACGGAGGTGACAAGGAGCATAAACCCTAAATATTTGCAGGAAGGGCAGAATGTTCTTATGGGTTTTGAGGGTCCATTTGGTTTCCATAAGGTCACTCCTAGAGAGCTTCTCTCTCCATTTCTTGGCACCATGGTTTGTGTTGAAGGCATTGTCACAAAATGTGAGTGCTTTTGCTTAGTTTATATGTACTCCTTCGATTGATTTGTTCATTACTTCAGATTATGGGGGAATATGGATAGACTTTTGGGAAACACTCTTCTTTCCCTCTGATATGGTATTCCTTGTTAATTTAAGAACCAATCTGCTTTGTTGTTCAGTTCAGATAACTAGGTCTCATTGTCCAATCACGGATAATGCTTAGTCGGGGTTTATTATAATATTCTAAACCACAATAAATATATAAAAATTTACCAGAAAAAGGAATTCCTTTGTGGCTTTAAACTCGTAGAAAGGTTTCTTTGGCTGCCCCACTTGAGTTCTTATTCTGTTTTACTTCACATTCGTTATTTAATTAAGTAGGTTTCTTTTCCAGCTGGGGAAAATTCATAGTTTGGGTGTATTTTAATACTCTAAATTGCAATAAACACATGGGAAATTAGCAGAAAAGTGATTCTTTTGTGGCTCTGAACTTGCAGAAACGTTTTTTTCTTCTCTGGGCTACTCAAGTGCTTGTTCTGTTTATTTCACTTTGGGGTTGGTCTTGCACGTCCCCCACCCCTCTTCTTTTGGTGTTTCTCATCAATTTAAGAAGTAACGTGCTCTGCTATTTTGTTCAAAATTTCATTTAACTTGCTTTTCCTCCGATAAAGGAAAATGCTGCTGGGGTTTATTGTGTAATAGTTTGAGCTACCATAGTTTCATGGATATTTAGCAGCAAGTGTATTTTGGTGGCACTAAACATATTCAATGTTTTATTTACACCCATTTAGTGCTTCTTCTGTCTCATTTAATGAGAATTTTGGGGACAACTTTGGATATTTATTTCCTGGAGTTCTGTAGAGGGGTGAAACACCATATAGAGAAGTTATCCCTTTAGAGGCATAATTGTTAACTATGCCATACAAATTTCTTTTGTGATAGTTCAGTTACACTCTGGTCAGAAGCAGAGAATTGACCACTTCAAAACCAAACATTTTATAGTTTTGCTTTTCATATGCTGTTCTTCTTTTTTCACCATTTTGATTGCAATGTGTATTGTGTTTGCATTAGACTCTATGCAGGGACTGAGTGGCAAATAGGGCAGTTCCAAATTTTTTTAACCCCACCAACTTAGTTATCCTGAGGTTTGTGATTCTAAAAGTGAAGGTTACATTCTACCAAGGGACTCTAGATCACTTGGTTATATTCATCATCAACATCATCATTAGATCATTTTTCCGACTATATCACTTTGGTTGTATTCATGTTTCTTATATGGGTTCCTTTATGGAATGAATGTTGCATTGGCCCAGTGTAATATTAATGGAACTACAAATTGAGGTTCCCTGAATTTAGGGAATTTTTTGTCCAGTGCCGTGCTTCCAGAAAAGTTGAAATGCTATTGCTTTATCCTTCCTTTTTGGTGTTCATAGTTTGTTGTATAATGGCTATAATAGGATGGCAGGTAATCTTATATTTTGGTGCAGGTTCCCTGGTTCGGCCAAAGGTAGTCAAAAGTGTGCATTTCTGCCCTACCACTGGGGACTTTACAACACGTGAATATCGTGACATCACATCCAATGTGGGCTTGCCCACAGGATCTGTGTATCCTACTCGTGTAAGCACATAATTTTTCTGTTCAGAGTTTTGACATAGGGCAAACATTTCTATTTTATAGCTCTTTGAAGTTCACAATTCATAGCTCTCAATTACAAGTTTTAGAGAGCTATCAATACTAAGTATGGATAATAAATGGCCACGAAATTTTGTTGTAGGATGAACACGGGAATTTGTTGGTCACAGAATTTGGTTTGTGCAAGTACAAGGACCATCAAACTTTATCTATGCAAGAAGTGCCTGAAAATTCTGCCCCTGGTCAGCTTCCAAGGACGGTTGATGTTATAGGGGAGGATGATCTGGTGGATTCATGCAAGCCTGGTGACCGTGTGGTGATCTCGGGAATCTATAAAGCTCTTCCTGGCAAAAGCAAGGGAAGCATCAATGGATCATTCAGGTCTCTCTCTCTCTGTCTCTGTCTCTGTCTCTCTCTCTCTCTCTGTCTCTCTCTCTCTCTCTCTCTCTCGGTGCGTGAGCTCTCCCCTCCCCCCACTCTTTTTCTCTAGTAAATCGTGCTTGAATCCATTGCTGAATTTTTGTTTTTTGTTTGTTTTTGTTTTGGTTTGATCTTTCCCTGACCATGGGTGCCTGGTTTCTTTTGTAGAACTGTTCTTATTGCGAACAATGTAGCTCTGCTCAATAAAGAGATAAACGCCCCTGTGTTCACTACTGAAGACATATCAAACATCAAAAAAATAGGAAAAAGAGCTGATGCATTTGATTTACTTGGGGAATCTCTGGCTCCGTCAATCTGTGGGCATTCGTGGATAAAGAAGGCCGTAATTTTACTAATGCTCAGTGGTGTGGAGAAAAACCTCAAAAATGGCACCCACTTAAGAGGGTATTACATTTTACTATTAGAAAACCACCTAGTCTGACGTGATTGATAGCTCTTATTGTCTTTTAGGGCCTATTTCTGTCCTTGAAAAGTAATTGGGGGCAGAAACCTTCCTGTCATCGCTGTTTTTATCTCTTTATTGGGGAAAAGATTTTTTAAGTAAATAGGTGGAAAATTTATTCTCTTAAAATGAATTTTGTTCACCCCCCAATCATTTCACTCTCCTACAAACCCAATGCTGTCTCCCTCCTGAGAGCCCTCAATCATCTGTTCTTGGAATTTTCAACAAATTTTTTCCATTGAGCCAAACAGACCTTAATGGTTCTTCACTTGTAGCGTTTTCTTCCTCTGATGTTTGTCAAATAATTGCAGTGACATAAATATGATGATGGTTGGTGATCCATCTGTTGCTAAGTCTCAGCTCTTAAGGGCTATCCTGAATATTGCTCCATTAGCCATATCCACCACGGGCAGGGGTTCCTCTGGTGTAGGTTTGACTGCAGCTGTCACTTCTGACCAGGAAACTGGTAAGTTTTCTTGGGTTCTTCTTTCTTGATATTTTAACATTTCTTTTTTTTTTTACTAATTATGTTTTGTGGATTTTAGTGTTTCATTACGTTCTTGCTTTTGGTGATTTGTGAGGATCTTATTGGTGAAGTTGCTTGACCAGGAGAGAGAAGGCTAGAAGCTGGCGCTATGGTTCTAGCTGATCGAGGGGTTGTTTGTATTGATGAATTTGATAAGATGAGTGATCAAGACCGCGTTTCCATTCATGAGGTAATGGAGCAGCAAACAGTAACCATTGCCAAAGCCGGTATCCATGCATCACTAAATGCCAGATGTAGTGTGGTTGCAGCTGCCAACCCTATCTATGGGACTGTGAGTTCTTATTGTTTTTGTTAAGATAGCTTCACTTGAAGTCGTGAACTGCCTTCTGTAGTTCAATATACTCTGGAACTGTAGTCAATTGGGCGTGGTTTACATAGTCTATCATAATTAGCCAAATGAAAGTCCATTGGATCATAAGTAGCCAAAAGATAGTCGACTGGGTCATGCTTGTCTGATGAAATGATAGACACTGATGGAGAGAATGTGAATCATTAGACTGGACATGTCTAAATGTTGTTCGCATTCCCTCTCCCACCTCCATCATTTCAGCAGACAGTGATGACCCCAATGTTATAGTTTTCCACCTGAGGTATTGTTTGTGAATGATTTGTAATGGGTCTATACTATAGCTTTCCACCCATTTTTTGTCAATGATTTGTAGTTTGTTTGTTCTTTTGTACTAATCTTCCCCTTAAATATGCAGTATGATCGCTCTTTGACTCCAACTAAAAATATTGGCCTTCCGGATTCATTACTTTCTCGTTTTGATTTGCTGTTTATTGTGCTTGACCAAATGGACCCTGAGATTGACCAGCGGATTGCAGAACATGTCTTACGCATGCATCGATACCGTTCTAGAAATGAAGATGGAGGTAATACATGCATGATGCATAGGATGTAAAAGTCACATAAAAATTATGGCCATGTTAACAATTAAAAACAAAATGATGGCCATGTTTGTGGGGTACCTTGAGAAATTTCTAAGCTTTTCACAGGTTCAATACTTGATGAGAATTTTAGAGATATTGAAGAAGAAGATGATGCAGAAGCTGCCACATCCATTTTTGTGAAGTACAATAGACTGCTTCATGGAGAGAAAAGAAGTAGACGATCAAGACAAAATGCACTTACTATTAAATTCCTTAAAAAGTATATTCATTATGCAAAAAGTCGACACCAGCCTATTCTAACTGATGAGGTAATATAAAACATGTTACGACTTCTTGATATAACTTACGCTTTCTTTTCTGTTGCTCACTTTTATTGTGATTGGGTATATTTGTTTATGAAGACCCTACCATTCATTTGTCTCTCCAATGCCAAAATAAGGTGGAGGTGGCCGCTAGATACTTGGGTGGCCCTTTTTTTTTGGGAGTTTATGTTGGGTGTGTGTGTGTGTTGGCTTGCACGCGTGTATAAGGCCTCGCATGAAATTCCTAAAGATCATCTTCTTTTTTTCTTATCTTATATGTAGAGTAAGAGATATAGAGAATATGGATCCGTCTTTGTGAGAGAGAGTCCTTGAACACTGGGATGACATTCTTCTTTTTCTTTTTCTAATATGTCGTGCGCACGAGAGAGAGAGAGAGAGAGAGAGAGAGAGAGAGAGAGAGAGAGAGAGAGAGAGGAACCCCCGCATTGGACATTTGGAGGTCTTCTTTTTCTTGTTCTTACATGTAAAAAGAAAGCATAATGGCTCCGAGTGCGTGTGAGAAAAATAGGAATCACGTTGAATATTTGGAGGCCATCTTCTTTTTGTTCTTGTAAGTAGAGAGAGCACATGGGCCCATGGGAGTGTGAGAGTGGGGGAGAGAGCGACGGGCCTTAAACGAGCCTGGACTTTTTTTTTTAAAGGTGACTTCCTTAAAACAAATGAAGAAAAAAACATTCAAGGGGGTGGCACAAGATGGAGGCCCAGACCCGCCTAGGCGGGTGCCTTGGGTGTCTAGGCGACCACCTAGACTCTCCCACTTAGGCAGATTGATGGCCAGGCTGCCTAGGCAGCAAGGCAACTGACTTTTTCAACACTCCTCCAAGGGAATTATGATTTTTGGTACTATCCCAAATACTCATTTTCTTATGCGTGATGACTTCTTGTAGGCATCAGAGCATATAGCAACTGCTTATGCTGAGCTCAGAAGTGGAAGTGCAGATGTAAAGGTTTGCATTTAATCTGCCCATGAATACAAAACTTTTTATTTTGGTTTGGGTGTAGTGCCTCAAGGCAATAAGCTCATTCTTTTGTTTTTTTCCCTTAATTCATCTCACAGTCCACAGGAGGCACACTCCCAATAACTGCAAGAACCCTAGAGACCATCATTCGACTCTCTACTGCTCATGCTAAATTGAAGTTGAGGAATGAGGTACTCTGTCTGGGTCTTCAAGTTCTTTATTTTGTATTCAATGTTTCTAAGGTTCAGAAAGACTAAAAGGACAACTTGGAAGTGAACTGATTGGACCAACCTATATCTAAAGTTCCAAGCTTGTGCAAAAAAAGTGCAAACAGCCTGGCTAGGGGCTATCTTTCCAAGGCACGGTTTGAATGTTTATTTGATATGCTTCAAAATGGATTGTGGTTTCCTTCTTGTGCATTATATGGATGGAGACACTCTCCATCCATAACTTTAAATTTCTCAATAAAAGTTATAATTTTAGAGTCTCAAGAAAACATAAGTTAGAATGGATGGATACAGAAACAATTTGCCTTTTATTTTGTTTTGTTGAATGGTTAAAATCATTAAAAGTTTGACATCTTTCTTTTATTATGTTTTTCCTTTAACAATCTCTATGATGGCTTCAGGTATTGCAGGTTGATGTGGAGGCTGCCCTTAAAGTATTGAACTTTGCCATCTATCACAAGGAGCTGACGGATATGGAAGAGAGGGAGCAGGATTGGGAGAGAGAGTTAGAGAAGAAACGGAAATCAGATCATGGTGGTGGGGACACCGGTGGGACAAATCAATCAGCTCGTGCTGCAAGCCCAGATAGGTGACTTTATCAAAAAAATTAAAAAAAAAAAAGAATCTCTTAAAATCAGTTAGGACTTCCATGGATTTCCAATGCATCATGTTTAGAAAATGGTTTTTTTGTCTGGGAAATATCTGGGCAGTACTTTTGAAAGCAACTGCATAAATCACAGGTGTTCCAGAGACCTGTTAAGCAAGCGTTCAATGTACTCTCCCAATAGTCTCCAAATTGGTTTTTGTTTCAGTTAATCAACAAATGATATTCTTTTGTACCTATTGTACAGCCAATAAAAAAGAACAAATTATGGGTTTTTGTGCAGGGAAATTGGTAATGCAATGGAAGTAGATGAGTCTTTAGCACCACCTGAGATTGATATTTCAGCCAACAGGTGTGTACTATTTCTTTAACCAAGTTCTTCAAAATGCTGTATTTTTGTTGTCATTTGTGATAGATTTACTAGAAATTCCTATAAAAAAATATAATAAAAAATACTATCTTAAGCCTTTGGATTCCTTGTTGTTTATTGGGTGGTGGACGTGATGAAAAAAAAGTAACCGTCTTGTCAACATTTGTTGCTATGTTTATGCAGAATGGATAGGTTTAACCGCATCTTCAGTCAGCATATGATAGTAAACCATTTGGATGTTATCTCAGTCACTGCGATTGAGCAGATAGTAAACCAGGGTGCACCTGTTCCGTACACAAGGCCAGAGATAACAACTCTCTTACAGGTATATTCTGGACTTACTGTTTATGTCTATCTCAGTAAGGCTGGATAACTTGCATGATATTGGTGAAATTAGATCGAAAGTACTCCTTTATTCTCTCCTTCCCAGTATGAAAAGAAATCTAGCTAAAAAAATGTTCGTTTTCTTTTTATTGACAGAGATTACAATCAGATAACAGAGTGATGATAGTAGATGACATGGTTCATCTGGTTTAAAGCGAAATCTTGCAGAGTAGGTGCCAAACATATCTGTTTTTTTATTTTTTTGGAAGGGTAACTTACAATGTATTTTCTTCCACTGGGAAAAAATTAGTTCTATTATTGACATACGCATATTCTGGCTAAGCCGTGTAGGATGCGTGTCAGGAGCAAAAATTTCTGAGAATAGAAGATCTTATGATGCAGAGAAGTCACACTGTTCATTCTTGTAATTGTTCTTTGGTTTTCATCTGAACAGAGCTCCACATAGTGTATTATGAAATCCCTACAAATTGATATTTGAATTTAACTTGAGGATATTTTCACTCAGTTTCCCCACTTCTTTTCTTTTGGTTGAGACATGGGAATTCGGATTTCTTATATGCGTCCATGGCTGTACTCGTAATTTTGGTGTACTAAGGGAGTCGGATTTCTTATATGCATCCCATGGCTGTACTCATAATTTTGGTGTAGTAAGTTGAGAGAGAGAGAGAGAGAGAGAGAGAGAGATGCTGCTATGACGAAAAGAAAAGCATATGGATTTTCTTTCTCCTTGCTTTGTGTTTTAGACAAAGGATTTAAGGCCATTTAGGAGACAATAAGGAATTCACCTTTTGCTTTCTCCTTGCTTTGTGTTTTAGACAGGATTTAAGGCCATTTAGGAGACTATAAGGAATTCACTTTTCTTGAAGAGGCCACTGTTTCTTCTTGCTATTAAAATAGAAGATTTTCTGTGAACTTCACAAATCCTAATAACCCTGTGGTTATTCCCATACTTATCTTGCAATAGTTGCATGTCATTTCTTTGCAGCTTATTCACTTGCAGGATGTAGGGAGCTGAGAGGAGTGTGGATTATGGTTCATCCAGGGAGCTTGCTGTTGACTAATCCTGGTCTGCTTTTATGTGCAGGCTCTCTAAGCAAATGTTCATGGGACCTGGTAGTAGAGAGCTTGGCTAGAGATTGGGATTGATTTTTCTAATTTTGTCAATGAATGGCTAGTTAAGGACCTTCTGGTCTTTCTGCCTCTTGTCAGGATGCCAATGTGGTGACCAATAGGCTAGAAACGAATGAAGAACTTTCTTTACATTGACAATGGGGTATGCTCTTTTTCAGGGTGCAGAATATGGCTGCACTAGATATCAGCATCCAATCTGGATATCTGAAGAGCTAATTGGTGACACTCAAGCATAGAACTCTTCATCTAGAATGAGGTCAAACGTAATTGAGGATCCTATAAATAAGAAATAAATGGAGATTCATTGGTCTAAGCACATGCCTATATCTCCTCCATTGAAGGGAACATCAGTCTGGTGATAGTCACTCTCTTAGACATCCAATGAAATCTTCTAACATACTCTAAGTTCTCATCCAGTTTTCCTTCATCTGGCACTAGTTTGAGGCATGCTTCGAAGGCACCTTAGATGCTTTGCATGCTAGTGCACTTCACTTGGATGATAAATCCTAGTTGGATTAAGAATATGGTTTTCTTTGATCTTTCTACCTCTGTGCTAAAGAAAAGTACTTGATTCCCAATTCTTTCATTTCACAAGTCTTGTGACAATTTCTCGAGTAGTTCTTTACCCTGTACATCATCCAATGTAAACCGGAGACTTCAACAAGCATATAGAAGTATTTTCTCTTCAACTTCTTCACTCGTTCTTTTTAACACCAGTGCTGATCTTAATACCAAGAATGTGGTACTTGTTCATATTAGTAATGGTGGCAATGCCCTCTTCGGCATATCAGGATCCAGGAGTTTGGCTTTATCCACGATCAACTATAAAAACAACTTCATGGGGATCCTGGACAGAAATATGTTGATTGGATGACCTATTGAAACTTTTTGTTCAATCATTCCATGCTTGAATCAGATAAACTGGGGCCATAGTTGGACTTGGCCTTTGTGGTTTTTGTCTTTTCTGAAATTTCTTCTGCACTCACCTGTTTCGATGTTTAAAGTTTCTTATGCAGTGGTTTTCCCATGCAACTTGTTTAATCAACAGACTGCTCAAAGCCTAGTTCAAGGAAAGGAACTTCTTCACTCAAATCTTTTCAACATCATTGCCAAGCCTATGGTACCAAGGATGTGGTACTTGTTCATTTTAGTCATGTTGGTAATGCCTTCTTTAGCATATCGGGATCCTGGAGTTTGGTTTCACCCCTGATCAACTATAGAAACAACTTCATGGGGATCCTGGACAGAAATATGTTGATTGGATGGCCTTTCGAAACTTTTCTCAATCATGCCATACTTCAATCTGTGGCAATAGCTGAACTTGGCATTTGTGGTTTTTTCCTTTTCTGAAATTTTTTCTGCATTCATCTGTGTCCATCTTCATGGCTTTTTATGCCTCGGCTTTCCTTGCCCTGTTTAATCAACAGACTGTTCAAAGCCTAATGCAAGGGAAGCTGTTCAAATCTGTAGCGTCGATTTCTGCTTATAATTTTGCTCAGTAACTTACCAAAAAAAATTTTGCTCAGTAGACTCACTCAAAGAACGATAGGGTGTCCACGTCTGCTCATCAGAGAATGAAGCCTTCAAAGGGAACTACCTCAAAATGTTTTCGATGGAAACAGGTCTCAATTGCACGGGCTGACAAGAGCTCATTACTTTTTCCATGAGATATTATGAAGGACTTGCTACATTTTGAAGGTTTCTTGGATTGATCAGGTAGAATGCCTTTAGAACTAAGGGCCTAAGTAGAGATCTGGGTGGGAAGAGAGTGCGTTTTTACTATAAAGATTGTACGGAACCATAGAAATAATTATCTTGGGAAGGGTTTCTTAGTGAAATCTTGACAAACATTTTCTGTACCAAGAGCATGAAAGTCGTGCATTTACTGTGGCTACAATTCAAATATGTTTAATTTTTCGGGTCTTTGATGTCCATTTGCTCATTGCCTGGAATCATTGTATACAGCCAGCTTTGACACCCTTCTTAAGCACTTTTTATAGTCTTTTTTTTTTTTTTTCATTTTGGGTTCATAATAAGTCTTGGCTTATGTGTATCAGCACCTGGGCTCAATTGAGCGATACAGCCAGCTTTTGACACCCCTTCTTAACTAGTAAATATTCCTTCATGTTCAATGATCCACAAGAATTTTACATAGTAAGTAGTAACCCAGACAAACCCAGTTACCAAAAGATCTCTTATCTTTGATTTAAAATGGTATTTTATTGCAGTCCAACAGTTTTGAAGAAAGAGTTCAGTCACTATTAGTGATCAGACTTTCTCATCGTGAAGACTCGTGTTCACGTCCTCAGTCTTTCTAAATGAATAACTGTTGACTGGTACATATAAAGCAGGTACATATAAATCAAGTGTACATACATACCATGAATTTCATTACATTTTACAATGAGATCCAACTGATCATTTCTCTCTCATTCTCCCCTTCCTCTCTGCACCTCTCCTTGAGCCAAGCCAAAATATCCCCCCTCACCAATTCCACATTCTCATCAGTCTCCCCAAACAAAAGCGAGTGCATCATTCCCTCATATACCCTTATACTCTTATCCTCGCTCCTCGCCGCCTCATACAGCGACCTGCTCACTTCCGGGTCGGTAACCTCATCTGCACTTCCATGCACCACAAGAAATGGTAACTTCACCTCTGATAGCCTCTCACTCAACCAATCAGTGAACCTTAAAAGCTCCACAACAGTCCCAAGTCTCGGTCTCCCTGCATATCTCGTTGGATTCCTCCTTGCCACCACCCTCTTCTCCAGAACCTTCACTGATTTATCCAACAAATCCGCTGTAGGCACCACCGGCAATGTCGGAAAAAACCATGAAATTAGGGTTAGGGCTTGAGGAATTGGCCACTTGGGCCTAACTTTGTCTGATATTTTACACATAGGGGCAACAAGCACAGCTCCATTAAAGCGATCGGGTTCGAGAAAGTGGATCAGGAGGCATAGCGCCCCACCCATGGACTCTCCAAAAAGAAACGATGGCAGCTTTTCAAGATCAGGGTTAGAGGCCATGGTGGATTTGAAGAAGGAGAGGCAATCCTGCGCAAGCAAAGGGAGGTTGGGAACATAGGCTTTGAGGCCTTGAGAGCGGCCATGGCCCTCGAGGTCGAGTGCAAAGCAAGCGAAGCCATTGCGAGCCAGGTGGATCGCAGTGGCCTGAAATGTCCACGAGATGTCGTTGCCATAGCCATGGAGCATGAGAATGATGGCTCGAGTAGAGGAAGAGAGAGGAAGCCATGAACGGGTGAAGAGAGAGAGGGAGCGAGGTGAGGTGTAGAGAGAGGAGGTGGAGCGGACACCTTGAAATCGGTAGTAGTCTTCTTCATTTGGGGTGTCGCCCCAATAGTACTTCTGCTCGCCGCCGCTCATGACCTAGAGGCCGCCCGCCCTCTTTGCTTATTATGGCTGAAACTGGATTTGCCGCCTCCACCAATTTTAGGAGGCCATTGGGTGGAGAGGATGAAGCGGAAGGCAAAGACGGCTTGCTTTTTTTTATTATTTATTTATTTATGGTCTGACACTGTGGTTGACTCTTCTTTTGTTTGGTTATCAAACGAAAAATTTGCATAGGAAGGTCAAGCCCTGGGTGGATTGATAGAAAATGAGGGTGGCCACATTTTATTTTGGGAGAATCAGGACCCGGTTTCTATGCACGGTGCTTCTTAATAAATCTATTTTTGAGATGGATTTTTAAGACTGATATGTAATCTGTAACATGAAAATCATGAAAAAATAAATAGATTTTTAAAATTAAAAATAATAATTTTAATAAAAAAACATTTGGACAGTTAGTTTTATCGTTTTTAGATGGAAGACTTACTTGCAAACTTTAAAATGGATGTTTTACTGTTTTTGGACCGCATATCTAAAAATGCAGTCCACCTTATGTGAAACAATTTTCTTTTTTTGAGTCTATATAGAAATGAGGTCCCTCTTAAAAATTTATTTTTTTTTATGAATTTTTTACCCAATTTTTAAAGGCATAATCTCTAGCATAGAAATCATGAATATTAAAAAAATAAAAATAAAATTAAACATAATAATTTTATGAAGGAAAATATTTGAACTATTAGGTTCAATTGTTTTTTAGATGGATCACCCATTTGCATCCAACTTTAAGATCCGATGCTTTATACCTTGGAGAATGCAAATGTAGGAATAACTTTCCAAATCTATCATATATAAAGACATGGTTTATACGAGGGGTGCTGTTTGCATAGTGTTGAGGCTCTAAACAATTAAAGTAAAGCCCACCTTCAAATAGTATCGAAAAATATGGTTTTTAATATTAGAAATCTTTGTGATCGCCTAAAAATATATTTTCATCTTTATTTATAAATTTTAAATATTAAAAAATAATGCAAATCGAGTAGATTTATGAAAACTTGAAAACTTTTAAAATTGACTTTGTCCAAATATGCATTACAAGATGTACTATTTTCAAAACTTGAAATCCATTTATTTCTCATGTCTGCATCTTGATGTTGAGATGATCAATCTAAAGATATTGGGGAATCACAACAACTTCTTGTAAAATTTTTGAGGTGGGCTCTAATTTGATTGTTTAGAGCTCTATATAAACTTTTTCATTCTATAGTTTGAGTTACCTCTTAAAAATCTATTTTTGAGTTGGATTTTTTGCCTAATTTTTAAGGACATAATAGGGAGATCATGAATACGAAGAAATAAATAAATTTTAAAAATTTTAAAATTAATTTTATTAAAAAAATATTTGAACCGTTAGTTTCAATTGTTTCGAGAGTTTAAGTTGTTTCAAGATGGACTACATATTTGCATCTATTTTTTAAATGAATACTTAATTCCGCAAGGACCGTAAATGTAAAAATGCGTCCCCCGCGTGAAACAATTTTCCGATATGTAAAGCTCCGAGGAGTGGTGCACACGAAATACCTCAGAGCCACGGGTGACAAGATCTTTTTTTTCTTCTTTTTTCGTTAGACAAGATCGTTTATTTATTTATTTATTTTTATTTTTATTTTTTTTTACATGTGAGGAAATCCGGGTTTTTTTTTTTTGTGACAATGGGTGACAAGATCGTTTTTGTTTTTGTGTTTATTTTTGTTTTTTTTGTTTTACACTGGGTGACAAGATCGTGTTAGTATTGGTCATAATTTTGTACTGCTGTGGGAGCACACGTTCATTTACTCCTTTGGAAAAAAAAAATTGGAATATTTGATATTATGAATTTTTGGTATGTAAACACTACTATTTAGAAATCAACTCTCAAAAATACAAATCCTATAATATGTTTACACGAGAGTACACGTACATAGATAAATCTTTAGCATATCTCTCGTTAAGTTCCAGCACACGTGAGAGCATTTAATGCCTAGAATTTATTAATTGCTTTTTATTTTCTACTTTTACCAATATTTTTCCACCATACAATCTTTTTTTAATAAAATATTTTACTATTTTACGATTTAAAATAGAGCACCAGTTCGAAAAACTAATTTATTGTATAACAAATCTATTGTAATATTTAACAAATATTTTAATATTTATTTTAATAGTAGTACAATTCTTATATAAAAGTTAAATTTTTTAAAATCATACATTAAAATAATTTTATTTCACCATAGAAAAAATAAATTTATATTGAGAAATGAAATATAAAGTCTATTGCAAATATTTAATAAGTATTTCAATATTCATTTTAGAAGTAGTAATTTTTTATAAAAGGATAATTTTTTTGAAAAATATAAATAAAAGCAATTTCTAGGAGCATAATTTAATTCTTTTTAAAAGATAGATTATTTGATATTTATTTAATAAGTATAATGTAGTTAAAAGAAGTAATTTATTTTTAACTATGTTTAAATTTAACAAAGTATATAATTTGTATCTTATTTAAAATTAGTATCAATAATTTTTTAAATTGGTTTTAAATTAGAGAAAATATCTTATTACCCCTTATTTTTAACTTATATCTCATCAAACCCAAGAATTGAAAATATTACTTGTAAGCAAAAAGATTCCATCTTTCTTATCTTTCAACCCCCTAAACCTTTTGGACTATGTATTATTGACCACACTTATGAAATGACTCTATATCTCTCTCTCTAAAGCTCCATCTCTCTCACATCTTTGTCTCTCTCTCTCCAAACTCCATATCTCTCTAAAACCCAAACTCTATCTCTCTCTCTCTCTCACATCATCGTCTCTTTCTTTCAAAACTTCATCTCTCTCCCTAAAACTCAAACTCCATCTCTCTCTCACACATAAGAAGGTGTGCTCATGTTCGAGCTCATGTTAAACTCCTTGGCTCGTAAACTCACCGAGAAGCGAAGAGAGAGAGATAGAGTTTTAGAGAGAGGTGAAGTTTGAATAGGATGTCATTTTAGTGTTTGTTTGGGTCAAAATTTTATGATCAAAGAGATTCAGGGAGTTGTAAGATTAAAAGATGTAGACCTTTACTTATAAGTAATATTTTCAATTCTTGAGTCTCATAAGATATAAAAGTTAAAAATAAGGGATAAAGAGATATTTTCCTTTTAAATTAACTATAATATTAAAAAATCAAAATTTCATTCAAAATCTGTTAAGTTTTGCCTTGTACCCTGATAAGAATTATTTCTCCATTAAAGAAGCCACGGCTACAATGGACTGTGTTTGTGTTCACCACCTGAGCCAATACTCTTCTGCAACTCATTGCAACTTCGAGAAGATGTGTCACGGAGAATGCGCACACATAGCTTGGAACTTGGAGTCTCTTGTGCTGTGGTGAAGCAGTGAAATGGTGATAAAAAGGGTGAGAAAGTTAGGGTTAGGGTTTCTTGACAAAATTTTCAGAACAGTGTGTCAAAAAATGTACTTAGCATCCATGTCATATTTGTTGGTGTGTGTGTATGGCCATGGAGCCGTTAAAAGTGTAATATTTTTATTTCTTATAATTTAATGCTTATCTTTAAAAAAGGGAGGTTTCTTTGAGAGAGAAAGTGCCGTTATCTAACCGAAATAACCACCCACTTCCCAGGATTACAGCTTCACAGGAGGAAGCCGAACTTTGGAGAATGACCTCCTCCATCTCTCGTTAAGAAGGGTTTCATAGCCATGGGGAGGGACACAGAAATTTACAGAGTTCTGGTAAAAGCCTGATCTCTGCAATCGATAGTCTCACGACACTGCCCCTAATCCTGGGAGTGGGTCTATCTCTTCCCTCAAGTTTTCAACATTGGTATCAGAGCAGGTTGTGGAAGCGTGGTGGGCTCATAAGCTACAGATCCCAGGTTCAATTTTTCATTTTTATTGGTGTTTTATCCTGATTTTAATTTACAGTAATTTTGATATTATGCTTTGTCATTCATATATATCTTGCTGTAAATTTTATGTTCTCAATTTTGGCTCTCTACTGCTGTTGCTTGAGCTATGAATCACAATTGCATGAGTCGTAATTTTTTCCATTGTTAACGATTTTTTGGTGCACGGTACTTTACTAGCCCTATCTTGATGCCCATACATATTGGATGATAACGTTATTGATAATTTAACAACCTTGACGCTCTTATTGATAAAGTTATTGATTTATTGATTATTTATATATATCTTCTTTATTATTTATATATCTTCTTTCCTCTTTTTTTTCATAATCCTCTACTCTTAATTCACCTTCTTGCCTACGTGATTCATATATATCTTGTTGACTCATTGTTCTTGATTCGTATATATCTTATTGATAAGGTTATTGATGCTATATGATTCATTGTTCTTGTATGTAGCAAGTCGGTGACTGATAAGTAGGAGATCTCATACATATCTGGATAGATACTTAGCTCTTGCAGTGAATTAATAGTTACCCAAGATCTCGTACATATCTGGATAGATACTTCGCTCTTGCAGTGAATTAATATTTACCCAAGCGCGTATGTTTTTTTTTTTTTTTGAAAACTCGTACACATAGCAGCCACACACCTTAACCACTTGGCCAAGTGAAATGATAATTCTTTCTCTAATAATAAAATAAAATAAAATAAAATTAAAGATAAAATTTGCTGCTTAATTTGAGAGAGAGACATATAGAGTTACTGCTGTAATTTTAGAGAGAGAGAAAAAGAGATACATAATTGCTGAAAATCAGTTGGCTTGTATCTTTTCTTTCTTCTATATTTTATTGCTGAAAATTAGTGCATAATTTTATTGGATTATTGAAAATTGCTATGCACACAACAACTATTCAAGTAAAGGTTGTTTTAGCAACTGCGTGATTTTTTTTTTTTTTTTTTTTTTTGTGACTTATAATTTAGGGATTTTCGACATATTTTATTTGCATAATAATTGTCACTGCATTGCATAATTATCCTATGCTTTGGTCTCTTTAAGTTAGAAAATTTCATGATCTTGATTTTGTGAATTTTTCTTTTTTGTTTGATTATGCAATGCCATATTTTTTTTGTTGAAAAATATCAAATATCATTGTAGGCTCTCTATCTTGTGCTAAGACATATTCACATATTTATGAAAATTATTCTCATGTAAGATTTAACATAAAAGTAGTTGTTACCTTACTTTATTAATTTTTTGTTGCATTACAGCAATGTGAACATAAACTATTCGAGAAAATTGTTCTTTGAAATTGCAGCTCACTGAGAATCGGCAAACTTATTGATTTAGCTAGCAGACAACCTTTTCTTAAACACAATTAAATTTGTTTTTAAACTTTTAGGTATTATCTAAAAATTTAAAATAGCATCTAGGCTAGTCATGTCAGAATTATCCAAACTTGAAAAATTCAATAGGACCAATTTTTCTATGTGGAAAAGAAAAATTGGATATATTCTTTTTCAAGATAGGGTAGATTATGTCCTAGAAACAAAATCACCAGTTTTAGAGCCTAATGCCAATGGTCAAGCCAGAAGGCGACATGAAAAATGGTTAGAAGATGACAAAGTAGCTAGAACTACTATGTTGAACTTTATGGAAGATGATTTAATTAGAGTCTTTGAGGATTACACCACAGCTTAAAGTATGATAGGCGCTCTATCTGAAAAGTATGAGACCACTTTTGAGACCCATATACAATTGTTGTTAGAAAAATACAATTCTTGCAGAATGAAAGAAACAGACTCAGTGACTGAGCATGTCAATAAAATGACATTGCTCGCAAAGGACCTTGCGACAGTTGGGAATCCAGTCCCCAAACGCATGCAAGTGTCCATTGTCCTTAACAGTCTCCCTCTATCTTGGGAGTCTGTTGTAATTGCATTGAACCATTCTGCACAAGGGATAATCGTGTTAAATCTTCCCATGCATCTTAGTATTGAAGCTGAGATAAGAATGAGGAAGAAGTCAAATAAGTACCACTTTGTCCAAAGTTCATCTTCTCAGATCCTCAAGAAACCTTTCAATTATCAGAAAAATAATAGGTATAAGGGAATGAAGATAAATTTTAAAAGTCAAAAGATTAAGGTTGAGAAGACCTGTTTTTATTGTAAAGAAATTGGACACATCAAGTTTAATTGTTCTAAGCGGAAAAATAAAAATAGAAGCCAAAATAATAACCCTGTTCGAAATAATCAAAATAAGAGAAATGATTTGATCTGCGTAGTCCTAGAATCAATAGTTGCTGATCATGACCTGAAAAATTGGTGGGTCGACTTAACCTCAACTCGACATATCTCTAGGACCAAGGATGGATTCACAGAATTGAAAGAGATTGCAGTCGGTAACCAGTGGATTTATATGGGAAATGACACATACTGTGATGTACTAGGTGTTAGTATTTTCAAGCTGTGTTTACCAAGAGGAAAAAATCTCTTATTGACCGATACATTGTATGCACCCAATATGAGGCGCAATTTAATTTCTGTTCCAAGGCTAGACGACAAGGGTTATGAAATAAGGTTCAGGTCTGGTCGGGTTACCATTGGAAAACATTCTAGAGCTTTGGTGTATGATACTAAAGTTGCAAATTTGTACCGACTGAATATTAATGAAAGTTCATCATTTTCTGGTTATATTGATGCTTCTTTTGATGCTTTTATGTGTCATATTTATGACACTTAAGATTATGACATATAAATAAAGACAAAATGAATCAAATGGTTGAAGAGGCTTGCTCCCCAATTTAGGAGAAATTGTGTTCAAAACATGCAAGCCATGTATTTTTGATAAATTAATTAAGAAGTCTTTCCCTAAGGGAAAAGGTCTAGTGAACTACTTAGTATTGTTCACTTTGATATATGTGACCCATTAAATGTGAAAACACATAGAGGTATGGAATATTTCACAACATTTATAGACGATTATTTACATTATGGATCTATATACCTAATTAGTAAGAAATCAGATGCATTAGAAACATTTAAAGAATATAAAGCTGAGGTAGAAAATCAGTTAGGTAGACATATTAAAATTCTTCGAGCAGATAGGAGAGGTGAATATTGCTCCACCTTATTTTCTGAATTTTGTAAGGAGTATAGTATAATTCACCAAACAACTATGTCATATACACCACAACAAAATGATGTAGCTGAAAGGAGAAATAGAACTCTAATAGACATGGTTAAGTCCATGATGAGCCATTCAAATTTATCACCGTATTTTTGGGGTGAGGCTCCCAACCCTGCTATATATATATCATTAATCGTGTTCTAACTAAATTTATAAACTTGACCTCATATGAATTATGGACAGGTAGGAAACCTGATCTTACTATCTTGAAAGTTTGGGGTTTTTGGGCACATGTGCTTATACCACCACAAAATAGAGATAAATTACAAAGTAAAACTATAAAATACTCTTTTATAGGTTATTCAGGAAATTTTAAAGGGTATAGATTCTATAATCACGATACTAGATCATTAGTAGAGAGTCGTGATGCTCATTTCTTAAAAAATATAGATAATGAAAATATTTAAAATAAGCCTATTGACTTACATGAAATTGATAAAGATAAGGGTATGGAAGACCCTGTTTTTCAGACTCCTTCTACATTTGATGAGAATGATTTAATTGAATCAAGTATACCAGATAGGCCTAAAAGAACTAGAGCCCCACCTACGACTTTAGAAGAATTTTATGTATTTATGAATGAAGATAATTATTCTTCAATGAGTGAAGATACAATAGATGAACCTCGTAGCTACAGTGAAGCTATTAACTCACATGACTCAGTTGAGTGGACTCAAGCCATGGATGATGAACTTAATTCTATTAAAAGAAATCAAGTGTAAGAGTTGGTTGACTTCCCTAAAGATAGAAAAGCCATCTGTTGCAAATGGATCCATTGATAACTATAAAGCTAGGTTGGTAGCTAAAAGATTTATCCAAAGGAAGAGCATAGATTATGTAGAAACTTATTATCCAGTAGCAAAATTTTTATCTATTAGGATCATCTTTGTATTAGTTGCATATTGTGATCTAGAATTATTTCAGATGGATGTCAAAACAGCTTTCCTAAATAGAGAATTAAAAAAAGATATATACATGAAACAACCAGAAAGATATGTAATTAAAGGCCAAGAAGACAAAATATCTACACTTAAGAAATCTTTATATGGTCTAAAACAGTCTTCTAAGCAATGATATTTTACTTTTCATAATGCAATCACTGAAATTGGTTATATAGCCAATATGTTAGACCACTGTGTATATGTCTGGAATAGTGGGAGCAATTTTGTTATATTGTCACTATATGTGGATGACATTTTGATAGCCGGTAATAATATTGGCATGATTAACCATACCAAATCATGGCATTTTGAGATGAAAGATATGGGAGATGCCTCATATGTATTGGGCATTAAGATAACAAGAGATAGAAGTTCAAAACTTCTATGTTTATCTCAAAAAAATTATTTAGAAAGTGTTTTAAAGATATTTAAGATGGAAAATTGCAAACCCATAGATACACCTGTTTGTAAAGGATTGAAATTATCAAAGAAAATGTGTCCATTAAATGATAGTGACAAAGCTGAAATGAAAAGAATTCCATATGCTCAAGCTGTAGAAAGCATAAATTATGCCATGTTGTGTACAAGAACTGATTTGAATCATGCATATGGTATTGTAAGTAGATTTCAGAGTAATCCTGGGATGGCTCATTCGCAAGCTGTAAAAAGGATACTCAAACATATTAAGAAAACTAAAAAATTACAAGTTGTGCTTCTAAGCTGACAACTTAGAGGTTACTGGGTACTCTGATGCAGATTTTGCAGGAGACCTAGATGATAAAAAATCAACCTCAGGAATTGTATTCTTCTTTAGAGGTGGATGTGTTTCTTGGTCTAGTAAAAAACAAGGTTGTGTAGCTCTGTATACTATGGAAGCCGAGTATATTGCTTGTAGCATTGCTACAACTTATGCCGTTTGGATTAAATGTTTCATAAATGATTTGAAGCTGGATATAGCTGACGGACCTGTTAAATTTTTTTGTGATAATCAGGCTGCTATTTCATCAATTAGAAATGGAGGTAAGATCATTGAAATTGATTATCATTATATTTATGATATTATTGGAAATAATGAAATAACTGTAAGTTGTTTGCCATCTTAAGATATGATTGCAGACCCTTTAACAAACGGATTGAGTGCAGAAATATTATCAAAGCATGTAGCTTTGATGGGACTTGGAGATATTTAAGTCAGGAACTCCCAAATGGGATATTTTTTTTATGTCTTGGTTATGAGAGAAAAAACCGCATTAGCGTGAAAAACCATGACATGACTTCGTATATTTTTTGTTATAAGATGTATAACCGCACTTGCGTGAAAGCCTCATGACAAAAATATGCACATAAATGTTAAATTCATTAAGTGGTAAAGACTTTATGATATTTCAATATATCTGGTGCTCATGGCCAAGTGGGAGATGTTGGTATGTGTGTGTGGCCATGGGGCCTTTAAACGTGTAATATTTCTCTCTCTTATAATTTAATGCTTATCTCTAAAAAAGGGAGGCTTCTTAGAAAGAAAGTGCAGTTATCAAATGGTTAGAAAGTAACCACCCACTTCCCAGGATTACAGGGCCACGTTTTCTCAGAGATTTCAGGAGGAAGCCGAACGTTGGAGAACAACCTCCTCCGTCCCTCTTTAAGAAGGGTTTCATGGCCATAGAGACGGACAAATAAATTTATAGAGTTATCATAGTTCTAGTAAAAGCCTGATCTCTGCAATCGATAGTCTCACAACACTGCCTCCATTCCTGGGAGTGGGTCCATCTCTTCCCTTAAGTGTTTAACAATGCTTGCATTTCTTTGCTAATTCTCATTACCACAACATCTCTCCATGTTTGCGTCTATATGTGAGAAATTCAACGACTTGCATCTCTCTTTGCCATGAATTCATGTTCTCTCTCGGTTTATCATGTCTTCTCGTAAATAGGGTTCTCTCTCTGTAATGGCTACTCGTAATACTACTCTCTCGCTCTATAATGACTGCTTGTGAATGCCAACGAGTCGGGCTGGTGCTTTGGCTCGCAAATAAACTACGAGTTATAAAGCCGAGCCTGACTGTGGCCAAGGCCTCCTCTAGAGAGGTGAGAGGTTACCGAGAGGAGAGAGGCGTTTGAAGAAATACGGGAGTAGAGGGAGAGAGTGAGAAACAAGAGAAATAAAGAGAGAAGTTTAGTGTATATGAGTGAAGAGCGAAAAAAAATTGTGGTTATAAACAACATGTTTTTCTCACATTTGGTTAGGTTAAAAAAAAAATTTAAAGTGGCTAGGGTTTGAAGATGTCTTTTAAAACTTTGAATTTATCAAGAAATTAAACCTAAAAATATGGAATATGGAGATATTTTTCCTCGTTAAAAATAATAAGTGTGTTTTTATAAAAAAAATTTAATTACATTTATTTTAATCAAAAAGGGAATCCATACTCCCTTAGATACGTATACTACGATCACAAGGGAGCATGCCATAGAGCTAACTTTTAGGGAGCATGTCATAGAGCTAACTTTTGGTATTTCTGTTATTCAACACGATAAAGGCACACAAGAACAAAAATCCTTAACATTTAATGATGGCTTTTTATTTTGTATTTCCGGTATTTAAAGGTTTAAAGATCAAAAGACCATGAGATCTATTTTTTAAACTAATAAAATATTTTATTAATTTTATAGTTTCCTATAATTGTAGATTATTTAATAAATATACGATTTCAATAATTATTTGTAATTCACATTATAAGTATTTTTAAAATTTTAAATTAAGCAAAGTTCATGATTCTAATTTTAAAAAATAGTTGTAGGTAGTTTATTATTTTAATTTTATCAACTATAGCTTTGAAAGTTCTAAATTTTCACACAAAAGGTCAGCTGTAACAGAATTTATAATTTCTTACTAGCGAAAATTTTAATTTCACCATAAGTAAAAAATAGTGCTCAAATTATATATTTATTTAAATTATAAAATTAATATTAAACTTGTTAACACCAATTTTAATAACAAAAAAGTATTTATTTAAAGGGTGCGGTTTGTATAGAGCCTAGACTCTAAACAATCAAATTGGAGCCTACCTTCAAATAGTGTCGAGAAATGTGGTTTCACTACCGAAAATCTTTGTAATGGCCTTAAAATATATTTTTATATTTATTTATAAAGTTTAAGGCTTCCAAATGGTATAGATCAGCAGATCTATGAAAACTTGAACATTTTGAAAATTGATGGTAAATAAATGCGTTACAAAATACACTATTTCAAAAACTCGAAATCCAATTTTTTCTCATGTCCATGCGTCTGGATGTCGAGATGATCAATTTGAAGATATTTGGACATCAAAACATCATCTTCTAGTGAAATTTTTGAGGTAGGCTCAAATTTGATTGTTTAGAGCCTCGGCTCTATATAAACTTTTCCCTTATTTAAAATAATATTTTTAAAATTAACTATGAGATGTCCTTTGATAAATTAAATTTTAATTTACAATTATTTTTAAACGAAGAGAATACATTGCATCATGCATGTTTTCAATTATCTATCTATAACTTTAGGCGATTAAATCAGGAGGTAAGCCTAAAATTAAAAATAAAAGTATTGTGTGTTAACCATACGATTCACAAAATAATTTCATCATAAAGACCTAAGATGCTATAGCTTTCATAATGATAAGATCCATAATAAGTCTCTTAATTATCCAATAACTTTTAACCCTCATACGATGACAAGTCACAATCTTTCAATAACAATGCGGCTTTCACCGAATTTTATTTGTCATCAGTAACTGTATATCATCATCATCATTAGAGTTTTTTCAACTATTTGGGGCCGGCTACACGAACTTTGGTCTGGTATTTTGCTCTAAGTGAGACCATAAGCCCCCATATCTTTTCTCACTACTTCAAATTATGTCCTTTTGAGTCTACCTGTTGCCCTTTTTGAGCCTTCTACTTAAAGCAACTCACACTTCCTAATAGGTTTTATACTGGGTTGGCCTTTGGCATTCCGCCCTATAAAGCAAAGCTAATCTAACAGTTGTCCTACAAAACTTCCCTTTCAGCTTCATTAGTATGTGGCTATCACATAAACTCTAGTTACACATATCCACTTCGCTTGCACAGCTCTAATTCTATGTATGATAGCTTCCTCGCCTTTACTCCTATTATTATTGAAGTTGCATTCCATACGGTCTGTCTTAGTTCAGTTAATTTTAGAACATTTAGATTCTAAAGTATCATTATAAAGTACTAACTTTCTGTTATTGCCATTTCGGGTCTCATTGATGAAAGCTATGTACACTATGGTACCTCATTTTATAGGTGCCTAGTTAAGTTGTCCATAATTAAGACAAGAGATATGAGCTCAACGCTGATCCCTGATGTAGACCTATTTTTACAAAAAGTACATTTATTAATTGTTCGCACACTAGTTAGTAGCTCTTTCGTATATATTTCTCACCAAGCCAATATAATATCTGGACACTCTTTTCTTTTCCAACACTCACCAAATTAAATCTTGAAATATTATATCATAAGCATTCTTTAGATCAATAAAAGACCATATAGAGGTCTTTATCCTTTACCCTAAACTTCCCAAACTTACTAACTGCTTATACTTGATTATAGTAATTTTTATTCTCTCATTAAAATAAAATTTTCGTTGTGTAGACTTATATGTAATTTAATTTTATATGAAATAATATTTTACCAAATAAGTTCCAACTGTATAGGTAGATATGTGCGAATGCGCACGGATGTATACGTATAAAGAGAGAGAGAGAGAGAGAGAGAGAGAGAGAGAGAGAAAAAAAGAGAGGCAAATATAGGTTTAAGAATGAAAACCAAAGAAAGTAACAATTAAATTAGTCATATATTGTCGGGTGACTACTTTATGTATGTAGGATGATCACAAGTTACTTTAAAGAATATTAAAGTATCTTCATGCATAGAAGTGGATTTTTAATAGTGTGCCCAATCCACTAATTTTTATCAATTTACTTTGTATAAGAATATAGAGCAGGGTTAGAGATAGAAAAGATTATTTACAAAACAAAGAAAAAAAAAGAGATAGAGAAGACATGTTTAGAGAGAGAAATGAGATACAGTCATATTGTAGTTGTAAAAAATGGAAGAGCTAGATAGAGAAAAGGTATAATTAGAAATAAATGACTAAATAAATGACATAGTCAAGAAGTTGCTAGATAGACAAAAAAATACCGTTAGGGAATCATCTAATGTGGATTGGATTCAAACTACGTGTCGATCGCTTGCACTCTGCTAGTATCACTAAAGGGGGTGAGCATATTTTGTTATGTGAAAATATCATTACAGGGGTTGAAACTCTTGCAGCGGTCAAATTATTTCAAGTAATATTTGAGGGTGTGATTTTTTTTTTACATTTCATTAGATACCTCATTTATAATTTTTTTTTAAAAAATATCTTGATCACCTTTATTTGATATTTGGAATATAGAATAATCATAAGCGTTTTTATAATTTGACTTTTAAGAGACCTCAATTAAATGAGAAAAATACCCTAGTTGTTTTGCATTGTCCGGAATTATAAATGCAAGGCAAATAGGGTTATTTTTGTCATTTTATATTTAAACACTTTGCATGTATCAAATTACAAGAATACCCCTAGTAGTTTCATATTACTAATACTGGATAGAGTGTTTCTTATTTGCAGCGCAAAACAATTAGGGGCAATTTTGTCTTTCCGTTGGTAACTCTTTGAGTTAAATTATACAATTACCCCTCATTTTTTATCATTTCAAATACTGGATAAAGGTAATTTTGGTATTTTAAATTTTTTGGAAGAGGTATCCCTTTAATGAGTATTTTAAGGGGTTTCGTACCCCTTCATGATATTTTCCCGTTCGTTTTTGAAAATTAGATAAATTAAAAGCCCCCGAAAGCAAGTGTAATTTAGTCATTTCTAAAAATTATTAGGATCGTGGATGATATTTGATTAATATAATTCGTCAGGAGAAGGGTGAAACAAATGAGGTTTTTGTTTTTTTTTTATAACAGTTTGGAAGGATAATTTGGTTAGGAAAGGGGTGAAAGATATGAGATTGATCAAACTGCATTTTTCGGACTCATTTTTCTTTTGGTACTAAATGTGATAACTTCTCAGACAATCTTTGTGTAAATTGCACATCAAGCGTCACTATAGTTTAACTAGGGTTAGCCTTCGGGTGCATCTTTGATCAAGTATACGCATACCTCAACAGTATTTGAAAAAGCTACTCCTCATCAACAACAATGTGATGATGATGTATTGCATTGGTGGGTTCCAAAATACTGGTTCAGACCTATTACATATTAGATATCAGTGGTGTAAATTGTCTAATGGCTATTGTTCTCAACATGAAATAAATTAAACCCTCAAGGGTTAATGGTATATTTGGAAGACAATTAATCTTATCTGCAGTATACCACCTTATCTAAAATAATAATCTGAATAATATTGTTTTGTTTTATATATCTTGTATTATGTATAATTTTATTTAATAGTTGAATACTTTTTGGCAAATTTTAGTTATTTTTTGATATTTCTGGCTAAAAACAAGTGGTTTAAGAAAATTATTTTAAATAAAGTAGAAAAGGCTTTTCAAAAAGATGTACAAAACTAACCATAAGTTTTTCTTAGACAATTTTGTGAAGGATACTACCAAACAACATATCACCTTATTCAATTTTATTGAAATAGTGAATTGTCGGTGATAACATCCAAACAAGCATGTATTTGGATAATTAAATTATTTTTTGAAAGAAATTCAATCCTGTGAAATTAGGTAATAAGCAAAATATACCCAATTCTAAATTTGATAATTTAGCACTTTATGAGCAAAAAAGCCTACATAAGAAAAATGTAAAAGCCTATTTAATATAGAAACTCAATCGAGAAAAACAATTTGACTTGTCTATAGAAAAAAAAAAGCTTGAATACTTACATGTACACAATTTGATAAGATATTAAAATGTGAGATTGTATACAATGAGACCTCCAACTCTCATATGCAAAGGTTCGGAGCATCTTTAGCTATCCAATCTAAAATCAGATATTTGGGGTGTATTAGTTCTCCACATCAAGTTTGATGATATT
Organism: Amborella trichopoda; assembly: GCF_054954075.1. NCBI lineage: Eukaryota > Viridiplantae > Streptophyta > Magnoliopsida > Amborellales > Amborellaceae > Amborella > Amborella trichopoda. Next base: position 52,236,078 of record NC_142337.1, read on the forward strand.
TTATCGGACTTAGAGTTGTAGGATGTCCCATCCCATAAGGAAAGAGAGGATTTAGTTAGAATTTCTAAAAAGGGGCCCCATTGTACCTATTTGATGAATCCATTCACCTTGCATATTGTTTTCATCATTCTCTCGCTTTTTTTTTAGGGTAACCTCTTTTTATAGAGATCATATAACATTATAAATCTCAAAATAATGATCCATAGAAGTTAAGATCCAAGTGTAACTCCCGCCTTAATTCTCTTAAGGGAAGCTAATTAGAATTAGCATGTGACCAAACTCTTAATCTTATGTTATAAGCTAAAATTGTCATTAATTCACAAATGTTTTATATAATAGGATGTTATCCAAGCATTCTTAAAATTTAATAAAATATATTTAGAAATTAACTTTGTATCTATAGCATATGTAAAATAATTTTGACAAAGAATTCAAACACACCGTTGGGTTATTCACTCCAGTGAAACTAGGTTTTCCCTCCAATATTATTTCTTAGTAAAGCTAAAAAATGAATCTAAGTAAATGGGATTACCCCCTGTAAACCACATGGGTTTTCACATATACAATATGGCTTTTATAAAAGAAAAAAAAGTTCTAATTAGATTTCTAAAGAAAAGGGCCCCCATTGTTCATCTTTAGTGAATATCATTCACCTTGTCTATCTTTCTCGTCATTTTTTTTGTCTTTCTTTCTTGAGGGATTGACCTTCTTTTATAGAGATCATACAACTTTGTAACTCTCACAATAATGGTCTATAGGAGTTGAGATCCAAGTGTAACTCCTGCTTTAGTTGCCTTAAGGGCAACTAATTAAGATTAGGAAGTTGTCAACAAACTGTTAATATTATGTTATGAGTTAAACTTGTCATTAGTTTACTAATGACTCACATAATAAGATATTTATCCAAATATTCCTAAAATTTTGTTGAAAAATATTTACAAATTAAATAAACTTTGTATCTATGACATAGAAAAAAAATTTTCATAAATAATCCAAACACACCACTGGGTTTTTCCTCCAGTGGTACTGGGTTTCCCTCTAGTATCATATCCTATTAAAGCTAAAAAATGAATCTAAGTAGATGGCATTACCTTATATAAACGATATAGGATTTCATATATATTACAATATGACTTTTATAAAAGAAAGAAAGGATCTAAGTCGAATTTCTAAAGGGGCCTCATTGTTCTTCTTTGGTGAATGTCAATCACCTTGTATATCTTTTTTATCATTCTTTCTTTCTGTTTTGTGGGATTAACCTCCTTTTATAGAAATCATGTAACATTGTAACTCTCACAGTAACAGTCTACATAAGTTGATATCCAAGTGTAACTCTTGTCTTAGTTCCCTTAAGGGCAGCTAATTAGGATTAACAAGTTGTCACCAAACAGTTAATCATATGTTATGAGCTAAAATTATCATTAATTCACTAATGACTTACATAATAGGATATTATCCAAGTGTTTCTAAAATTTGATAAAATATATTTAAAAATTAAATAAATTTTATATCTATAACATATAAAAAATGTTTTCAAAGGACTCCAAACACACCACTAGTTTTCCCTTCAGTGATACTGGCTTTTCCGTCTTGTAAAACATCTTATTAAAGCTAAAAAATAAATAAGGATATGGCATTGTCTCATGTAAACAACATGGGATTTCATATACATTACAATATGGTCTTTGTACTATTATTAAAAATTCATGAAAGAAAAGGGCTTGATAGGCCACATATTCCAACATCTCGCACTTGCCTTGAAGGTTCTTTGAGATTCTATATGGTATCGCCTCATTCTATCCACATGGGATTTCCATATCTGATATAGATCAATTGGATTTCGTGGCCTGAATGGCCTTATATCTGGCATTACCTCATGCTCCATACATGGGATTTCTTATATACCCCACTAAAATTGTCAACCCCGTACTTGGATTTACTAGCTTGGAAGGCTTCATGTATAGCATTGCTTCATGATGCTTGCATGAAATTTAGTTTTAGCTGGATTCATCCTTCCCTTTGGATGAGTATGAGTAAATGATTTATGGTTGAAGATACAAAACTCTATTTCTAATCGTAATTAAATCTTCAATTTTCGTAAAAGAGGGACAAAAAGAAATTCGAGGGATGGAGTTTAAAAGAGAATTGGTTAAATTACAGTTGAAAGAAGGATCGAAGCCCAGCTGAGGTCCTAACTGCAGAAGGTAAATGGAAACAAGGGTAGGTTCTGTTGTCCATATACATTGGCAACATAGTCATATATCATAATTGTACTTCATGGCTCGAATAGCTTCATATATGGCATTGCCTAATGTTTCTTGCAAGAGATTTTACATATACCCCACCAAAGTGATCATGCATCAAACTTGGATTTCTCAATCTAAACGTCCTTGTATATGAAATTCCCCATGCTACTTGCATGGGATTTCACATATACCTTGCCGATGTGGTCATCTACCAAAACTTAGATTTATTGGTCTGAATAACCTTGTATATGACATTGACTCATGTTACCTGCATGAGATTTCACATATACTTCCCCTCCCACCACACTGGATTCTTTTCATTTGAATTTTGGCCAAGAAGGGTCTACTACTTTTGCTTGTTTCTTAAACATGTTATCATCCATTGGTCTTTTAATCCAAAACTCACAGTTACTCAAAGGTAAAAAAATAAAATTACAACAATAATAATAAATTAACTAGTTTGTCAGTAGTCATTTTCAATTGACATGTTCAATAAGTTTTAAATCACCTCAATATAAAGCTCTTCGATAATGGCCCACTATGCTAGATATGTGGCTACCATTAAGATGTCAAACACCTAATTTAATATTCCATAGTATGTTAGCAATTGCTACCACTTTCTTAATGGGTACTAATATCATTAAAATAAAAAATTTAATTCTAATATGGTATTTTGACAATTTAGCCCTCACTATCTTAATGAAAAGTGATCACCAATACAATAATTCAATCCAAGGTTCTACATATTTAAACAAGTTCAATGCTATGTGTGCATACAAACAAAGTACTATAAGGTGCCAATGATCATTAAACTCTCAACGATACATAATAGCTCAACAACACATACTCATGTGTACAAACTTAGTTTTTCAAATAAAAGAAAGAATACTAAGCAAAAAAAAAACCAAAAAATTAGTCTGGTTACAAACATTGAAGGTAAATACTCCCAAGGATTTTGTAATTCATAACTAGCACTAATGACTTGCTTACCCAACAAAATAAATTTTCTAATATATTTAACTACATAATCATTTTCCTACACCTTGGAAGAAATATTCTTGAGCCAATACTCTCAAATTAATCAATGAGGATCATCATAATCTTTGGGATTTTAAATTTATCAAAACTCAAAAATAATTCATCATCCGTATTTCTTAACATTATGTTTATATAAATCTTATTTCTTTTTCCCAACTATCATGTGAAAATTTTTCCCCTATTATTGTCTTAATTAGGTTTAGTAGGAACTTCTTTTGAAATAATATGATCTAAGTTTTCATGCTATAAAATTAAACTTAATCTTGCCATATATTATAGTGATGTCCATTGAGCCTTTTTATTTTCAATTCTAGGAAAAAACTATAAAGAAGTAAAATAAATCAAATATGTAGTTTTGATGTTACTATGTGATAGTTTGAGCTTCCAAAAAAAAGCTCAAGAGATTTAGTACAACTGGCATTATGTAAGAACCCTCATTGTGGATCCACCCCAGTCAACAATTCCTTTGTCCCTCTTAGCGGATAATTTTCAAAAAGTGTGCAAATAAGAAATAATAATAGGGTCTCTAGAAGAGATTTTCTCTCTTTAGATATTTGTGGAAAAAATATAGAAATAAAGGGATAAACTTAACCTAAGAAAAAGAAGAATAAATAAAAACAAAATAAACTAAAATCAGATTTTCAAGTATAGCATGAGGAGCCCATTATATTTTATCTAAAAAATAGAGAAAATTGATGATGTCCTCAAGGGCATATGAATGCTGGGCGTATCATATATAGAAGGAAAAAAAAAAAAGAGAGCATATGAATGCTGGGCACATCATGCCCATATACCTATTTTACATGGCATTTTCTTTACTCTTCTACTCCTTCCAGTCTTTTAGCCTTTAAGTGAACATAGGCTGATGTTTATCTCTTTGGATTTTACACGATCTGAGATAGATAAGAAGCTGATGGGTCAACTTCTCAGTTTGCAGAAACCTGCATCAAATATCCTAAGTGGGACGTTTCTCTCTCTATCTTTCTTACACGTAGGGTGTTAGAATTCCATGTTATCAGATCCCTCATTGTGTAAGTGCGTGAGAGAGTTTATTTATAGATAATGAGAGTTGTTCCAGACTGATAAACTTGTGTCTCTTCTGTGCTTATCTAAAATAAGCAGATCTCAACAGCTTCTGCCTTATGATGGTGGTAGGAGATAAAAATTTGTCTTTCAATTTTGAAATCTACTCCCAAGCTGTTATTTTGAATGTATTTGAATTTTTTGAACTTCGATTTTGAATTTGATCCAAACAAACTCGTTTGAACAAGTTTGAACCATGAGAGAACTCGGGAGATAAGTAAGATTTGGTCTTCAACTATCAAACTGTCAAAACTATTTGTCCAACTGAACATGCTTCAGTCCAATAGCTATAAATCCCTATTGGGAAATTCTTTTTCCATAAAAATTTACAGACAGATAGAGGACTTGTCACTCAATTTGAATGAAATTTGAGAGAGTGCTATTCCTTGTCAAATTTGGAATAGTTTTGGTGTCAATAAATTAGTAAATGCCGAGATTAATAACTTGGCGCCCTTAAAATATTTAACCATGAAATTTAATATGTTGTAAGGCTTTCCATAATGAACATTTCCACCAAATTTGATAAGAAAACTCCTACTAGTTTTTAGTTTAGGAGATACGAGCATTTCGTCTGTTAAAACTTAAAGCAAGAAATGATATCTGATGGGGCTCATACATCTTTCACATGGAGAGTTTTTAAGATCTGGTTTTCGTAAGGATTATAAATCTTCGAGAAAAGATTCCAATGGCTTTGGTCTCATTGAAAAAGTCCTTCTACATTGAGATATGTGACGATTTTACCAACTTAAGTGTGTCGTCCTGGCTGTTCAGTTGACGATGCACATGAGTGCTTACTTCTGAAGTAGTACAATGACACTAAACCTATTTCCATAAGACTAAAACCTTAGGAGGGGAGTTATTCGACTCTAAATATGATCCCCCATAGACTAAAAGTCAACTTTCATATATAAAAGATGACTTCATTGGTTGAGCATGCTTAACGGATAGTGAATTGTGAGATCATCTCAAACGATGTTCCAATCTAGTGAATTTTGGAGTGAAGACACATAATAACCAACAACTATTATTTGCAAAGTTTCACCTCAATTGGATATGATATGATGAGGTTTTCATAGGTTCGGTTATTAAAAACCTTTTAACTGTCGAAGTCTCTGAAAATGAGATTTGTGACAAGACCTTTCAAACTAGCCCTAAATAGGATGGAGAGGCATATATTGGCCTTGGGATCATTGATCCCATTATGTGGTATCGAAACGAGATTTGTGACGAGCTCGAAATATACTCGATTGCTACGATCCCTTTAACTAATGGAATTCTTCAAAACTTCCCAACTTATATCCAAACTTCTCCTAAATAGAGCGGAGAGATGTATAATGGTCATGAGATTATTGATCCCATAGTCTGGCCTCAAAATGAGATTTGTGAATCCCTGAGTATGTCTGACTGCCAAGATATATGATGACCAACAACAGAAGTTTCAAGACATATGAGGCCCTGTAGGGTAAACTCCACTTATATTAATCCTTCTGATATGATGTTTGAGGTATTTCCACAGATAACATATCTATTAACCAGTGTTTTAAAAATCCACGAGTCGAGTCGAATCGGACTCGCCCTGTTCGACTCGGGAACCTGTACATTTCGTTCCGGTTCCAATACAAAACCGGAAACCGCCCGGTTTTAGATAAAAACCGCCGGTTCCAAACTGGTTCTACCCGGTTCCCTCCCTGCACTTGCACGCGTGCGACACGCACGTGCACGTGCACGCGCACGCGTGCGACACGTGTGAGGTTACCCCAATATTTCTACAAAAACATTTTAATTTATATTACATAGGTATTTATATACCAAAGTGGAATACCCATCTTTTGATGTGGGATAATTCTCAAACATCATTAAATGAAAAGGGAATTTAAATATATTATATTAATCATCAAGTCATAACCATGTATGGTGAGGTGCCGTGGTGGTTAAGACCTTTGCTTTTTCATGTGACCTCTCAAGGTCGAGTCCCCCCGTTGGCGTTTTTTTTTTGTGTTGTATAGTTTTTGTTGTATATATTGTATAAATATTTTTGTAAATAATATAAAAAGCATAAAAAAATGAAAAATAAAAAATTTAATTTTTTGTATAGCAGTTAATTTTTGTTGTATAGAGTGGTATAATTATTTTTTTAAATAATATGAAAGGCATAAAAAAATAAAACATAAAAAGCTTATTCTATTTGAAATCTCCATATTTCTACTAACAATCTCTTTCACTAAATTTATTATAGAAACCTAAAAAAATAAATTTTTGAAAAATTGAAGTGTTATTTACAAAATTTTTACGCATTTTATTAATTTTTACATTGATAACCAAATATTTTATTTTATTTATTAATTTTTACATTATAAATCATGTAATGTACTATTTTTTTTACAATTGTCAATAATACATTTTAAATTAGATAATATTATAAACTATTTTTATTTGTTATTATTTGTATAATAAAATAATTATAAAATGTAAACTAATAATTATAATTTCAGTATATAATATTATAATTAGTTAGATTTTAATAATTTTGGATTATAGTTAGTTAGGCTGTAATAATTTGGATTTTTTTAGCAGATTAGGGTTTTTTGCCAAAACGAGATTTTAATGGCCATTCTTTCATTGATTAGTCTACTCTTTATAATAGTCCAAGTATAATTATATATTTTATCTATGATAATTCTATGATTTTTCTTTTATGTGATGCAAATTTAATGGTTAACATAAGTTTATACAGGGAAAGAGCATCTCAATATTCACAAATTGATAAAAAAAATGAAAGTTAATAATGTAGTACCTTCATTTCTTATTGGATTCCTAAAAAAAAATATTTATAATGAATTTTAATAATTTTTTCAGATTTTTTTGAAGTTTTAATTCGACCGATTCAGCCGATTCCCGATCCGGATAGCCGATTCGCCTATCTGGATCGGTTTTTGAGATGCTCGATCCGGGTCACCGATCCATTTTTTTTAAACCATTGCAATTAACCAGTGTTTTAAAAAACGCCGAGTCGAACCGGACTCGCCCTGTTCGACTCGGAAATCGTAAAAAGGGGACCGGATCGCCTAAAAAATATGAAATCGTCCGGTTCTAGAGAGAACCGGACGATTCTGTACAGTGAATCGCCAATTCACTGTACGGAATCGACGAGTCCGAACAGTGAATCGGCGAGTCCGTACGGATTTTTTTTTTTTTTTTTGTAATCCATGATAGATTTTTTTGTAATACTTGATCGATTTTTTTGTAATCCATGATCGAATTGTTTTTGTTTTTTTGTAATCCATGATCGAATTTTTTGGTTTTTTGTAACCCATAATAGAAATTTTTGTAATCCATGATCGAAATGTTTGTTTTCTTTTCTTGTAATCCATGATCGATTTTTTTGTTTTTTTTTTGTTTTTTGTAACCCATGATAGAATTTTTTGTAATCCATGATCGAATGTTTTGTAATACATGATCGAAATGTTTGTTTTTTTTTTGTAACCCATGATCGAAATGTTTGTTTTTTTTTTTGTAATCCATGATTGAATTTTTTGTTTTTTGCTTTTTTTGTAACCCATGATAGAGTTTTTTGTAATCCATGATTGAATTTTTTGTAATCCATGATCGAACTGTTTTTTTCTTTTTTTGTAATCCACGATTGAATTTTTTGTTTTTTTTTGTTGGTTTTTTTTTGTAATCCATGATCGAATTTTATATAATCCATGATCGAATTTTATGTAATCCATGATCGAATTTTATGTAATCCATGATCGAATTTTATGTAATCCATGATTGAATTTTTTGAAAATTTGTGATTTTTTTTTTTTAATCCATGATCGAATTTTTTTTTGTAATCCATGATAGAATTTTTTGAAAATTTGTGATTTTTTTTTTTAATCCATGATCGATTTTTTTGAAAATTTGTTATTTTTTTTTTTAATCCATATTATTCAAAGAGAAAATGAGAGAGATGATGATTTTGAGGCCACCCTATCCCAGCCATAGTATTCACATATCGAGTCCCAACAGCAACAGTGTAGGGATGAGCACGAAATACTGTAAATTAAATGCTGAATGGCGGTTCATGCAGGGAAAGAACATATCAATATTCGCATATTCATTCAAAAACATGAAAATTCTTAATGGAGTACCCTCATTTTTTATTGAATTCCTAAAAAACAATATTTATAATGAATTTTAATAATTTTTTCGAATTTTTTTTAAGCTTTATTCTGACCGATTCCCGATCCGAATCGCCTATTCGCCGATCCGGATCGGTTTTTTGGAAGCCCGATCCGGGTCACCTATCCGTTTTTTAAACCATTGCAATTAACCATCCATAAGATCTTTCGGTCCACGAACCTCGGATGTTCTTAAGGATTACTCGATTTGCAATTATTAATACCATCAGTTGATATAGTATACTTTATCTGAGATTCAGGTATCCAAAAATCACCCCCAACAAAGAGTCACAGGTTTTTGCTTTGATTGTAAAAAAAATAAAAACAAGGACGTTAGAATAAAAGAAGCTCATCATGTAATAATGGAAAATTTTTCCTCTATACAAGTCTTCAGCAATAGAAAGTAAATTGGTATTTGATAACTTGTCAAGGGCATTATGAGGAAATCACTATAGGAGATGTAAAAGGACACAAAAATAGCCCCCCATTTTTTAAAAAATTAACAGAAAATTGTATAGATATCTTTTCCATATGCGGTCAGAGAAGAAAGAGAATAACAATGAAAAGAAAAAGGATTCGACAAGTTGTATATGGAGTTGTCACAATAAACTTGGCTCTGCTACTATTGCCAGTTCTATTAAAAATAAAAATGACAACAATAATAATATAAAAAATAATAATAGAATAAAAATTAATATCAATAAAAGAATCCAAACACACCATTGAGTTTTCCATCTAGTGATACAAGATTTTCCCTCTATTGTTACATCTTATTAAAGCTCAAAATTAAATCTAAGTATATGGTATTACCTCATATTAACCACATAGAATTTCGCATATACTGAGGTAGGGTGATGTTGATTAAATCCTCATTAGCTAATATGCATGTATTCCTAATCTCTTTGTTGCATATGCCTTCACCAGTGATCAAAGAGATAAAAAAGCTAATGAGGAAGTTTTTGTGGAGTACTTTGGATGAAGGAAGGAAATACTATTTAGTGAGTTGGGGTAAAGTTTGTACCCAAAAGGGGGTTTGGGTATAAGAAAAGTAAAATGTGTTAATCAAGCTTTACTAGCTAAATGGTGGTGGAAAACCTTAGGAAAGGAGAATCAATTATGGAAGGAGGTTATTGTATCTAAATATGGGGTGGACAATAATGGCTTTATTGGAAAAGGAAGAGGTGGTAGATTTCAATCCCAAACATGGAAAGAAATATGCAACTAGAGAAATAGTGCTGTGAAATATTAATATGCAAATAGAGAAATAGTGCTGTGAAATATTGGATGGGTTGTGGGTAATGAAGCTTAGCTTGGTTTTTGGTCGTCAAGATGGCTGGGAGATGGTTTCTTGAAGAATATGTATAAATACATTTATGATAGAAGTGGGTCTCAACGTATTAAAGTTAATGAAGTATACATTCGAAGTGGAAGTGGAGGAAGTTGGAACTTACAATTTGCATATAACAGATTCCCAGATGTGCTTATCTTACAATTCATGGATCCAATAAAAAAATTACAGGAGGTGTATGTGTCTGAGGAGGTGAGGGACGAAGTGATATGGGAACTCTCAAGCGATGGAGTTTTCTCAGTAAAATCAACATACCGACTTATATTTAACGATAGAGTGCAATGGTCCATTCCCGAGCTTAATAAAATTTGGAAATTGAAAATTACACATAAAGCGCAGATGTTTGTTTGGATCTTATCTCAGAATAAGGTGTTAACAATTTATAACTTAAGAATTAGATGTAAGATGATTGTAAATATCTATATTTTGTACAAAGGGGATGAAAAGGCTGGTGATCACTTGTTCTTGCATTGTCCAGTTGCTACGTCTTAGTGGGAGTGAGCTTTTAGCCATGTGGGTGTGGTGATGCCTTTGCTGGCGTCACATAAGAAGATACTTTCACATTTGAGTTTACCAAATCTCCCGAAAAAAGGAACAATCATATGGAATATATTTAAGGGGTCGTTAATTTGAGAAATTTGAATGGTAAGAAACCGACACACTTTTGATGTGATAGGTTATGATATGCCTAGTGTTAAGGAGATAATAATTCATAATTTATGGTTATGGTATTCAAATACAAAGGAAGGATATAGCATATCAAAAGTAGATGTGATTCAAAATTTACACATTCTAGTTATGCAGAATGTCCTAAATTCAATACCATATAGTTGTTGGAATCCTCCAATTCAGGGTAATGTAAAATTGAATTTTGATGGAAGTTTATTTGGGAATTCAAGACCAACAAGAATTGGAGGGGGTAATGACTAACTCATGGGCACAAAGTGGTTGTACTTTCTCTTCAGCAAATAAGGCAGAGACGATGGCGTTGTTACAAGGCGTAAACCTAAGAGATAAACATGTTGGTTTTAATTAGGAGGTGGAAGGGGATTCCTTAAATGTTATTAATTGGGGAAATTGGACCGGAAAGCCACCATGGAATCTAAGAGATTTATGGAATGAAATATGGGATATTTGTCGGAATCGTGAGATAGTATTTCATCATGTTTATCGGGAAGCTAATGATAGAGCAGATAAAGTGGCTACTAGGGGAGTCTATCTTCAAGAGATTTCCTTTTCTTTTTATCCATTGGAATCTGCTGTTAAGCCGCTTTAAGCAATAAGATTTATTGTCCTCTTGTCAACAAAAAAAAAAAAAAAAAAAAGAGTTCCCAAAAGAAAAGAGGCTTATAGGCCACATAACTAGCCTCTTAGAAAGACATTTATTCTATAGAACTTTTGTAATTAAAAGGTGGCAATGTAGATATACAATGTAAAGACATCTCTTTCTCTCTCTCCCTCTCGCATTGTTCTTGTTTGGTGCACACCTCTCTCTTCACCTCGTCCTTCTTCTTCTTTGGTTCATCCCTCCTTTCCTCTCATTTTGCCTCTCTAGCTTTTTGCCTTGTTCTGCTTTTATGCACGGCACCAACCCTGGCTCTATCCAATCTTACCGTCTACATCTTACTTCTCTTCAAGAAACACATGCATACATCATTCTCTATAGATAACACCTAACTCTGTTTCTTTTCGATACGAATAACTTGAAATGTGTGCTTATTTTGTTGGAACTTTGGATATTAGGAATTCCAAGTTCGTCCAAAATGCCTGCTATATTTGTCACGAACTCATGGAATCCATAATGTAGATGTGCAATTTTCCTTGCTCATTTGAAAACAATATCAAAGTTTAAAGGATAATTTGAATAAGACACCAAAACCCTACTTGCAATAAAGGGTAAGATGGAGTCCAAGGAAGATAAGGAGGAAGATGGTGGTCACGTCTTTCCTGCAGTTTTTGTAGAATATAGGGGCCTTAAAAGAGATGATTAAGCATTTTCAGCCATGGTGGTTGGATATTTTTTTCTCATTCCAATGACATTTTCTAATTGATTGGGCTAGGAGAGCTTGGAACTTTACTTATGGCCCACCAGTTAAAACTTTGGGGATAACAAAGTAGTTTTAAAAATCGAGTTTGAGGAGAAGCTTTGAAGCATAGGCTTTGTAAAACCATTGGAGAGTTAGCTTGAACTCTGGAAACCTAGTTTCAATCTGTCTATCATTCACATGGAACCTTGTTGGATTAGACTATGGGTATCCTTTTTTACGCTTGAAATTTGGGGGTTTTCCATAGGTTAGTTAACTTGTGTGGAGAGTGTATGGGTATTGATTGGAAGTCCATGGTCAGACTAGATCTGTCTTATGTAAGAACTACAGTGAAAAGAAAGTATTATTCTCCTTTTCTAAAAATATCAGGCTTAAGGATGGAAATGAGGAGCTCTTAATGTTGTTACTTTGGAAGGAGCCTTTGTGATCTTCCTAAGATAAAATATTGTAGCAAAGATTGGATTCAGGTCCGGGGAAGGTGTGAGAAAATGAGGTCCAATAGATCGAGCACTATGGCCCCGGCTTCCTCTGCAAGCTCCTATGTCAATTCTCTGGCTCATGTGACGTGGCCCAATGAGGGTTGGTTTGAATTTCAGATCAGCTATTTTAAATCCCTCATTTAAAACCAAACAATTTTTCTTATCATTTTTCTTATACAATTTTTCTTTTGCATATCCAGTTTTTGATGACCTAAGGTTGTTTGGCTGTATTTTTTGAAGCGTATGTCCAAGATATCAACATCCTCAAAACCTCTTATATCCATGATTTGATCATTCTAAAAAAAACATTGGAATTAGCAAATCTAAGCATTTGGAAAAGCTAGCTTTTGCATTGGGGTGTGCACCTCTTTCCCTTTTTACTTCTTACTTTTTATAGTAATGCTATTATTTTTTAATATCATTATTATTATCATCAACATATTTGATATTATTATTAGCATATGATAATAATATTAATAGGTCTACATCAAGGGTCAGCATTGTGCCCGTACCTCTTTGTTTCAGTTATGGACGCCTTAATCAGGCACCTATAGGATGAGGTACCATGGTGCATGTTGTTCGTAAATGAACTAGTTTTGATCGATGAGACCCAAAACAACATCAACACAAAATTAGAAATTTGGAAGGATGCTATAGAATCCAAAAGTTTTAAAATTAGCCAGAGTAAAATAGAGTATATGGAATACAAGTTCAGTAATAATAGGAGTAGAGAAGATGAAATAGTTAAGATTTACGACAAAAAAGACACCATTTTCAATATCTTGGGTCGAATAATCCAGGAAAATGGAGAGATTGAGGAAGATGTCGCACACTGAAGAGTTGGGTGGGCGAAGTGGAGTTGTGTAGCTGGAATTTTATGTGATTGTAGTATACAAACAAAGTTGAAGGGCAAGTTCTATAAGATAGTTGTGAGACTAGCTTTGCTCTATAGAGCGAAATGTTGGGCAGACAAAATACAGTATAAGTACAACGGAGATGAGGATGTTGAGATGGATGAGTGGTAAGATAAGAAATGATAGAATTCGAAATGAATCTATTCAGAAAAATTTAGGTGTGGCACTAGTCGGTGATATGATGTGAGAAAGTAGACTTCAATGGGTTGGCCATGTTATGGTGCCGACCTAGTATAGCACTTGTTTAGGAGGTGTGAGTTAGTTCAAGTTGAATGATTGAAAATGACAAGAGGTAGGCCCCAAAAAATGTGGATGGAAGTAGTTTGAAAAGATATGGGGACTTATAGCCTCATTGAAGATATGACATTTAACAGAGCAGACTGGCAGGATTCGTATAGCCGATCCTAAATAATTGAAGAAGGGTTATGATGATGATGATTATTATTATATGATAATATATTATTATATTGTACCATAATAGTGACATATAATACTATTATATTTTTATTACAATATTATGTTATAATAATTTATTGTAATATCTATTATAATTTCTTATTATAATTTGTTCTTATAATTTATTATTATAATTTTAAAATTTATTACTATAATAATTTATTATAACATATTATAATAACATTTATTATAATATTACTATAATATATCTTTATTATGATATGAATTAATTTACTATAATATTGATATTATGGTGTAATTATTTTATGTGTGTTTATGTTGTTATTATTATTATTATTGTTATTGTTATCGTTATCGTTATCGTTATCGTTATCGTTATCGTTATCGCTATCGCTATCGTTATCGCTATCGTTATTATTATTATTATTATTATTATTATTATTATTATTATTATTATTATTATTATTATTATTATTATTATTATTATTATTATTATTATTATTATTATTATTATTATTATTATTAGTATTATTAGTATTATTATTATTATTATTATTATTATTATTAGTATTATTATTATTATTATTATTATTATTATTATTATTATTATTATTATTATTATTATTATTATTATTATTATTATTATTATTATTATTATTATTATTATTATCATATTGTGGATGTCTTATTTTCAAAAAATTATTTTTATTAGACACACAACACTATGGAATCATTAACATATGAAGTAAACGACTAAACTACTATGGAATCATTAATATATGAAATGAACACTAAATTGGTTTAACAACAAATTTCCAAAACCTGATTTTCAACTTAGTAGAGCGAAATAAGGGATTTCTCATAAATCGAGTTTTTCTAGAAGCTAACCAAACAACATTGTTGCATATCTTTATAAACGGGATATAAAGAAGATACAACTACAAAAGGGGAGTGCTGTTGAATGCAAGTTGCAGGAAGAGGAAGAGGAAAAAGGACACAAAGAACATGTGGCTGTGAAAACGGGATATACTTTTGAAGGAAAGTTGTAGAGGCAATAGTAGGGGGCAGAGGGAATATTGAAGACTTTGCCCTCTTCACATGAAATCTTTTGTTGTTTTTTTATAGGAAGCCTTCTTTGCTTTGCTAAATTTCTTCTTACCAGAATGCCAAAGATTTACCATCCTTTCTGTTTGGCTGCAAAATTTCTTCTTACCAGAATGCCAAAGAAATATCATCCTTTCTGTTTGGCTACAAAGACAAACAAATATGGATGGATGGAGTTTAGGATCTCTTTCTCTCACTCTCTCTTTTTTTTTTTTGTTTTGAAGGTGTTACAATTGATGGTGTTAGACAATGATAAGAATGGATACCACAATGTGGTAACTGGGCGTGAGGATGCTACCACCACGACGCCAGCCCCTTTCCTGCTTACGATCTCCCTTGAAGATCAAGGTTTGCCTATTTTTCGTTCTGTATCCATAAACCTATAACTCTAAACCCTAGGTATCATACTAGTGTAGCACCGTAGCAGGTAGTTTGTAACTCTTAGGAAAAACTACTAATTTCAATCAAACTAAATGTCGAAATCTGTCAAAAGATATCTTAATTGATTCAGACTTATCCAACACAGGTTCCTTGAAAGCAACAAAAACTCGGACCCAACAAAACCCATCCAAATTGGACCAAGGCACTACTTATAAAGTCCACTAAAAGAAGAATGAAGAAGATAGTGAGACAACACTATTTTTGACCTTTGACTGACTGAAATTGCCACCCCGGAGGCAATGATTAATGCCTCAACCATATTGCATCAAGGGATAAACGATATCTTACCAAAGCGACAAGAATTATCCGCTACTAAAGTCTCAAATTTTTAAACTTTTTGAACTAACAAATCCCATCTCAATACGTTGCCTATGTGGATTTGGACCAACCAATCTTATCATCAATGGACACGTGGACCCACACATGCTATGATCAAAAGCGTGTCAAATCGAAATGTGGCACATTTCCCATGCTCATAACAATATGGAACTCTCTAAAAGAATATTTTGGGAAAAAGGAAGAAACGGATTTGAATGAGTAGGCTTTCTATTTTAGGTAAGTGTGAGAACCTTCAAAGTTAGGGTTAACATGGGAACCCCCCAACCTTCCCCTAGTGCAAAGAGGAGAATGTTAGAAGAAGCCCCACCAAGAGATAAGGGTGGCAATCGGGGCCGGGCCTCCCTAGGGCCAGCCCAAGCCCAGTCCCGGCCCTATTAGGGTTGGGCCAGCCAAAAACAAATGAAGCTAAAGTAAAAGAAGAAACAAGAAAAAAAGGTCCTGACTAGACAGAACTGAGCCAGCACCGGCCCTAAGGCCATAGTTTGTGGGCCAAGCCTGGCCCTGGCCTTGTTAGGGTCGGGCCAGCCAAAATCAAATGAAGCTAAAGTAAAAGAAAGAACAAGAAAAAAAAGGGCCTGACTGGGCCAGCATTGGCCCTAAGGCCACAGTTTGTGGCCCAAGCCCTAATTTTTTAGGGCCCGGCCACCCAGCCCACTGCCAGCCCTGTCAAGAGTGAGATACACTCGTACTGTCATGGGACTTTACCGACACAGAAGAGAGAGAAGAAAAAGAGAAAGAGAAAGAGAGAAGCTGCACAGGTTTTTCATGCTTTTTCCCTCATCCAATGAAAAGTTGGAATCCCAGTCAGGTTTCAACACCCACTAGTAATTCATAGGCCAAACCTTGGCTGAGGGTTGAACACATCAACCCAACACCCAAAAAATGGAGACTCCACTCACCCATTGCACAAAAATGCCCAAATCCTGCCTAAAGGTCCATGTCAGATGGGACATAGCTGCTTGCCTAGTCAAAAACCATGGCCAGGTAGGTCAATAGCACTTTTCCATTTTAATAATTTTTTTTTAGATTATGGACTTTACTCATGGTATCTAAGCTCCTTTTGGGGTGTATAAAAGTGGGTCTTAGGCATTTGCAAGCCATTGAGGTGTAGAGAGTTTAATCTATGCATTTGGTTTGGAGGGAAATGGGTTGTTTATTGAATTCTCTCTTCTTTTGTGTGGTTGTATTCTACTTTATGGGGCCTGCCTTGGGAACAAGGGGAGAGTTTTGGTTGCCTCTCAAGAGGGAGTTTTCTTGGTCTAGTGAGGATTTGGTCACTAACTTGCCAGGCCAGCCCATGGTGGGGTTTGAGCACTATGCAGGTTATGTGACTGTGAATGAAGAGAATGGGAGGGCTCTCTTTTACTGGTTCTTTGAGGCTTCTCATCCAGAACAGAAGCCTCTAGTATTGTGGCTCAATGGAGGTAGTATCTATACAAACTATTAAGACAATTGGGTCATCAGATATTAGTTCAAAGCATTGAGATATTCTCCAATTTATATGAGACTTATCACCTAGTATATAACTTCTAGATTTTAGTTGGCAGTTATTTGGGTTTTGCTTTTAATTTTGTTTTTTCAACACAAAAGGTGCCTTGCATGTCTTCATGAGGAGAAGACATATACTGACCCTTTATGTGTGTGTCATTTTCAAGCTTGCCTTTTCACATTACCAACATGCCCTAAACAACGAGTGGAAACATGTAAATACAAAATTCATTAAAGTTTAGAGGCCATGGGACACCAAAAAGTATAGGCACGGACGCACTCGTCTTCACAACCACTTGGAAAGGCGCATGAATATCTATTTATGAAAAAGTTCATATAAATTTTCAACCTTATTTGAGGGATTGTCTGTTTCTTTTGTAGCGTGAGGTCATAATTATTATCAATCATTAGAGGTAAAATTGGATGGCATGGGGTGAATCACAAAGTTCGAAAAAGTAAATGACATTTTTACAACCACCCATTTTGAAATTTAAAAGACAATAATGATTGTGACCTCCATATATAAAAGATAAAAAAAAACGATTTTATGCAACGATTGTATAGTAATATAATACAACCCCCTTTTCCTATATTTTAGCATGTGAACATGGTCTTCGCACTATGAAATGCAAAGGGTCCTAAGGTCTCCCTAATAGAACTACACAGAACGAATACATCATCATGTAGACTTGTTAATTTTGGTACATGCACTTCCTATTTGGTGCGCATAATTACTTATATTCATTATTGTCTAAAAGAACCGCTCTCACTTGGCCAAAGTTTGAATGCTCATAATTTCGTAGTTAAAACTTTATAAGGTGACAACCATGCATATGTTTTGTAAAAATTTATGGGATTATATAGTATAAGACCACTTAATTTTTATACGAGGATGTCATAATCATAATAAGTCATCAAATGTGAAATTTGATGGTTTAAAATCTGTCATATAGTTCAAGAAAGTTTGTTGTAGATTTTTTACCAAGTCAATGACACACCTTCAACCACTTGATTTCAAATCTAATGGTTGATCATGATTGATGATGTGAAATTTGGTGGTTTAAAATGTGTGATATAGTTTCAAGAAAGTTATTCTGGACTTTGTGCCAAGTCAATGAGACACCTTCAGCCGCTCGATTTCAATGGTTGACAATGATTATGACTTTCTTGAATGAAAGTAAATGAACCAATTATCAACATTTCCAAGGAAAATATAACCTGCTTTGTATTCACATTATTGCAGTAAAAAAAAATAGTAAATGCACCTAAGTTTATTGGGTTCGACACAGTTTGTTTTTCTTTAATTCTTTTTATTCAATGCTTTTTTTTTCTTTTTCTTTATTTATTTTTAGTAATTCAATGGAGAAGACAAGCCCCTCCCCATTAAAAGTCAGTAGGGTAGTGTTTGTGGTGGGTATGAAAACCACTCCATGGTGACTAGGGTATTGGGTGCTAGCACCACGACCCCAGCCACTTTCCCTTTTTGTTTTGTATCATTCCCTGAGCTGGGTTATGATGGTACATGTGATTTATGTTTTGTAGGTCCGGGGTGTTCTTCAGTGGGTTACGGGGCAACACAAGAGATTGGTCCTTTCTTTGTGGATTCCAATGGCCTTAAGCTCAACCCTTTCGCTTGGAATGGGGGTAGGTGGTCTCCTCCAGTGTTGTAAAGAGGGACTCGAGCCGGGTGCTTCGGCTCAGGCTCAAGCCAAGTACTCGGCCCGAGTTGGCCAAGTTCTTGCCAAGGCAAAATAATGTTAAAAAGTAAATTTTTTTAAAAAAATATAAGAAAATAGTTTTAAAGTAAAATTATACAAAACATCTAAATGCTGATAAAAAATAGATTCCAGAAAAAAAAAAAAATCAATTTGTGATGGGTGTAGTTTGCATAGAGCTGAGGCAATAAAAGCCCACCTTTAGATAATATCGAGAAATGTGGTTTCAACATCGAAAATCTTTGTAATAGCCTTAAAATATATTTTCATATCTAATTATAAAATTTAATGCCTAAAAATATATTTTCATATCTAATTATAAAATTTAATGTTTAAAAAATAGTGTAGATCAAGTAGATCTATGAAAAATTGAAAATTTAAAAAATTGACGTTCCAAACATGCATTAACAAATGCACTTATTTTTTCTTGTCCATGCATCTTGATGTTAAGATATGGATTTTAGGATATTTGGGCATCAAAACAACCTCAAACAACCTCTTTTAGTGACATTTTTGAGAGGGGCTCTAATTTGACTGTTTAGAGCCTTGGCTCTATATAAACTTTTCCCTAATAAAAAAGAAAACATAAATAAATAAATAAATATTCATACCCAAAATACTTTGTCATCTTTACCAACACGATAGAAAAAGCATGATAGAAAACATATTACTAAATGATTTCTTATTTTTTTTTTAATTTTTTGAAGATCCTGGGTGTGTCCGAGCTGGCTCGGTCGAGTAATCAAACACTAGTTTTCTGCACTTTCCTGGTCCCCATTATCCAACTCTCTGCCCCCATTAAAATTCTTTCACTACACTCGATTGCAGTAGCCAATATTTTATTTCTGGAGTCACCGGTCGGTGTGGGATTTTCTTATTCAAATATCACCTCAGACTACAAGCTTCTCGGTGATGATTTTACAGGTATTCTCTCTCTCTCTCTCTCTCTCTCTCTCTCTTCTCACTGGTCTTATTCCTTGGAATTTTTTGGGTGGAACAGCTCTTGATTCTTACACATTTCTCCACAAGTGGTTCAACAAGTTCCCCTTATACAGGAACCGTAGTTTCTATATTGCAGGGGAAAGCTATGCAGGTTCTCTCTCTCTCTCTCTCTCTCTCTCTCTCTCTCTCTCTCTCTCTCTCTCTCTCTCTATCTATTCAGTTCATTAACAATAAACAATGCAGGGAAATATGTTCCAGAGTTAGCAGAGCTCATACATGACAAGAACAAGGACCCTTCCATGTGCATCGACCTAAAGGGCTTCATGGTACGCCTTAACATGGCCCACGCATACAGAGAGAGAGAGAGAGAGAGGTTAGCGAGAGAAAGAGTCAGGAAATGCGTGGAGGTTAGAGAGAGAGAGAGAGGGAGGTTACAGAGAGAAAGAGTCAGGAAATGCATGGAGGTTAGAGAGGGAAAGAGAGAGAAAACTTTTGTTCACATTTGTACCTGGTCAGGT
Organism: Amborella trichopoda; assembly: GCF_054954075.1. Classification (NCBI taxonomy): domain Eukaryota; kingdom Viridiplantae; phylum Streptophyta; class Magnoliopsida; order Amborellales; family Amborellaceae; genus Amborella; species Amborella trichopoda. Next base: position 52,256,358 of record NC_142337.1, read on the forward strand.
GGGTAATCCAGAGACGTCTGATGGGCACGATTGGGAAGGGTTAGTGGACTACGCATGGAGCCACGCAGTGGTTTCAGATGAGACCCATCAAATAATAAAAGACAACTGTGATTTCCATAGCAACGACACATGGAGCAACGAGCGTTGCAACGGTGGCGTGGACGAAGTGTTGAAGCAATATGGGGAAATTGACATTTACAGCCTCTACACTTCACGTTGTATTCCAAACGCTTCTCACTCTCAGGACCGATGCATGTTTTCCATGTCCTCTTCAACTAAGGTAACGTATTTCTTCTCTACTTTACTTTTCACTTCCACCCTCAAAGGGTGCACCTTGTTTAAGGAGTCTATTTTAAATAATCAAAGTAAGCTGCACCTCTAATCCTGAACCCTTTTTTGTGCAAGAAACACCAGCTTGAAAATCTATCTCTACCTCTAATGTGAAATTCATCTTCAAAAATGGTGAGCAAATCTGTAAATAATTAAGAATTTTAAAAAATAAAGATCTAGATAACATGTTATAAGGTGCACTATTTTTAGCACTCGAAATATATATATATAAAAAACGCTGGGGATCATCAATTGGAAGGTTTTTCGCCAATATTTTTGATGATTTTTTTATTTTTTTGAGATGTTTTACAAAATTGATGCTTTTTATGAACGTTTTTTCTTAGGCCGTTCAAAAGAGAAATCTCATCTTTGAGGCCACACTCCTCGTCCTCTCTTTCCCTTTGGAAAAATTACATCCGTACCGTATATAATTACACAAAATATGGTAACATACACTTCTATGGGAATATTATACGCAAGGATGCTGGTACGAGATCTACGACATCGGACCGGTGCCTTTTATGAAAAACACCTCCCGGCCTTTTATTTTTCTACTTTTTTTCCCAGTTTGCCCCATCGTTCGAAACTCACAATATCAAACTTGCAAATTGATTTTTTTTTTATTTTGTTAGGGGATAGACAATCTGATGTAAAAACCTCGAACAGGATATATGCTGTCTAATATTTCAAATTTGGACTGCTTGTTAGCCTTAAATTTAACATAGAACAAGCTGTCCAAGCTTAAAAAAATGGAATGGGAAACAATAGCAATTCTAAACCTCAGATCGATAACTTATAGTTCGGAGGAAAAAAAAAAAAAAAAAACCTGTCCGCTACTGCTAATATCGAACCAAGGAACAACTTTGGAAAAATTGAATGAAGATGCAGAAAGTATAAAATAAAGTGGTATGGACGTATTATTTCCCTCTCCCTTTCCTATGATATATGTTTTTTTTTTCTTTTTTCCTATGACATTTGTCTTTTTTTTTTATATCGAAGCCGAATAAATCCATTAGGCAAAAGAAGGCATAGAAACAATGGAACTCCTGCCGTCTGATATTACATGTGATGATTGACGTGCGTTATAACTTTTGCACCCATGTTATCATACATGGAAAAACGATATTATGTCATCGTACCATTATAATATAATGAAACCATACTTCTAGAAAACCATATTTACGGTATTTATATGACTCAAAATTTTGCACACACACTCCCTTCATCTCATCAATTAATCTCAAAAATAAAAAGAATAAAAAAACAAAAATTACACCTTATATATGATCAAAATGAGTCCCCTCTAACAATGAATCGAGACCTTCCAGTTAGTAAATTTCAAGATCTAAGCCTTTATGAATTAAAAATTATTTTTTACATTTTACTTTTAACATTGTTAATCTAATGACAATAAAGTTATCTCAAAAACTTGGAAAGAAAAAAGATCTTTCTAAAGCTAAGATCTAAGTACCTCATCAAAATAGACGGCTTATGTTAATTGAGCTAACAAACACTTTCTAGATTGTGTTTTCTAATATTTCTTTTCATTAGAATGAAAAAAGTGTGTATTTCAAAATTTGGATCAAACAAATGGCTTTAATATGGTTTTCGAAGATTGTTTCATTATATCACTATACAACCGTTGTATGAAATCACTCCCCATATGACCTCAAGATATCTTTTAATAGTATTCTACATTTTAATCACCCTATACGATCAAGGTATTTTAGTATTACTTAAGAATTGTAAAGACAGCATCTCTCGAGAGCAGCGTTTTAAAAAACGCCGAGTCGAACTGGACTCGCCCTGTTCGACTCGGAATTCGCGAAAAGGGACCGGATCGGTTGAAAAATCAGAAATCGTCCGGTTCTAGAGAGAACCGGACGATTCCGCACAGTGACTCTCCGATTCACTGTACGGAATCGGCGAGTCCGAATAGTGAATCGGCGAGTCCGTACGGATTTATTTTTTTTTTCATTTTTTTTTTTTTTATTTTTTTTATTTTTTTTTTATTTTTATTTTTTTGTATTCCATGATAGATTTTTTTGTAATACTTGATCGATTTTTTTGTAATCCATGATCAAATTGTTTTTGTTTTTTTGTAATCCATGATCGAATTTTTTGGTTTTTTATAACCCATAATAGAATTTTTTGTAATCCATGATCCACATGTTTGTTTTCTTTTCTTGTAATCCATGATCGCTTTTTTTGTTTTTGTAACCCATGATAGAATTTTTTGTAATCCATGATCGAATGTTTTGTAATACATGATCGAAATGTTTGTTTTTTTTTTTGTAATCCATGATTGAATTTTTTGTTTTTTGCTTTTTTTGTAACCCATGATAGAGTTTTTTGTAATCCATGATTGAATTTTTTGTAATCCATGATCGAACTGTTTTTTTCTTTTTTTGTAATCCACGATTGAATTTTTTGTTTTTTTTTGTAATCCATGATCGAACTTTATGTAATCCATGATCGAATTTTATGTAATCCATGATTGAATTTTTTGAAAATTTGTGATTTTTTTTTTTTAATCCATGATCGAATTTTTTTTTGTAATCCATGATAGAATTTTTTGAAAATTTGTGATTTTTTTTTTAATCCATGATCGATTTTTTTGAAAATTTGTTTTTTTTTTTTTTTAATCCATATTATTCAAAGAGAAAATGAGAGAGATGATGATTCTGAGGCCACCCTATCCCAGCCATATTATTCACATATCGAGTCCCAACAGCAACAGTGTAAGGATGAGCACGAAATACTGTAAATTAAATGCTGAATGGCGGTTCATGCAGGGAAAGAACATATCAATATTCGCATATTCATTCAAAAACATGAAAATTCTTAATGGAGTACCCTCATTTTTTATTGAATTCCTAAAAAACAATATTTATAATGAATTTTAATAATTTTTTCGAATTTTTTTTAAGCTTTATTTTGACCGATTCACCCGATTCCCGATCCGAATCGCCGATTCGTAGATCCGGATCGGTTTTTTGGAAGCCCGATCCGGGTCACCGATCCGTTTTTTAAACCATTGCTCAAGAGGATATCCTTTGGAAAGTAAGCTTTGATCTACATGGCCATTGAAACTCTATTTCATAAAAATCTGACCATCCAATTGGGTTGATAGACGGTGGAGAGAGGTGGACATATCATGTTCTGGTGGGTCTCCCTAACCCTCCCTCTGTTGATCGAGGGTGATGTACTTAAGACATAGATGTTCTTTGGTCACATAGATTTTAAGTTTTTCAATTAACCAATATCCTACTCTAAGCACTACGTGAGATATCAGTACTCGATATGCCAATTATTTCCTAAATAAATTACCTTAGCATCGGCATTCTTGAATGCCGGTATTCTCCAAGTTACCTTGTGAGATATTCGTATATTTGAATATTTGTCTTAGCATTGTTAAATTTCCACAAGATTGTTGTGCTTTCAAACACCAATACTCACTCTAAACATATCAATTTCGATTTTTCAACACCAATATCTTACAAAATAAGTCACTCTATAAGATATCGGTATTTTTGGACAACAAATATCTTACCAAATAAGTCACTCTATAAGATATCGGTACTTTTGGACAAAAAATATCTATGAGTGACCCTTTATGATATGTTCTTGATGTGGACGTTGATAAGTTTTCTAGAAATAAGACAAAGGCAGGGGTGAAATATTGACAATTGAATCTCTTGGGTATATATATATATATATATATATATATATATATATATATATATATATATATATATATATATATATATATATATATATATATATATATATGGAAAATATCGAGATTAGCCCATTAACTCATATAAACATATGAGCTTAATGGTCAAGATTGAATCTGAGCCGATCAGACGCTCATTTCGTGTTTGAATTTTAATTTATGTTAAGATTATCCCACTAGCTCATATGAACATATGAGCCCAATAGTCAAGATTGAATCTGGGCCAATCAGACACTTCATTTCGTGTTTAAATTTTAATTATATATATATATATATATAGGAAAAAGCTTGGGTGAGCCCACTAGCTCATGGAATAGTATAAGCCAAACGACATAAATTGAACTGACGAGCACAGATGTCTGGTAGTGTTTGAATTTTAATTTTTTTCTACAAATCCAAATCACTTGAAATTTTAGTCGTTCTCATCAAGACACACCTAATAAAAATATAAAAAAAAATAATAATTTGAGAAAACAATTGACCAAAGTACCCTCAAAACTTTTTGGGGGTATTTTGGTCAATTTATTTCATATAAAATATTTTTTTTATATTTTTCAAAGATTCACCTATTTGTTATGTATTCCAAATTTCAACTGATTTGGATTTATATAAAAATAAATAAAATTCAAATACTACCGGACATCTATGATCGTCAGATCGGCCCAGATTCAATCTAGGCCGTTGTATATGAGCAATGGTATCATGCAACTGTTGTATAGTAATATGATGCAACAAGGTTAAAAAACCATCTTATGGCCATTTGTTTGATCCAAATTTTGAAATATACACTCTTTTCATTCTAATGAAAAATCACAAAAAAAGAAAAAATTGAAAACATAACCTAGAAAATATTTTTTTACGCCAATTAACAAAGGCCGTTCATTTTGGTGAGATGCTAAGATCTAGGCCTTAGAAATATTATTTTATTTCCAATTTTTTTGGATGGCGTTATTATCATTAGATGAACAATGTTAAAAGAGAAAAAAATGATTTTGAGTTTATAAAAGCTAAGATCTTGAAATTCATAAAATGAATGGTCTAGATTCGTTTGTGGAGATGACTCATTTTGACCATATCTAGGGTTCAAATTTAAATTTTTTTGTTTGGGGATTGATTATTGAGATGAAGAGAGTGTGTGTGCAAAATTTGGGGTCATACAAATACCACAAACATGGTTTTCCAGAAGTGTCGTTGCATTATACTATGATGCAACCGTTTCATTGGATCATATATATATTATTTTCTATATCTCCATATCCTAGCTGTCCGATCTGAATGGAAGGTTCAGATGGTTTCGACTACAATATCACAAGTGAGCCACTAACCGTTTGATCTAGGTCTGACGTCTCAAAGTACTTTATTTTTTATTATCTATTTTACAAATCATACGAAGATGAAATTTGGTAGTGTCATCTTCTCAATGGGGTGCACCTAAAACAATACTAAAAATTTATTTTAAAAAAAATAAAAAAACTAAAATATCCATGAAACTTTCATAGGTATTTTTTATTATTTTATTTTATCATGAATATTTTTTATATTTTTTGCAGGTGCAACCTTAAGAGGAGTAGAGCACTAAATTTGGAGTCGAAAAATACTTTACTAAAAAAAGAAGAAAAAAAATAGTTTAGAGGCATGACATTGGGATTGGGGCTATCTCAACCATCCATTCATTTGTCTTTATATAAGGAGGCTGCAATTATTTGTAGTTATTAGATGTCAAATTAGATGGTTTGAAATGTATCACAAAGTTTAAGTTTTTTTTTTGAAACTTTGAGTCTAGTCACTAACACTCTTACAATCATCTAATTTAAAATCTAACGGACAAGAGTAGTTGTAACCTTCTTGTATTAAAAATAAATAATCTCTTTATATTTTTCCAAAAATATACATAAGTAGAGAAATATGGTAAATTTTCCCTTCATTATTGCCAATACAATAAGTTCAATGTTTGAGTAATATTATGTTTTTCCTGCCGGTAAAACAGATGCTGCCGAGGGTATTGGGAGGGTACGACCCATGCCTTGACGACTATGCTACGGCTTTCTACAACCGTGCAGATGTTCAAAGGGCCCTTCACGTCACCGATGGCAACCACCTCAGGAACTGGACCATCTGCAAGTAACGCTTTTGCAACCTTGTTTGATTAAAAAAAAAGAAAGGAAATATTTTATAGAATTGAGGTGCATTATAAAAATCCATCGGAAACATTTGTTTTAATGTTGAAAAACTCTTTAATTGATTATTTCGAAATCGAGATGTATAAACATGAAAATAAAAAAATAAAAAATTGAGTCTCAAAAGTAGTACATCTTGCAACAAGTTATCTGGACTGTCCATTTTCAAGATTTTAATATGTTTGTATATCTACTTGATTTGAACTATTTTTTATGTTTAGAATTTTATAATTAGAAATGAAAATAAAATTTTAGGCTATCTTAAAAAATTTTACACCAAAATTACATGTTATAATCAAATTTGGAGGTGTGTATTAATTTGATTGTTTAAGGACTGCAACCTTATACAAACCGCATCCAAAAGAAAATATGTAATGAAATACTTTTCCTTATGGTTTGGAATTTCTTTTTTGGGAAATATTACCCTAGAAAAGTTTTGTGTAGCTTAAATAATACTCTGTGTGAGCATATCGTATATTTACTACCTGGGATGATTTTTTTGAACTAAAATTTTGGAAATTGCCTAATATTCCAAAGAAAAAAAATTTGAATTTTGAATTTCTTAACATATCTCACCCTTCAAAAATTGGACAGTTTATATCAATCTTGTGTGGTAATATTTTTTTCAAGCCCATAAAATATGCAATTTAGGAAAAAAAAATAAAAATTATCGACTATAGCATATGGGTGAAAAAGTTACATCCCCAAATTTCATAGTCCTAAAAATACTCCTGAATTTTGAGTTTTACCCAATTGATTAAATGGACATTATGCTCTATCGGTAGCATAAAATCTCTTCTAGAGAGAAAGTGATCTATTGGAAGAGGGCTGAAGTTTGTACAATGTGCCCGTCTTACAAACTATACAAGGCGCACATTTAAATTTTGTCCGAAGATGTATCTTAAATATTTTACATGGCTTGAAAATCTATGTTTAATCTTAATTATGAAATTTAAAATTTTAAAAAATGATACAAATTGAACATATCTATAAGCACTTGGAAATATATGTTTAGATAACTTATTATAAGATGTACTATTTTTAAGATTTGAATTTTTTTTTTTTTTTTATCTATATATCTCGAGGATGAATAGCCAATTAAAATATAGGAAAAATATCTCTATACCTCATATTTTTAGGTTTCATTTCACAATAGACTCAAAGTTTTAAAAGATATCTTGAGGCGTAAAAATTATAGATTTTATTTCTTCTAACCCCATGAGCTAATTTAAACCTGTTTTTTCTAGGCCAAATAAATCTAAAAATGCATACCTTTTCTAAAAACGATCCTCCCAAACTTCTAATAGAGTCGAGAGGCTATTGGGAGGAGAGAGAGAGAGTGAGAGACACAGAAGTTTGGGGTATATAAATGAAGAGAGAGAAATGATTGATTTTAAAAATAACATATATTTCTCATATTTGTTTAAGTTAAGAAATAGGTTTAGAGTGACTAGGGGGCTAGAAGATATCTTTTGAAACTTTGGGTTTATCAATAAATGAAACCTAACAATAGAGGATATGGATATATTTTTCCTAAAATATATAGTCTAGATAACTTATTACAAGATGTATTATTTTTAAGACTTTTTTTTTTTCCTTCCATATATCTCGAAGATGAATGACCAATTAAAAGGTTTTGAAACTTCAAAACGCTTTCTTCTATCGGAATTTTGAGGTTCACCTTACTTAAATAGTATAAGGCCATAGCCTTACATAAACTTTTTCCTTCAAAAAGATACTAAGCTACATGTTGTTGACGCATCAGAAATTAGTATTTGGATAAGTGGTCGCAAAATTGGCCGATTAGAATCGGAACCGTCATGTTAGATCGCTACCGGTAGGGTAGTGATTCTGGTTAGAGCCGGTTTTAAGGTACACTAGGTAAGATGACACTCTCCAAAAAAAATCGGGACTGAAACCGGCCGGTTCAATATGAAACCAACGGCTTTTATTCAAAATCGACCTGTTTTTCTAACCGATTCGGTTTACCATTGTTTTCGTATGTTATAATGCCGTTTTAACTTATCAGTCATTATTTGACACAAGCCCATTATTTTTCATATAACAAGATTTTGCAGCTTTTTTTTTCTTCCATTTTGTAATTTTTTTTTGTTTTTTCAGTCAAATATTGATGTTTTACACCGTAAAGTTTATATAGATAATCGATTATTGAATCAAAAGTAAAAAAGCAAAGAGTTCTTAGCGGATTGAAATGGGGATTTTTGAAAATTAGAAATTTCCGCCATTTTATCAAATGCACCTTTAATACCTCATATATTTTCATAAAATGGAGGTCTTTGATTGATTGTTGAAGGATTCAATGTTTACATATTCCAATTTTTCCAAAATGATTGAGATTTGAGGGTTTTTTGGGCCCGAAGTACTGCTGCTTGAAGAACTGTTTTTATCCAAACAAATTGATTCGATCATTTGATTAATTTTTATCGAATTGATCACTGAAGTTTGATCATAAAGGCCTTATCTATCAAATAAACTAGTTAATTTGATTTAATATTGATTAAATGTTTTTATATCGATTTTTTTGCTGCGTTTTTTCCTAAAATTTTCGTGAAGTAAAAAATCCGCGATTTTTTGAATAAAGATCTCAATAATGAATAAATTTTCATGAAATTTGAGGCATTTGAATCTTCGTTGAAGTATGTATCATATCACCATGTCAATTTGTTCAAAAAATGAAAGATTTGGGTTTGATTTCAACTCTAAAGTTTTTATGTTCTTTGGCTCGATTTTAGCCTAAATGTTTTTTGTGTTTTTAATAAAATTACATTTTGTTTTTATGAAAATATGTAATTTGTGATGAATACGAGAAAAAAAGAATATACTCGTTTTTTTTAATTTTATATATTTTTTGGTGAGCTTGTTGGATTGTTTTTAATATTATATTTTTGTTTACAAAAAAATATGTTATTTTGTGATGAATATGAGAAAAAAATATTTGTTTCTTTTTAATGTTATATATTTTTGGTGAGCTTGTTGGATTGTTTTTAATGTTATATATATATATATATATATATATATATATATATATATATATATATATATATATATATATATATATATATATATATATATATATATATATATAACATTATAGAAATATTTTTTTGTGATGAATATGAGAAAAAAATTATTTCTTTTTAAGGTTATTTTTGGTGTATGTTACTGATGTCTGTGTTCTCAACTTTTTGTTTAGTTGTGACATTTTCTTCTAATTTGTTTTTTTATTTGTTACAAGCTATCTATCATTTGTTGCAACTTCATAGTCCTTAAATCTGCTTATTGGCCTCTATGAAGAAAAGAGGTAGAAACTAAAATATGTTATACTCATCCCACATGTTTCCACATGCTGAAATGGATAAAAACTTAACTTGTTTTTTAAAAATATGCATCTTAATTTTGCATTTTAAAGTTGTCATCTTATATAATTTTTTTTTTTTCATGTTAAACTCAAAAGATTAGTGAGTAAATGAGGTTTGGCCATTATTTATTTGCCCATTTGAAAATCGACTTGGCCATATTTTTTTAAATATGTCATTTGGCCATATGAAGCAGCCCTTAACACGTTAACCCACACCTTGCATTTGATAACTTTAAGTAAATGAGGTGCTCTCTCTTACTACCTTGACTCACAATCTTTCGAAAAATTGGAAACATCATGCTACACAAAAATAAGCTATCAAACCCAATTTTAAACCGAATTAAAGGGTTTTTCAACATTAAAACAACATTTTTTAACATCAACACTAAAACAATATAAAAGCATATATTATTGCATCATCTATTGTTAGTTGGACTTTGTAACTTCATCCATTGAATTTATGTGAAATTATAAATTATCTTGCATATTTTCATAATATTCAAATTTTAAATTGAATAAAAAACTGTTTCAAATTTTTTTATAAGATAAATGTATGTAATATGATGGTGTATACTTAATCAAAGTTTTTTTATTTTTTTAAATTTTTTTTAGGGATTTCAACTCTTTTTTTTTTTTTTTAAATATACTTGACCGGTTAATCTGGTTAACCGTTCCGGTTAGTCTGATCGGTTAATAGTTCCGATTCGATTTTGCCAACATTGATTTGGATAATTATCCCTATCTGCTTGGTGGTCCAACACTGATGAAATCACCATAACTGACGCATCAGAAATTACCATGTGGATAATTATCTCTATCAGCGTGAAATCACCACAACTGATGCTTTTACTATAATTAAACCACCAAAAAACCAAATTACCCATGAGACCCAAAAAAAACAAAAAAAAAAAAAACAAAGAAGAAAATAAAACAAAAAACCACAATGTGGAGTATAAAGGGGGGAATTTTTTTTTAAAAAAGGGCTCTTTTAAGCAACTTAGGATAAAATCCTTAATTGGTTTTACCTCAAAAAGAATTTTGTTCTTGCTTTAGCGTGACTTTGTGAATGAGACTTAAGAAATCGGTGCGGTGCAGCGAAGAAATATTCAATGGGTGGGCAGATTCCAAGCCTTCAGTTCTTTCCATATATAAGAAGTTGATTGCAGCTGGCCTCAGAATTTGGGTATACAGGTGTAGTATATTTTTCTTTACTAATAAAATAGGATGAATGTTTTGGATTTTTTCAAGGAAATAGGGTTATTATGAGATCCTTGTGTAGTGGAGACACAGATGGAAGGGTACCAGTACTATCAACTAGATACAGTTTGAATGCTCTGGGGATTCCTACCTTAAGTCCTTGGAGACCCTGGTATCATGGCAAGCAGGTACACTCTAAACAGGGAAAGTCTACTACTAGCTATGGACTATGGAAAAATCTCTTTCTCATTTGATCGTCATTGCACAATCAATGAATGGAGGTCGATGGAGAACGGACCGACCATTGTGGTTGCAATGGGTTCACTCTGTTTTTCTTCATCCATCCATCCATCCATCCATCCATTGACACAGTGAATGATCAATTCAAGGCATAGAAACTTGAATTCGCATCCATCCATCCATCCATTGATACAGTGAATGATCAATTCAAGGAATAGAAACTTGAATTCGTTTGCATATGGCAAAAATTACATTTTCTTTGTTTTAGTCTTTAACAAATTTTTTATTTTAATTTTCCTCATTTTTCTTTTTGTAATTTATTCCAAGCTATTCTTGAGAGTAAATTCCCAACCATAAATTTGATTTTACTTCCCTACCTCGATACCTGTTTTGAGAGAAATCATTGCACATCCATTATGCAATTCCTTATTTCCTTGAAGTCCTGGCTCCCTCAGTTCCTGCTTTCTTGGCCCTATGATTTACTCATCTGCAAATGAATTTGTAATATCTTTTCATACAAACAATCCTGAAGCAACAATGTATTCTTCTCTTGCAATTCTAAAAAGTGATCCTGAGCTACATTTACTACAATCGCATAGCTAAAATCACACTTTCATAAAATCCATTAGGAAAAGTATATAACAAGACTATTTACCTTTTGGTACAAGGTGGTCATAATTAATCTTGACCTTTGGAAGTGAAATTGGGTGGCTGCATTTATTCCATTGACCAAACTCATAATTCAACCAAAATTTTTTTTAACTTTGTGATGCACCCAAGCTATTAAATTTTATCTCGGATGATTGCAAGTAATTGTAACCTCCATGTACTAAAGTTAAATGGTCCCATTGTTTACAACCCCAATACATTAAACCCAAAAGAACATTCTAGGAAATGACAATAAAATTTCCAGACCTCATAAACTAAACAAATATAGTAAATTACATGACCTACTGTCTTTCCAATACAAATTCAAGATTAGAAGATATACTAACCTAAGAACCTTCAGGGAAATGACATTAACACCTAATAAACTAAAACACAAATTAATGAATATGAATAAGCGTGCACAACAAAAAACTCAAAGAACATTCTTCCACAGAAAGAAGTCATGCAAAGTACCAAAACATCCTTACCAGAAATATCCAAGACAAAGCAAACAAAATGTTTTTAGAGATGCCACATGAAACTCGGTACATGAATTCCTCAGCCATATTGCATGACAATCCTAAAGTGATGCTGCTCACTCAACTTCACAGGAGGAAATATTGCAATTAGTTGTCTTTTTGAAGGTCAAGTGTCATGGTGTGCATATGAAACACAAAACTGCAGGGCTACTTTTATCATCGTAATGTCTGGCTCTAACACCAAATCACCATAGATATAATAACAAGCTTAGATCCATCACTAGATAAGTAAATAAAAATTGGTCATAAGTACTTTTCATTTATCAAATGAGATTATTTTGAATCTTTTACATGGCCCTGAGATACATATTTGACCATGTGCCAGTTAATAATAATTAACAAATACCTTTCCAAAATTAATAGTGACTAGGGTTTTACATTCTTTCCACAGATATCCTCCATTAAAATGAAGATGTGCATATTGGGCTACAGTTGTACATCATGAACTCTCAGAAAAAAAATTTTGTAGACAAAAAATGTCCTTTCTTCCCTTTGATTATAGTTTCACACCAAGAGAATTACACGAGTACTATTACTCACTTTCCCATTTGTAATGTGTACAAACAATTAGAAGAGTAAAATATGTACATTAATCAGGGTACGAGACTCACCAACATAGCATGGTGTGATAGCCCTTACACACCATTGGATCAGGGTGGGTTAAGTGAATCCCTGGCGATCAACATGTGGAGCCACTGATTAATATTCTTCCATGTTACCTCGAGGTTTTGTTGATCCCCTACCCTCCTATCCAATGGTAGGCATGATGCCAGCCACTGGAACGTTACCCTCAAAATATAGATATGGCATGTGGAGTCACTGATCAATATCCAAGCATATTACCTCAAGGTTTTGTGGATCCCCTGCCCTCCTGTCCAATGGTAGGCAAAATGCCGGCTGCTGGAACATTACCCTCAAATTTTTTAAAATATAGAAATTGTAGAATTTAATTGAAACATAAAACAGAAAACATGGAAGAATATTTCTCACAAAAAAGAAATGGAAGAATTTTGTTGATACTTAAACCATAGAATATAGTAGAATAAATAGAGCACAGCATAGTATGTTTGAAACATGTAACATAGCATGATGTAACAGAAACTCAGCAACATGTAATTCACTTCATTAGATTTGTTATGGATCAGGTGAGTGGATGGGTACAAGAATACGATGGCTTGACTTTTGCAACATTCAAGGGGGCTGGTCATGCAGTGCCTGTCTTCAAGCCAAACAGCTCTCTTGCTTTCTTTAAATCTTTCCTCTTTGGAGAATCACTACCTTCAGAAAGATACAAGAGTTAGGGGCCAAAGCTCCTCAACATACTTCGGTTCCCCAGAAAATTTTGCTCTTTTCGTTCGAAAGAGTGCATTATACTAGACATATACAAGAGTTAGGGTACATTATGCTAGATATACACATCAAGAGTTTATACTATGTGGAAATGGGAGAATTACATTTCCTAATATCCTTTTGCCATAGTTGCCATCATCAATGGCATAAACTAGTATCTACCAATATTGATCGATGTAACTTTTAAGATTCCAAAAGTGATAGATGGAAAGTTTTGGACTATAACCTTGTGGATTTGCAAGTGTTTTTGAAGTAATGGGAGAGGGGGGGAGAAATTTTCCAATACTAGCATTTGAGGTGGTGTCATTATTGATTCCAAATTTGTCATCATATTCGATGTTGATTACATTTCCGGAAATTATCATGAGGGCCACTTCAATCACAATATAAGTTGCATGCATAACCATGGGATGGACATGTTATTGTTCCCGGCCAACGAGGTACCAATTCTCCATGCACCAATTTGGTCCTCTTGTCTATGAGCAAGAAGGCCTAGCAACACACAAAGCAAAGTTAACTGTTGAAACAAACATGTGCTACTCAAAGTGGCTGTCGGCCTTGCAAACAATTCATCTAGGACATATACCTACTTAGTTTCAGGTAGAACAGTTGTCCCTGGTTTCCCAACCCATCAGCAAAAAAAAAGAAAAAAACAAGAAAAAGCAAGCAATTTAAGACTAAGCTAAATGATCATTTTCCTTAACTATCCCGCAGTAAAAAAAAATGGAAGTCTTAAGAGTTTCCTAAACAGATAGTTCAGTAACTGTTTTGGAGATGTGAGGAATTGCTTGGGAAAGGTTTTAGGTCACCCCACGCCTTGCACATCGAAAGGGCTTGTTGAGTTGTGCAGTGCAAGTTATTATCTCTCCTTTCTCAAATGGAACAATGCAAAAGTTTCCATAGCTTCTCTCCAAATCTGAAGAAAGTACATCTCAGCTTTCTCCTTCAAACTATGAGGAGACTCACGTCACCTTTTTATTTGTGCTATCAGTAGAGGAATGGCCTTTGTTACAATCTCTAATGATAACTGAAATGAGGACGAATTAATCAAAAAAGGCCCCTAGAATCAATCTCAGAAACAGACAAGATGTACGGTGCTCCACCGAATTGAAAACTAAATAGATTCATGACATGGATCTTTGTGCAAGGGCCAAAATATTATGTTCACAGTTCTGCTTCCTTGTTAGATTTAACATTATTGTTTTACACATAATCTTACTGCAAACGCACATTTTAGGAGGAAATTCAGACACAACATAATGTGAAATCCATAATTAAGAATACTTTACAATTCCATAGAACAAGACCCACATTAGATAAATGATCTTTCATCATTAAAGCGCAACATAAGGTCATTGGATGGATAGGAACTTCGGTAAGTAAATGGCAGATGACATTATTTAAGCAGATTTTCATATGATCATAACAGAAAATGGATATGGGAATGTTTGATGATTGTGACTAAAAAGTAGCTCAAAAATGACAACCCAAATAAAAAGTGTATCACATATTTCTAGATCCTAACTAGTTGCATGAAGACATTATAAACCAAGCTAGATGTAGAGAGGAATAGGGAGAATGTATCCAATAGTAGCACCTAAGATCTGTGATCCAAAACTCAATGAGTCCGACTCAAACTTGCCCGAGTTACTCGAACTCAACAGGCTGCCGAGTCTAGAACCAAAACCATAGGAAGGAACCTGTCAAATCTCATCTATTCCCATAATTTAATGTTGCGCTTTTAAGATTCCAATAGACAGCCAAGTTGAGCTGCCTGACTAAAACTTGAGACACCATCAGGTCCTAACTGAAATCCTTACTTTAAAACATTGCCCAAGATAATGTTACTATCGATTCCTAATTCAGAATAAGATATATTGATACAACTTGAGCAACTACTCAAAAGGTGCACTTTAGACACAACCACATATTACCATGGGATTTGTTCCCAGCCATGGTTCCTATAATAACATCTTGTCCAGGAGCAAAGAAGGCCTAGCAACTTCAGACGCTGAGCCAAGTTGTTTTAAGAAACACTTACTAAAATTGTTTGCATGATCAAACCCTTATCTGCCTGCCCTTGAAAGACTGCATAAATTTTAAAGATGAAAATAATGCAAAAGTTTTTCTACATTTTTCTCTCCAACTTGAGAAAATAATCAGGGCATGAGGGATCATCCAACTCCACTGAATTCTTCAAACCATAAAAATAAGGATTCCTTTTTATTGAAAAGAAGGAACTCACAGTACTTGTCAGTTTGTACAGTCAATGGAGGAATGCTCTGTCAAAACCTCATTCTGGTCTAAAGGAAAAAGTATTGAGTGCTACAAGAGAATTAGAGGCACAATTCCTTGAAGAAATGCACCCTAGAATGAATCTTAAAAACATATGCTCCTAGTAAAAAACCAAATGGATTCATGAATCATGACCTGTTTCTCACATAAGCAAAATTACTGCCAAACAATAGAACTACCCTCTGTTTAATTTTTGACCTATCTTCAGTAGTGGGCATTTGATAACCAACAAAACGTCTAATGCAGATCACCATCAAGGACATGTCTAATGAACTAGGATTTTGCAAAATAAATCACAAGGAAATATCCTAATATACTATAAGCACCATAGTTTTGCATGATAAAGCACAACAAAACATGGTATTCAAATATACAGTATTTTAGATATAATGCTATCTATAAAAAGGATAAAAGTAGGCCTAAAAGGACGTGGTTGGAAGTAGTTCGAAAAGATATAAGAACTTATGGCCTCACTGAGGGTATGACATTTAACAGAACAGATTGGTGGACCAGGATTCATGTAGCCGATCCCAAATAATTAGAAAAAGGCTATGATGATGATGATTATTATTATATAATAATATGTTATTATATTGCACCATAATAGTGACATATAATACTATTATGTTTTTATTACAATATTATGTTATAATAATTTATTGTAATGTCTATTATAATTTGTTCTTATAATTTGTTATTATAATTTATTATAACATATTATAATAACATTTATTATAATATTACTATAATATATCTTTATGATGATATGAACTAATTTACTATAATATTGTTATTATTATTATTATTATTATTATTATTATTATTATTATTATTATTATTATTAAACTGGTTTAACAACAAATTTCCAAAACCTGATTTTCAACTTAGTAGAGCCAAATATGGGATTTCTCATAAATTAGGTTTTTCTAGAAGCCTTCTTTGCTTTGCTAAATTTCTTCTTACCAGAATGCCAAAGAAATATCATCCTTTCTATTTGGCTGCAAAGAAGAACAAATATGGATGGATGGATGGAGCTTAAGATCTCTTTCTCTCTGTCTTTCCCTTTTTTTTTTTTTTTTTTTGTGAAGGTGTTATAATTGAGGGTGTTATAATTGAGGGTGTTATGTGGCTTTTAAAGGCCTTATGAGTTTGTATTGAAATACTTTTATCATTGTAAAACATAAACTCGGTGAGAGTGTGGACCCTCGAGGACCATACTAAAGGAATAATGTTTGCTTATAGCGGGCAGTGCTTATCGATCTAAGCCAGTCAGTTGGAAAACCCAAGGTACCTGTGCATAAAGAATTTACCGATGGGGGTTTTGGGTTAGCCCTTGATGAGGTCGGAGCTTATGCCTAGATGAGAGAGCCGAAGGACTGTGTGACTATTGTGTGTGATGGTATGCCTCTTGAGACGGGGGCCAAAACCTCATCCATATTCCATCACACGGCATGCATATTGATAGATTGTTTGGAAAAGCCTGATATCCACCTTTGGGTGAAGTGTAAACATGTGCGAAAGATACCCCTATGCGCCATAGAGCTGTGGTTGCATCAGGTCGTGGTGACCTTGACTTGTCTCTAAGGGAGGACCTGTAATCCACAGACCGGGATTGCAACTTCTTGATTCATCGACCTAACTTTGGTGACCCGCTAATGAGCCCCTGCTTGGACTGTGGGTCATGGGAAACACTGGGTCCGTTTGATAAAGCTAGTGTGGTCAGTAGTCTACAGTTGAAGGTGGAGTACCCCATTATTACAGATTGAATTTCTAAAACCATATGGATCATATTCCCATCATATTAATTTAATTGTATTCATTTTATTATTGAAATGATTTTAGTTTTATTATTTGAATTTTTATGAATCTCTCAATATTTTAATTATGAATTTTGGACTTATAAAAATACAGTTATTGATTTTACAAAATTGTAAAAAATCAAATATATATTAATTCTTTTTATTTAATTTTAAAACTTTTTTATAAAATTTCATGGGCCCACCATGTGGCATGTGGGTAGGGGGGGGGCACACATGTGCCACAAAGGGGTGGCACTTTGGATTCTCTTTAATTGCTTTGTGTTCAAGTCTTCAAGTTAGGGTAAGTTTGATTTGTGGCATGTGGTCAAACCTTGGAAGGAAAATATTGATCATGACTTTATTTGTTTTATAGCAAGTTTGCTTTAAAGGGATATGGTTAATTTGAATAGATAATAAATATTGACCTTATCTTATTTATATTTGGTAGTATTTATTTACTTGATAATATTTGACATATCCTTATAAAATATGTGACATGGATCATACAAGTTTATGGAATGCATGATATTTATTTTATTTAAATATATTGATGAGAAAATGGTTTAAAGTAAAGGAAGATAATGGTTCAAGCACTTTCCATAATGTTGATGGCTCATCTATGGAATGGATGGCTCAGATCTTTCACCCCACAAGTCACCTTGATCAACGGTCTAGATTCAATCTCATGAAAGAAACAAACTATGGGAAAATCCTAAGAAATCCTAAACCTAAATGTCCACTATAAATAGGGGTGCTCTCCTCCCAATTTGTACACCTCTCTCTCTCTCACCTCTCTCTCTTAAAGGGACATGCCCCACTCTCTCTCCTCCATATTTCTCTCTCTAATTTCCTCTCTCCAAAACCTTAGGTAGTAGTCTATCTCCTCTCTAGACCTAAGTTAATTTTAAGGGTTGGAAAAATTAGAGAGGGCCTAAGTTAATTTTGGTTAGTAAAGATTTTAAGGGGTGGTTACCTAGTTTGGCCGAAATCAGCTATCTCGGTTCAAGATTGAAGCTAGACCACATATCCCGCGTCATTGGATGTGGTGACTCGGTGTGGGGTGTAAAAAGCCCGGTTGAGGTAATCTCTGACATCTTTTCTTTTATTTATTTGTTTTTTTTATTTTATATTCTCAAGCATATTATTATGTTGTATGAATGACATCAAGTAGTTGAGATTTATTTTATTGATGTGTTATTTATTTTTGGAATTTCTATTATTTGTAATAAGACTATCTGTGAGTGATTTTATTGCCAAAATTATAAGGGGTTATTGTTATTAAAAAAAAAAGTTGTATTTCTCCTGCAAAAGATCACATAGGTCTTTCTTTCAAGTCAATAGTAAGAATGGATACTACGATGTGGTAACTGAGCATGGGGATGCTACCACCACGACCCCAGCCCCTTTCCTGCTTAGGATCTACCTTGAAGATCAAGGTTTGCTTATTTTTTGTTCTGTATCCATAAACCTATAGCTCTAAACCCTAGGTATCATACCAATGTAGCACCATAGCAAGTAGTTTATAACTCTTAGGAAAACTTCTAATTTCAATCAAACTACATGTCGAAATCTGTCAAAAGATATCCTAATCGATTCAGACTTATCCAGCACAGGTTCCTGAAAGCCACAAAAACTCGGACCCAACAAAACCCATCCAAATTGGACTAAGGCACTACTTATAAGGTCCACTAAAAGAAGAATGAAGAAGATAGTGAGACAACACCATTTTTTACCTTGACTGACTGAAATTGCACCCCCGGAGGCAATGATTAATGCCTCAACCATATTGCATCAAGGGATAAACGATATCTTACCAAAGCGATAAGACTTATCCGCTACTAAAGTCTCAAAAGTTTAAACTTTTTGAACTAACAAATCCCATCTCAATACGTTGCCTATGTGGATTTGGACCAACCAATCTTATCATCAATGGACACGTGGACCCACACATGCTATGATCAAAAGCGTGTCAAATCGAAATGTGGCACATTTCCCATGCTCATAACAATATGGAACTCTTAAAAAGAATATTTTGGCAAAAAGGAAGAAACGGATTTGAATGAGTAGGCTTTCTATTTTAGGTAAGTGTGAGAACCTTCAAAGTTAGGGTTAACATGGGAATCCCCCAACCTTCCCCTGGGGCAAAGAGGAGAATGTTAGAAGAAGCCCCACCAAGAGATAAGGGTGGCAATCGGGGCCGGGCCTCCCTAGGTCCAACCCAAGCCCAGTCCCGGCCCTATTAGGGTTGGGCCAGCTAAAATCAAATGAAGCTAAAGTAAAAGAAGAAACAAGAAAAAAAGGTCCCGACCGGATAGAACCGGGCCAGCACTGGCCCTAAGGCCATAGTTTTTGGGCCAAGCCTGGCCCTGGCCCTGTTAGGGTCGGGCCAGCCAAAATCAAATGAAGCTAAAGTAAAAGAAAGAACAAGAAAAAAAAGGGCTTCACTGGGCCAGCATTGGCCCTAAGGCCACAGTTTGTGGCCCAAGCCCTAATTTTTTAGGGCCCGGCCACCCAACCCACTGCCAGCCCTGTCAAGAGTGAGATACACTCGCACTGTCATGGGACTTTACCGACAGCCAAGAAAATGTATGACCCATAAGAGAGAGAAGAGAAAGACAGAGAGAAGCTGCACAGGTTTTTCATGCTTTTTCCCTCATCCAATGAAAAATTGGAATCCCAGTCAGGTTTCAACACCCACTAGTAATTCATAGGCCAAACCTAGGCTGAAAGCTGAACACATCAACCCAACACCCAAAAAATGGAGGCTCCACTCACCCATTGCACAAAAATGCCCAATTCCTGCCTAAAGGTCCATGTCAGATGGCACATAGCTGCTTGCCCAGTCAAAAACCATGGCCAGGTACGTCAATAACACTTTTCTTTTTTTAATAATTGTTTTTTACATTATGGACTTTTCTTACCATATTTGTAGTCGCTATATAGGAATCTGTTCATAGCAATATTATGCATTAATGTATAGCCCAATTTGGCTGCAGTATTTTGAGTATGTATGTTGTATATATGTTTCTCTCAATGTAAAAATATAACCTTTTCCTCGTTCCATTCCCAACTCTTCGAATTACTTTATGGAGTCTGCATTGGGAACAAGGGGAGAGTTTTGGTTGCCTCTTAAGAAGGAGTTTTCTTGGTCTAGTGAGGATTTGGTCACTAATTTGCCAGGCCAGCCCATGGTGGGGTTTGAGCACTATGCAGGTTATGTGACTGTGAATGAAGCGAATGGGAGGGCTCTCTTTTACTGGTTCTTTGAGGCTTCTCATCCAGAACAGAAGCCTCTAGTATTGTGGCTCAATGGAGGTAGTATCTATACAAACTATTAAGAGAATTTGGTCATAAGATGTTAGTTCAAAGCATTGAGATATTCTCCAATTTATATGAGACTTATCACCTTGTATTTAACTTCTAGATTTTAGTTGGTAGTCATTTGGGTTTTGCTTTTGATCTTGGTTTTTCAAGAAAAAAAGGTGCTTTGCATGTATTCATGAGGAGAAGGCTATTGTGTGTGTGTCATTTTCAAACTTGCCTTTTCACATTACCAACATGCCCTAAACAACAAGTGGAAACATGTAAATACAAAATTCATTAAAGTTTAAAAGACCATGGGACACCAAAAAGTATAGGCACGGACGCACTCGTCTTCGCAGCCACTTTTGAAAGGAGCTTGAATATTTATTTATGAAAATGTTCATATAAAATTTCAACCTTAGTTGAGGGATTGTCTGTTTCTTTTGTAGCGTGATGGTTTAAAATCCGTCACATAGTTCAAGAAAGTTTGTTGTAGACTTTCTTCCAAGTCAATGACACACCTTTAGCCACTTCATTTCAAATCTAATGGTTGATCGTGATTGATGATGTGAAATCTGATTGTTTAAATGGTGTTATATAGTTTCAAGAAAGTTTATTGTGAACTTTGTGCCATGAGACACCTTCAGCCACTTGATTTCAATGGCCGACAATGATTATGACTTTCTTGAATGAAAGTAAATGAACCTATTATCTACATTTTCAAGGAAAATATAACCAGCTTTGTATTCACATTATTGTAATAGAAAAATAATAATAAATGCACCTAAGTTCATCAGGACACGATTTGCTTTTCTTTCATTCTTTTCATTCAATGCTTTTCTGTTTTTCTATTTGATTTTTTTAGGCAATTCAATAGAGAAGACAGACCCTTACCCATTAAAAATGAGTAGGGTAGCTTTAGTGGTGGATATGAAAACCACCTCATGGTGACTATGGCCTAAGGTGGGTGCTAGGCACCATGACCCCAGCCCCTTTTCCTTTCTGTTTTGTATCTTTCCCTGAGCTGGGTTATGATGGTAC
This sequence comes from Amborella trichopoda, assembly GCF_054954075.1. Classification (NCBI taxonomy): domain Eukaryota; kingdom Viridiplantae; phylum Streptophyta; class Magnoliopsida; order Amborellales; family Amborellaceae; genus Amborella; species Amborella trichopoda. Next base: position 52,278,395 of record NC_142337.1, read on the forward strand.
ATGTGAGTCATGTTTTGCAGGTCCGGGGTGTTCTTCAGTGGGTTACGGGGCAACACAAGAGATTGGTCCTTTTTTGGTGGATTCCAAAGGCCTTTTAAGCTCAACCCTTTCGCTTGGAATGGGGGTAGGTGGTCACCTCCAGTGTTGTAAAGAGAGACTCGAGCCTGGTGCTGCCACCCAGGCTCAAGCTGAGTACTCGGCCCGAGTAGGCCAAGTTCTTGTCAAGGCAAAATAATGTTAAAAAAAAAAAAAAATTCAAAAAATATAATAAAGTATTTTTAAAGTAAAATTAAACAAAACACATCTAAATGCCGATAAAAAATTAATAAAACATAGATTCCAGAAAAAAAAAAGTCAATTTGTGGTAGGTAACTTTAGATATAATAAAAGGGAAAGGTTTCTATATTTCACCTACAACATAGAAGATCTATGCTTCCTCTACCATCCAGCTATCCAATTTTGATCAAGAGAGCCACTCACCATTTGATCTTAGATCCGATGTCTCAAAGTATTTTATTTTCAGTTTTTTATACAAATTGTATGAATATAAAATTTGGTAGGTGTCATCTTCTCATTGGGGCGTACCTATTAAAAATATTAAAAATAATTTTTTGATAAAATATAATGACCAAAATACCCCTGAAAGCTTTTAGGGATATTTTGATTATTTTATTTTATTGAAAATATTGTTTTTATATTTTTTAGTAGTGCGAGTATAATAGGATTGGACGTCCAGAATGTAGTGTCAAAATAGTTTATAGAAAAAAATTTAAAAATAAAATAGTGTAGAGAGGTGACATTGTGATTGGGGCAACCTTAACCCTACATTCTGGATGGTTGGATAAGATGAAGTATATAAGTTTTATGTTGTAAGGAAAACGTAGAAAGCTTGTCCATAATACAAAAGGCTCTAGTTAACATAGAAATGTGGTTTCAACATCAAGAATCTTTGTGACATCCTTAAAATATATTTTCATATCTAATTATAAAATTTAATGTTTAAAACATAGTGTAGGTCAAGCATATCTATAAAAAATTGAAAAACTTAAAAATTAATGTTCCAAAAATGCATCAACAAATGCACTAGTTCCAAAACTTGAAAAAAAAAAATTTCTCATGTCCATCCATCTTGATGTTGAGATATTCATTTGAGGATATTTGGGCATCAAAACGACTTCTTCTAGTGACATTTTTGAGATGGGCTCTAATTTGATTGTTTAGAGCCTCGGCTCTATATAAACTTTTTCCTAATAAAAAATATATATAAAAAAATAAATACTCATACCCAAAATACTTTTTCATCTTTACCAACACAATAGAAAAAACATGACAGAAAACATATTACTAAATAATTTCTTTCATTTTTTTTTTAATTTTTTTTAAGATCCTAGGTGAGTCCAAGCTGGCTCGCTTGGGTAATCAAACACTAGTTTTCTCCACTTTCCTGGTCCCCATTATCTAACTCCCTCGCCCCAGTAAAATTCTTTCACTACACTCGATTGCAGTAGCCAATATTGTATTTCTGGAGTCACCAGTCGGTGTGGGATTTTCTTATTCAAATACCACCTCAGACTACAAGCTTCTTGGTGATGATTTTACAGGTATGCTCTCTCTCTCTCTCTCTCTCTCACTGATCTTATTCCTTGGAATTTTTTTGGTGTAACAGCTCTTGAGTCTTACACATTTCTCCACAAGTGGTTCAACAAGTTCCCCTTATACAGGAACCGTAGTTTCTATATTGCAGGGGAGAGCTATGCAGGTTCTCTCTCTCTCTCTCTCTCTCTCTCTCTCTATCTCTCTCTCTCTCTCTCTCTCTCTCTCTCTCTCTCTCTCTCTCTCTCTCTCTCTCTCTCTCTTCAGTTCATTAACAATAAACAATGCAGGTAAATATGTTCCAGAGTTAGCAGAGCTCATACATGACAAGAACAAGGACCCTTCCATGTACATCGACCTAAAGGGCTTCGTGGTACGCCTTAACATGTCCCACGCATACAGAGAGAGAGAGAGGTTAGAGAGAGAGAGAGAGGGATTAAAACAGAGAGAGAGAGAGGGGGGAGGCTAGAGAGAGAGAGTCAGGAAATGCATGGAGGTTAGAGAGAGAAAGAGAGACTAAACTTTTGTTCACATTTGTACCTGGTCGGGTGGGTAATCCAGAGACGTGTGATGGGCACGATTGGGAAGGGTTAGTGGACTACGCATGGAGCCACGCAGTGGTTTCAGATGAGACCCATCAAATAATAAAAGACAACTGTAATTTCCATAGCAACGACACATGGAGCAACGAGCGTTGCAAAGATGGCGTGGACGAAGTGTTGAAGCAATATGGGGAAATTGACATTTACAGCCTCTACACTCCACGTTGTATTCCAAACGCTTCTCACTCTCAGGAAAGAAACAAGTTTTCCAACTCCTCTTCAACCAAGGTAACTTCTCTACTTTAATTTCCACTTCCACCATCAAAGGGTGCTGCTTGTTTAAGGAGTCCATTTTTAATAATCAAAGTAAGGTGGACCTCTAAACTTTTTTTGTGCAAGAAAAGCCCGTTATTATGGCTTGAAAATCTATCTGAAATTAATCTCCAAAAATGGTGAGCAAATCTGTAAACAATTAAGAATTTTAAAAAATAAAGATCTAAATAACGTGTTATAAAATGCACTATTTTTAGCACTCGATTTTATTTTTTTTATATATTGTCATAGCGTTTGGGATTATCATTGGAAGGTTTTTCAACAATATTTTTGATGATTTTTTTTTGAGATGTTTTACAACGTTGATGCTTTATATAAACTTTTTTTTTAGGCCGCTTGAAAGAGAAATCTCATCTTTGAGGCCACACTCCTAGTCCTCTCTTTCCCTTGGGAAAAATTACGTCCGTACCGTATGTAGCATATTCTGTAGGAATATTATATGCAAGGATGCCGGTACGAGATCTACGACATTGGACCGGTGTTTTTTTATGAAAAACACCTCCCGGCCATTTATTTTTCTATTTTCTTTTCCCCAATATTGTTTGAAACTTATAATATCAAACTTGGAAATTAATGTTTTATTTTTTTATTCTTTTAGAAGAATAAACAATCTGATGTTTCAAATATCGAACAGCTCTGGCTGTATGATATTTCAAATTTGGACTGCTTGTTATCCTTAAATTTAACATAAAACAAGCGGTCCAAGCTTAAAAAAATGGACTGGGAAACAATCGCAATTCTAAACCTCAGATCGATAACTTATGCACTTACCACGACTTGTTATGCCTAACTTAAACCATATTTAGAGTTGTTCGATATTTGAAACATAAAGATATGCCCTCCCCACCAACCTGAGAGGCTTATGGTTTGCAGGAAAAACAAATAACATCCCACTGACCGCTACTCCTAATATCGAACAAGAAACTACTTTGGAAAAAAAACATAAGTACTGCCCTTCTGCGTAACGTTCACATAAAATTGAACGAATATTTCCCTCTCCCTTTCCTATGATATTTCTCTCTTTTTTTTTTTTCTTTTTTTCCATGACATTTGTCGTTTTCTTTTTTCTTTCTTTTTTTCTCTATTTTTTTATATCGAAGTCCAATAAACCTATGGCAAAAGAAGGTACAGAAACCATGGCCCTCCTCCCGTCGGATTTTACATGAGATGGTTGAAACTTTTGTACCATGTTCTCCCGGCATGAGAAAATGATATCATGTCACCATGCCATTATAATATAATGAAACCACACTTTTAGAAAACTATATTTGTGGTATTTGTATGACTCAAAATTTTGCATACACACTCTCTTCATCTCAATAATCAATCTCAAAAAAAAATTGCACGTTATATATGGTCAAAATGAGTCCCCTCCAACAATGAATCTAGACCGTCCATTTGGTGAATTTTAAGATCTAAGCCTTTATGAATTCAAAATCAATTTTTTCTTTTTTAACATTGTTAATCTAATGATAATAAAGTTATCTAAAAGACTTGTAAAGAACAAAGATGCTTCTAAGGTTCAAATCTAAGTATCTCATCAAAATGGACGACTTATGTTAATTGGACTAAAAAATACTTTTTAAGTTGTGTTTTCAAATTTTTCTTTTTTGGTGATTGTTCATTAGAATGAAAAGAGTGTATTTTAAAATTTGGATCAAACAAATGGTTTTAACATAATTTTTTAAGATTGTTTCATTATATTACTATACAATCATTGCATGAAATCACTCATCTTTTAATAGTATTCTACATTTTAATCACCCTAAAAGATCTAGGTATTTTAGTACTACTTAGGAATTGCAAAGACAGCATCTCTCGAGAGGATATCTTTTGGAAAGTAAACTTTGATCTATATAGCCATAGAAACTCTATTTCATAAAAATCTGACCATCCAATTAGGTGGATAGATGTTGGAGAGAGAGGTGAACATATCATGCTCTGGTGGGTCTCCCTCACCCTCCATCTGATGATCAGAGGGTCATGGTACTTAAGACGTAGATGTTGTTTGGTCACGTAAATTTTAAGTTTTTCAATTAGCCAATATCCTACTCTAAGCACTTCGTGAGATATCGGTAATCTTGAATGCCAGTATTCTCTAAGTTACCTTGTAAGATATTGGTATATTTGAATATTTATCTTACCATTGTTAAATTTCCACAAGATTGTAGTGTTTTAAAACACCAATACTCACTCTAAGCATCTCAATTTCTCTTTTTGCAACACCAATATCTTACAAAAATAAGTCACTCTATAAGATATCGGTATTTTTGGACAACAAATATCTTAAAACTGCTTTGATTTGGGGGTAGATCAATGGGGAATAAAGGCTCCTACACGTTTCTAGAGACTTTTTTTTTTTTTAAATACCCCTGGTATGGTAAATTTTCCCTTAATTATTGCCAATGCAGTAAGTTCAATGTTTGAGTAATATTATGTTTTTCCAACCGATAAAACAGATGCTTCCTAGGGTATTGGGAGGGTACGACCCATGCCTTGACGACTATGCGACGGCTTCCTACAACCGTGCAGATGTTCAAAGAGCCCTTCACGTCACCGATGGCAACCACCTCAGGAACTGGACCATCTGCAAGTAACGCTTTTGCAACCTTAGTTAAAAAAAGAAAGGAAAAACTTTATAGAATTGAGGTGCATTATAAAAATTCATCAGAAAAGATTGTTCTAATATTGAAAAACTTTTGAATTGATTATTTCGACGTCGAGATTCATGAATATGAAAAATTAAAAATAAAAAAAATCAAGTTTCAAAAGTAGTGCTCTTTGCAACAAGTTATTTGGATTGTCCAGTTTCAAGATTTTAATATATTTGTAAATCTACTTGATTTGAATCATTTTTAGAGTTTAGAATTTTATAATTAGAGATGAAAATAAATTTTCAGGCTATCCTAAAAATTTGTTACACCAAAATTACATGTTATAATCAAATTTGGAGGTGCGTCTTAATTTCATTGTTTAAGGTCTACAACCTTATACAAACCGCATCCAAAAGAAAATAAGTAATAAAATACTTTTCTTTGTGGTTTGGAATTTCTTTTTTGGGAAATGTTACCCTAGAAAAGTTGTGTATAGCTTAAATAATCTTCTTTTAGAGTGTATACTGTACTCTGTGTGAGCATATCGTATATTTACTACCTCAGGATGAAGACGGACCTGGAATGGTTTTTTTGAACTAAAATTTTGGAAATTGCCTAATATTCCAAAGAAAAAAAAAATTGAATTTTGAATTTCTTAACAGATCTCACCCTTCAAAAATTGGACAGTTTCTATCAATCTAATGTGGTATTATTTTTTTCCAGCCCATAAAATATGCAATTTAGAAAAAAAAAAATTATGGACTATAGTATGTGGGTGTAAAAGGTTACCTCCCCAAATTTCATAGTCCTAAAAATACTCCTGGATTGAGTTTTCCCCAATTGAGTAAACCGACATTATGCTCTATCGGTAGCATAAAATCTCTTCTAGAGAGAAAATGATCCATTTCGAGAGGGGTGAAGTTTGTACAACGTGCCAGTCTTACAAACTATACAAGTAAGGCGCACATCAAAATTTTGTCGGACGATGGAACTCAAACTTTAGAGGGCGCGCAAATCTAAATTGTGTCGGAAGATGTAACTCAAACTTTAGAGGGTTTGAAAATTCATGCTTAACCTTAATTATGTAATTTAAAATTAAAACAAAAGTACAAATCGAAAGTATCTATAAGCGTTTGAAAATATATATTTAGATAACTTATTACAAAATATACTATTTTTAAGACTTGATTTTTAAATTTTTTTTATCCATATATCGTGCGGATGAATAACCAATTAAAATATAAAAAAAATTTCTCCATACTTTTTATATTTAGGTTTCATTTCACAATACACCCAAAGTTTTAAAAGATATATTGAAACATAAAAATTATAGATTTTATTTCTTCTAGTACTATAAGCTAATTTAAACTTGTTTTTTTAGGTCAAATTAATCTAAAAAAATATACCTTTTCTAAAAACCATCTTCCCAAACTTTTAGAGGAAAAGTACTTCATGGAGGTGAGAGATTATTAGGAGGAGAGACAAAGAAGTTTGGAGTATATAAGTGAAGAGAGACAAATAATTGAGTTAAAAAATAACATGCCTTTATCATATTTGTTTAGGTTAATCAAAAAATAAAACCTAAGAATATGAGATATAAAATTATTTTCCCTAAAATATATCGTCTAGATGGCTTCAAAGGTTTTGAAACTTCAAAACGTTCTCTTCTATCGGAATTTTACGGTGCACCTTACTTGAATAGAATAAGGTCACAGCCCTACAGAAACTTTTTCCTTCAGAAAGATACTAAGTTACATGCTGTTGGCGCATCAGAAATTACCATTTGGATAATTATCTCTATGTGCGTGGTGGTCCAACACTGATGAAATCGCCACAACTGATGCTTTTATTATAACTAAACGACCAAAAAACGAAACAACCCATAAGACGAAAAAAAAAAAACACAGAAAAAAAAATTACAATGTGGACTATGAAGGGGGGAAATTTTTTTTTAAAAAAGGCTCTTTTCAGCAACTTCTGGTAAAATCCTTAATTGGTTTTACCTCAAAAAAGAATTTGTTCTTGCTTTAGAGTGACTTTGTGAATGAGACTTAAGCAATCGGTGCGGTGCAGCGAAGAAATATTCAAGGGGGGGGGCAGATTCCAAGCCTTCAGTTCTTCCCATATAAAAGAAGTTGATTGCAGCTGGCCTCAGAATTTGGGTTTACAGGTGCAGTATATTTTTCTTTACTAATAAAATAGGATGAATGTTTTGGATTTTTTCAAGGAAATAGGGTTATTATGAGTTCCTTCTTGTGTAGTGGAGACACGGATGGAAGGGTACCAGTACTATCAACTAGATACAGTTTGAATGCTCTGGGGATTCCTACCTTAAGCCCTTGGAGACCCTGGTATCATGACAAGCAGGTACCCTCTAAACAGGGTAAGTCTACTACTATCTATGGACTATGGAAAACTCTCCTTCTCATTTGATCGTCATTGCACAATCAATGAATGGAGGTCGATGGAGAACGGAACCACCATTGCGGTTGCAATGGGTTCACTCTGTTTTTCTTCATCCATCCATCCATCCATCCATTGATACAGTGAATGATCAATTCAAGGCATAGAAACTTGAATTCGCATCCATCCATCCATCCATTGATACAGTAAATGATCAACTCAAGGAATAGAAACTTGAATTCTTTTGAATATGACAAAAATTACATTTTCTTTGTTTTAGTCTTTAACAAATTTTTTAATTTAATTTTCCTCATTTTTCTTTTTGTAATTTATTCCAAGCTATTCTTGAGAGTAAATTCCCAACCATAAATTTTATTTTACTTCCCTACCTCGATACCTGTTTTGAGAGAAATCATTGCTCATCCATTCTGTAATTCCTTATTTCCTTGAAGTCCTGGCTCCCTCAGTTCCTGCTTTCTTGGCCCTATGATTTTCTCATCTGCAAATGGATTTGTACTATCTTTTCATACAAACTATCCTAAAGCAACAAAGTATTCTTCTCTTGCAGTTCTAAAAAGTGATCCTAAGCTACATTTACTACTATCACATAGCTAAAATCAAACTTCAATAAAATCCATTAGGAAAAGTATATAACAAGACCATTTACCTTTGGTACAAAGTGGTCACAATTAATCTTGACCATTGGATGTAAAGTTGGGTGGATGCATTTATTCCATTGACCAAACTCCAAGTTCAACCGAAAATTTCTTGAACTTTGTGATACACCCAAGCTATTAAATACCTTTGGTACAAGGTGGTCACAATTAATCTTGACCTTTGGATGTAAAGTGGGGGGCTGCATTTATTCCATTGACCAAACTCAAAGTTCAACCGAAAATTTCTTGAACTTTGTGGTACACCCAAGCTATTAAATTTCGCATCAGATGATTGCAAGTAATTGTGACCTCCATGTAGATAAATGGTCTCATTGTATATAACCCCAATACATTAAACCCAAAAGAACATTCTAGGAAATGACAAGAAAATTTTCAGGCCTCGTAAACTAAACAAATATAGTAAATTACATGACCTACTGTCTTTCCAATACAAATTCAAGATTAGAAGATATACTAACCTAAAAGAACCTTCAAGGAAATGACATTAACACCTAATAAACTAAAACACAAATTAATGAATATGAATAAGCGTGCACAACAAAAAACTCAAAGAACATTCTTTCACAGAAAAAAGTCAAGCAAAGTACCGAAACACCCTTACCAGAAATATCCAAGACAAAGCAAACAAAATGTTTTTACAGATGCCACATGAAACTCGGTACATGAATTCCTCAGCTATATTGCATGACAATCCTAAAGTGATGCTGCACACTCAACTTCACAGGAGGAAATATTGCAATTAGTTGTCTTTTTGAAGGTCAAGTGTCATGGTGTGTATGAAACACAAAACTGCAGGGCTACTTTTCTCATCAAAATGTCCAACTCTAACACCAAATCACCATAGATATAATATCAAGCTTAGATCCATCTCTAGATAAGTAAACAAAAAATTAGTCGTTCATTTATCAAATGAGATTATTTTGAATCTTTTACATGGCCCTGAAATACATATTTGACCATGTGCAAGTTAATAACAATTAACAAATACCTTTCCGAAATTAGTAGTGACTAGTGTTTTACATTCTTTCCACAGATATCCTCCATTAAAATCAAGATGTGCATTTTGGGCTGCAGTTATACATCATGAACTCTCAGAAAATTTTTTTCGTGAAAAAAAGAGTCCTTTCTTCCCTTTGATTATAGTTTCATACCAAGAGAATGACACGAGTAATATTACTCTCTTTCCCATTATAATTTGTACAAACAATTAGAAGATATGGACACTAATCAGGGGACGAGACTCGCCAACATAGCATGGTGTGATAGCCCTTACACACCGTTGGATCAGGGTGGATTAAGTGAATCCCTGGCGATCAACATGTGGAGACACTGATCAATATTCTTCCATGTTACCTCGAGGTTTTGTGGATCCCCTGCCCTCCTATCCAATGGTAGGCATGATGCCAGCCGCTGGAATGTTACCCTCAAAATATAGATATGGCATGTGGAGCCACTGGTCAATATCCTTGCACATTACCTCTAAGGTTTTGTGAATCCCCTGCCCTACTGTCCAATGGTAGGTATAATGCCAGCTGCTGGAACATTACCCTCAATTTTTAAAAAATATAGAAATTCTAGAATTTAATTGAAACATAAAACAGAAAACATGGAAGGATATTTCTCAAAAAATAAAAAATGGAAGAATTTGGTTGATACTTAAACCATAGAATATGGTAGAATAAAACATAGAGCACAGCATAGTATGATTGAAACATGTAAGACAGGAACATAGCTGTGTTTAATTGAAACACAAAAAGATAGAACATAGCATAATTTAAGTAGCCAGCAAAAGGAACATAGTATGTAACTAAAACTCAGCAACATGTAATTCACTTCATTAGATTTGTTATGGATCAGGTGAGCGGATGGGTACAAGAATACGATGGCTTGACTTTTGCAACATTCAAGGGGGCTGGTCATGCAGTGCCTATCTTCAAGCCAAAAAGCTCTCTTGCTTTCTTTAAATCTTTCCTCTTTGGAGAATCACTACCTTCAGAAAGATACAAGAGTTAGGGGCCAAAGCTCCTCAACATACTTCGGTTCCCCAGAAAAATTTGCTCTTTTTGTTCGAAAGAGTGCATTATACTAGATATATACAAGAGTTAGGGTACATTATGCTAGATATACACATCAAGAGTTTATACTATGTGGAAATCGGGGAATTACATTTCCCAATAGGTTCCTTTTGCTATAGTTGCCATCATCAATGGCATAAACTAGTATCTACCAATATTGGTCGATGTAATTTTTAAGATTCCAAAAGTGATAGATGGAAAGTTTTGGACTATAACCTTGTGGATTTGCAAGTGTTTTTGAAGTAATGGGAGAGGGGGGGAGAAATTTTCCAATACTGGCATTTGAGGTAGTGTCATTGTTGATTCCAAATTTGTCATCATATGCTATGTTGATTAGAATTCCAGCAATTACCATGAGGCCCACTTCAAGTACAATGTAAGTGGCATGCATATCCATGGGATGGACATGTTATTGCTCCTGGCCGACGGGGTACCAATTCTCCATGCACCAATTTGGTACTCTTGTCCATGAGCAACAAGGCCTAGCAACACACAAAGCAAAGGTAACTTTTGAAACAAACATGTGCTATTCAAATTGGTTGTGGGCCCTGCAAAAAATTCATGTAGGACATATACCTACTTAGCTTCAGGTAGAACAGTCGTCCCTGGTTTCCCAACCCATCAGCAAAAAAAAGAAAAGACAAAAAAAAGCAAACAATTTAAGACTAAGCTAAATGATCATTTTCCTTAACCATCCTGCAGTAAAAAAAAATGGAAGTCTTAAAAGTTTCCTAAACAGATATTTCAGTGACTGTTTTGGAGATGTGAGGAATTGCTTGGGAAAGGTTTTAGGTCACCCCACGCCTCGCACGTCGAAAGGGCTTGTTGAGTTGTGCAGTGCAAGTTATTATCTCTCCTTTCTCAAATGGAACAATCAAAAGTTTCCATAGCTTCCCTCCAAATCTAAAGAAAGTATATGAGCTGAGAAAGGTATTCATCTCAGCTTTCTCCTTCAAACCGAGGAGACCCACGTCACCTTTTTATTTGTGCTATCAGTAGAGGAATGGCCTTTGTTACAATCTCTAAAGATAACTGAAATGAGGACGAATTAATCCAAAAAGACCCCTAGAATCAATCTCAGAAACAGACAAGATGTAGGGAGCTCCACCGTATTGAAAACTAAATAGATTCATGACATGGATCTTTGTGCAAGGACCAAAATATTATGTTCAAAGTTCTGCTTCCTTGTTAGATTTAACAATATTGTTTTACACATAATCCTACTGCGAACGCACATTTTAGGAGGAAATTCAGAAACAACATAATGTGAAATCCATAATTAAGAATACTTTACAATTCCATAGAACAAGACCCACATTAGATAAATGATCTTTCATCATTAAAGCGCAACATAAGGTCATTGGATGGATGGGAACTTCGGTAAGTAAATGGCAGATGACATTATTTAAGCAGATTTTCATATGATCATAACAGAAAATGGATATGGGAATGTTTGATGATTGTGACTAAAAAGTAGCTCAAAATGGACAACCCAAATAAAAAGTGTATCACATATTTCTCAATCCTAGATCCTAACAAGTTGCATGAAGACATTATAAACCAAGCCTAGAAATGTGTAAATGTTATAACCTAAAAGTTATCACTCAATGCTAATGCACCAGAAAAATGACATTGATGCACGTTATAATGCACTAAAACACAAGTGTATACTTGCCACTATAATTACAAGCATAACCATGAATGAAGTAAATATATAAATGATAACATGCACACACGTTGGTCATAAATACACTGTTATGCAAAGCATGCCTGAAGCCGTCAAGTAACTCTCAAATCTCAAATGTTCTCTTTTATATCAGGGCACCAAAACCAAAATTAACCATACACAACCATTAAAGGGGCTCTAAAATCTCATATGTTCTCTATAGCATTTGTGCATCGAAAGCAAAATTTTAGATGACCGAAATTCCATGTCATTCAAACCCAAAACCCAAATCACAGCAATGCCATTCACATCCATTCTAAAATATAGAGAGAGAGGGAGAGAGAGAAGAGGGGGTAGCGACAACCCATCCGCTTATTTCTTCAAAGGAGGATTTCCAGACTAACAGCACAATGTGACAGATTCACAGTTTCATAATTTCATTACATAAAGAAAGAGAGAGAGAGAGAGAGACCATTTCCTATTGCTCTCAAAAGTAATTCTCTAAACAAACACCATTCATCTTCATTCTACATGAATCAGTGAAACGCGTTACTTGAACTGGGCAAGGCTGCCGAGTCTAAACCCCGACTCAAGGTATATTTTATTTGTAATCAATTATAAATTTGTTAATATATATATTGATTCAATTTTTGTATTTATCAGTTAACAGTTAATTTATAATTAGGTTTTTATAAACTTTATATTTTTTATGAATTTTTAATTTTTCTATTTTCTATTATGAAAAAAATTGATATTTAACCAGTTTTCTAATTTTCTGTATTTTAAAAACTTTTTCTACATATTTTATATACTTTTATGTTCTTTATCATTTCTTTTAATTTTCCCTATTTTACCATGTTCTAGCATTTTCCCCATTCTTTTAATTTTTTTGGCAGCTCTCTCTTTAGTTCCATCCTTCCACGATAACTACCTTTAGAAAGATACAAGCGATATGGGCCAAAGGTCCTTAGATCCACTTTTGAATACCCGCAAAAATTTTATCTCTTTTTTTCTTTTTTTTATTAATATAGTATAGTATAAAAAATATAAGTCAAGAGGTAAAGTGCATTGCACCAATCATGTAACAAGAGTTTGTACCATGTGGAAATGGGAGAAGAATGAATTGTACATGTACGTGTTAAAAAGTTTATCTACTAGGAGGAAAAAAAGAGAATCCTACTTACCCAAAAAAAAAAAATAGAGAATCCTAATTCCCAATAGGACCTTTTTTTACTACAGTAGCCATCTTCAATAGTTTGTACTCTAAGTCTTCCAAAATTTGGCTCTAAAGTCTTACGATTTCAAAAGAGGATGGATACTATATAGGTGTATAAGGTTCATGCACATATGGTCGTGAGCTAGATGTAGAGAGGAATAGGGAGAAAGTATACAATAGTAGCACCTATCTGTGTTCCAAAACTCAATGAGTCCGACTCAAACTCGCCCGAGTTACTCAGACTCAACAAGCTGCCAAGTCTAGAACCAAAACCATAAGAAGGAACCTGTCAAATCTCATCTATTCCCATAATTTAATGTTGAGCTTTTAAGATTCCGATAGACAGACTTGAGACCCCATCAGGTCCTAACTGAAATCATCACTTTAAAACATTGCCCAAGATAATGTTACTATTGATTCCTAATTCAGAATAACATATATTGATACAACTTGAGCAACTACTCAAAAGGTGCACTTTAGACAAACACCTCAAAAGGTGCACTTTAGACAAACACCTATTAGCATGGGATTTGTTCCCAGCCATGGTTCCTATAATAACTTCTTGTCCGGGAGCAAAGAAGCCCTAGCAACTTCAGACACAGAGCCAAGCTGTTTTAAGAAACACTTACTAAAATTGTTTGCATGATCAGACCCTTATCTGCCTGCCCTTGAAAGACTGCATAAATTTCAAAGATGAAAATAATGCAAAAGTTTTTCTACATTTTTCTCTCCAACTTGAGAAAATAATCAGGACATGAGGGATCATCCAACTCCACTGAATTCTTCAAACCATGCAAATAGGGATTCCTTTTTATTGAAAAGAAGGGACTCACATTGCTTGTCTATTTGTACAGTCAATGGAGGAATGCTGTCACAACCTCATTCTGGTCTAAAGAAAAAAGTATTGAGTGCTACAAGAGAATTAGAGGCACAATTCCTTTAAGAAATGCACCATAGAATGAATCTTAAAAACATATGCTCCTAGTAAAAAACCAAATGGATTCATGAATCATGACCTGTTTCTCACATAAGCAAAATTACTGCCAAACAATAGAACTACCCTCTGTTTAATTTTTGACCTATCTTCAGTAGAGGGCATTTGATAACCAACAAAACATCTAATGCAGATCACCATCAAGGAAATGTCTAATGAACCAGGATTTTGCAAAATAAATCACAAGGAAATATCCTAATATACTATAAGCACCACAGTTTTGCATGATAAAGCACAACAAAACATGGTATTTCAAATATACAGTATTTTAGATATAATGCTACCTATAAAAAGGACAAAAATTGTCTCACAAGGATTTTATTTGCAATATGGTGCCATTTCCACTTATTTAACAAAGGGTGTGGTTTCTATACAGTTGCAACCTTAAACAATCCAAGTAAGGCACACCTTAAAATTTTATAACATGTAACTTTGCAGTAAAAAATACTTAGTATTATCTTAAAATCTATTTTCATACCTAATTAGAAAATTTTAAATTCCAAAAATAGTTAAAATCAAGTAGATCAATAAATATATGAAAATATTGAAAATGGACAGTCTAGATAATGTGTTGCAAGATGCACTATTTTCAAGACTCAAACCATTTTTTTTTCATATTCATGCATCTTGATGTCAAGATGATCAATTAGAGGGTTTTTTCAACATTAAAATAACATTTCCAATAGATTTTTGAGGTGCATATGCAATTCTGCATTTTAAGGTTGCAACCTTACATTAACTTTTCCCTTTAGCAAATGCTTAACAGAGGGCCATAATAGGTAAATGAGCTTGAAATACTAAATCCTAACAGAATCTTCATTGAATCACTGGGAACTTGGATGAATACAGAGGATAGAAGATTTAGAGAATTTTCATGTCAACAAAATAAAATTGCAACATATCGGATATTTGAGGATTGATCAGATTCCCAAATACAAATGTTTCCAAATAATTTCTAGACAACGCACCACAAATGCTCTTAAACCAAGTATAAGAATCTATGAACATCAAAAGATAATAAAAATACTTTCAAATAATATCTAGGCAACATTTAGCACCATAAAGCTTCTAAAACCAAGGATCAGAATATATCAATGCTCAAAGCTATAAGTCACTGCTATCCAGCATTAAACATGACTGTATTGCACTAAAATACACCTTGTGCATCATAAGCTACTCAGAACAAATCAATACCATTCATGTACATTCAAGAGAGAGGAACTCAGTAAGCAAGAATGTGTTGCACTAAAATACCCCATGTACATTATAAACATTTACTCAGAAGTCAAAACAAGGCGATGCCATTCATATAGAGTCAAGAGAGAGGAACTTAGTAAATAACATAAAGACTGAGAGAAAGAAAAAGAGATTAAAAGGAATTTCCAATTTTAATTTCAGAAGCCAATTTCTACAAGAACAGCGGCACAGACTGCATTCAAAATATAATGGAAAAGAGAAGCCATGTCCTAATTCATGTTCCTGAGTAAATCTCTACAAGAAAACACCATTCACCTTCACTCTACAGAGATTGATAGAGAGAGAGAGAGAGATACATGTAGAGAGAGAAAGAAATATAGGGAAAGAGAGAGAGAGAGAAATTGAGAGAGAAAGATAGCATGACAGAGAGAGAGGCACTGGCCCTCTCATTTTCAAACCCAAGCGGAAACCCTAACCCTAACCGCCAAACCCATAGAGGGTCCTCCCCTGCCTCTTGAGAGCATAAACCACATCCATGGCTGTCACAGTCTTCCTCCTGGCGTGCTCAGTGTATGTCACAGCGTCTCTGATGACATTCTCCAAGAAAATTTTCAGAACACCCCTCGTCTCCTCATAGATGAGGCCGCTGATACGCTTAACCCCTCCCCTTCTCGCTAAACGCCTAATGGCTGGCTTTGTGATCCCCTGAATGTTATCTCGAAGCACCTTCCTGTGCCTCTTAGCTCCTCCCTTTCCCAAACCCTTGCCACCCTTCCCTCTTCCTGACATTCTCCCTTTCTCTCTCTAAAGGAAAACCGCCTCCCACTCTCTCTCTAGAGAGATCCCTTTATTTGCTTCTCCCTCCGACTGTAAAACGTCTGCTTCGAAACCGCTTCTCCTTTAATTGCTTATCCCTTTGTTTGTTTTTATAGGCGATGAGGATATTGGGGACCGTTGGATTGGGGACGATCCGAGTGAGGAGGCTGGGGGTTTTCCGGACCGTCCGATTGGTTTTGGTGGAATGTGATTGGTCAGCTGTGGACATTGTGGATTGAAATGAGGGGGTTTTGTGTTTTTTATAAGATAAAGATGGAAAGTCATCATTTTTTAAACTTGAAATTATGAATAAAAAACACAATCGGCGCTCCCGCCAATTGCAATGTAGAAGCTTGCTCAAAATTTACAATCGGCGCTCCCGCCAACTGAAAACAGGCTTTTTCAAAATTTTCACAGGACGAGCCAAAATTTGGAACCGCCTGAATTAGCTGGCTGAAAAATAAAGAAAAGGAAAATTGTTTCATGCGACTGGACTGGACTGCATTTCTACATATAAAAACAATAAAAATTAATGGTCCAAATATTTCTTTACTAGATTTATTATTTTTATTTTTAAATATTCATGATCTCCATGTTAGAGATTACATGTCTTTAAAAATTCAGTCTTAAAATCCATTTCAAAAAAACTAATGGTCCAAATATTTTTTTACTTGAATTATTATTTTTATTTAATAAATCTTTTTTTGAGATTGTTGGATGATTTATTAACACTATCTCTTTTTGAGATGTAAGGATGAATGAGAGAAGAACGTAAGAATACTAAAATCAACAAAGATGGGGCATTGAATGCCATAACATTCCCATTATGGAAAAGAACCAATGCTACTTTAGTGCACAAGGAACCCATAAGAATACAACTTTCACAACTATCTCAGATCTTCATTATCTAAAAAGGTAATAAATTAGCAACGCCACACATACTTCTTTGGGAATCATTGCATATGTTAATAATACCATCTCTTCTCAATTAATATTTCTTCCCAACAAAAAGAAAAAAGAAAAACAAAAAGGTAAACTGAAAAGTGCTGCGTAATCACCCGTCCACCATGTGAATTATGAAATTCTCTGCATATTCTTCAAAGATGAGACCCAAGATTTGTGTCATATTTCCTCTTACACCCTCATTCGAGTTATATGGTTATTGAACCATGGAGATTTAAGAACTGAAAGATTAACCCTTGGTCTGAAACCAAAGCCACGAAGGGGTGTGGCCCATGATCCTCGGCTAGGCTTGTTGCACTTGCGTAGACAAGCCTGACTTTTAGAAGCCAATCTATTTTCTTTGGGCATAGATGCATTCACATGAACATCGAGGCGGCTTTGCTCATCCTTAAGGGGGGTAAGTTTACTTGCTTTCATTGTAAGATCTTCATAAAAGGCTTTATTGATTTCATGGAGAAGTTGTGTAGGAGAATCAAAGGCATTGGTGCCATTGAAGAACATTTGGAATGCTTTGAGAGTTCCTAAATGAATCATTTTACATTGACGAGGCAAGCTATCATTGTAATCTATCAGAATTTTCTCCACCAATTCTTTTTTCTTTTGATCCAATATCTTCTCAATGCATGCTATTGCATCTTGGGTCGTTGCATTTGGGTTTGCCTTCATGATCAATACAACGAGGTTGGATTTCCCCTCCTTACTTTCTTTCTGAAAAGACAGCTATAACTGATTATTACTGTGTATTGAATGGACACATCAGACCTTGACATACACAAAATAAGATGTAATCCTTTAGTAACTAAATTGAATCTAGATTATAGATTTCAAAAATTTGAAATTTGGGTTACCTCATAGCTTTGCAAGTCGTTTAAGAGGCGTGCACAAAGCATGGTGAGTTCCGAGACCTTTTCATAACGAGCATGGTGCGGTATTTCATTTGAGAGCTCTAGAGGAGACAAATATATAGCATGATCACTGACTAGATCAGCTGCAATTGACGTCATCCCAACTTCTATGTATTCCTCTATGGATGGGAGGTAATTGTTTCTGCTCCACTCAGCCTCTTTAAGCCATGCATTCACTGCTCCATTCCACTGCCATTACATTCATGAGATTCTCTACTATTGAAATCCATAAGAAATAGAATAAATTTTATTTCATCACCATGATGGATTAAAAGAAGCTTACCATTTGTCGAAGATCGATAGTAATGTCTCGCCCTTGTTGGTGAAAGGCTTCCTTTGCAATTGTATTAACATGGTCATGTACTGCAGAAAAGAGAACCTTCCCATCCCGAATTAGATTTCTTCCATCCCATCTGAGACTCAATAAAGTGCCAACCATAGTATTAGACCATGTCTCTTCCATTCCCATGCAAATAATGTAGTTAAAGTATGGTGTGGTAGTGCAAGGATTCAAATTGCACATAATGGTTGTTTATTTTTGGATGAGGATTTTAACATTTGGCCATAATTTCCTGAGTCAAAACACCTTGTAAAATCAACTCATTAAGGGGTTTGAAGATCCCGATTAATATTGTAGAGTTTATATTTTATTTTCATTTCACTCACTTACTTCATCAAAACATACATTAAAAAGTTCCCAAATTGCTCGTATTCAGGGCTGTGATGCGAACAAGAATGTAATTAAATAATTTGATCCACCCTAAACAAGCAGGGTTATGTCATTTGATTGGGGCTTCTTGGGTGGGTCGAAATACTAAAACGCTCTCTCTTATTCATGGTTCCTAACCTTGAATGGGGGTGATTTGGATTTTTTTTTTATATGAGGAGGTACCTGGAGGGAAACCCAAATTAAGAAAATAAATCTCCCAAGGGTAATTGAGATTGTTTAACCCCTAAATGATGGGTTGGTTATGGGTTATGACCCCTAAATTATGCTTTTCTATTTTTGAACTTTTTTAATTATTTCATTTCTTTTGAGATGAATTCAGAAATCGTATTGGCCGCTGGGAAACATCCGAGAATTAGTAGCTAATAAGGGGTCCAACTTACACCTTTTGATTGCAGCTGTAAAACTCTGAAGCTCATCCATGGATCCATGAAAATCGAAAAAGTCATCAATAACTGTAACAAGGATCGCAGTCTGGGCACTTGCCAGTCGTGCTAAGGACAAGTGTGGATGATAGCATGTAGTGGCACTTGCAAAGTAGCAATAAACAGTCTTTTCTCGCCCAAACCCTAGGTCACGGATTCCACTCTTTTTTGCCCACCTATTTCAGCAAGTAATTTAGCATCAACCCAAAAGGATGTAAAGTACCCACTTAAGAAAAGACTTCTAATTTTATTAAATTTTGTCAAAACTTTCCAGGTTCAGATTGAAATTGGTCATGCCATGGATCCTAAATTCAAAGACCTTGAGAAATTTAAAGGTACCAAAACATGAAAAATCTTAGAATTGGACTCAAAAATAGAGTTTTATTATACAATACCTTTCAAGCTTTCCCAGTTCATCCTTAAAGTTCGACTGGCGTAAGGTGTAGTTTCTTTTGGCGAGTTCTGCCAACATGTTATGGGTTCGAGCAGCCAATCTACAAATTGCAGTAATTAGAGCAATTAAATTTATATTTTTTTTGCAAGGAAGAGAATCACTAATAAAAGTGTTACAAGTATTACCCATAAATGATGCGAGGTATAAAATATTAGAATAGGTTTGATATTTTAACTTATGGCTTCCATAGATAATGTGTGCAGGCGACGAGATTTGAATCGGTTTTTGGCGAGTCAAAAGAGACCCCTAAGAGTAGAGAGGGCTACAAAAATAAGAGGTTGGTATTTCTGTAAAATATTAAAGGATTTGATTTGGAGAGAGAGAGATATGTTAGTGTCCTTAGGGAGCTAGATAGGAAAAATGTTAAGAGTGATTAGAATGCATATACACAGAACCTGAGTTTACTTGGTTCTTGAGTTAACCCTAAGGGGAACTTCATGAAGGCATTGTTCTGTGGTAAGTTTTAAAATATAGAGGAAATGAATATAAATTATCCTTTTCCTTTGGAAATGGATGGCATAGACAAATCAATATAGTCTACAATTATTGCCTAATAACCGGAAAAAAAAAGATAGAGTTTCCTACCCGAAAGAGCAAGCCTTCCCCATCCACGGCATTTCATTATTTTCAAATTGTTGAATGTGCCAAAAATGTACCAAATGGTCGAGTCGCGCAAGCCATGGAGCACTGAGTTCAAACTCAATCTACAAAACACAACCATAGGCATTAGTAAACCAATACATATTGATTAAAATGCCAAGCAGTCCCACATATTATAGTGATTAAAGTAGAGAAAATCAATTAGTACAATATTAAAATGATCAATGTTTAGGGCTTAAAGTTTAGGGTTTTGGATTTAGGGTTTTATGGTAACAATTATCGTCATCCCATCAATAGGTAAGATAGAAGACCTGATGAGAGTGGGTGTTGCAAACCATGCTATTGTAATGATTATAAGAATCATTTTAGGGTAATCACAAAACATATCCCCATTTTCCCCCAAAAAAAAAAAACCAAATTCATTAAATTTATATCCTTGCGCACTTTGTCATGGTTTAGTTTTTTTGTTTTTTTACTCAAAATGTCCTTCACATACCTGATAGAGACATCATAGACCTAATAGGTTTGTGATGATTCAAGGACCTTGAACTCTAGTGATAGGCCGGTCTTTTGATCCCCAAAGTTGTAAAAGGATCATCACTATGCTAATAGGAATGTGATGGTCCAAGAACCTTATTGACGGACCATCATGGTCTTAAGGGGACCAGGTCCTTTAAGGGATTATGGTGTTAAATGGTCTTTTAGGGGGTTAAAGAATGAAAGTTCCATCGCTGTCCTATTCATATCATGATGGTCTGTCAATAAGGGTGCAAGGACTATCATAATCATGTTAGGACTGTGATGGTGCTTTTACAACTGTATATGTCAAGGGATTGGTCTGTCACTAGCATGGAACATGCTTGGAACATCACGGCCTATTAGATGCATGATGATTCTTCACGGCCCTACGAGTCCATGAAGCGTATGGGTATGGATGTAGATTTAAAAAAATTTGGGTATTTTTAAAAAATTTGAGAAAAGGGAATACTTTTGATCATTACCCATGATTATATGATATCTTTGAAAAAGAAAATCCAGGAGCTTTCTTTAGTTGAACATTCAAACGCGTCTCTCCCCCAATAAAAATCAAATACTATCTTGTATGAACTGAATTCTATAATTATACATTAATGCAATTCCATTATTTATTTATTTTATTTTATTTGAAATTTAAATAAATACTTTCAAACATATGGGGATCCTACAAACCTCATCTCGAAGATCCTTGAGAAAAAGGAAACGATCATAGGTGTTATTGTTGGACAAAGCCTTCTCTAACAGTGATTTGGAGAAGGACATTGCATTTTCAAGTTCGTTTTCTCCCAAGAACATAAAATGGGATGCCTTATAAATACTGAGCATTGGGCTCAAATATTCTTCGTAATTCTCTTCCACATGTGATCTGATTTGAGGGCTGGATAAGTGCCAACAAAACTTACCTGCAAATTGTTACAATCTCCATCAATTAACCCATGAGTTTTATGCAATGGTTTAAAAAACGGATCGGTGACCCGGATCGGGCTTCCAAAAAACCGATCCGGATTGGCGAATCGGCGATCCGGATCGGGAATCGGGTGAATCGGTCAGAATAAAGCTTAAAAAAAATTCGAAAAAATTATTAAAATTCATTACAAATATTGTTTTTTAGGAATTCAATAAAAAATGAGGGTACTCCATTAAGAATTTTCATGTTTTTGAATGAATATGCGAATATTGATATGTTCTTTCCCTGCATGAACCGCCATTCAGCATTTAATTTACAGTATTTCGTGCTCATCCCTACACTGTTGTTGTTGGGCTCGATATGTGAATAATATGGCTGGGATAGGGTGGCCTCAGAATCATCATCTCTCTCATTTTCTCTTTGAATAATATGGATTAAAAAAAAAATAACAAATTTTCAAAAAAATCGATCATGGATTAAAAAAAAAATCACAAATTTTCAAAAAATTCTATCATGGATTACAAAAAAAAATTCGATCATGGATTAAAAAAAAAAAATCACAAATTTTCAAAAAATGCAATCATGGATTACATAAAATTCGATCATGGATTACATAAAATTCGATCATGGATTACAAAAAAAAAACAAAAAAAAAAAAACAAAAAATTCTATCGTGGATTACAAAAAAAGAAAAAAACAGTTCGATCATGGATTACACAAAATTCAATCATGGATTACAAAAAACTCTATCATGGGTTACAAAAAAAGCAAAAAACAAAAAATTCAATCATGGATTACAAAAAAAAAACAAACATTTCGATCATGGATTACAAAAAAAAAAACAAACATTTCGATCATGTATTACAAAACATTCGATCAGGGATTACAAAAATTCTATCATGGGTTACAAAAAAAAAAAAAAAAACAAAAAAAGCGATCATGTATTACAAGAAAAGAAAACAAACATTTCGATCATGGATTACAAAAAATTCTATTATGGGTTACAAAAAACCAAAAAATTCGATCATGGATTACAAAAAAACAAAAACAATTCGATCATGGATTACAAAAAAATTGATCAAGTATTACAAAAAAATCTATCATGGATTACAAAAAAAAAAAAAAAAAGGCGTACGGACTCGCTGATTCATTGTTCCGACTCGCCCATTCCGTACAGTGAATCGGCAAGTCACTGTACGGAATCGTCCGGTTCTCTCTAGAACCGGACGATTTCCGATTTTTCAACCGATCCGGTCCCTTTTCGCGAATTCCGAGTCGAACCGGGCGAGTCCGGTTCGACTCGGCGTTTTTTAAAACGCTGGTTTTATGGATTATACCACCATTTGTCTACTAAAAAATTGAGAGATATGAATGCTGTTATGGCAGATGTCGAAAATACATCGGAAGAAGATATCTTCTAATTGGTTTACGTATTCATTCGAGACTTTAGAATCCATCCCACGCGCTACTAACTCTCACTGAAGTATTTGAGTTAGTTAACTTGGATGTTAAATAATAAAATAGTCTATATATTTGCAAATTATTTACAGTTCACATAGTACCAATCAAAAATTAATAAAGAACAAACAATACATTTTCATGTAGATAACTAATATGAGGAAATAATATATAAAACCACTGGGTAATGAAAGTTCAACGCAAAATGAAAAAGTTAAGAAAATAAGGAACATTGTTTCATGCGGGCTGGAACGCATTTCTACATATACGGTCCATAAAGTATAAAGCATCTATCTTAAAGATGGATGCAAGTTGGTGTTCCATCTAAAAATAATGGAAATTAGCGATCGTATGTCTCTTTTTACTAGAATTATTATTTTTTGTTTTTAAAATTTATTTATTTGTTTATATTCAATGTTAGAGGCTACTTGTTTTTAAAAATTAAGTCTTAAAATCCATCTCCTAAATAAATTTATTAAAAAGCCCGCCTTTCTACATATGCAGGCTTCGGTCTAGAAAATAAAAGAGGGGGGAGAGAGAGATTAAAAAGTTAAGAAAATAAAAGAGGAGAGAGAGACTTCGTGTTGAGGATTGATGTCTTGTATTATGAGGAAATAGATCTGCCAAGGTGGAGTAAAAAAGACGACTCCGGAAGGTCGTTAAGGGTTAAGGGGAAAATGTAGATCTCTTTGTAATTAGATAAAAATAGAGAGGCGTGAGGAAGAGAGAGTATTGCCAGTAAAGAAGCTCTAATCTCCCATGGACGTAGGCACGTTGCCGAACCATGTATATCTTTGTGTTGTGGATGGTTGTCTCTTTCTTTTGTGTTTGTTTCTTCTTTTTTGCTTTCGTAGATTGCTTTTCGTTTCTACACTTCATACACTAAATTGAGTTATAATGTGATGATGGGCCTTGCTATCTTCAGATGGGACAAATCTAATAAATCCAGAACTCAAAAGTGGAAGCTTTACTTTTGTCGTACTCAATTGGGACCATGACGAATGAGCCAAGAAAAAAGTATTTAATTACGTAAAAATGGTATCCTAATATGGTGTGGTCTTTTTATATGCCATCATTACATCCAAGGTCGGTCAACGTGTTTCTTTTTTTTATGGAATTATCCCTCTGTCTGAGGATGTCATTGTCGGACATTTTTTAAAAAAAACTTAAGTTGTGGTCCAAGTATGAAATTCTCATAACTTTTTTTGTTTTTTTTCAAAACTTAAGTTGCAGTTCGAGGTTGAAATTCTCATAACAAAACTTAAATTTTGAAAAAAAAAAAGTTGTCTAGGAATACCATCCCCAAACCGTTTTTGTTTTTCAAAATTTAAGTTTTGGCCCCAGAATTTCAACCTCAGACCGAAAATTAAGTTTTGAAAAAAAAAAAAGCTGTCCAAGAATGATATCATCGGACCGCAACTTTAAGTTTTTTTTTTTTGTTTTTAAAAAAAGCATTGACTGAGGGGTAATTTTGTAAAAAAAAAAAAAGTAACGTTGATCGATTTTGATTGTAATTTTTTAATATAAAAAGTGCAACCCGTATTTTTCTAACTTATTTAAAATCCATACTTAAATAATTAAAAAAAATAGTGAGGGCAACCCAAAAAAATGGCTCACTTGGGGACACACGGTATCCATGGGTCCGTAGAAGTCTAAATGCAAGTGAATCCTTGTACATTTCTTCTACCACCAGGAGATTCGCATTGTTTTCTTCATCATCTTCCATCCAAACCCTGCTCTTTTCAACAAAATATCAAAATTTCGTACCATATAGAAGAAAAAAAAAAAAAAAATGATGAATTAGTAAGAAAAGCCTACGAAAATCTATGAGCGCCTTGACGAATTTCTTATTCTATTCTATATTAATTTTTTGGAAAATTTAGATGTGATAATTACGCAGAGGTCCTAAATTTAATGAAATTTTCAAGGAGGTTGACTGGTTCAACGTTCTAAACATCAACCCACTACTTTTTTTCGTCTTTTTTATATTTTTCAGTTTTGCCGTTCAGTCTTATAGTCCAATGTTCTAAATATTGAACAATTTTTATTTAAAACTAAAAACTTATCGGAAGTGCAGGGACCAAAATCCTCGGACCGCTTGGCTTGCACAAACATTATAGAAGCTACGTGGTCTGAGGGCTGAATCCTTGGAATACTTTGATGTGAGGTCCGAAACCTTGGAACGCTTGGCTTGCACAAGGTTCACACAAGCCAAGCTGTCTAAAGTTCCAAACCTCAAACTGCTACCTGGACTGTGAATTTTACAATCCAAACCGTCCGAAGTTCCAGATCTCGGACCACCTGGCTTGTGCAATCTTCATTGAAGCCAAGCAGTCCGAGTATCAAGACCTTGTTCTATGTTGTGTTGTGAACTACTTACATATATGTATCGTTTAACACTTTTTGTATCTCTTCTGAAAAGTACTCTTCCAACCCTAAATTCTCCAATAAGTCGACCATCCATAGCTTAATGAACCCCTCGTCCACAGGATATGTTGCAGGAGCTGTATCAGCATCGTTCGTTATCTTTACAAAGCTACATTCAACATAAAAAACAAAGAACAGGAAAAAGAGAAAAAGATACAGCTGTAGCTCCCATAGTGTTTTTGTGTTTTTCTTCTACCTCCATTTTCAACTTTCTGAAACATGGATTTGAGATAGTTGAGGAAATCGGAATCCTTTGTAGCTATGAATGCGCATGCTGTTGAAGAAGGAGATCCAAATAGGGACCCATCAGGGCCCTTGAATTGTAAGACCTCTCCAAAATCGATCTGGTACGTTGCTGGCATTGCTTCCAAATGATATAACAGAGCAACTTCGTAATTTTGTGTCAAATTTTCCCTACAAAAGGATCAAAATATGTTGAAACAAATCGAAAGCATACCAGTCGAACTTCAATCAAGAAAATCAAATAAGCAATCTAGAAAGAGAATATTTACCTTTCAAAAATTCTCTCTCTTTCTCTAAAAAGAGATTTTACAAGCGCTGGGAAACCTTTGGGAAAGATTTCCAGTCCTTTGCTCTGAGCCAGTTCAATCGTACCAAGAAGAATGATAGTAAACCATTGAGTTGCAAATTGTGGAGAATGTTCAAGCAAGAGCTTCTCTATGTTTCCATGAATGAAGTCCAACCCTAGTACGACAATATTATTGGTACAAGGGTTTTAGTGCAAACAATCATATGATTCGTGTTTTCTTTTTCATATTTTTTTTTTGGATAATTCAGTGGGGGAAGATAGACCCTTACCCATTTTTTCAAATAATCGAGGAGTAAGTTTTTTTTAAAATGTTAATGTGGTAGTGTTAGGAAATAGAAATCACTAGGTAGTGACTAAGGTGTGGGGATACTACCTATACGACCCCGACGTGTTTCCATTTCCTTTCTTTCTTGATACTACACTCGCAGCATTGACTAGGGTAAGAACGGGTCGGATCGGGGCTGGATCCTACCAGATCCATATCTAGATCAGGATATTATACATTGGATCTACGTTGGATCCGGGTTCAAGACAGATCAGGATCCAAATATTATGTTGGATCTGGATTTAGATCCAAATAGTGTATCGGATACTACTCTATATATAATGATATATAATGTTCGTTGGTGAGGGAAGGTCGTGGATTTCATTTTGTATACCGCGTCCAAGACACCCATCTAACCTCTTTCATGCAAACCAAATGGAGTAACACTCGAATGTCACTCAACATGGATCACATTATTGTGTGTTTAGAAATAGAGTAGTTAGAAAACGGGAGCAGTTCAACTGTGCACGAGCCAAAACATTAATGGGGGAGTAGGGCGGGCCGGGCAGCCCAATCGAGCCTGATACGGCTTGGCCCTAGAAAAGTAGGGTCGAGGCCACAAACTGTGATCCGAGGGGCGGGTTAAGGCCAATGCCAGCTAGCCTGGACCTATTTCCTTTCTTATTTTTTTCTTTTATTTTGTATTCATTTATTTTTGTCTTAGGCCGCCGGGTATATGGGGAGAAGGGTTGGGTTAGGGTCACGGATGGCCCGGCCCATTACCATTACAGGGGAGAATGATTCCATGCAACAAAAGGCATGTGCTAGGATGGAAGGTAAAACAAATCACAACGCAATTGATAAAAATATCCATACAGAAACAAAAGGTTACGTGATTAGGGTAGTAGGACGCCACCGCATGAGTTCAATTCTTGTTATGGATGGAGAACATCTTCCCCACTGAGCTACCGACAAAAAAAAAAAAAAATCTTATTAGTAAGGGGAAAAAGTTGTTTGCGTACCTCTCCCCATGCACTCGTGACCTACGTCCCAAGTCTTGAGGGCAACAATGCATGCAAATGTAGCAGGTAGGCACTCAGCGGTGGGAGAGGGAGAGTTGCAGTCATCTTCCCCTCCCCAAAATCCCCCATCTTTTTGATTCTCAATAATCCATTCTAAACACTTTGGAAACATGGGCTCCCCTCCACATTTATCACTTGGAATCATGGCCACCCATGCAATATCATAAGCAGATGGATTGTGGATGTGGACCTTCATCTCACGCATCATTTGCTTCATCTCTTTAACTAAAACTTCAATATATTTCTCCATCTCCTTTTCTAAAAATCGTAACACCCACTAAAATAAGATTTCTAATACCTCTCTCTCTATTTAAGTACTGTTACTTCTCTCTAAAATGTTTTAATACCTCTCTCTCTCTCTCTCTCTCTGCGTAAGCAGATGCATGGGAGAAGAGGTTATTTATAGGTCCCCAAGGAGGCGCCCGAATACTGTAGGAAGTAGGTTCTGTTTTCACACCATGGAGGCTCCGTTTTCGTCAGTTGGAAGTCAAAAGGGTTGGGAGCAAACCTTCGTGGAAACGGAACCTGACCTGATAAGGACACGAGTGGCGCCTAAATGTTTTCTTTCTTTCTTTCTTTTGGACCCAGTTTCTATGCGAAATGAAATGCGGACCTATTAATAACTCTATTATTGAGGTGGAGTTTTTTATTTAATTTTTAAAAATTTTTAATGCTAACGTAGAGTTCATGGATATGAAAAAATAAATAAATTTTAAAATTCAAAAATAATAATTCTAGTAAAAAAACGTTTGGACCAATGGTTTAAAAAATGGATCGGTGACCCTGATCGGGCTTCCAAAAAACCGATCCGGATCGGTGAATCGGCGATCCGGATCGGGAATCCGGTGAATCGGTCAGAATAAAGCTTAAAAAAAATTCGAAAAAATTATTAAAATTCATTATAAATATTGTTTTTTAGGAATTCAATAAAAAATGAGGGTACTCCATTAATAATTTTCATGTTTTTGAATGAATATGCGAATATTGATATGTTCTTTCCCTGCATGAACCGCCATTCAGCATTTAATTTACAGTATTTCGTGCTCATCCCTACACTGTTGCTGTTGGGACTCGATATGTGAATAATATGGCTGGGATAGGGTGGCCTCAGAATCATCATCTCTCTCATTTTCTCTTTGAATAATATGGATTAAAAAAAATAAATAACAAATTTTCAAAAAAATCGATCATGGATTAAAAAAAAAATCACAAATTTTCAAAAAATTCTATCATGGATTACAAAAAAAAATTCGATCATGGATTAAAAAAAAAAAATCACAAATTTTCAAAAAATTCAATCATGGATTACATAAAATTCGATCATGGATTACAAAAAAAAACAAAAAATTCAATCGTGGATTACAAAAAAAGAAAAAAACAGTTCGATCATGGATTACAAAAAATTCAATCATGGATTACAAAAAACTCTATCATGGATTACAAAAAACTCTATCATGGGTTACAAAAAAAGCAAAAAACAAAAAATTCAATCATGGATTACAAAAAAAAAAACAAACATTTCGATCATGGATTACAAAAAAAAAACAAACATTTCGATCATGTATTACAAAACATTCGATCATGGATTACAAAAAATTCTATCATGGGTTATAAAAAAAACAAAAAAAACAAAAAAAGCGATCATGGATTACAAGAAAAGAAAACAAACATTTCGATCATGGATTACAAAAAATTCTATTATGGGTTACAAAAAACCAAAAAATTCGATCATGGATTACAAAAAAACAAAAACAATTCGATCATGGATTACAAAAAAACAAAAACAATTCGATCATGGATTACAAAAAAATCGATCAAGTATTACAAAAAAATCTATCATGGATTACAAAAAAAAAAAAAAAAAAAAAAAAAAAAAAAAAAAAAAAAAAAAAAAAAAAAAAAAAACCGTATGGACTAGTCGATTCACTGTTCGGACTCGCCGATTCCGTACAATGAAGTCACTGTACGGAATCGTCCGGTTCTCTCTAGAACCGGACGATTTTCCATTTTTCAACCGATCCGATCCCTTTTTACGAATTCCGAGTCGAACAGGGCGACTCGGCGTTTTTTAAAACGCTAGTTTGGACCGTTAGTTCTTATTGCTTTATATAAAACACCTATTAGCATCCATCTTTAAAATGGATGGTTTCCACTTTTTGCGCGCTAATCATGTCCGCATGAAACCATTTTTTTTCTCTTTTTGTAAATTTTTTTAGATTTTTTATATCCAATAAAAAAGAAATTTGTTATTAATTATTCAGTTCTCG
Source organism: Amborella trichopoda (assembly GCF_054954075.1). Classification (NCBI taxonomy): domain Eukaryota; kingdom Viridiplantae; phylum Streptophyta; class Magnoliopsida; order Amborellales; family Amborellaceae; genus Amborella; species Amborella trichopoda. The sequence goes on from NC_142337.1 coordinate 52,308,068, forward strand.
TAAACTTATGGCCAATTACGCTATCATAATGAAAGCTTAGAGCGCAAGTACGGCAAATTAGAAAACCATCGACATTGACTCCCATGATGAACACGTACTAGATGACCACGAATCAATTTCCATTGTAAGTTAATCGTCACCGTCCATTGTTCAGAATGGACGACACGTACGCCCTCGTACAACTTACTTTACCCCATAGGAAATTTGTACACTACGGAGCTTCCCAGGTGTAAAAGTTCCATTATTTCTTGGAGGTACGCAATATTATTGTCTATAGGGTTGGCGATCGGCCGGGCTTGGGCTGGGTCAACATGGCCCTATCCTGGTTCTGTTCCTCAGTGGCTAGTGTTGGCCCAATCAAGGCTAAGCTGGGGCTAAATAATTTTGTTTAAAAAAAAACAAAACAAAAAAAATTAAAATAAGGGTCAGGATGTGCCGACCCAGTTTTGGCCTTGATGCTAGCCCGACACGCCCAGGCCCTTAGGTTTCTATATACTACACTACTATATACTCTATTTATCCTATGCCAATACTATGTGGGAAAGGTCTCTATACTTTATCTATAGCATAGAAGATCTATGTTTCCTTTACCATCCAGCTGAGCTCCTCACTATTTGATCCTAGATGCGATACCATAGAGTATTTTATTTTTAATTTTTTTATTACAAATTGTATGAATATGAAATTTTGTACGTGTCATCTTCTCATTGGGACGCACCTATAAACAATTATTAAAAATATTTTTCAATAAAATAAATGACCAAAATACCCCTTGAATTTTTTAGGGGTATTTTGATCATTTTATTTTTTTTTTAGAAATATTTGTTTTATATTTTTTTACAAGTGTGAGTTTAATAGAGGATTGGATGCCAAAAGTTTGGTATCAAAATGTTTTTATATAAAAAATAAAAAATAAAAAAGTGTAGAGACATGATATTGTGATTGGGGCAATCTTAACCCTCCATTCAGAATGATAGTTGGATAAAGGGCAGCATATAAGTTTCATGTTGTAGGGGAAGCATAAAGGTATATACTTCCCCTTCCATCCAACCGTCCACTTTAGATCACAAAAGCCACTGACCATTTGATCTAAAATTTGACGCTTCAAAGTATTTTATTTTTATTTTTTTACAAATTATATGAATATGAAATTTGGTATATGCTATCATCTCAATGCGGTGCACCTAAAAAATATTTAAAAAAATTTGATAAAATATAATGACCAAAATACCTTTGAAAATTTGAGGGGCATTTTAATAACTTTATTCAAGGGAAAAATATCTCTATATCTCCTATTTTTATATTTTATTTCTTGATAAACCCAATGTTTTAAAAGATATTTTTATTTCTTGATAAACTTATTTTTTAACCTAAACAAATGTGAGAAAGACAAACTATTTCTAAAGGGTGCAGTTTGTATACAGATGCATCGGTAGCTGTAGAGGTAAGGTGCACTTTCAAATTTTGTCATGGTATATAATTTTGATGTAAAATGTTCTTAGGATTATCTCAAAATCTATTTTTATATCTAATTATAAAATTTTAAATTTAAAAAATAGTTAAAATCAAGTAGATCTATAAACATATAACAATCTTGAAAATGGACATTGTGGATAATATGTTGTAAAATGCACTATTTCTGATAGTTAAAATCTTTTTCTTTTTCATGGTCATACATCTCGATGTCGAGATGATCAATCAAAGGGTTTTTCAATGCTATGAAGCCTAAAAATAAAGGGTATGGAGATATTTTCCTTTATTTTATTGGGATTTTTTTTATATTTACAGGTGTGCATTTAAGAGATGAGTGGATACCCAAAATCCAGTGATAAAATGTTTGTAGAAAAATTAAAAATAAAATATCATAGATGCATGAAATTGTGATTTGGGTCATCTCAGCCTTCCATTCACAATTGATGGTTAGACAGAAAAATATATAAAACTTTTATGCAATAGAAGAAGCATAGAAAGCTTGCCTTTTACTCCCTCCTCTAAAAACCATAATTTAGGAGTAACTACTCATTATGAAAATAATCGTGATGAGATTAGTCGATGACTCCATTTTTGGGATACCATGGAGAAAAAAAAAAAAGGAAAAATTACAAAAAGAACTCCAAAAACATACTTCTATGCAACTTACCCTCAACTTAGTTTTTTCTTTCACTTTTTCCCCAAAACAAACATTCTATGCAAATAACCAAATGGAAAAAGTTCATCTTTTTAAGACCAAAATACCCTTGCCATACACATAAAAATTGTTAGAAGAAATAACAATTTTTATACCTCAAGATATCTTTTAAAACCTTTGGATCTATTATGATATGAAGCCTAAAAATAAAAGATACGGAGATATTTTTCTTTATTTTATTGGGATTTTTTTTATATTTTTACAGGTGTTCATTTAAGAGATGAGTGGATACCCAAAATCCAGAGATAAAATATTTGTAAAAAAAATTAAAAATAAAATATTATAGATGCATAAAATTGTGATTTGGGTCATCTCAGCCTTCCATTCACAATTGATGGTTAGATTGAAAAATATATAAAAATTTTATGCAATAGAAGAAGCATAGAAAGCTTGCCTTTTACTACCTCATCTAAAAACCATAAGTTAGGAGTAACTACTCATTTATGAAAATAATCATGTTGTGATTAGTTGATGAATCCATTTTTTGGGATACGATGGTGAAAGAAAAGGGGAAAATTACAAAAAAAAAAAAAAACTCCTAAAACCATACTTTCTATGCAACTTATCCCCAACTTAATTTTTTCTTTCACTTTTTTCCCCAAAACAAACTTTCTATGCAAATAACCTAATGAAAAAAGTTCATCTTTTTTAGACTAAAATTCCCTTGCCGTACACAAAAAACGTTTTTGGCCAAATTTGACGTTGACTTTTTGACCCCAGTAGCACATTGCCCGAGTCGTATTATCACATTGCCGGAGCGCACAAGTGCTAGACTGCCCTAAAATAACTACCGGACCGCCTTTTACATAGTGTCAAAACCCTGAAATTCAGTAACATCTACTGCAGGACCACCTTTTGCAACTGCCGAAGCGCTTTATGCAACTGCTGGACCGTACTTTACACAATGCTGGAGCCCTACTACCAGAACGCACTTTACACAGTATCGGGAGCTCACTTTACACAGTGTTGAAGCCCTACTGCCGTGCAACAATTTACACAGTGTCGGAGCCCTCCTATCGGACCGCAGTCGGAGCCCCTATTTTGGTGGGATAGAGGAGAGAGACCTGGGTAAAAAAAAAATAAGGGAGGGTAATTTAGGTATTATTTTATTTTTTATTTGATTGGAGGTTGTTTGCATAAAAACTGTATTTGGAAAAAAAACGAGTTAGAAGTTGGATAAAAATTGTAGTCTTGAGGGTTTTTTTGAATTTTTTCCCAAAAAAATAATGCAACTTAAGAGAGATGAAAGGTGTTAAGTTCCATCGGGTGAAAATGAATCCTTCATATATTTTTGGGTTGGGGACACGTGTTGTTGTCTGAGGGGACCCACCCTAAGACTGCTGGCGCTCTTAACAAGGCAGCCATTTATACCGTGACAATGGTGTGGCAAACCAAAACGTGCCACAGAGTTACTAAGACTATTGCGTTAGCGGCGCCACAAGAAGAAAAATCGTAATATCTGACACAAGAATGGTACAAGGATTTATGACCTCAAGTTACCATCGTCCTCGTCGGAAAATAATTTCATTAGGCCTTGTCTCCCTCTAATAGTTAGGATAATCTAGTATCCAATGTCTAGGATCATCTCCGTTATGTGGGATTGCTCATGTGACAATATGAAGCTAAAATACCCATCGATTTTCATATCGAATGGTAAACTTTTAATTTTCAAAAATGGCTAAAATCAAGTATATCTATAGACTAATGTTCACAAAATCGAACCGAAACAGTTAACCGATTTTGAAGCTGGGAGCGGTTTGAACAGGAATTGGACTAACCGGGGCCGTTAACCGTTTTAATCGGTCAAGTAGTTTTTTTTTTTTTTTAAAAAAGATAAAAAACGTCGAAAAAAATTAAAAATAATTTGAAAAAAAATAGAAAAGCTTAGATTAAGTGTATACTATTACATTACATATATTTATCTTACAAAAAAAACTTGAAACAACTTTTTATATAAATTAATATTTGAATACTATGAAGATATGCAAGACAATTTAGAATTTGAGATTAATTCAATTAATGAAGTTACAAAGTCCAACTAACAATGCTAGAAGTATGAGAGCGGCGAGGGGGATCATGATATTATTGTGTTTCACTATCAGGATTTACGGGGCGAAAAATCCCAAAAATCCTTAAAAATCCTAAAATCCAAATTTTATTTTTCATTCAATAAACCCTAAAATCCCTATAATCCCCAAAATCGACCTCTAATTTTTTGTTTTTGTTCTAAATTTCGTTCATTTATTTTATGCAATCAATAATTTCACACAAATATTGTTTATATATATTCTCATATTCATCACATAAAACATATTTTTATAAATGTATATATTATATAACATTAAAAACAATCCTCACAAAAAAAATATCAATTTTATTTTTCATTCAATAAACCCGAAAATCCCGAAAATCCTTAAAATCCCCAAAATTGACCTCCAAATTTTTGTTTTTGTTCTAAAATTTGTTTATTTATTTTATGCAATCAATAATCTCACGAAAATATTGTGTATATATATTCTCATATTCATCACAAAAAACATATTTTTATAAATATATATATTATATAACATTAAAAATAAAAAAACCCTAAATTCCTAAAATCAAGCTCCAAAAAACCCTAAATTCTTAAAATCGAGCTCCAAAAAACCCTAAATTCCTAAAATTGAGCCCCAAAAACCTTAAATTCCTAAAATCGAGCTCCAAAAAACCCTAAATTCCTAAAATAGAGCTCCAAATTATTTTTTTTGCTGTTCAAAAATCGTTTTTTTATTTATTACAATAACTAATACTAGTCAAATATTGTCCGAAAAATCCTAAAAAAGCTGCAAAATTAAGAAAAAATTTAAAAACCGAAATCATGCCCATTTCAAATTTTCAAAAATTAAAAACAAGTACTTTCGTCTTGTGTAAAAAAAAATCATTTTGAAGTGAAAAAAACAGACACGCGAGTAATAACCGAAAATATTTAGTATTTTGATAATAACATAAATTAAAACGGATATTTACCTAATTTTCTCTAAAACGTATTAACAAAATACATGTAGCCTATATTTTCATGTGAAATGTTTTTCCAGAGATTAATTTCATATGAACCAATCCATAGTATTGCAGCATGTTTTTCCTCCAAGTCGAAGTCGGTCATAATCAGTTAATTTACAAGCAACCAGCGTTTTACAAATGGACACTACTAGCAACCTTTTGAAGCCCAAATTCTAGCATAAAATAATGGCCCAGTTAAAAAATGCTCTAGTAGATTAAAATAAATAAATCAACATTAAAAGTACAAAAAAATATGGAAATGTTTTCCATGTGACTCAACTCACCTATGTAATATATAGTATATGTGGCCTTTCGGGTTGCAATCGTCAGATCTTAGTAGGCGGTTAAGAGTAATTGAGACACCATGTCATAAGCAAGGTTGTGAGTATCGGATCTTGATCTGACAGCTTAAAATATTTTATTTTTAATCTTTATTTTATGAATCATGCTGTAATTATGATTAAAAATGATAAAAATAATAAAAAATATTTTCCATTCCAAAAAGTTATCAAAATACCCCTGAAACTTTTTGATAAATTTTGATTATTTATTTTATAAAAAAGTATATTTTATTTTTTTGCTAGGTGTGACCCAATTAGGAGGTGGGACACTCAAATTTCAGCCACAAAAGTTTTGTAGAAAAAAAGACTTATTGTGACATGAGCAATCCTAATCGATGATTCAAAAAATCCTAAACATAAGAGATATTGGGATGATAATTTTGCTAGATTCTCCCAACCTAGACATTATTAGAAAGGGAAATAAAGCCAGAGTAATTTCCTGACCAAGTATGATGATGATCTCGAAATCATAAATCCTTGTACCATTCTTTTGTCAGACATGCTTTTTTTCATTTACTGCGTCGAGAATTCAACTGTAGATGACACCACCACATGACATGTCATTGTCTCTCACACCCTAGTCAAAGTGCAACCCCCCCCCCACCCATATGGCTGCCTTTCGAAGTGGGCCACCCTTCTTAGGTAGCTAGCCTATGACAACAAACCCATGTACCCAACCCAAAACCAGATAAAAAGGTTCATTTTCCCCCTATGGAAGTTCATGGTGCCCAACGTTTTCATCTTTAGCAGGTTTCCCCGGAGGGGTTAATATGGGGGCATTGAATCTTTTAACTTTTTTTCTTGGTCTCGCATGACATGCAAGTACTGTATGTTGTAGCACATCATCTTCTGCAGCACCTATTCAAAGCTCCTACCGGAGCAAGAGTGTACATTTATTCCCTAAGAACAAATTTGGGAATATGTTTTTGATCCTAGATTTTGGAACTCATCTAAAAATCACTATACGATTATATTCAAAATAAAAAATTTGAATTTTTATTTCTCACTTAGATCTCACCCTTCAAAAAAATGTACAATTTCTATTCAGTCTAGAGGTATTATGTTTCTTCTAGTCCACAAGGAATGTAATTTGGAAGTTATTTTTATTATGACAGCAAAAGGTTTGAGGAAGTTATATCCCCAAAAAAAATACTCCTAGATTGAACTCTGCGAGTAAAATAGGTAGTATGATATGTGGTGTGCCCTCGTAGTCCTTTGCACCCCTCACCCAAATTTCCTGTATGTCTCGCTCGTGAGACACTAGGGATGGAAATTGGCCTAGGGCCCGGCTCGGTCAGGTCCTAAAAAACCAAAAGCCTGGGCTACAAAATGTGGCCTGAGAGCCATAGATAGGCCAGCCAGTGCCAGGGCCAAAACAAGGTCGGCCCAGCCCAACCTTTATTTCTTTATATTTTAGGTTTTGTTTTTTTTAATTTTATTAAGCCAGCCTTGATTGGGCCAGGGCCAAGGTTGACCCTGCCGTGGCCCAGCCCATCGCCAACCCTAGAGACCGTAATATGGTGTGCCTCCAACAAATAATGGAACTTTTACACTGGGAAGCTCCGTAGCGTTCAAGTTTCCTATGAAGTAAGTTGTCTGAGGGGGCATCTATCGTCCAATCTGAATATGGACGGTGGTGATTAACTTACCTAGGCAATGGTTCGTCGTCATCTAATCCATAATGTTCATCGTGAGAGTCAATATCTATGGTTTTCTAATACACCATACTTGCCATCTAAGCTTTCAATATGATACGTATTACTGGCCATAAGTTTACGAGAACTGAATAATTAATTAACAAATTTCTATTTTATAGGATATAGAAAATATTTTATAATCTATCTTTTCGTAGGGGAAAATATTATTTTAGGATCTTAATTCAAATTTGTGGGGTTAATTTTTTTGAAATAATAATAATAAGAATTTTGACTTATATACCTCCTCAAAATGAAATTTAATAAATTTATAAATTGTAATTTCTTTAGGATTACAAACAAGGAAAACATTTATTAATTATGAATAACTAGAGATTTTGTGTTAGGGTGTGGTTTGTATAGAGCCGAGGATTTAAACAATCAAAGTAAAGTGCACATTCAAATAGTATCGAGAGATGTGGTCTCAAAACTAGAAATGTTTGCGATAGTCTTAAAATGTATTTTCATCTCAAATTATAAAATTTAAATCTTCAAGAATAGTGTAGATAGAGCAAATCCATGAAAACTTGAAAATCTTGAAAATTGATGGTAAAAAAATGTATTACAAGATGCATTATTTCCATAACATGAAATCCATTTTTTTCTCATGTCCATGTATCTTGAAGACAAGATGATCAATTTGATGATATTTGGGAATCAAAACAACGTTTTCTAGTGAATTTTTTGAGTTGCATCCTAATTTAATTGTTTGGTGCCTCACCCTTATATAAACTTTTTCCTTTATGTTATATATGCAAGGTATTTAGGTGCAAAATGATAAAATGTCCTTAGTTGTTCTTCACTACGAATCCTAAAGAGTGTATCCCTTATTTGTAATCCCAAACAAACAAGGATATCTTTGTCATTTTTTTAGGGTCTTTTGGGGTTCAAATTATTGAAATAACCCATATTATTCCTCCTTCCAAATCCTAAACAAGAGTAATTTGGGTATTATTAAAATTTCTTGTTAAAAAATACCAAAGTAAAATATCAAAGAAAAGATAACCCTTTAAATATTAATTGATATCATTTGACTCTTTTAATGACAAAATAATATTTTCAGGAGTTTTAATCCTTTAAATTATTATTTTTTTAATAGAAATTTATTTTTATTTTTATTTTTCTAGAAATTTAGAACTTTATTAATCAACGATTAAAAGAAATTACATAATCTGAGATGACAATCTCAATTAAAGAAATTCCTTATTTGGTAAGGAAGTCTGCTGAAACATTGGCCTCACGGTAGACATGTACGAAAGAAAAAAAAAAGGTCTAGACATATCCCAAATTTGTAACAAGATGGACCGAAGTTCCCAATAAGATCTTAAATTTCTTACCACAGAATTTTAAATTATAGAAAAGAGCCAACAATTCTACACCATTTGCAATTTTGTCTCCCAATGAACCTGTATAAAAAAAGACTATAGATCCATTCCAATCTCTCACTACTCCTCCAAAGGCAGCAAGACCCGGAAAAGCTTTCCATAAGCGGTCCACAAATTGACTAATGCTCCCAAACATTAAAATAGGGGATTTGTATCCGCCCAGCCTCAAAACTCCCACCCTAGTGCAAAAAACAAAATTCTCCAAATCAATTGGTGCACTTCAATGGACTACCCATTTCAAGGAGTCTCCATGTGACAATATCTAGTGTTCCAAAAATCATCTCATTATTTTTCTAACGTTTGTCACAATGTGAATTAAGTAAGCAATATTCAAAATTTTTGCAGCGCCTGCAAATCCCATAACATGGTGCTTGGTAAATGGTGAATGGCAATGCCACGTTGCCCTTTTCTTTCAAATCATCGATTCATTTTCTCAAGGTTGTTTCTTTCCGATCCAATCTTAATGGAAATTCCTTGTGACTTTTCAACACATTTCAAGTCATCCATCCATACATCGGTGGGTCTCTCGCATGATGTCATTCGTCCGAGAAATAACCTTTTTTTTTTTGGTCCTATAACTTTCCCCAAAAAGGAAATCGAGATGAAAAGTTACATGGACGTTGGAGAAGGGGATTGGGTTGTGGGGTAGCACTCTGCGCCTTATTCATCAGATTTTTATTCCCACCATTAACACCGTTTCACTAATACCTTGAAAAAGCTTTGAAAAATAGGGGCGTATCTTTCTTACAGAATTATTCAAAAAAAAAAAAAATAACACACACGTCATGCGTATGTCATATAAGACACTGTCCTGGCACCTAACCGTTTAGACTCTGGACCTAGTTAGGGGAATGTCAAATAAGACACTGTCGTGGCACCCAACCGTTTGGAATCTAGATCTAGTTAAGGGAAGCAATGGTCAGGGGCACCCAACCTGGTTAGGCCGACCCTAAAAATCTAGAGCCGGACCACAAAATGAGCCACGATGGCATACCCAAAATAGGGTTGGGCCACTGTGGTTTGAGTGTAGGGGTGAGGCGGGCTTGGGAATGGGCAATGGCCAGCCTAGTTCGGCACGACTAGCCCCTCTTTTTTTGTGTTTTATCTTTTTATTATTTGATTTTATTTGGTCTAGCCTGGGCTAGCCTTGATAGGACCCAGCCTGAGAGGGTTAGGGTTGGCCTAGCCTGTTGCCAACCCTAGACACAACAAGCATTTATGCTCGTCTCTCATAGGTGTACACATCCTGTGTATGTTTTACCTTACCCTACCAACATTTATGCATACTTACCCAAAAAGACAAAAAGAAAATATTTACGCCCCACTCGTGGCCCTATCAGGGTTAGTTTCTGCATTGGTAACATACTTTTCTCTCGACTCCTTTTCATACTTGAAAACGATTTTGAGAGAATGAGGTTGAGTCGTGGTGGTAGCATCATTTGTGCCCTAACTAAGGTCTAGCTGGTCTCCGCGATAGTAACATACTTTGCGGCAAACCTTTTCATACATGATATTGTTTTTCTCCGATTGTCGCAAACGGAGCTTTCCACGGTGTGAATATAAAAATAAAACATACTTCCTACATTATGTGGACTTCCTTGGGGACATATGAATGTCCTCTTCCGCCATGAAACGTTCAAGCGCGGGCAAACGGAGCCTTCATGGTGTGAACATAGAAGCTACTTCCTACGTTATGCCGGCGCCTCTTTGGGGGCCCATAAATAACCTTTTCCGGTTACGAGAAGAAAAATCCACTGCTCCCCCATAAGGAAAAATCCACTACTCCCCCATAAAGAGCCGAGGCTCTAAACAATCAAATTTTAGTCTACACCAAAAATTTTATTAGAATATTTTGTTTTGATGCTCAAATATCTTCAAATTGTCCATCTCGACATCAAAATACATGAACATGAGAAAAAAATGAATTTCAAATTTTGGAAATAGCGTATTTTCTAACATAATTTTGAACCGTCAATTTTTAAAATTTTCAAGTTTTTATAGATCTGTTAATCTACACTATTTTTTAAGCTTTAAACTTTATAAATAAATATAAAAATATATCTTAAGACTATCACAAAGATTTCCAATATTAAAACTAATTCTTGCCACTATTTGAAGGTTGGCTTTAATTTGATTGTTTAGAGCCTAAGCTCTATACAAACGGCACCCTTCCCATAATTCACGTCGGACAGAAATATTAGAGCATTTGAGGGAGAGAAGTAACAGTACTCAAATAGAGAGAGACCGAGGAATTATAAGTTCGTTAGAGAGAGAGAGAGAGAGAGAGGTACCAGAAATCTTGTTGTAGTGGGTGTTGCGATTTTTAGAGAAGGAGATGGAGAAATATATTGAAGTTTTAGTTAAAGAGATGAAGCAAATGATGCGTGAGATGGAGGTCCACTATCCATAATCCATCTGCTATTTGTTGTATGAAATCATGCTCACCCTACTTGCCCAAAAAAATTCATGCTCTCCGGTAGTGGCAACAGGCCGGGCTATCCATGGCCCTAGCTCATCACTTCTCCCCGTAGGGTTGGCTCAGGCCCGGCCTAAGCCCCAAAAATAAATAAAGGACAAAATAAAAAAATAAAAAAGAAAAGAGGGCTGGGCCGGATGGCGTTGGCCTTAGCCCGCCCCTCAGGCCACAGTTTGGCTCCACTTTTTTAGGTCCGGACCATCCTACCATAATCTCCCATTGTTATTTTTTGAGTTAATTACATACACCCCTTATATAAGTAGGAAAATACAATATGCTCCCCTTGTATGTGAATATTACATCCAATGTCGGTCAATGTGTCTTTTTGTTTGGATGAAATTACCCTAGATCCGATGATGCAATCCTCGGACTGTATTTTAAATTTTTTTTTTCTTATTCAGTAGGGGCGGTCCAAGATTAGAATCCTCGGATCGATCATTCTCTACTTTTAGAAAAAAAAATGGTCCGAGGTCCCCATCCTCGGACTGCTCGTTATTTTTTTTAAAAAATAGCGGTCCGAGGTTAGATTCTTGAACCTATCGCTCCCTTTTTTTTTTTAAAAAAAATGATCCGAGGTCCCATCTTCCGCTCTTTATTTTTTGCAACAAAATAACGGTCTGAGGATGATTTGAAAAAAAAAAATAGCTGTACGATAATGTTAACCTCGAACCACTCCTTCTCTCCAAATATATATTCCATGCAAATTGTCTATTTATGTTTTGCTATCTAGCGGGATGCAGCTGAACTTTGAACATTGCTATATAGCTGGATGCAGCTGAACTTTGAACATTGCAAGTTCATGTTCCTCGAGCTAAACTCAGCATTATTAATAAGTACAAATAATCACGAGAGAGAGAGAGAGTGGGTATTGAAAGAGCAGATTTTGAAGATTTCGCTGTTTCAAACGAGAGAGAGAAACAGAGAAGGAGCGGTTTGAAGATGGGACCTCGGACCGCCACTTTTTAAAAAACAATTGAGTGGCCCGAAGATGGGGACCTCATATCGTAATTTCTTTTTAAGAAAAAAGAGAATGATCAGTTTGAGGATTCTAACCTCGGATTTCCCCTATTAATAATTTGACCCACTATACAAAAAGACAGCCAAATAACAAAAATACCTCAGTTTGTTCGAGATTATAAAGAAAGAAAACATTAGTCAAGGTCCTTAATGAGGATTACTTATGGGTATTTGTGTTATTTCATACATGCAAAGCATTCGTGTGCAAAATGATAAAAATACCGCCAATTTTTTCTAATTAATAATCTAAAACAATATTTTCATTATTTGTAACATATTTGCCTTTCTTTTGGGGTAATCTTAGGGGTCATCTATAGATTATCATCTTTCAAAATCTTGACCAAGGGTAGTATGGGAAATTTTATATTGAAGGTAATTTAGTGAAATGAAGATAAATAAATATCCCATCAAATGTTAATTGAGATCATTTGGACCATTTAATTACTTTGTAAAAGGTTTCAACCCATTAAATGTATGATGAAGAAGTATACGTGTGCAGATTGGCACTACCCCTTTTGAAATTCTAATTGGACCACCAAAAATAAAAAATATTTTATTTTTTGGGTGACTCGAATCTTCAACACCTTCTAAAAAAACTAACTCCTAAACTATTTGAAAAAACACATGAATCATATGATTCATTGCACTAAAACCCTTGTGCCAATAATATCATCGTATTAGGGTTAGACTTCATTCATGGAAACATAGAGAAGCTCCTGCTTGAACATTCTCCAACTCGATGGTTTTCTGTCGTTCTTGTTGGATTATTAGAAAAGAGATGGAACCCTCTCCCAGGATTACTAGCAGCGTTGTGAGACTTGGGATCGTAGAGATCAGACCCTTTTTCAGAACAATGAGAACTCATAATTGATTATGTGGTCTACTTCTCCAAGGTCATGAAACCTTTCTTAAAGAGGCATGGAAGGAGGCCGTTCTCCAACGTTCGGCTGAGTTCCTGAAATCTTTGAGAAACATGACCCTATAATCTTGGGAGGTAGGTGGTTATTTTCTGCCCGTTAGATAACGACACTTTCTCTCTCTAAAAAGCCTCTCTATTTTAGCTATAAGCATTAAATTAAATAAAAAATGTGTAAAATGTTAAAGGAAAATATTTTGATAGGGCTACAGTACTATCAAAATAAGTAGGGCATCACCTCAATACTCAACATTCGGGCATAAAAAAATCTTCAAATAAATTATCTCGACGGTTGTGAAAGGACTTAAAATTTGTAGCCCTAGAAATAGTGTATATTGTAACACATTATTTAAAGGGAAAAGTTTATATAGAGCCGAGGCACTAAACAATCAAATGAGATCCTACCTCAAAATTTTCACTAGAAGAGGTTTTTTTGATGCTCAAATGTTCTCAAATTGATCATCTTGACATCAAGATGCATGGACTTGAAAATAAAATGGATTTCAAGTTTTGGAAATAGTGTACTTTGTAATGCATTTTTGGACAGTCAATTTTCAAGATTTTTCAAATTTTCATATATCTCTCGATCTACACTATTTTTGTACCTTTAAATTTTATAAATAATTTATAAATAAAAATAAAAATATATTTTAAGGCTATCAAAAATATTTCTAGTATTGAAACTACATTTCTTGACACTATTTAAGGAAGGCTCTAATTTGATTGTTTAGAGCCTAGGCTCTATACAAACCTCACCCTTATTTAAATTACCCATTTCGCCCTAAAAATAAGTGTTAATAGATCTGCAAGATCTGTTCTATTTTTTGAGCTTCAAATTTTATAGTCAGTATTAGAAATTGATTTTAGAGTCATCTATTTCCGATGCACAAAGTGCCTTTTAGACAAGGATTCGAGGTGAGGCTTTTACTTTGTTTTCATAAAACCTAGGCCTGATAGAACTAGCATCCAATGTTAAATAATTAATACTTACTGTATCCTAACAAAATTTCCCCATTTTCTTGTAAAAACTCACACATAGTTTATATTTCAAAATATAAAGATCTCTTTCCAAATATAAACTAACAACATGGACCACCACAATTTTAAGTGGTTTTGAGAACTACCTCTTTCAAAAATAACAAGATCTATTTCCAAACATATCAGGAAAGATAAACAGAATGGTCCCTACAGTGTATTCTTGACACAATAAACTATCAATCAATATCATTTTCTTTATATATGTATTTTGTTATATTTTATATTATTATTATTATTATTATTATTATTATTATTATTATTATTATTATTATTACTACTATTACTATTACTATTACTATTACTATTACTATTATTATTATTATTAAATTTTTTTATTTTTATTTTTTCATCTTCAGAAAAATTTGGATCGTCACATAGGTTTCCCTGGTAGGTTAAACCTGACTCGGAGGGGCAGATTCGTTATCCATAGATCTGGTTAGATTACTGGATCGGATAATCAGATCACGTTTGATCGATCGGAATCAATGATCCCAAGAACAAAAATTAAAAAATGAAAAAATATAAAAGGAGCTTTAAGGGAGAACCAAATAGGAATGTGTACCATTGCAAAACCAATTTTGTCATCACTGTTTTCTTCTAAACTTTAAAAGGAAAAAATGTTTTGTGATTTAGCGGACTCACTAGCCTGATGATTCACAAACGTTTATCTTTAAGATGAACATCCACAACTATAGATCTCTATCATCTTTTGTCACAGGTTTTAGAAGAAGAAATTGATGATGATTTAGAATCTGTGTTTTCTCTTGAAGAGGAATAGAGCCTAGATACATTGATATCCATTTCTTATTCTGATGATTTTGAGCTCAATGAGATAAGCAACACCAGTGTTCCAGAGATATTGTCTCCACATGATGAAATTTCAAACATAAACAGTTTACCCGTTCAGCCTATCCCAATAGCCCTTATTCAGATACTCCAAGAACGCTATTCCAAGCCTCTGACCATACCCGCCTTCTTTGATACAGGAGCATCAACTAGTAATTTGAAATTTGACTTACTACCAAAGCAATTTTGGGAAACATGCAACCAAACTTTTTGAGCTGCTAATGGAGAGAAATTTTCCATAACCCAAATTAGCAATACCATTTTGATTAAATTGTTTCCTAAGGTAGTTATCCAACATAAACTCCTAGGATCCTATTTGCCAAACAAAGACCTTTTACTTGGATTTGATGTTTTACATCAAGTAAAACTGTAATAGACTTCCAAAGGATTACATTATAGGAACCTAACCTTGCCCTTGATAGCCTGTATAAATCCTCCCTACACCTTAGATACAGTTAAACAAAAAATTATATTAGATTGTTGTGCCAATTTCTATTCTGAGTTTCTCAAAAAAAGTACAAATCCATTATGGAGAAATTAGAGTTTTTATGTTAAACTGCCTTTTAAGAAAAATGAAGATATAAATCCCACAAAAGCCTCTCACAGAGGTTTAAATCCTGATTTGTTGAAACAAGCTAAGCTATAGATTCAAGATTTGATAAAGAAGCAGTTAATTGAGCCTACCAGTTTTCCTTGAGCTTGTGAAGCCTTTTATGTAAATAAGATAAAAGAACAAATCCAACGAAAGCTCAGGTTAGTTATCAATTACCAACCGTTGAATACTTTCCTTGCAGATGATAAATTCCCTTTGCCTAATCAAATTGCACTATTTTCTCAAATATCTCATGTTCACATATTTTCCAAATTTGATTTGAAATCAGGATTTTGGCAAATTGGAATTCACCCAGAGGATCGTCCTAAAACAACTTTTTGTTTGCCAAATTACCATTTTCAATGGACGGTTATGTCTTTTGGTTTAAAAAATGCACCCACATATTTTCAAAAAGTTTTAACCACCATTTTTGAACCACTCTCAACATAGGCATTGATATATATAGATGACATACTCTTATTTTCTCATGATCTAGATAGTCATGTTTTCTTATTAGATAAATTCCATACCCTTTGTTATAAATATGACATTATGCTTTCTGATAAAAAATGTGTCTTTGCTATTACAGAAGTAGATTTCTTTGGTATGCATTTTCACAATGGATTGTACAAACTCCAGCCTCATATCGCTAAACACTTGTTAGAGTTCCCAGATACTTTATCCTCTGTAAAATAAATCCAGCAATTTTTAGTAATTGTAAATTATATGTCTCCTTTCATTCCCAAGCTCTCTGTATTCACTAGTCCTCTTTACCTTTTGCTGAAGAAAAAAGCACCGCCTTGGACAAGAAAACAGACTGAGTGTGTTCTAGAGCTCAAGAGATTATCTCAAAATCTACCTTCTTTAAAAATCCCCTCTACTGGAAAAAGAAATTTACAAACAAATGCTTCTGATGAATTTTGAGCGTGTATCTTACTTGACGAAAAAGAAAAAGACAGAATGATCTGTCGCTATTAAAGTGGAAAGTTTAAAGATTTCGAACTTCATTACCATTCGACATTCAAAGAAATCCTTGCAGTTAAAAGAGGAATTGAAAACTTCCAATTTCGTCTAATAGGACATACTTTCTTTGTTGAAATGGATTTGTCTGCATTTCCAAATATGCTAAAATTCAAGAACAAAATTCTTTCGAATACTCAACTACTTAGATGGTCAAACTGGTTTTCTCAATGGAATTTTGAGTATAAGCATATTTCTGGTAAAACCAATATTTTGGCATACATGTTTTCAAGAAAAAATTTTTCTGAAGAAGCTCTTCTTCCAGTTGTTCCTTTTTTGGGAGCCATTATCAAAAGTGATGATGATTCACAAGATGTTCCTGATGAAATATATGACATCATTATCAGAAAAACAATAGAATCCTGAAATGAGAATATGCAACAAAAAATACTGAAATAGTAATCAGAAATCGTGGAGAATGTTTCCAAGGAATTCGGTGCCATCCATCACATCCATTTTTATCCTTATTCCAAACCAGAGCCATGTTACTGAGATTAATGCTTAAATTTACTCTGATGACTGAGTTAATCTATAGTTCATACTGAGATTAGTATGCTCTGCGTCTGCCTAGTTGATCTAGGATCTCTCACATCAGAAAACATAGTATGAATTAAAGGTTAATTTTAAGTGTTAATGTTATTCCACTGTCAATACTTTCTAAAAAGTTATCATAACAGGAGCTCTGTTGGAGGCAAGAAGGCCGTGTAAGGAGTTCATACCTTGTTATAAGGAAAGTTGGCCTTAACCTTTATTTCAAAAAATTTCACAGTCATCTATGTAGATTATTTCAAAATGACAGATGAAAGTGTCTCAGATATCTCTTTAGATAGTGCTTCTTCTTTCAGTCCAGATTTAGGTCCCATGTTTTCTAAACAAGAACACCTTTTTGAAATAACCTATACTCCGAAATTTTTTTCTGAAACTAGTTCTCAATTAATTAATCCTTATCATGTTTATGATAAATCTAGCTTAAATTGGACCAAACGAATCAAAAAACTTTGTTGAAAAAAGAATCCTGAAGCCATCAAAGAATATGTTTAAGCTTCTTCTTTTGATCAACATCAAGTTCCTGCTACTCAAGATGAACAGTGCATCACCATTACTTTACCCAGAAACCTTTTCCCCCAATGGCTTAAAGATGTGTATACTCATATTCATTTTGGAGCCATTAAATTAGCCTTAACCTTCCACGGTAGAAAAGGTATGGAAGCAGTATCCCGAATTACATTGTTAGATTCCATATTTTTAGAATACCAGCATGCATGTATCGGAACTGTCCAAACAACCTTAAACTCTGGCACCATTTTTGTTACCTTTTTCCCAAACTTTAATATCCCAATCAAAGATCCTCATTTGAGTTCCGCTTTCGAAGTCCAATTACAAATTACTGGAACCAAAAAAATTGAAACAGCCACTGTAGCTACACTCCATTAAAAAATGGCTTATAGATTACTGAATCATGCTTTTGATATAGTTACCCCTTTGCCCCATGAATGTGAAAATGCTGCCCTGTTCATTAAAGTTGACAATAATTCCCAGCTTGTCTGTCATTACATTCCTAGACAAATATCTCGACAAAGGTGGCTTGAATTGATTCCATCCACATGAGTGACAAACTATGAAAATTTTCAAAATCAAAGTCAGCCAGTGATGCAATCAGATTCCAGCACGACAAGAATGCCTGATGGAACAGTTCAAATATGTTTGCAGACACCTAGAGCTATTGAAAATCAAACCAGAGAAATATTCCCTACCCAATTTCAAGGTCTGCTTGAAAAAGTTCCAGTCGTGGCCTTTGACAAAACACGGAAACCAATTTACGAACAGAAAACTTCCGATGGTCATAATTGGATTGACACTTGCAGTTGTTCCACTTGTCTTCAAGATGATTTTGATGAAATAACAAAAAAGAAAAATAAAAAGAAAATTTCCTCTCAACAAAAGCTTCATCAGAGATACATTGAAGGTGATCCAACTGTTGGATTACTGGGTGAGAGTTCAGGAAAATGGGATTATTATGTGACTTATGGTAGTCAGAAACCTAAAGCCAATGTGTCAGAAATTCCAGAAATTATCCCTACAGGATGGGATAATCAGATTGATGATTCTGAAAGAAAAAATCACAATCCAGAATGCTTGGCTTTTGACCCTCAAAGTTCAAATTATGCCTCAAATTTTCCTCCATTACATGATTATGAAAAAATTCAAGACAATGAAAAACATGTATGGAAGATAAAAAATCTCAGTACAAGAGATTTCACCGGAGCACAAAAGTCTATTTCTCCGGCTGAAGCAAGCTTAAACTGGCAAGATGAAAATGCTAAATCACAGAATTTAGCATTACTTCTAATTGAAGAAAAACAGAATGATATGTCTTCACAGTTACAAGGTTTAACTGGCATAATTGTTCAATTAAAAGAAAAGATTCAATTGTTGTATGAAGAGTTGACGCTGATCTTATATACAGTAAAGGTTATTCACGAGCAATCCTATTTACTGAATTAGAAAGGAAAAGAAAAATCAATTTTAGAAAAACAATTACAGAGCCTTGAAAAAGATCTTTGGATGAAATCTCAATACCCTCAGCCACAATATCATTCCCAATTTCAAATCCTTACTTGAAAATCCTTACACTCAAAGCTATCTTACTTTAAGAAGTCCTGATCCTTTCCCACCTACTAGAACTTTTTACCCACCTACAAAATTAATTCCTCCAAGAAATTTTGGTTTTCGAGCTTTAAGTTCTTTCGAAGATGAAAGACGTTTTCCTGAAGAAATGTTCTTTCCCCAATTGTGGAAAAAACCAAATATTTCAGTACCTAGTTCATCACAAACCCCAATACCTAAACCTTTTGTTACTTCATCACCTGCAACAGTTCACCCTCATCCTAATCCACAAATACCTAAAAACGAAACCCAAATGTTTCAGTCATCTGATATTGAGTTAGATGTTGCTGCTTCTTCAGTCCCAACTCAGATATTAACTTCCTCTGAGCCCTTGAACAACCTGAGTTCATTTCTCAAAAACTTGACCAAACAGCCTGAAGTAAATCTTCAAACTGAAACACAATCCTCAGAAGTTATGACTAATACCTCTGAAACCTTTGATGATAAATCCTCTTCTTCTTCCCTGAATTCAGATTCTTTGTTAATGATGAACCCCCCTGAACCACCTCAAGAACCTGACCCTGTAATGGAAGAAGAATTTATACCTCCTGAATACCAAGAACCTCAATCTACCCCAACCTATGGAGATTCATCTAAAGGATTTACTTTTGATGACATTCCATCTTCACGATGGAATGACAGATTCAGAGAAATTCAAGGATGGATGCATTCAGAAATGCTTAATCCTACAAATACCTTAGCCAGTACCATTTCTAAAGTCATTGTAAGGCTAAGAGGATGCCTTTTTGATTGGTACATAAGTCTTGGAGAATATCGGCAAACACAGTTAAGAAATAGTAAGTCCATTGTTGAATTTCTTAATTATTTGGTCTCTGAATTCTCTGGCCCCATTAAACATGAACAAATTGCTGCCCGAGAAGAAACTTTTCAGCTTAAATGTTCATTCAAGAGACAAGATCTTGAAAAATATTTTTCAGAGATGAACAAAAGATACCATAAAATAGGAGGGATTGATGATATAAAATTTGAAACAATTTTATCTTGAATCCATTCCTCCTACCCTTGGAAAAGAAGCAACAAAAACAATGGAAAATCAAGGACTTACCGTTCAAAACACCAGTTTTGGTGAATTATACCAATTTGTTCTCCATGCTCTTGAAAGACTCTGTAACCAAGTAGAATTTGAGAAACAAATGGAAAAAAATAAGCATTTACTGAGAAAATCTTGTGATAAACCATATCTCAAGATTAAATGTGATACTGAAAAATAGTGTTCATGTCCACCTGCCTCGAAAGGAAAAAAGAAGTTTGACCAAAAGAGAAAAAAGAAGAGATTCAAACGATTCAAATATCTTCGACGATCAAGATTCTGAAGACACAAGAAAGAATAGATGCTATGTTTATGGAAAGAAATGACATTTTGCAAAAGATTTCCCAAACTAGAAAAAGGAAAAAAAGATAATACATCTTTTGTCATAGGTTTTAGAAGAAGAAATTGATGATGATTTAGAATCTGTGTTTTCTCTTGATGAGGAAATGAGCCCAGATACATTGATATCCATTTCTTATTCTAATGATTTTGAGCTCAATGAGATAAACAACACCACTGTTCCAGAGATATTGTCTCCATAGGATGAAATTTCAGACATAAACAGTTTACCCTTTCAGCCTACCCCAATAGCCCTTGTTCAAATACTCCAAGAACACACTATTCCAAGCCTTTGACCATACCCGTCTTCTTTGATACAGGAGCATCAGCTAGTATTTTGAAACCTGATTTATTACTAAAGCAATTTTGGGAAACATGCAACCAAACTTTTCGAACTGCTAATAAAGAGAAATTTTCCGTAACTCAAATTAGCAAACCCATTTTGATTAAACTGTTTCCTAAGGTAGTTATCCAACATAAACTCCTAGGATCCTATTTGCCAAACAAAGACCTTTTACTTGGATTTGATGTTTTACATCAAGCAAAACTGCAATGGACTTCCAAAGGATTACATTATAGGAATCTAACCTTGCCCTTGATAGCCTGTATAGATCCTCCGTACACCTTAGATACAGTTAAACAAAAAATTATATCAGATTGTTGTGCCAAATCCCATTCTGTGTTTTTCAAAAAAAGTACAAATTCATTATGGAGAAATCAGAATTTTTATGTTAAATTGCCTTTTAAGAAAAATGAAGATATAAATCCCACAAAAGCCTATCACAGAGGTTTAAATCCTGATTTGTTGGAACAAACTAAGCTAGAGATACAAGATTTGATAAAAGGAGCAGTTAATGGAGCCTACCAGTTCTCCTTGGGCTTGTGAAGCCTTTTACGTAAATAATAAAGCTGAACAAATCCGAGGAAAGCTCAGGTTAGTTATCAATTACCAACCGTTGAATACCTTCATTGCAGATGATAAATTCCCTTTGCCTAATCAAATTGGACTATTTTCTCAAATATCTCATGCTCACATATTTTCCAAATTTGATTTGAAATCAGGATTTTGGCAAATTGGAATTCACCCTGAGGATCGTCCTAAAACAGCTTTTTGTTTACCAAATTACCATTTTCAATGGACGGTTATGCCTTTTGGTTTAAAAAATGCACCCACATATTTTCAAAAAGTTTTAACCACCATTTTTGAACCAATCTCAACACAGGCATTGATATATATAGATGACATACTCCTATTTTCTCTTGATCTAGATAGTCATGTTTTCTTATTAGATAAATTCCACATCCTTTGTTATAAATATGACATTATGCTTTCTGATAAAAAATGTGTCTTTGCTACTATAGAAGTAGATTTCTTTGGTATGCATTTTCACAATGGATTGTACAAACTCCAGCCTCATATAGCTAAACACTTGTTAGAGTTCCCAGATACTTTATCCTCTGTAAAATAAATCCAGCAATTTTTAGTAATTGTAAATTATATGTCCCCTTTCATTCCCAAGCTCTCTGTATTCACTAATCCTCTTTACCTTTTGCTGAAGAAAAAAGCACCGCCTTGGACAAGAAAACAGACTGAGTGTGTTCTAGAGTTCAAGAGATTATCTCAAAATCTACCTTCTTTAAAAATCCCCTCTACCGGAAAAAGAAATTTACAAACAAATGCTTCTGATGAATTTTGAGCGTGTATCTTACTTGACGAAAAAGAAAAAGACAGAATGATCTGTCGCTATAAAAGTGGAAAGTTTAAAGATTCTGAACTTCATTACCATTCGACACTAAAAGAAATCCTTGCAGTTAAAAGAGGAATTGAAAAATTCCAATTTCATCTAATAGGACATACTTTCCTTGTTGAAATGGATTTGTTAGCATTTCCAAATATGCTGAAATACAAGAACAAAATTCTTTCGAATCCTCAACTACTCAGATGGTCAAACTGGTTTTCTCAATGGAATTTTGAGTATAAGCATATTTCTGGGAAAAACAATATTTTGGCAGACATATTTTCAAGAAGAAAATTTTCTGAAGAACCTCTTGTTCCAGTTGTTTTTTTTTTTGGAGCCATTATCAAAATTGATGATGATTCCCATGATGTTCCTGATGAAATCTATGACATCATTCTCAGAAAAACATTGGACTCCAGAAATGAGAATATGCAACAAAAAATGCATGAAATAGTAATAAGAAATCATGGAGAATGTTTTCAAAGAATTCGATGTCATCCATCATATCCATTTTTATCCTTATTCCATACCAGACATTATTATAATATGCCAAAAGAAGCTATTTGTTTTATCTGGTATCTTACCCGAAACCACCATATATGCTTTAATTTCCATGTAAGGAAATTACTTTCCTATCTCAGACATTGTCATTTCGTACAATGGAACAATTACATTCACCCCAATCCCAGAGCATTCAACTTCTATAAATTCCTTTTAAAACAATACCATTATAATCAATGGATTGAATCCTTTGGTTATCCTCACCGATCTTTTATCATTATAGCTTTCCATCAAGACCTTAATCCTCAGATTTATCCAGAACATACCTATTTCACTCAACATCCGCTCATCCAAACAATCGGATGGTATGATTCCAATCTCTTAAATTTTTTGCTATTTCAGACAGATTTATGGAAAGAATTGAAAATTCTCATGTGCTATATTAACAGAATCCAGCCAGAATGGATTCTTTTGGATGTCTATACAAGAAACACAGTTTGGAATGATGAAAGTCCCAAAGGAGCTGCCCTATTACACCAACTGCACCTTTGGCTTGCAGATCATCCTCCTCCTACAGAAATACAAATAGATAGTTCAAGTGATGATACATACATTGGACCCTCACACAGCCCGTCCAATCACTCTTCACCGAGTTATGATTCTGATAGATATCCCCTCAATTATGACACAGACTGAAGCACTGTTCAACACTATTCTGTTGGCAGCACTATTCATAACAGCCACCTGTCCGGCAGCACTGTTCATAACAGCCACCTGTCCGGCAGCACTGTTCAACACTATTCTGTCTGCAGCACTGTTCAACACTATTTTGTTGGTAGCACTGTTCATGACAACCACCTGTCCACTGTACATCAACTTTTTACTGTACATAAGGCCACCTGTCCAGGCCAGCTGTCTTATTTTAATTTTGTTTGAAATCCGCATTTCAAGTCCGGGGTCTATATATAGCCCCGTAAGTCAGTTGTAAAAGGCAGAGCGCTACTAGAGCCTCTCAGCCTAGTTTCTTTCTGGTGTGCTTCTTTCTTGCTTTTGCTTGTGATCTTTTAATCTTCCTTCTTGTGCTTATTTATATGTTCAGTTTATACCCTATATTACAAACCTTCGGTGTGCATGTTTGTTATCTTTATCTTTTGTTCCTTTAATCTATTAGCATGTTCTTATGTTTCTTATGTTATGTATTCATGTATTCATATTGCTTATGCGCATCTATATTGTTATCAAATGGTGTATAGATTACAGAATCATGCTGTTGATATAATTATCTCTTTACCCCCTGAATGTGAAAATACTGACAATAATTCCCAACCTGTCTGTCATTACATTCTTAGATAAATATCTCGAGAAAGGTTGCTTGAATTGATTCCATCCACATGGGTTACAAACTATGAAAATTTTCAAAATCAAAGTTAGCCAGTGTTGCAATCAGATTCCTGGATGACAAGAATGCCTGATGGAACAGTTCAAATAAGTTTTCAGACACCTAGAGCTATTGAAAATCAAACCAGAAAAATATTCCCTACCCAATTTCAAGGTCTGCTTGAAAAAGTTCCAGTCGTGGCCTTTGACAAAACAGGGAAACCAATTTACGAACAAAAAACTTCTGATGGTCATAATTGGATTGATACTTGCAATTCTTCCACTTGTCTTCAAGATGATTTTGATGAAATAACAAAAAAGAAAAATAAAAAGAAAATTTCATCTCAACAAAAGCTTCATCAGAGATACATTGAAGGTGATCCAACTGTTGGATTACTTGGTGAGAGTTAATGAAAATGAGATTATTATGTAACTTATGGTAGTCAGAAACCTAAAGCCACTGTGTCAGAAATTCCAGAAATTATCCCTACAGGATGGGATGATCAGAATGATGATGCTGAAAGAAAAAATCACATTCCAGAATGCTTGGCTTTTGACCCTCAAAGTTCAAATTATGCCTCAAATTTTCCTCCATTACATGATTATGAAAAAATTCAAGACAATGAAAAACATGTATGGAATAGGGAAAAAATTCTAAAAAAGCTCTTTTAAATTTTTATTTTACTTTGTTTATTCATGATCTGTTAGGATTTAATAACCATCTTAGATGTGGAAACAAGAATCCTAAAAGTTGGATCCTATCAAGATCGTATACTTATCTAGCTAGAAACAAAATAGGAAGAGCACGAGCTATAATACGAGAAATAAAACATTAAACACACATACAACAAGAACACAAAGATTTACGTGGTTCACCCCAAAAAGGCTACATCCACGGGTATGGAAAACTGAAATCCACTGTACCAATGAAATTTATATTACAAATTTTTAGACGGAAAGTTAACTCTCTAACATTTGACAAAACACAATCGAGTAAATCCTTGTAGACCCAGTCTCCCAATCAGAACCACCGGCGATCTCTTATCTCTATTCCACAGCTAAACTACAGTCCAAGAAGACACCATCTCCATTCAACAGCTAAACAACTGTTTAGGAGGAGAACCTTGAGAACATCTGAGACTTTCTCTCACTAAAAGAGAATATCACCCAAAATCTTCATGGGAACCGTTTCTCTACAAGAAACCAACATCTCAATCTACAAGAGGCACATCCGTGGTGTTTCTCTCCATATGAGGCTTTATTCTCTCTAAGGGGAGGCTTTGCTTCTCATGCACAAGAGACCTTTCCTCTCTCTCTCTAGAGAAAGCCACATTTCCCATATGGTGACCCAAATAGGGCACATAAATTTTTTGCACTTTCATATGATATATATATAAGGTTGTGAGCCCAAACCAAATAGGAAACTTCCCATGTGTTACATATATCTCAAGAACCAAAAGATATATCCAGAGTCCTAATCATTTTAAAATTATATTTCCTTTATGAAACTTATTAATATCAACATCAATCGTACATAATATGGGATTTTTTTATGTGGGTGATTTTTGATAATCACCATATCCAACAATCTCCACATTGATATAAAAAATGACTTGCTCACTATACCAACATCCAATGGATATCTTTATGAGTTCTCCATCTTTTTACAAATATATTCTTTAACAATTCTTGCTGGAAAATAGTGCTTGCCATTATATTTCTTCACCTCAAATGAAACGTTTGTATATGTTTTCATGTGCTTTTCTTTAACCAAATGCACAAACACTAGCCTTGTACTGAACCATAAGCTCTGATACTACTTGTTAGGATTTAAGAACCCTCTTAGATACTGAAACAAAAATCCCAAAAGTTGGATCCTACCAAGATCGTGTATTTATCTAGCTAGAAACAAAATAGGAGAGTACCCAAGCCAAAATATGATAAATAAAACATGAAACACACACACCCCACAGGAACACAAAGATTTACATGGTTCACTCCAAGAGAGCCACATCCATAAGCATGACAAAATGAAATCTACTATACCAATGAAAATTACGTTATAGATTTTGAGATAGAGAGTGACCTCTCTAACACTCGACAAAACTCAGTCGAGTAAACCTTTTTAGACCTAATTTTCTAGTAGGCCCCCACCCATCAATATCTCATCTCTATTCTATAGCTAAACCACTGTTTAGGAAGAGACCATCTCCATTCTACAACTAAATCTCTGTCTAGGAGGAGAACCTTGAGAATAGTTGACAATTTTTAGTTAACAGTCGAGACTCTCTCTCACTAAAAGGGGAAACTACTCAAAATCTTCTCGGGAACCGCTTCTCTATAAGACATAAGCCTTTCAATCTACAGGAGGCACATCCATGATGTTTCTCTCCATATGAAGCTCTCTTCTCTCTAAGGAGAGGTTTTGCCTCTTATGCACAGGAGGCCCTTGCCTCTTTATCTCTAGAGAAAACCACCTTTCCCATATAGTGACCCAAATAGGACACACAAATTCTCTATACTTTCATATCATATATATAAGGTTAAGAGTGCACAATAAATAATAAACTTTTTATGAGTTACATATATCTCAAGAACCAAGAGATATATCCAGAGTCCTAATCTTTAGAAAACTTATCAATATCAACCTCAATCCCACATAATATGGGATTTCCTTATGTGGGTGATTTTGGATAATCACCATATCCAACAATCTCCACATTGTTGGAGAACCCTCCAACAATCCAACAATATCCAATAAGAACCCTCTTAGATACAGAAATAAAGCCTGAAACACACACACACACCCCATAAGAACACAGATTTACGTAGTTAACCTCAAGTGGGCTACATCCACGGGCATGAGAAACTGAAATTCACTATACCAATGAAAGTTACATTACAAACTTTGAGTGAGAGAGTTACCTATCTAACACTCGATTAAACTTGGTCGAATAAACCTTTTAAGACTCAGTCTCCTAATCGACACCACCTATCGATCTCTCATCTCTATTCCACAGCTAAACCACTGTTCAAGAAGATACCATCTCTATTTCACAACTAAACCACTGTCCAGGAGGAGAACCTAGAGAACAGCCGAAACTTTCCCTCGCTAAAAGGTAAAATCACCCAAAATCTTCATAGAAACAGTTTCTCTATAAGAAACCAGCATCTCTCGCTAAAAGGAAAAACCACCCAAAATCTTCATGGGAACCGCTTCTCTACAAGAAACTAACCTTTTAATCGTGGTGTTTCTCTCCGTAGAAAGCTCTTTTCCCTCTAAGGGTAGGCTTTCTCCGTAGGAAGCTCTCCTCTCTAAGGGGAGCTTTTGCCTCTCATACACAGGAGGCCCTTACCTCTCTCTCTTTAAAGGAAACCACATTTCCCATATGGTGATCCAAATAGGGCACACAAATTCTCTGCACTTTCATATCATATATATAACGTTAGGAGCCCATACCAAATATGAAACTTCCTATATGTTGCATATATATCAAGAACCAAGAGATATATCCAAAGTCCTAATCCTTTTGAAAATTTATTTCCTTTAGGAAACTTATTAATATTAATCTCAATCTCAATCTCACATAATATGAGATTTTTTTATATGGGTGATTTTGAATAATCACCATATCCAACAATGATCATTATATTCTAGATCATGGATCTCTGAAAATTGAAATCTGAAATTTATATGAAAAATGGGTATTAGAAGCAACCAGAGAATAATATGAGTCGGGGGACACATAAAAAACCCGATCGTTTGAAAACACTTTTTTTTTCCGATTATTCTTCCTCAGGAGTTGATCTTTGCTAGACTATGTCATGCTTACACACTCGGTGACGTCTAAAGGTCACCGAAGTATGGTTGGAAAAGTGTGGGACCCAATTGAGCCTACGCACAACATAAAATGACTCCATGGGGAATCTTTCTGCAGTCCACCAGGGAAATTATACGTGCAGCTCTCTCAAGTTGTCATGGTTTCAGTCATGGAAATTGTTTTATGCAGGTTGGACGGCATTTCTACATATGAAAAAGTTTATTCAAGGATGCTACTTGATAATGAAGAACTACGGATGCCCCTAAAAAATCGATCAAAAAAGGTAGTTTTAATGTTGAAAAACCTTTTGATTAATCATCTCGACATCAACATATGGGACTATGAAAAATTGAAAGATTTGAAGGCTCATAAATAGTGCATTTTATAATATATTATCGACACTGTCCATTTTCAAGATTTTCATATGTTATAGATCTACTTGATTTTAACCATATTTGAAGTTTAAAATTTCATAATCAGATATAAAAATAGATTTTCAGATAATCCTAATAACATTTTACATCAAAATTATATGCCATGATAAAATTTGAAGGGCATCGTACCTCTACACCTACGGAGGCATCCGTATGCCAACTGCACCCTTCTACATATGCTATCTAGAAAGTGTAAAGCATCTTAAGATGGATGCCAGTAGGTGCACCATCTAAACCCAATAGAAACTAATAGTACAAATATTTTCTTACTAGAATTATTATTTCTAGTTTTTAAAAGGGTGTGGTTTGTATAGACCCGAGACTCTAAACAATCAAAGTAAAGCATACCTTCAAATAGTGTCAAGAAAAGTAGTTTTAATACTGAAAATCTTTGTGATAGCTTTAAAATATATTTTTATCTTTAGTTATAAATTTTAAAGCTTTAGAAATAGTGTAGATAGAGTAAATCTATAAAAACTTGAAAATTGACGGTCCAAACATGTGTTACAAGATGCACTATTTCCAAAACTTGAAATCCTTTTATTTTTTTTCATGTCCATGAATCTTGATGTCATGATGATCAATTTGAGGATATTTGGGCATCAAAACAACCTCTTTTAGTAAAATTTTTGAGGTGGGCTCTAAACATCGGTAAAAGATGATCACCGATCTTCAAGGATGAACATAATCCGAATAAACCATGAACAAAGACAAAAAATTAGCGATGGAATTACGAAAACTTCGTTCCTGCAATCTAATATTGTCATTAATGGCAACATGAAGTGGAATGACTTCCATAATAATGAAATATTAAATTCAATAGGTCTGAAAATTTAAAGGAAAAAGTTTATATAGGGTTGCAACCTAAAAATGTAGAATTACAGATGCACCTAAAAAATCCATCGAAAGAGGTTGTTTCAATGTTGAAAAAACCTTTAATTAATCATCTCGACATCGAGATGTATGACTATGAAAAAAAAAAGAAAAGATTTTGAGTCCCAAAAATACTGCATCTTGCAATGCATTATCTAAACCGTACGTTTTCAAGATTTTTATATGTTTATAGATTTACTTGATTTTAACTATTTTTGGAGTTTAAAATTTTATAATTAAATATAAAAATATATTTTGAGATAATATTAAGAATTTTTTCACCAAAATTACATTTTATGATAAATTTTGGAGGTGCGCGTCGTTTAAGGTTGCACCAATTTTGGGAGGCTCTAAAGTCTCCTTAAAAAGTCCCTTTCCCAACATCCCTCTCTAAAAATAGTGTCCCTTTTTAATCTTATGAGTTGTATCCACACGTAAGTTTGACTTAAAAATGCAGTTGTAGTCACCCCAATCTTGATCGAGGGAAGCCAAAAATACCCAAGGCAAGCTACTTCGAAATTTGAATCACTCACACCCATCCTGACCCCGCCATAAAGTAGGCCCCGATAATCCAAATCGTTCAGAGAGCTCAAAGTGCTAAAGAATCGCCCTAAAAGGAAAAGCATGGCAAATCACAACCTAGGATTACCAAACGATACTCGTAGTGCCGACAAAACTAACTAACAAGCCAGTTAGACGGCCAACACATGATATGGTATAAAAAGACCTGGTGCTATTGCCAGTGGCACTGACGCCAATGAGACCAGCGCCAGGCTCCTGCAGTCAAAAGTTAAAGATAACCTGGACGTACAGACATGTGTCGCGTGTCATTACAGAACTGACACATGTTTGAAAGGATTAACATGCCAAATGCCAGTACGGAAGGGCATGGCACCCTCGAATTCGTCAAATGAGATGTCACATTAGTCGTCAATCGTATGATGATATCCAAATGGTCGGTTAACAAAGGCGACACTTGGAATGGCACCAAAGACAGTCAGAGTGGCGACGGTTTTTGATTATTCAATCAGTTGTACAGAAGGATGCTTAGGTGGCATGTGGCAAATTTTGTTAGAAAGCCACTCTGGGTGGCCCCAACGCCACTGCCAATGGTGTTGGGCCTCTGATATTGCCCACAAAGCTATACTGGCGACAGAGTCACGTGATTTTGGAGCATTTAATTTTGTTGACCATAATTAATGCTAATTAATGCCGGTTCGGCGCCACTCTAGTGGTGCCAAAGGTAGTGCAAGTGGCGACAGAATTTGAAAGGCTCAGATTGCACTCAAAAAAGATATGTGGTGATCCTAGAACTGTTTTGCCTATATATATATATAAGGCACTTCATCCTGATTCCAAGGGACAAACCTTTTGGGATAACACGCATAAGCTCTGCTAGATCGACCATACCCGAACCTTACACAGCCCAAAACTGAACTTTTAACTCGAACTCTTACGCTATCAAAGCCATACTTTAAACTGAAGGCCATCCAAATAATCTGACTTTTCGGACCTTCTTTCACCTATATTCACTTGCCCATTAAAAAACCGAAGGACCGGGATGGACTGTGAAATAATCTTCAACGAACCGGCATCGACTCTGGAGCCCGGCCTAGGGACCCGGCCTAAGGTATCATTTATGTTCTCTTCTTGGTTTTATTAAAGATGTTCATGAGTTTTCTATACTTTTCATTTATTGCGTCTTTTGTTTTCTTCTATTTTAGAATTCTTCATTAAATTCTCCTCCCGTCTCTTCTCATTAAACTTGTGAGACCCTCTTTCAAACTTCAAGGTGTCTGATAGAGAAGGCCTTGTGGCTCAATTGTCACTCAGAACATAATTTGATGGATCCCTTTCTCTATCAACTTCATTTGAGGAGTTTACGCTCGAAACCAAGGCAGGGACTGAGTTCCTTGCTTGCATTATTGAATATAAAGAATTGTATAAATAAGATGATGAGTTTGTAATAAAATTACAATGAAATCTTGTCCTTAATTTCAACTCTTGACACCCACACCCAAAGATAGAGAATCAATATCTCCCTTGCATATTTCTAAAATGAGCCAAGAGAGTTAGAACGCTGAAATCAACAGGGATGGGGCATTAAACGCCATGACATTTCCGTTAGAAAAAAGAACCAATGCCAGTCCAATGCACAAGGAACTTATTAGGATATAACTTTCATAACTATCTCAAATCTTCATTATCTGAAATTCATACAATGTAGATAATAAATTAGAAACACCACATATATTTCTTTGGGTATCATTGCATATTTTAAGTACGTTCTCTCGTCAATTAATATTTCTTCCCAAACAAAAGAAAAAGGTAAATTGAAAAGTGCTGCGTAATCACACTTCCACCATGTGAATTATGAAATTCTCTACTAGACTTGTCATGTTCTTCAAAGATAAGACCCAAGATTTGCAGCCATATTGCCTCTTGCACCCTCATTCTAGTTATATGGTTATTGAACCATGGAGATTTAAGAACTGAAGTATGAACCCTGGTCTGTAACCAAAGCAACGAAGTGGTGTGATCCATGAACCTTGGCTAGGCTTGTTGCACTTGTGCAGATGAACCCGACTTCTAGAAGCCAATCTATTTTCTTTGGCCATAGTTGCATGCATACGGATATCGAGGCTGTGTTGCTCATCCTTTAGGGGGGTAAGTCCACTTTCTTTCATAGGAAGATCTTCATAAAAGGCTCTATTGAAATCATGGAGAAGTTGTGAAGGAGACTCAAATGCATTGGTGCCATTGAAGAACATTTGGTATGCTTTGAGAGTTCCTAAATGAATCAGAAGCTTCTCCACCAATTCCTTTTTCTTTCGATCCAATATGTTCTCAATGCATCCTACTGCATCTTGGATCGTTGCATTTGGGTTTGCCTTCATGATTAATGCAACGAGGTTGGATTTCCCATC
The DNA here is from genome assembly GCF_054954075.1 of Amborella trichopoda. NCBI lineage: Eukaryota > Viridiplantae > Streptophyta > Magnoliopsida > Amborellales > Amborellaceae > Amborella > Amborella trichopoda. The sequence goes on from NC_142337.1 coordinate 52,340,349, forward strand.
CTTTCTTTCTATCTGAAAAGACATCCATAAATGATTATTACTGTGTATTGAATGGACACATCAAACTTTGACATACATAGACTAAGATGTAATCCTTTAGTAACTGAATTGAATCTAAATTATACATTCAAAAGTTTGAAATTTGGGTTACCTCATAGCCTTGTAAGTTATTTAAGAAGCGTGCACAAAGCATGGTGAGTTCCGAAACCTTTTTATACCAAGCATGGTGTAGTATTTCATTTGAGAGCTTTGGAGGTGCCAAATATATAGCATGAGCAATGACTAGATCGGTTGCAATTGATATCATCCCAACTTTTATGTATTCCTCTATGGATGGGACGTAATTGTTCATTCTCCACTCGGCCACTTTAAACCATAAATTCATTGCTACCACTGCCATCACATTCATGAGATTCTCTACTATTGAATTCCATCACGATAGAATAAATTTTATTCATCAGCATGATGGATTAAGAGAAGCTTACCATTTGCCTAAGAGAGACAGTAATGTCTTGCCCTTGTTGGCGATAGGCTTCCTTTGCGATCGTATTAACATGGTCATGTACTGCAGAAAAGAGAACTTTCCTAGGCCCAATTAGGGTTTTCCACCCCATCTGAGACTCAATGAAGTGCCAACCATAATATTAGAACATTTCTCTTCCATTCCCAAACAGATAATTTAGTTCTCGTATATAGCTTGAAGAACAGACATGACGTATTATTTTTCTTCTTCTGCTAGGAAGATTATGATTGGAACCCAAACATAAATTGCTTCTGCTCTTCTGTTAAGGCTCAATAATGTAGTTAAAGTATTCTGTGGCAGTGCGAAGAATTCAAATTGCAGATAATCGTTCCTTATTTTTTCAATGTGGTTATAACATTAAGCCATCATTTCAGGAGACCTAGCCCCTTGTAAAATCAACTCACTAAGGGGTTTAAAAGATAGCAATTAATATTGTAAAATCAACTCACTAAGGGGTTTAAAAGATAGCAATTAATATTATAGAGATTATTTTTTATTTTCATTTCACTCACGTACTTCATCTGATTAACAAATTACCCAAACTGCTCATATTCAGAATAGTAATGTGAACAAGAATGTATTTCAATAAGTTGACCCACCCTAAACAAGTAGCGTTACTCCCATTATTTGGTTCGGGCTTCTTTGGTGGGCCAAATTACTAAAATGCAGATATTGGTACAAGGTTCTTAATCTTGAATGGGGTGATTGAATATTTTTTAGGATATTTTTTAAATGAGGAAGTACTGGAGTGAAAGCAAAATTAAGAAAATAAACCTTCCAAGGGTAATTGAGATGTTTGAACCTCTGAACGATGGCCTGGTTATGACCCCTAAATTATGTTTCTCAAATTTTCTACTTTTTTTTTTTTTTTAATATCATTTCTTTGAAGATGAATTTGGAAATAGTATTGGCTGCTGGGAGACATCCAACCTGAGAGAAAATTAAACGCTAATAAAGGGTTACACCTTTTGATTACATCCGTAAAACTCTGAAGCTCATCCATGGATCCATGAAAGTTTAAAAAGTCATCAATAATTGTAGCAAGGGCCGCAGTCTGGGCCAATGGATAAGTATGGATGATAGCATGTAGTGGCACTTGCAAAGAAGCAATGAATAGTATTTTCTCGCCAAAATCCTAGGTCACGGATTCCGCTCTTTTCTGCCCACCTATTTCAGAAAGTAATTTAGCATCACCGCAAAAGGGATAAAATACCCGCTTAAGAAAATGCTACTAATTTTAGTAAATTTGGACCAAACTTTCCATGCTTACATTGAAATTTGAGTGATTTAGGCCATCATCGTCATCATAGTCTTTTCCTAATTAATCGGGTCATCGTAGCCTTTTATCAATTAATTGGGGTCGGCTACACAAATTCTGGCTCTCCATTTTGCTCTATTAATACCATATGTTCAGGATTCATGACAAGTTTTGGCCAAATTTTATGTTAGCTGCCTACCTAACACAACTCAGCGTTTTTACCCGGGCATTTGAGTGATTTATGTATGGACTCTAAAAATTTTAGGTAAAAGACGAAATGCTTTACGTATAAGTGGAAATTGCAAAGAAGGTCAGTCAAGCCATTTTTTTTTAGTTTTTTCAAAATTGCCCTCATTCAACTTGAATTTTTTTTAAGTTTTTCATTACTAGGGCAATGCCATAAAACTTGGAGCACTGCCCTAGAAAAAACTACAAATTTTATAAACCAGTTTTGGATTGATTAAGGGATAATTTTGAAAAGAATTAAACAAGGTGGGTTGACTGACGTGTTTTGTAATTTTCGCCTATAAGTGGAGCATTTTGTATTTTACCTAAAATTTTGGGTCCGTAAGTAAATCATTCTTAATATTTTTCCATTAACTATGATTTTATTTATTTATTTTCAAATGGTCATGCCATGGATCATAAATACAATGATCGTGAAAAATTATAAGGTACCAGGACATGATAATTCTTAAAATTGGACTCAAAATAGAGTTTAGTATATAATACCTTTTTAGCTTTCCCAGTTCATCCTTAAAGTTTGCCTGGCGTAAGGTGTAGTTTCTTTTGGCGAGTTCCGCCAACATGTTATGGGTTCGAGCAGCCAATCTACAAATTGAAGTAATTAGCGTATTTGTTTTATATTCTTTCCAAGGAAAAGAAACACTAATAAAAGTGTTAAATCATTAAAACGGTGTTAGATATTATATATAATGAGACGAGTTAATTATGGTAAAGGGATGTCACAATTAGTTACTACCATTCGATTTGAAATATGATAGTTGGGATGTGTCACAAAGTTTGAGAAGGTTTTATTTGAACTTTGAGCTTGGTCAATGAAATAAATGTAGCCACTCAATTCCATATCCAGTAGTCAAGATTAATTGTGATCACCTTGTACCATAAGTAAATGGTTTCATTATATACGTTTCTATAAAGTATTAGCATAAGTTTGATATTTAAACTTTTGGCTTCCAGAGATAAAGTGAGCAGGCGAAAAGATTTGAACCGGTTTTTGGCGCGTCAAAGGAGATCCCTGAGAGCAGAGTGGGCTACAAAGATAAGAGGATGGTATTTCTGTAAAAAAATGAAAGGATTTGATTCGGAGAGAGAGATACATGTTGGTGTTCTTAGGGAGCTAATTGGGAAAAAAGTTGAGTGGTTAGAATGGATCTACACAGAACCTGGGTAATAGTTTGTTCAACCGGTCTTTAAGTTATACCTATGGGGGCTTCATAAAGACGTTGTTTCTCAGCAGAGGGAAAAAAGGACGGGTTTTCTACTTGAAAGAGCAAGCCTTCCCCATCCATAGCATTTCATTGTCTTCAAATTGTTGAATGACCCAAAGATGTACCAAATGGTCCAGTTGCGCAAGCCATGGAGCATCGAGTTCATACTCAATCTGCAAAACTTAAACAGAGGCATAAGTAAATCAATATATATGGATGAAAGTGCAAAGAGGTCCTAGAGATATAGTGATTGAAGAAAAGAAAATCAAGTAGTATAGTATTAAGGGAAAGGTTTCTATACTTCCCCAACAGCATAGAAGATCTATGCTTACCCTACCATCCAGCCGTTTAATTTTGATCAAGAGAGCCACTAACCATTTGATTTTAGATCTTACGTCTCAAAGTATTTTACTTTTAGTTTTTTTATACAAATTGTACGAATATGAAATTCGGTACGTGTCATCTTCTCATTGGGGCACACCTATAAAAAAATATTAAAAATAATTTTTCGAGAAAATATAATGATGAAAATACCTCTTGAAACTTTCAGAGGTATTTTAGTAATTTTATTTTATTGGAACTATTTTTTTTATATTTTTCACTAGTACAAGTTTAAGAGAGGATTGGACATCCAAAATTCGAAATCAAACTAGTTTATAGAAAAAAAATTTAAAATAAAATAGTATAGAGACGTGACATTGTGATTAGAGCAATCTTAACCCTCCATTCAAAATAGATGGTTGGATAAGGGGAAGTATATAACTTTTATGCGGTAGGGAAAACATAGAAAGCATGCCCTAGTATTAATATGATCAATGTCATCATGGTAACAATTATAGTTATCCCGTTAATAGGTTGGACAAAGGATCAGCTGAGAGTGGGTGCCGCAAACCATGCTTTTGCGACGGATCATTTTAGGATAAGTATAAAAAAGATCCCCTCCTTTCCCCAAAAAAAAAAAAAAATTGAAATTCTTTAAATCTACATCCATACCATGTTGTCCTTTTTATTTATTATTTTACCAAAAATGTTCTTCACATACTTGATAGGGTCAGGAAGAGTCATCATAGACCAAGGTCCGCAACGATTCAAGGATCTTCAATGCCAGTGATAGGTCAATATTTTGTTTTTTTGGATAACTTACTAAAGGAGAAGGCCCCCTATATATAGTTTTAGTAATAAAAGATCAAAGAGAAACAATTCATTATTTTACAATCTTATAATAAGGCAATTACGCCAAATCATGATAGACTGATCTCTCGACACGTACAGTTGTAATCACGATCCTATTAAAACAATAATGGCTATGTACCTTATTGACATATCATCACAATCTCCGATCCTATTACATCTATGATGGTTCCATGGACCTTATTGACAGATCATCACAATCCGCGATCTCCATGGTCCTTATTGACCGATCATCACAATCCCCGATCCTATTACAAACTATGATGGTTCATCACGGATCTAATAGATCCAAGATGATTCTTCACGGCCCTATGAGGTCCACGAAGGATATTTTGAGTAAAATAAATAAATATTACAAAATCGGTGTGGACGTAGACTTAAAGAATTTGGTATTTGCGAAATTTTTGAAAAAAGAGGACACTTTTGATCATTTCCCTTCATTTTATAATGTCTTTGAAAAGGATAATCCAGGTGCTTCCTTTAGTTGTAGATTCATATGTCTCTGTCTCCCGCACCCCCGCCCCCTAAATAAAAAATAAAAAATATCAATTACAATTCAGTATGAACTAAATTCTCTAATTATAAATTAACAAATTTGCATTATTTATTTAAGAAATATTTTCAAACAGATGGGGATCCTACAAAGTTCATCTCGCAGATCCTTGAGAAAAAGGAAACGATCATAGGTGTTGTTGTCAGACAATGCCTTCTCTAACAGTGATTTGGAGAAGGACATTGCATTTTCAAGTTTCTCCCATAAACATAAAATGGGATGCCTTGTAAACACTGAGCATTGGGCTCAAATATTCTTCGTAGTTCTCTTCTACATGCAATCTGATTTGAGGGTTGGACAAGGGCCAACAAAACTTACCTGCAAATTGTTACACTCTCCATCAATTAACCCATGAGTTTTATGGATTATATCACCATTTGTACGATAATTGGGAGCCAACTACTCAAAAATTGAGAGATTGATCAATGCTATTATGGGAGATATGGAAAATACTTTGGAAGCAGATCCTCTTCTATTGGCGTGCCTATTATTCAAGACTTTAGAATCCATTATGCGCGCTACTAACTCTAACTCAAGGATTTAAGTGAGTTGACTTGGACACTCATAAATGAAATAATCCATATATTTCAAAATTATTCGCAGTTCACATAATACCATTCAAAAATCAATAAAGAAAAAATAATACAAGAAAAGGTTGATAACTCACAGAAGGAAAAATATATAAAATAACTGGGTAAGGAAAGTTCAAAAGCAAAAACTTAAGAAAACCAAAGAGGAGAGAGAGAGAGACCTCATACAAGGCAAAGGGCCTTGCTATCTCAAGGTGGGACAAAACTAATAAATCAAAAACTCAAAAGTTGGTGCTCTACTTTCGGTGTACGCAATTGGGAGCATGAGATTGTGGGTTCAATTCCATGTCATATGGTTATTGAAAGCATATTTATAGGAAAGGGTTTGGTGATGGGGTTGTGGTGGTAGCATCTCTACCTTCAATTTTTTTTTTACTACCTATCTAAAACCTAGTCTTTATTTTTCCCTGTTTTTACTCCCTAATAAGAAAAAAAATATTTTAAAAATTAAACTGCCCCAAGTCAAATCTCTCTCTTTACTACCTTCTCTCTCTTTCTACCCACCTCTCTCACTCTCAACCCAAGAGAGAAAGGTAGGTAAAAAACAGGCGGGTATAGAGAGAAAGAGGGAGAGAGCGGGTAGAGAGAGGAGATGGAAGAGAAAGAGGGTGTGTAAAAAGATAAGATGGGTAGATATAAAAAGAGAGAGGACTAATAGAGAGAGAAGATGGTAGAGACATAGTGTAAAGTGGGGTTAAGCTAGAGAGATAAAGATATTTGGTAGGATAGTTTAGTCATTAAAATATTTATTTTTTAATTGGGGATAAAAGTAAGAAAAAGTAATGATTGAGTTAAGAGTGTAATATTAGACATATCGAGAGCAGAATGTTTATAAAGTTCATTTTGGGATATCTATAATTTGCCCTTAAAAAAATATAAAAAATAAATATTTGAACCCAAGATTGCAACCAAAAAAAAAATTCGCTCACATGGAGACACACGGTATTCATGGGTGCGTAGAAGTCTAAATGCATGTGAATCCTTGTACATTTCTTTGGCCACCAAGTGTTTCTCATCCTTTTCTTCAACATCTTCCATCCAACCCCTGCCTCTTTCAACAAAATATAAAAAACTTTACTCCATATAAAAAAGGAAAACGATGAAATAGTAAGGAAAGCCAAGGAAAACTTACGAGCACCTTGACGAATTTCTCTATTCTATCTTAATTTTTAAGGGAAGTGTGCCTCCGTACTATATTTAAATATAGTAATTATGCAGGGGTTCAATATTTATTAGATTAACAAGGAGTTCTACTAAGTTGATGTTCTAAACATCATACCACAACTTTTTTTTCCCCTTTTATTGTTTCCTATTTTGCCCCTCAATATGATGTTCCAAATATTGGATTGCTTTTCTATTTTATTTTTTAAACTTATCTGTGTTCAAACCAGGAACCGCGGAATACTTGGCTTGCATAGCTATGCAATCTAAGGTCTGAGACTTCAAACCAGTGCGATCTGACGCTCAAAGTCTTAGAACGCTTGGCTTGCACAAAATTCACACAAGTCAAGTGGTCCAAGGTTCCAGACCTCATACTGCTACATGAATTCGAATTTCACAATCCAACCATCTGAGGTTCCACATCTCAGACCGTCTGGCTTGCGCCATCTTCAAAGAATCCAAGCGGTTCGAGTATCGAGACCTCAGACTAGTGCCTTGCCTACACTTTCAAAGAATTAAAAAACATAAAATTATAAAGTGGCCTGATGTTTAGAACATCATATATAAGGGCACAAATGAAAAAAAAAAATGGACCTCTATGTAATTCCCTTAGTTTTAATTAAAACTAAAAAAAAAATTGTTTCATATGGCAATGACTGCATTTCTACGTTTGCGGTCCTGAGGTATAAAGCGCCCTTATTAAAGATGTATGCAAATAGGTAGTCCATCTAAACACAATTGAAACTAAAGGTCCAAATATTTTCTTAATAGAATTATTACTTTTTATTTCAAAACTTTTAATTTTTTTTTCATATTCATAATCTCCATGTTAGAGATTATAAGTCTTTATTTTTAAGTCCAAAAATCCATCTCAAAAATAGCATTTAAGAGGTGACTCATTTCTACATGGACTTATAGAAACTGTGTCCAAACTAAAATGGTATTGGTTAGAAAGTGCATTTTTTTTTGCATAAAACATAGAACTAGTAGTGGGATTAACTTCTTACACATATATATCCTCTAGCACTTTTTGTATCTCTTCTGAAAAGTACTCTTGCAACCCTAAATTCTCCAACAGGTCGACCATCCATAGCTTAATGAACTCCTCATCCGCCGGATGTATTGGAGGATCGGTATCATTATTGTTCAGTATCTTTAGAAAGCTACCTAAAACATCAAAAACAAAGAACATGAAAGAGAGAAAAATACGAGTAGTTGTTCACCCAGCCGGACCAATTTATGTCAAGTCGTATTTCGACTCTCTGCTGAGTTGTGTTTCAACTCTCTGATCTGTCTTATCTACTGAGTCGTGTTTCGACTCTCTAATCTGTCTCTTAGCCAAGTCGTGTTTCGACTCTCTAATATGTCCCTTTGCCGAGTCATGTTTTGACTCTCTGATCTATTTGATATTTTCCAAGAGTTCCTGAGGCCATCTAATCCTAAGGCTTGTTGATCTGCCTGTGCTTTCTGTGCTTGTTGATCAAGCAATCTGAGCATGGCAACTACCTCATATACTGGTCATGCTATACACCTAAAGATCCAACTACTTATTTCTCTGAATAGACTCAATGTCCATTGATTGATATGAATATACAGACATGTCTTTTATAGACAAATTACAGATAATACTAATAGAAACTAAATTATAGACACCTAAACTATATACAGACTTATTATAAAATGCAGGACGCAATATCCTACCCTTCCCATTTCTAATGATTACAATATATGCCTTCTATATTAACCGGATATAAAATATATATACTTTTTTTTCACACTCCCCCTCAAACTCAAGATGCCATGAAATAGAGCAACTGGAGTTTGAACACCAAGTTGCGGAAATAAGCACTTGGATCTTTAGGTGTATACTCAAATTGCTTGATCAACAAGTACAAAAAGTGACGGCGAATTAACAAGCCTTGAGAATAGATGGCTTCAGGAAAACAAATCAGAGAGTCAAAATACGACTCGGCATAGAGACAGATCAGAGAGTCGAAACACGACTCGACTGAGATGATAGATCAAAGAGTCGAAACACTACTCAGTAGTGAGTCGAAACACGACTTGACAGAAGTTGCATCGACTGGGTGAGCAACAAAATCGTCTTGAAAATAGGCGACAATGCTTCATGGACGAGGAATGGACATAGCTAAGATGAACCTCGCTCTAATACCATGTGAAGAGTCTCAGGTTTCTCTGAAGAGACTCAGTGTCCATTGATTGATATGAATATACAGACTTGTCTTTTATGGACAAACTACAAATGACACTAATAAAAACTAATCATAGATACATAAACTATACACACACTTATCATAAAATACATAACCCAATATCCTACCCTTCCCATATTTACTGATTACAAGATATACCTTCCATATTAATCTTAGGCACAATATATACTTTCTTTTCACAATCTTTAGAAAGCTACCTTAAACAGCAAAAACAAAGAACATGAAAGAGAGAAAAAGATTCATCTTTAGCCCCCATAATGTATTCTTCTACCTCCATTTCCAACGTTATGAAACATGCATTTGAGATAGTTGAGGAAATCAGAATCCTTTGTAACTATGAATGCGCATGCTGTTGAAGAAGGAGATCCAAATAGGGACCCGTCAGGGCCCTTGAATCGTAGGACCTCTCTGAAATCGATCTCGTATGTTGCTGGTATGGCTTCCAGATGATATAGTAGAACTTCATAAGGTTGTGTCAAATTTTCTCTAGAAAAAGATCAAAATATTATGAAACAAATCGAAAGAATACAACTCGAATTTCAATCACGAAAATCAAATAAGCAATCTAGAAAGAGAATTTACCTCCCAAGAATTCTCTCTCTCTCTCTCTAAGGAGATTTTACTGGCACTAGCAAACCTTTGGGAAATATTTCCAGTCGCTTGCTCTGAGCCAGTTCAATCGTACCAAGAAGAACGACAGTAAACCATGGAGTTGCAATTGCAAATTGTGGAGAATGTTCAAGCAGGAGCTTCTCTATGTTTCCATGAATGAAGTCCAACCCTAACACGACAATATTATTGGCACAAGTGTTTTAGAGCAAACAACCAACAACCATATGATTCGATTCGTGCTTTCTTTTTCTTTCATCTTTTTGGAAAAATTTGATATTATCCTTGTAGCATTGACTAAGAAAGAAGGGTGATGGATCAATCTCATCGTCATAATATTGCTTTGGTGCATGTTTTTATTTGGGATTGTTGGTAAAGAGATCATTTATCATTTGTACACAGAGGTCACAATGATTTTCACTCATTAGATATCAAACTAGATGGCTTGGGGACCATAAAGAAGTCTGAAAAGGTTTTTTTGGAACTTTATGTCTCAATCACATGCTTACAACCACCCATTTTGAAATTTAAAGGACATAATTGATTGTGACCTCTATGTACAAAAGATAAATGGTCTCTTCGTAGAAAAACCCTTTCTGTTTTTGGTTGTTGTGTAATGTTGATGCTTTACGACTCCTCCCACAAATAAGAGAAAAATCCACATATGGATTGGAGAAAAGATGTGGTATGGTCCCAAGGTCTTGTTATATTGAGGTTTTTTGTTTTGAATTTTCTAGTTTTATCTTATCCTAATTTGAATAACTAACTTTCAAACCTCCTAAACTATCAATAGCTATAAGTGTTTGAACAATTCAAAAGTGGGTTTTTTAAACTGCCCAGCAAAAACACAAACGAAGAAACTAAGTGTTGGATGGTACGAAAGTGTTAGGCGGTTCGATATGCCAACTTCTAAACAACCCAATTGCATCATTCCTTCTTTCTTGTTTTTTTTTCTTTTTTCTTTTAATGTTTTGGATGGTCTGAAAGTTAGTTTAAAAATTTGGACTTTTGAACCACCCACATATGTTTTGGGTGGTTTGAAAATTGGAGATTCTAGCCACCCAAAAAAAATGAAATATTCATGTGTTTTGGGTGGTCCATTAGAATTTCCAAAGTGGTAAAATGGGAATAGAAAAAATCAAAAGAATAGAGACCAAAAATATGAACATTGTTGTTTGTATATAAATTTTTCCATCGTGTAATCATTTAAGGGGTTGAAACGTTTAACAAAGTCATCAAAGGCCCAAATGATCTCAACCAACATATGAGAGGCTACTTATTTATCTTCATTTCACTAAGGTACCTGCTCAAAAATATTTAAAATATTTTCAAATTACCCTTGTTCATGATTTTGAAGGATAATAATCTACGGATGACCCCCATGATGCCCAAAAGAATGGCAAATATTCCTCAGTAATCAGCGATTACAAATAATGAAAACATTGTTCAAGAGGGCAATGATCTAATGCAACGGTTGTATCATAGTACAATGAACTACACTTCTAGAAAACCATATTTGTGGTATTTATATGACCCAAAATTTTGCACACACACTCTCTTCGTCTCAATAATCAATCCCAAAAAAAAACGAAGTTCAATTTGGACCCTAGATATGGTCAAAATGAGTCCCCCTCCAACAATGAATCTAAATTATTTATTCGGGGAATTTCAATATATTAGTCTTTACAAACACAAAATCATATATATTTTTTTAACATTGTCATCTAACGATAAAAAACTAGAGGTATTTTTGTCATTTTTCACCCGAATGTCTTGCAAATATGAAATAACATAAAAACCCATAATTAAACCTCATTAAGAACCTTGAATAATGTTTTCTTTCATAGTAATCTCGAACAAGCTGAGGTATCTTTGTCATTTGGCTAGGTTCTTTTGCGGGACGGTTCAAGTAATTGAAATGAATGCCCTTCCCAATCTTGACCAAGGACAATTTTAAAACTTTTCAAATAATTTTAAAAAGTAGTTGAGCAAACTGAAAATAAAAAAATAAACCCACAAATGTCACTCGACATAGTTTGCAAATTTACTTTTTACGTTTTGATCATTTTAAAAGCGTGAAGGAATATCTTGTACAAGTTAACAAAAAGGAAAACCAAGACAAAAAAAAAATACAGAACAAGGTGGAGATGAGCTCATAAGTTTGTTACAAAAACACCAAGCTACTATTCTATAATATCTGTTGGTGAAGGCAGATCGTGGATTTCTACTTTGTATACTAAGTTTAAGACACCAATCTAATCTCCCTCGTGCAAACCAAATGGTGTAACGTTCAATGTTACTAAACTTGTATCACATTATTATGTGTTTAAAAACAGAGTAATTAGAAAAGGGTTGTACTTAGGACAACTGTACACGAGCCAAAATATTAATGGGGGACTAGGGTGGGCTGGGCGGGCCGGCCTGGCCCTAGAAAAGTAGGGCCTAGGCCACAAACTATGGCCCGAGGGGCAGGCTAGGGCTAATGTAGCCGGTGCGACTCATTTTTTTCTTTTTCTCTTTTATTTTATCTTCATTTTTTTTGGCTTACGCGGGACCTGGGCTACCCTTATTGGGACGAGGGCCACAAATGGCCCGGTCTGTGGCCACTAGGGGGAACGTGATTTCATACAATAAAGGGGCCATTATGCAGGTGCATTATATCCACGCCTTTATTATCATATGCCTAAATTTTTTGCCAAAATTACAACGAGCATCCCATTCTTTGGGGTTGTTTTATTATTTGCTCCAATTACTCACCTGTCCGACAATTTCAACAATGTTGTAAAATTGGGACAACCCAATTACCCCTTTTGAGCAAATCAGGATATTTCAAATCCCACTAGATGTGGTGAGCACTTCACCACAATGATGTCAACACTCAAATTTGAATTTTGAGTTTTATGACACTTAGACCTAGCCATTCAAAAATTACTCCGTCTCTATTCAATCTTGGAGCATTAATTGTTTTTGTAATACGAATAAATATTATTTTCAAAACGCAAAGATTTATGTGGTTCACCCCAAGAAGGCTACATCCACAGGTATGAAAATATGAAATCCGCTGTATCAATGAAATTTATATTACAAATTTTTAGATGGAAAGTTAACTCTCTAACATTTGACAAAACACAGTCGAGTAAACCCTTGTAGACCCAGTCTCCCAATCAGAACCACCAACGATCTCTTATCTCTATTCCACAGCTAAACTACAATCCAAGAAGACACCATCTCCATTCAACAGCTAAACAACTGTTTAGGAGGAGAACCTTGAGAACATCTGACACTTTCTCTCACTAAAAGAGAATATCACCCAAAATCTTCATGGGAACCGTTTCTCTACAAGAAACCAACATCTCAATCTACAGGAGGCACATCCGTGGTGTTTCTCTCCATATGAGGCTTTCTTCTCTCTAAGGGGAGGCTTTGCCTCTCATGCACAAGAGACCTTTCCTCTCTCTCTCTAGAGAAAGCCACCTTTCCCATATGGTTACCCAAATAGGGCACATAACTTTTCTGCACTTTCATATTATATATATATAAGGTTGTGAGCCCATACCAAATAGGAAACTTCCCATGTGTTACATATATCTCAAGAACCAAAAGATATATCCAGAGTCCTAATCATTTTAAAATTATATTTCCTTTACGAAACTTATTAATATCAACATCAATCGTACATAATATGGGATTTTTTTATGTGGGTGATTTTTGATAATCACCATATCTAACAATCTCCACATTGATATAAAAAATGACTTGCTCACTATACCAACATCCAATGGATATCTTTATGAGTTCTCCATCTTTTTACAAATATATTCTTTAACAATTCTTGCTGGAAAATAGTGCTTGCCATTATATTTTTTCACCTCAAATGAAACGTTCGTATATGTTTTCATGTGCTTTTCTTTAACCAAATGCACAAACACTAGCCTTGTACTGAACCATAAGCTTTGATACTACTTGTTAGGATTTAAGAACCCTCTTAGATACTGAAACAAAAATCCCAAAAGTTGGATCCTACCAAGATCGTGTATTTATCCAGCTAGAAACAAAATAGGAGAGTACACAAGCTATAATATGATAAATAAAACATGAAACACACACACCCCACAGGAACACAAAGATTTACATGGTTCACTCCAAGAGAGCCACATCCATAAGCATGACAAAATGAAATCTACTATACCAATGAAAATTACGTTATAGATTTTGAGATAGAGAGTGACCTCTCTAACACTCGACAAAACTCAGTCGAGTAAACCTTTTTAGACCTAATTTTCTAGTAGGCCCCCACCCATCAATATCCCATCTCTATTCTATAGCTAAACCACTGTTTAGGAAGAGACCATCTCCATTCTACAACTAAATCTCTGTCTAGGTGGAGAACCTTGAGAATAGTTGACAATTTTTAGTTAACAGTCGATACTCTCTCTCACTAAAAGGGGAAACTACTCAAAATCTTCACGGGAACCGCTTCTCTATAAGACATAAGCCTTTCAATCTACAGGAGGCACATCCATGATGTTTCTCTCCATATGAAGCTCTCTTCTCTCTAAGGAGAGGTTTTGCCTCTCATGCACAGGAGGCCCTTGCCTCTTTATCTCTAGAGAAAACCACCTTTCCCATATAGTGACTCAAATAGGACACACAAATTCTCTATACTTTCATATCATATATATAAGGTTAAGAGTGCACAATAAATAAGAAACTTTTTATGAGTTACATATATCTCAAGAACAAAGAGATATATCCAGAGTCCTAATCCTTAGAAAACTTATCAATATCAACCTCAATCCCACATAATATGGGATTTCCTTATGTGGGTGATTTTGGATAATCACCATATCCAACAATCTCCACATTGTTGGAGAACCCTCCAACAATCCAACAATATCCAATAAGAACCCTCTTAGATACAGAAACAAATATCCCAAAAGTTAGATCCTACCAAGATCGTATACTTATCCAGCTAGAAACAAAATAGGAGAGAGCACGAACCATACTACGAGAAATAAAGCCTGAAACACACACACACACCCCACAAGAACACAGATTTACGTAGTTAATCTCAAGTGGGCTACATCCACGGGCATGAGAAACTGAAATTCACTATACCAATGAAAGTTACATTACAAATTTTGAGTGAGAGAGTTACCTAACTAACACTCGATTAAACTTGGTCGAATAAACCTTTTTAGACTCAGTCTCCCAATCGACACCACCTATCGATCTCTCATCTCTATTCCACATCTAAACTACTGTTCAAGAAGATACCATCTCTATTTCACAACTAAACCACTGTCCAGGAGGAGAACCTAGAGAACAGCCGAAACTTTCCCTCTCTAAAAGGTAAAATCACCCAAAATCTTCATAGGAACCGTTTCTCTATAAGAAACCAGCATCTCTCGCTAAAAGGAAAAACCACCCAAAATCTTCATGGGAACCGCTTCTCTACAAGAAACTAACCTTTTAATCGTGGTGTTTCTCTCCGTAGAAAGCTCTTTTCCCTCTAAGGGTAGGCTTTCTCCGTAGGAAGCTCTCCTCTCTAAGGGGAGCTATTGCCTCTCATACACAGGAGGCCCTTACCTCTCTCTCTTTAGAGGAAACCACATTTCCCATATGGTGATCCAAATAGGGCACACAAATTCTCTGCACTTTCATATCATATATATAACGTTAGGAGCCCATACCAAATATGAAACTTCCTATATGTTGCATATATATCAAGAACCAAGAGATATATCCAAAGTCCTAATCCTTTTGGAAATTTATTTCCTTTAGGAAACTTATTAATATTAATCTCAATCTCAATCTCACATAATATGAGATTTTTTTATATGGGTAATTTTGAATAATCACCATATCCAACAATGATCATCATATTCTAGATCATGGATCTCTGAAAATTTAGATCTGAAATTTATATGAAAAATGGGTGTTAGAAGCAACCAGAGAATAATATGAGTCGGGGGACACATAAAAAACCCGATCGTTTGAAAACACTGTTTTTTTTTCCGATTATTCTTCCTCAAGAGTTGATCTTTACTAGACTATGTCATGCTTACACACTCTGTGACGTCTAAAGGTCACCGAAGTATGGTTGGAAAAGTGTGGGACCCAATTGAGCCTACGCACAACATAAAATGACTCCATGGGGAATCTTTCTGCAGTCCACCAGGGAAATTATACGTGCAGCTCTCTCGAGTTGTCATGGTTTCAGTCATGGAAATTGTTTTATGCAGATTGGACGGCATTTCTACATATGAAAAAGTTTATTCAAGGATGCTACTTGATAATGAAGAACTACGGATGCCCCTAAAAAATCGATCGAAAAAGGTAGTTTTAATGTTGAAAAACCTTTTGATTAATCATCTCGACATCAACATATGTGACTATGAAAAATTGAAAGATTTGAAGGCTCATAAATAGTGCATTTTATAATATATTATCGACACTGTCCATTTTCAAGATTTTCATATGTTTATAGATCTACTTGATTTTAACCATATTTGAAATTTAAAATTTCATAATCAGATATAAAAATAGATTTTCCGATAATCCTAATAACATTTTACATCAAAATTATATGCCATGATAAAATTTGAAGGGCATCGTATCTCTACACCTACGAAGGCATCCGTATGCCAACTGCACCCTTCTACATATGCTATCTAGAAAGTGTAAAGCATCTTAAGATGGATGCCAGTACGTGCACCATCTAAACCCAATAGAAACTAATAGTACAAATATTTTCTTACTAGAATTATTATTTCTAGTTTTTAAAAGGGTGTGGTTTGTATAGACCCGAGACTCTAAACAATCAAAGTAAAGCATACCTTCAAATAGTGTCAAGAAAAGTAGTTTTAATACTGAAAATCTTTGTGATAGCTTTAAAATATATTTTTATCTTTAGTTATAAATTTTAAAGCTTTAGAAATAGTGTAGATAGAGTAAATCTGTAAAAACTTGAAAATTGACGGTCCAAACATGTGTTACAAGATGCACTATTTCCAAAACTTGAAATCCTTTTATTTTTTTTCATGTCCATGAATCTTGATGTCATGATGATCAATTTGAGGATATTTGGGCATCAAAACAACCTCTTTTAGTAAAATTTTTGAGGTGGGCTCTAAACTTCGGTAAAAGATGATCACCGATCTTCGAGGATGAACATAATCCGAATAAACCATGAACAAAGACAAAAAATTAGCGATGGAATTACAAAAACTTCGTTCCTGCAATCTAATATTGTCATTAATGGCAACATGAAGTGGAATGACTTCCATAATAATGAAATATTAAATTCAATAGGTCTGAAAATTTAAAGGAAAAAGTTTATATAAGGTTGCAACCTAAAAATGTAGAATTACAAATGCACCTAAAAAATCCATCGAAAGAGGTTGTTTCAATGTTGAAAAAACCTTTAATTAATCATCTCGACATCGAGATGTATGACTATGAAAAAAAAAAGAAAAGATTTTGAGTCCCAAAAATACTGCATCTTGCAATGCATTATCTAAACCGTACGTTTTCAAGATTTTTATATGTTTATAAATTTACTTGATTTTAACTATTTTTGGAGTTTAAAATTTTATAATTAAATATAAAATATATTTTGAGATAATATTAAGAATTTTTTCACCAAAATTACATTTTATGATAAATTTTGGAGGTGCGCGTCGTTTAAGGTTGCACCAATTTTGGGAGGCTCTAAAGTCTCCTTAAAAAGTCCCTTTCCCAACATCCCTCTCTAAAAATAGTGTCCCTTTTTAATCTTATGAGTTGTATCCACACGTAAGTTTGACTTAAAAATGCAGTTGTAGTCACCCCAATTTTGATCGAGGGAAGCCAAAAATACCCAAGGCAAGCTACTTCGAAATTTGAATCACTCGCACCCATCCTGACCCCGCCATAAAGTAGGCCCCGATAATCCAAATCGTTCAGAGAGCTCAAAGTGCTAAAGAATCGCCCTAAAAGGAAAAGCATGGCAAATCACAACCTAGGATTACCAAACGATACTCGTAGTGCCGACAAAACTAACTAACAAGCCAGTTAGACGGCCAACACATGATACGGTATAAAAAGACCTGGTGCTATTGCCAGTGGCACTGACGCCAATGAGACCAGCGCCAGGCTCCTGCAGTCAAAAGTTAAAGATAACCTGGACGTACAGACATGTGTCGCGTGTCATTACAGAACTGACACATGTTTGAAAGGATTAACATGCCAAATGCCAGTACGGAAGGGCATGGCACCCTCGAATTCGTCAAATGAGATGTCACATTAGTCGTCAATCGTATGATGATATCCAAATGGTCGGTTAACAAAGGCGACACTTGGAATGGCACCAAAGACAGTCAGAGTGGCGACGGTTTTTGATTATTCAATCAGTTGTACAGAAGGATGCTTAGGTGGCATGTGGCAAATTTTGTTAGAAAGCCACTCTGAGTGGCGCCAACGCCACTGCCAATGGTGTTGGGCCTCTGATATTGCCCACAAAGCCATACTGGCGACAGAGTCACGTGATTTTGGAGCATTTAATTTTGTTGACCATAATTAATGCTAATTAATGCCGGTTCGGCGCCACTCTAGTGGTGCCAAAGGTAGTGCAAGTGGCGACAGAATTTGAAAGGCTCAGATTGCACTCAAAAAAGATATGTGGTGATCCTAGAACTGTTTTGCCTATATATATATATATATAAGGCACTTCATCCTGATTCCAAGGGACAAACCTTTTGGGATAACACGCATAAGCTCTGCTAGATCGACCATACCCGAACCTTACACAGCCCAAAACTGAACTTTTAACTCGAACTCTTACGCTATCAAAGCCATACTTTAAACTGAAGGCCGTCCAAATAATCTGACTTTTCGGACCTTCTTTCACCTATATTCACTTGCCCATTAAAAAACCGAAGGACCGGGATGGACTGTGAAATAATCTTCAACGAACCGGCATCGACTCTGGAGCCCGGCCTAGGGACCCGGCCTAAGGTATCATTTATGTTCTCTTCTTGGTTTTATTAAAGATGTTCATGAGTTTTCTATACTTTTCATTTATTGCGTCTTTTGTTTTCTTCTATTTTAGAATTCTTCATTAAATTCTCCTCCCGTCTCTTCTCATTAAACTTGTGAGACCCTCTTTCAAACTTCAAGGTGTCTGATAGAGAAGGCCTTGTGGCTCAATTGTCACTCAGAACATAATTTGATGGATCCCTTTCTCGATCAACTTCATTTGAGGAGTTTACGCTCGAAACCAAGGCAGGGACTGAGTTCCTTGCTTGCATTATTGAATATAAAGAATTGTATAAATAAGATGATGAGTTTGTAATAAAATTACAATGAAATCTTGTCCTTAATTTCAACTCTTGACACCCACACCCAAAGATAGAGAATCAATATCTCCCTTGCATATTTCTAAAATGAGCCAAGAGAGTTAGAACGCTGAAATCAACAGGGATGGGGCATTAAACGCCATGACATTTCCGTTAGAAAAAAGAACCAATGCCAGTCCAATGCACAAGGAACTTATTAGGATATAACTTTCATAACTATCTCAAATCTTCATTATCTGAAATTCATACAATGTAGATAATAAATTAGAAACACCACATATATTTCTTTGGGTATCATTGCATATTTTAAGTACGTTCTCTCGTCAATTAATATTTCTTCCCAAACAAAAGAAAAAGGTAAATTGAAAAGTGCTGCGTAATCACACTTCCACCATGTGAATTATGAAATTCTCTACTAGACTTGTCATGTTCTTCAAAGATAAGACCCAAGATTTGCAGCCATATTGCCTCTTGCACCCTCATTCTAGTTATATGGTTATTGAACCATGGAGATTTAAGAACTGAAGTATGAACCCTGGTCTGTAACCAAAGCAACGAAGTGGTGTGATCCATGAACCTTGGCTAGGCTTGTTGCACTTGTGCAGATGAACCCGACTTCTAGAAGCCAATCTATTTTCTTTGGCCATAGTTGCATGCATACGGATATCGAGGCTGTGTTGCTCATCCTTTAGGGGGGTAAGTCCACTTTCTTTCATAGGAAGATCTTCATAAAAGGCTCTATTGAAATCATGGAGAAGTTGTGAAGGAGACTCAAATGCATTGGTGCCATTGAAGAACATTTCGTATGCTTTGAGAGTTCCTAAATGAATCAGAAGCTTCTCCACCAATTCCTTTTTCTTTCGATCCAATATGTTCTCAATGTATCCTACTGCATCTTGGATCGTTGCATTTGGGTTTGCCTTCATGATTAATGCAACGAGGTTGGATTTCCCATCCTTTCTTTCTATCTGAAAAGACATCCATAAATGATTATTACTGTGTATGGAATGGACACATCAAACTTTGACATACATAGACTAAGATGTAATCCTTTAGTAACTGAATTGAATCTAAATTATACATTCAAAAGTTTGAAATTTGGGTTACCTCATAGCCTTGTAAGTTATTTAAGAAGCGTGCACAAAGCATGGTGAGTTCCGAAACCTTTTTATACCAAGCATGGTGTAGTATTTCATTTGAGAGCTTTGGAGGTGCCAAATATATAGCATGAGCAATGACTAGATCGGTTGCAATTGATATCATCCCAACTTTTATGTATTCCTCTATGGATGGGAAGTAATTGTTCATTCTCCACTCGGCCTCTTTAAACCATAAATTCATTGCTACCACTGCCATCACATTCATGAGATTCTCTACTAATGAATTCCATCACGATCGAATAAATTTTATTCATCACCATGATGGATTAAGAGAAGCTTACCATTTGCCTAAGAGAGACAGTAATGTCTTGCCCTTGTTGGCGATAGGCTTCCTTTGCGATCGTATTAACATGGTCATGTACTGCAGAAAAGAGAACCTTCCTAGGCCCAATTAGGGTTTTCCACCCCATCTGAGACTCAATGAAGTGCCAACCATAATATTAGAACATTTCTCTTCCATTCCCAAACAGATAATTTAGTTCTCGTATATAGATTGAAGAACAGACATGACGTATTATTTTTCTTCTTCTGCTAGGAAGATTATGATTGGAACCCAAACATAAATTGCTTCTGCTCTTCTGTTAAGGCTCAATAATGTAGTTAAAGTATTCTGTGGCAGTGCGAAGAATTCAAATTGCAGATAATCGTTCCTTATTTTTTCAATGTGGTTATAACATTAAGCCATCATTTCAGGAGACCTAGCCCCTTGTAAAATCAACTCACTAAGGGGTTTAAATGATAGCAATTAATATTGTAAAATCAACTCACTAAGGGGTTTAAAAGATAGCAATTAATATTATAGAGATTATTTTTTATTTTCATTTCACTCACGTACTTCATCTTATTAACAAATTACCCAAACTGCTCATATTCAGAATAGTAATGTGAACAAGAATGTATTTCAATAAGTTGACCCACCCTAAACAAGTAGCGTTACTCCCATTATTTGGTTCGGGCTTCTTTGGTGGGCCAAATTACTAAAATGCAGATATTTTTTCTTAATCTTGAATGGGGTGATTGAATATTTTTTAGGATATTTTTTAAATGAGGAAGTACTGGAGTGAAAGCAAAATTAAGAAAATAAACCTCCTAAGGGTAATTGAGATGTTTGAACCTCTGAACGATGGGCTGGTTATGACCCCTAAATTATGTTTCTCAAATTTTCTACTTTTTTTTTTTTTAATATCATTTCTTTGAAGATGAATTTGGAAATAGTATTGGCTGCTGGGAGACATCCAACCTGAGAGAAAATTAAACGCTAATAAAGGGTTACACCTTTTGATTGCATCCGTAAAACTCTGAAGCTCATCCATGGATCCATGAAAGTTTAAAAAGTCATCAATAATTGTAGCAAGGGCCGCAGTCTGGGCCAATGGATAAGTATGGATGATAGCATGTAGTGGCACTTGCAAAGAAGCAATGAATAGTATTTTCTCGCCAAAATCCTAGGTCACGGATTTCCGCTCTTTTCTGCCCACCTATTTTCAGAAAGTAATTTAGCATCACCCGCAAAAGGGATAAAATACCCGCTTAAGAAAATGCTACTAATTTTAGTAAATTTGGACCAAACTTTCCATGCTTACATTGAAATTTGAGTGATTTAGGCCATCATCGTCATCATAGTCTTTTCCTAATTAATCGGGTCATCGTAGCCTTTTATCAATTAATTGGGGTCGGCTACACAAATTCTGGCTCTCCATTTTGCTCTATTAATACCATATGTTCAGGATTCATGATAAGTTTTGGCCAAATTTTATGTTAGCTGCCTACCTAACACAACTCAGCGTTTTTACCCGGGCATTTGAGTGATTTATGTATGGACTCTAAAAATTTTAGGTAAAAGACGAAATGCTTTACTTATAGGTGGAAATTGCAAAGAAGGTCAGTCAAAGCCATTTTTTTTTAGTTTTTTCAAAATTGCCCTCGTTCAACTTGAATTTTTTTAAAGTTTTTCATTAGTAGGGCAATGCCATAAAACTTGGAGCACTGCCCTAGAAAAAACTACAAATTTTATAAACCAGTTTTGGATTGATTAAGGGATAATTTTGAAAAGAATTAAACAAGGTGGGTTGACTGACGTGTTTTGTAATTTCCGCCTATAAGTGGAGCATTTTGTATTTTACCTAAAATTTTGGGTCCGTAAGTAAATCATTCTTAATATTTTTCCATTAACTATGATTTTATTTATTTATTTTCAAATGGTCATGCCATGGATCATAAATACAATGATCTTGAGATATTATAAGGTACCAGGACATGATAATTCTTAGAATTGGACTCAAAATAGAGTTTAGTATATAATACCTTTTTAGCTTTCCCAGTTCGTCCTTAAAGTTTGTCTGGCGTAAGGTGTAGTTTCTTTTGGCGAGTTCCGCCAACATGTTATGGGTTCGAGCAGCCAATCTACAAATTGAAGTAATTAGCGTATTTGTTTTATATTCTTCCAAGGAAAAGAAACACTAATAAAAGTGTTAAATCATTAAAACGGTGTTAGATATTATATATAATGAGACGAGTTATTTATGGTAAAGGGATGTCACAATTAGTTACTACCATTCGATTTGAAATATGATAGTTGGGATGTGTCACAAAGTTTGAGAAGGTTTCTTTTGAACTTTGAGCTTGGTCAATGAAATAAATGTAGCCACTCAATTCCATATCCAGTAGTCAAGATTAATTGTGATCACCTTGTACCATAGGTAAATGGTTTCATTATATACGTTTCTATAAAGTATTAGCATAAGTTTGATATTTAAACTTTTGGCTTCCAGAGATAAAGTGAGAAGGCGAAAAGATTTGAACCGGTTTTTGGCACGTCAAAGGAGATCCCTGAGAGCAGAGTGGGCTACAAAGATAAGAGGATGGTATTTCTGTAAAAAAATGAAAGGATTTGATTCGGAGAGAGAGATACATGTTGGTGTTCTTAGGGAGCTAATTGGGAAAAAAGTTGAGTGGTTAGAATGGATCTACACAGAACCTGGGTAATAGTTTGTTCAACCGGTCTTTAAGTTATACCTATGGCGGCTTCATAAAGACGTTGTTTCTCAGCAGAGGGAAAAAAGGACGGGTTTTCTACTTGAAAGAGCAAGCCTTCCCCATCCATAGCATTTCATTGTCTTCAAATTGTTGAATGACCCAAAGATGTACCAAATGGTCCAGTTGCGCAAGCCATGGAGCATCGAGTTCATACTCAATCTGCAAAACTTAAACAGAGGCATAAGTAAATCAATATATATGGATGAAAGTGCAAAGAGGTCCTAGAGATATAGTGATTGAAGAAAAGAAAATCAAGTAGTATAGCATTAAGGGAAAGGTTTCTATACTTCCCCAACAGCATAGAAGATCTATGCTTACCCTACCATCCAGCCATTTAATTTTGATCAAGAGAGCCACTCACCATTTGATTTTAGATCTTACGTCTCAAAGTATTTTACTTTTAGTTTTTTTATACAAATTGTACGAATATGAAATTCGGTACGTGTCATCTTCTCATTGGGGCACACCTATAAAAAAATATTAAAAATAATTTTTCGAGAAAATATAATGATGAAAATACCTCTTGAAACTTTCAGAGGTATTTTAGTAATTTTATTTTATTGGAACTATTTTTTTTATATTTTTCACTAGTACAAGTTTAAGAGAGGATTGGACATCCAAAATTCGAAGTCAAACTAGTTTACAGAAAAAAAATTTAAAATAAAATAATATAGAGACGTGACATTGTGATTAGAGCAATCTTAACCCTCCATTCAAAATAGATGGTTGGATAAGGGGAAGTATATAACTTTTATGCGGTAGGGAAAGCATAGAAAGCATGCCCTAGTATTAATATGATCAATGTCATCATGGTAACAATTATAGTTATCCCGTTAATAGGTTGGACAAAGGATCAGCTGAGAGTGGGTGCCGCAAACCATGCTATTGCGACGGATCGTTTTAGGGTAAGTATAAAAAAGATCCCCTCCTTTCCCCAAAAAAAAAAAAAAATTGAAATTCTTTAAATCTACATCCATACCCATGTTGTCCTTTTTATTTATTATTTTACCAAAAATGTTCTTCACATACTTGATAGGGTCAGGAAGAGTCATCATAGACCAAGGTCCGCAACGATTCAAGGATCTTCAATGCCAGTGATAGGTCAATATTTTGTTTTTTTGGGTAACTTACTAAAGGAGAAGGCCCCCTATATATAGTTTTAGTAATAAAAGATCAAAGAGAAACAATTCATTATTTTACAATCTTATAATAAGGCAATTACGCCAAATCATGATAGACTGATCTCTCGACACGTACAGTTGTAATCACGATCCTATTAAAACAATAATGGCTATGTACCTTATTGACATATCATCACAATCTCCGATCCTATTACATCTATGATGGTTCCATGGACCTTATTGACAGATCATCACAATCCTCGATCTCCATGGTCCTTATTGACCGATCATCACAATCCCCGATCCTATTACAAACTATGATGGTTCATCACGGATCTAATAGATCCAAGATGATTCTTCACGGCCCTATGAGGTCCACGAAGGATATTTTGAGTAAAATAAATAAATATTACAAAATCGGTGTGGACGTAGACTTAAAGAATTTGGTATTTGCGAAATTTTTGAAAAAAGAGGACACTTTTGATCATTTCCCTTCATTTTATAATGTCTTTGAAAAGGATAATCCAGGTGCTTCCTTTAGTTGTAGATTCATATGTCTCTGTCTCCCGCACCCCCGCCCCCTAAATAAAAAATAAAAAATATCAAATACAATTCAGTATGAACTAAATTCTCTAATTATAAATTAACAAATTTGCATTATTTATTTAAGAAATATTTTCAAACAGATGGGCATCCTACAAAGGTCATCTCGCAGATCCTTGAGAAAAAGGAAACGATCATAGGTGTTGTTGTCAGACAATGCCTTCTCTAACAGTGATTTGGAGAAGGACATTGCATTTTCAAGTTTCTCCCATAAACATAAAATGGGATGCCTTGTAAACACTGAGCATTGGGCTCAAATATTCTTCGTAGTTCTCTTCTACATGCATTCTGATTTGAGGGTTGGACAAGGGCCAACAAAACTTACCTGCAAATTGTTACACTCTCCATCAATTAACCCATGAGTTTTATGGATTATATCACCATTTGTACGATAATTGGGAGCCAACTACTCAAAAATTGAGAGATTGATCAATGCTATTATGGGAGATATGGAAAATACTTTGGAAGCAGATCCTCTTCTATTGGCGTGCCTATTATTCAAGACTTTAGAATCCATTATGCGCGCTACTAACTCTAACTCAAGGATTTAAGTGAGTTGACTTGGACACTCATAAATGAAATAATCCATATATTTCAAAATTATTCGCAGTTCACATAATACCATTCAAAAATCAATAAAGAAAAAATAATACAAGAAAAGGTTGATAACTCACAGAAGGAAAAATATATAAAATAACTGGGTAATGAAAGTTCAAAAGCAAAAACTTAAGAAAACCAAAGAGGAGAGAGAGAGAGACCTCATACAAGGCAAAGGGCCTTGCTATCTCAAGGTGGGACAAAACTAATAAATCAAAAACTCAAAAGTTGGTGCTCTACTTTCGGTGTACGCAATTGGGAGCATGAGATTGTGGGTTCAATTCCATGTCATATGGTTATTGAAAGCATATTTATAGGAAAGGGGTTGGTGATGGGGTTGTGGTGGTAGCATCTCTACCTTCAATTTTTTTTTTACTACCTATCTAAAACCTAGTCTTTATTTTTCCTTGTTTTTACTCCCTAACAAGAAAAAAAATATTTTAAAAATTAAACTGCCCCAAGTCAAATCTCTCTCTTTACTACCTTCTCTCTCTCTTTCTACCCACCTCTCTCACTCTCAACCCAAGAGAGAAAGGTAGGTAAAAAACAGGCGGGTATAGAGAGAAAGAGGGAGAGAGCGGGTAGAGAGAGGAGATGGTAGAGAAAGAGGGTGTGTAAAAAGATAAGATGGGTAGATATAAAAAGAGAGAGGACTAATAGAGAGAGAAGATGGTAGAGACATAGTGTAAAGTGGGGTTAAGCTAGAGAGATAAAGATATTTGGTAGGATAGTTTAGTCATTAAAATATTTATTTTTTAATTGGGGATAAAAGTAAGAAAAAGTAATGATTGAGTTAAGAGTGTAATATTAAACGTATCCAGAGCAGAATGTCTATAAAATTCATTTTGGGATATTTATAATTTGCCCTTGAAAAAATATAAAAAATAAAAATTTGAACCCAAGATTGCAACCAAAAAAAAATCGCTCACATGGAGACACACGGTATTCATGGGTGCGTAGAAGTCTAAATGCATGTGAATCCTTGTACATTTCTTTGGCCACCAAGTGTTTCTCATCTTTTTCTTCAACATCTTCCATCCAACCCCTGCTTCTTTCAACAAAATATAAAAAACTTTACTCCATATAAAAAAGGAAAACGATGAAATAGTAAGGAAAGCCAAGGAAAACTTATGAGCACCTTGACGAATTTCTCTATTCTATCTTAATTTTTAAGGGAAATGTACCTCCGTACTATATTTAAATATAGTAATTATGCAGAGGTTCAATATTTATTAGATTAACAAGGAGTTCTACTAAGTTGATGTTCTAAACATCATACCACAACTTTTTTTTCCCCTTTTATTGTTTCCTATTTTGCCCCTCAATCTGATGTTCCAAATATTGGATTGCTTTTCTATTTTATTTTATAAACTTATCTGAAGTGTTCAAACCAGGAACCTCAGAATACTTGGCTTGCATAGCTATGCAATCTAAGGTCTGAGACCTCAAATCAGTGCGATCTGACGCTCGAAATCCCAGAACGCTTGGCTTGTACAAAATTCACACAAGCCAAGTGGTCCAAGGTTCCAGACCTCATACTGCTACATGAATGTGAATTTCACAATCCAAACCATCCGAGGTTCCACATCTCGGACCGTTTGGCTTGCGCCATCTTCAAAGAATCCAAGCGGGTCGAGTATCGAGACCTCAGACTAGTGCCTTGCCTATACTTTCAAAGAATTAAAAAACATAAAATTATAAAGTGGCCTGATGTTTAGAACAGCATATATAAGGGCACAAATGAAAAAAAAAAATGGACCTCTATGTAATTCCCTTAGTTTTAATTAAAACTAAAAAGAAAATTGTTTCATATGGCAATGACTGCATTTCTACGTTTGCGGTCCTGAGGTATAAAGCGCCCTTATTAAAGATGTATGCAAATAGGTGGTCCATCTAAACACAATTGAAACTAAAGGTCCAAATATTTTCTTAATAGAATTATTACTTTTTATTTCCAAAACTTTTAAATTTTTTTTCATATTCATAATCTCCATGATAGAGATTATATGTCCTTATTTTTAAGTCCAAAAATCCATCTCAAAAATAGCATTTAAGAGGTGACTCATTTCTACATGGACTTATAGAAACTGTGTCCAAACTAAAATGGTATTGGTTAGAAAGTGCATTTTTTTTTGCATAAAACATAGAACTAGTAGTGGGATTAACTTCTTACACATATATATCCTCTAGCACTTTTTGTATCTCTTCTGAAAAGTACTCTTCCAACCCTAAATTCTCCAACAGGTCGACCATCCATAGCTTAATGAACTCCTCGTCCGCCGGATATATTGGAGGATCGGTATCATTATTGTTCATTATCTTTAGAAAGCTATCTAAAACATCAAAAACAAAGAACAGGAAAGAGAGAAAAATACGAGTAGTTGTTCACCCAGCCAGACCAACTTATGTCAAGTCGTATTTCGACTCTCTGTTGAGTTGTGTTCCAACTCTCTGATCTGTCTTCTCTACTGAGTCGTGTTTCGACTATCTAATCTGTCTCTTAGCCAAGTCGTGTTTCGACTCTCTAATATGTCCCTATGCGGAGTCATGTTTTGACTATCTGATCTATTTGATCTTTTCCAAGAGTTCCTGAGGCCATCTAATCCTAAGGCTTGTTGATCTGCCCGTGCTTTCTGTGCTTGTTGATCAAGCAATCTGAGCATGACAACTACCGCATATACTGGTCATGCTATACACCTAAAGATCCAACTACTCATTTCTCTGAATAGACTCAATGTCCATTGATTGATATGAATATACAGACATGTCTTTTATAGACAAATTACAGATAATACTAATAGAAACTAAATTATAGACACCTAAACTATATACAGACTTACTACAAAATGCAGGACGCAATATCCTACCCTTCCCATTTCTAATGATTACAATATATGCCTTCTGTATTAACCGGATATAAAATATATATACTTTTTTTTCACACTCCCCCTCAAACTCAAGATGCTATGAAAGAGAGCAACTGGAGTTTGAACACCAAGTTGTGGAAATAAGCACTTAGATCTTTAGGTATATACTCAAATTGCTTGATCAACAAGTACAAAAAGTGACAGCGAATTAACAAGCCTTGAGAATAGATGGCTTCAGGAAAACAAATCAGAGAGTCAAAATACGACTTGGCATAGAGACAGATCAGAGAGTCGAAACACAACTCGTCTGAGATGATAGATCAAAGAGTCGAAACACTACTCAGTAGAGAGTCGAAACACGACTTGACAGAAGTTGTACCGACTGGGTGAGCAACAAAATCGTCTTGAAAATAGGCGACAATGCTTCATGGACGAGGAATGGACATAGCTGAGATGAACCTCGCTCTAATACCATGTGAAGAGTCTGAGGTTTCTCTGAAGAGACTCGGTGTCCAGTGATTGATATGAATATACAGACTTGTCTTTTATAACAAACTACAAATGACACTAATAGAAACTAATCAGAGATACTTAAACTATACACACACTTGTCATAAAATACATGACCCAATATCCTACCCTTCTCATATTTACTGATTACAAGATATACCTTCCATATTAATCTTAGGCACAATATATACTTTCTTTTCACAATCTTTAGAAAGCTACCTTAAACAGCAAAAACAAAGAACATGAAAGAGAGAAAAAGATTCATCTTTAGCCCCCATAATGTATTCTTCTACCTCCATTTCCAACGTTATGAAACGTGCATTTGAGATAGTTGAGGAAATCAGAATCCTTTGTAACTATGAATGCGCATGCTGTTGAAGAAGGAGATCCAAATAGGGACCCGTCAGGGCCCTTGAATCGTAGGACCTCTCTGAAATCGATCTCGTATGTTGCTGGTATGGCTTCCAGATGATATAGTAGAACTTCATAAGGTTGTGTCAAATTTTCTCTAGAAAAAGATCAAAATATTATGAAACAAATCGAAAGAATACAACTCGAATTTCAATCACGAAAATCAAATAAGCAATCTAGAAAGAGAATTTACCTCCCAAGAATTCTCTCTCTCTCTCTAAGGAGATTTTACTGGCAGTAGCAAACCTTTGGGAAATATTTCCAGTCCCTTGCTATGAGCCAGTTCAATCGTACCAAGAAGAACGACAGTAAACCATGGAGTTGCAATTGCAAATTGTGGAGAATGTTCAAGCAGGAGCTTCTCTATGTTTCCATGAATGAAGTCCAACCCTAACACGACAATATTATTGGCACAAGTGTTTTAGTGCAAACAACCAACAACCATATGATTCGATTCGTGCTTTCTTTTTCTTTTATCTTTTTGGAAAAATTTGATATTATCCTTGTAGCATTGACTAAGAAAGAAGGGTGATGGATCAATCTCATCATTATAATATTGCTTTGGTGGATGTTTTTACTTGGGATTGTTGGTAAAGAGATCATTTATCATTTGTACACAGAGGTCACAATAATTTTCACTCATTAGATATCAAATTAGATGGCTTGGGGACCATAAAGAAGTACGAAAAGGATTTTTTGGAACTTTATGTCTCAATCACATGCTTACAACCACCCATTTTGAAATTTAAAGGACATAATTGATTGTGACCTCTATGTACAAAAGATAAATGGTCTCTTCGTAGACAACACCTTTTTGTTTTTGGTTGTTGTGTAATGTTGATGCTTTACGACTCCTCCCACAAATAAGAGAAAAATCCACATATGGATTGGAGAAAAGCTGTGGTATGGTCCCAAGGTCTTGTTATATTGAGGTTTTTTGTTTTGAATTTTCTAGTTTTATCTTATCCTAATTTGAATAACTAACTTTCAAACCTCCTAAACTATCAATAGCTATAAGTGTTTGAACAATTCAAAAGTGGGTTTTTTAAACTGCCCAGCAAAAACACGAACGAAGAAACTAAATGTTGGATGGTACGAAAGTGTTAGGCGGTTCGATATGCCAACTTCTAAACAACCCAATTGCATCATTCCTTCTTTTCTTTTTTTTTTCTTTTTTCTTTTAATGTTTTGGATGGTCTGAAAGTTAGTTTAAAAATTTGGACTTTTGAACCACCCACATATGTTTTGGGCGGTTTGAAAATTGGAGATTCTAGCCACCCAAAAAAAATGAAATATTTATGTGTTTTGGGTGGTCCATTAGAATTTCAAAAGTGGTAAAATGGGAATAGAAAAATTGAAAAGAATAGAGACCAAAAATATGAACATTGTTGTTTGTATATAAATTTTTCCATCGTGTAATCATTTAAGGGGTTGAAACGTTTAACAAAGTCATCAAAGGCCCAAATGATCTCAACCAACATATGAGAGGCTACTTATTTATCTTCATTTCACTAAGGTACTTGCTCAAAATATTTAAAATATTTTCAAATTACCCTTGTTCATGATTTTGAAGGATGATAATCTACGGATGACCCCCATGATGCCCAAAAGAATGGCAAATATCCCTCAGTAATCAATGATTACAAATAATGAAAACATTGTTCAAGAGGGCAATGATCTAATGCAACGGTTGCATCATAGTACAATGAACTACACTTCTAGAAAACCATATTTGTGGTATTTATATGACCCAAAATTTTGCACACACACTCTCTTCGTCTCAATAATCAATCCCAAAAAAAAACGAAGTTCAATTTGGACCCTAGATATGGTCAAAATGAGTCCCCCTCCAACAATGAATCTAAATCATTTATTCGGGGAATTTCAATATATTAGTCTTTACAAACACAAAATCATATATTTTTTTTTAACATTGTCATCTAACGATAAAAAACTAGGGGTATTTTTGTCATTTTTCACCCGAATGTCTTGCAAATATGAAATAACATAAAAACCCATAATTAAACCTCATTAAGAACCTTGAATAATGTTTTATTTCATAGTAATCTCGAACAAGCTGAGGTATCTTTGTCATTTGGCTAGGTTCTTTTGCGGGACGGTTCAAGTAATTGAAATGAATGCCCTTCCCAATCTTGAACAAGGACAATTTTAAAACTTTTCAAATAATTTTAAAAAGTAGTTGAGCAAACTGAAAATAAAAAAATAAACCCACAAATGTCACTCGACATAGTTTGCAAATTTACTTTTTACGTTTTGATCATTTTAAAAGCGTAAAGGAATATCTTGTACAAGTTAACAAAAAGCAAAACCAAGGCAAAAAAAAAAATACAGACCAAGGTGGAGATGAGCTCATAAGTTTGTTACAAAAACATCAAGCTACTATTCTATTATATCTGTTGGTGAGGGCAGTTCGTGGATTTCTACTTTGTATACTAAGTTTAAGACACCAATCTAATCTCCCTCGTGCAAACCAAATGGTGTAACGCTCAATGTTACTAAACTTGTGTCACATTATTACGTGTTTAAAAACAGAGTAATTAGAAAAGGGTTGTACTTAGGACAACTGTACACGAGCCAAAATATTAATGGGGGACTAGGGTGGGCTGGGCGGGCCGGCCTGGCCCTAGAAAAGTAGGGCCTATGCCACAAGCTATGGCCCGAGGGGCAGGTTAGGGCTAATGTAGCCGGTGCGACTCATTTTTTTCTTTTTCTCTTTTATTTTATCTTCATTTTTTTTGGCTTACGCCGGACCTGGGCTACCCTTATTGGGACAAGGGCCACGAATGGCCCGGTCTGTGGCCACTAGGGGGAACGTGATTTCATACAATAAAGGGGCAATTATGCAAGTGCATTATATCCACGCCTTTATTATCATATGCCTAAATGTTTTGCCAAAATTACAACGAGCATCCCATTCTTTGGGGTTGTTTTATTATTTGCTCCAATTACTCACCTGTCCGACAATTTCAACAATGTTGTAAAATTAGGACAACCCAATTACCCCTTTTGAGCAAATCAGGATATTTCAAATCCCACTAGATGTGGTGAGCACTCCACCACAATGATGTCAACACTCAAATTTGAATTTTGAGTTTTATGACACTTAGACCTAGCCATTCAAAAATTACTCCGTCTCTATTCAATCTTGGAGCATTAATTGTTTTTGTAATACGTATAAATATTATTTTCAAAATTTTTTTGCTCAGATTATTCTAAGGTTTATAGGGACTATATCTCCAAAATTCGATATGTAAAAAGTATCCCTAGCATACCTTTTGTCTCGGGACTAAATAGCTAGATTAAACCATTATTCTCTTTCTACTTTAGTGCACTTGGCTCCTCTCCTCATATCTGTTGTTCGTTGAGCTATGAAGCAAAGATCACATCCTATGGCCCTATGGTATTCTCTCTCTTGTTAAGGGTATTTTTATCATTAAAAATATACCTTTTTAAAAAGGGGTTTGATAGAGAGAGAAACATATGGGTGAGTGAGGGAGTTATTGTAAAGAGAAATGAAAGTTTGTAGAGAGAAGCTTGGGGTTAGAAATTGGGAGTTTTGTAACAAAACCCTAGCATCACCATTTGGGGCTCATCTTGGGCCGTTTTTGTCGGCATTTCTTCACGGCATCGGTGAATTGAAGCAATGAGTCAATTGTAGGTGGTTTTGTGGCTGAAAGTTCTGTTGTTTGAGCTTTCATTGGGATTGTATGAGATAACTCCACAAAACTCCAATCTTGTAAGTTTTCCTCTTTATACTGAATACATCTTTATTGTCTGGCCTGTGGACATAGCCCATCTTGGGTAAATCACGTAAATATGTGTGTCCCTCTCAATTATATTGTACTTGTAATTGCATCTTGGGCATGTTACTTGAGTGTTGAAATCATTGCGGTGGAATGCTCACCACATCTAGTGGAATTTGGAATATCTCGATTTGCTCAAAAAGGGTAATTGGGTTATCCCGATTTTACAACAAGTGGTATTAGAGCTCAAGGAATTAGTGTAGTGTATTTTTTGAAAGAATGACATCTCATAAGTTTGAGGTGGAGAAGTTTAATGAGAAAGATAGTTTTGATATTTAGAAATTAAAAATGCAAGATTTATTGGTACATTAAGGGCAACATAAAGCATTACTTGGAAAAGATAAGAAATTGGTAAACATGACCGATGATGATTGAGACGAACTCGATATGAAGGCACGGGCCAGTATTCGCTTGTATTTAGAGAATGAAATTTTATTTAATATTGTTGGCGAAAAGATGGCAAAAGATTTGTGAGAAAAATTGGAAAGTTTGTATCAAACAAAATCCCTCAAAAACCGAATTTTCTTAAAAAGAAAATTGTATTCCTTGAGAATGAAAGAAGGTGGAAATATGTCAGAACACTTGAATGAGTTTAATAACATCATTTGTCAACTTGAAAGTATTGGTGTAAGAATGGACGATGAAGATAAGACGGTCATCTTACTTTGTTCATTGTCGGAATCCTATGATAACCTTGTTACTACAATGAGTTGTAGTAAAGAGGATTCTATTGATTTAGGCTCGGTGTGTAGCCCTACTTGCCGATGAACTTTGAAAGAAGGCATCTTTGGGAAGTTTGGTAGAATCGAAGATGGAAGCTCTTGTGGCAAAATTTTGATCGAATGAACAGGGTGATTCATCTAGGAATCATTCAATAAGTAATTCAAGATTTCGATCAAAATCTTGAGGTCCAATAACAAGAATGTGTGTTGGCATTGTGGGAAGCCCGGTCATATAATGAATAATTGTTTTAAAAGAAAGGGAGTGAATTCTTCCAATGCTCTTAATGCAGGAGGTGAAAAGCCAAATGAATCCAAGAATAAAGCAAATCAAGTTGAAGAGTCTTCATCTGAGTTCATTGAAGATGAAGTATTAATGGTGACATATAATTCAATATTATATCAAAATTAAATACTTGATCGTAAAGCCAACCATCACATGTGCCCACATAGATCATGGTTTGACTCATATGAGTTATGTGAAGGAGGATCAATATCCATTGGTAATAATTCCACTAGTTAGGTGGTTGGAATGAGTTCGATTCGCCTAAAGATGTTTGATGAGACTATTTGAACAATTAAGGATGTTAGGTATGTGTCGGAATTAAAAAAGAGCATGATTTCCCTCTCTTCTCTAGATTTGGAAGATTACAAGTTTACCGATCAAGTTGGAGTAATCAAAATATCCAAAATGGCTCTAATTGTTATGAAATGAGTCCTAGTTAGGAGCTTGTACAAGTTATTGAGAAGCACAATAATAAATAATGAAGTGCATTCCATGGTTGAAGGTGAGGAAGTTTCATTTCGCCTATGGCATAGAAGATTAGGGCATATGAGTGACAAGGGTATTAAGGTCTGGATGAAGAGGAATTTTATTCCTACATTTAAAATTGATCGATCCAAATTTTGTGAGCATTGTGTCTATGAGAAGCAACTTAGATAACCTTTCAAGGCTGGGAAGCATACAAGCAAGTGTAAACTTGATTACATTCACTTAGATGTATGCGGCGCTTCGCCAAATACATAGTACGGAGGTGCATTATTTTTTGTTTCATTTGTTGATGATTTCTCAACAAAAGTATGGATCAAAACTCTCAAGTCTAAAAGTGATGTGTTTTGTCATTCAAGAATTTTAAAGCCAAAGTTGAAAAATCTACAGGACATCAAATCAAAGTTCTTCGGACAGATAATGGTGGAGAGTTTGTATCAAAGGAGTTCGAAAATTTAACAAGGCCATGAGAATTACTAGGCATTACATAAATGTTTATAATCCTCAACAAAATGGTGTGGCCGAGAGGATGAATCACACTTTGATGAAGTGTACGAGGTGCATGTTAAGCAATACCGGCCTAGAACAAGAATTATGGGTAGAAGTCGTATCAATGACTTGTTATCTTATCAATTGATCATCTTTGGTAGCATTAGGAAGCAAAGCTCCTAACGAGGTAAGGTATGGAACTTCGAGTGACTACTCCGATTTAAAAATTTTTGGTTGTGATGCATATGCACTTATTCCAAATTACCAAAGGAACAAATTGGATCCAAGGTCAAAGAAGTGCATTTTTATGGGTTATAGCAAGGTGTGAAGGAGTACTAGTTATGGGATCCAAGTACCCGAAAAATAATCACTAGCCATGATATGCATTTTAATGAATCCAAGGTATTGGCAAAAGGGATGATGATGAGGGACAATAGTCAAGACGTGCAATAAGGGAGCCAAGAATTTGAAAGCAACCTCGAAATACTTCCACCAAGTGTAACTATGCCTTATGAGAATATACCCATTGATCATAGTGAGAAGCATGAAGAACTAGGAAGTCAAGATGAAGAACTACATAGCCATCATGATGAAGTTGTGCCTTTGGCACATAAGCGCTCTACTCGAGAAACTCGTGCACCTGGGTGGTACAAAGATTATGTGGATCTAAATACTTTGTATGCTTTGATAACAAAAAATGAAGAGCCAACATCATTTAGTGAAGCCATTGATAGTAATGGTACCGAGCATTGAAAAAGTGCTATGGAAGAAGAGATATTGCCCTTTCAAAAAAATAAGACTTGAGATTTGGTGGAGCTACCAAAAGGTAGAACGACCATTGGTTGTAAATGAGTGTTCAAGATAAAGAAGGGGCTTGATGGCAAGCTTGAAAGATACAGGGCAAGATTGGTGACAAAAGGTTTTTCACAAAACAAGACATTGACTTTGATGAAAGTTTTGCATTAGAAGTCAAGTTGGTCTCAATTCGCTTGGTGCTTGGGTTAGTTGCTATGCATGATTTAGAGTTTAAGCAAATAGATGTGAAGACGACTTTTTTGGATGGAGAACTTGAAGAGCAAGTTTACATGCAACAACCGAAAGGCTTCATAGAGAATGGCAAAGAAGAGCTTGTGTGCAAATTGAAGAAGTCCTTGCATGGGCTCAAGCAAGCATCAATACAATGGTATAAAACATTTGATATGTTCATGATGAGCCTTGGGTACACAAGAAGTAAGTATGATCGTCTATTTAAAGTTCTTTGATGATGATACATACTTGATTTTAGTCTTATATATCATCCACATGCTTTTGGTGTGCAAAGATAAGGCAAAAATTAGTGAGCTCAAGCCTTCTTTGAGCAAAATATATGAGATGAATGATCTT
This sequence comes from Amborella trichopoda, assembly GCF_054954075.1. Taxonomy (NCBI): domain Eukaryota; kingdom Viridiplantae; phylum Streptophyta; class Magnoliopsida; order Amborellales; family Amborellaceae; genus Amborella; species Amborella trichopoda. Next base: position 52,376,746 of record NC_142337.1, read on the forward strand.
GGGCCTGCAAGGCAAATCTTTAGGATTGAAATTGAAAGAGATAGACAAAATGGAATTTTGTCATTATCTTAAAAGGGTTACATAAAAAGGGTGCTTGAAAAATTTTGCATGAAAGATACAAAGCCGATGAAGACACCCCTAGCGTCTCACTTCAAATTGTCTTCAATGCAAAGTTCGAAGATGGAAGAACAAAGAAGAAGCATGGCTAAGGTTCCTTATGTAAATACGATTGGAAGTTTAATATTTGTCATAGTATCTACAAGACCGAATATCACGCATGCAGTTGGTGATCTAAGTTGGTTTATCGCAAACACTGAAAAGGTTCATTGGAAAGCAACAAAATGGGTGATTCGGTACTTAAGAGGCACAACTAGTTATGCAATCACATTTGTCCAGGGCTCAACCTAAATGCATAGTTTTGTGGATGCAAATTTTGTCGGTGATCTTGATAGAGGTAGGTCAACTACTGCATTTGTTTTTCGATTTGGAAATAGACTAGTAAGTTGGATGTCAAAACTCCAAGACACGATAGCATTATCCACTACCGACGCTGAGTACATGGCGGCAACGGAGGCATAAAAAAAAGTCGTGTGGCTTAAAGGGTTGATAGGTGAGATGAGCATTATGTGTAAGCTCATGGAACTATTTTGTAACAATATGAGTGATATCCATTTGGCCAAGAACCCGGTTTACCACAAGAGGTCAATGCACATATTGGTTCAATATTACTATATCCGGTAAGTTGATGAAGATGGAAGAGTTTGATTGGTCAAGATCAAGACCGAAGATAACCTTACAGATATGCTTAAAAAGCTCATCCAAATAGAGAAATTAGAATGAAGCCTAATTTCTCTAGGTCTCAAAAAAAGTAAAAAGTGATGGTTTGACAAGGCAAGGATCTGATTTTGCATCAAGGTGAAAATTGTTGTGATGTTATGCAAAGATCACACCCTATAGCCCTATGGTATTCTTCCTCTTGTTAAAGGGTATTTTTGTCACTAAAAATATACTATTTTTAGTGGAGGCTCTTAAAAGGGGTTTGATGGAGAGAAAAATGTGTGGGTACGTGAGGGAGTTATTGTAAAGAGAAAAGGGAACTTGTAGAGAGAAGCTTGGGGTCGGAAATTGGGGGTTTTGGAACAAAACCCTAGCACCACCATTTGGGGCTTATCTTGGGCTGTTTTTGTCGGTATTCTTCACAGTATCGATGAATTGAATAAATGAGTCAATTGTAGGTGGTTTTGTGGTAAGAAGTTCTTTTGTTTGAGCTTTCATGAAGTAACTCAACATAACCCCAATCTTGTAAGTCTTTCTCTTGATAGTGAATACATCTTTACCATCTTGCCCGTGGTCGTAACCCATCTTGGGTGAACCACGTAAATATGTATATCCCTCTCTGTTTTCCCCTGTGTCTAGCTTTGATGATTTCTCATATTACTTGCTTTCTTGTTTATTTATTTTTCCCAATGGCATGTTAGAAAAAAAATAAAAAAATAGAAACAAAAACGCCAAAGCAGTTTGTGGTTGTTGTAGTTTTGACAAAAAAAATAAAAAATAAACTCCCATTTAGTTATAAAGGGATGGGCTCATGATTTTCTCTACAATAAAAGCATGTGCTAGGATGGAAGGTAAAACAAATGGGCAAGCTTTCTATGCTTCCCCCTACAATATAAAAAATATGTACTTCACCTTATCCAACCGTCCATTCTGAATAGAGGACTAAGATTACCCCAATCACAATGTCACGTCCCTACACTATTTTATTTTTAATTTTTTTCTATAAACTATTTTGACACCAAATTTTGCCATGCAATCCTCTATTAACCTCGGACTAGCAAAAAAAATATATTAAAAATATTCTAATAAAATAAAATGATCAAAATACCCCTAAAAAATTCAAGGGGTATTTTGGTTATTATATTTTATTGAAAAATTATTTTTAATATTTTTTATAGTTGCGCCCCAATGAAAAAATGGCACGTACCAAATTTCATATTCAAACAATTTGTATAAAAAAAAATTAAAAATAAAATATTTTGAGAAGTCGGATCTAAGATCAAATGGTGAGTAGCTCTCTCGATCAAAATTGAACGGCTAGATGATAAGAGAAGCATAAATCTTCTATGCTGCAGGAGAAGTATAGAAACCTTCCCTTAAACAAATTACAAGGCAGTTGAAAATAAAATTCAAGGTTAAGTAGTCAGGAGGACAGTGGGGCGCCGCAAGCCCAATTCATGCCATGTGTAGGTGTCCCTTCCCCACTAAACTACCAAAGAAAAGAAAAAAGAAAAAATAAATGTTATTAATAAGGGAAAAAAGTTGTTTGTGTACCTCTCTCTATGCACTGGCGGCGTACGCCCCAAGTCTTAAGAGCAGCAATGCATGCAAGCGTAGCACGGAGGCAATCAGCGGTGGGAGAGTTGCAGTCATCTTCGCCTCCCCAAAATCCCCCAAAGTTTTGATTCTCAATAATCCATTTTAAACACTGTGGAAACATGAGGGGCCCACCATATTTTTCACTTGGAACCATGGCGACCCATGCAATATCATAAGCTGATGGAGTGTGAACCTCCATCTCACCGCATCACTTCCTTCTTCTCTCTCACCAAACTTTCAATATATTTCTCCATCTCCATCGGTAAAAATCGCAACACCCACCAAAATAAGATTTTCTAAGACCTCTCTCTCTGTCTCTAACGAACTTATAATTCCTCGGTCTCTCTCTATTTGAGTTCTGCTGCTTCTCTTTGCAATATCTCTCTCTCTCTCTCTCTAGGGCGTGAATCATGGGAAGTTTGGGTTCCCCTACAACTCTTCTGGTGTCCACTTGCATGGTATAGGAGCCTATTTACAGGGCCCCCAGGCGTCGGCGCATAGTGTAGGAAGCACGTTTTATTTGCAAACGAAGGGAGGTCCATTTGCGTCTGCTTCGTACTTAAATAAACAGTGGGAAGACAAAATGTGCACGTTAATAAACAGTGGGAAACTTTTGAGAACAGTTGGGAGCACAACTGCTCTTTTTTTTTTTTGAGGTAAATACACATAAATGTTCTGTTTTGACAAGGGAAATAGGCATAGACGTTCGTAGGGAAAATGCAGAATACACAGGATGTGTACTCCTGTGGCAGACGAGCATAAGTGCTTACTGTCTCTCGACTTTGCAACAGGCCAGGCGAGCCCAGCGGTGACCCTATCAAGGCCGGACCTGGATGGTGCTCGCAATATTGAGCAAATGATCCTCCAAATAGTAACTGATCCTCTCAAATAAGGTCCGTACATAAGAGAGGTGTAGACATCAGAGAGGTGTGGTAGGCAGGACTCTTTATCCGGATTCTACCTAGGAAGAGGCCCCTCACCACTTCTTCTGTGAGAGCGGATAAGAACCCCTATTTCTTCTGCATTTTTTCTTTTACCAAACTTCCTTTCTCACTACAATGGACGTGACCACCTAGCTGCGCTAGAGAGAGAAAATCCTGAAAATGGCTTTTTTTGAGCTACTTTCAATCTTATAACTCTCTCCCTCTCTCTCTCTCTCTCTCTCTCTCTCTCTCTCTAAACGGTTGTTCCCAGACCTCCAATACAAACCCATCTCTCGAAAACTACTCTCGCTTTTCAGCCTCCAGCCGCATCCATCTCTCTCTCTCTCTCTAAATGATTCTTTCCAGACCTCCACTAAGAACCCATTTCTCTAAAATTACTCTCTCTCTTTTCAGCTTCCAGCCAAATCCACCACTCTCTCTCTAATCTATTACTGAGAACCGCACTCGATGCTCAACACCCAAATCTCCTTCACCTAATAAAGGCGACCACATGGGGAAAACGATAGAGAGAGAATACGATAACGAGAGAGAGAGAATGGCGTGGTTTAGAAAGACGGATGTTAGAGGAAAAAAAAATCACTATCCGGTGTTTTCATTGTCACACCGGAGTAAAACTTACGAGGCAGAAAACACCGGAGTAAAACTTACGGGGTAGAAAAAGACCGTGCGAAAGAAGTGGTGCTTGTAATATTGAGTAAATGACCCCGCAAATGTTAATTGACCCCCCTAGGTCCAAACAAATTTGCTTTTATTATGTATTCTATATTGCATTGTAAATATCTATTACTTAGATAAAATATATTATATATCATATAAGTTATATTTAATAAACATATTATATTATATTATAATATAATGTAAATATTATCTAATATATTATATGATATTTATATCATATATTATATAACATATAATATAATAAATTTTAATATGTAATACAAATATATAGTATTAATATAATTACAAATATACAATATATAACATAATACGATATATAATATAATATAAATATCTATTATTATATAAAGCATGTGGTTTGTATAAGGTTGCAACTTTAAATAATCCAATTAAGGTGCCCCTCCAAATTTTATCATGACATGCAATTTTGGTGTAAAAAACTCTTAGGATTATGTGAAATTCTAATTTCATCTCTAATTATAAAATTTTAAACTCAAAAAATGGTTAAAATCAAGTAGATCTATAAACTGAAACTGGACAATCTAGATAATGTGTTGCAAGATGCACTATTTCTAGGACTCAAATATTTTTTTTCCTTTCATGTTCATACATCTTGCTGTCGAGATAATCAATTAGATGACCTTTTAATTCTACATTTTAAGGTTGCAACCTTATATAAATGTTTTTCTTATATAACAATATATTATATATTGTATTTGTTTAAATATATAACATATAAAATATAATACAAATATAAGTCAATAATACAAATATAAATATAAATACATAAATATATAGTATATAATATAATATAATGTCGTCATCATCATCATCATAGCCTTTTTCTCAATTAATTGAGGTCGGCAACACGAATCCTATTATGTCCTTCTGCTCTATTTAAGGCCATACTCTGAGTGAGACAATAAGTCTCTATATTTTTTTGGACTATTATATTATATTATATATTATATAATGTAATATTATATAATATAGTATAATATAATATTAATATTATTTTAATACAATATAATATAATATAAATGTACTATTAACAAATAATAAATGTACTAATATATATTATAATATTATACAATGATTATAGTAATTATCTAAATTATATTATATAAATAATACTAATATTATGTATTATATTGTCATATTATCAATGTTGGAAAATTCGGTCGACTTTTTACAAATCGGTTGACTAACTCGTACTAAGGCACTGGCCGAGCACGAGTAGGCCTGATTTCATAGGCCATCCATTGTGACATTCCCCGACAGTGTACTACTTGGCCAATTTACTATACACATCGGCCAATTAATACACTAATTAACACTAGTAGATCGATTTGTACACTAATCGGTAATTTATTAAAAAAGGTTGGTGTATTTCTACAGTATTATGGGATAAGCGTGTAAAGAGCTTTCTATAGGTTGAATATCGAATTTGTAGGCTTCGACTCGACTCTCTCTCTCTATTGGGGTAGGGGCTTGCCCCAACCTCTCTCTCCTGGGTTGGGGCAACGTGCCCCAACCTCCCTTTCTCTTCCCCCTCGCTCTCTCTCTCCCCCTAGGTTGGGGCAACCTGAGCCAACCACTCTTTTTCTCTCTCGGTTTGGGAAAGCTACCGCAACCTCTATTTCTCTCTCCGGTTGGGCTATGTACCCCTACCTCTCTCTCTCCCCCAATTAGGGAAAGCTTCCCCAACCCCCCCCTCATCTCTCTCTCTGTTGGGCCAGGGGCCTTTCTTTCTCTCTCTCTCTCCACTTCACTAAAAAAGTATTCCTCCAAATGCTTAAATTTTTTGTTCAGAACCCAATTATGCCTACAATATTTTTTTGTTACGCTTAGTTTATGTGACAATATAAAAATATAATACATCTAAAATTTAAACATTATTTGCAATTTTATTATAATTATTTTGGATTTTTTACCCCGATATTATTTTTAGTAGAAAACCTGACACCAATCGGCCTACTAAGTCGGTGTTAGCCCTAATAATCGGCTCAGGCCATGACCGACTATTAGGTGACTCATTCTTTCTAACACTGGACATTATATTATATTATATTATATTATACTAGTAGAAACTCGTCACCAATTGGCTGACTAAGTCAGTGTTGGCCCGAATAATCGGCTCGGGCCATCACCGACTAGTCCGCCCAACTCATTCTTTCTAACAATGGATACTATATTATATTATACTAATATATGTTATTTTGTAGACACTCTATTTTTAAAACTGGCAAATTCAATGGTTTTCTAAACCATAGATGCCATATGACTACACTATCCCAGTAAACCCAGGACCATAAACTACCATAGTCCATACTGCTTGCCATTTGCTCCAAAATCTTACATAACACCCTATTTTAGTAAAACAAATCATTAAAAATAGCCAAACACCTCGTTTTGATCAAAATTTTAGTAGGCAGCATCCCAAGAGCCTGTAGATCCCCCCTGATAAAAATCTACCAATTCTGGGTCGATTTGGTTTAGGCAACACCAACCCAAATAGGCTAATTTTTTGCAGGCAGCATCCCAACAGCCCCAAAATTAGCCCAAATAAGAATTTGTCAATTCTTGGTAGATTCAATTTGGACCGCACCACTGGTGTCGCCCAACCTAAACTAACCCAAATCGGCTATATTTGGAAAGCAGCATCCCAACAACCCTAAAATCAGCCCAAACAAGCATCTGCCAATTTTGGGAAGATTTGGTCTGGGCGACACCAATAGCCTAGACTGACCCAAATCAGGCATCATCCCAACAGCCCAGACAAGAATCTGCCAATTCAAGTTAGATTTGGTGTCGCCTAGCCTAAACTCCAAATCGGTTGATTTTTTGAAGGCATCATCCCAACAACCCAAAAATCACCCCAAACTAGAATATGCCAATTCTAAGCAGATTTGGTCTGGGTTACACCACCGGTGCCGCCTAGCTCCAACTGCCTCGAATTGAAAGTTTCCACATGCTAACCCCTCCTGGATCATTTTTGGCTAAGTTCATTGAACTTGGACCATTTTGGTCTAGGTGACACTGGTAGTGTCGCCCAAGCCTTTGACCCCCGAAATAGCAATTCGGGCTAGAACATCCTTTTGAAATTGACAGTTACGCATTCTAGCCATTTTTTATCTTTTAAAAGAATAGTTCAGGATCATTCTTACGATTAGACTTTTGGACTCCCTAGACTCTGAAAAACGGTATGCCAAGAAACCCAATACCCTGATAAAACCCTAGATCTAGGAAGACCTTAGCTTTAGGCTGTTAAACCTACAACCCTTTGGTTAAGCAAGCCAACCAACCAATCCAAAGCTTGGTCAAAACATGAAGAGAAACAAACAGACTGTGTCAGTTGGTCCTGATACGGGCAAGGCCTCAAAGCCTCAGGAGTCCCTGGTCAACTGGTCTAGTCTAGTATATTTTACTTTTTCCTTGAATTCCTTTCATTTTTGTTTATTTTATATTAATTAAATCAATTTTATTGCGTTTTATGTAGTATTTCGTATTTCGGATCAATGTTGGCTTTGCCACTGATCTAAGAGCATATCTGCTCACTTATGAGTATATCTGGTTTCCGGTCATAATATGATTGTCCCAACTCTCTATCACTCTTAAAAGAAATCAGTTTGTGGTTCGGATCTGGTCGATTCTCATTCTGAGATCATCCCGATTTGTATCGTGGACAGTTTGGCGCCCATCATGGGGCGGTTCGTGCTTGATCCGACCTCAAAAACACGTGTTATTTTTACTATTTTCCACCTTTTTTGTCCAAAAGGGTACCAAATCTCATTGTGATCGAGGCTCGGGATCCTGATCTGCATCTGGGACACTTTTGCTTGAGCAGCACCGCCTGTGCCTCATGGGAGGCACCACCTGTGTTGCCCATGTCCAGAGGGTCTAGAAAAAGTCCTGGACACCATTGTTTGGTCCCAGTATCCCCCGTTGTCTTCTCATGAAACTTTGGCCAAAAATAAATTCTTTAAATATAAAGAAAAATGTTTTAAAGTGGCTAATCAATCTCAATCCAAGCCTCGAAATACACTTCAGTTTTCACCTTTTTTTCTTATTGCATTTTGGTCTGAAAACCCTAAAAATTCATTGTAGTTAGGGTATGGGGTCTTTGTAATGTTGAGACTTAGTTTGACTTGGGCAACACTACCTATGCCTCCCAAGTGACACCACTGGTGTCTCCCAGACGACACCACTGGTGCCTCCCAGACTCGGAGGTCGCAGAAAAATCTCGAAACCCCACAGCTCTGTTCCAAGACATTTTCTCATGTTGCTCACCATTTTTGTGGTCAAAATAGAATTTTTAAAAATACAAAAGACTATTTTGCCTGAAGCATGTCTTTCTTATCTGTGCCTTTTGCATTTCATTTTATTTTAATTAGTTTTTTTTAGAAACCATGGTTTCCCTGCTTTATCATGCTTCATTTAAACATGCTTCATAAAAAACAAAAGTAATATATGCATATATATATATATATATATATATATATATATATATATATATAGCCTAGGCTCTAAACAATAAAATTAAAACCTACCTTCAAACAGTGTCGAGAAATGTGGTTTAAATACTAGAAATCTTTGTGATACCTTTAAAATTTTACTTCACATTTATTTATAAAGTTTAATACTAAAAAAAAGATATAGAAGAACAAACAGAAACTACTTAGGGGCATTTTAGTCATTTTGCAATCGGGCATTTTGGACATGAAAATATTGACTCGGAATTAACTCCGAGCAATAAAAATAATATATTCTAAAAGGTTTCAAAGCCAAATCTTATTCATCCATTGAATATGGATTTATTACATGCACTCATGCAATAAAATTTGGTCTTGAGACCGTAATTTCTATTATCCTAATAGACATCAAGAAAATAAAACTGCTGAAAAATCAGAGTGATATTGAGATCAACTTATTCAAACCAAAGCAAAAAGAAAATAAAAGAAAAAGGGTCCTACGACTACTTAGTCTTGGCTTGGGATAAGCTTCCTTCTCCTTGAGGGCCACCACAAAGGCCATCCCATCGAGCCAATTCAACTTCCGCTTCTTGCAAGCTGATGTCGGACACATCCTCATTGAATTTGGCTCGCTTATTTGAAGAAGAGGCATTGTCATCTCCAGAAGGCATGGGATTCTAAGCAGGGGCAGAAGATTCATTGTGAAGCTTTGAAGCCCTGAGGCATAGTGGAAGAGGACAAACACGTTCCCACCAAGAATCGTAGTTGGAAGTGGTTGTGGGCTTGTCTTTCCTGATCAACCCTTCGTCAGAAAAAGATTTCTTCCCCTTCCACGATAAGTCTTCCTTAACCAGAAGGATGAAAGAGTGTCGTTGAAGTGGAAAGACAGGGCGACAATCGATTACCTCTTTAGGGGATGTATAGTTTGGAATATATGAAGCTTTGGAGCCCTGAGCATAATGGAAGAGGACAGACATGTTCCCACCAAGAATTGTAGTTGGAAGTGGTTGTGGGCTTGTCTTGCTTGATCAACCCTTCGTCGGAAGAAGATTTCTTCCCCTTCCATGATAAGTCTGTCTTAACCAGAAGGATGGAAGAGTGTCGTTGAAGTGGAAAGACAGGGCGACAATCGATTACTTCTCCAAGGGATGCATAGTTCTGAATATACCGAAACTTACGAAGCACCCTCTGGGGAAAATAGTCCTCAGTGAAATACTGACCCACTAAGAGGAGACACGAATATCCCATATGTGGTAGAAACCGGGGCACATTCTCGAGACCCCTAATGAACCAATCAAGCGACGACAATTCATTAAAGACCCTGCACTAGAAATTGCCATCGTGAGGCCAGGTGGTACCACTAACATACACCAGTCCTAGAGCAGTAGATATAGCTGTCGTGGATTGAGGATGATGGACAACTGCGATGTGTTCATAGTCCAAAATTTGCAAAAAACCTGAGCAAAAACGTGAAAAAAAGGCCACGGAACCTAAATCCAAGGCCCCAGAACCATCCAGGGCTAGATGATCTGGGCAATACTAGTGATGTCACCCCGGTCAAACACCCCCGGATCAGTCCGACCCCTTTTATAGATAAATATTATGGAAAAGTTGGGTTTCAAGAGCAGAAACAGGGCGGAAAATTGGTTTTCGAAGATGAAACAGAACAAAAGGAAGATTCAAAACAATACATGTAGGATCAGGACGCTTCTCTCAATAAATTGGTCACCATGGGCTCTGATAAATGCCCGCTAACACGGCTAGCACGATGGTATAACCCGCTCTCTCCCAGAAAGCACCAGTTAGAGGGATGAGAGAACTTCGAACGACCTTCCGAGCACTCAGAAAGAGGAAGATATGGATATGCTCAACGGCTCGAGGTCGCTCTCATCTATGGACTAGCGATTCCATGTCAACCGAATCACCATGAGAAGAGTAGGCGGCCCCCAACAGTGACGTACCTAAGAAGGAATGATCGTCTGTCACCATGGATGGTTGATATGCAATGCCAGACAAGCTCAGGCCAGAGATCCTGACGACATCCTCCAAAGTCGGGGCCGTCTCTCTTGTAGGAAAGAAGAAGGTATTGGTCCGAAAGTCGAACCTCTTAGCAAGGGCCTCAAGGAGGGGAAAATTCACATGGGAAGGGGCTATGGTCAAGATGCCCAAAATTGAAATCGAGGCAAGAAAGGCTATGAGCTCAGGTCAGTGCCGAGTAGAGATGAACCAACCCTTGAACCAAAGGCCGATAAAAGGATAGTTCTGATCTCTTCTGGTAGCATCACCAACCCTCAAACCCTGCAAGATATGAGAGGGAAGACCCTCTGGAAAGTGCTTGACTTGGGCGAAGGGAGCAAGTGCCTCTTCCTCTCTCCTAGCTTCACCTTGATATGGGGCCTTTCCTTTACCCTTAGAGATATCACCATTTTTCTTAGGAGCCATGAAAACCAGAGAGAGGGGAGAAGATGAAGATGAAAAAGAAGAAGGGAGAGGAAGAAGAAGAAGACTTAAACTCAAAGAATTTTTTTTAAGAAAGTGAATAACAAAGAAATCCCATCCATCCAGAAGGATTAGGCAACCCCAAGACTTTCCAAAACAAGAAAAAACGATTTTGGGGGTCTGTGGCCAGGGCGACACAGGCTGTGTCACCCAGATCTGTAACCAGTTTTGGCGACACAAGGCATGTCACTCAGGCGACACTACTAGTGTCGCACAAAAATTATGGACAAAAACATATCTACTCCAATTCCAAAGTTTTCCAGGGGTCGAAATTGGTTTTGTTATAAATTTTTCTTGTGAAAAAACTGCTTTCAGACATTTAATTAATTTTCAAAAGTTTTCAGATACTCCCTAGTTACTCTCAAGTGGCATGAGTTTAAACTGCCGATCAAAACCACAATTTAGAAAATATCAAACTCGTACGATGTAAAAGAGTCGAGACAATAAAACATCTAACCCCGTATGACGTTAAAGGTCGGGTGTATTAAGGAAATGTCTAGCTCAAGGGTCGGGTATATCTGTCCATCACTGAATAACGTGAAACTACTAAGAGGGCTCTATGGTTGCAGAAGCTAAATTGCTAACTAAAATCTTGTTTTTCAAAATATCTTTCTCTTTTGGAAATGATTCACTTTATGTCTTGTGTTATCAAAAACCTTAATTCCTTTGTTAAAATTGTAACATGTCCAAAGCTCCTGATTCTATTTCAAAACTCTCCCTATTTTCAAAATTTCTAAAACATCTTTTAACACAAAGGACTTGGACACCCATATATGAGCATTACGGCGTTGCCGCCTCATCTCTCTCTTCAGAATTGACTAAGAAAATATTTTCCTAAACAAGTAAAACAATAGAAGACCTTCAGAAACCCTAAGGGAATCAACGAAAATGTCAAGTTCAAGAATTTAAAAGTGAAAACCTCTAAAGTCAAGTGGTATGGCCAGAAAATCCAACTCGAGCTTCAAGCTAGTGTAACTCACCAGAAAATCTCACACAGAAAACCGTAGGATGAAAATTCCCTAGGTGGGTGAGCGGGGAGCATATTGTCTAGCAAGGAAAGTTGGTGAGCCCTCGGATCATGTGACATCAAATAAATTAAAATGTCACCAGTATCTACTTCTTTGACACTCACCTATCCCTCAATGGATAGGGAGCGCCAAAGAGGGGCAATTGTAGCTACCCCATTTTGAAAACTAGCAAATCCAATGGTTTTCTAAACCATAGACAACCTTAAGACCATACTATCCCATTAAACCCTCGGACCATAGATCACCATAGGCCATATTACCTGCCTTGTGATCCAGAATCCTGTAGAATATCCTGATTTAGTAAAAAAATCATTAAAAATAATAAAGCACCTAGTTTTTACCTAAATTTTGGCAGGCAGCATCACAAGTGCCCTTAGATCCTGCCATACAAGAATCTACCAATTCTGGGCATATTTAGTCTGAGGGACACCACCGGTTTCACCCAACATATAGTGACTCAAATCGGCTAATAGTTGGCGGGCAGCATCCTAATAGGCCCAAAGTCAACCCACACACTTGCCAATTCTGGACAGATTTGGTCTGGGTGACACCCCAGCCTAGACTGACCCAAATCGGCTGATTTTTGGCATGCAGCATTCTATTAACCCCAAAAATCGGCCCAAACAAGAATCGCTCAAGTTTGGGCAAATTTGGTCTAACACAAATCGGCTGAGTTTTTGCAGGCAACATCCCAACAGTCAAAAAATCGCCCTAGATTGGAATCCACCAATTGTGAGTAGATTTGGTCTAGAATGACCAAAATCAGTTGATTTTTGACAGGAAACATCCCAACAGACCCAAATCAACCCAAACAAGAATTTGCCAATTCTGGGCATATTTCGTCCAACCCAAATTGGCTGAGTGTTTGCAAGCAGCGTCCTAATGGCCCCAAAATCACCCCAGACTGGAATCTGACAATTCTGAGTAGATTTGGTCTAGACTAACCCAAATCGGTTGATTTATGGCAAGCAACATCCCAATAGCTCCAAAATCAGCCCAGACAAGAATCTGCCAATTCTGGGCAGATTGGTCTGGGCACCTGGATTTGCCCAACCTAGATTGACCCAAATCGACTGCTTTTTGGTAGGCAACATCCCAAAAACCCAAAAATCACCCTAGACTGGAACTTGACAATTTTGAGCAGATTTGGTTTGGGCGACACCACTGGTGTCACCTAGCTCTGACTACCTCGAATTGGTAGTTTCCACATGCTTACCCCTCCCGGATAATTTTTGGCCAAGTTCATTGAACCTGGACCATTTTGGTCTAAGCGACACTGGTAGTATCGCCCCCCGTCTTTGACCCCAAAACAACAATTCGTCCTATAAAATCCTTTTCAAATTGGTAGTTACCCATTCCAACCATTTTTCAGCTTTTAACAGATCATTTCGGGATTATTTCTGGGGTTAGACTTTTAGACTCCTTAGACTCTGAAAAACCGTATGCCAAGAATCCTGATACCTTGCGAAAGCCCTAGATCCAAGAAGACTTTAGCTTTAGGCCATTAAAACTACACCCCTTAGGCTAAGAAAGGCATCCAACCAAGCTGAGGTCTAGTCAAAACCTAAAGATAAACAAAGAAGATATACGACATAAACTCAGTCGATCTTGATATGGGCGAGGCTTCGAAGCCTTCGGAGTCCCAGGCCAACAAGTCCGGTTTAGTATATTTTACTTTTTTTTGCACTTCCTTTCATTTTTGTTTATTTTATTCAAATTAAATCAATTTTATTACATTTTATGTAGTATTTCGTATTTCGAATCAAAACTGGCTCTACCACTAGTATGAGAGCATATCTGCTCACTTCTGAGTATATCTGACATCAGATCAGAATTAGATTGTCCCCGCTCTCTATCACTTTTTTAAAAAAAATCAGTTTGTGGTTCGGATTTGATCTATTTTCATTATGAGATCTTCCCGATTTGTATCGTGAACATATTTATAATAGAGTATAATATAAAATAATATATTATTTATATGAAATTTTATTGATACATTTTATTTTAAATATTATTAAAATATTATTTATATATTTATTATATTATTTAATAGTTAAATAAAACATTCTATAGTACATATTATATCATAAATAATGAATAGTAAATAGTGGATCCGCATTTGAAAATAAAAACATTGGGAATGTTTCCCCAACTCAAGGTGTGAGGTTTCGTTTTACAATGAATTTGAGCATTTCATGATAAAATTATTGACCGTGAGATTTATTTGTATACGCATTCCATATAAAACGTGATTTCTCGTGAAAATATTTTCTTAAAAAAAAGTTTACGCACGAAGCCAGCGTGCCGTAGCGGTGTTTTATCTGAGGATAACGTACATGTAACTTCTCCTTAAAAAATATTTATGACAGAAGGAAACGTGGCTCACGGAATCACTAATAGATGGATGACTTGAAATGTCGTCGAAAAGTTCCAAGGAGTTTCAAGAAAAAACAAAACAAATGGAGATGTTCTGAAAGAAAAAGGCAACGTGGCTTTCGCATTAACCACTCACCAATCACCTTGTCAGGAGCTTCGTAGGGCTGCAAATTGTTTTTAATATTGCTTACGTAATTCACATTTTGATAAAAGTTGCATCCAATCACTCTTCAATACGGGGCACTGATATTGTCCTATGGATAGTCCTGAGAGTCCATAGAAGAACATCAATTGATTTGGAGCATTTTTTGAGATCCCAAAAGTTACATGACAGTCGTGGGTTTGAGCCATAAAAATCTCCTATTTAATGTCTTGGACGATTTGTCAACTTGTGGATGATAAAGCTTTTCTTGTTAAAAAAGAAAAAAAAAAAAAACGAGGGGAAAATTTCATTTAAAAGTTTAAACTCCTAGCAACATTATTTTTTTTCATAAAATAGTGGAATGATTTCAATTAATATTTAAAAGATTTTGTTTTATTATATATTTTATAAAAAAGTATACAATGAGACCATTTATCTTTAATATAAGGTGGTTACAATTAATCTTGACCATTAAATGTGAAATTGGATGGCTTTATTTATTTCATTGATCAAGCTCAAAATTTAAAATTTTTTTTTTCGAACTTTGTAACACCTTTTAGCTATTCATATTTTCATCAGATGATTATAAGTAATTGTGACATTTTAATATCAAAGATAAATAGTCTCATTGTATACAATCCCTTATTTTATTTAAGTATATTTTTAACGAATTTTTTTAATAATCCCCAAATTGCTCTTGTTTAGTATTTGGGTGGAGGAACAATCGGGCTATTTAAGTACTTTGAACCCTAAGAGACGTTACACAAATGACAAAGGTATCCCTGTTTGTTTAGGATTATTTAGGATTAGTAGTGATTAAAACCTTAAGGCATTTTATTGTTTAGCACCTAAATACCTTGCATGTATAATATTAATCCCCTATTTATTCCTAATAACTAATCCTCAATAGTATGTTCTTTTTTTGTGACTCTGAACAAACATATATATTCTGTCATTCAGTCGGCCCCACTAAGGGTGCTAAATTATTGAAATGCCCTTAATTGCTCCTCCTCAATTATGAATAAGCACAATTTAAAAATTTATTAAACTTCTTTTTGAGGTATACAAGTCAAGTTACTAAAAAAAAATAAAAATATAACCCCTCATATGTGAATTAAGATCATTTGACCTTTTAAATCATTTTGTAAGGGGTTTCAATCCCTTAAATAATATTTTCCCCAATGGAAATATAGGTTTCAAAAGATTTTCTATATTCGACAAATTAGAAATTGTTAATTAATTATTCAATTCTTGTAAACTTATGGCCAACATTACCTACCATATCGAAAGCTTAGATGGCAAGTATGGTGTATTAGAAAACCATAGACATTGCCTCTCACGATGACATGGTATGTTAATCAGCACCGTCCATATTTAGATTGGACGACAAATGCTCACTTACTTTACTCCATAGAAACTCGAGCACTACGGAGCTTCCCAGGTGTTCTATTTTTTGTTCGAGGCACGCAACATTAGGTTCTCTAGGGTTGGTGATGGGCCGGGCCAAGCCTAGGTCAACCCTGGCCCTATCCCGACTATGTTTCCTAGTCGGCCTAGCCCAATCAAGGCTGGGCTGGGTTAAATAAAATTAAAAAAAGAAAATAAAAAAGGTAAAAAAGATAAAGGAAATAAGGATCGGCTGCCCTAGTCCCTCGCCTGGAACGCCTAGGCCCTTGGCCACATTTTGGGCTCAGGCCTTGGTTTTTTTACGGCTTGGCAGAGCCGCACCACCTGGCCAATTGCCATCCCCTACTGTCTCACGCGGATGTACGAGGAAATTGGGCGAGGGGTGCAAGACTACCATGGCACACAACATAATTATCGGCACCATTAGAAGCCATAAAATTTTGACGAGGTAGCATATTAACTATTTTACTCTCTCAGGCAGAATCCATTCTAGGAGCACTTTTAGGACCTCGAAGTTTGGGGATATAACATCCTCAAGCCATATATTGTTATAATAAAAATAACTTCTAAATTAAAGGAGTTTGAAAAAAAATAATGCCTCAAAACTGAATAGATACAATATTTTGAAGGGTGGGATCTAAATGTTAAAAAACAAAAAATTCAAGTTTTTTTTCTTTTGAATATAATTTTTAGGATCAATTTTTCGCAAATTTGTCTTCTGCCCGAGGGAGTAAGTGGGCAGAATTGCTCCCATGAGAGGATTGAATAGGTGCCGTAGAAGATGATGTGCTTTTTATACAGCATACCATACTTGCAGGTCACGCGAGCCTAAGAAGAAAAGTCAAAAGATTTGGGCAAGCTTTCTATGCTGGCCCACAGCATAAAACTTCTATACTACCCCTATACAAATGTCTATTATGAATATTACGTTGAGATGGCCGCAATCACAATATCATGTCTCTACATCATTTTATTTTTAATTTTTTTCATACAAAATATTTTGACATAAAATTTTGGGTGTCTACTCCTCTCTTAAACTCGCACATGCAAATAATATAAAAAAATATTATAAAAAATAAAATGACCAAAATGCCTTTAAAAGAGTCAATGAATATTTTGGTCATTGTGTTTTATTAAAAAATAATTTTTAATATTTTTTTAGGTGTGCCCATTTATAAGATGACACGCACCGAGTTTTATATTTGTACAATTTATAAAAAAATTAAAAATAAAATACTTTGAGATGCCCGATCAAGATCAAACGGTCGGTGGCTCACTTGATCTAAATTGGATGGCTGGATGAAGGGGAGTATATATCTTCTATGCTTGCACGAGAAGTATAGAGACTTATCCCAAAGGATTCAATGCCCCCGCAATACTATCTACTCGATTTACTCCCTCCCGTAAAATCAATAATTTAGGAGTAACTACTCGTTTCTTATGTATCCTCTCCAACCCAAGTATCAACCTCAAAACAAACCAAAAGGAAAAAGTAGTTGCAAATAAACAGTCTAATTATGTAAGAACTATCCATTTTTTTTTTTTTTAATGAAAATAATCATCATCAAAATAAACTAAAAGGAAAAAATAGTTGCAAATAAACTATCTAATTTGTGGGGATCGATTGGTGAAAAATTAGCAACGGTATATAACATTCACAACTATTATGCATTCATATCAATATAAACAAGCAATAGAAACTACACAATATCAAAGTAAGAACATGTAATAAAAAATACAACAATATTCAATCCACAGAGCATAAAGATTTAATGTGGTTCGGTCAAAAATCATGACCTACATCCACGAGAGAATGATGCGAAACTTTTTTTATTGATTTGGGAAGACCACAAAGTGAAATCGAGCTCAAAATATCAATTTTTAGCTGTTGGGTTTATGTGGCCTTTAAAGGCCTTATGAGTCTGTATTGAAATACTTTGATTATAATGAAACACAAACTCAATGGGAGTGTGGTCCCTCGAGGACCATACTAAAGAAATGATATTTGCTTATACCGAATTGTGCTTATCGAGCTAGGCCAGACGGTTAGAAAACCCAAGGTAACTGGGTATAAAGAATTAACCGATGAGGGTTTTAGGTTAGCCCTTGATGAGGTCGGAGCTTATGCCTAAATAAGAGAGCCGAAGAACTGTGTGACCCTTGTGTGTGATGGTCGGCCTATTGAGACAGGGGCCAAACCTCATCCATGTTCCATCACACGACATGCATATTGATAAATCGTTTGGGAAAGCCAGATATCCACATTTGGGTGAAGCGTATGCTTGTGCGAGAGATACCCCTATGCATCATAGAGCTGTGGTGGCATCAAGTTGTGGTGACCTTGACTCGTCTCAAGGGGAGGACTTGTAATCCACAAACTGGGATTGCGACTCCTTGGCTTATCGGCCAGACTTTGGTGACCTGCTAATGAGCCCCTGCTTGGACTATGGGTCATGAGAAACATTGCATCGGTTTGATAAAACAAATGTGGTTTGTAGTCCATAGTTGAAGGTGAAGTACGACGTGATCGTTGATAGAATTCCTGAACTATATGGATCCACTTCCCATTATATTAATTTAATTGTGTTCATTTTATTATTAAATTAGTTTAGATTTATTATTTGAATTTTTATAAGTCATTTGATATTTTATTTCTTATTTTTGGACGTATAAAAATGAAGTTAATAATTTACAAAGTTATAATGTTTTAAATTTTATTTTATTTAATTTTAAAATATTTATTAAAAAATACATGGGGTCCCATAGTGCACATGGGCCTACCATGTGGGTATTAGGTGGGGCCCCACATACCATACATGGGTGGCACGCTCCACCCTTGGATACCTTCTCTTGTTGCTTTATCTTCAAGTTTATTAAATATGGTAACTATATCTTGTAGCATATGGTCAAATATTGACTAGGAAATATTGACCATATCTTATCTTGATTGTTGAAGGAAAATCTTAACTTGATATTATTGAAATATTCTTATGAAAAATATGAGATGGAATATGCAATTTATGGTATGCACTATATCTTTAATGAATTTAATTTATTTAAATATATTGATGGAAAATAGTTTAAAGAAAGGGGGATAATGGTTCATGCACCTTCCATAATGTTGATGGCCCATCTATGGAATGGATGGCTCATCTCTCTCCCCACAAGTCACCTTAATCAATAGTCCATATTCAATCTCAAAAAAGAGGCAAACTATGAGAAACCCTAAAGAAACCCTAGACCTAAATTTCACTATAAATTGGGGTGCTCGCCCCATCTCTACACACCTCTCTCTCTCCCATAAACTCTCTCTCTCTCTTCCCTAGGGGCCACACCCCCCCTCTCTCTACTCTTTGATTTTCTCTCTTGACTCTCTCTCTTCTAAAAAGACCCAAGGGGGCATGCCCCAACATAGAGACTCTCTCTCTCTCTCATGATCTAATCTATGGGTTGGGAAAATTAGGGTTTGAGCCTAATTATTTTGGAGTTAGGGTTTCGTAGAGATTTAAGGGTGGTTACCTAATTTGGCCGAAATTAGCTTTCTCGGTTAAAGATTGAAACTAGACCGCTGATCCCGCGCCATTGGATGTGGTGACTCATTGTGGGGTGTAAAAAGCCCGGTTGAGGTAATCTCTGGTATCTTTTCTTTTATTTGTTAGTTTTTCTTATTTTATATTCTCAAGCACAGTATTAGGTTGTATGAATGACATCAAGTAGTTGAGATTTATTTTATTGATGTGTTATTTTTGTTTGGAATTTTTATTGTTTGTAATAAGACCATCTGTGAGTGATCTTGTTGCCAAAATTATAAGGGGTGATTATTATTAAAAAAAAAAAAATGTATTTCCTTGGCAAAAGATCACATAGGTCTTTCTTTCACTAACAGCCCTTTCACACTCTAAGCAGAGCCAAAAATAAGGCATCAAGGATACCAAAAAATAAGTTTTGTTTAACACTTTCTCTCATTAAAACAGGGCACACAGCAAACCCACAATGGAGTTCAAGCCTTTTGCTCGCTTCCTTTATCTAAAATAGAGCACACCAAGTTTTCAAGAGAAAACCCAATTGCAGCCCAATCTCTCTATCTTTTTCTCACTCATTTCTCTCTCTAAACAAAAAGGTTTTAATCCCTTTAAAAGAGTAAATTTCTAACAACACCACAACCATCGGATTAGATGCAATCGAGTGGCCCAAAATAAAAGAGCGAAAAGTTAAATAAAACTCCTACATGTGTGATTTGTTTTCACACAGGTAATAATCTCTCACTTGAAGGTAAATCACAAAATCTCTGAAACAATCATCAATGCACCACTCTCCATCTACCTGAGGTTACGTCCCTCCATACATATTTGAGCTGGGCCCGCCATACATGCTTGAGCTGGGTCCGACATGCATGTCTCAGCTAGGCCCACCATGCATGCCCATGTCATAACAATAAGGTATTCTAAACCCGCGTTCCCTCTAATATGTTTCATGTAAACTCATTCTTGTGGCCATATCCAAGTCATTATTATATTGCTCTTCTAGATCATTCCCGGTTGATGGCGTATATAAACTAGCTATCTCCTCATCCATCCTCTGCCTTGCAATTTATTTTCCTTTGGTAGCCTTGAGAAATGCCGCCATCTACTTTCTTACATTATTAGGGATATTATTGCACTTAGAAACATCTCCCTTAACCCTTGCCAAGTGTTGCTTGAACCTATGTACCCCACTACTTATCACTCTTTGGTAGTAATTATAAATAATTTTGTCTTTTTTGTTGGGATCAAGTCTGACCCCATGTTTCCATGCAGGGTCTTATGCAGATCTTGCCATGGTTCAACTTTAAAATGTAAATGGTTAAAAATTAACCTGACAGTTGAACATGAAAAATAATCACCGTGTAACGATAATATGTAGGGGTAGTTCATGAAGTTATATTTGTTAGTTAATACAAAATACTTCTATTGACAAAAATATTTTAATTCCTACTGGGAAAAATGATTTATTTATGCAACATTATAGATAAAAATAGCCTATATCAGCCACTACAGAAAGAACAATAAATTTACATTGATATAGTATCAATAAAAAATATATTTACAACGGTATAGTAATTCACAATGCCAATACATATGGACTTGTCATAAATCTTCATTTCGACAAATATGAATTAGTTCCTACTGAGAAAAAAAAAATATTTATGCAACATTATAGATAAAAAAATTCAGTATAGGTCACACATGCTAAATATTCATACATCTCAATTACAAATATGCAAGATAATATAATAAAAAAAACAAGCTCCAAACATGCCTACAACTCAATTATCAAGAACATACTTTTTTTGTATTAAAAATTTAATAATAAAATGGATAATTGCAAGCTAATATAATTATCATACACGATATTTTATAATGATATTCACTTTAATTCCTCTTGATAATACAGTTTAACAACATGTATTTTTTGCATTAAAAGTTTAAAAAATTAAAAATAGATTTTTAATGCAAAATTGCATTAAAAATATAATTAGGTTTAACGGCATGTATTTGTTAATGTATTTTTTTGCATTAACAACAAATTAAAAAATACAGTTTTGCATTAAAAATATAATAACATGTATTTTCTTGCATAAATAATCTATCAACATGCAATTTTTTGAACTAGAAATTTAACAATAAAAATTAAAAATATTGTTTAATTCCTCATGATAATCAAAAACAATTTTTCGAAAAATCACCATTTCTCAAAAAAATTGATCATGAATATAAATAAATAAAAACCCAGTTCTTCACAGACCAAACTAACATCAGTCATTCCAACTCAAAAATCCACCTCAAATCCAATAAATTACATCAAATTTATTACATGCTTTAATAAACAACACTATAAGGAATCAAAGCGCTATAATATTAACACATTATTATCAAAATATTAAATAAAATTGATTAAATTGAGGAAAAAAAAAAAAAAACGCAGTTCTTTACGGACATCAGTCATTCAATCTCAAAAATCAATCTCAAATTGAATAAATTAGATAAAATTGAATACATGAGATGATAAACAACACTATAACGTATCAAAACCCTATAAATTTAACACATTCTTTGCAAAATATTTACTGAAATTGTGAAAATGGCAGAAAAAAAAAAAAAAAAAGAACAGTCCACTTTTTTTTTAACAGACATCACTCATATTTTCTATAAAATCCAACTCAAATTGAATAAATATAATCAAATTGAATATATCTAATGATAAACAACACTACAAAGATTCAAAACCCTATAAATTTAATACAAGATTTGTAAAATATTGACTGGATTTGATCGCATGACGGAAAAAAAAAAAAAAAACTGAGTTTTTACCTGTTCTTCGTGCATTTGTGTTTTCAAACTCAAAATTCATATCTATTCCTCCAAGATAATCACAAATTATGAACACAAAATTCTGACCAACACTCTTACAATCATTCAGCCTGAAATTTTACAAAAAATGAAGCTTTATTTTGATTGAAATTGGGAAAATGGCTGAAAAAAAAAAAAAAAAAAAAAACAGTCCACTCTTTTTTTAAACAGACAGCACTTTTATTTTCTATAAAATCCAACTCAGTTGAATAAATATAATCAAATTGAATATATCTAATGATAAACAACACTACAAAGAATCAAAACCCTATAAATTTAATACATGATTTGTAAAATATTGACTGGATTTGATCGCATGGCAGATAAAAACAAAAAAACTGAGTTTTTACCTGTTCTTCGTGCATCCGTGTCTTCAAACTCAAAATTGATATCTATTCCTCCAAGATAATCACAAATTATGAACACAAAATTCTGACCAACACTCTTACAATCACTCAGCCTGAAATTTTACAAAAAATGAAGCTTTATTTCAATTGAAATCACTAAAATGGCGGAAACCCTAAAACTCACTCTGCGAACCAAATTTGTTGATAAAAAACGGTGGTTTTTAATTCGTTTTATTGAGTGAAAATGATTCAAAGTTTGAATTAAAGCCAGTAATATTCGTTCATAAGGCTGAAAACGTTGAAAATCGATCAAAAAATGACAAAGAAATCAAAATCCCGTGAAGAACACTGTGCAGCCGGTGTTCTTCCGGGTGACTCGCGATTCTACTATTGGGACTCAGACATAATCGCGAGTCTACTATTGGGAATCGCCCAGTACTCTCTGGACACGGGCGATTCCCGTGTTTTGTACGGAATCGGCACGTCCTGTAGCGATTCCCGAGTCGAACCAGGCGAGTCCGGCTCGACTTGGTGATTTTTTAAACCCTGGTCTGTATCAAAGTTGGGAGCTTCCAACAAATTTTTTGATATTGACCTCACAAAGAAGTACTGTGGGGTCAGGACCATGTGCTCTACAACTTCAAAGTCTAGCCTCCCTGGACTATTGAGATGAGGGTCGGTTGGATGGCATCACTTGTTCTTCTAAAAAATGTACTGTGATCCCTCTGAAGGGACCGCACATAATTGACATATACACATATAACCCAACATACCACGCAGATTCTTTCCTACCTTTTTTTCTTCTCATTTTTCTTTCACTCACGATTTTTTTGAGGTGTTAACAGTAGGAATGGAGCCTAACACATTAGGTGTTGAAACACTGCTTCTCTCACTTTCACTTCCATAAATATAGAACGTTTCGCTAGTCTCAGCCATGCACTTTCCTTCCTACCCCATAACCATTCTCTCTCCTCTCTTTCTCTCAATGGATAATGTCCCGCTCCCTGGTCTTACAAGAAGCACCCCAAGTTTTCACACAAAAAAACATGAGAATTCATGTGATTTCTCCAATAATGACCTCCACTTTAATGGTTACGAGGTGAGAGTTCATAGTCAGATTGTGTTCCCACTCTTTTTTTTACAGTTCTAGGAAAACTTACTCACGGACGGTAATATCTATTGTGATAACACTTTGGTCCAGAAATTCTAGAAATTTTACTTGGACGCCTCTGTTTTCGTGGTGGTTTTCTTCTAGATTTGCTAGTATAGCATTTCTTTTTGTTTTTATGGTTTTTGGGGTAGCCTGTTGCCCTAGATATCTCATTGAGGGCGGTTTGACACCATACATGTGAAGTATACCCATCTAATGTTTGTTACATAGGTTTATATTTGGAATTAGTATAAAAAGGGGCCAATCTTATGTCTGTAATTTCAGTTGAGCCTATATGTCGTTTCTTTTATATGCATAACACTGTACGTAGATTGACCATAATGTGGTAATAACACATTTCCTTGCCATGATATGGAGATTAAACTTATATGATATCAAGGTGAAGAATATATGAAAGACTTTGGGGTCCAATGTTAGAGACATCTAGTCGCCCACTTTCTTTACTTGTTTTTTTTCTTTTTCTCTTTTTAAGTAGTTCAATATTGGAGACGTTAGATTGGTCCATATATGATAGAGTCAACCAAGCTGCTTATATAGCAATTTCATCCAAAGGCTCAGATTGAATCTAGGTTGGATCCAATGGTTATGGCCTCATTTCGAATTTAAATTTTTATTTGTTTTCTACATATCCAAATCACTTGAAATTTTGGATGTCTATTTTTTTAAAATAGAAAAATCTAATAAAAATATAAAAAAATAAAATACAAGAAATAAATTGAACAAAATACCCCAAAACTTTTTGTTTTCCACTTTATAAACCCATTTTCCCCATTATATTCGATCCTCCTCAAGAAATCATTATTAAGAATTTAAACTTTGTATCTTCATGTCCAAATCTTTTTAGTCTTGGTTTTGGGCATAAACAAATGAGTCATGTACTACAAAAATAGCAAATGAAAGTTTGCCCAGGGGTTTTGTCTTTCCTAGTGAGCCAAGAGTAGATTTCTTATGTACTAATATTCGTATTGTAGTAGTGGCATTTGAATTGAATCATTTTGCATTAAATTATAGCCCACGTTTCACTTTAGTCCAAGAGATAAGATCCAATCTATTTCAGGCAATCAAAGGTCTTTAAAGATTGAATATTAATGACTTATTTCCAGGTTGATTTCAATATTGCCTGGTTCAATGACATGAAGAAAAATTTGATGAGGATGATTACTGCCACCATTGATGACACAGAAACCATGGTTTTAATCGACAATATCCAACGGCTCAGCATATCCTACCATTTTGAGGCTGAAATCGGAGAAAGATTAGATCGCATTTATAGGAGTGGTATTGTAGGCGACTGCGATGACGACCTATATATTGTTTCTTTAGGATTTCGACTCCTCAGACAGCACGGATATAGAGTGTCAGCAGGTAAGTGATCTATTTCATAGTTTACTTGGGCCACCAGAGTTTATTTCTCTCCTTCTGATTTCTGATGTCGTGAATATTCCTTATCAATGGATCTCCATTTGAAGTTTATGTAGTTTTTTTATATTAATGAATAGGGGTAGGTGATTTTTGATGTAGTGAATATTCCTTTAGACCCCTCTAAAATCAACTACATTGGGCTAAATATGATTCTAAATTGAAGAGTAGATCAATTTAGAATCATATGATTCTACATTGGGCACTACTTGTAGATCAAGAGATTTCCAAAGGTCCAAGAATTTTCTAAATCCGATTCGTCGTTTGAAAGTTATGGTCCAAATAAAATTTTTTACCAGTAATTCTATAATGGTCCTTGTAAAAACCTCTGAAACCCTAACCTCATAGATCTAGGAAATCACAACCCTATGGGCAAGAAACCTAGCCAATTATCTTCAAGTTCAAATCCCTAATTTTCATTGATAAACTCAAGCCCTAGGGAGCTTTACCTAGGGATCTTCAAGAAGAAAAGTGAAGGAGCATGTGTAAACAACCCATGATTCTGATAAAGGCACCAACTTGGGGTCTTTGGGTGTGTCGGGTTGGTCGGCCTAGCTAGGTATGTCATTTTATTTATTAATTTATTGATTTTCAGATTAATTTAATTTTATTAATGTAATTTAGTTTACTTCTAGTCTTATGGTTTCTTGATAGGATTATTGCTATATTGAGCCGGATCTTCCAACAGTACTTAAAGAACTATGATCTTCTCTTAATTGGTTTTCTTTTTATATAGTAATTTGACGGATCCCACTCATCTCTACCTACTTTTTTTTTTTACTTGTTGAAAGCATAAATTATGTGAGGTTTCATTAAAGATCTTGTCGGATTTGGTTGTAAACAATTTGGTGCCCAACATGGGCTTGTTGAGCTCAAGATCGTTTGAAATCCGTCAAGAGTTGATTATGAAAAATCTGCTTCAAGGTCAATTTTTGACATATTAGTAAGATCATGGTCTATATGAGTCTATGTAGATTTATGGACCTATTTTTAAGGACATATAAGCTTTAAAATGGAGATCATTAATATGAAAAATAAATAAATTTTAAAAATTAAAAATAATAATTGCATTAAGAAAACATTTGGACTGTTAGTTTCAATTATTTTTAGATGGACACATATTTGCATCCATCTGTAAGATGGATGCTTTATAGCCAGGGACTGCAAATGTAGAAATTTGGTCTCTGCCACATGAAAGAATTTTCCTATTAGAAAACCACAGAATTTTGTTAAAACAGAGAGAGAAATAATCTTTTTCCATTGTTAAACCTTGCTTTGATTACCTCTTTTCTATAGCTTGGTTTTTTTTTGCTCGTAAGTAGTTTAAAGAAGTAAATAAATGAGGATCACTCTGTGGCCTTTTGTAAGAAGAGCATTTCTATTTCTCTCATGCGTCTTAACGGCAAAGAAGGTTGCTCTTTTGGGTGCGTGACTATCTCTACTTTTTGTGAAAACGTTTTTGGGTGTGTGATTATCCCTATTAAAAAAGGTGACCGAAGTTCCTTTGTCTCCCTATGCAAGAAGGCACCGTTTATGCAAGAAGACCCAAATTTAAAGAAAAACTCTTAAAAAAAAGAAAAAGACTTATAAAATAAAAAAAGAAAAAACAAAAGGGGTTGGATTCGGGGTTGTAGCATCCTCACACCTAGTCACCCCATTGTGCTTTCCATTTCTACCACTAACACCACCTTACTAACACTTTCAAATATCTAATTCCTAATCTACTTAAAATATATGGGTAGGGGTCTGTTTTCCCCACCTAATTAACAAAAAAAAAAAAACTCTTAAAAAACAAACTTACTAAAAAATGAAATTGCTTAGAAAAATATTTATGATAATTTCTCAACTAGCACTTCTTCTTCAACCCAGATCTGATCGCTCTAAATAATCGAGCGTGATCAATTCAACTAAATCATCCTCCCCTGGTTGGAGAGAACTTGCCCTCGAGTTAAGCTTGTTGTCACTGGAGGTATCTCCCGTATAAGGAATTAAGTGCTTGACATTGAAAACATCAAAAGTCCTCATAAGGCTTGGTATCTTTAACTGGTACGCATTGTCAATGATCTCCTATAAAATTTTGCATGGTCCAATGTTTCAATTACTGAGCACGCTATACTCCACAATGTTACACCTGCCTTTGGTCAAAACATCTCACATATAATCTCCAACTTCAATACTTGCTTGCGATGATGCTTATCTACAACAGCCTTGTATTTAGCATTATTGGCTTCAATTTTCTTCTTAACCTGCTCATGAATGCCTTTGATTTGACTAGCTAAGACTTTTTCCTTGCCACCAAATTTTCTACATGAGGCTTAGAAATTAAATCTATTACACTGTTTGGATTATATCTATAAACAACTTAAAAACAGATTTTCTGAGTAGTTCAATTCTTGGACCTATTGAAAGCAAATTTAGGTTGAGAAATCCCATTGCCTTGGTTTCTTTCCTGCCAAATTGCACAATAAATTTCCCAAGATTTTACTTCTACCTATGTTTGACCATCACTTCGGGACTGATTAGCATTGCTAAAACATAACTCAGTTCCCATCAAGTTCCATAGACATCTCCAAAAATTACTAACGAATACTGCATCTCTGTCTGATGTGATTGACATCAGAATGCCATACAATCGAATAATCTCTCTAAAATAAATTTTTGCACTGTTAGAAGTATCCATAGTTTTCCTGCTGGCAATAAAATATGTCATTTTGAAGAATATATTTTACCACCAAGAATACTGACCCAATACCTCTTTGCGTACTTGTCATACCCAAAACAAAATTGATACTAACATCCTCCTATGGTGTAGCTATTTGCGAAAATGGGGTACAGAGTTTGGTATTTTGCGCAGTCCCTTTAGAACAAAGAATGAACTCTAGTATACATAATTCATGCCTCTGAAAATAACACCATCTTGGACACAATTGTCGTCACACTTACCTGCTCAGACATATGCCATACTTGCTCCAAATTTAAGATCATCTTGGTACAACTCCTTGAAAGTATCATTATCCACCACCTTCACCTTCATAGCATTAAGTAGTGGCTTTCCTACTTAAAGCATTAGCTACATGGGTATGAACTCATGTTTTATGCTTCAAGGTGAAGCTAAACTCCTGCAAGTAGGACACCCATTTAGCATGCCTTCTGTTAAGTTTATGCTAGCTATTGACGCATTTAAGAGCTTCGTGATCCGAACAAAGAATGAACTCTTTATTCACCAAATAATGTCACCAGCATCTTAGTGCTTGCACAATGGTATAAAACTCAACATTATAAGTGGAATAATTAGACTTGGACCCATTGAGCATTTCACTGTAGAATGCCATCCGCTTTCCTTCCTGACTTAACATAACACTAATATCAATTCTTGATATGCCACAATCAACTATATTTTTTTTTTATCAAAGTATGGTAACGCCAATAAAGGTGCTTCTAGCATTTCCTTCTTTATCAACTGGAAACACTACTTTGCTTCTAGTGTCCACTAAAATCTACAAATTTTTAAACAATCTATAATTGGAAAAATAACAGCATTGAAAATGTTAATGAATGAACCGTAAAAAGAAGTCAAACCATGGAAACTACGGATATCCCGTATGTTGTGCAGAATAGGCCACTCAAGTATAGCCCTCACCTTGGACTGATATGCTTTCACCCATTCAGAAGAAGCAACATACTCCAACCATGCCACATTTCCTGTCATGAATTTGTATTTCTTAAGATTAGCATTTAGTTTCTCTTGACTTAGAGTTTTAAGAACATCCTTGAGGTGTTGCTTATGAAATTCACGTAAAGCACTATAAATTAATATGTCAATAAAGTATACGACAACATACTTGCCAATATAGGACCTAACTACATGGTTCATCATTCTCATGAAGGTACCAAGAGCATTCAACAATCCAAAGGGCATAACCAACCACTGAAATAACTCGTCTTGGGTTTTAACAAATCGAAATAGCTTTTATTTTTTATTCTAAAATATTTATTTTATTCTAAAATACTCGGTACTTTTAAAATTAATTACTCTTCAACTAATAATGAATTTTTTAAAAAACAGAAATGTCACTTTCAACTAAAAGAAACGTGACAAAAAAAAAAGACACAATAGTGGACACTAAATTGAGGTGTTGTACACTTGTCTAAAAGTGTTGACATGTGTGTCAGTTTCCACTAAGGGTTAACAGATGATCAAACCCTAAAACCAGTGTTTTAAAAAACGTCGAGTCGAACCGGACTCGTCCGGTTCGACTCAAAAATCGCAAAAAGTGGATCGTATCGGCTAAAAAATCGGAAATCGTCCGGTTCTAGAGAGAACCGGACGATTCTGTATAGTGACTCGCCGATTCATTGTACGGAATCGGCGAATCCGAACAGTGAATCGGCGAGTCCCGTACAAAATTTTTTTATTTTTATTTATTTTTTTTTTTTTTTTGTAATCCATGATAGATTTTTTTGTAATACTTGATCGAATTTTTTGTAATCCATGATCGAATTGTTTTTGTTTTTTTGTAATCCATGATCGAATTTTTTGTTTTTTTGTAACCCATGATAGAGTTTTTTGTAATCCACGATCGAATTTTTTGTAATCCATGATTGAAATGTTTGTTTTTTTTCCTTGTAATCCATGATCGAATTTTTTTTTTTTTTGGTAACCCATGATAGAATATTTTGTAATCCATGATCGAATGTTTTGTAATATATGATCGAAATGTTCTTTTTTTTTTTGTAATCCATGATCGAAATGTTTGTTTTTTTTTTTGTAATCCATGATTGAATTTTTTGTTTTTTTCTTTTTTTGTAACCCATGATAGAGTTTTTTGTAATCCATGATTGAATTTTTTGTAATCCATGGTCGAATTGTTTTTTTCTTTTTTTGTAGTCCACGATTGAATTTTTTGTTTTTTTTTGTTTGTTTTTTTTTGTAATCCATGATCGAATTTTATGTAATCCATGATCGAATTTTTTGTAATCCATGATTGAATTTTTTGAAAATTTGTGATTTTTTTTTTTTAATCCATGATCGAATTTTTTTTTGTAATCCATGATAGAATTTTTGGAAAATTTGTGATTTTTTTTTTTTAATCCATGATCAAAATTTTTTTTGTAATCCATGATAGAATTTTTTGAAAATTTGTGATTTTTTTTTTTAATCCATGATCGATTTTTTTG
Organism: Amborella trichopoda; assembly: GCF_054954075.1. NCBI lineage: Eukaryota > Viridiplantae > Streptophyta > Magnoliopsida > Amborellales > Amborellaceae > Amborella > Amborella trichopoda. Next base: position 52,407,172 of record NC_142337.1, read on the forward strand.
ATTCTGAGGCCACCCTATCCCAGCCATATTATTCACATATCAAGTCCCAACAGCAACAGTGTAGGGATGAGCACGACAGTGCAGGTGTGCATGAAGGATGGACAATCTTCGGGGATTTTAGATTGGGAACACAACAAAACACTAACACTCAGGGATTTTAGAATAGTCAGACGCCTGCTAATATCGATGATTCGTTTTTAGATTGAATCAATGAATTGTTAAACGAATTCAATCAATGGCACCAGCGTGACCAAGAAGAACAATAACGTCGTCTATCATTTTATTTTTAGATCATATGTTACTAATTTTATGCTTTATTGTAGTCCATGTATGTTGATATACTTATTCCATGATAATTATATGTTTATCCTTTTGTGTGATGTAAATTAAATGCTGAATGGCGGTTCATGCAGGGAAAGAACATATCAATATTCGCATATTCATTCAAAAACATGAAAATTCTTAATGGAGTACCCTCATTTCTTATTGAATTCCTAAAAAACAATATTTATAATGAATTTTAATAATTTTTTCGGATTTTTTTTAAGCTTTATTATGACCGATTCACCCGATTCCCGATCCGGATCGTCGATTCGCCGGTCCGAATCGGTTTTTTGGAAGCCCGATCTGGATCACCGATCCGTTTTTTAAACCATTGCCTAAAACACATGTGTCTATGTTTCATAGGATTTCTCCATTTCCTAAATTACAAAACTCACAAAAATAAAACCTCTAATACCTCTCTCTCTCTCTGACCTTTAGTACTTCTCTCTATAATAATTCTCTCTTTGACTATTTGTATATCTATCTCTAGAAAGTTCTACTACGTCCCTTTCTTTTTCCAAGACCTTGCTCTTTTTCCTTTTTTATCTTTTTTGTATTCTTTTTTCTGAGAGTTAATAGTGAATTCATTAAAGAAAAATTTTTTCATGTGGGCTGGACAACATTTTTACATATGCTGTCCAATAAGTGTAAAGCATCCATTTTAAAGATGGATGCAAGTAGGTGCTCCACCTAAAAACAATGGAAACTAACCGTCCAAATGTTTATTTACTAGAATTATTATTTTTATTTTTTAAAATTTATTTATTCATCCATATTTATGATCTCCATATTAAATATTACATGTCCTTAAAAATTGTCTTAAAATTCATCTCAAAAATAAAATTTTTAAGAGGCCTGCATTTTTACGTATACGGGCTTGGCCGCATAAAAACCGGGTTTTTCAATAATAGAAAGAGGTAATACCTTTCTCCAATACCTTTCTCTCTAGGAGATGAATTTTGTGGCAATACTTGGGAACCTTGTATTCCCCTTAACACTCTGTCTGACTCAATCCCATAATGCGAATTATGAGCCGTTCATTTTCATGTTCCTTGGCATCTTCTTTTGTCGCATGTTCACGTACTTTAGGACAGTACATTGTTGTCCCCTTAAACGTGGTTCGTGGAATATCCGGCTGATGTCACCTACAGTGCAATCTAGTCAATGGACGGTGCCGATTATCTGTGCTGTGGTAGTGGCTTTTGATCAGGAATCACAATTGTTCCACAATGCTTGTTAGGATGAGAATGAATGTCTATTGTTTGATTTTTATTTCTATTTTTTTTTTAATGGTCCAGTGATTGCTAATCAGTATTAGTAAAATCAAATCGAAATGGTTAACCGGACGTGGGCACCGAAGCGATTTAACCGGCCTAATCAGTAAACCGGCCGATTCAACCGTTCTAACTGAACAAGTCCCGGGCAGTAAAAAATGCGTTGAAAAAATAAAAAAGATACAAAAATAAAGAAACTACTATAGTATGAAAAGCACATAAAGAATGATTGAAACAAAACACATTTAAATGAAATTGAAAATTTATGAAAAAATGAATTTTAACGGATTGATTTTTGATATTAAGTGAGTATTATTGATCAAAATAATTTTCAATCTTTACAATAATATAAAGAATATTAAAAAAAAGAAGGCTTTTAAAAATCAAATTCATTATTTTTTAGAATTTTTATACATTTTTTTATTTTTATTTTTTATATACCGATCGATCACCAAAACCACGCCGGTTTCGATCTTATCGAGTGTTAGTGGTTAGATCGCCCGGTTATTCCAACAATGTTGCTAATACATTACTTGACCGGTAAACTTTCAATGAGAATGGGGTTGGTCGTGTTGGGAGCACTACTTGTGTCCTAGCTAATGTCTAGCTTCCAATCTCACCTAACGCTTTTAAAAAACCATTAACGATTTAGAAAATGGATAGGGACTCATCATCCACATTGAATTACCCAAAAAAAAATTTTTTTCACTATACTACGTAATATTGGCATACGTTTCGGGATCGCAATCTGAGCATCGACCTGATCAGGGCCAAGGTCGACCCGTCCATAACCAACCCAAACATATGCACACACACACACATATATGTAAATAAGTTAATGAATATATATATATAAATATATATATAGGTGCGGTATGTATAGAGCCGAGGCTCTAAACAATCAAAGTAAACACACCTTGAAATCGTGTCGAGAAATGTGGTTTCAATACTGAAAATCTTTGTAATAATCTTAAAATATATTTTTATCTCTAATTATAAAATTTAAGCTTAAAAAATATTGTAGATCGAGTAGATCTATAAAAACTTAAAAATTTTAAAAATTAATGGTCGAAAAATACATTACAAGATGCACCATTTACAAAAACTTGAAATCCATTTTTTTTGTGATGTGCGTTGTTATCTCTATATTGTATATATTCGCGCAAACACAGATTTGCGAAGACGTTGACGTACATAAGTTTTAAACTGATATGTGCGAGCAAAATGGACATTTGCTTGCTTAGGCACAACCAGGGCTAGGATTATGCAAAATTTCTATTTATAACAAATTCTTGCGTCGTGAAATGTTTCAAATTTTTTATTGTTAAACGTAAGTCTAATTTTTTAGATACTTGAAATACTTTTCCCCTTCTTTTTTTTTTTTTTTTTTTTTTTTTTTTTTTTTTTTTTAAAAAATACTCATCCAGTTATTGAAAAGTGGATCCCACCAAAATTGGATCTAAAAAAAATCATCCTCAGTTTTATACCGAGGGGAGAAAATAAATCTTTTGATTCTGGTCCTGCCCAGGCATAATAGTTCAAGCACCCAAAGGTTAAAAGCTGCTCCATACCGACCACATATTTTTTATGAGATTTTTCGAATTTGACAATCAGTCCATTTCTTGATGGGGAATCATTAGAAAGGAAATTATTGAGAAACAAAAGCGGTGTAGGCCACTACGGTCTCGTGCGGCACGTTTTTAGGAAAATCTCAATAACAAGAACAAATGGTAGCCGCCCATGTACAGCGCATTTTTTTCATCCCTTACTTGTCCTTTCCAAAACTTGGAAAGTGTAGTACGGTCTCGTGCGGCTGGCTGTTTTGCTTTTTTTCTTTTTTTTTTTAAAGTTTAATGTATGCCAGGCATATAATCACGCCCACGAATTCAGGATTTTACTACTGGCTCTACAATGTAGAACTGGCAGATTAAATGGATCGATCGGAAAACCGCATAGAATTGCAGAAGGATAGGGGCAATGCACAAAGCAATGAATAGTGTAAAAATATGAAATTATTTTAGTTTAGAGATTGTATTTTATGATACCATTTTTCTTTTCAAATTGCTACTAGTTGTTCAATTAGATGGCCACAAAGTTCCCGAAAGTCTTTTGTGAACTTTAAGTTAGTCAAAGCCATGCTCACGTCCACCGATTTGAAATATGACCGATAAGAGTGATTGTGACCTTCATAAAAAAATAAAAATTTAGGTTCACTCTTCAACCCTCTACAACCCTTGACTCTTAATGTTAATACCATAGTTACCGGGAGTGGGAGAGGGAGCGGCTTCGGTTCCGGGAGCAGGAGCGGCGGATCGATGGCTACCTAAAGCTCTAAAGCTCAGGAAGCGAATTCCGATGAGGGTAGAAGTTACTAATCGAGATCCCGTTTGGACAGGGAGAAAGATCCAGATACATTGGGATCGAGATCCATATTTAACGGGAACGCGTTACATGTATTTACGGAACGAGATCCTGTTTGATTAGAGAGCGAGATCCCGTTTGAATAGGAAGCGAGATCTTGATACATTAGGATCAAGATCCCTATTTGACAGGAACGTGTTACATGTACCATGGGATCGCGCACCCATCGACAACAAGAACGCGATCCCATTTAATGTTGAGTCTCACCCTATCTAAACAATACCACCACCCTATTTGGCTAAGATCGAGCTCCTTTCATTGTAGGATCGTGCTTCGCACAATGGTAGTCCGCGCCCCCATCGCTGAACTCCACTTGTATGAAGAACCCAATTCCATTACATATGGATTTGTGCACCAACTAAGCACGGCAGCCCGTTCCCATAGAAATGCGATAGCAATTTGGTTACATTTAGAAATCATTGTTCGATCTATCAATGGCTCATGCGGCTAGATCCACGCACAACGAATCCTACATATCCATGGATTAATTAAATCCCATTAATCTAGTATGAAATAAAGTCTTATAATGCTATTGACAATTAATGTTAGTAATATTCAAACTCACATACATGATGATACGAATATGAGCTTTACGTTGGCATTTGTATACATGGAAATATATTGTCTAGGACTTGGGTACCATTTGGATGCAACCTAAGCATATATGGTTACTGTTACGCTTAAATTTCGGAAATGCATCACCATTATTTTTTGGTAGAAATAACTATATGAAAATTTACTAAAAATATTAATTTTTAGATTTAAATGTTATTTTTATTTAAGAATTTTCTTTTAGAAAGTTATAAAATGGTAAAATAAATTTATTCAAAATTTCAAAAAAGTTATTGTAATAGAAATAAAGGTAAATTATATATATATATATATATATATATATATATATATATATAGAACTAAGGATGCACTCCAAAAATCCATCGGAAAAGGTTGTTTTAATGTTGAAAAAATCTCTAATTGATCATCTTGACATCAAGATGTATGAGTATATGAAAGAAACAAAAAAAATTTGACTACTAAAACTTGTGCATCTTGCAACATATTATCAACACCGTCCATTTTAAGAATTTTCATATGTTTATAGATCTACATGATTTTAACCATTTTTGGGTCTAAAAGTATTTTATTAAATATGAAAATAGATTGTTAGATAATCCTAAGAATTTTTAACACCAAAATTACATGATATAAAATTTGGTGGTGTGTTCCGTCAGACAATGCGAGCGAGATCCGTGAAGTAGAGGGGGTGAAATCCGTTGTGTATGGGATCGAGATCCCACTTTTAGCGAGAGCGAGATCCCGGCTGAGGAATGCCAGAGCGAGATTTCGGATTCCGGTAACTATGGTTGATACCCATATCAGAGCTTTTGCTCTAAAAGGAGAGAGGGTTTGGAAGCGAGAGGAGAGAGAGGTTGGGGCCCGGTGATAGAGAGAGAGGATTTGGGAACGAGAGGAGAGAGAGTGGTTAAGGTGGGGATAGGGGAGAGAGAGACAGACAGAGAAGGGTTTGGGGTGAGAGGAAAGAGGGAGGTTGGATGAGTGGCGAGAGAGAGAGGGGTTTAGAGATAGAGGGGGTTTGGGGGAAATCACGGGGAGAGATTTAAAAAAAAATCACAGGAAAAAAAAACAAAGGGTGGTGTTTAGATCTGGGCCAGCACCCGACAATAGTCTATAATCTATATTAAAGTCACGACCTGGGCCAGTTCTCCACATTTTTTGTGGTATAAAACTCACCATGGAGGATTGTGGGGTCAGGACCCTGTACACTACGTCATAAAAATCTAGCATTGAGATTAAGCTTTTATGGGATTGCAACATTTAGAGCTTATAAAAAATGTGTTGTATGGCGATCATTTGAGGACCATACACAAATCGATGTATACACGTATAACCCAATATACCCACCCAGAGTAGTTACGAGAGTCGTTGGCACCGTCCTCTTCCTCGATTTTTATTGGTTTTTCGTGGAAATTGGGGGTGCGGTCTTATTTCGAGGCAACCGTCCTGTACCACGCAGCCACCTAAGACTTTACAAGTTGAAGCATTCACATTCACACTCACATTTCCACTCTCGCTCTCAATCTCACTCCTATAAATACAAATATGGAACGTTGGGTTACTCTCACACATAAACTTTCGTTCCCCATAATCTCTCTCTCTCACCAGTCGCCTCTCTCTCTTTCTCAATGGGTAAAGGCCCGGTAAGAAGAGCCCCGAGTCGAGTTTTAACAAAAGAAAATATGAAAGAGATTTCATATGATTTGTCCAATGAGGACCTTCACTTTAACGGTTACGAGTTGAGGGACAGCTTGGGTTCCCCCTCTTGTTTTAGATTTTTATGACGTTCCAGTCATCCTTCTTGTGATTACACTTTGTTTTTGTTGGTTGTTTCTTTCCAGTTTTGCAAATACCCCCACGACTCAACTTTCTTTGTAGTCTCCCTTCAGCCAACCTTTTTTTCTCTAATTTTTACTTCAAAAAAACTTTTCTTAGCAAATACCTTCAAGTCAAAATAGTCATTTTTTTAGACAAAAATACCATTTTTCCATAAAAAAGTCAAATATTAATGTAGACTGTCAAAAAAAAAAAAAAGCCAAAATTACACTAATTGCCGGACCACCAAATATCACCACCAGACCGAGACTAAAAATTGTAGGACCGCCCTCACAAGCTGTCGGACCGGTTTCCGATATTGCTGGACCACATTTGATCTTGGAACAATTGTCAGACCATTGTTGTCAAGTGCCAAAATGCGGTTACAAAGTGCCGGACGGACCACATTCCAATTTTGTTGGACCGCATTAAAAAAAGATCGTGGGTGGAAAGAAGAGAGAGAAGCTTTTTAATTTTGAGGGATATTTTGGTCTTTTTTATCATATATATGATTTGGGAGGTATTTGCTAAAAAAAAAAGAATTTTCATTAAAATTACGAAAATAGATTTTGTTTGGGGAGACTGCAAAGGAAAAGTTGAGTCTTTTTTTTTTTTTTTTTCTCGTACTTACGAAGTATGCCAATGTCGTATTTGGAATTAGAAAAAAAAGGGCCCAATCTCATGTCTCGAATATCGACGGCCTCATGTATCCTTTCGTTTATATTGTGATGTCTCTAAAAAATGGGGCCAATGTAATGCTTCCTTTCATCATAAGTAGATTGACCGTAACTTATAGATTCACTATAAGTCGATTGACCATAACTTACGGATAACTGATTTCCAGGCTGATTTCAATATTTCCCGGTTCTACAACCTGAAAAAAAAATTGATGAAGATGATTAGTGCCACTATTGATGACATAGAAGCCATGGTTTTAATCGACAACATCCAACGGCTTGGCATTTCCTACCATTTTGACGTTGAAATCCGAGAAAGATTGGAATGCATTTACAAGGGTGGTTTCGTAGGAGACTGCGATGCTGAGCTATATGTTGTTTCTTTACGATTTCGACTCCTCAGACAGCATGGATATAGAGTATCATCAGGCGAGTAATCTATATTATAGTTTGTTAGGACCACCCGATTTTATTTCTCTCCTTTGGAAGTCTGATGTCATGAATATTCCTCACCAATGGATCTCCATTTGTAGTTAATGTAGTTTTTTTATATTAACGAATATGGGTAGGTAATCGATTTTCCCCTCTCATTTACCTAAAAACTTATCATGTTAAGCTTCCTCAATTGCTACGCGTTTACATTTTTTGAAATACGAATGTAAATTTTCTAGTCTAATTTGTGCCAAGAAAATTGATTTGGTTCCATGTAATTTAATTGTTTTGACACCCCTTTTTTTATGTACAGATGTGTTCAACAAATTCAAGGATGAAAGTGGAAATTTCAATTCATGCTTGAGCAAAGATGTTATAGGCATCTTGAGTCTATATGAAGCTTCACACCTTGGCATACAAGGAGAAGAGTACATGGATGAAGCTTTAGCTTTCAGTCTTAAGCACCTTAAAGCATCGGGGTCTCGACTCGAGCCCGAACTTGCTAAAACTGTCAAGCATGCGCTCGAGCTGCCCATGCACTTTCGCACGCCAAGGTTAGAATCCATGTATTACATAAAAGTCTCTGAAAGAGACCTTGGTAGAAACCAGGATTTGTTAGAATTTGCAGTAATGGATTTCAATATGGTGCAAGCAATGCATAAGCAGGAGTTGAAAGAAGTCACAAGGTACTCGTTCACTTGAAATTGAGTTATCGTACCTAATGTCTCTCGTAACAGCTGACATTTCGTAGTGCAATATCGCAAATTCGATTCCGATAACTGAACTACCCTACAATATTTTCAGGTGGTGGAGGGACCTGGGTTTGGCAGATATGCTAACATTTGCACGGGATAAAATACATGAATGGTTCATGTGGCCTGTTGTTATTTCGTCGGAGTCTGAGTTTTCTGTGGGTAGAGTTGATCTCACCAAAGTCATAGCCTTCATTCATATCATTGATGATATTTACGACATTTATGGAACCTTAGATGAACTACAACAATTTACGGATGCAATAAAAAGGTATACGCAAATTTCTATAAATATATGCTTTGATATGTTTTTAAAAGATGCGGTTTCTGTAAGGCCTAGGCCTTATGAACTACGTAAAGCCTCACCTCGAATCTTTATCAAGAAAGCACTTTGAGCATCAAAAGTCTTCATGATGGCTCTAAAATCAATTTCTACCCCGGACCATAAAATTTGAAGCTGGAAAATTAGTTTGGAGTACATTTATCATTCCATTTTGACTGGATCCCATTCTTCTTCGTTCTTGTCTTGTGTTTCTGTAGATGGGATCCAATGGTTACGCGTGGGCTACCTGAGTACATGAAAACATGTTATTTAGCGTTATATGATGTCGCCAGTGATATATCTTTTAAGATATTCAAGAATCATGGGCTTAATGTCATGGGCCACTTGAGACAAGCGGTACTATTCTTCTCCAACCAGCTTCTCTCTCACTTTTTTAAGTTCCGTAATTATCATTATCAAATATATCTAATGAAAAGTATACAAACATATTATTTATGTTTAATGCTTAAAGATCAAAAAGAGAAAAAGAAAAAATCTCGATCTTTGTGATACATCTCAAACCAACCAATTTGACATTTAATGGCTAGTAGTCACTATGACCTTCTTGAAATGTAGATAAACGGCCTTACTGTATACAATTTCATATTTTATTACTCTTTGCAACCATGGTAATTAAGGTTCACATAGAAAATCATAAAAAAAAAGCTCCTTTTGATGTTGGAAAACCATCTACTTGATCATCTCGATATCGAAAAGGATGGCTATGAAAATAAAAAATATTTTGAGTCTCAAAAAAAGTACATATTCCAACACATTATCCGGATGGTCCATTTTCAAGATTTTCATATCTTTATAAATGTAGTTGATTTGAAAAAAATATCTAGTTTAAAACTCTATGATTAGAAATGACAATAGATTTTCAAATCATCCTAAGAATTTTTTTAACACTAAAATTACATCTTGTAATAAAGTTTAGAGATGCACCTTAATTCGATTGTTTAATATTGCAAAGCACAACCTTCATTTTTGACGTGTATATTCATCAAAATGAATGAGGAAATCGTAATTTTCTTTTGAATGCTAAGTGGGTACTAATAGTATTACTTGTAGTGGACTTCCTTATGTGAGGCATTCTTAGTGGAAGCGACATGGTTTAACTGTGGGTACGTGCCAAGCAAAGAAGAATATTTGAAGAATGGAGTGACGAGTTCAGGTGTACACGTGGCGTTAGTTCATGCTTTCCTTCTTTTAAGTCCCCACGTAACGCGGGAGACTGTGGAACTTGCAAGCCACAATTCTCAACTCATTCTTTCACCGGCTTCAATACTGCGCCTGTGGGATGATTTGTCAGCCACTGTGGTACGTATGAGTAACTACCACCCGTCACTCTTTTTTTCTTTTTTTTTTAATTAAGGCAACTCTGTTTTTTAATTTTTCAGTAGTTTTTAAAGCAGAAGTATAGGTTTTGTAGGGTTGAGAATCAGATCCGGATCTATTCAGATCCAAATCAGAAACTATATAGAAGATCTGGATCCAATTTTGGACGCGGATTAGTTCTAAAGTTGTACGTCATAAAGTTAAAATATAATTACAAAAATTATACATTCTCTCTCTCTCTATATATATATATATATATATATATATTAAATAGCCGGATCGGACCCGAATTGGATCTACTCTACCCGGCTCCCGAATTACTATTCGGACATAAATTTTTATCCAAATCCGAATTTTGGATGTATATCGGATCTGATAGGATCCGAATTTCGGGTTTCAGATCTGAATCGACTAAATTCTCAGCCCTAGAGGTGTGCTACCCACTACAACCTCTGCCCCTATATGTCACTCTCTTTTGTTGACCATATCTTTTATAAGTCTCTCTCTCCCCCTCTCCCTTCCATTTATCTGACTACACTTTATAAGGTTAACTTTCTAATAAATTTAAAGGAAAGTACACAATAAGAACATTTACCTTTTGTATAACGTGGTCACATTAATCTTGACCATTGGATGTAAAATAAATTGGCTGCAATTATTCAATTGACCAAGTTCAAGTTTCAAAAGAAATTTTCTCAAACTACTTTGTGGCACATTTAGGCTCTCAAATTTCACATCGAATGGTTGTAAGTAATTGCGACCACTTTATAGGGTCTCACCGTATATAATCCCTAAATTTAATGCGAATTTTTTTTAACTAGAATACTTTGCTTATTTTTTTGAATAACGAATTTTCTGTACTTTACAGGGGTACAGTTGTAATTAAATTTAAAATGTCTTATTACTGATTTATTTTCTTACTTGTAATGATTTGTAATTGAAAATCCAAAAAACTAAAAGCGTCTCATTGCTTTCACTTGAAGAATAAGTGCAGAAAAATAAGGAGATTTTTAGTTCCTAATGAACCTCGCCGATTAGAACTCTGTTGTGCAAGGAGTAATTCTTAGTTTCTGAAGAAAGAGCAAAAACGTAGGGGCGGACATTTCTAATTAAACCAAATGGACGGCTTTTATTGTAATTTCTTAGCTTTAGACTTATCATGCAATAACTCATAAATTTCATGAAGTAAATAACAAATTTCTCTTCTTTCCGTTTTTTTTTTTTGTTTTTTTGTTTTTTGTTTTTGATATCAAAGAAACTTAAGATGTAGTGCTAACAAAACGGAACTGCTAACGCCTTGACCCAATCCCGATTCCTTAACTAATAAATTTCTTTCTCAGGTCGTTGTATCTTGTTTTGTATTTTTGGTGATTAACAATTTTTAACTTGGCAACATTTGCTGCTAGGATGAAAAGGAGAGGGGATATGATCCTTCCTACATCGAGTGCTACATGAAGCAACACAAGGATGAAACCGAAGAAAACGCTAAACAACACACAAGGGACTTGATTGCCACTATGTGGAAGAAACTCAACCAAGAATGCCTCGACCCAAGTCCTTTCCCACACTCCATCACAAAGATGGCCTTGAATGGCTCTCGAATGGTCCAAGTCATGTACCAATCTGAGATTGATTCAGTTGGTTCTACTCTTAAGGACCAAATGAAGTCACTGCTTCTTGAACCCATGTCTCTAAATTCTTAACTTTTCCATTACGCATTTAGAATACCTATGCGTAATGAAAATTCGGTAAAAATATGCTTTTAGTTCCTTTTCATGTAATTCTTTTCACTAAGGACCAAGTAAAATACGGACAAAAATGATTGGATCAGTGTGATTTCTGATCAGTTAAGGCTATATCTACTCTTTATATATCATTTTTCATATATTAAGCCGTAGGACTCACGGAACTATATGAATTATTATGAAAAACGTTATAGGGTATGGGATCTAACAAGAGACAGTTTTGTGTGAGATAAAAAGGACAGAGTTAACAAATATGGGGATAGATCATTTTTCTCGTTGTATCTTTAGGGTGTATAATCATGGATCTCTCTCTCTCTCTCTCTCTCTCTCTCTCTCTCTCTCCATTTAGTTCTCTTTAATGTGTCCTGTTTAAACATAGTTATCTTTCTTGCATCATTCTTTAGATCAACAAAATAATCTCAAGTTATTAAAATAACAAAAGCGAGCAAGTCTCCAATTAAAATGTGATTTTGACAAATAATCTCAGATTTCTAAAATTTGTTAAAAACTTCAAGTTTTTCAAAGAATCTTTTAATTTTTTTTTTTTTATTTTATGGAACCAATATAGATGATTGTTTTATCCTAACATGGTTTCCAGGGGACTCAGTGATTATTAAGTCTGTTGTTTCAGTATCCGAGGCTTGGGTATACTTTCATAGGGTTTGTAGAATTGAGGGGTAAAATGTCAAAGAGGCTAAAAATGGTTTTGCATAGGATTAGGATATTTTGGTGGTTTGAGATGTCGGTATTAGGTCCATGGTCACTTTGGGAAATCTAGTAGGCCGGGATCCTAAGAATTTGGGGATCGGGGAGCTAGGAATCTCCTTAGTAATGTAGGGTGATTATAGTTACCCCCGTTGGCACACCACACATTATGGATAGAAAATGTCAAAGTAGTAGACACCCAACACACAAAATAAAAAGAGGTGAAAATAAACTGGATGTCTTCATTCTAGCAGTTTAACATCATGCGGTTATGGATGTATACGTCCAAGTAATTTAATGCCATGTCATATCGTAGAAGACACATATCTTTTTGGAAAGTAATTTAATGCCATGTCATATAGTAGAAGACACATATCTTTTTGGAAAGGATTTGAAAACATCTTTTTGGAAAGGATTTGAAAACAATGAGTGATTTTTTTGAAGGTTTTTCGAAAGACAAACTTTGAAAATGAATAGGCCTGTAGTTAATCCAATTGTAGCTCCTTTGGTAGAATAAGGTTTAAATGTTTATCGAAGTTTAAACTACCAAAAATCTAATCAAAGTGGTAAATTTTGAAATCAATGTTTGTCACTTGGATTTGAATGGGTGAACCTAGTTAAATTTAAGGAATCGTTAGAAGCTCCTTCTGAAAGAAAGACCTATATGATCTTTTACCGGAGAATATATATATATATATATATTCACCCTTTTCTTTTGGCAAAAGATCACTTACAGGTGGCCTTTATTATAATAAGATAAATTTCAAAATAAAATAAACATGACAATAAAACCAAAATCTTAACAACTTGATGCCATAGAAACAACTATACACTATGCTTGAGAATAAAAGATAAGATTGCAAGAAACAAAAGGAAGAGTGCCGGAGATGACCTCAACCGGGCTTATTACATCCCACACTGAGTCGCTGCCATCCGATGGTACGGGATCAACGGTCTAGCTTCAATCTCGAATTGAGAAAACAAATTTCGACCAAGCCACACCAATGGAACATGAATCCCTTTGATCACCAACTCAAACCCTAGGTGAATTCTCTTAGCAACTTAGTTTGAAAGAGATGAATTCTCTTGTTGCTAAACCCTAAAACCCTTAGCCATAAATCCATATTTGAGATATATGAGAGAAGAACTCTATAACCTAAACCCTTAGGTTCTTTCACAATGTGGGAGAGAGACCAAACAAGAGAGAGATAAACTTTCTTAAGAGAGAGAGATAAAAAGAAAAGGTGTAAAGATTTTTTGGTAGAGACCATCACTTTTCTATAGGCTTTGAATAAGATTAGGGTTTCTTAGGGTTTTCTTTGACTTACCTCTTCTTGTGAGATTGAACATAGACCGTCGATCAAGGGTGACTTGTGGGGTAAAAGATCTGAGCCATCCATTCCATAGATGGGCCATCAACATTATGGAAGGTGCATGAACCATTATCTCCCTTTTCTAAACTATTTTATCATCAAAAGAAATTAAATAAATTAAATCTAATCAAAATATTTTGTATACCATAAAATAGCACAAGTCTACTCAATCTTTCCATAAAATCTTTCAAGTCAATATCTTCCAACTATATGACCACATGCCATATCACTAAAAAATAGGAAAGAGAATAAGGGTGGGGCGTGCCACCCAAAAGAGTCACTCATGGGCCCCACCTTCTAAGAATATGGCGGGCTCATGTGTACAATGGGCTCCCATGATATTTTTATATAATTAATAAAAGGATTTTAGAATATTATTTGAATATTTAAACATTTGTAAAGTCAATATCTTTAATTTTATAAATCCATAAATTATAAATAAAATATCCAGAAGTTTATAAAAGTTCAAATAATAATCTTAAAATAATTTTCATCATAAAACAAACACAATTAAATTAATTTGATGGGAAAATAATCCATATGGTTCAGGAATCAGCAATCATGGGGCGCTCCATTTTCTACATTGGACTACAGACCACACTTGTTTTATCAGACCGACCCAGCCTTTCTCATGACCCACAGTCCAAGCAGGGGCTCATTAGCGGATCACCAAAGTCCAGCCAATGAGGCAAGGGATTGCAATCCCAGCTTGTGGATTACAGGTCCTCCCTTAGAGACGAGTCAAGGTCACCTAGACCTGATGCGACCATAGCTCCTATGGTGCATTGGGGTATCTCTTGCACATGCATACGTTTCATCCTAATGGGGGATTTTTCGCTTTCCTAAACGATCTATCGATATGCATGTCGTGTGATAGTACATGGATGAGGTTTTGGCCCCAGTCTCTGTAGGCCACCATCACACATAAGGGTCATACAGTCCCTCGGTTCACTCATCCGAGCATGTTCTCCGATCTCATCAAGGGCTAACCCATAAACTCTCATCGGTTTGTTCTTCATGCTCAGATAACATGGGTTTTTTCCAACCGACTGGCCTAGATCGTTAAGCACAGATCGATATCAGCAAACCATCGTTTCTTTAGTATGATCCATAGAGACCACACTCCCACTCAATTCATGTTTCACTATATCATTTCATTTTACAAGCACTCATAAGGCCTTTAAAGGCCACATGAACCCAGCACCTTCTATATATAATGGGTCTTAAAGTTCAACCATCGACCTTTTGGATGAGATAGGCATTTTGCTTTGATTGGTTAGTTAATTCTTCTTATTAAAATCCATGCCAACCGGACTAAGAATTTGAGACTAGCAATCATCGAATACCCCCAACCTCTGGACTTTTTCCTCTTGTCACAGTCCAAAGAATGATTTTAAGAGTTTTCATGAAGCCTCTATCTTAAAGAGTGCAAGATGCTACCCATAGTATTTTGATACCTCCTTGAACTTGTAATTTTGTTTTTTTGTCCACTAACTTCATATATTCATATGATGGAGATCCTTTAGGTTCATACATAGAGATCCATTCCCTAGGTTCATCGAGCAATGCCCTTTTCCTGATTTAAGCACCAGACTGTCTGACTCTTTCTTGAGATCTCAAACACCTTTTTTGTGGTTTCATTTGAAATTTGTTTTTTAATACATCCACCACAAGGGCCCTTTTGATTGTTCAACATGGCTCTCTCTCTCTCTCTCTCTCTCTCTCTCTCTCTCGATCGACACGTGCACTACATTTGATGTGGGTAATCCATTGAGGCATTGAGACTGTCATTGATTGAAGTCTCTTATGGATGGTGGTTTTGATTTTTCTTGCCCTCTTATCTGTAATTTGTTTCGTGCATTTTTGGCACGTCGTTGTAGGACTAAAAAAAATCACAATATTCCTCGAGAATTATCAAATTTTGCATTCTTCATGTGCAAAACAGGTTTCAATTTTTTTTTGTGCTCAAATTGCCCTCTACCCATAGATTGATATCCAACACTTCTTCAAAGGTGGTTGATGAATTTCATCAATCCCCTATTTAAAACTTTCCACCCGAGCTTAGTGTGCTTCATAGTCAAAGTTACTTTCGGCTTCCTAATCCCATTGACCTTCGTCCTTATGGCTAAGCTCATTAGATTTTCTCTTTATTAGGTTTAATCTTTTACCTACCCTAATGTGTTCTAGATTTGCCTTAGGTTTAAGGCTTTTAACAGTTTTCATAGGTAGTTGTAGACACCCCTTTTCTTGCCTGAGGGAATCCTAGAAAACAAATTAATAATTTTAGTGGTCCTAGGACTAGTAAGGACTCAATTAATTACCTAAAACCCACTTAACGAATTTCTAGAAAACAACCCAAAAATCTTAGCAGGTTGACAACAACCATCGCTCTTGTACCGGTGTTGCAAAAAGTAGATGAAGACTTTGCCGATGATTCCAAATATTAATGGGTTATGCCAGTTGACTTTGAATCGCAGAGAGTCCAGGGTTTTTAAGAACGGCTGAGAATTGTTTCTTTTTTCTCTATATTTTCCATGGCCATGAAGACCTAATTTATAGGTAGATGGGATGATGCGGTTCTCCAATGTTCAACTTTCCTTCCTAGAACATCTATAAAGTGACCCTCAATTTCTAAGAGATATGGGCCTTTTCGATCCACTATCCGTTGAAAAGTTATCCACTATCTGTTGAAAAAGAGGTTTTCTCTCTCTAAATTTTTTTTGTAAAGATAAATAGTTAATAATACATTATTTTTAAAAAAAATAATCAAAATAAAAAAGTATATGGTATGTCTGAGGCCCCATTATCACACGTACCAATAGGCCACCTTTGCGATATCACAAGCAAATGGAGATACACAAGTGCGAACCTCCATTTCATGCAACATTTGCTTCATCTCTCTAACCAAACCCTCGATATGTTTCTCCTATAGACACGGACACATGTGTCTCTTTATGACAAGGATACGAGTATCAAAAACTTAAATCCAAAGCAATGACATGTCAGTACAATAAGCAAGTATCTACATAAATTTACATCTATATATACATATCTTAAAATCTATGTGTAGTTCTCATCTACATTTACACATACAACAATTTATATCATACAATAATAGTAAAGCATCTAAAAATAAAATTAATTAAATTTATAGCCCCAAAAAAGGCTACATTGTGAATTTAAATTTTATTCATTAAATTTTTTAATTGACCGATTCAATGTTGCATTATAGCAGTATGTAGAAAAGCTACAAAGTATTAGAAAATTATTAATTCAAAATGTAGTACCGGCTATTGAAAATTGTCCTAATGCATTCATAAAAAATACAAGCTTCTAAAATTAGTGAAGTCAATTGCTAGAACAAGGCAATGTACAATATAATTCATGCAATTAAAGGCAAAAAGGATGGAACAATAAAGATCTTATATGGCACAAGGCACAATGGGAATGGGAGATATAAATGAATATACATTGGTCCACAACTTGCCAAGGAGAAACCAGTGGCCAACAGGTTTGGAGAGGGAGAAACTAGTGGTCAACTAGTTGGGAACGTAGAAATTCTAAAAAGTTTCATGTTAGTTAAAATAGATCGTATCTTTTATTTATAGTAACAATTACTATGAAAACCTTAATTTAACAAATAAATATTTTTTTTTGTCTTTAGTCTAAAATATTTATTTCCTTTTAAAATACTTGTTACTTTTAAAATAAAATAATTTTCAACAAAGAATAGATTATCTAAAAAACGAAATTCACTTTAAAAAAAAGAGACACGACCAAAACAAAGGACACAATAGTGGACACTTAATAGAGGCGTCGTATACGTGTCTAAGAGTGTGGACATGTGTCGGTATCCGTCAAGTATCGAAACAAGTTCAAACCCCAGAACATGTGTGTCTATATTTCATGTCATTTCCCCATTTCCTAAATCATAAAACCTAGCAAAATAAAACCTCTAAAACCTCCACACCCCCACCCCCCCCCCCCCCCTCTCTCTCTTTCTCTCTCTCTTCCTCTCTCAAGAACCAATACTTCACTTTCTCTTTAAGCGCTGATATTTCTTTTTACACTCGGATTTAAGTTGATCTCAGAGAGAGATCAACCGAAATACCATGCAAAACTAGTTAATTTTAGAGATTAGTAGAGTGGAGCCACTCAAATTATGGGCTAAAAAATGTTGTTGATGTATACTGATCCGGTTCTTTTATGAGTTTGTTCGCTTCATTGCGACAGCCCCAAATTTGACTATTAGACCTTAAAGACTCCCTGAAATTTAACCAAAACTAATAATAAAGAAATTTAAAGAGAAATAAAATAAAGCAAAAAAATTAAATGAAGAAATAAGTAAATAAAAAATAAAAGAGAGAGAAATAACGCATATTTGAGAAACCCGGACTGGGGCCCAAATTAGGACTGCAAGTTGATTTACACCTTTTGATGTATTCTCTTGCCTTCTTAAAGCATGTTTGTAAGGTTTTGATTTGGATCTATGAGACTTAGAATGAGGAATTTTGAGAGGATCCAGGATTAGGAGCTTTTACCTAAGGTTTTCTAGCGTTTTTCCCTATTTTCCTAGAGGGTTTTCTAGACCCATCATACCACGCGACACACAGCTCGTCATGCATCAAGAATGTGACATGTGTCAAATCGTGTACGGACTAACTTGTCATTTTTATGAAAATCTTCCTTGGGCCATAACATTCTAATCGTAAGTCGGATGTTGGCAATTCTTGAACCGTTAGAAAGATTGCAACCTCCTCTATAAGTTGGAATCATATTTTTCCAAATTTGAGTTACCTTTTAGGGGTATATAAGGCTGGGACTTCAAGGTCTCGGTTTTATGTGTTTAGGTGTCAGATTGGTGTCTGGGTTAGATTCTTAGATTCATAAGGCTCATGGGTGTCTAAAGGGACTATTTGAAGTGTTTGGGTTAGTTTTAGATAACTTTGGGACAATTCTATGAGTTTAGGGCTGCTATGGCTCACTAGGGTTAGGGGATGTCTGCAGTTACCCCTCGTTGGAATTCATTTGGAACGCCGACTGAATAACAAAGAAGTAGACACCTCAAACACAATCGAAAGGAAGTTTTTGAGGGGCATCCTTTTTATTGGTCAGTATCCTTTGAGGAGGTAGTATGCCGTTGGTTATTTTTTGTCCATAAGACATCAAACTGGCACTACACTTTATTAGAGGTGGTGATGTTGAGAGGACTCCGACAATCTAGATTCGAAGAAATAGTCAGCACGAACTGTGCTATCTTTGAGTTCGTGACTTCTCTTTGCTGAAGTCCTCCCAATACTACCTGAGATGTCAATGTAGTCATCTTCGACTTTAGATCATTTTCTTAGGATATGGCTTTCAATTGAATGGGAAATTTCAATTAAGAAGAAAATGATAATGATGAATTTCTGCCTACTTGAACTTATGTTTGCCTTTGATTCTAATTTCTTTGGGTCCACTGGTTTAGGTTAAGCTTTTGAGAACCTATGGATTAGTTATGCTTAAGGGTTTTCCTAAGGATTTTAATTCATGCTTCAAGACTTTAAGAGAAGGCGAAAACATTGTAGCATCATGTATAGGTTGTCCAAGTCCTTCACTTTGGAGAAAATTTTTAGAAAATTTTGAAAATAGAGAAGGAATTTTTTAAAACAGAACCAGGTGTTTATGCGTATTATTTTAACAAAGAAACTAAGGTTTTTGAAACCTTAGAAACACATAAGGGAATTTTTGAAAAAGAGTGGAATTTTTTAAAATAGGTTTGGTAAGCTGTTTAGGATCATACTACCATGGAGCTTCTCTCTCTCTCTCTCCTTTTTTTTTTTTTCCTTTTTTTTAAATATGAGCTTGCTGAGCCTCTGGTTGGGACCTTCAGGATAAGGAATAATTGAATACTCTTCTATCTTCCACCCTTAGCTCTTGTGTCACAACTCAAAGGAGAGATATTGCTAAAGTTTTCAGGCAAGTCGATGCCTTAGAAAAAATGAAATATTACCTTTGAGTGCTCAATGTCTCCTTGGATGCTGAATTTCTTTCCTCCACTATCACTCCTTTGAATTTCATATTGTCTAGGCTCTTCGTATTTACTTGGATTGATGCCTATAGTTTTCTTTGCTTTTGACATTCTTCTAACTTAGGAAGAGAAGTTGAGTAGAATTTCTAGCGATATTGGAGAAGAGACGAAAAAAGAACTTTTTTTTTGGGTGTGCCCTATGGTCCCTTTCGAGTGTCCAGCCTTGTGGCCATTTTCGAGTGTCCAGCCTTGTGGCCATTTTTTTAGAACGCTTAAGATTTCTTTTGGATTTTCTACCAGGCAAACTTCATTTTTTTTTTCCTTTTTTTTTTTTGTTGTATTTTTTCTTATCGCCCCAAGAGTCTCTTTTGGGTGTTCAACCCACTGGCCTTTTATCCAAATTTTCAGTTTGCCAGAATTTCTTTTTCTTTTCTCTGTTTTTTTCAGTTTTGAAGATGGTGATGAAAGAGGACGCTTAAGATTTCTTTTGGATTTTCTACCAGGCAAACTTCATTTTTTTTTCCTTATTTTTTTTGTTGTATTTTTTCTTATCGCCCCAAGAGTCTCTTTTGGGTGTTCAACCCACTGGCTTTTTATTCAAATTTTCAGTTTGCCAGAATTTCTTTTTCCTTTTATCCAAATTTTCAGTTTGCCAGAATTTCTTTTTCTTTTCTCTGTTTTTTTCAGTTTTGAAGATGGTGATGAATGAGGAGGAGAAGAAGACGAGTATGAAGGAGGAGGAGGAGAAGAGTCGGTGGTGTTTTCCTTTTTAAGGTACTTCTATAAGAGCTCGATCATTCTTCCTTCCATTAAATAAGGAATTCCTCTTTTTACTTTTTCTTTTTTTTTTTTTTTTTTTGACAAGTTTACAAAGGAATGGAACTTCAGACCTAGTGCTATGAAAACCTAACAGCTAACACCTTGGCCCAAGGCCAATTCCTTAACTAATAAATTGCTTTCTTAGTCTTCGTATCTTGTTTTGTATTTTTGGTGATTAACAATTTTGAACTTGGCAACATTTGCTACTAGGATGAAAAGGAGAGCGGATGTGATCCATCCTACATTGAGTGCCACATGAAGCAACACAAAGATGAAACCGAAGACAACGCCAAACAACACACAAGAGACTTGATAGCCACTATGTCGAAGAAACTCAATCAAGAACGCCTCGAGCAGAGTCCTTTCCCACACTCCTTCACAAGGATAGCTTTGAATAGCTCTCGAATGGTCTAAGTCATGTACCAATCTGAGATTGATTCAGTTGGTTCTACTCTTAAGGACCAAATGAAGTCTCTGCTTCTTGAACCCATGTCTCTAAATTCCTAACTCTTCCATTACTCTTTCAAAATACCTACGCATAATGCAAATTCAGTAAAAATATGTTGTTAGTTTCTTTTGATGTAATTCTTTTCACTAAGGAACAAAGTAAAAGGAGGACAAAAAAGATCGGGTTGGTGTGATTTCTGATCAGTTAAGGTCTCTATTAAAGAGGTTATAGGGTATGGGACCTATTAAGAGAAAGTTTTGTGTAAGATAAAAAAGGACACATTTAACAAATATGGGGAAATGTCAGTTTTGTCTTTGTATCTTTAGGGTCCAAAACATGGATCTCTCCCTCTCTCTCTGTCTCTTTCCATTCAGTTCTCTTGCATGTGTCCTCTTTAGACATAGTTATCATTATTTATCAACAAAAGAATCACAAGTTATCCAAATAACAAAAGTGAGAGAGACTCCAATTAAATGTGGTTTTGCCAAAATATCTGAGATTTTTAAAAAACCTTTGTCGGAAAACTTGTTCCAAATCCTCATATAGATCATGTTTATAGGCTAAATAAAGAATCATAAACCCCATTTTGGAATTGGTTATTCTTCAAAGAGCTGCTGAACCCTAGGGACCACAACAGCCCAGTAGACTCTATCATCTTTTAAAACATAAAACTCACACATAAGACCTAATCAAGTCCTAAAATTATCATCCTAGATAGCCCTATGCCTAATAGACATAGGAAACCAATCTGGACATCAATCCAATACCCCAAAACCTGAAACTGATTCCTAAGAGTCCTATCCCTTTAGACTCGTCTAAAATCAACCACATTTGGCTAAATATGATGCTAAATTGAAGAGTAGATCATGAGATTTCCAACAGTCCAAGAATTTCCTGAATCCGATTCGCCGCTTGAAAGTTATGGTCCAAATAAATTTTTTTACTAGTAATTCTAGAATGGTCCCTGTAAAAGCCTCTGAAACCCTAACATCATAGATGTACGAAATCACAGCCCTAGGGGCACGAAATCTAGCAAATTATCGTCAAATTCAAATCCCTAATTTTGATTGATAAACCCAAGCCCAAGAAAGTTTACCTAGGCATCATCAAGAAGAAACGTGTAGGAGCATGGTGTAAACAACCCTTGATCCTAACACGGGCACTAACTCGGGGTCTTTGGGTGTGCCGGGCTGGTCGGCCTAGCTAAGAAGTCATTTTATTTATTTATTTATTGATTTTCAGATTAATTTAATCTTATTAATTTTATTTAGTTTATTTTTAGTCTTAGGGTTTTCTAATAGGGTTATTGTGATATTGAGCCGGATCTTTCAACGGTACTTAAAGAACCATGATCTTCTCATATTTCTTTTTTTTTTTTAATTGTAATTTGACAAACCCACTCATCTTTGCCTATTTTTATTTTTAAATCGTTGAAAGCATAAATTTTGTGAGGTTTCAATCAAGATCTCATCGGATTTGGTTGTAAACAATTTGGCGCTCATCATGGGGTTTGTTGAGCTCAAGATCGTTTGAAATCCGTCAAAAGTTGATTCTGAAAAATCTGCTCCAAGGTCAAATTTTGGCATATTAGTGAGGACACCGTGTCTATGACTATGTAGATTTATGGACCTATTTTTAAGGACATATAAGCTCTAATATGGAAATCATCAATATGAAAAATAAATAAATTTTGAAAATTAAAAATAATAATTCTATTAAGAAAACATTTGGATTGTTAGTTTCTTTTGTTTTTAGATAGACCACATATTTGCATCCATATGTAAAATGGATGCTTTATAGCTCGGGACAACAAATGTAGAAATGTGGTCCTTGTCGCACGAAACAATTTTCCTCCTATAAAACCCCAGAATTTTGTTAAAAGAGAGAGAGAGAAATAATATTTTTCCATTGTTAAACCTGGCTTTGATTACCTCTTTCTTATAGCTTGGTATTTCTTGTTTTTCTGCTCGCAAGTAGTTAAAATAAATAAATAAATGAGGATCACTCTGTTACCTTTTATGAGAAGAGCGTGTTTATGTTTCTATTTCTCTCATGCTTCTTAACGGCAAAGACAGTTTTTTTTTTTTTTTTGGGTGCGGGACTATCTCTACTTTTTGTGAGAAAGTTTTTGGGTGCGTGACTATCTCTATTCTCTATGAGAAGAGCATGTTAAGAGTTGGAAAGAAGGTTTTTGGGTGCGTGATTATCTCTATTAAAAACGGTGACTGAAGTTCCTCCGTCTTTCTCTCTATGCAAGAAGGCACCATTTATGCAAGAAGGCCCAAATTTAAACAAAAACTCTAAAAAAAAAAAGACTTGCAAAAAAAAAGGGGAAAAAAAAGAAAGAAAGAAAGAAAAGAAAAAAAGAAAGAAAGTGGGGCTGGGTTCATGGTAGTCAAATCCCCACATTTAGTCATCCCATTGTGGCTTCCATTCCTACCACTAACACCACTCTACCAACACCTTCAGAAATCTAATCCCTAATTTACTTAAAATGAATGGGTAGGGTCTGTCCACCCCACTTAATTGCCAAAAAAAAAAAAGAACTCTTAAAAAACTAACGTACTAAAAAATAATATTGCTTAGAAAAATATTTATGATAATTTCTCGACTAGTACTTCTTCTTCAACCCAGATTTGATCACTCTAAATAATCGAGCGCGATCATCTCAACAAAATCATTGTTCACTGGTTGGAGAGAGCTACCCCTCGAGTTAAGCTCGTTGTCACTGGAGGTATTTCCCACATAAGAAATTAAGTGCTTGACATTGAAAACATCAGAAGTTCTCATATGGCTTGGTGTCTTTAATTGGTACATCTTGTCAATGATCTTCTATAAAATTTTGTTTGGTCCAATGTTTTGATTATTGAGCTCGCTATTCTCCAGAATAGGACACCTGTCTTTGGTCAAAACAGCTCACATAATCTCCAACTTTGATACTTGCATGCGACGATGCTTATCTGCAATAGCCTTGTGTTTAGCATTATTGGCTTCAATCTTCTTCTTAACCAGCTCATGAATGCGTTTGATTTGGTCAGCTAAGAATTTTTCCTTGCCACTAAATTTTTCTATATGAGGCTTAGAAATCAAATTTATCACCCTGTTTGGATTATATCTATAGACACCTTAAAAAAGGATTTTATGAGTTGTTCAATTCTCTGACCTGTTGAAAGCAAATTTAGGTTGAGAAATCTCATTGCTTTGGTTTGTTTCCTACCAAAATGCAAAATAAATTCCCAAGCTTTTACTTTTTACCTACGTCTGACCATCACTTCGGGAATGATTAACATTGCTAAAACAAAACTCAGTTCCCATAAAGTTCCATAGAGATCTCCAAAAATGACTAATGAATATTGCATCTTTGTTTCTTTGAAGTGATTGACATTAGAATGCCATGCAAATGAACAATCTCTTTGAAATAGATTTTTGCACTATTAGAAGCACCCATAGTTTTCAGAATTGGATAATATAGAGAGAACACAAATGTACATGTGTATGACGATTCGTATAAATTATATGCCTAATTTAAAACTTGGTGATTATGAGTTAGGTCAGGTTTAAGAAGAAGGTGATTTTGGTTTGGAGAACACTGTAATTGTGAGATTCTCCTATTTTTCTTTTTTCTTTTTTCTTTTTTTGTAATTTTGTCTTGTCATTTGGCGAATTGCGTGATTTAAACGGGGCAAATTGGAATGGAAAGCCTGGTGAGTCCAGGTCGGGTACAAACATTTGAAACACTGTTACATTGGCGTAACTCTTACTTTAGAATGGACAATCATACGAAGAAAAGAGTACCATACACAAATTGTGAGTTGAGAATTGAACTATTGAGATTAAGCTTTTATGAGATGGCAACATTTAGTTGTTATCAAGAATGTATGGTGATCCCTCTGAGTACCATACGCAAATCGATATATACACGTAATACACAAAGAAGTCACAAGGCAATAGTTCACATGAAATTCAGTTATGATATCTAATGTGTCTCGTAGCAGCCGACCTTTCGCAATGCTATATCAAAAATTCGATTCCGACAACTGAACTACCCTAGCCACTGTTCAAGAAGAGAAAGGGTATCTCTGGGAACTGCAGCCTGGTGAATCCAACCTCCGTATCGTGTCACTTCTGTACTCTGAACCTTTGGGGTGCGTGGTTAATGTCAAATAAGGAAATTTTGAGGGCTTTGGGGTGAAACCCCGGCGTTAAACCTGCCTATCTATATAGCCTTCCGGTACTTCAAACACCGGACAGTTAAAAAAGTAATTAGAAAAAAACGAAAAAAAAAAAACGAAAGCCGGGGAAAGAATGAGTTGAGGATTGTGGCTTGCAACTTCCACAGTCTCCCTCGTTACGTGGGAAAGTAAAAGAACGAAAGCATGAGCTAGTGCCACGTGTACACCTGAACTCGTCCCTCCATTCTTCAAATATTCTTCTTTGCTTGGCACGTACCCACAGTTAAACCATGTCGCTTCCACTAAGAATGCCTCACATTAGGAAGTCCACTACACGACATTACCAGCATGTAATACTATTAGGACCCAGTTAGCATTCAAAAGGAAATTCGACTTCCTCATTCATTTGGGTGCATATACACTAAAAATTAATGGGTACATGGTATGGAAGAATGAAATGGTATAGGAGATTGAGAGTGATGTGTAGAAACGAAAAACAATATACGAAAATAAGAAAGAAGAAATAAACACAAAAGAAAGAGACAATCAACCACAACGTAAAGATATATGTGGTTCGGCAACGTGCCTATGTCCACCGGAGATGAGAGCTTCTTTACTGGCAATGGAGAATAGAGTTACAATAGCTATCCTCCTCACACCTTTTTGTTCTCTCTGATTACAAAGATATCTGTGTTTTTCCCCTTAACCCTAAAAACCCCCATCGCAATATATCGAGTCTCAAATAGATGGTACAAATTACCGAAATACCCTATGTACAGATATATATCGAATCCCAGATATATCAAAAGCCCTCCAGAGTCGTCCTTTTGACTCCATCTTGGCAGATCTATTTTCTCAGAATATAAGACATCAATCCTCAACATGATGGTGTATTTATGGTTAAATTTTCTTGTAGGTTATTTTTTTAATGACCATGTGCAATGGTTCCTTCAGCTGGTGGTACAAGTGTGGAAATGACTTATTCCACACAAAGTAGAAGTTTTCATTTGGTTGGCACTCCAAAATAAGATCCTCACAATTGACAATCTTGTTAAAAGGGAGAAGATTTTATCTAACATTTGCCTAATGTGTGAGGAATATGGGGAATCAGGAGCTCATCTCTTTCTTCATTACTCATTTGTCTTGAGAACATTGGTTTTCTCTTTACCACAAGAGACCCTTGGAATTGTTACCCAATTAGCCATTCTTAACTTACCCAAAGTTGGTAGTGTATTGTGGAAGATTGCAAGAGGGGCTATTTTGTGGGAAATTTGGAAAAAAGGACATTTGAAAGGAATGTATTACCTTTTGATAGAATCTTAAATAATATTAAGCATTCGTTTTGGTGTTGGTTGTCCATTATAAAAGAGGAAAGGGGTATTTTGGAGGTTGATGTTTCTATTAATCTCTCCAATCTTTTCAGGATGGGTATGGTTCTATGTTTTTCGAGAATACAATAAATTGCTCCCATTCAAGGTAGTTTTAACGTTATTTTGATGGGATTTCTTTGTACAATCTTAGTTTGGTAGTTATTAGAGGGGTCATGAGGGATGGGAATGGATCAGTTGTGTTCTTCTTTGCGGGACTCATAGGCATAACGACAAGCAATCATACCGAAATCTTAGCTCTTTTCAATGGTTTTGAAATTTTTATTTATAAGAACCTTGGGTCTGAATGTATCTTGAAGGGGGCTCTTTAAATGTGATTCGGTGGTACAAAAGGGAGCAGTGATTTGCTTGGAAACTAAGGTCGGTTTGGTTCCAAATCTTGTATATGTCTAGATTCCATATAGTCTCCTTTAACCATGCTTTCAGGGAGTCCAATGAGGTGGCTAACTCGCTAGCAAAGACATGCATTTCTTAACCTTCTCTTCTTATTTATGATGATGTAACTGTTTCTGTGTAATTTTTCTATCAATAATGCCTTGAATGTTAATAAAAAAAAAAAAAAGGGTGTGGTTTGCAATATTAAACAATCAAATTTAGGCATATCTTTGAATTGTATTCTCAGAATGTAAGTTTGGTGTCAAAAATTCTTTGGATGACATCGAAATCTTTTTTTATCTCTAATCATAAAGGTCTAAACTTCAAAACTTATTCAAATAAATTAAATCTATAAACACATGAAAGTCTTGAAAATAGACGGTCCAGATAACATGTTGGAAAATGAACTATTTTTGAGACTCAAAATCCTTTTATTTTATTTTATTTTTTTCATAATCATCCTTTTCGATATCAAGATGATCAAGTAGATGGTTTTTTTCCAAAATCAAAAGGATTTTTTTCAATGTTTTTTCATGTGCACTTTAATTCTACATTTTAATGTTGCAACGAGTAATAAAATATGAGATTGTATATAGTAAGGCAGTTTATCTTTGTTAAAAGGTCATAGTTACTACTAACCATTAGTTGTCAAATTGTTTGGCTTAGGGTGTTTCACAAAGTTTGAGATTTTTTTAAAAAAAACTTTAAGTCTAATTAATGACAGACTCATAACCTCCAAATTTGAAATTTTATAGACAAAAGTACATATAACTTTGTTGCATTAAAAGTAAATGACATGTTTGTATAATTTTTGTTAGCTATAGTCAATAATGATAATTACTTAACTTAGAAAAGAGAGAGAGAAGAAAAAGGTCGGAGAAGAATAATACCGCTTGTCTCAAGTGGCCCATGATATTAAGCCCATGATTCTTGAATACCTTAAAAGACATATCACTGCTAATCTCATAAAACGCTAAATAACATGTTTTCATGTACTCAGGTAGTCCATGGGTAGCCATTGGCTTCCTTCTATAAAAACACAAGACAAGAAAGAAGAACAATTGGATTAAGTCAAAATGGAAAAATAAATGTATTTGAATGAGACCAAAGTAAAAGTGGCCCAATAAAATACAATGAAACCATTTATTTTTTGTACAAGGTAGTTACAAGTAATCTTGATTATTGGATGTGAAATTAGATAGTTGCATTTATTCCCATGACCAAGCTCAAACTTCAAAAGAATTTTTGTCAAACTTTGTGACACACCTAAACTATCATATTATCAGGCGGTTGTAAGTAATTGTGACCTCAGTGTATCATAGGTAAGTACTCTTAGAGTATACAATCTCATAAAATACACCTAATATAAAAAAGGTCCGGTTTCTATGCTGCCAAAGATGTATATATAGAAATGCGGGCCCCTTAATAAATCAACTTTTTGAGATGGATGTTAAAGACAATTTTTAAGGACATTTAATCTCTAACATGGAGATCATGAATATAAAAAAAATCAAAAAATTTTAAAAACTAAATAATTATTCTAGTAAGAAAATATTTGGACTATTACTTTCTATTGTTTTTAGATGGAACACCTACTTGTATCCATCTTTAAGATGAATGATTTACACTTTCTGGACCGCATACGTAGAAATGCGGTCTAGCCCGCATGAAACAATTTTCATATAAAAAATGGCAGTCGGTAAATCTATACAATGGTTGCCTAAACGTAACCTTAAACAATTCCCATTTAGAAATGGAAATTATTTTGATAGGGCTGCAGCCCTGCAAAAATAAGTAAAGAGTCATCTAAAACTAACCAAAAATTACAATTCTAGCATCGTAAAACCTTCAAAAATCGATCACTATTATGGTTATGCAAAGAATTAGGATTGCAAACCCAAAATTTTTTTGTATATTTTAATACATTATCTAGACAGTCTATTTTTCTTTAAAAATAAGTGTTCATGGATATGCAAGATCTGCACATTTTTTGAGCTTGAGATTTCATTGTCTTAAATAGAAATAGATTTTAGAGCCATGAAGATTTTTTATACCCAAAGTTCTGGATAAGGATTCGACTTGAGGCTTGTTTTCATAAAGCCTAGGCCTTACAGAAACCGCATTCTTTAAAAAATACATCAATGCATATAGTTATAAATATCTGAATACACCTTTTTATTGCATCTGTAAATTGATGTAGTTCATCTAAGGTTCCATGAATGTCATAAATATCATCAATAACATGAATGAAGGCAGGGACT
Source organism: Amborella trichopoda (assembly GCF_054954075.1). Taxonomy (NCBI): domain Eukaryota; kingdom Viridiplantae; phylum Streptophyta; class Magnoliopsida; order Amborellales; family Amborellaceae; genus Amborella; species Amborella trichopoda. The sequence continues at coordinate 52,436,396 of NC_142337.1, forward strand.
TTGGTGAGATCAACTCCATCCATAGAAAACTCAAGACTCCCGCGAAAGAACAGCAGGCCACATGAGCCATTCGCATATTTTATCCCGTACGAATGTTAGCTTATCCGCCAAACCAGGTCCCTCCACCACCTGAAACGTTTTTAGGGTAGTTCAGATATAGGATTCGAATTTGAGAAATAGCACTATGAACGAGAGATATTAGGTATCATATAGAATGGTTTGGCAAGGTACCAAACCCATAACTGAATTTCATGTGAACGATTACCTTGTGACTTCTTTCAACTCCTGCTTATGCATTGCTTGCACTATATTGAAATCCAATACAGCAAATTTAAAGAAATCCTGGTTCCTCTAGGGGTCTCTTTCATACACTTCTACGTATTATATGGATTCTAAGCTCGGCATGTCCGGTGCAAGGGCAACTCGAGTACATGCTTGACAGTTCTAGCAAGTTCGGGCTCTACTCGAGACATCGATGCCTTAAGGTGCTTAAGACTGAAAGCTAAAGCTTCATCCACGCACTCTTCTCCTTGTATGCCAAGGTGTGAAGCATCTTATAGACTCAAGATGCCCATGACAGCTTTGCTCAAACGTGGCTTGAAATCTCCACTTTCATCCTTGAATTTGTTGAACACATTTGTACAGAAACAAAGGGTGTCAAAACATATAAATTACATGGAACCAAATTAATTTTCTTTGCACAAATTAGACTGGAAAATTTACATTTGTAATTCAAAAAATGTAAAAGGTCACCAACTGAGGAAGCTCAGCTTGGAAGAGACTGTAATATAATAATTTTTTAGGTAAATCAGAGGGAAAATTGATCACCTACCCATATTCATTAATATAAGAAAACTACATAAATTATAAATGGAGATCCCTTGATAAGGAATATTCACGACATCAGAAATCAAAATGAGAAAAATAAAATCTGTTCTTTTGAACAAATTATGATATAGATCACTTGCCTGATGACACACCATATCAATGTTTGTCTGAGGAGTCGAAATCGTAAAGAAACAACATATAGGTCGTCATCGCCTTCTCCTACGAAACCATCGTTGTAAATGCGACGTAATCTTTCTCCGATTTCAGCCTCAAAATGGTAGGATATGCCAAGCCGTAGGATGTTGTCGATTAAAACCATGGTTTCTATGTCATTAATAGTGGCACTAATCGTCCTCATCAATTTCTTCTTCAAGTCGTTGAACCGGGCAATATTGATATCAACCTGAAAATCAGTTATGCATAAGCTTAAAAGACTTTTGATAGCCTCAAATGGATCTGCATCTCAGTTATGCATAAGCTTAAAAGACTTTTGATAGCCTCAAATGGATCGGCATCTAATTTCCTGGAATAAAGTGAAAAATGGGCTATAAAGTAATGCAAAATGATTCTATTCAAATGCCACTACTACAATACCCATATGGAAAAAGTTTATATAGAGCTGAGGCTCTAAACAATCAAATTAGAGCCCACCTCAAAAATTCCACTAGAAGAGGATTTTTTTATGCTTAAATATTCTCAGATTAATCATCTCGACATCAAGATGCATGGGCATGAGAAAAAAAATAGATTTCAAGTTTTAGAAATAGTGCATCTTGCAACACATTTTTGGACAGTCAATTTTCAAGATTTTGAAGTTTTCATAGATTTACTTGATCTACACTATTTTTTAAGCTTTAAATTTTATAATTAAAGATGAAAATATATTTTAAGGCTATGACAAAGATTTCCAATATTGAAACCACATTTCTTGATATTATTTGAAAGTATGCTTTGCTTTGATTGTATAAAGACTCTACAAATATATTTTTTGGGTAAATACACCCTACAAATATTACAAATATTACTGTATATGAAATGTACTATTGGCTTACCAGGAAAGACAAAACCCTGGGCAAACTTTGTTTTGCTATTTGTCTACTATATGACTTATTTGTGGTTGTGTGATGTAACTCCACCAGCTAACTGAAAAGACTTACATGAAGATAAAAACTTTTTTACTACTCAGGTTGAGACTCAGAAGTTTAAATTTTGGGAAAATTACAAAAAAAGCCCCCAAAACTACTAACTTACCTTAACCTAATTTTTTCTCTTATTTTTTTCCTCAAAATATACTTTCTATGTAAAAAAACCCCCAAACAAATAAAAAATAAAAAAAATACTTAAACGATCTTCCCTTACTGTTACGTTACCTACACATCTCTCTCCTCTATCCCACCAAAATAGAGCTCTTCGACACCATGTAAGTGCGATCCAGCAGTAGCGCTCCAGCACTGTGTAAAGTTCGGTCAGGCAGTTACGACACTGTGTAAAGGGTAGTCAGGCAGTATGGCTCCAGTACTATATATGCAGTTCGGCAATTAAAAATGGCGGTCCGACAGTTGCAAAGGGCCGTCCAGCAGTTGCAAAGGGCGGATCGGCAGTGGCAAAGGGCAGTCTGACAGTTGCAAAGGGCAGTCTAGCTGTTTCAAAGCGCAGTCTGGCACTTGTGCGCTCTGGCAGTGTGATGGTGAGCTCTGACAATGTGCTACTTGGGTCCAAAAGTCAAAGTGAAATCTGTCCAAAATGATTTTTGTGTACAAAAAGGGCATTTCCATCTAAAAAATATTAACTTTTTCGTTTGGGGATATTTTCATAGAAAGTTTGTTTAGAGAAAAAAGTAAGATAAAAGGTTAAGTTAGGGGTAAGTTGCATAAAAAGTGTGGTCTTTGGGGTTTTTTGTAATTTTCTCTTAAATTTTTAGTGGTAAATTATTTGAGAAAGATCAAATGTAAATGGGAAAATGGATTTGTAAATTGGAAAAAAAAAAAGAGAGAAAAGAACGAAGTTCGTCATAGAAAAACTTACTTATGGACCGGATAAAGCATTATGTTTTTGGTCCAAAAATTCATAAATTTTACACCAAGGTTCTTGTTTTACATCTTTTATTCAAATTTTTCAATATTGCAAATATCAAAATGCATATTTTATTTTTTTATTTATTTTGGTGATTTCTGGAGCCATCAATTGTCCCAGATATTAGACCAACCCATTTATTGGATATATATATATATATATATATATATATATATATATATGGACCAGTCGAAATGTCTCCAATATTGAACTACATTAAAATTAAAAAAAGTGGGCTAGCTGATTATCTCTAACATTTGACCCCCAATTTTTCATATTTTGTCCACCTTGACATCATAAATGTTGAACCTCCACATCATTGTAAGGAAATGTATTATTACCACATTACGGTCAATCTACTTAAGGTGTTATATAAAAGAAAGGAAACAGAGACATAAGATTGACCCCTTTTTTTTCTAAATCCAAATACTGCCCTATGTCAGAAACATCAGATGGGTATATTTCATAAGTATGGGTCGAACCGCCCAGCAATAGGTCGGTAAAATATCTAGGGCAATAGACTACCCCGAAAACTATAAAACCAAGAAGAAATGAGCTCCTGGTGGGTATGTTAGGAATTATACCAATTTATGTATGGTACGCAGAGGGATCACCGTACATTCTTGATAAGCAATCTAACAAAAGTTCAATCGCAATAGTCCAAGGACGCTAGATTTTTATGATGTAGAGCACATGGTTTTGACCCCACTGTACTCCTTTGTGAGGAAAATACCACCAAATTTGTGGGAAGCTGCCCCAGGCCGTTGCTCCTCCCACATGCCAAACACTATTGTAACCTTGTTGTATCCAAAGTAAATGGGTGGGTAAATGAGTATGGCTTGCATAAGGTTTTAACCTTAAACAATCCAATTACGAGGCGCACGTCTAAATTTTAAAATAAATGTAATATTAATATAAAAAATTCTTAAAACGTCTTGAGAATCTGTTTTCATCCTAAATTATAAAATTTTAGAATCTAAAAGTAGTTCAAATAAAGAACACATGAAAATTTTTAAAAGTGAACGGTCAAATAAGGAAGATCTATTTTCTCCATTGTACAAGCATCGTTACAATGGTAAAATCCTGAATTCATAAGTGCCTGTCGTAGGCCACTGGTGTGTTGTACACTTCCCCTGTCATACGATTTGTTCGTGTTATTGATATTTTCTGAAACGGCCATAGAAACATTTCACATGAGATTAGGAGTGCCCAAAGTACTTTTCATAAAAAAAATTCACATGGGAGTTTTGGATTTCCCAGAGATTTTTTTCGTAGATCCAAAAGGCAAATCAAATCATGTCTCTCAATTATTTCCTTTTTCAATGATCCCCTCCAAGAAATGGACTGATTGTGCATGTTGGAGTAGGAATCTGACTGAAAAATTCTCATGAAAAATATCTTGTTTTGGAACTAGTAAGGAACAACTTTTAACCGTTGGGTGCCTGTGTTGGGGAGAAAGACAAACCGGGTGATACCCGATCAACAAGCACAACAGAACAAAACAATTCTTCCCCTCTTAAGTGAACCTAATAGGAAGTAATCAAGTAGATAGCAATATATCAAACATTAAAAGCAATTATTAAGCTCCCAAATCAGCATCACCACAAACACACATATAAATACCACCAATTTTTACGTAGAAAACCTCCCCAAAGTGAGGAGTAAAAACCACATATTTTTATCACCAAATAATGGGAATACACAAGAGTCTTCTCTAGTGAAAACTAGAGGCATACAATAATACCAACCAGCAAAAACAATAGATTCTTAGGAAATATCATAAACAAGATGAACTCCAAAAAGAGAAAATTGAAGAGATCTCACCAAAACAGAGTTAGCAAAGAGGGCTCTGCAAAACTGAGTTAGAGAACTCCAAACACCAATCACACCGTTCAGAATGAAGAACCATATGTTGCGAACCTGCTGTCAAAATTTCAGGTCGATCTGACTATGAATGCCCATCCAATCGAGCTCTTGATGCTGACTGCATAATGCCTCAAAAACCCAAAATTTTCTCCTCTCTCCTCTTCTCTCTCTTCTAATCTCACTTGTTGAAAACGAATAAGAAAACCCCTCATTTAACATAGAATGGGAAAAATAACTGAAATGCCCTTACTCCATATGGGATTTACTCCATATGAGCTTCACCCAAAAAAGGATGAACTTTGGGCCATCCTCCACATGGAGGGAAACCCAACCCAACAAATCTCCGCCTCCCGATTATGTGGAGGAATTCTCCATCCCAGTGACCAAACAACAAATCTCAAGCTTCTCCCTTGGTAAACCATTTGTCAAAAATATCAGAGCCACTATGATCCTTATGGATTTTCTCAATTTCTAGCGACTTCGAATTTAAAACATCCCTTATTCAATGATACCTCACATCAATATGCTTTGATCTAGCATGAAAAGTGGAATTCTTACAAAGGTGGGTAGCACTTTGACTATCACAAAACAACACATATCACTTTTATTGGAAGCCAAGCTCCTGCACACGCCTCATCATCCATAGGAACTCTTTGCCGGCTTCCGTTGTTGCAATGAACTCTGCCTCAATGGTAGAAAGTGCAACACATTTCTGTAATCTTGATTGCCAAGCTACGACTTCACTTGAGAAAGTGATCAAGTAACCCGAAGTAGAATTACGTGAATCAACATCCCTGGCCATATCTGCATTTGTGTAGCCAACCAACAAAGGTTTTTCACTTCCAAAACAAAGTCTCAAATTGGAAGTGCCTCGAAGATACCTCATAATCCACTTGATTGCATATCAATGCTCTCTTTCTGGATTTGAGAGAAAACGGCTAACTATGCCAACTACGTGAGCTATGTTTGGCCTTGTGCAAACCATAACATACATCAAACTTCCCACTGTTGAGGCAAATGGAACTCTTTCCATGTTTTTCTTCTCGTCAATAATAGAAGGGCTCTGCTTGGTGCTCAGTCCAAAGTGAGTAGCAAGAGGAGAGCTAACCACTTTAGCTTTGTCCATCTTGAATATTTGAAGCACTTTTTCTATGTAATTCTCTTGTGATAACCACAACTTCTTGACTTACCTATCTCGAATGATTCTTGTGCTAAGAATCTGTTTTGTTGGCCCCAGGTCTTTCATGGCAAAAGACTTGCTCAACTGCTTCTTCAACCTGTCAATCCTCGAAGTACTCCTGCCAACAATCAACATGTCATCTACATAGCGCAAAAGGATAATAAAGCCATCATCAGATGATTTCTGAAAAAAAACACAATGGGCAAAAGTAGTTTTCTTGTAGCCTTGCTTCCCCATAATTGACTCAAACTTCTTATACGATTGTCTTAGTGCCTGTTTCAAGCTATAAAGACTTTTCTTCAATATGCACACAGAATCTTCTTTTCCTTTCACCTTGAAAGCCTCTGTCTGCTCCATGTAAATCTCATCTTCCAAATCACCATGAAGGAAAGCAATCTTCACATTCTTTTGCCCAACCTCTAAGTCAAGACTACCTGCTAAAATAAGGACCACACGAATAGATGATATCTTTACAACTGAAGAGAAGATCTCATCAAAATCAATGCCTTTTCTCTGGCTGAATCCCTTGACAAGCAATCTAGCTTTGTACCATGGACGTGAGGTGTGTTCTTCTTGCTTCACCCTATACACTCACCTATTCTTCAAAGCACGTTTACCTTTAGGCAACTTCACCGACTCAAAAGTGTGATTCTTATGCAATGACTTCATCTCATCTTGCGTGGCTTCAACCCACTCATTCTTGTGTTCTTCTTCTATGGCTTCTTCTAAACACTCGGGTTCTCCCCCATCTGTTAATAATATATACTCATCTATAGAATACTGTGTGCAAGGTCGTCGGTCTCTAGTAGACCTCTTGAGTGGGACAGGTGGTGGAACTTTTGGTACTGGCAACTGCTCATGAGAACCATCATCTGTCTCAACCTGTATGGGAGCACCTGCATCACTTGTACCTTGCTGGTCACTCTGAACTTCATCTCCAACCTGTTCTGGCATCGGTGTTGGAGGAACTGGATTCAAGTCAATCAAATCATCACTATGTTGAGGTACTAATCTTCTCTATCTTATCAATATTTTGTATGCTTTGATCTTCCGTAAATACAACATCTCGGCTTCTAATAATTTTCTTCTCAATAGGATCATATAACCTGTAGCCAAATTCATCCTGACCATAACCCACAAATACACTTTGTCATGTCTTGACATCAAGTTTAGACCTCTCGTCTTTGGGAATATCCACAAATGCCTTGCATCCAAAGACACACAAATGATCATAAGAAACATCCATGCCTGTTCAAACTTTATTTGGCACATCAAACTGTAATGGAACACATGGTGTCAGATTCAACACGTGTACAACTGTATTCAAAGCCTCACCCCAAAAGGATCTAGGCAACCTTGCTCGTGAAAGCAAATATCTAACACTCTCCACCAATGTCTTGTTCATTCTCTCAGCTAAACCATTCAATTGAGGAGTCTTTGGAGGTGTCTTTTGATTCTGAATACCCTGTTTTCTGCAATAATCATCAAACGGTCTTGAATACTCTCCCACATTATCTGTGCGAATACATTTCAACTTCTTTCCAATCTGTCTCTCAACTGAAGACCAAAAATGTTTGAATACATCTAGCACTTGATCCTTCGTCTTCAAGGGGTAAACCCACAACTTCCTTAAATGATCATCAATGAAGGTTACAAAATAGAGAGAGCCGCCAGGCGTTCTCATCTTCATAGGACCGTACACATCAAAATGTACCAAATCAAGTACCTTGACTTCCTTGAACGAGGGGAACTCTTGAAGGAAACTCTATTATTTTTCCCTGTCAAGCAATGAGCACACTTTTTCAAATGTGTACCATTCATTCTAGATAGGAGCTTCTTCTTGGATAACATCATCATTCCCTTCTCACTCATGTGACCGAGTCTCTTGTGCCACAACTCAATTGTACCTTCATTCTCCACTGCATTTATAATGCCTTTGGAGAGCTTTCCCTGCAATAAGTATAATGTCAAACACTTTTTTCCTTTTGCCACAATCATAGCTCGCTTGATGAGCTTCCATTGGTCATCACCGAAGGTATTACAGAACCCCTCATCATCAAGTCTACCTGCAGAAATTAAATTCAAAAGGATGCTAGGAACATGTTTCACATCCTTGAGAAGTAACTTTGTGCCCGTATTGGTTTCCAAATAAACATCTCATATGCCAACAACTTTGGCCAAACCATCATTGCCCATTTTTACGGCCCCAAAGTTACTAGGTGTATAAGATGTAAAGAATCCTTTCGAGATGTAGCATGAATGGAAACACTACTGCAATCACCCAACTTGTCTCATAGCATGCAAGATTAACAACATCAATATCATATACAATTAGTGGTGGCAACTCGATCGTCAACACTGTCATCATCTTTCTTCTTTTCTTTACATTTTTCCTTTTTATTCTCTCTCTTCAACTTCCGACAATACATATTGGTATGACCCTTTAGACCACAATGATAACATTCAACATTTGTAAACTTGTTGGACTTACCTCTGCTCTTGTCTCTATTCTTCGGACCTCGGCTCTTACTCTTCCCCCTTTCCTTGGTGACTAAAGCATCTGATTGTGAAGAGGAACCCTATAACATTTGTCACGCCCCAAGAATTTACAATACTGATATTTCTGAGATGTGACAGTCAAAACAAATATATATCTCATTGAAAGGACAAATTTACAGTGGTGAATTCTTACAAAGTAACAAAAGAAAGTTTAAGCACAACTACAATATCTTCCAAAGTTGATCTTGACGAGCACTACAAATGAAACCGCAGTTATCGTGAAAAAAAAATTTACCATAATTTGATGAGTTTGGCTACTCAGTAAGTGATCATCATAATTCTAAAAATAATCATGATTGAAAGATATCAATATTTTTCAAAAAGGAAATCTATTAACATAAATTCATCAACAGTTTCACTTTAAAAAAAAAATGCATAATTAAGTATAATTCGAATAATTGAAATGCGTATAACATTTTAACGCCAATGCATAATTCAAAGGATTTCACAAATTACCCTACTAGCATCTCAAGTGGGTCACCTATATATCCCATCAGCGTCCTGATGGGTCCACTTAATCCCTATCAGCGTCCCAAATAGGTCCACTTAATCCCTGTAGGTCCACTTATACCTCACCGGTGTACCGGATGAGTCCACTTAATCCTTACCGGCGTCCCAGATAGGTCCGCTTATACCTCACCGGCGAACCCGATGAGTCCACTTGCATACTTAAAGTATTTCTAAATCTCTTTAAACATTCGAAAGCAGTAATATCATGTACTCAACTTATCACTGAAATTATTAATATGAATTTCACTAAAACCATTATTAACAATCACTTTCAATAACATTTCTAAAATAACCAGTCAAATATTTTGGGCTCAAATGAAGAAAGGTAGCAGTTCGTAAAGACATTCTAGCATAATTGCCAATCTAATATGGATAGAAAAACACTAATAGAAATTCACGAATACAGAATTATCACAATTTATGGGATGTCAATTAGCAAATGAACATTTCACTGACAATGCTATAATCAAATGCAAAAATATCAGTTTTCAAATAATAAGGCAGTCATTTGCACATGAAATTTACAATGTCTAAATATTAAAAAACAGTAGAAAGAAATCTCACAATTTTACTAAATGCAGAAATATCACATTTATTTTTAATAATTTTACAGTATCTAAAATTTTCTAACAATGGACAAGAAAAATAAATATATTTATTTCTAAGAATTTACAGCATTTAAAATATTTTACAATAGATAAAATGTCACCATTTTTACTAAAAAGATTATTCTTCGAAATAATGAGGCCGCTTGCGCATAAAATTTATCGCGCCTAAAATTCATGATAATAAGCAAAAGTAATTATTTCATTTTATTTTTAAAAAGAATCAATTATTTTTCGAGACAATGAGGCCACTTACATAAAATATTTGAGAGGGTGCTACCGATAAAAATTCGCGCGTAGAAGGTTGCATCCTTCTTCGTCCCTGATACGTCTTTGCTAGACAAAAAAGCTGTACCTTTTGGAGAATAGGCCAAGAAGTTTAAAAACTCATTTTTGCTAACTTTATTCAACCAACCATCACTCATGAGAGTAATGCCTGTCATTGGCCAACTCTGTTTATATTCTTCAATCCACTTTGTAACTTCCTCCACCTCTTCATCTAATATTGGCCCACTAAGCTCATATGCCGTCGAGGGTTTTACCCCAGGCCCGGCTTTCTGGATTGCACTGACCATAGATGGAAAATATGGGCTATTGGCTACATCAAAGGGAATTCCTTTATCGTAGAACTATTTACCAACATATCTCCCCAACATGTTTCTAGTACCTTTAACCATGGCTTTTAGGGTCATCTGTTGTGACTTAGGCTTTGAGAGAAATGGGTCGATACGACCATGACTTGCAATATTGGCACTCCTAGGTAACCTAGAAACAATTTCTTCAACGTCTGATTCTTCTTGATACATATTGCCACCAACCCCTCCATACATATTTGAGCTGGACCGGCCATACATGCTCGAGTTGGGCCCGCCATACATGTCTGAGCTAGGCCCACCATGCATGCCCATGTCATAACCACCAGGCATTCTAAACCCGCGTTCCTTCTTATATATTTCATGTAAACTTATTCTTGTGGCCATCTCTAAGTCATTATTATATTACTCTTCTAGATCATTTCCGCTTGATGGCGTATATAAACTAGTTATCTTCTCATCCATCCTTTGCCTTGTAATTTTTTTTCCTTTGGTAGCCTTGAGAAATGCCGCCATTTGCTTTCTTACATTATTAGGGAAACTATTGCAAGCAGAAACATCTCCCTTAACCCCTGCCAAGTGTTGCTTGAACATATGTACCCCACTACTTATCACTCTTTAGCAGTAATTACAAATAATTTTGTCTTTTTTGTTGGGATCAAGTTTGACCCCATGTTGCCATGCAGGGTCTTCTGCAGATCTTACCATGGTTCAACTTTAAAATGTAAAAGGTTAAAAATTAACCTGACAGTTGAACATGAAAAATAATCATCATGTGTGGTGATAATATGTAGTGGTAGTTCATGAAGTTATATTTGTTAATTAATGCAAAATACTTCTATTGACAAAAATATTTTAATTCTTATTGGGAAAAATAATTTATTTATGCAACATTATAGATAAAAATAGCCTATATCAGCCACTACATAAAGAACAATAAATTTACATTGATATAGTATCAATAAAAAATATATTTACAATGGTATAGTAATTCACAATGCCAATACATATGGACTTGTCACAAATCTTCATTTCGACAAAAATGAATTAGTTCCTACCGAGAAAAAAAAAATATTTATGCAACATTATAGATAAAAAAAATTCTGTATAAGTCACACATGCCAAATATTCATACATCTCAATTACAAATATGCAAGATAATATAATAAAAAAAGCAAGCTCCAAACATGCCTACAACTCAATTATCAAGAACATACATTTTTTGCATTAAAAATTTAATAATAAAATTGATAATTGCAAGCTAATCTAATTATCGTACATGATATTTTGCAATGATATTCACTTTAATTCCTCATGATAATACAGTTTAACAACATGTATTTTTTGCATTAAAAATTTAAAAACCTAAAAATACTTTTTTAATGCAAAACTGCATTAAAAATATAATACAGTTTAACAACATGTATTTGTTAATGTTTTTTTTTGCATTAACAACAAATTAAAAAAATACAGTTTTGCATTAAAAATATAGTAACATGCATTTTTTTGGATAAATAATCTATCAACATGCAATTTTTTGAACTAGAAATTTAACAATAAAAATTAAAAATATTGTTTAATTCCTCATGATAATCAAAAACAATTTTTTGAAAAATCACGATTTATCAAAAAAATTGATCATGAATATAAAAAAAAAAAACCCCAGTTCTTCATAAACCAACCTAACATCAGTCATTCCAGCTCAAAAATCCACCTCAAATCAAATAAATTACATCAAATGTAATACATGTTTTAATAAACAACACTATAAGGAATCAAAGCCCTATAATATTAACACATTATTATCAAAATATTAAATAAAATCGATTAAATTGAGGGAAAAAAAAAAAAAACGCAGTTCTTCACAGACATCAGTCATTCAATCTCAAAAATCAATCTCAAATTGAATAAATTAGATAAAATTGAATACATGAGATGATAAACTACACCATAACGAATCAAACCCTATCAATTTAATACATTCTTTGCAAAATATTTACTGAAATTGTGAAAATAGCGGAAAAAAAAAAAAAACAATCCACTTTTTTTTTAACAAACTTCACTCTTATTTTCTATAAAATCCAACTCAAATTGAATAAATATAATCAAATTGAATATATCTAATGATAAACAACCCTACGAAGAATAAAAACCCTATAAATTTAATACATGATTTGTAAAATATTGACTGGATTTGATCGCATGGCGGGAAAAAAAAAAAAAAACTGAGTTTTTACTTGTTTTTCGTGCATCCATGCCTTCAAACTCAAAATTGATATCTATTCCTCCAAGATAATCACATATTATGAATACAAAATTCTGACCAACACTCTTACAATCACTCAGCCTGAAATTTTACAAAAACTAAAGCTTTATTTCGATTGAAATAGTGAAAATGGGGGGAAAAAAAAAAACAGTTCACTTTTTTTATAACAGACGTCACTGGTATTTTCTAAAAAATCCAACTCAAATTGAATAAATATAATCAAATTGAATATATCTAATGATAAACAACACTGCAAAGAATCAACACCCTATAAATTTAATACATGATTTGTAAAATATTGACTGGATTTGAACGCATGGCGGAAAAAAAAAAAAACTGAGTTTTTACCTGTTCTTCGTGCATTCGTGCCTTCAAAGTCAAAATTGATATCTGTTCCTCCAAGATAATCACAAATTATGAACACAAAATTCTGACCAACACTCTTACAATCACTCAGCCTGAAATTTTACAAAAAATGAAGCTTTATTTCGATTGAAATCATTGAAATGGCGGAAACCTTAAAACTCACTCTGTGAACCAAATTTATTGATAAAAAACGGTGGTGTTTAATTCGTTTTATTGAGTGAAAATGATTTGAAATTTGAATTAAAGTCTGTAATATTCGTTCATAAGGCTGAAAACATTGAAAATCGATCAAAAAATGAAAAAAAAAATCAAAATCCCGTGAAAAACACGGTGCAGCCCGTGTTCTTCCGGGTGACTCGCGATTCTACTATTGGGACTCAGACATAATCGCGAGTCTACTATTGGGAATCGCCCAGTACTCTCTGGACACGGGCGATTCCCGTGTTTTGTACGGAATCGGCACGTCCTGTAGCGATTCCCGAGTCGAACCAGGCGAGTCCGGCTCGACTCGGCAACTTTTTAAACCCTGGTCTGTATCAAAGTGGGGAGCTTCCAACAAATTTTTTGGTATTGACCTCACAAAGAATACTGTGGGGTTAGGACCATGTGCTCTACAACTTCAAAATCTAGCGTCCCTGGACTATTGAGATAACGGTCGGTTGGATGGCATCACTTGTTCTTCTCAAAAATGTACGGTGATCCCTTTGAAGGGACCACACATAATTGACATATACACATATAACCCAACATACCACCTGAGTAGTACACGTTAGTAGGGTCGTGCGCAGCTTCTTTCGTACCTTTTTTTCTTCTCATTTTTCATGTTGGAAATGGACGGTAGGGTGTTATTTCGAGGCATTCGCCACAGACACTTTACTCTCCACCTGATTTCTACGTAGCTTTCTTTTCACTCTCGATTTTTTTGAGGTGTTAACAGTAGGAATGGAACCTATGACATTACGTGTTAAGCTTTTTTGAAGCGTTAAAACACTGCTTCTCTCACTCTCACTCCCATAAATATGGAACGTTTCACTACTCTCAGCCATGCACTTTCCTTCCTTCCCCATAACCATTCTCTCTCCTCTCTCTCTCTCTCGCTCAATGGATAATGTCCCGCTCCCTGGTCTTACAAGAAGCACCCCAAGTTTTCACACAAAAAAACATGAGAATTCATGTGATTTCTCCAATAATGACCTCCACTTTAATGGTTACGAGGTGAGAGTTCATGGTCAGATTGTGTTCCCACTCTTTTTTTTACAGGTTTAGAAAAACTTACTCACGGACGGTAATATCTATTGTGATAACACTTTGGTCTAGAAATTTTACTTGGACGCCTCTGTTTTCGTGGTGGTTTTCTTCTAGATTCGCTAGTATTGCATTTCTTTTTGTTTTTATGGTTTTTGGGGTAGCCTGATGCCCTAGATATCTCATTCATGGCGGTTTGACACCATACATGTGAAGTATACCCATCTAATGTTTGTTACATAGGTTTATATTTGGAATTAGTATAGAAAGGGGCCAATCTGATGTCTCTAATTTCAGACGAGCCCATATTTCGTTTCTTTTTTATGCATAACACTGTACGTAGAATGACCATATTGTGGTAATAACACATTTCCTTGCCATGATATGGAGGTTAAACATATATGATATCAAGGTGGAGAATATATGAAAGACTTTGGGATCCAATGTTAGAGATATCTACTCGCCCACTTTCTGTACTTGTTTTTTTTTTTTTTTTCTTCTTAAGTAGTTCAGTATTGGAGACGTTAGACTGCTCCATATATGATAAAGTCAACCAAGCTGCTTATATAACAATCTCATCCAACGGTTCAGATTGAATTTAAGCAGGATCCAATGGCTATGGTCTCATTTCGAATTTAAATTTTCATTTGTTTTCTACATATCAAAATCACTTGAAATTTTGGACGTCTATTTTTTTAAAATAGAAAAATCAAATAAAAATATAAAAAAATAAAATACAAGAAATAAATTGAACAAAATACCCCAAAACTTTTTGTTTTCCACTTTATAAACCCATTTTCCCCATTATATTCGATCCTCCTCAAGAAATCATTACTAAGAATTTAAACTTTGTATTTTCATGTCCAAATCTTTTTAGTCTTGGTTTTGGGCAGAAACAAATGAGTCATGTACTACAAAAATAGCAAATGAAAGTTTGCCCAGGGGTTTTGTCTTTCCTAGTGAGCCAAGAGTAGATTTCTTATGTACTAATATTCGTATTGTAGTAGTGGCATTTGAATTGAATCATTTTGCATTAAATTATAGCCCACTTTTCACTTTAGTCCAAGAGATAAGATCCAATCTATTTCAGGCAATCAAAGGTCTTTAAAGATTGAATATTAATGACTTATTTCCAGGTTGATTTCAATATTGCCTGGTTCAATGACATGAAGAAAAATTTGATGAGGATGATTACTGCCACCATTGATGACACAGAAACCATGGTTTTAATCGACAATATCCAACGGCTCAGCATATCCTACCATTTTGAGGCTGAAATCGGAGAAAGATTAGATCGCATTTATAGGAGTGGTATTGTAGGCGACTGCGATGACGACCTATATATTGTTTCTTTAGGATTTCGACTCCTCAGACAGCACGGATATAGAGTGTCAGCAGGTAAGTGATCTATTTCATAGTTTACTTGGGCCACCAGAGTTTATTTCTCTCTTTCTGATTTATGATGTCGTGAATATTCCTTATCAATGGATCTCCATTTGAAGTTTATGTAGTTTTTTTATATTAATGAATAGGGGTAGGTGATTTTTGATGTAGTGAATATTCCTTTAGACCCCTCTAAAATCAACTACATTGGGCTAAATATGATTCTAAATTGAAGAGTAGATCAATTTAGAATCATATGATTCTACATTGGGCACTACTTGTAGATCAAGAGATTTCCAAAGGTCCAAGAATTTTCTAAATCCGATTCGTCGTTTGAAAGTTATGGTCCAAATAAAATTTTTTACCAGTAATTCTATAATGGTCCTTGTAAAAACCTCTGAAACCCTAACCTCATAGATCTAGGAAATCACAACCCTATGGGCAAGAAACCTAGCCAATTATCTTCAAGTTCAAATCCCTAATTTTCATTGATAAACTCAAGCCCTAGGGAGCTTTACCTAGGGATCTTCAAGAAGAAAAGTGAAGGAGCATGTGTAAACAACCCATGATTCTGATAAAGGCACCAACTTGGGGTCTTTGGGTGTGTCGGGTTGGTCGGCCTAGCTAGGTATGTCATTTTATTTATTAATTTATTGATTTTCAGATTAATTTAATTTTATTAATGTAATTTAGTTTACTTCTAGTCTTATGGTTTCTTGATAGGATTATTGCTATATTGAGCCGGATCTTCCAACAGTACTTAAAGAACTATGATCTTCTCTTAATTGCTTTTCTTTTTATATAGTAATTTGACGGATCCCACTCATCTCTACCTACTTTTTTTTTTTACTTGTTGAAAGCATAAATTATGTGAGGTTTCATTAAAGATCTTGTCGGATTTGGTTGTAAACAATTTGGTGCCCAACATGGGCTTGTTGAGCTCAAGATCGTTTGAAATCCGTCAAGAGTTGATTATGAAAAATCTGCTTCAAGGTCAATTTTTGACATATTAGTAAGATCATGGTCTATATGAGTCTATGTAGATTTATGGACCTATTTTTAAGGACATATAAGCTTTAAAATGGAGATCATCAATATGAAAAATAAATAAATTTTAAAAATTAAAAATAATAATTGTATTAAGAAAATATTTGGACTGTTAGTTTCAATTATTTTTAGATGGACACATATCTGCATCCATCTGTAAGATGGATGCTTTATAGCCAGGGACTGCAAATGTAGAAATTTGGTCTCTGCCACATGAAAGAATTTTCCTATCAGAAAACCACAGAATTTTGTTAAAAGAGAGAGAGAAATAATCTTTTTCCATTGTTAAACCTTGCTTTGATTACCTCTTTTCTATAGCTTGGTTTTTTTTTGCTCGTAAGTAGTTTAAATAAGTAAATAAATGAGGATCACTCTGTGGCCTTTTGTAAGAAGAGCATTTCTATTTCTCTCATGCGTCTTAACGGCAAAGAAGGTTGCTCTTTTGGGTGCGTGACTATCTCTACTTTTTGTGAAAAGGTTTTTGGGTGTGTGATTATCCCTATTAAAAAAGGTCACCGAAGTTCCTGTCTCCCTATGCAAGAAGGCACCGTTTATGCAAGAAGACCCAAATTTAAAGAAAAACTCTTAAAAAAAAGAAAAAGACTTATAAAATAAAAAAGAAAAAAAAAAGGGGGTTGGATTCGGGGTTGTAGCATCCTCACACCTAGTCACCCCATTATGCTTTCCATTTCTACCACTAACACCACCTTACTAACACTTTCAAATATCTAATTCCTAATCTACTTAAAATATATGGGTAGGGGTCTGTTTTCCCCACCTTATTAGCAAAAAAAAAAAAACTCTTAAAAAACAAACTTACTAAAAAATGAAATTGCTTAGAAAAAGATTTATGATAATTTCTCAACTAGCACTTCTTCTTCAACCCAGATCTGGTCACTCTAAATAATCGAGCGCAATCATTTCAACTAAATCATCCTCCCCTGGTTGGAGAGAACTTGCCCTCGAGTTAAGCTTGTTGTCACTGGAGGTATCTCCCGTATAAGGAATTAAGTGCTTGACATTGAAAACATCAAAAGTCCTCATAAGGCTTGGTATCTTTAACTGGTACGCATTGTCAATGATCTCCTATAAAATTTTGCATGGTCCAATGTTTCAATTACTGAGCACGCTATACTCCACAATGTGACACCTGTCTTTGGTCAAAACATCTCACATATAATCTCCAACTTCAATACTTGCTTGCGATGATGCTTATCTGCAACAGCCTTGTATTTAGCATTATTGGCTTCAATTTTCTTCTTAACCTGCTCATGAATGCCTTTGATTTGATTAGCTAAGACTTTTTCCTTGCCACCAAATTTTCTACATGAGGCTTAGAAATTAAATCTATTACACTGTTTGGATTATATCTATAAACAACTTAAAAACAGATTTTCTGAGTAGTTCAATTCTTGGACCTATTGAAAGCAAATTTAGGTTGAGAAATCCCATTGCCTTGGTTTCTTTCCTGCCAAATTGCACAATAAATTTCCCAAGATTTTATTTTTACCTATGTTTGACCATCACTTCGGGAATGAGTAGCATTGCTAAAACATAACTCAGTTCCCATCAAGTTCCATAGACATCTCCAAAAATTACTAACGAATACTGCATCTTTGTCTGATGTGATTGACATCAGAATGCCATACAATCGAATAATCTCTCTAAAATAAATTTTTGCACTGTTAGAAGTATCCATAGTTTTCCTGCTGGCAATAAAATATGTCATTTTGAAGAACATATTTTACCACCAAGAATACTGACCCAATACCTCTTTGCGTACTTGTCATACCCAAAACAAAATTGATACTAACATCCTCCTATGGTGCAGCTATTTGCGAAAATGGAGTACAGAGTTTGGTATTTTGCGCAGTCCCTTTAGAACAAAGAATGAACTCTAGTATACATAATTCATGCCTCTGAAAATAACACCATCTTGGACACAATTGTCGTCACACTTACCTGCTCAGACATATGCCATACTTGCTCCAAATTTAAGATCATCTTGGTACAACTCCTTGAAAGTATCATTACCCACCACATTCACCTTCATAGCATTAAGTAGTGGCTTTCCTACTTAAAGCATTAGCTACATGGGTATGAACTCATGTTTTATGCTTCAAGGTGAAGCTAAACTCCTGCAAGTAGGACACCCATTTAGCATGCCTTCTGTTAAGTTTATGCTAGCTATTGATGCATTTAAGAGCTTCGTGATCCGAACAAAGAATGAACTCTTTATGCACCAAATAATGTCACCAGCATCTTAGTGCTTGCACAATGGTATAAAACTCAACATTATAAGTGGAATAATTAGCCTTGGACCCATTGAGCATTTCACTGTAGAATGCCATCCGCTTTCCTTCCTGACTTAACATAACACTAATATCAATTGTTGATATGCCACAATCAACTATATTTTTTTTTTATCAAAGTATGGTAACGCCAATACAGGTGTGCTTCTAGCATTTCCTTCTTTATCAACTGAAAACACTACTTTGCTTCTAGAGTCCACTAAAATCTACAAATTTTTAAACAATCTATAATTGGAAAAATAACAGCATTGAAAATGTTAATGAATGACCCGTAAAAAGAAGTCAAACCATGTAAACTACGGATATCCCGTATGTTGTGCAGAATAGGCCACTCAAGTATAGCCCTCACATTGGACTGATATGCTTTCACCCATTCAGAAGAAGCAACATACTCCAACCATGCCACATTTCCTGTCATGAATTTGTATTTCTTAAGATTAGCATTTAGTTTCTCTTGACTTAGAGTTTTAAGAACATCCCTGAGGTGTTGCTTATGAAATTCACGTGAAGCACTATAAATTAATATGTCAATAAAGTATACGACAACATACTTGCCAATATAGGACCTAACTACATGGTTCATCAATCTCATGAAGGTACCAGGAGCATTCAACAATCCAAAGGGCATAACCAACCACTGAAATAACTCGTCTTGGGTTTTAACAAATCGAAATAGCTTTTATTTTTTATTCTAAAATATTTATTTTATTCTAAAATACTCGTTACTTTTAAAATTAATTACTCTTCAACTAATAATGAATTTTTTAAAAAAGAGAAAAGTCACTTTCAACTAAAAGAAACGTGACAAAAAAAAAGATACAATAGTGGACACTAAATTGAGGTGTTGTACACTTGTCTAAAAGTGTTGACATGTGTGTCAGTATCCACTAAGGGTTAACAGATGATCAAACCCTAAAACCAGTGTTTTAAAAAATGCCGAGTCGAACCGGACTCGCCCGGTTCGACTCAGAAATCGCAAAAAGTGGATCGTATCGGCTAAAAAATCGGAAATCGTCCGGTTCTAGAGAGAACCGGACGATTTTGTACAGTGACTCGTCGATTCACTGTACGGAATCGGCGAGTCCGAACAATGAATCGGCGAGTCCTGTACGGATTTTTTTTTTTTTTTTTTTTTTTTTTTTTTTTTGTAATCCATGATAGATTTTTTTGTAATACTTGATCGATTTTTTTGTAATCCATGATCGAATTTGTTTTGTTTTTTTGTAATCCATGATCGAATTTTTTGTTTTTTTGTAACCCATGATAGAATTTTTTGTAATCCATGATCGAATTTTTAGTAATCCATGATCGAAATGTTTGTTTTTTTTCCTTGTAATCCATGATCGAAGTTTTTGTTTTTTTTTTTTTTTTTTGTAACCCATGATAGAATTTTTTGTAATCCATGATCGAATGTTTTTTAATATATGATCGAAATGTTTGTTTTTTTTTTGTAATCCATGATCGAAATGTTTGTTTTTTTTTTTGTAATCCATGATTGAATTTTTTGTTTTTTGCTTTTTTTGTAACCCATGATAGAGTTTTTTGTAATCCGTGATTGAATTTTTTGTAATCCATGATTGAATTGTTTTTTTCTTTTTTTGTAATCCACGATTGAATTTTTTGTTTTTTTTTGTTTTTTTTTGTTTGTTTTTTTTTGTAATCCATGATCGAATTTTATGTAATCCATGATCGAATTTTATGTAATCCATGATCGAATTTTATGTAATCCATGATCGATTTTTTTGTAATCCATGATTGAATTTTTTGAAAATTTGTGATTTTTTTTTTTTAATCCATGATCGAATTTTTTTTTGTAATCCATGATAGAATTTTTGGAAAATTTGTGATTTTTTTTTTTTAATCCATGATCAAAAAAATTTTTGTAATCCATGATAGAATTTTTTGAAAATTTGTGATTTTTTTTTTTAATCCATGATCGATTTTTTTGAAAATTTGTTTTTTTTTTTTTTTAATCCATATTATTCAAAGAGAAAATGAGAGAGATGATGATTCTGAGGCCACCCTATCCCAGCCATATTATTCACATATCGAGTCCCAACAGCAACAGTGTAGGGATTAGCACGACAGTGCAAGTGAGCATGAAGGATGGACAATCTTCGGGGATTTTAGATTGGGAACACAACAAAACACTAACACTCAGGGATTTGAGAATAGTCAGACGCCTGCTAATATCGATGATTCGTTTTTAGATCGAATCAATGAATTGTTAAACGAATTCAATCAATGGCACCAGCGTGACCAAGAAGAACAATAACGTCGTCTATCATTTCATTTTTAGATCATATGTTACTAATTTTATGCTTTATTGTAGTCCATGTATGTTGATATACTTATTGCATGATAATTATATGTTTATCCTTTTGTGTGATGTAAATTAAATGCTGAATGGCGGTTCATGCAGGGAAAGAACATATCAATATTCGCATATTCATTCAAAAACATGAGAATTCTTAATGGAGTACCTTCTTTTCTTATTGAATTCCTAAAAAACAATATTTATAATGAAGTTTAATAATTTTTTCGGATTTTTTTTAAGTTTTATTCTGACCGATTAACCCGATTCCAGATCCGGATTGCCGATTAACCGATCCGAATCAATTTTTTGGAAACCCGATCCGGATCACCGATCCGTTTTTTAAACCAATGCCTAAAACACATGCGTCTATGTTTCATAGGATTTCTCCATTTCCTAAATTACAAAACTCACAAAAATAAAACCTCTAATACCTCTCTCTCTCTCTCACCTTTAATACTTCTCTCTATAATAATTCTCTCTTTGACTATTTGTATTTCTATCTCCAGAAAGTTCTACTACGTCCCTCTCTTTTTCCAAGACCTTGCTCTTTTTCCTTTTTTTTCTTTTTTGCATTTTTTTTTTTTGAGAGTTAATAGTGAATTCATTAATGGAAAATTTTTTCATGTGGGCTGGACAATATTTTTACATATGCGGTCCAATAAGTGTAAAGCATCCATTTTAAAGATGGATGCAAGTAGGTGTTCCACCTAAAAACAATGGAAACTAACGGTCCAAATGTTTATTTACTAGAATTATTATTTCTATTTTTTAAAATTTATTTATTCATCCATATTTATGATCTCCATATTAAATATTACATGTCCTTAAAAATTGTCTTAAAATTCATCTCAAAAATAAAATTTTTAAGAGGCATGCATTTTTACGTATACGGGCTTGGCCGCATAAAAACCGGGTTTTTCAATAATAGAAAGAGGTAATACCTTTCTCCAATACCTTTCTCTCTAGGAGATGAATTTTGTGGCAATACTTGGGAACCTTGTATTCCCCTTAACACTCTGTCTGACTCAATCCCATAATGCGAATTATGAGCCGTTCATTTTCATGTTCCTTGGCATCTTCGTTTGTCGCATGTTCACGTACTTTAGGACAGTACATTGTTGTCCCCTTAAACGTAGTTCGTGGAATATCCGGCTGATGTCACCTACAGTGCAATCTACCTGAATAAGTCCCGGGCAGTAAAAAATGCGTTGAAAAATTAAAAAAGATACAAAAATAAAGAAACTACTATAGTATGAAAAGCACATAAAGAATGGTTGAAACAAAACACATTCAAATGAAATTGAAAATTAATGAAAAAATGAATTTTAACGGATTGATTTTTGATATTAAGTGAGTATTATTGACCAAAACAATTTTCAATCTTTACAATAATATAAAGAATATTAAAAAAAGAAGGCTTTTAAAAATCAAATTCATTATTTTTTAAAAATTTTATACATTTTTTTATTTTTATTTTTTATATACCGATCGATCACCAAATTTTTTATATAAACTTTAAGCTTAAAAAATATTGTAGATCTAGTAGATCTATAAAAACTTAAAAATTTTAAAAATTGACGGTCGAAAAATACATTATAAGATGCACCATTTACAAAAACTGGAAATCCATTTTTTTTCTGATGTGCGTTGTTACCTCTATATTGTATATATTCGCGCAAACACAGATTTGCGAAGACGTTGACGTACATAAGTTTTAAACTGATTATGTGCGAGCAAGATGGACATTTGCTTGCTTAGGCACAACCAGGGCTAGGATTATGCAAAATTTCTATTTATAACAAATTCTTGCGTCGTGAAATGTTTCAAAACGTAAGTCTAATTTCTTAGATACTCGAAATCCTTTTTCCCTTATTTTTTTTTTTTTTTTTTTTTTTAAAAAAAAAAAAATACTCATCCAGTTATTGAAAAGTGGATCCCACCAAAATTGGATCTAAAAAAAATCATCCTCAGTTTTATACCGAGGGGAGAAAATAAATCTTTTGATTCTGGTCCTGCCCAGGCATAATAGTTCAAGCACCCAAAGGTTAAAAGCTGCTCCATACCGACCACATATTTTTTATGAGATTTTTCGAATTTGACAATCAGTCCATTTCTTGATGGGGAATCATTAGAAAGGAAATTATTGAGAAACAAAAGCGGTGTAGGCCACTACGGTCTCGTGCGGCACGTTTTTAGGAAAATCTCAATAACAAGAACAAATGGTAGCCGCCCATGTACAGCGCATTTTTTTCATCCCTTACTTGTCCTTTCCAAAACTTGGAAAGTGTAGTACGGTCTCGTGCGGCTGGCTGTTTTGCTTTTTTTCTTTTTTTTTTTAAAGTTTAATGTATGCCAGGCATATAATCACGCCCACGAATTCAGGATTTTACTACTGGCTCTACAATGTAGAACTGGCAGATTAAATGGATCGATCGGAAAACCGCATAGAATTGCAGAAGGATAGGAGGAATGCACAAAGCAATGAATAGTGTAAAAATATGAAATTATTTTAGTTTAGAGATTGTATATTATGATACCATTTTTCTTTTCAAATTGCTACTAGTTGTTCAATTAGATGGCCACAAAGTTCACGAAAGTCTTTTGTGAACTTTAAGTTAGTCAAAGCCATGCTCACGTCCACCGATTTGAAATATGACCGATAAGAGTGATTGTGACCTTCATAAAAAAATAAAAATTTAGGTTCACTCTTCAACCCTCTACAACCCTTGACTCTTAATGTTAATACCATAGTTACCGGGAGTGGGAGAGGGAGCGGCTTCGGTTCCGGGAGCAGGAGCGGCGGATCGATGGCTACCTAAAGCTCTAAAGCTCAGGAAGCGAATTCCGATGAGGGTAGAAGTTACTAATCGAGATCCCGTTTGGACAGGGAGAAAGATCCAGATACATTGGGATCGAGATCCATATTTAACGGGAACGCATTACATGTATTTACGGAACGAGATCCTGTTTGATTAGAGAGCGAGATCCCCGTTTGAATAGGAAGCGAGATCTTGATACATTAGGATCAAGATCCCTATTTGACAGGAACGTGTTACATGTACCATGGGATCGCGCACCCATCGACAACAAGAACGCGATCCCATTTAATGTTGAGTCTCACCCTATCTAAACAATACCACCACCCTATTTGGCTAAGATCGAGCTCCTTTCATTGTAGGATCGTGCTTCGCACAATGGTAGTCCGCGCCCCCATCGTTGAACTCCACTTGTATGAAGAACCCAATTCCATTACATATGGATTTGTGCACCAACTAAGTACGGCAGCCCGTTCCTATACAAATGCGATCTCAATTTGGTTAAATTTAAAAATCATTGTTCGATCTATCAACGGCCCATGCGGTTAGATCCATGCACAACCAATCCTAGATATCCATGGATTAATTAAATCCCATTAATCTAGTATGAAATAAAGTCTTATAATGCTATTGACAATTAATGTTAGTAATATTCAAACTCACATACATGATGATACGAATATGAGCTTTACGTTGGCATTTGTATACATGGAAATATATTGTCTAGGACTTGGGTACCATTTGGATGCAACCTAAGCATATATGGTTACTGTTACGCTTAAATTTCGGAAATGCATCACCATTATTTTTTGGTAGAAATAACTATATGAAAATTTACTAAAAATATTAATTTTTATATTTAAATGTTATTTTTATTTAATAAGTTTCTTTTAGAAAGTTATAAAATGGTAAAATAAATTTATTCAAAATTTTAAAAAAATTATTGTAATAGAAATAAAGGTAAATTATATATATATATATATATATATATATATATATATATATATATATATATATATATATAGAACTAAGGACGCACCCCAAAAATCCATCGGAAAAGGTTGTTTGAATGTTGAAAAAATCTCTAATTGATCATCTTGACATCAAGATGTATGAGTATATGAAAGAAATAAAAAAAATTTGACTACTAAAAATTGTGCATCTTGCAACATATTATCAACACCGTCCATTTTAAGAATTTTCATATGTTTATAGATCTACATGATTTTAACCATTTTTGGGTCTAAAAGTATTTTATTAGATATGAAAATAGATTTTTAGATAATCCTAAGAATTTTTTACACCAAAATTACATGATATAAAATTTGGTGGTGCGTTCCGTCAGACAATGCGAGCGAGATCCGTGAAGTAGAGGGGGTGAAATCCGTTGTGTATGGGATCGAGATCCCACTTTTAGCGAGAGCGAGATCCCTGAAGTAGAGAGAGCGAGATCCCAGCTGAGGAATGCCAGAGAGAGATTTCCGATTCCGGTAACTATGGTTGATACCGATATCCTCAGACAGCATGGATATAGAGTGTCATCAGGCGAGTAATCTATATTATAGTTTGTTAGGACCACCCGATTTTATTTCTCTCCTTTGGAAATCTGATGTCATGAATATTCCTCACCAATGGATCTCCATTTGTAGTTAATGTAGTTTTTTTATATTAACGAATATGGGTAGGTAATCGATTTTCCCATCTGATTTACCTAAAAACTTATTACGTTAAGCATCCTCAATTGGTAGGCGTTTACATTTTTTGAAATACAAATGTAAATTTTCTAGTCTAATTTGTCCCAAGAAAATTGATTTGGTTCCATGTAATTTAATTGTTTTGACACCCCTTTTTTTATGTACAGATGTGTTCAACAAATTCAAGGATGAAAGTGGAAATTTCAGTTCATTCTTGAGCAAAGATGTTATAGGCATCTTGAGTCTATATGAAGCTTCACACCTTGGCATACAAGGAGAAGAGTACATGGATGAAGCTTTAGCTTTCAGTCTTAAGCACCTTAAAGCATCGGTGTCTCGACTGGAGCCCGAACTTGCTAAAACTGTCAAGCATGCGCTCGAGCTGCCCATGCACTTTCGCACGCCAAGGTTAGAATCCATGTATTACATAAAAGTCTCTGAAAGAGACCTTGGTAGAAACCAGGATTTGTTAGAATTTGCAGTAATGGATTTCAATATGGTGCAAGCAATGCATAAGCAGGAGTTGAAAGAAGTCACAAGGTACTCGTTCACTTGAAATTGAGTTATCGTACCTAATGTCTCTCGTAACAGCTGACATTTCGTAGTGCAATATCGCAAATTCGATTCCGATAACTGAACTACCCTACAATATTTTCAGGTGGTGGAGGGACCTGGGTTTGGCAGATATGCTAACATTTGCACGGGATAAAATACATGAATGGTTCATGTGGCCTGTTGTTATTTCGTCGGAGTCTGAGTTTTCTGTGGGTAGAGTTGATCTCACCAAAGTCATAGCCTTCATTCATATCATTGATGATATTTACGACATTTATGGAACCTTAGATGAACTACAACAATTTACGGATGCAATAAAAAGGTATACGCAAATTTCTATAAATATATGCTTTGATATGTTTTTAAAAGATGCGGTTTCTGTAAGGCCTAGGCCTTATGAACTACGTAAAGCCTCACCTCGAATCTTTATCAAGAAAGCACTTTGAGCATCAAAAGTCTTCATGATGGCTCTAAAATCAATTTCTACCCCGGACCATAAAATTTGAAGCTGGAAAATTAGTTTGGAGTACATTTATCATTCCATTTTGACTGGATCCCATTCTTCTTCGTTCTTGTCTTGTGTTTCTGTAGATGGGATCCAATGGTTTCGCGTGGGCTACCTGAGTACATGAAAACATGTTATTTAGCGTTATATGATGTTGCCAGTGATATATCTTTTAAGATATTCAAGAATCATGGGCTTAATGTCATGGGCCACTTGAGACAAGCGGTACTATTCTTCTCCAACCAGCTTCTCTCTCACTTTTCTGAGTTCCTTAATTATCATTATCAAATATATCTAATGAAAAGTATACAAACATATTATTTATGTTTAATGCTTAAAGATCAAAAAGAAAAAAAAAAAAAATCTCGATCTTTGTGATACATCTCAAACCAACCAATTTGACATTTAATGGCTAGTAGTCACTATGACCTTCTTGAAATGCAGATAAACGGCCTTACTGTATACAATTTCATATTTTATTACTCTTTGCAACCATGGGAATTAAGGTTCACATAGAAAATCATAAAAAAAAAGCTCCTTTTGATGTTGGAAAACCATCTACTTGATCATCTCGATATCGAAAAGGATGGCTATGAAAATAAAAAATATTTTGAGTCTAAAAAAAAGTACATATTCCAACACATTATCCGGATGGTCCATTTTCAAGATTTTCATATCTTTATAAATGTAGTTGATTTGAAAAAAATATCTAGTTTAAAACTCTATGATAAGAAATGACAATAGATTTTCAAATCATCCTAAGAATTTTTTTAACACTAAAATTACATCTTGTAATAAAGTTTAGAGATGCACCTTAATTCGATTGTTTAATATTGCAAAGCACAACCTTCATTTTTGACGTGTATATTCATCAAAATGAATGAGGAAATCGTAATTTTCTTTTGAATGCTAAGTGGGTACTAATAGTATTACTTGTAGTGGACTTCCCTATGTGAGGCATTCTTAGTGGAAGCGACATGGTTTAACTGTGGGTACGTGCCAAGCAAAGAAGAATATTTGAAGAATGGAGTGACGAGTTCAGGTGTACACGTGGCGTTAGTTCATGCTTTCCTTCTTTTAAGTCCCCACGTAACGCGGGAGACTGTGGAACTTGCAAGCCACAATTCTCAACTCATTCTTTCACCGGCTTCAATACTGCGCCTGTGGGATGATTTGTCAGCCACTGTGGTACGTATGAGTAACTACCACCCGTCACTCTTTTTTTCTTTTTTTTTTAATTAAGGCAACTCTGTTTTTTAATTTTTCAGTAGTTTTTAAAGCAGAAGTATAGGTTTTGTAGGGTTGAGAATCAGATCCGGATCTATTCAGATCCAAATCAGAAACTATATAGAGGATCTGGATCCAATTTTGGATTCGGATTAGTTCTAAAGTTGTACGTCATAAAGTTAAAATATAATTACAAAAATTATACATTCTCTCTCTCTATATATATATATATATATTAAATAGCCGGATCGGACCCGAATTGGATCTACTCTACCCGGCTCCCAAATTACTATTCGGACATAAATTTTTATCCAAATCCGAATTTTGGATGTATATCGGATCTGATAGGATCCGAATTTCGGGTTTCAGATCTGAATCGACTAAATTCTCAGCCCTAGAGGTGTGCTACCCACTACAACCTCTGCCCCTACATGTCACTCTCTTTTGTTGACCATATCTTTTATAAGTCTCTCTCTCCCCCTCTCCCTTCCATTTATCTAACTACACTTTATTCCATTTATCTAACTACACTTTATACGGTTAACTTTCTAATAAATTTAAAGGAAAGTACACAATAAGAACATTTACCTTTTGTACAATGTGGTCACATTAATCTTGACCATTGGATGTAAAATAAATTGGCTGCAATTATTCAATTGACCAAGTTCAAATTTCAAAAGAAATTTTCTCAAACTACTTTGTGGCACATTTAGGCTCTCAAATTTCACATCGAATGGTTGTAAGTAATTGCGACCACTTTATAGGGTCTCACCGTATATAATCCCTAAATTTAATGCGAATTTTTTTTAACTAGAATACTTTGCTTATTTTTTTGAATAACGAATTTTCTGTACTTTACAGGGGTACAGTTGTAATTAAATTTAAAATGTCTTATTACTGATTTATTTTCTTAATTGTAAGGATTTGTAATTGAAAATCCAAAAAACTAAAAGCGTCTCATTGCTTTCACTTGAAGAATAAGTGCAGAAAAATAAGGAGATTTTTAGTTCCTAATGAACCTCGCCGATTAGAACTCTGTTGTGCAAGGAGTAATTCTTAGTTTCTGAAGAAAGAGCAAAAACGTAGGGGCGGACATTTCTAATTAAACCAAATGGACGGCTTCTATTGTAATTTCTCAGCTTTAGACTTATCATGCAATAACTCATAAATTTCATGAAGTAAATAACAAATTTCTCTTCTTTCCGTTTTTTTTTTTTGTTTTTGATATCAAACAAACTTAAGATGTAGTGCTAACAAAACGGAACTGCTAACGCCTTGACCCAATCCCGATTCCTTAACTAATAAATTTCTTTCTCAGGTCGTTGTATCTTGTTTTGTATTTTTGGTGATTAACAATTTTGAACTTGGCAACATTTGCTGCTAGGATGAAAAGGAGAGGGGATATGATCCTTCCTACATCGAGTGCTACATCAAGCAACACAAGGATGAAACCGAAGAAAACGCTAAACAACACACAAGAGACTTGATTGCCACTATGTGGAAGAAACTCAACCAAGAATGCCTCGACCCAAGTCCTTTCCCACACTCCATCACAAAGATGGCCTTGAATAGCTCTCGAATGGTCCAAGTCATGTACCAATCTGAGATTGATTCAGTTGGTTCTACTCTTAAGGACCAAATGAAGTCACTGCTTCTTGAACCCATGTCTCTAAATTCTTAACTTTTCCATTACGCATTTAGAATACCTATGCGTAATGAAAATTCGGTAAAAATATGCTTTTAGTTCCTTTTCATGTAATTCTTTTCACTAAGGACCAAGTAAAATAAGGACAAAAATAATTGGATCAGTGTGATTTCTGATCAGTTAAGGCTATATCTACTCTTTATATATCATTTTTCATATATTAAGCCGTAGGACTCATGGAACTATATGAATTATTATGAAAAACGTTATAGGGTATGGGATCTAACAAGAGAGTTTTGTGTGAGATAAAAAGGACACAGTTAACAAATATGGGGATAGATCATTTTTCTCGTGGTATCTTTAGGGTGTATAATCATGGATCTCTCTCTCTCTCTCTCTCTCTTTCCATTTAGTTCTCTTTAATGTGTCCTGTTTAAACATAGTTATCTTTCTTGCATCATTCTTTAGATCAACAAAATAATCTCAAGTTATTAAAATAACAAAAGCGAGCAAGTCTCCAATTAAAATGTGATTTTGACAAATAATCTCAGATTTCTAAAATTTGTTAAAAACTTCAAGTTTTTCAAAGAATCTTTTAATTTTTTTTTTTTTTTTTATGGAACCAATATAGATGATTGTTTTATCCTAACATGGTTTCCAGGGGACTCAGTGATTATTAAGTCTGTTGTTTCAGTATCCGAGGCTTGGGTATACTTTCATAGGGTTTGTAGAATTGAGGGGTAAAATGTCAAAGAGGCTAAAAATGGTTTTGCATAGGATTAGGATATTTTGGTGGTTTGAGATGTCGGGATTAGGTCCATGGTCACTTTGGGAAATCTAGTAGGCCGGGATCCTAAGAATTTGGGGATCGGGGAGCTAGGAATCTCCTTAGTAATGTAGGGTGACTATAGTTACCCCCGTTGGCACACCACACATTATGGATAGAAAATGTCAAAGTAGTAGACACCCAACACACAAAATAAAAAGAGGTGAAAATAAACTGGATGTCTTCATTCTAGCAGTTTAACATCATGCGGTTATGGATGTATACGTCCAAGTAATTTAATGCCATGTCATATCGTAGAAGACACATCTTTTTGGAAAGTAATTTAATGCCATGTCATATAGTAGAAGACATATCTTTTTGGAAAGGATTTGAAAACAATGACTGATTTTTTTGAAGGTTTTTTGAAAAACAAACTTTGAAAATGAATAGGCCTGTACTTAATCCAATTGTAGCTCCTTTGGTAGAATAAGGTTTAAATGTTTATAGAAGTTTAAACTACCAAAAATCTAATCAAAGTGGTAAATTTTGAAATCAATGTTTGTCACTTGGATTTGAATGGGTGAACCTAGTTAAATTTAAGGAATCGTTAGAAGCTCCTTCTGAAAGAAAGACAGACCTATATGATCTTTTACCGGAGAATATATATATATATATTCACCCTTTTCTTTTGGCAAAAGATCACTTACAGGTGGCCTTTATTATAATAAGATAAATTTCAAAATAAAATAAACATGACAATAAAACCAAAATCTTAACAACTTGATGCCATAGAAACAACTATACACTATGCTTGAGAATAAAAGATAAGATTGCAAGAAACAAAAGGAAGAGTGCCGGAGATGACCTCAACCGGGCTTATTACATCCCACACTGAGTCGCCGCCATCCGATGGTACGGGATCAACGGTCTAGCTTCAATCTCGAATTGAGAAAACAAATTTCGACCAAGCCACACCAATGGAACATGAATCTCTTTGATCACCAACTCAAACCCTAGGTGAATTCTCTTAGCAACTTAGTTTGAAAGAGATGAATTCTCTTGTTGCTAAACCCTAAAACCCTTAGCCATAAATCCATATTTGAGATATATGAGAGAAGAACTCTATAACCTAAACCCTTAGGTTCTTTCACAATGTGGGAGAGAGACCAAACAAGAGAGAGATAAACTTTCTAAAGAGAGAGAGATAAAAAGAAAAGGTGTAAAGATTTTTTGGTAGAGACAATCACTTTTCTATAGGCTTTGAATAAGATTAGGGTTTCTTAGGGTTTTCTTTGACTTACATCTTCTTGTGAGATTGAACATAGACCGTCGATCAAGGGTGACTTGTGGGGTAAAAGATCTGAGCCATCCATTCCATAGATGGGCCATCAACATTATGGAAGGTGCATGAACCATTATCTCCCTTTTCTAAACCATTTTATCATCAAAAGAAATTAAATAAATTAAATCTAATCAAAATATTTTGTATACCATAAAATAGCACAAGTCTACTCAATCTTTCCATAAAATCTTTCAAGTCAATATCTTCCAACTATATGACCACATGCCATATCACTAAAAAATAGGAAAGAGAATAAGGGTGGGGCGTGCCACCCAAAAGAGTCACTCATGGGCCCCACCTTCTAAGAATATGGCGGGCTCATGTGTACAATGGGCTCCCATGATATTTTTATATAATTAATAAAAGGATTTTAGAATATTATTTGAATATTTAAACAATTGTAAAGTCGATATCTTTAATTTTATAAATCCAAAAATTATAAATAAAATATCCAGGAGTTTATAAAAGTTCAAATAATAATCTTAAAATAATTTTCATCATAAAACAAACACAATTAAATTAATTTGATGGGAAAATAATCCATATGGTTCAGGAATCAGCAATCATGGGGCGTTCCATTTTCTACATTGGACTACAGACCACACTTGTTTTATCAGACCGACCCAGCCTTTCTCATGACCCACAGTCCAAGCAGGGGCTCATTAACGGATCACCAAAGTCCAGCCAATGAGGCAAGGGATTGCAATCCCAGCTTGTGGATTACAGGTCCTCCCTTAGAGACGAGTCAAGGTCACCTAGACCTGATGCGACCATAGCTCCTATGGTGCATTGGGGTATCTCTTGCACATGCATACGTTTCATCCTAGTGGGGGATTTTTCGCTTTCCTAAACGATCTATCGATATGCATGCCGTGTGATAGTACATGGATGAGGTTTTTGGCCCCAGTCTCTGTAGGCCACCATCACACATAAGGGTCATACAGTCCCTCGGTTCACTCATCCGAGCATGTTCTCCGATCTCATCAAGGGCTAACCCATAAACTCTCATCGGTTTGTTCTTCATGCCCAGATAACATGGGTTTTTTCCAACCGGCTGGCCTAGATCGTTAAGCACAGATCGATATCAGCAAACCATCGTTTCTTTAGTATGATCCATAGAGACCACACTCCCACTCAATTCATGTTTCACTATATCATTTCATTTTACAAGCACTCATAAGGCCTTTAAAGGCCACATGAACCCAGCACCTTCTATATATAATGGGTCTTAAAGTTCAACCATCGACCTTTTGGATGAGATAGGCATTTTGCTTTGATTGGTTAGTTAATTCTTCTTATTAAAATCCATGCCAACCGGACTAAGAATTTTAGACTGGCAATCATCGAATACCCCCAACCTCTGGACTTTTTCCTCTTGTCCAAAGAATGATTTTAAGAGTTTTCATCAAGCCTCTATCTTAAAGAGTGCAAGATGCTACCCATAGTATTTTGATACCTCCTTGAACTTGTAATTTTGTTTTTTTGTCCACTAACTTCATATATTCATATGATGGAGATACTTTAGGTTCATACATAGAGATCCATTCCCTAGGTTCATCGAGCAATGCCCTTTTCTTGATTTAAGCACCAGACTGTCTGACTCTTTCTTGAGATCTCAAACACCTTTTTTGTGGTTTCATTTGAAATTTTTTTTTTAATACATCCACCACAAGGGCCCTTTTGATTGTTCAACATGGCTCTCTCTCTCTCTCTCTCTCTCTCTCTCTCTCTCTCTCTCTCTCTCTCTCTCTCTCTCTCTCTCTCTCTCTCTCTCTCGATCGACACGTGCACTACATTTGATGTGGGTAATCCATTGAGGCATTGAGACTGTCATTGATTGAAGTCTCTTATGGATGGTGGTTTTGATTTTTCTTGCCCTCTTATCTGTAATTTGTTTCGTGCATTTTTGGCATGTCGTTGTAGGACTAAAAAAAATCACAATATTCCTCGAGAATTATCAAATTTTGCATTCTTCATGTGCAAAACAGGTTTCAATTTTTTTTATTCTCAAATTGCCCTCTACCCATAGATTGATATCCAACACTTCTTCAAAGGTGGTTGATGAATTTCATCAATCCCCTATTTAAAACTTTCCACTCGAGCTTAGTGTGCTTCATAGTCAAAGTTACTTTCGGCTTCCTAATCCCATTGACCTTTGTCCTTATGGCTGAGCTCATTAGATTTTCTCTTTATTAGGTTTAATCTTTTACCTACCCTAATGTGTTCTAGATTTGCCTTAGGTTTAAGGTTTTTAACAGTTTTCATAGGTAGTTGTAGACACCCCTTTTCTTGCCTGAGGGAATCCTAGAAAACAAATTAATAATTTTAGTGGTCCTAGGACTAGTAAGGACTCAATTAATTACCTAAAACCCACTTAACGAATTTCTAGAAAACAACCCAAAAATCTTAGCAGGTTGACAACAACCATCGCTCTTGTACCGGTGTTGCAAAAAGTAGATGAAGACTTTGCCGATGATTCCAAATATTAATGGGTTATGCCAGTTGACTTTGTATCGCAGAGAGTCCAGGGTTTTTAAGAACGACTGAGAATTGTTTCTTTTTTCTCTATATTTTCCATGGCCATGAAGACCTAATTTATAGGTAGATGGGATGATGCGGTTTTCTAAAACCCTTAGCCATAAATCCATATTTGAGATATATGAGAGAATAACTCTATAACCTAAACCCTTAGGTTCTTTCACAATGTGGGAGACAGACGAAACATGAGAGAGATAAACTTTCTTAAGAGAGAGAGATAGAAAGTAAGGTATAGAGATTTTTGGTAGAGACAATCCATAGGCTTTGAATAAGATTAGGGTTTCTTAGGGTTTTCTTGGACTTACCTCTTCTTGTGAGATTGAACATAGACCGTCGATCAAGGGTGACTTGTGGGGTAAGAGATCTGAGCCATCCATTCCATAGATGAGCCATCAACATTATGGAAGGTGTATGAACCATTATCCCCCTTTCCTAAACCATTTTCTCATCAATAAAAAGTAAATAAATTAAATCTAATCAAAATATTGTGTATTCCATAAAATAGCACAAGTCTACTCAATCTTTCTATAAAATCTTATAAAGATATATCAGGTCAATATCTTCCAACCATATGACCACATGTCATATCACCAAAAAATAGGAAAGAGAATAAGGGTGGGGCGTGCCACCCAAAAGAGTCACTCATGAGCCCCACCTTCTAAAAATATGGCGAGCCCATGTGTACAATGGGCCCTCATGATATTTTTATATAATTAATAAAATGATTTTAGAAAATTATTTGAATATTTAAACAATTGTAAAGTCAATATCTTTAATTTTATAAATCCCAAAATTATAAATAAAATATCCAGGAGTTCATAAAAGTTCAAATAATAATCTTAAAATAATTTTCATCATAAAACAAACACAATTAAATTAATTTGATAGGAAAAAGATCCATATGGTTTAGGAATCAACAATCATGGGGCACTCCACTTTCAACTGTGGACTACAGACCATACTTGCTTCACCAGACCGACCCAGTCTTTCTCATGACCCACAGTCCAAGCAGGGGCTCATTAGCGGAGTATCAAAGTCCTGCAAATGAGCCAAGGGATCGCAATCCCAGTCTGTGGATTACAGGTCCTCTCCTAGAGACGAGTCAAGGTCACCTAGACCTGATGCGGCCATAGCTCCTATGGTGCATTGGAGTATCTCTCGCACATGCATACGCTTCATCCTAATAGGTGGATTTCTAGCTTTCCTGAACGGTCTATTGATAGGCATGTTGTGTGATGGTACATGGATGAGGTTTTGGCCCCTGTCTCTGTAGGCCACCATCACACATAAGGGTCACATAATCCCTCGGTTCACTCATCCGAGCATGTTGTCGGACCTCATCAAGGGCTAACCCATAAACTCTCATCGGTTTGTTCTTCATGCCCCGGTAACATGAGTTTTTTCCAACTGACTGGCCTAGATCGTTAAGCACAGATCAATATCAGCAAACCATCGTTTGTTTAGTATGGTCCACGAGGGACCACAATCCCGTTGAATTCATGTTCCACTATATCATTTCATTTTACAAGCACTCGTAAGGCCTTTAAAGGCCACATGAACCCAGCACCTTCCATATAGAATGGGTCTTAAAGTTCAACCATCGACCTTTTGGATGAGATATGCATTTTGCTTTGATTGGTTAGTTAACTATTCTTATTAAAATCCAAGCCAACCGGACTAAGAATTTGAGACTAGCAATCATCGAATACCCCCTGCCTCTGGACTTTTTCCTCTTGTCACAGTCCAAAGAAGGGTTTTCAGAGTTTTCATCAAGCCTCTATCTTAAAGAGTGCAAGATGCCACCCATAGTGTTTTGATACCTCCTTGAACTTGTAATTTTGTGTTCTTGTCCACTAACTTCATATATTCATATGGTGGAGATCCTTTAGGTTCATACATAGAGATCCATTCCCTAGGTTCATCGAGCAATGCCCTTTTCCTGATTTAAGCACCAGATTGTCTTACTCTTTCTTGAGATCTCAAACACCTTTTTTGTGTTTTCATTTGAGATTTGTTTTTTAATACATCCACCACAAGGGCCCTTTTGATTGTTCAACATGGCTCTCTCTCTCTCTCTCTCTCTCTCTCTCTCTCTCTCTCTCTCTCTCTCTCTCTCTCTCTCTCTCTCTCTCTCTCTCTCTCACTCGATCTCTCGATCTCGACACGTGAACTACGTTTGATGTGGGTAATCCATTGAGGCAATGAGACTGTCATTGATTGAAGTCTCTTATGGATGGGGCTTTTGATTTTTCTTGTCGTCTTATCTCTAATTTGTTTGGTGCATTTTTGGCATGTCGTCGTAGGAATAAAAAAAATCACAATATTCCCCGAGAATTATCAAATTTTGCATTCTTCATGGGCAAAATAGGTTTCAATTTTTTTTATTCTCAAATTCCCCTCTACCCGTAGATTGAAATCCAACACTTCTTCAAGGGTGGTTGATGAATTTCATCAATCCCCTATTTAAAACTTTCCACTCGAGCTCAGTGTGCTTCATAGTCAAAGTTACTTTCAGCTTTCTAATCCCATTGACCTTCATCCTTATGGCTAAGC
The DNA here is from genome assembly GCF_054954075.1 of Amborella trichopoda. Taxonomy (NCBI): domain Eukaryota; kingdom Viridiplantae; phylum Streptophyta; class Magnoliopsida; order Amborellales; family Amborellaceae; genus Amborella; species Amborella trichopoda. The sequence goes on from NC_142337.1 coordinate 52,473,187, forward strand.
TCATTAGATTTTCTCTTTAGTAGGTTTAATCTTTTACCTACCCTAATGTGTTCTAGATTTGCCTTAGGTTTAAGGTTTTTAACAGTTTTCATAGGTAGTTGTAGACACCCCTTTTCTTGCCTGAGGGAATCCTAGAAAACAAATTAATAATTTTAGAGGTCCTAGGACTAGTAAGGACTCAATTAATTACCTAAAACCCACTTATCGAATTCCTAGAAAACAACCCAAAAATCTTAGCAGGTTGACAACAACCATCGCTCTTGTACCGGTGTTGCAAAAAGTAGATGAAGATTTTGCCGATGATTCCAAATATTAATGGGTCATGCCAGTTGACTTTGTATCAGAGAGTCTAGGGTTTTTAAGAACGGCTGAGAATTGTTTCTTTTTTCTCTATATTTTCCATGGCCATGAAGACCTAATTTATAGATAGATGGGATGATGCGGTTCTCCAATGTTCAACTTTCCTTCCTAGAACATCTATAAAGTGGCCCTCAATATCTAAGAGATATGGGCCTTTTTGATCCACTATCCGTTGAAAAGTTATCCACTATCTGTTGAAAAAGAGGTTTTCTCTCTCTAAAAAATTTTTGTAAAGATAAATAGTTAATAATACATTATTTTTTAAAAAATAATCAAAATAAAAAAGTATATGGTATGTCTGAGGCCCCATTATCACACGTACCAACAGGCCACCTTTGCGATATCATAAGCAGATGGAGATACACAAGTGTGAACCTCCATTTCATGCAACATTTTCTTCATCTCTCTAACCAAACCTTCGATATGTTTCTCCTATAGACATAGACATGTGTCTCTTTATGACAAGGATACGAGTATCAAAAACTTAAATCCAAAGCAATGACATGTCAGTACAATAAACAAGTATCTACATAAATGTACATCTATATATACATAACTTAAAATCTATGTGTAGTTCTCATCTACATTTACACATACAACAATTTATATCATACAATAATAGTAAAACATCCAAAAACAAAATTAATTAAATTTATAGTCCCAAACAAGGCTACTTTGTGAATCTAAATTTTATTCATTAAATTTTTTAATTGACTGATCCAATGTTTCATTATAGCAGTATGTAGAAAAGCTACAAAGTATTAGAAAATTGTTAATTCAAAATGTAGTACCGGCTATTGAAAATTGTCCTAATGCATTCATAAAAAAATACAAGCTTCTAAAATTAGTAAAGTCAATTGCTAGAACAAGGCAAGGTACAATATAAATCATGCAATTAAAGGCAAAAAGGATGGAACAATAAAGATCTTATATGGCGCTAGGCACAATGAGAATGGGAGAGATAAATGAATATACATTGGTCCACAACTTGCCAAGGAGAAACCAGTGGTCAACAGGTTTGGAGAGGGAGAAACTAGCGGTCAACTAGTTGGGAATGTAGAAATTCTAAAAAGTTTCATGTTAGTTGAAATAGATCATATCTTTTATTTATAGTAACAATTACTATAGAAACCATAATTTAACAAATAAAAATATTTTTTTATCTTTTGTCGAAACTATTTATTTCATTTTAAAATACTTGTCACTTTTAAAATAAAATAATTTTCAACAAAGAATAGATTATCTAAAAAATAAATTCACTTTCAAAAAAAGAGACACATCTAAAACAAAGGACACAATAGTGGACACTTAATAGAGGTGTCGTATACGTGTGTAAGAGTGTGGACATGTGTCGGTATCCGTCAAGTGTCGATACAAGTTCAAACCCTAGAACATGTGTGTCTATGTTTCATGCCATTTCCCCATTTCCTAAATCATAAAACCTAGCAAAATAAAACCTCTAAAACCTCCTCCCCCCCCCCCCCCCCGGCCCCTCTCTCTCTCTCTCTCTCTCTCTCTCTCTCTCAAGAACCAATACTTCACTTTCTGTTTAAGAACTGATATTTCTTTTTACACTCGGATTTAAGCTGATCTCAGAGAGAGATCAACCGAAATACCTTGCAAAACTAGTTAATTTTAGAGATTAGTAGAGTGGAGGCACTCAAATTATGGGCTAAAAAATGTTGTTGATGTATACTGGTCCGGTTCTTTTATGAGTTTATTCGCTTCATTGCGACAGCCCCAAATTCGAATATTAGACCTTAAAGACTCCCTGAAATTTAACTAAATCTAATAATAAAGAAATTTAAAGAGAAATAAAATAAAGAAAAAAAATTAAATGAAGAAATAAGTAAACAAAAATTAAAAGAGAGAGAAATAACACATATTTGAGAAACCCGGATTAGGGCCCGAATTTGGACTGCAAGTTGATTTACACCTTTTGATGTATTCTCTTGCCTTCTTAAAGCATGTTTGTAAGGTTTTGATTTGGATCTATGAGAACTTCTTCTTAGAATGAGGAATTTTGAGAGGAATTTTTATAATGAATGGGAAATCTAATCCATTTTAAAACTTTATTTAGAGGTTTATAATTAATGACTAGTCTAGGAACTCCTCGTTCTTTTTCAGCATTGTTTTCTACATAAAATGCGACACAGCTCCATGGAGATGAGCTTGGTCTGATTAATCTTTTTTCTAAGAGAGACTTTATTTCTTTGTGACATATTTCTAACATTCTTGAATTCATTTGAATTGGTCGAACTTTTGTTGGTATTTTCGTTTCAGAAAATCCTTCTTCATATGGAAGTGATACTATATGTTTTTGTCGATTCCAAAAAGCAGTAGGTAGTTCACTACATATTTCCTTTTCGATTTCCTGTTTTATGTCTTCTATTTTTGTTTTAATTTCAGGAAGTAATAAATGTTCTTCAATTGTTTTGTATTTTATTTCTGCTTTTAATTGGTATAGGAAATTTTTTTCGTTTTGTATATTTTGTTTTACATTGTTTATTTCTTTTATTCTTAGTTTATCAATTAATTCAAATTTAACTTTTATTCCTTCTATGGTCGATTCTAATCCAGTATGATCTATAACAATAGGATATAACATACTAATAAAGGGAGTGCCTAAAATAACTGCTTGATTGAGTCCTTTTACCATGATAAATGGTAACTCTAGGCAAATACCATTATTACATATAGCAGCATTTGATAATTTATAATGTATGCATAGTTTACTTCCATCTGCTTTGTTTAGAATTTGTGTAGTTTTATCAAAATATTTTATAGGTACTAATCTTTCGTTTATACAGTTCAAATCATCACCTGAATCAATTAAAGCTAAGGATTGGAAAGTATATTCATTCTGGACTATTATCTTAATTAATGTATACCATTTTGGTTTAATAATCGATTAATTAAATTTAATTGAGGCTTCTGTTTCACTTCTGAGGATTCAGGTTTGTCTATATTATTTTGGGCTAATAGATTATCAAATTCTATTTCTTCATTTTCTGATAGGTTATCAGTTAATTCATTAGTTAATTCCAATGGTTTAAAAAACGAATCGGTGACCCTGATCGAGCTTCCAAAAAACCGATCCGGATCGGCGAATCGGCGATCCGAATCGGGAATCAGGTGAATCGGTCATAATAAAGCTTAAAAAAAATCCGAAAAAATTATTAAAATTCATTATAAATATTTTTTTTTAGGAATTCAATAAGAAATGAGGGTACTCCATTAAGAATTTTCATGTTTTTGAATGAATATGCGAATATTGATATGTTCTTTCCCTGCATGAACCGCCATTCAGCATTTAATTTGCATCACACAAAAGGATAAACATATAATTATCATGGAATAAGTATATCAACATACATGGACTATAATAAAGCATAAAATTAGTAACATATGATCTAAAAATAAAATGATAGACGACGTTATTGTTCTTTTTGGTCACGCTGATGTCATTGATTGAATTCGTTTAACAATTCATTGATTCGATCTAAAAACGAATCATCGATATTAGCAGGCGTCTGACTATTCCCAAATCCCTGAGTGTTAGTATTTTGTTGTGTTCCCAATCTAAAATCCCCGAAGATTGTCCATCCTTCATGCTCACCTGCACTGTCGTGTTCATCCCTACACTGTTGCTATTGGGACTCGATATGTGAATAATATGGCTGGGATAGGGTGGCCTCAGAATCACCATCTCTCTCATTTTCTCTTTGAATAATATGGATTAAAAAAAAAAATAACAAATTTATACAAAAATCGATCATGGATTAAAAAAAAAAAATCACAAATTTTCAAAAAATTTCATCATGGATTACAAAAAAAAAATCGATCATGGATTAAAAAAAAAAAATCACAAATTTTCAAAAAATTCTATCATGGATTACAAAAAAAAATTCGATCATGGATTAAAAAAAAAATCACAAATTTTTTAAAAATTCAATCATGGATTACAAACAATTCGATCATGGATTACAAAAAATTCAATCATGGATTACAAAAAACTCTATCATGGGTTACAAAAAAAGCAAAAAGCAAAAAATTCGATCATGGATTACAAAAAAAAAAACAAACATTTCGATCATGGATTACAAAAAAAAACAAACATTTCGATCATGTATTACAAAACATTCGATCATGGATGACAAAAAATTCTATCATGGGTTACAACAAAACAAAAAATTTGATCATGGATTACAAGAAAAAAAAACAAACATTTCGATCATGGATTACAAAAAATTCGATCATGAATTACAAAAACTTCTATCATGGGTTACAAAAAAAACAAAAAATTCGATCATGGATTACAACAAAAAAAAAAACAATGCGATCATGGATTACAAAAAAATCGATCAAGTATTACAAACAAATCTATCATGGATTACAAAAAAAAAAAAAAAAAAAAAAAAAAAAATAAAAAAAAAAAAAAATTCGTACGGAACTCGCCGATTCACCGTACGGACTCGCCGATTCCGTACAGTGAATCGGCGAGTCACTATCCAAAATCTTCCGGTTCTCTCTAGAACCGGACGATTCCCGTTTTTTTCGCCGATTCGATCCGTCCATGGCGATTCCCGAGTCCGGTTCGACTCGGCGTTCTTTTAAACACTGGTTAATTCTAATAATTTAATCCTATTTTTCAAATTATTAAGTTCAAATTTTACTTCTTTAACTTCGTGCTTTAGTTCAGCAATTGTAGGTTCTTTATGAATATTGTCCTTTTGACTAATTCGTTTAAGAATTTCAGAGAAACTATATTCTTCCGGTGGTTTTATTAATGGAGTTGGTTTATTACGAGTTTTTGCTATTTGAATATATTGGCTGATTATTGTTTTTTTATCTTCAGTATTCGGGATTTTGTCTCTAATTTCAAGAATTAAATTATCTTCTTTTGTAAGAGTATGACATGAACATTTATTATCTTTTTCAGGACAAGAAGATGTTTCATATAATAAATCTTCATCTTTTATTATTCCTATATCTGATTCTTCATCAGAACTTTCAGAGTATGAGGAAGAAGTCATACTAATATCATTATCATTATCATATAATTGAATAATTTCATATAATTGATTTCTTATATTTTCATCTAATATTAATGATTCTATCTTTTTCTTTACATTACAATTATTTTTATAGTGTCATAATTTTCCACATTTATAACATCTAGATATTTTTCTTCTATGTTTAGAACTTTCTTTAGGAGATTTTTCATATCGTTCTGATTTATGTTTATTTTTCTTATATAATTTTTTGTATGATTTTTGTCGTTTTTCTTGTTTTCTTCTTTTATGGGGTTTATTTTGGGAGAGATTTATATATATATATATATATATATATATATATATATATATATAACCATTATTTTTCAGTGTATATATATGCATATAACCATATAATGCATTAGTTATCAGCTATGTAAGCAATTATTAGTGTGAAAAAAAATTTCTATATGTGCGTGTTTGTGTATGTGATGTCCGTACAAATACGATGTGCATACGCATAAACATATCGTATATATACAAATTATATATATATATATATATATATATATATATATTAATTGCTAATAAGTGTATATATATAATGCATATAATTAGTGTATGTATACGTTAATAACTGTACAAACTAATAGTAAGTTTCTATATGCTTATATATATCAGTATATATAAATATATATAGATGCACTTATCAACGCGTAAGAGTGCATGTGCATGCGTATATCAATGTGTATTGACATTGATAATTGTAAATAACTGATAGCAAGCGAGTGTATACATATCCGCATGAACATATCAATATACACATATCCGCCATATACACAAATCAATCCATACAAAACACACAAATATGTGTGGTATATATTTATGTTTGTGCGTGTGTGCATGCGTGCGTGTGTGTAATATATAAATCTCTGCATATATACGCTAACAACTGTATAAACCAATAATAAGTGTATATATAATCACATACATCAATATATATATATAAATGTATATATTAGTGCACTATATATATGTAATTATGCACTTTACATATACACACATCTTAATATATACACATCGTATATATACAGACATATATTAATTTATTTTTAACACACTAATAACTATATATATTCCTGATAACTAATGTTTTGTATGGTTATACGCATATATATACACCGAAAACAAGAGTTATATATTGCTATATGTCAATATATACACAACTTGTGCTAATAATTATATATATCACTGATAATAAATATATACATGGTCTTATACATTAGTGTATATATAAACACTCTATACATATACATATGAGTGTGCGTCTATACATATTACTGTACATATATACTCTAATAACTATATAATCTGATAATAAGTGTAAATATTATCATATATATCTGTGTATATAGAATTGTATATATGCACTTATCAATGCGTAAGGGTGCATGTGCATGCCCATATCAGTGTATATATAATTGATAGCAAGTGTATATATACACGCATAAACATATCAGTATATACATATCGTGTATATACACATTATATATATACATATATATATATCAACTGTTAATAAGTATATATATAAAATGTATATATTAGTGTATACATACACAATACATAAGCAGTTATCAACGCGTAAGGGTGCCTGTGTGAGCATATATACTACACTGATAATTGTAAATAATTAATACAAAGCACGTGTATACATACACACATAAACATATCAATATATACATATCGTATATTTACACAAACTAGTCCATACAAAGCACGGATATATGTGTAGTATATATATGTGTGTGTGTATGTGTATGTGTGTGTAGTGTATAAATCAAAGCACATATACGCTAATAACTGTATAAACTGATATGGTCATAAAAATCAATGTATACAGAAATATATATATTAGTGCGTTGTTTATATGCAGTTATACACTTTACACATACACACAAATCAATATATACACATCGTATATATACAAACATCATATACACACGCACACACATATCAATTTTTTTTTTCACACTAATAACTGCTAACATAGATGATAACTAATGTATTGTATGCTTATATGCAAATATATACACTGAAAATAATGGTTACATATTGTTATATATCAATAGGTACATAAATTATACTAATAACTATACATATCACTGATAAAAAGTATATACATGGTCTTATACATTAATGTATATATAAACACTCTGTACATATGCATATGAGTGTGTGTATATACATATCAGTGCACATATACGCTAATAACTGTATAAACTAATAGTAAGTTTTTATATGATCATATATATCAATGTATATAAACATGTAGATATGCACTTACCAATGCGTAAGAGTGCATGTGCGTGCGCATATCAGTGTGTATATACATTGATAATTGTATATAACTAATAGCAAACAAAAGTATACATACACGCATGAATATATCAGTATATACATATTCTTTATATACACAAATCAATCCATACAATACATGCATACATGTGTATTATATATATATGTGTGAGTGTGTGTGTGTGTAGTACTTAAATCTGTGCATATATACGGTAATAATTGTATAACCGTTAATAAGTGTATATAGGGTCACATATATCAATATATATAGAAATGTACATATTAGTGCACTGTATATATATAGTTATGCACTTTTTATATACATACATATCAATATAAACACATCGTATATATACAAACATCTCATACAGACACACTGATTAATTTATTTTTTACACACTAATAATTGTATGTATTGCTGATGACTAATATATTGTTTGGTAATACGCATATATATACACTGAAAACAATGGTTATATATTGTTATACATCAATATGTAAACAAATTATGCTAATAACTGTATATATCACTAATAATAAGTATATACATATTCTTATACATTAGTGTATATATAAACACTCTATACATATGCATATGAGTGTGCGTATATACATATCAGTACACATATACTCTAATAATTATGTAATCTGATAATAAGTGTCAATATGGTTATGTATATCAGTATATATAAAATTGTATGTATGCACTTATCAATGCGTAATGATGCATGTGTGTGCGCATATCAGTGTATATATAATTGACAACAATTGTATATATACACGCATAAACATATCAGTATATACTTATCATATATATATACATCATATATCTATATTAACTGCTAAATATTGCGCATATCAGTGTATATATAACTAATAAGAAGTGTTTACACTCCTAAACATATTAGTATATACATATCGTTTATACACACACACACACTATATATATATATATATATATATATATAAAATGCTAATAAGTGTATATATATAATGCATGTATTAGTGTATACATACACTATATATGTGCAATTATCAACACGTAAGGGTGCATGTGCGTGCACATATCAGTTTGCATATACATTAATAATCGTAAATAATTGATAGCAAGTAAGTATATACATACACGTATAAACATACCGGTATATACATAAATCAATTTATATACAACACACATATATGTGTAATATATATGTGTGTGTTTGTGTGTATGGGTGGGCGTGTGTGTGTGTGTGTGTAGGTGGACAAGTGCTAGCGACCGGGTAGGTGGCTGTGTTTATGTTTACACGCAGTTGTGTTTGTGTGTGTTTGTGGGCACCCGCGTGTGGGTGTGCGTGCCTGCGTTGATGTGTGTGTGTGCATGTACACGCGTTCGTGGGCATGTGTGTGTGTAGTACATAAATCAGTGTATATATACGCTGACAACTGTATAAACTGGTAATAAGCATATATATGGTCATATATATTAATATATATAGAAATGTATACATTAGTGCACCGTATATATTCAGTTATGCGCCTTACACATACACACGTATTAGTATATACGCATCGTATATATACAGACATCCCGTACACACACACATATAACTGTATTTTTTACACCCTAATAACTGTATATACAACTGATAAGTAATATATTGTATGGTTATATATATATGGTTATATATATATATATATATATATATATATATATATATATATATATATATATATATATATATATATATACACTAAAAACAACGGTTATATATTGTTATACATAACTATGTACACAAATTGTGCTAATAACTGTATATATTATTAATAAAAAGTACACACATGGTCTTATACCTTAGTGTACATACATAAACACGCTATATATAAGCACATGAGCATACGTATATACATATTAGTGTACATATACGCTAATAAATGTATAAACTAAAAATAAGTGTTATATGGTTATATATAGTGTATATAGAAATGTATGTATGCACTTATCAATGCATAAGAGTGCATGTACCAGCGCAAATCAACAAATAACAAGAGTATAGCTATACGCATAAACATATCAGTATGTATATATCGTATATGTTCACATTATAAATATATGTATAAATTGCTAATAAGTGTATATATATAATGCATGTATTAGTGTATACATACAAAGTATATATGCACCTATCAATGTGTAACGGTGCATGTGTAGACATACCAGTGAGTATATACATTAATAATTATATATATCAAATCGTAAGCAAGTGTATATATACATGCATAAACATATCAGTATATACATATCGTATATATACACAGATCAGTCCATACAAAACAAGCATATATATGAAGTATATATGTGTGTGTGTGTGTGTGTGTGTGTGTGTGTGTAGGTGTGTGTGTGTGTGTGAGGGTGTGTGGGTGGGTGCACGCAAGCGAGCAGCGTGTGTGTATACGCGTGTGTGTGTGTGTGAGGGTGTGTGGGTGTGTTGGTGGGTGCACGCAAGCGGGCGGCATGTGTGTGTACGTGTGTGTGTATGTGGGTGGGTGGGCCTATGCGGGCGACCGGGCAGGTGGGTGGGTTTGTGTGTGTAATATATAAATCAGTCCACATATACACATATAATTGTATAAACTAATAATTAGCATATATATGCTCATATATGTCCATATATATATAAATGTACATATTACTGTACTGTATATATTCAGTTATGCATCTTACACATACACAAAATATCAGTATCTATACATCGTATATATACAGACATCACATATACACACGTATATCAATGTACTTTTTATACACTAATAATTATATATATAACTGATAACTAATGAGTTGTACATTTATAGGCATATATGTTGTACAGTTATAGGCATATATATACACTAAAAACAATGGTTATATCTTACTATACAATAATATGTATACAAATTGTGCTAATAATTGTATACATCACTCATAATAAGTATATCCATAGTATTATACGTTAGTGTATATAAAATCACTCTATACATATGCATATGAGTGTGCGTATATACATATCGGTGTACATATATGAAAATAACTGTATAAATTGATAAAAAATGTCTATATGGTCATATAAATCAGCGTCTATAGGAAATGTATAAATGCACTTATCAATGGACCAGGGTGCCGCTGCGTGCGTACATAAGTGTATACATAACTGATAGCAACTGCTTACATACACACATAAACAGATCAGCATATACATATCGTATATATACACACTATATATACATATATACTGTTAATAAGTGTATATATAGAATGCATGTATCAGTGTCTACATACGCATTATATATGCACTTATCAACGCGTAAGGGTGCATGTGCGTGAGAATATCAATGTTTATATACATTGATAATTGTATATAACTGATAGTAAGCAAGTATATACATAAACACATAAACATATCAGTATATACATATCATTTATATACACAAATCAATCCATAATAAATATGCACATATGCGTAGTATATATATATATATATATGTGTGTGTGTGTAATATATAAATCAGGGTACATATACGTTAATAACTGTATAAACTGATAATAAGTAAATACGCGGTCATATACGTCAATGTATATAGAAATGTATATATTTAGTGCACTGTACATATGCAATTATACACTTTACACATACACACATATCAGTATATACACATCATATATATACAGACATTACATACACACACACATCAATTTATTTTTTACACACTAATAACTGTATTTACAGCTGGTAACTAATGTATTGTATGGTTATATATATATATATATATACACTAAAAACAATGGTTATATATTGTTATATATCAATATGTACACAAATCATGCTTATAACTATATATATCACTGATAATAGGTATATACATGGTCTTATAAATTAGTGTATCTATAAACATTTTATATATATGCATATGAGTGTGCGTATATACATATCAGTGTACATATTCGCTAATAACTATATAAATTGCTAATAAGTCTCGATATGGTCTTATATATCAGCTTATAAGAAATGTATGTATGCACTTATCAATGGGTAAAGGTGCATATGCATGTGCAGTGTATATATCATTGATAGCAAATGCATACATACACGCATAAACATATCAGTACATATATATCGTATATATACACACTATATATATATATATATATATATATATATATATATATATATATATATATATATATATATATATATATATATATATATATATATATATATATATATATATATCTATATATATATATACTACTACTACTATTACTAATAAGTCTTTTTTCCACATATGTCAGACACTCGATTCCATTTCTCAAGAGCTAAATGGAAGAAGAAACACACTTTTCTTCTTTCAATAAAAGCTCTTCTCAAAGAAAAAACCAAGTCCAAGTCTATAGGGTCGTCCCCCTCCACATAAATCTCTCTTTATATCCCACTATCCCATATTATTCTCTCTCTCTAACTTCCCCCTTCCTATTTGCATGAATCGCTTACATTTAGGAAACCCCTGTCTATTCACACTCAAACCATATCTTCTTCCCTTCATATAGTATATATCCTAACTAATCAAGCAAACAATCACCTCAATCCTACACATACGAAACTCCCTATCCTATACAACACAATTAATCAGATCCCCCTCTAGTGCCCCCATGACAATATCTAAAGCCCAACCAAATAAACAATTCCATCCAAGTCCCAAAGTTCAAAAAAATGATAAAAATATAAAATCCAATTAAGTCATCTCTCTAGCTTAATTTGCATCACAGCCAGGTGTTTTTAAATGTGTGCCTCTTTTCTCTCTTCTTATTTATGTTTTCATGGTATCAAAGCTAGGTTTGGATATACCCTCAGCATGATCAACTCTAATCAAGGTTACCCATATTTCCTTCTTCTTGAAGATTCATTATCTCGTTCCCTTCTAAACTTTCTTCTTGAGGATTCATTATCTCTTTCCCTTCTAACCCTAATCTTCCTTTCTTCATCTTTACCCTCTTTCATCATTCTCATCCTTCTTTCATAAACCCTAATGTTTCTCTCTTATATTTCTTCCATATTAATTAGGGGCACCTATTGTCCATGCTATTGTCTACATTACTGTTTGTGCTACTGTTCACATTATTGTTTATACTAATGTTCATATTATTGGTCATGCTACTATTCTTTCTTCAAAGCCTCATATTCAAGCCACAAACCTCTTGATTCTCTCTTCATTCAATGTAAAACTATTTATCTTGTTTGAAAGCTTCATAACCTATTTCTTTCTCTTGAAACAAAAAAAAATCTTAGTTGTTGTTTTCCTTGTCTCTCTCTTGCACATCAAAACTTAATTGTTGGTTTGTTGCCCTTCTCTCTTTTGCTCTTTCTTATTCTATTAACAATGACCTTGTCATCTTCTTCTACTTCTATTGGACTTCCTAATCCTCACTGCATAATTGTTAAATGTGTTTTGGATAGTTGGAAATAATGAAAAAGATATGAGGACTTATGGTCTCATTGAGGGTATGTCCCTTAATAGAGCAGAATAGCAGACTATGATTCATGTAACCAACCCCAATTAGTTGAAAAAAAGCTTTGATGATGATGATGATGATGATGGATATCAGTTGGATAAATATGTGAAATTTCTCTTTTTGATTCATAATAAAAGAGCTTTTGTTCCCTTTCAATTAGTTCATTATGATGTTTGGGATCCTGCTTCACAATCTTGTTTATCTGGTTCTTTGTATTATGTTACATTTGTGGATGATTTCTCTCCTTTTACCTGGACATTTTTCTTAAAAAGAAACCCTATGTGTTCCACATTATTATGAAATTCTAAATCTTTGTTGGAAAACACTTCCAAAAACCAATACTTTACTTCCATAGTGATGGAGCATGCAATTACCTAATAGGAGAATAATAGGGCGAAACAACAAATATCATGTGCGTGAAACAACAAATATCATGTGCGTGAAACAACAAATATCATTTGCACACACACTTGAGTAAAATGGATTAGCAGATAGAAAACATAGGCGTATCAATTGAAATTGTATTTTCCATGATGTTTATGAATGGAGTTCTTAAATTTTTATGAGCATAAGCATTTCATACCACAGTTTATCTCATTAATAGATTGTCTACATATGTTCTACATGGAAAATCACCTTTCTATGTTCCGATTATTCCAAATTATACTCGTATGGATGTTATGCGATGTTCATATTGACAAGAGCCAGAGAAATAAGTTATCCTCAAAGGCAGACATTTGTCTTTATGCAGGGTATGTTGATGAATACATTGGATACATGTGTTACATTCCTAGATTAAAAAGAGTTCTTATCTCTACACATAAACTTTGATGGAAGGGGGATGTATATGCCTCCTTGTTTAATGGATGCAAGTGATTCAGGTAAATGGGAAGTGTTATTGCATCATGGAATTCAGAGTTGAACCATGAATCAAGCGGTAGGTGAGACACAATATTTTGTTGTAAAGATGTAAATAGAAGTTGTGAACTGCATAGTCTTGAGGGGGAAATAATTGATGAAACTCCTCCAAGACCTGGGGAAGAGTTTGAGGAATATATGGACCAGAGAGATACAAATGGTTAGTAGGGGCATTGTTAATCAAGTGTGTCACTTTTTGTTTGCTCCTATTGACGCTCACATGGAAGAGCCCATAAATGGAATCATGAATCAAGGGCTGCTCTATGAAAGAAACAACATGAACAAATTGACTATTGTTTATATAATTGGATACACTGATGCAAACTGGGCCGGAGATCAAGATTCTAGAAGATTAGTTTTAGGTTATTGTATGCTGCTTGTTCAAAATCTAATTTCATGGAGTAAGAAACATAAAATTATTGCGAGGTCTAAGCATTGATGCTGAGATCAAGCTCCTACAGGTAGTTTCTGGGATTTCATAGATACAAAGTATTATTTCTTTTCTTGGAACAACAATATGCAAGTCAACAGTTTACTGTGACAAGAAGAGTACTCTGCCAATTTCAACATATACAGTATTTCATGGTCGCACTAAACACAATCAGATAGATCACCATTTTGTCTGTGAGAAAAGTGCAGCTGAGGATGCTCGCGTGATTGGGACCAAAAATCGAAGAGTTGCTATCTTCACAAAAAGGCTTGCAAAAGATAAACATGAGTTCTTAAAGAACAAGTTGTATATGTTCAAACATGAAGTACAACTTTGGGGGGAATGTAAGAATACAATGAAGGGAAGTTTTGTAATTTGTGCATTATTAATAGTTTATATTGTAAAGCATTTACTGTAGTGTGTATTGGCATATTATAATACAAGAATTAGGGTTGTGCCTTGGTGTGTGTTTTCAAGTGTATGACTCTTTTCTCTCTTCTTCTCTATGTTTTTCACTTTCCAATATAAAACCGAATGAACCTATCAATGACCACTATATGTTACAAGGAATTTCCTATTTTTGTGAATGGAAAGAGAAGAGAATGCATTGAGTGCCAAGAAAATCTCCTATATGTAGAGTTGTGGCACCAAGAAAAAATTTATGGTATCGTTTTGCTTGATTGTGTTTGGATCTAGTTTAGTGCTTCTATCACTTTTTGTGACTGTGATCATCATCATCGTCAGAGCATTTTCCCAACTAATTAGGGCTGGCTCCACAAATCCCCGTTCACCATTCTGCTCTATTAAAAACCATACCCTCTGTGAGGCCATAGATCCCTAAATTTTTCTCACTACTTCTAACCATGTCCTTTTGGGCCTACCCCTTGCCCTTTTTGAGCCTTCCACTTGAACTAACTTGTGTGATATCTTCCTCAATCTCTCTATTTTTTTAGATTATCGACCTAAGATATCCAAGGTCCACTCTTTTTGGTATTTCTTAAGCATTAGTCTTAACTACTTCTTTGTTTCTACCCCTATTATTAATAAACTTGCATTTCATATACTTTGTCTTATTATGGCTAATTTTAAAATATTTAAATCCTAGAGCATCCCTCCAAAGTTGTAACTTTGTGTAGATGCCATTTCGGGTCTCATCGATCAAAACTATGCCGTCCGCGAACAACATGAACCACTCGTCTCTCCAGTAATTGTTTGTACAGTAGTTAGTGCTCCCTTGTACACATTTCTCACCAAGTCAATGTAGTTTCTAGAGACTCTTTTTTTTGTGACTGTGATATTATGTTATTAATCTCTCATCAAAAGTGCTTATTTGTTAAAATTATGTACCCCAAATATATGAATTTTCATCATTCAAGAGCTAACAGCTGCTTGTTTTTGAAATCTTTAAGGTTGGTCAAGATGATTTTAAGTTGAATGTGAAACTCCAGCTTTTTGTCCTCATCGCAAAGCAGCCAGCTTTTCATCAGCTTCGATCTGTCGAGCAGCTTGGATACATTACACTCCTTATGAAAAGGTTTGAGAGAATACCATTTCACGAATTCCATTGTAGGTTTTCATGAATTCAGTTTCAGCTCAACAGTGACATAAAATGCAGGAATGATTCAGGAATCCAAGGATTGCAGATTATTATTCAATCCACAGTAAAGGTGGTTGAGCATTACTTGCTTCTTTCAAAACTTGTGGCTTAGTTGTCCCCTTGTAAAATCGAAATTTGATAATTGCAAGACCCAGAAAAACTTGATGAGAGAGTTGAGGCATTTCTCAAAATGTTTGAAACTCAGCTATAGACAATGTCAAATGATGACTTTATTGTAAGTTTATTTCAGTATTGCTCCCTTTTGCAGTGATTAATTATTTCTGGGGCATGCATCATACGGTCTCCAATTAAGGCCTATTTTTACAACATGATTCGAATATTCTAAATCATTACACATGACATTATTCATGCATTCGTTGCTTGCTTTGGACCTCAATACCAATGATTCACTTTTTTAATGTTATTCATTTTCCAGATTCCTTAAATATCTAATGGAATAACAAATATGTATTTCTGTCTATCTAACTGAAATTCTGTCATACTGAAAGAGCGATAACATGCCTTTGACTAAGTTGTTGTTCTCTATGTTCTCATAGTTACATGTCAATCTGTTTCTCTTAAGTGTAGCGAAGTTAGTACTTACATGTATGAATTTCCAAATTAGTGAATTGATATATGCATCATCTGAATAGAGTAATGTTGAGCTTATAGATGCTCATGATCACATGTTGTCTATAATGGGCAACAGACTGTGATATGTGTTCGTGTGTGTCTAGATCCTTTCTTATCAGTTGTGGTACATGGGCATGCGATAGTTGTGGTACATGGGCATCCTTTCTTATCAGTTGTACCGCTCAAGGAGTAAAATAATGTGTCTATCAAAAAGCAATATTGTTTCACTTTGCTTGATTGTTCTAGTTGTACGTTTTTAAGGCACTTCAATAGGGAAGAGGTTGACTTTCTAATTGCACTAAATTCTGCATGGAATATTACGGATTTGATATCCACTCTTCAAATACAGCAAAAATAAAAGTATTCCGCAGAATTCCTCTCTATAAACGTGTAGATATAGGCCTTAGCTTGCACTCCACCGGTTGAAAGCATAGAAAGCAGAAGTTTGGCTTGCTCCTGCTAACCTGGAGCCTGTCCTTTTCTCTGCCCCATTTGCTTGAGCTCGGTTATCTAACGTGAGCTTCAAAAAACAAAAAGTACGCCTCTTTTTTTATTGTTAAGGAAAATGAGGCATCTTGATAGATAAGTAATTGCTCTGTCTGGACTGGCTCATAGGTTATTGAATTGATTATTGGAATATTCATGGAAATGACAATCTAAATGTAATGAGAAGAAGCAATTTTGAATCCTAAAACCTTTTGCTAATTCATATAGTACCAGGGTCTCACATTATTTTTCATGAAACACTGTCTACAAACCTATCTCTACTAGTATTAAGAGTAAAAGAACCAATGATTTCACTCATGATTATGGCACAACAGGGCTCTAAATAAGGATTTGTACAAATTTGTTTTACCTTTTCAATTGGCAACATCCATATGGTGTGTGAATTGCATGAACATAAAACCCTGTCCATTGGTGCAATTTTGGAGAGACTCATGGATTGAGTTCTTTTGTTTCTTTTTCTGAGCATGTGCCAATTATGCATTTTGGAACCTTAAACTTCAGTATTCTTGCCGAGGTTCTTATGCAATTTTTAATTCCCAGAGAGACAAAAACTCATTGATTGACATGAAGCTTGAGAAACACAAGAACTTGTCAGAGGAATCAAAATTTTTCTGGATAGAGATTGAGAGGGGAACACTCAAGTTTGACCAGGTGGAACACGAGGTATACTTCTGATAAAAACCAATATGGTGCATTCCAAATGTCTTTCAGCTATAAATTCTTTATGATGGATAAATTCCATTACATCAGTGTTCTGATCAATTTTCTTACTGAGCTATTTTTAAACAGGTTGGTGCAATTAGAGAATTGACACAGGAAGATATGATTGATTTCTTCAACAAATATATCAAAGTTGGGGCCCCTCGGAGGAAGAAGCTGAGTATACAAGTGTATGGAAAATTACATTCTTCAGAATATGAAGCAGCAAAACAGAAAGAGAATAGTTGTGGGTCGAAATGTATTGATGATGTTTTCTCGTTCAGAAGATCCCAACCTCTATATGGTTCTCTGAAGGGAGCTCTTGGTGTGTGAAATTGTGCTTTGCTCGTACTTTCAGCCAATAAAACAGACATGTTTTTATTTATGATGTAAAATAAACTACTTGGGGCTGATAAAAGATGAAAAAAATAAAGAAAATGGAGGATTCTGCCATGCCATGCATGAATACAAGGTGGCGATTACTATGACACCTTTTTTTTTTGTCCAGACAGAGGGAAAGATAGCACCCATACTAACCGATCATGATAACAATATAGCCATAGGGATTATCACAATCAAGCCAATGGCTTTGATGGTGATGGCGTAATGGTGCATACAATTGATTTAATGAATAATTAAGTAGGAAATAGGAATTGAGCTTGGGCTTAGTGATTTAAAAATTGGACGAATACATTATGGGCTATTCTTGAGTCAGATAGTCCTACACAGTGATCGCAAAATCGAACTGGAATGGTTAACTGGATATGGGGCTAGAAGCGGTTTTAACCAGCCTAACTGGTAAACCGGCAGATTCAACTACTCTAACCGGGCGAGTCCCGGATGGTCAAAAAAGTGTTAAAAAAATAAGAAAATTACAAAAAAAAATCTACTAAAATATGAAAAGCATATAAAGAATGATTAAAACAAAACACACTCAAATGAGTTGAAAATTAATGAAAAAAATGGATTTTAATGAATCGATTTGTGTCTAAGGATATTTTTAACATTTTATGAAAAAGATGGGAAAATATTAAACTGAGTATTAATGACCAAAATAATTTTTAATCTTTACCATAATGTAAAGAATATTAAAACAATGTTGAAAAAATCGATTTGACCAATTCTTATTTTTTTAAAAGAAAATGAAGAAAAAATTAGGTTATATATACGGTATAGGCCCTTCTTTTTGCCTACCAAGTAGTAAATGGTGTATTGGTTGGTGCGTCTAACATTAAAAGACCTCTTTATAAGAGGTTTCTAGTTCGAGGTAATTTTTTTTTTAACTCTTTTGAAGTCCAAAAAAATGAAGTCTTAAAAAAAAAAGTTGTTGGCGGTGGGATTCGAAACTCGTTTGGAATCCAAAAAAATGAAGTCTTAAAAAAAAAAAAAACAAAAAATCTTTTTTGAAGCCCAAAAAAATGAAGTCTTAAAAAAAACAGCTGCGGGCAACGAGATTTGAAGCGTAATTGAAATAAAACTTAATCGTCAGAGTCAACCAATAAACTATTTTAATATATCTTATGTGAATTTGATTTAGTATTCTATTTAAAGTTTAAAATACCACTTAATCACCAAAACTGGAAACGGGCACTAGTTAGTTTCGATCTAATCGGGCGGTTAGTGGTTAAATCAGCCGGTTTTGCAAACACTGGTCGTACATATACAATACAAAGAAAAAAAAGAATAAAAAACTAGGAGAATTGGGTGATTTTGGAGTTCCTCAAACTGGAATTGCCTACCTCCTGATCTGACTCAAAGAATTGGGTCACATCGGCGATTTTTAACCCATTGAATTTATGTTTGGGTGTGCTTTCTATAAGGTTGCAACCTTAAACAATCCAATTAAGGCGCTCCTCCAAATTTTATCTTTGGTGTAAAAAATTATTAGGATTATCTAAAAATCTATTTTCATATCTAATTATAAAATTTTAAACTCAAAAAATAGTTAAAATCAAGTAGATCTATGACATCTTGAAAATGGCCGATCTCGATAATGTGTTACAAGATGCACTATTTTTTAGACTCAATCTTCTTTTTGGGTCATATCCCTACATCTCGATATCAAGATGATCAATTAGAGGGTTTTTAACATTCAAACAACTCTTTTTAATGGATTTTTGTGGCACATCTTTAATTCTACATTTTAAATATGCAACCATAAGGTATTGATGATTTTAATACTAAAGCTCAATTTATTAACCCTAAATTTACTCAGCTCGATTCTTACTCTTGAATTATCAAAAGAGGGACATATTAAGAGGGACCCACTCATCCAATCGTAGATCTAATGATTGGATGATGGTGACCCTATGATTTATTTATTTTTAGTATTAACTCGTGACTCTTTTAATCATATTATTTGTTTTGTAATACAATATATTTTTTAGTGAGGGTATTTTTTTCATTAAGAGAGGTGTGACATCACCACATGAAGTATTAAATGTCACTAGTATGCTCTATATGGGTGATGTCACACCTATGTGAATGGTGTCACACCCCTCTTAATAACAAAAATATCATTACTAAAAAATAATTCATATACAAAATAAAAAAATATATATATAAGTATCTAAAATTAATTGAGTACATTTATACAATGCTCTATAACATAACCCTTAGGGTATTAGAAGATTGTGAACTTGCAATAGAAGCCTGTGACCAACGAACATGTAAACTACAAATGAATATGGTACTTTCCAAAAAATTTCACTAAGTATAGCAGTTTCTAAAGCAATTAAGACAACATTGCACAATAAAACCAGGGAAAGCATATTGGAAAAAGCCAAACAATATTATGCTCCGGCCAGTGTATACCTTTTAGTTACTCCCTTGGGTCAAAACCTCATCTATTATTAATTTTAGTACCTCATAATTTTGGGATGTAGCCTTCAGCCCATACCTAACCTCAATAATAAATAAAATAAGATAATATTTCCTAATTGCAACCTCTATGCATTTGTAATGAATAGAGACCACCCAATTTTTAGAGTATGAGAGGTAAGTGCTAAAAAAAACTCAAAATTCAAGTGTTTTTTTTTTTGAAAATAATCATGTAATGATTTTTTTAATCATGTAATGATTTTTTAAACGGTTCCCAAAATTTCAAATAGAAAAAATCCTCCCAAGTACGTCGTCTAACCTAAAGAGTAAATACACACTATACTCCGGCCCTTTCGCCCTTGGAGAAAAAGGTTCAATCTTCCACCCATTTTCTTCATATTTAAGAAGGGGGACAGCGTATCTACCCATTTCCTTCAAAAATGGGAACAAGAGGAGGGTCAAAATAAGGTCCCGACAATGTGCATACATTTTGATACCTTGCTCGGCCTTTTGGCTAATGGTTTATTACACATCAAGTTACAAATAAATTTTAAGAGATCAATGAAATTCATGCCACCATTGTCGAAAGAAATTGTTTTTCCACTGCCAAAATATCAACTATGGAAATCTCGGCTCCCTCCCTTTTTGTTCGAGGGTTGCAATCAAAATTGAATTGTATCCTCCTCCTTCAGCTCCACATTTGTTTCTCTCTATATCTATTGATTATTATCTATTTATTGTTATATATAGAGCGAGAGGAGGACCGCTCTTCTTCTCGCACCAAGTGTCTTTTTCGCTTCCTAATTTATCCTTCTTATTTTCTGATAATACCTATTTTGTAATTATCTTGTGTTAATTGAGGTTATTACTATTAAAATAAAGTGTGGTTTACTATTCGATAAAAAAATTTGTGGAGGTGCATTAATCTTGAGGTGCACTAATGAGGAGTGTTAAAGTAGTTACCATAACACAAATATTTATATTATAGACCTCCAATACCAATGTATAAGAAGAAATGTTTGCATGGAGAATTTTTTTATAAATATTTATAACCATTTATACTAACTTTAAAGTGTATACTAAACATAGAAGTTCTATCCTTTTATCAAGAGAGTCACTCACCGTTTGATCTTAGATCTGATGTCTCAAAGTATTTTATTTTTAGTTTTTTTTAATACAATTTTTCTGAATATGAAATTTGATACGTGCCATCTTCTCATTGGGGTGCACTTATAAAAAATATTAACAATAATTTTTTGATAAAAAATTGATGATCAAAATACACCTTGAAACTTTTAAGGGTATTTTAATCATTTTATTTTATTGAAAATATTTTTTTTATATTTTTCGTTAGTGCGAGCTTAATAGAGGAATGGACATCCAAAATTTGGTGTCAAAGTAGTTTATAGAAAACAAAAAAAAAAAAAAACAGTGTAGAGATGTGACATTGTGATTGGAGCAATCTTAGCCTTCCATTAAAAAATAGACGGTTGGATAAGGAGGAGGATAGAACTTCTATATTGTAGGGGGAATATAGAAAGCTTTCCCCAATACCAATGCATATGAAGAAATGTTTCCATGGAGAAATTTTTTATAAATATTAATAACTATTTATACTAACTTTAAAGTGTATGCTAAACATAGAAGTTCCTATCATCCAACCATCCATTTTTTATCAAGAGAGCCACTCACTGTTTGATCTTAGATCCGACGTCTCAAAGTATTTTATTTTTAGTTTTTGAATATGAAATTTGGCACGTGTCATCTTCTCATTGGGGCGCACTTATAGGAAAATATTAACAATAATTTTTTGACAAAAAATTAATGACCAAAATACCCCTTGAAACTTTTAGGGGTATTTTGGTCATTTTATTTTATTGAAAATATTTTTTTTATATTTTTCGTTAGTGCGAGTTTAATAGAGGAATGTAGTGCGAGTTTAATAGAGGAATGGACGTCCAAAATTTGGTGTCAAAATAGTTTATAGAAAAAATTTAAAAATAAAACAGTGTACATACATGACATTGTGGTTGGGGCAATCTTAGCCCTCCATTAAAAAATGGACGATTGGATAAAGGAGAGGATAGAACTTCTATGTTGTAGGGAGAATATAGAAAGGTTTCTCTTTATATTATAGACCTCCAATACCAATGTAGATGAAGAAATGTTTGCATAGAAAAAATTTTTATAAATATTTATAACCATTTATACCAACTTTAAAGTGTATGCCAAACATTCGCATGTTAAGCATTGCAACCGTATAAATGGAAGCATACCCATTTGTATGTTAATCATTTATTACAAAGTTAATCATTTATCAAAATGAGTATTAACAATATTGTTAATATTGATATTATTATGATTACTACTATTACTACTACTACCGCTCCTACTGATTTGTAGATGTTCTTATTTTTGGAGCTATTTTTGGTTGATATCATAACTTTTAGATAATTATAAAAACAAATGGTGAAACATTTTTATTAGAGGTTTATCAAAATAAAATTAATATAATTCTCCATTTATTATAATGACATTACCTATAGTTTCATTAGTAGTAAATAATATTATTGTGTAGTACTCTTAAAATTTTAACTAATTATTATTAATCTATTCCAATGTTATAATGACAATTCTATAAAGAAAAAAGTTTATATAAGGATGCTACCTTATAATGTAGAACTACGGATGCCTCCTAAAAAGTCATCAAAAAAGGTAGTTTTAATGTTGAAAACCCTTTGATTGATCATCTCGACATCAGGATGTATGACGATGAAAAATAAAAAGATTTTAAGTATCAGAAATAGTGTATTTTACAACATATTATCTACACTGTCCATTTTCAAGATTTTCATATGTTTATTGATCTACTTGATTTTAACCATTTTTGAAATTTAAAATTTTATAATAAGGTATAAAAATAGATTTTGAGATAATCCTAAGAACATTTTACATTAAAGTTATATACCATGATAAAATTTGAAGGTGCACCTAACACTTCCTATAAATAAATCCTCTTTTTCGCTCGCGGGAACAAGCATGTACTTTGCTCCATCGGTGCGTTAAAAAAGGGAAAGAAGAATAAGATTATATGCTCATGGGAGCTCTAGAGTTGCTTCCATAGGAAAAACACCATATTCATGAGGATTTGTGAACAATAAGATTATATACTCATGGGAGCAAATTGTAGAGTTGCTTCCCCAGAAAAAACACATATTCATGAGGATTTGCTAGATCTAGAATTTTGAAATCACTTTAAATTCACCAAGATGAGCATTTTCATATGAAAGAACAACAAAGAACCTCAACTTCCTAAACGCGTAGATCGAATCATCCAAAAATTAAATGGCTTATGTTCAATTATTAGGTATGAACCTCTCTAGGCAGATTTATAGTGTGAACTCTTTTTTTTAGGTTAGATGTGAACTAGTTTTTTAAGTCAGTATTGAAATTTCGACACCAAAATTATATTTTTCGATGAGCTTTTGGTGGTGTGTCTTAATTAGATTGTTTAAGGTTGAGATCTTATACAAACCACAACCTTTTTAAAAAATATGGCAATATCATATAAACTTTTTGTATATGATTAGATGTTTACTGCAAAGATTGGTGAGTTTTTTTTTTGCCATAATCCCTTCTTTTATATGTTCCTTTTTGTTCGGATTTTTTATTTTTATGTACTTTAATAAGCTTATTTAAAATTTTATGGTTTTTTTGTTTTATTTTACTTTTTAAATCTTTATTTTATTTTTCAAATTTTTATTTTTAAATTTTACTTGAGCCTTTTTGGCATAGGTGCAGTTGGCAGATGCATCTGTAGCTGTAGAGGTAAGGTGCACCTTCAAATTTTATCATGGTATAGAATTTTGATGTAAAATTTTCTTAGGATTATCTCAAAATCTATTTTATAACTAATTATAAAATTTTAAATTTAAAAATGGTTAAAATCAAGTAGAGCTATAAATATATGAAAATCTTGAAAATGGACAGTATAGATAAAGTGTTGTAAAATGCACTATTTATGAGACTAAAATCTTTTTATTTTTCATGGTTATACATCTCGATGTCGAGAAGATCCATCAAAGGGTTTTTCAACATTAAAACTACTTTTTCTGATGAATTTTTGAGGTGCATCCGTAGTTCTAAATTATAAGATTGTATCCTTATATAAACTTTTTCCTTTTGGCATTGTGTAGGACTGGGAAGAGTAACTCACATGGGCCTCGCCGGGCAAGCTCCTACACTTGTCTTGCCCGAGGGATCAAGTGAACAGTTTGCTCTGGGGGAGAAGCCTATGCCTCCCGTGGACACTTCTCTTTCCTCTAGTACAATGGCAGAGGAAGGTCACCATCTCAAGTGAAGTCTCCTTAAAGGTGCGAATCATCCGTTTTTCTTCCTGTGGGGTACCTCCTTTTCTGGTATGTGAGAAACATATTACAATTTTTTTTTTTGGAGCAAAGAGAAACACATTACAAATTGGTAAATAACAGATATATTATAATTTGGTCAATCATGCATGAATTTTAAAATAAGGTCCTAAGTTGAGAGATTTATAGAAAAATATTATTTTATTACTAGAATTAAAATAAAAATATGCCTTAGTATTTATGTTGGAGTCTCACTTTTTAAATCACATATTTATTTTATTTTTATTTTTTAGGATTGTTTACAATGAGACCATTTATTTTTGTTACAAAGAGGTCACAATTACTCCTAGCCATTAGATGTCAAATTGGATGGCTTGGTATGCATCACGATGTTTGAGAACTTTTTTTTGAACTTTGAGCCTAATCAAATTGACGGGTAGAAGTGATTGTAACATCCTTGTATCAAACATAAATAGTCTCTTTGTATGCTTTTCCTTATTTTTTTTATGCATGGGAGTAAGTTCAAAATGAGGGTGTCCATAATTTCACTAGAATGCATTTGTATAACATATAAATAATAATATTTAAAATAAAATGTGACCAAAATATCTCTAGTATAGATGTTTTTGTTATTTTATTTTCTCAAATATTTTATATTTTTCACAAGTGTGTGATGTAAATGTGTGGAGAATAAATATTAAAATATAATGCATGCTCACTTGAACATGAATATAAAATATAAGTTGTTATTTTTGAAGGGTGTGGTTTGTATAAGACTGAGGCCCTAAAACAAGGTGCACCTTTTTAAAAGTATTGTTTAAGTATCAGAACTCTTTGTGATGCCTCGAAAATTTGTTTTTATCTCTAACGGTAAAATTTAAAACTTAAAAAATGGTAAAAATCAAGCATATCTATGAACACTTGAAAATCTTGAAAATAGACGGTCCAAAAAATACATTACAAGATGCACTATTTCGAACACTTAAAATCTATTTTTTTTCATGTCCATATATCTTAAAGTCGAGATGATTGATTTGAGGATTTTTGGACATCGACACAACCTCTTCTAATAAAATTTTGAGGTGCACCTTAATTTAATTGTTTAGAGCCTCATGCTTATATAAACTTCTTTCTATTTTTAAATTCCAATAGTTAAATATTTTTTTTGAAAATTTTTTCCAATTAAATTGTTAAAAAGAGGATGAATATTCCATAGCTTTACATGGAATCACATTGTGTGCCATGGGCAGAGTTTTAATGAAATCTTTAGAAAGATGGAGACATTTGTCCTCCCTTCCCTATGGAGAGAGAGAGAGTATTCTCCTCTCTATTTCTAAATGGGTTAGGTCAATGACTAAACAAACTATTTTTTTTATTTAAAGGAGGAAAATATTTAAATAGAGTTGCAGGCCTATCAAAATAAGTAAAGTCTCAAATAAAAAATTATTGGATTTCAGCTCTAGGATTGAAAACCTTAAAATCGATAATCTCGACCATTATAGTTATAAAAAGGAAAAAAAAGATTTAAGGCCCTAAAAACACTCTATATTATTATATAGACCTTACATTTCACTCTAAAAAAAGAGTGTTCACATATCAAGATTTATATATTTTGTAAGCTTCAAATGAAAATTGTTTCAAAGCCACCATGGAATTTTTCGATGCCCAAAATGCTTTTTTGTACGAGGATTCGTGGTGAGGCTTTCATTTGCTTTCATAAAGTCTCTGCCTTTACTTACCGTAAAAAAAAAAAAAAAGAAGTCTCTGCCTTTACTGAAACTATATCCGTGTCGGATGGTATATACTGTAATTCCCCAGTGGACCAACAAGTAATGAGCGCATATACCATGCCATGCCGTGCTCCTGTAGGAGTATACTGTGAGATTAGTCCCTTAGGAAGAAGACTAACTTGGAAAGATCCTTATACTCCAAAATTTCGAGAATTACTTAAAGGGAAAAGTTTATTTAGAGCCGAGGCTCTAAAGAATAAAATTGGAGCCTACCACATAAATTTCATTGGAAAAGGTTGTTTTGATACTCAAATATCTTCAAATTGATCATCTCGACATCAAGATGTATGGACATGAAAAAAAATATATTTCAAGTTTTGGAAATAGTATATTTTGTAACGCATTTTTGGACCATCAATTTTTAAGATTTTCAAGTTTTCATAGATCTGTCGATCTACATTATTTTTCAAATTTTAAACTGTATAAATAAAGATGAAAATATGTTTTAAGGTTATCAGAAAGATTTTCAGCACTGAAACCACATTTCTCGATATTATTTGAAGGTAGGCTTTAATTTGATTGTTTAGAGCCCAGGTCCTATACAAATCACAACCTTACTAAAAAAATCACTAGATAATTACATTAAAATAAAATTTTAAAATTTGATTTTTTAAATAGTTAAATCTCGTCCTTCTAAAATTTGATGGTTTTATTCAATCTTGAGGCACTATTCAAGCCATAAAGAATACAAATTAATTTTTTATTGAGTATATAATATCGGTGTTGAAGATATTATATCCCAAAATTTAAAGTTCTAAACATACTTCTAAATTAGATTTTCCCTGAAGGGATCAATGGACAGCATACTCCCTCGGGAGGATGGAATATTTTGGCATAAAGAATTGCCTAGTCGATGCGGTGAAGACGAATTCAAACTTCCCTGTGTGTTTGTGAGGGCATATATGAGGACGCATAGGAGCCTGGTTTCTCTCTCTAAAGTCTTAACAAGCTTTTCTCTCTGCATTCTGCAACCAAATTTGAGAAAAATAATGGAGCACTCAATTAATGGAGGAGATTTGAGAGGAAATGAAAGAATAGAGATTTTGAAGCCTCGCATTGATAAGAGAGAATATAGGAGGATTGTTCTCTCCAACTGTTTAGAATGCTCCTTACCAGTGATCCAGACACTGACAAGGTCAATTTCCCACCATTAAATCCAATTTTATGAATTTTGTGTAATCTCTTCCCTATATCCATTTCCGCTCTGTATCTGTCTTTTTTTTCATCTTGAATTGTTTGATAAGTGCTCTGTCTTCCATTTTCCTCAGTTGTGCTGAAGTGTAGAAGTTCTTGTACAACTGTTTGAGATCTATTATGATGCCTTGTTTTAGAATTTAGCAAACATCTTGTGTGATTTATTTATACATAGGTTTTTGTCTATATTATTTGAAGTGTGATTTTTCCTTTACTAATGTGAAAATTGATACTGCACAAAGTTTGGGATTTTGTGCATTTGGTTGTATCTTGGTTACAATACTTTGATATTTGATGAAGTTATGATTCTATACATAGAGGTCAAGTGTTCGTTCATCTCCTGCCCTTATTAATATCTCAAGTTTCGTTTAAAGGTAATTTTTTTGACAATTGTACATGTGATTGACACAACTGAAATCAGAAGAAGAAATTTTTCTGAAGGGAATTTAATATTATCAAAGTGTTTTGGCTTTTTTATCCGTGTTCTTCTCTTGCATAAAGAATTCCTTTCTCTGTTGACGGTTGAAGTCTTTAGGAAATATTATTTGATGCTATGTCATATGATCCATATTTTTGGTTGTTAAACTGTACCGTTAAACTTATTTATCTTATCAGTCTGATGAATAATTTTGAGCAGTAACTTGTAATTTTGTTTTAATCTCTTGCTTTAAGTTTACACTTTACAGAAATATTAAGCGGTCTACATTCCACTGATGCGTCCTATCTCCTTTGGGTATAGCTGATTGCTTGTTTGGTGATGTAGTGTGCTGCTGCAATGGATGTTAATGTAGGATCATTTAGTGATCCTGAGGGTCTTGAAGGCTTGGCTCACTTTCTTGGTAAGTGACAGTACGAGCTCAATAATTATTGTAGTTTAGAGCACTTTCACATGTTTAAAGATTTTGCTGTGATTTCCCCTTTAGGATGTTATTTTTCCATCGCTAGCTACCTTTCATTGAGATTCGATTCAAACTTTGTAGCATTGAGTAGTTTGCTTCGAAGGGAATGTTTCTTTGTTATTGCTTCTTGGACATGATAGCAGTCTCCCTGATTGGATGGCTGTATAGGTGTTGCCCTGTGAAATTCCTGATTTCCTTCTTGGTTGTTCAAGGTTTCTATGGTAATGAATTGAGCAAAATAATTTTGGATATCCTGAAACCAAATTAATGAACCTATATTTAATGATCATGGCTGTGATTCTATGCATTTGGGGATCTGGATTTTGCATGGAAAAGGATGGTAAAGACACATAAAATCCTTAATGATGATGGTTTTGACATCAACTAAGACATAACATTATTGTAGTATCAATATAATTATTGTTCATGAGGGTGTCACTGATTTAGAGAAATAATGACTTGAATATTTCTTATATGTTAGGTCTTTTTATGTTATTCCTCATTTAGTTTAATGGTAAATTGCTCATTTGGGTGAAGATTTATCTTTGCTGCAAGAAAGCTTTGAACTCATCTCAACTGTGCAGAGCATGGGGGTATATGATGGACTTGTGGTATCTATAACATCTAAACATATTGCATTTATTAGCAATTATCTTATGAACTGGCACATTACTATGTGCATGTGGTATAACGGAATTTCTATTTTCACTGTATTGTTGTCTCAAATATGGACTGAGCTGTCATAACTAATGTAATTCTGGATGATTGTTTTTCTTGGACTTTATTATGATTAAATTGGTTACTTTATAAGATCTATATTGACTGTACGACTCTACAGAGTCATCAGTGTCACATTGATGGGTTGGATGGTGATGATGGGGAAGTGGGCCGCGGTGATTGTTTTTCTTGGACTTTATATGATTAAATTGGTTGCTTTATAAGATCCATATTGACTGTACGACTGTACAGAGTCATCAGTGTCACATTGATGGGGGATGGTGACGATGGGGAAGTGGGCCATTAACCTCATCCTCAATACAAGAGAATGGTCAACTGTCCCACAATCATCATTCAACACATTGATGTGATGGTGATAACCCAATAGACATACTGTTGAAATATATTTGGGTCATAGTATACAAACCATTTTTAATATGTGCTGCTTTTCTAAATAGGGCCTTTGAAACATGATGTTGATCTATACGATTTTTGTTTTTTTTCCTTTCAGAGCATATGTTGTTTTATGCAAGTAAGAAATATCCATTGGAGGACAGCTATATGAAATACATAACAGAGGTATCCGTTGATATTCCTTCATAAGAGTGTCGAGTTTTCCCTCTTGAATTATTCTATGGTGATTGTTCCATTTTTTTAAATGAATCATGGTTTCTTTGGTGAAATTTATCTTGCATGCTTTAGAAACCGGATCTCTCTCTCTCTCTCTACCTGTCTCTCTTCACCCCACTCTATCTCTTTCCCTTTCTCTCTCTCATTATTTTGGCGCGCTCTTGTGCATTATCTGAAAAGCAACTTGGCATCCTATACTTCAGCATGGCATCAACAAATTCAATTGTATAATGTGGCTGTTTTCTGAGAAAGTTAGTGAAGCATCTCCCTTATGTCCCATGTGCCTAGTGGACTTATTTTTCAACCTCACTCTCCCTTGGCTTCTGTATTAGCTTTTTAAACTCATACATGAGTTGTACTAGTTTTGTGAAAGAAAGGTTTCCTATAAGTAATGATAACTTGTAGCCAGTGTGTCGGGAGTTGCCTTGACCAGGGGACTTGCCCCTTGGCCTAGGTGAGTTGCTCTGCTGAGTCCTCAAAGGACTCGGTCGAGTCCAGTACTAGGCCTTTTGGCCCTTAAAAAAATAATTTTTTTTTTGAAAAACTAAAAAAACTTGTAGAAAAAGTAAATTGAATCCTAAAACAACTTTAAAAGCTGAAAACAAGCTTAAAAATGTATGGAAAGATGGATTAAAAAAAAAATAGATTTATGGTTTCGGACATTTTAAAAATTCTAAACGAGAAGAAAAAAATAAAAATATTGATTATGGAAAAAAAAACACTCACCAATCTTTGCCAAATACATCTCAATCATATACAAAAAGATTATAAAACAATCCCACATTTTAAATTTTTTTTTAGAATTTCTTTTTTATATTCCTGAGTTGTTTACCCGACTGGGAGAAATTCAGCCTTACTCGAAACTTGCCCGAGTCTAAATCGACTCAGGTGATTCATAGTGAAAGGTGTGGCTATGTGGAACTCAAGACATTGAATTCAAAAAAATTTAATACCTTGAGTTCCACATAGCCACACCTTTCATTGGTATAAGAGCCATCCATTCCAAAAATCAGCCATCATGATTTTGGGTGGATGAATTAGGAACCTTATCCCCTTACACTTTGACCCAATCCACTCTTATTTAAAATAAAACCAATCAAATTTAAACTTTATCCTTTTTAAATTTGAAATCAAACTCAAATATTTTCTAGATAAATCTAATCTAGATTTCCCACAGGAAACCACATCTCATTAGATATCTCATGTTAGTTTAAAATTAATTTAAACTAAAACAAAATTTTGGGGCGTGACTACTTCTTCTCAAAAGTGGCTTGGGGTAATATGCCACAAAAAGTAGCGTCGCATTTTTCACTTTTAATTTATCAAAAATTGGGTGCCCCTACTTCCCTTAAAATGGCGTGCCACTATTTTGCTAAAATAGTGACATGCCCCCAACCCCTTTCTTCCTAAGAAGGTGGAATGCCATCTTTTTAAAGTATTTTAAACAATATAAAATATTAAAAGAGGGTGTGCCCCTCTTGTTCCATAAATAATGGTGTGCCACTATTATGCTTTACAAAAATAGGGTGTGATCCCTAGGGTGCACGTGGTCCCATATGTGGGGTTGGATTGTTGGTCCTACATGTGTTATTTAAAGTTATGAAATTTTCAGAAATACCTTTTTATGAAAATATATAGCAGAAATATTTTTAGAACTCTAAAATATACGAAAATAAAATATACTAGGAGTGGACTTGTACCAATGGGTCAAAATAAGCGACACTAAGGGCATTCCACTCATCCTAGAAAACATGATCCACAACTGTTCTCTTATCCAACGCAATAAAGTCCCATGACCCACAGTCTTTTTGCAGGGGCTCATGATTGGCTTGTCAAAGTTGGATAATAAAACAGTGGTACTATGTTCCTGGAATGTGGATTACAGTTCCCATCTTTAAGAGTAACTCTAGCACTTGTCACTACAGTGCAAAAGGAGGTTCTCTCATTGTACATATACACGTGTCCCTCTAAAGGTGTGCTTCCTATGCAGTTGTCATGTGTACATGCGGTACAGAAGTTTGTTGATTTTGACCCTTGCTCTCACAGGCCTACAACCTCACATAGGAGATCACATAGTTCTCCTGGCCTACAAACATGATCCTTGGGTATCTATTCGACCTTAACAAGGGATGGCCCATTGCAAACTTTTTTCGGTAGTGCCACATACCTAGGGTTATAAACGGCCCAACCCATGGTCAATCACAATACACACTCCATTGAAGTGCATATTCCACTATATATAAGCTCTCTAGGCCTTTAAAAGCCACAAAACCCAACACACGGTACACTGCTTGTAGCCTTTGTTCTTGACAAAAATTTGGACAATGATCTCTATAATGCTAGCATTTTTTTTTTTTTATTCAAGCTGTTTTGTTGGTAGAAATGCCATGGATAGCACAATTTGATGTTTTATTAATCACAGTCTGGTTTTAAATAATCAGCGTGATCCTATGGTTTGTTTTATTTCTTTACCTCATTACGAGATAATAGTTGCATTGATATATACATTCCTTTTGTAGTGAACTAAAGTCTGTTCTCTTTGTCCTTGTTATATTTTTTTTCTCATATTCTTTAGTGTTAATAATTTGGATCTATTGCTTTTTGACTTGAGAGGTGTTCAGCATGGGGGCCACGCAAATGCTTTCACTGCTTCTAAGCACACAAATTTTCAATTTGATGTTAATTGTGATTATTTTGAGGAGGCGTTGGATAGGTATGTTATTGTTTGACTATTCTGTAATTTCTCTAGGTGCTTTTTGCATCAATTGATGTTGCTTCAGTTTTTTCCTTTTATTTTGTTTTCTTATATTATTGTCATATTTTTGTTTATTTTTGTATTAGGATGAGTGATTTCAGATTTGCTCAGTTCTTTATCAATCCCTTGATGTCTCCTGATGCAATGATGAGGGAGATTAAAGCTGTTGACTCTGGTACATATTGCAACTTTTGATTTGATAATTACATTACTTATTCAGAAATTCAGATGCTGTTGACGTATCTCTGAGTTGCATGTATTTTTCTGAGTTTGGCTTTTCTTTATTCTGAGAATAAAAACAATCTGTTATCAGATTCTTGGCGAATGTATCAGGTCACTATTTCTTCATTTACTTTCTATATGAACATTCTGTGTATTATTTGATGTATAGTTGTTTTGGATGGTGTTTTTTTGTGTTTCATTAGACAGTGAATACTAACCTTTAGAAAGTGCAGATTAACCTTAGTGAAAAGGAAAATGCCCTTAAAAATCTAATTTTTAGTTTTAATGCAGAGCTCTTGAACATTGAATTGGCCTCATAATTATTGAATAGTAATTCTGGAGGAGTAGGCAGGAATTTTGAATTTGTTCCAAGTTATTGGTTAAATGAAATGTTTGATATTATTGAAATTATCATTTTGGCTTTCGATGCAATCACAAGTTGGGAAATGTTTGTGGAAGCAAAATAAGCTTTTTGTGCTTGTTTGGAAGACTCTTGTTCTAGATATGCAATCTTGGAGTATCAATCACCATAGTCTTGGCCAATGTTAAAAAAATTGACTCGGCCAAGGTACTTGGGACTTGTCTGAGGCGAGTAACTCGGGCGAGTCCAAGTAACTCCCTCGAGTCCAGCTCATTTTTTTTAAAAGAAAAAGAAGAAAAATAATGGTTATATATATTATAAGTGCCTCTTTTATCAACAACATAAGGAATGGTGTGCTGGTTAGCGCTTTTTATTGTAAAGGACCTCTTTATAAGAGGTTTAGAGCTTGATTCTCGGGCAACTTTTTTTTTCTAACCAACGAAATGATGTGTTAAAAAAAAGATGACGTTTCAATGAAATGATGTATTTAAAAAGGGTGACGGGCGGTAATCGAACCTTGATTGGGGTAAAGTTCAATTGTTAGAGCTAACCACTAAACCGTTCTATCATATATGTTGTGAATTTGCAGCAATATTATACTTAACGTTTGAAAATATTGTGTACACCTAACTCACCTCGCCCATAGGCTGAGGCCAAGTTACTTGGCCAAGTCCGAGTTGCCTCTGTCGAGTTTTAGAACGTTTGTCTTGGCTGTCGGGTCAAGCAAAAACACATGGATTTAGAAGTGGATGCTGGTGACTGGATGAAGTTGTAAATGACTTATTGCTAAGATTGTAGGAATGCCTAACAAAAGTGTAGGCCAGGTCTATTGAATCATGTCCATTAGAAAATATTTGATTTGCCTTTTGAGGATCCTTATATTATTCTATCTTTGGTTGAAACTATTATGGGTCGCTATTTTGTTCGTTTACTCTTTTGTGCTTAGTTTACCTTATGAAGGATTTATGATTTGTTGTTTTTGCTGGTGATGATATATTTGCCTAGTATGTTGTTTCAGCTACAAAAGCATGTAAGTGCTAAAGACCATCCTTATCACAAATTCAGCACTGGTGAGTAACTAATGCTCCTTCTCACTTTTTTGGTTCTTAACGACTGTATTTGGAAGTTAATGATTATGTTCTGATTAATCCTCTAACTCTAAGTTCATTATATTTTTAAGTTTGTAAGAACTCTGCAAGCCCTCATTCAACTTAGTGCACTAGTGCTGTGATGCATGGTTATGTGGCTTTGTACACAATTAAGACATTACTTTTTGGTTATTTCGTGTATGTTTTTAACATATCCAGCATAGATATAATATTCATTTTGAAGTATAAGTTAAAAAAAATAAAGAAAAGAATTGGAATAAGGAAAAAAAAGAAGAAAGTAGAGACCCTAGAGAGAGAGAGAGAGAGGAAGAGATTTACAGTTAGAAGAGAGAGACAGTAAGGAGGAGAGAGTTGAGGAGAAATGAATGAGGAGGCAGACATGTTGGGGTTCCCCACCCCACACACCCCTCTTATTATTATTTAAGATGATAATTTATAAAAATTTGATAACTGCCCCTTAGGTATGGGGAAAGGATGTATAAGTATTTACTGACTTAAAAACAAAAGATTTTGACATTTACAACACTCCCCCTCAAGCTCAATGATGGCCAACTTGCTTAAGATCTTTTGCATTTGAGGTTTCCCAATACCTTGGTAAGAGTATTGGCAGGCTGATCTTTTGTTTTAACATATAGAAGGCGTATTTCTCTGGTAGCAACTCTTTCTTGAATAAAATGTCGATCTACGTCTCTTGGTTCTATCGTGCTAGACTGGATTGTAGTTATATTGGTAGCTGCCTTATTATCACAATAAGATAGGATGCATTGAGCATAACGTCATACCAAAATTTCTTGGGAACATTCATGCTCAAGACAACAGCATGCCAAACCTCCAAATGATCTCTATTATTCCTTTCAGCCATACCATTTTTTTGTGGTGTGTATAAATAGGGATTTTGATAATCTATGATTCTATCCCATGTTCTTCTAAAGAAGACAGCAACTCTCTATTACGGTACTCTCTGCCTTGAAAAGATGGAAGCACCTTGGTTTTGGCTTTAAACTGAGTACGAATGTTCTTACGAAAGACCTTGAAGATATTATGAACTTCATCTTTGACACCATACATCAAAATGGACAATAGGAAAAGGAACATTGCTTTTATTGGTAATGGGTAAAAAGAGTTTCTACAATGTTTTGACAATTCACTCACTTCGCATTGTAGGATGAATAGAGGGTGTGTGTAATTTTTGGGGTCACACAAATGCCACAAACATGGTTTTCTAGAAGTGTGGTTTCATTATATGATAATGCCATGGTGACATGAAATCCCTCCGCTATATATATATGTGTGTGTGTGTGTGTGTGTGTATGTATGTGTGTGTCTGTGTGTGTGTGTGTGTGTGTGTGTGTGTGACCATGATGAATCATAATCCAATGAACCTTGATTTTATGTAGTGAATATCTTTCCAAGTGTTTTGGAGGGTTTTACACCATCCATGCAATGAAATTTTTTATCACCATGCATTAGCATGATGGGATTAATTTAAGTGTAGAAAAAGTTTGTTTGTTCCATGCTTTTAAATCTTGATCTCTTCTTTATATAGAAGTATTGGTATGTTGTCTTAGCACCTAACAGTTTACATTTTATTTTTCGCAATTGCACCCTTAGGACTACCTAAACTTGTGTTCATCATTGTCTTTGCATCCTAATGACTACCCAAACTTGTTGGTTGATAACCATTTCAACATAGACATAATCCAAATTTGTTGTTTGATATCCATTTCAATATAAACATTCAGCTCTACTACCCATTTTTATATCAATGCATTACTTTTATTTCTGCAGATTGTGTATATTGGTTATAATCATAAAATGAGGATCTTGTTAGATACAATTATAACAAAGGTTGTTGATTTCAAGGTGAAACGGGACAGATTTTCTGTAATAACGGTGAGTTGCTTAAACCATTTAAAATTCCTCATCAGGAAAGCATATGCAAGTTTCTGTGACTATGGCGGTTTGGCCTTCCATTAGTTGAATCTTATTGACATCATTACATTCTGCTTATTTTTTGTCCGATATGAACTTATTAATGAGGTTGTTATTTTTTCATACTTGCATAATCGTCCTAGGCTATTCTTAAGTTGGAATAGTCTAACAATTCCAGCCGAGATGGAAAAGGATATGTTCACCAGTCCTGCTGCTTTCCCTCTTGCTTACCATTAGTTTGTCTAGTGTCTTTTGGTTGGGGTTGGAAGGTAATTTGTGATCACTGGGGAGATGTTCTCCTTAGAGTTTTAAGAGTGGAGGGCACTTGTGGAGTCCCATCTAGGATGGGTTTGTGAAGGGAAGGTACTGCCAAGTGCCTGTGCTGCATGGGCTGGAACATGGTTTTGTTTCATGGGCTGCTGCCTGCTGCCCTTTCCCTGCCAGGACACAAGACAACAGTAATGATGATACTGCCATTTCTTCTATGCACCTTGCCCACCATCTTCTTTGTGACTGCATGGAACGAGAATACATCAATAGGCTTTTCGGTTATCTCGATATATTGGGCTGCATGGTTTGGAAATGTCAAAATTAATTTTCCAAGTCTTGAATCTGTTACCCTAAAAGAATATGGTACCACACTTGGAATTAGTCGGGGACTCAAGATTCACCAAACCTGGTGGAGCAGGAGATCTGAAGCTAGTTTTCTAATGAGTGATCTTGTAAAGAAATGTGGGGATTATGTGTTCTGGATAGACCATTTAGAGATTGGGTGTGGAGAACTTATTTTTGAACTTAGACTATGATCCTACACTACAGAACTTAAAAATTCCCTGTTCAGGAAAATAACACATTTGCCAAATGGATTTGTAGCTTGACCTGTGCAGGTAACACTGGTATGTGTTTTGGTCTTCGTGTTTTTTTCTTCCCATTTATTATTTTGATTTGTGGTGTTTCTTCCACAATTACTGATTTTCATACCTAGCTTCGGCTGTCTAAGGGTTCTGAGCTATCAAAGTGGAGTGAAATCCTTCAGGTCTAACTTCAGTTATCTTGAGTTTGTTGGCTTCTGGCTTAAGAGGAAATCATAGCTCTGCCATATCAGAATATGCTTATAGACAAGTATATAAGTCCAGTATAAAATTTACTTGGTAAATTTCCTGCTCTCTTCAAGTATTTCTTGATCCATGACTTGTGTCCTCAAATATAAAGTGGCTTTTTGAAAGCCAAATTCTATATCTGTTGCCTGAAATGTACCTGTATGAGTTATATGGTTCTTGAAAATGGCCATTGATGCCAACCTGTAACATCAAATAGTAATTCTGAATCTGCATTTGGAATTCACTGACAAGAATTGTCCCTCATGCATTGTTAAAATTTATCTTCTTCAGGAGACCGTAATAAAGGAGTATCAAAATTTCAAATTTAAGCAACCTTATCAACAGGCAAATTATTACTGCTCATTGATATTAGAGGATCAGTCCTGGCCTTGGAATGAGGCTCTTGAGGCACTTTCACATCTTGAGGCAGATTCTCTTGCCAAATTTATTCCATGCATACTTTCAAGGGTATTCTTTGAGTGTTACACAACAGGTTTGACCATAACTTGATCTTCTCTGGAATCATACCATTTTTGTATTACACATCATCTTATCATTTGTATAACCTTGTGAACCATTGCAGGAAATATTTCATCAAATGAAGCTGACTCTTTGGTGCAGCATATTGAAGATGTTATGTTTGGTGGTACCCAGCCTATCTGCAAGCCTCTTTACCCTTCTCAGCACTTGACAAACAGAATTCTCAAACTGGAATCAGGTGTAAATTATTTCTACCCTGTTCAGGGCCCAAACCAGCAGGATGACAATTCGGCGCTGCTTTACTACATTCAGGTACTCGTTTACCATTTTATATCAAGAATGTCATGGCCTTATCATTAGCAGATACTATGACATTAGTATTCTCCATATCATCTGAGTTCCTTTATGCTTGACTTTACTTGGCACTCTGTGAATCTTATTTATATAGTAGCTGTCTTCTGCAATATGTAGCTATGATAGATACCTGCTTAGCAAGAAGTGTTTGTCTCTCTGGATGGATATTGATAGCAAAACTAACCTATGGATTGAATGGTGTTGCTGCATTGATCTGGTATGACAACTATAGCATGAGCTATTTCAGGACTGCACAAACCAATACAGTTAAGCTAATGTTGGAAACCTAGAACGCACGAAACAATTTATTAGTAATCACGCACACTTCTTTTGCATTTTATGCGTCTCTTTTCTGGTTATACGGTTCATAAGGAAAAGTTTCCTGTGATCCCCATGGTCAGTATAACAGCATGGCCATGAGGGTTATGCCATCCAAACAATATTGAATGGTGATGGAGGGAGAGTGAAATGTACAATTTAATCGATAATATGCTTGGTGACATCCCAACTATTGTTTAGAAGATGAAAGAAAAAATTGAAATATCTTGTGAAACCTAACTGCTGCTTATTGGAATTCCTCAAGGTTGGTCAAGATGATTTTAGGTTGAACGTGAAACTCCAGCTTTTTGTTCTCATTGCAAAGCAGCCTACTTTTCATCAGCTTCGATCTGTAGAGCAACTTGGATACATCACATTTTTAACAAAAAGGTTTGAGCATGTTTCATTTACCCAACTCCTTTGTAGGTTTAATCAAATCCCTTTCCAGCTGAATAGCATCAATATACAGGAATGATTCGGGAATACAAGGAGTGCAGTTTATTGTTCAATCTACAGTGAAGGTAATTGAGGGGTACTTTCTCTTTTTGCTAAAGTATCTGCGGACTATCGTCCCATTAAAAGACTCAAATATGTTTATGACAGGACCCGGCCCAGCTTGACGAGAGAGTACAGGCGTTTCTCAATATGTTTGAGAGTAAGCTTCATACAATGTCAGATGATGAATTACATGTAAGTTCTTGTACTTAATGTGGCCTTCTCTTTTCATTTCATTATTTGCAGGGCATGAATCATATAAGCTCCACTCAAGGCCTACTTTAGCTCAAAATTTTTCGGTCATTATTGTATAAATTTGACTTGATTAGTCTGTTGGCCAATCTTGAGTGCTCCAAGTTTTGCATCTGGATTGAAGTTCTGTTACAATCAGAAAAGCTACTAAGGAGCTTCTCTTCTGTTTTATCATGGATGCATGTCAAAACATGGACATTGGATAGCAAAATCTGTTTTCGATGGAGTAATAAAGATTTATACTGCATTCCATGATGTTTGTAGCTGTTTATAGCGACAGACATTTGTGTAATTCTTCTAGATATGACGATATATTAATTAAAGATTATTATAAGGGGAAGCTCTTTAACAAACCATCGGCCTGTGGGAGCTGTCCATTTGGGGTCATCATTGTCCAATGAAGTGGATGGTGATTGAGATACAGGTAGGGACCTACATCTACCGTTACGGTCTGTCCTGTTCTGGTGTGTCCTCTGTTTCTCCATCGCTATCAACATATCATTTGAAGCTGAGAACCCCAAAGTTCTTATAGTGTTTGATAGATGATCGTGTAGTATAAAATTTATGAATATGCATATATAAATTCTGTTGCCCATGCACTTTGTTCCTAATACCCCCTTCAATTAGTTTTAGCTGGCCATGGCTGATTTTGGAGATATATTTTCAATTAGAGAGGTGGTTTCACGTGGAGATATCTGTTTGAAAGGAAAATTTATTCTAAGAAGTAAGATGATATACCATTCAATAAGTGAAACTCCTTCCTAATAAGTAAGGGATATCGATTGTCAAGTCTGTTTTGCCAGCATTGTCACACTCAGCTTTGAATGATAGCTGGATTTGCTAATATCTATGCCTTAAAG
The DNA here is from genome assembly GCF_054954075.1 of Amborella trichopoda. Taxonomy (NCBI): domain Eukaryota; kingdom Viridiplantae; phylum Streptophyta; class Magnoliopsida; order Amborellales; family Amborellaceae; genus Amborella; species Amborella trichopoda. Next base: position 52,513,865 of record NC_142337.1, read on the forward strand.
ATTTCTGCCTTCAGACATCGAAACAATGCATTTCTCATAAAAAAAAGAAACAATGCTCTGCAGATTAGTCTTTATATATGTCTAGTAACATTGCATGGATTTTTGCAGTATCTGCAGAAATGACAATGTGGTGAGTAGTGACACCTGTCAAGTTCGTGGTTTAAAAAAGGTGCTAGTTATGTGGCAATAACTAGCTTTGAGTGTTTTAATCTAATTTACAATATTAACATCTATTTTGCACGAGAGACCAAAATATGTACAATTTAAATATGTGCAAAGGTGTGGTTTGCATGAGGTTGCAACCTTAACAATCAAGTAAGGTGCACCTCCAAACTGTCATGAGATGCAATTTTGGTGTTGAAGATTCTTAGGATGGTGTGAGAGTTTATTTTTATATCTAATTATAAATTTCAAACTCAAAAAATGATTCAAATCAAGCAGATCTATAAATGCACAAAAATCTTGAAAATGGCCGGTCCGGATAATGTGTTACAACATGTACTATTTTTAAGACTTGAAATCTCTTTTTATCTCTATATCTATACATCTTGCTGTTGAAATAATCAACTAAATGTTTTTCCAACATCAAAGCAACATTTTCTGAAGGATTTTAGAGGTGCACCTTAATTCTTACATTTTAAGGTGTCAACCTTATATAAACTTTTCCTTATATATATATATATATATATATATATATATATATATATATACATATATGCATACATACATACATACATACATACACATATCTCTTCTAATTGTACTAGTCAAAGTTCAATGGGTGCTCCCTCTCTGATGGCTGCTAGGATGTTTTATTCTGCACACTAGATTTCCCCTGTAAGACATTAAGATGTTCAGATGTTAGTTTGTGTACACACTGCTTTCATTTTGCATTTTGAAATTGACACCCTATTATATGAAGTTTGAAACTTTGAAAGTTCGATGTTTCTGCAAGGTTCTTATGTAATTCTTGATCCCCAGAGCAACAAAGGCACACTGATCGACATGAAGCTTGAGAAACACAAGAACTTGAGAGAGGAATCAGCATTTTTCTGGACACAGATTGAGGATGGAACTCTCAAATTTGATAGGACAGAATCTGAGGTATGCTAGTTGTAAATGTAATATGATGAGTTTCAGCTTCTTTTAGGAAGGTGCCCCAATTAGAACTTGGAACACTTGCATGAACTTGCAGGTGGTCCAGAAACTTGGAACCTCAAGATGGTCACTTGGACCAGTTGTAATTTTTCTTAAATTACTATTTAATCCCAATCTTATGCTTAAACTAGCAAACAAGCAAGTGTATTTTAATAAAGGGAACATATAGCATGCTCCCCTAGGAGCATACTGTACAACAACCTCATCAAGGAAAATAGATACCTAGGAAGATTTTTTGATCCAAAATTTTGGGATCCATCTAAGCATCACTCGATTATTATTTTGAAGAAAAAAAAAAATAGATTTTGAGCTCTTCTACATAGATATTTCCCAGCAAATATTGGAAAGTTGTCCAATCTTGGGATGCCAATTTTTTTTTTTAGGTGCACAGAGAGTGTGAATTAATTTTATTTTATTTCCCTTGAGGTCGTCACTGGTTTAGAGATTACATTCCAAAAATTTGGGATCCACAAAATATTCCTCACTTGAGTTTTTGCCCGAGGAACAAGTGGACAGTATGCTCCAAGAGGAGCATGAAATCTTTTCACTTAAAACATGCATTGAATATGCAGAATATGCATTTAACATTGTTCTCCCCTTTTATATATTTTGAATACCATATAAAGATCTGGGGGTAAGTTGTCATTTGAAATAGATTGCACTTCATGTATTTTGCTAATTTATAACGAACTATGTAAAGAAGGGTGCAGTTTGTATAGAGCCTAGGCTCTAAACAATCAAATTTGAGCATACCTTCAAGTGGTGTTAAGAAATGTGGTTTCAATACTGGAGATCTTTGTGATAGCCTTAACTATATTTTTTATCTTTATTTATAAAGTTTAAAGCTCCAAAAATAGTGTAGATCGATAGATATATGAAAACTTGAAAATCTTGAAAATTGAAGGTCCAAAAATATGTTACAAAATACACTATTTAAAAAACTTGAAATTCATTTTTTTCTCATGTTCATGCGTCTTGATGTTGAGATGTTCAATTTGAGGATATTTGGGCATCAAAACAACCTCTTCTAATGAAATTTTGAAGGTAGGCTCTAATTTGATTGTTTAGAGCCTCAGCTCTATATAAACATTTCCCTTTAAAGAATTTTGATTTCTTTGACACAAGTGAGAATCCAAGTATCTAGACCATTTGAATGAAAATATGGAGGTTTTCTTGGTAACGGGCGTTTTCCCTTCTATTCTAAGTTTTTCTAGATGAGTCACTTCCATTGAAGAAAGCAAATATCAAAATTTTGGCATCATCGGTTTTAAGGATGTGGTTTTTATAGAGCCTAGGCTCTAAACAATCAAATTAGATCGTACCTTCAAATAGTGTTGAGAAATGTAGTTTCAACACTAGAAATCTTTGTTATAGCCTTAAAATATATATTATATTTATTTATAAAGTTTAAAGCTTAAAAAATAATGTAAATTGACCGATCTATGAACACTTGAAAATATTTAAAATTGAAGGTCCAAAAATGCGTTACAAAATACACTATTTGCAAAACTTAAAATTTATTTATATTCTCATATCCATGCATCTTGATGTTCAATTTGAAGTATTTGGGCATCAAAACAACATTTTCCAGTAAAAGTTTTGAGAGAGGCTCAAATTTGATTGTTTAGAGCCTCAGCGCTATATAAACTTTTCCCCTGTTTAAACAGGTTGCTGCTCTTAGAGAACTGACAAAGAAGGACGTGATTGAATTTTTCAACAATTATATCAAAATCGGTGCTCCACTGAAGAAGAAGCTGAGTTTGCAGGTTTATGGAGGATTGCATTCTTCAGAGTATGAAGCCGTGAAACGGAATGAAAACAATTGCCATTCAATATGTATTGATGACATTTTGTCATTTAGAGGATCACAGCCTCTATATGGTTCTTATGAGGGATCTAATGAAGCTTTGAATGCTATTTGCATTTTCTGGTCTCGAGAAACATATTTACTTTTGCTCCCAAACGACTAATTAATGGCCGTTCCGTCAAGTTATATGAAAATACAGAAATTGATGATTTTCTCCTGGTTCAGCATGGTTGACGCTCTCTATCTCTCTCTCCTTGCGTCCTTTGGCGCCTTTGCACATTGATTTGGATATGATAGGTGCCATATGGTTTGTATTGTGCATGCCACACTTACATAAGCTAGCGAACCGGTGCGGTGCTCACAAGTTGAACTGGGTTGTAGTTCGACCCTTGAAGGGTAACATGTAAAGGTCGAACTGGTGCTCAAGGTGACCTTGGGGGCATCAAATTTCTTCCAATTTAGTTTGATCCTACAGGTATCGAGTTAAGAGATTATTAACTCCTAAAGGGTCGAACCGGGCTATTTTAGGAAATTTTAAAAATTGGCAAAATCAAGGAACTTTGAGTAAAATCATAGTTACTTTCGGACCATTTTTAATTTGGAAAAGGAATGAGATCCTTATGAATTTCACAAAACAAAAATTAAGAGGGGATTTTTCTAAAATGATAATTTAGGGGGACATAAGAATGAATTCCTCACTCTTTTCCGCTAATTTTAGGATGATGATGGCTTTTACTTGAGCATTGTTCCTAAAGATAGCCAGAAATTTGCTGTGGTGGCTTGTCCATTGCCAGGTTAATTTAGGGTAAAAAGAATGGTGTTTACCATGTAAAATGCTTATAGGTTCTAAATTAGCCTTGGTTGACAGATTAAGTTCCACAAAACTAAATAGTCCAGTACTTCTAGGCTCCCAAAATTAGAGTTGTCTTGCCATGATCGATCATGAGTTTCTTATTATTTGGAGTTCGAAGAACACACTTTGAATACAACCATGCATACAAATACAAATATGATATAAACATAGGTGCACAACATTTAGAAGCCCTCGGAAAAGGCATCAGGAGCTAATGGGTCGTTTGGGTTCTTGGATATACAAATCTTAGAATTGTCTCAATACTTGGTTTTGCATATTCTATTCTCTTGTAATACATGACAAATAAAAAAAAAAATGAATAAGTTATCAATAATATAACAAATAAATTAGACGGTTTGGATCATATATTCAATATTTTATAGGTCAAAGTATGATTCTCTCCCTCTCTACGTACATGACCCATGATAAGTTATTCTAAGATTGCATCATATTGAAAACACTACATCTCATTAGATAATGAAGAAGTTAAAACGTTACAAAAGCATTAGACGGTTATAATCATATTTTCTTAACTTTTTATAGGTTGAATTATGTTTATCTCTCTCTTCCCCTACACCTATACAACCCACAATAAGTTGTTCCCAAATTGCATCATATTCATAACATTGCATCTCAGTAGATAATGAAAAAGTTTAATACAAAATTCCCATGAAATCCAAAATTACACTTCGCATAGCTCATGATTTTACGCTTATCATAATAAAATTAAACTGTTCCATAGGCTGCACTGTGCCATGTCCTTAACGATAACTTGATCCATGAGCTGCTTAAGAAGTAAAACAAGGCCGAACGACTTCCCTTCAGCTCCATTAGCTTATGAACATTCAATAGTTTTCCTAATATGTGAGTTTTTTAAAGTAAAACTTACACCCATATTTAAAATTACCTGAACATATTCCTCCCAACTAAGATCAATTGTTCTCTTATCTTCATCAAACTGATAACCACGCTGATGAAGGAGTTGTTAACATTGCTATAAGTATATCTCAAACATTCAACTCTTTTTTCTAGCCTCTCTATGCAAAATTCGGGTCCATACTCCTCACATTATCTACTAAGATGTAGTGTTATGCAGGTCCCAAACGACCCATAAGATTCGAGTGCCTGGTGCTGGGTCCAATGCACTTTTCACCATGGGCGAAACTCAAGATGAAAGAGAGAATTTCAAGTAACTAGGCATCAGGCTTGGAAAAAAAAAAAAAGGAATTTCAAGCAACGAAAAATTCACCATTAAGAATAAACACAAAAAGGACCTCATTACAGTTTTATACAATTTCCAAACTTCAACATTCTCAGACCTAAGAAACATATCACTTTTTTCAAATTATAAAATCTCATTACAGTCTTATACAATTTCCAAACTCCAACATTCTTCAATAATTAAGTAAAGATCAAATAAATGAGAGTATTGAGGAATCAATCTTGGGTACTTATTCGTGGGGCTTCCGGGCCACAAAGAAATAATGTGGTGTGAAGATCTCCTTCCTGATAAAAAAAAAACCAGATTATGCTTAGCTGACAAAATCATTGATTATTAAATGGGAAATTATAATGTCTTGCGGTTGGGTCGCTAAAATTAGTGATCTGGCCACCTGAAAAACCACATTTCAGGAATAGAAACCAGAAATATTTTCTATACATTCTCTCCCACCTCTAATAGATGGGTGCAGTTTCTACAAGGTCGCAACCTTAAACAATCCAAATAAGGTGCGTACCTCCAAATTTTATTATAACATGCAATTTTAGTGTAAAATATTTTTAAGATTATCTCAAAATCTACTTTCGTAGTTAATTATAAAATTTTAACTCTAAAAAAGGTTAAAATCAAGTAGATCTATAGATATTATGAAAATCTAGAAAATAGACCGTCTAGATAAACTGTTGAAAGATGCACTATTTTTGAGACTCAAAATCTTCTTCTTTTGTCATATTCATGCATCTCGATATCAAGATAATCAATTAGAAGGTTCTTGCCTATTAAAACAACTTTTTCCGATGGATTTTTGAGGTGGATCTTTAATTCTACATTTTATGGCCGCAATCTTATATAGATTTTTTTGTTGAAGTTACAGGCTGCAACCTTATATTAACTTTTTCCCTAATGGATTGATGAAATATTTGGAGCCGCACAAATGCCTCAAAACCTACTGTGGTTTTAATATTAAATATGGACCGTTCAATTCAATAGATCAATGGATGTGGAGGTTTTTTGGTGCTTAAAATCAACTGACTCGAATATGGGTTGTGAAACAAGTTTGGGTACCCTGGTCTTTCAGATGTGTTGAGCACCATTTTTGGCGGGCCCGCCAGAACACGCTTAACCTCTCCAGAACCTAAAAGATTTTATACTCCTGCAGGAGCGTATTATCCATTTACTCCCTTGGGCAATGACTACAGAAGTAATTTTTGCACACCTAGTTTTGAGAAGGTGGCTTCTACAATATATACACTAATCTCAATAAAAAAAAAAAGATCACAAAACTCCCTAAATACTAGCAGGAAAAAAAAAACTCAAGATTTAACATAGGTCGTCCATTTTTTGAAGGGCAAGATCTAAGTGTTTGAAACTCAAAAGTCATATAATCATGCTAATTTTGTTCCCAAAATTTAAGACGGAAGAAATCCTCCTAAATAGATCTTTTGAGTGATGGAGTAGATGCACAGTAATACTCCCGTGGGAGTATAGGATACGGTCGAGAACAGATATCATGGTTAGAAGATTTAAGGGGTATTTAGTCAAGTTAAATTGAGAAATCATGGTTGGAAGAATATGGGAATTTGAATGCTACTTACTTTCCACCTTCAACAAGCCCTTTTGCTGCTGTCTCCAAGAAGGATGACACTTTGTGACTTCCTTCAGGTGCAATATGGATATACTCTAGAAATTTCACCTAAATCACGCCCAAGTTTGTTACTTATTAATTGCTGAATAGGCAAGGACTTCAACAACCACGCACTGTGAAGCTTAAAATTTAGTCTATAACATGCAACACTAATGGATTCTGCCATGCAAAATATAATCATTAATTGCAAGTACAAACCTATGATTTATCTAAGAATTGCTTGTTTTAAATTTTAAAATGGGGTGTAGATTGTAATTTGGAAATCCATAGAAATATTTTTAAAAAGTCGAAAGTTTGATACTGTCTGAATCTTCTGAAAAAGGAAAAGGTATACTTTAAAAGAAAAGGATAAACAGTATATAGTATTTCTCTTCTTCATCAATTTAAAAGGCTAACCACATAAAAAAAAAAGTATATAGTTTTTTGAGCCAAAAAAAAAAAAAACAGTATATACTATAGTACCGGTTTGATTCCAGCAAAAAACAAAAAATCTATAAAGATATAAAAATGTCCAAAATCGGCGGGCATCGTTCCTCCACTCAAAGCCTGTCAAAAATTTCAATAGACTTTTGAATAAGAGGAATGATGCCGCCTCCCCAACCATCTATAGTTCACATCTGGCAAAAGGAGTTTGTTACTATTTAATTGTTGAATATACAAGGAACTTCAACAACCAAGCACTGCAAAAAGATAAATTTATTCTAACATGCAATACTCTAATGGACTCTACCATGCAAAATTTAATCATAAATACAAGTACAAGCTTAATAGTTACTTAACAATGGCTTTTTTAATAATATTAAATAAGGTATGCATTGTAATTTAGAAATCCACAAAAAACCTCTTTAAAATTTCATAGTTTGATATTATGGGAAAGAATCTTCTGAAAAAGGGAAAAGGACACTATAATACCAATAATTTCCTGCAAAACAAAAAAGGAAAAAAAAAACCATTATATCCATGCATGAGATAAACAAGTGCTATAGTATTAATTATGAGTGCTCCTACATCTACAACCAAAGTCCCTTGAAATTATTTGAAAGAGCTCTTATTAAGGTAATTTTCCCATTGTGAAAAGTCGAAGTTAAGCCATCAGCCTAAGCAATAAAAAGCATAAAGAGTGATGCATTTGCATACGTGCGCATGTGTTCGCGAGACAATGTGAGGGAGAGGGGCTTGTAAGCATATTTTAATCTGAGAGAGGACTGGTAATCTCCAACAAAATTTGAATTTTCAGTCATTTTTGGAGGGAATTTATTAATATTTCATTTTCACATACCAAGTACTGCGTGATAAATCGGCCGGGTGCGGCTGCACGAAAGCTGCTGAACGAAAAGGGACTATTGTCCAAGGGCAGGTACCAAGGTACAGGTGAACCAGCTGCCACATCCTTCTGCCACAAAACCTTAAAAATAGAAGCACCCATCAAAACAATATCATTTGCTTTGCAATCTGGATAAAAGAATTATTGGGGCTTAAAGATTAACAAAAACAAAAAGACAGGCAGAAAAAAAAAAAACCTTTGTATTTTAATATGAAAAGCAAGGGAAAATCGATTTATCTTTAAATTAGTTTAGTTTGAGTTTTCGAAAAACACATTTTTGTCTTATTTTGTATTGGGAGAATAATCATGGGGAAAGTTTGCCTACAAGTCCATAATTGTTGGATCCTACCAAGCGTTGAGATATCAAGATCAAATGGTAATTATCACTGCGATACATATCCGCATCTCAAGATTGGATTATCATTAATTGGTCATGAACCTTAACTTATAGCTGCATAAGTAGCAAGAAAAGCATTCCCTCTGCATAGGCCCTTATTTATATAAATTTGCATCTTCATTTGTATTGAAAGCAAAAATTATATAGAAAAAAAATTGAAATATAAAATGTAAGACATAAACTCATTTATAAAAAAAAATTATATCTTATATCTGAGTTTTCGGAGTAGCTAAAATAAAAAAAACTTTTGTAAGATACTGGCCATTTATTTTTATTGCAAATACTTAGGGATATTTTTGCCAATTCAAGAACATGGAGACATTGGTGATATATTATTGTGGAAGTGGTAACTATATCATGGTTATTACCTCAAATCCAGCTTCTATCAATGCTTCATTAATTTTCCCTGTTGTCCTTATATCTGGAAGGCCATCACCAATCTAGATTTCTGCCTGTTCTCAGGATTTAACTTCTGGATAAGCAGATAATCATACAAGCACATTTACAAGCAGACATGCTACAGTGTAGATTGAGTAACACATAATGTGTGCACCTAATTTGCTCCACCATACATAAGCATGGGCACCCTCTCTCTCTCTCACACACACACACACAGGGTCTTTGAATTCAATCAAAATCCCCTAGTTCTGGTGTTCTTGATAGTTGGATTGCAAGAGAGAAGCATTGGGTGTGACCAAATTTTCTGGTTCTGAGGAAATACCAAAATCAGAAACATTTTGGCATTTCTCCTAAGTGTGCACACACAAAAAACATAAACGAAAGAGTATCCTGATTTTCTGGTGTTCTTGATTGTTTGGGTCGAAAGAATCAGTCATACACCATTCATATGCAGCAAAACATTGGCCTGGCTTTAGCACCCTACATATCTCTTTATAGCATCCAACCTGATTTTCATGAGAGAATTAGTCACTCCCACTAAAATTATATTGTAAGAACCTTCAAAGAAAATGCAGATAGGAATTTCCGCGACAAACACAGTTTGGTGAGCACGTACTACATCAGCTGCATGGCAGGTTCCTTCGATTGTATAGATTGCATCAAAAGTGTCATCAGGGAATGGCATTTTCATAAAATCAGGCTGCAACACGAAGAATGCAAATTCATGAGACCATTTGGCCAGAGAAGTCTTCACAATATGGAATTAAGAAGTGTCTCCTTACAAAAAGCTGACCTTCACAAAGTCGCACGTTTTGTCTAACCCGGCTATACGGTTGAGTTCCTGCACAGCAACAATAACTTCATTTTAAACATGATAGTAAGTCAAGGAAATAGGGATAATTCTGTCATTCAGCATAAAAAACAAAATCAGCTAATTCAGACCTCAATCAATCATTTAAGATGTAAACTCTTTTCTTTTAATCTTTTTTTTTATAAGCTGGCAACGAAGATTTGAATGAACCATATCTTTTGATATTTAGATGGGCCATGGGCCTTAAGGATGAGACATTGATGCCAATTTGGACAAACAGGAATAGGAGGCCACTAGATTCATGTTTTCTTTGAAATTGAAAATTCAACAGATATTTTGTCATTTTTTCTCTCTTCCTGTGCTTCCATACCTCAATCTTGACAAATATATCAAGATCAAGTCCTCTACCTCATATTTGCACCTATTGATGGCTTCGGTGACATATACATAAGATTCATTGATTTGTTTGGTCCAATATTTATTCTGATCAGGCTTTATAAATTAATGTTTGTCTAGGACACTTTTGTTCAAGATTGCAGATTAGGTAACTGATCCAACTCATCCAGACCTATCTTTATAATTAAATATGGAACTTGACATTGGGATATTTACTCATACAAGACTAGACTACCACAGATAAAAAATAAGTCAACAATGAGAAGATTGAGATATTAGCACACATTCAAAAAATAATTCCCCATTTGAAGGTTACCAATGATCCATCAGAAGAGAACTAAATTAAGTTCTACCTTATATTATGCTAATCCAATATCAAAATGGACATGTATGAATCGTGGAATAGGTGCAAGCTGGTTTGGTTGATAGGGGATATTATGCGGATTATGCTGACCACAGCCTTGCAATTTAATCCGTAGCCTTTGCTCTTATAAGCCATAGAATTAATATAGTGAGCCTATGTATGATAAACAGATTAATTTGATTAAATGGGGATGCATCCATAAAATAATGGACAAATCTTATATAGCTGTCTGTTTTTCCATCCAGAGAATCCAGAGGATGAGTGTAAAATTTTATTAAGGCCTATCAAATATCCTTCAAGCAGTTATACATCATGCTTTAAGGTTTTTAATATTATGGAAAATTAGCATTCACATTAAGACTTCACAATTAAGGGCGTACAAGGTGCATTCCATCCATAGATGGGTTGCAATCACTTTTCAAATATTTCCTATGGTGTACATGCAAAAATAGGCTTGTAATTTGCTAGAATGGAGGTTCACAATCCAAGCATTCTTCAAATATTAATTTCTGAAAAATGTCATGAGAATAATTCCTTTTATTCTTAATGTGTTTGTAAGTGAAGAAAAATGAACTTTCATGTTCTTTTGGCCTAGGCACAAAAAGGGGTAGAGGGTAAAGAGGGGTTCAGAAAGGCTAGAAAAAAGTAGGATTACGGAGTAGAAGAACGGGAGTAAAAGAGAGAATAGAAAAGAGAAAAATTGGAAAAAGAGAGAGCAAAGGATTAAGTAGTAGAGTAATTAATCCTTAATTTATAATTAATCAGAGAAGAACTTGGGAAAAAGAGTCAAAACCATTTTGTGGCTTCTCGAACGAAATTTGAGGGAGAGAGGAGAACTCATAAGATGGAGAAGAGAAATTCGCCACGATTCTTTTATTTTTCCAAAAAAAAAAAAAAACCTTCATAAATGGATCCCTCTTTAACCCTCTTCACTTTAATAGCTTTCTCTAAGCCTCTATGAATCTTTTCTTTAAACGTCTTCACTTCTCTCCTTCTTTCTAGTATCAAAGCCCATAGGTTCATTCCTTTGGCTCCCACTTAACCACAGTGAAGCATGGTGGAAAAGAAGTTTTCAACAATGACAGTTTACATGCTTGGCACTGAGATAATCACTCAATTTGATTTATATGATAAAAGTGAGCCAAACAAGTTCACTATTTATGTAGCTGCTCATAAAGGAGGAAATCAATATTCCTTTAGAGATCAACAATGGGATAGCTCTCTTAAGGAAGAAGATTTTGATGATGCTACTCTGAAAAATCTCAAATGAGAAGGTGCTCCCTTTCCTATAGATGAAATCGTTCAGTGGGGAAAGATATTTTCAATTTTTCAAAAAGAAAGGGTGTATACTACAAATTAATGTATATAGAAGAATAATGACACTTTGCAAACTGGTATTGCCTATTTTTAAAACCATTTGCAAAAAAATGCTCCATGAAAATATAAAGACTTCTAAAAGTTTTTCATTCTCATTTCAAAACAAGATATCATAGCTAGGGTACACAAAGGAGTATATATCGCCAGCATAAGAGGATGTGCAAATTCTGATGTCACTAGTTATGCAACTGAGTTTTTACAAGGAAAAGTTGGTTACTGGTGGACTCATCCTGATGATCCCTGGCAGAAGGACATTACTGTAGCAAGATTTATAGAATTTGGATCCAAAATAATCTCAGAATTTGTCTTGAACTCACCAATACAATAGGTCACAGATAATGTTTTACTGGGAAAAAGAAAACTCCAAAGTATTGATGATTTTAAAGAATACTTAAAAAGCTGCAGTAATGACTGCTATAGGTTGGGATTACATGATATTCCAAGTAATATTCCAAAACTTGTTCTTGAAACACTTTCAATAAAGAACATAGCAGTACAAAACCTGGTAATGACTGATGTAATGGGATATGCCAGAGGAAAAATTTAAAAGTTGCGTTACAAAGATGACACTAAAACATGCATAAAAACAAGATCTAAGGTATACAACACCATTGAAGGAGCAGAAGAATACATCCCTAAATTCAAGAAAATCCATAAAAAAAGAAGTTTCAAACCCTACAAGTTTTGCACAAGAAACAAAAAGATAAACCAAGAGTCAGAGGATCCTATTATGCATGTCAACAAGGATACCTTGCTGCACAATGTCCACAAAAAGCCCTAGAGCATATCAGAACACTATTTGCAAAATATGAGATTCAAGAGGACTGGACCATGATAGAGACAGCTGAGCAAGGTGGAAATTGTCCAACCGTAACTCAAGCCCAAACTTTTGGCAAGCTTATTTACTTTTTTCAAGTTGATTTGCTTTTTATAAGTAGTTTTGCTATTTGCTTCTTGAGAGAATGAAAGAATGAGTGACAAATGTATGTAATAATGACTTTGTATGAGTACTTGTTACTTTTAAGTAGATGTACAAATAAGTGACATATTGATGTACATGATGTACTAAAGTATTGTGTGGTTTATGTTACCATTACAAAAAGTGATACTGTTGTGTGGTTTCTGTTACCATTACGAAAAGTAATACCGCCAAAACCACACAGGACCTTAGTACATCATACAGTACCTTTATACATCAAGTACATCTACGTGTAACTTATTTGTACATCCACCTAAAAGCAACAAGTACTAAGCCAAGTACAAAGCCATTATTACATGCACTCGTCACTCATTCTTTTATTATCTCAAAAAACAAATAGCAAAACCACTTATAAAAAGTAAACCCACTTGAAAAAAGTAAATCAGCTTGCAAAAACCATGGGCTCGAGTTACAGCTAGACAATTTCTTCAATGATAAAAACATTTTCTTCATGAAATGCTTCAAGTTGCTCAACTGTCTCTATTATGAACTAGTCCTCTTGAATATCAGATTTTACAAATAGTCCTCTAATCTGCTTTAAAGCTTTTCGTGGACATTGTGCAGCAAGGTATTCTTCTTGTTTTTTGAGAAAAGCAAGGTTTTTTTATTGACAAGTATAACATGGTCCTCTAGCACTCAACATTATCCTTTTATTTCTTGTGTAAAACTTGTAGGGTTTGAAATTTCTTCTTTTATGGATTTTTCTGAATTTAGGGATGTTGTTACTCTTCTACTCCTTCAATTGTATTGCATACCTTAAGATCCTACTTTTATGTAATGTTTTGGTGTCATCTATGTAATACAACTTTTTAATTTGTCCTCTGCCATATCCCACCACATTAGCCATTACCAGGTTTTGGACTGTTATGTTCTTCATTGAAAGTGTTCCAAGAACAAGTTCTAGAATATTACTTAGAAGGGATGTATGATTGTATGCATTGCAAGTTTCATTATTATGTAATCTCAGCTTGTAGCAGTCATCACTGTAGCGTTTGAAAATTTCTTTAAAATCATCAATACTTTAGAGTTTTTTTTTTCCAATAAAAAAAAATCTATGGTATACTGTATTCGTGATTCCGAGACAAATTTTGAGATTAATTTAGATCCTAATTCTGTAAATCCTGCAACAATATTGGTATTCTTGCTGCATCATCAAGATGACTCCACCAGTATCTAGCTTTTCCTTGTAAGAACATAGTTGCCTATCTAATAACATCAGAAATTGATCATCTTCTTATGCTAGTGACATCTATACCTTTGTGTACCCAGGCTACGATCTCTTGTTTTGTTTTGGAAGGAGAATGATGAATTTTAACAAATCTTCATATTTTCAGGTGATAATTTTTTGCAAATGGTTTTGAAAATAGGGCAATACCAGTTTGCAAAGTGTCCTTCTTCGATGTATATTAATTTATAGTATATACTCTTCCTATTAAAATCTGAAAATATCATTCCCCATTGAACGATTTCATCTATTGGAAAGGGAGCACCTTCCCATTTGAGATTTCCTAAGGTAGCATCATCAAAATCTCTTCATTTAAGAGGACTATCCAGTTGTAGATCTCTAAAGGAATAGACATTTCCTTCTTTATTAGCAACTGCAGAAATAGTGAACTTGTTTGGCACACTTTCATCATAAAAATTAAATTGAATGACTAACTCAGTGCCAAACATGTAAACTGCCATTGCTGCAAACTTCTTTTCCACCACTCTTCACTGTGGTAAAGTGAGAGCCAAAGGAATGAACCTACGGGCTTAGATACCAAAATGAGGTAGAGAAGTAAATAGGGTTTAAGAAAAGATTTATAAAGGCTTTGCGAAAGGTATTAAAAGTGAAAAGGGTTAAGGAGAGATCCACTAACATTTTTTATTTCGTTTTAAAGTATGGTGACGAATTTCTCTTCTCCATCATATTAGTTCTCCTTTCTTTCTCAAATTTTGTCCAAGAAGCCACAAAATGGTTTTCACTCTCTTTACCAAATTCTTCTCCAATTGATTATAAATTAAGGATTAATTACAAGGTTCTTCTCTTATTAATTATAAATTAAAGATTAATTACTCTATTAATTAATCCTTTGCTCCCTCTTTTTCCCGTTTTAATATTTTCTATTATCTCTTAAACTCTCGTTCTCTACCCCTTAATCCTACCTTTCCAACCTTTCTGAACCCCTCCCTACCCTCAACCTCTTTCTATTTTTTTTATATCTCCAGTTTTGTCTGAGAACGTGGTTGGACGAATTGAGCGAGTTCACCAAAGAACAATTAGAACACGAAGAATATACCGTGCTTGGTTACCCAATTTATTTTGGACAAGCAAACACAACTTCACTTCAGTTTTATTTGATGCAAAGAGGTTACATATTTATAGCAAAAAGTAGCCCAGATTACCACACAATGGTTTACAAAACAATGCGCTAAAACTATGTGTGGAAAGTAATACCACCCTAAAAAAACAAAACCATAAGTTACATTAGAACATCCACTTGTCACTCATTCTTTCTTCCACTCAAACATCAAATATTACATTCACTATTTAAAAAGCAAAACCATATATAAAAAGTAAAACCACTCTTCTTAAATAAAACAGCTCACAAAAACCATGGGCTACGGTTATAGTGCGACAATTTTCTTCTATGACAAATATTTTCATCTTGAAATGCTTCTTCGAGTTGTTCGGTTGTCTCTATCATAGAACAATCTTCTTGAATATTTGGTTTTACAAACAGTGCTCTGATATGTTTCGGGGCTTTCTGTGGGCATTTTGCTACAAGATGCCCCTTTTGTTGACAAGCAAAGTACGGTCCTTTGGCTTTTGGTTTAATCCTCTTGTTTCTTGTGTCAAACTTATAAGATTTGAAATTTCTTCTTTTATGGATTTTTTTGAATTTAAGGATGTTATACTCTTCGGCTCCTTCTATGGTGTTACATACCTTGGATCTTGCTTTTATATAT
The DNA here is from genome assembly GCF_054954075.1 of Amborella trichopoda. Lineage (NCBI taxonomy): Eukaryota > Viridiplantae > Streptophyta > Magnoliopsida > Amborellales > Amborellaceae > Amborella > Amborella trichopoda. The sequence continues at coordinate 52,529,546 of NC_142337.1, forward strand.
GTCTTAATATAATCCTTATAACATTACTTTTTTCTTTTACCTCTTGCATATCCCACAACATCAGCCATTACCAGATTTTTTTACTACTATATTTTTCGTAGAAAGTGTTTCAAGAACAAGTTATAAAATATTATCTGAAAGAGATGCAAGATAATATGCATCGCATGTTGCATTATTTTGTAACCCCAATCTGTAACATTCATTTTGTTAGCTTTATGAATACTCCTCAAAATCATCAATATTTTGAAGTTCTTTTTTCCCAACAAATTTTCACCTAACAGGGAAGTTGCTCAAATTGCTCAAAGCTATATGGTAACTACAGTAAAAGAAGAATTCGGCCAGCCATTAGTCATTAGAGAAATTAGAAGATCCTGAAGGTCCTAACTAATACATAATATCAACTCTGAAAGAGTTCAAAAGGATGAGGTACACCAGTTGAACTACTTAATTAATCGAACCTCATATGCTCTAAAGCATATATCAGCCATAGAATCTCAAATTCAAGAAATAAAAAAATAGAAATATTGGCGAATAAGAGAGCAAAGCAAACGAAAGAAAATAAGAAGGAAGTAGAAAAAATTATACAAATCCATGAGAATCATTGGCAAATATTTGAGAATAAAGAAAATTACAAAAAGAGGAAAGCGGATGAAGTTGTAAAATCCTTCAAATTCAAGCCTCCTAGCTTTCATTCGCTTCAAAATTCTGAACAAATGGAAGAATCATCCTAAGTGTCTCAGATGAAAAAGATGAGAATTGCTACTATTGAGCAATATGGTCTCAGAAATATAAGAGAATATATTCCGATTTTGAGTATTCATGAGTTAACTCATTCTCTTTAAAAAACAAAACAAGAGATCATAGCTTGGATACATAAAGAAATATATGTAGCCAGCATAAGATGGCCAAAGTCAGATGCCATAAGTTATGCAACAGAATTTATGTAGGGAATGTCTGGCCACTGGTAGAATCATCTTGATGAAGCTAGACAAAATGTCATTGTTGTAACAGGATTTACTGAATTGGGATCCAAATTAATCTAAAAAATTGCCTCCGAATCCCAAATACAGTATTGCCACAGACACAGTTTTGCTAAGAAAAAAAACTTCAAAATAATGATATTTTGAGGAATATTCAAAAAGCTACAGCAATGAATGTTACATATTGGGATTACATAATAATGCAACATATAATGCATATTATCATACATCCCTTCCAGGTATTATTCCAAAACTTGTTCTTGAAACACTTTCTATGAAAATTTGATAGAGGAAACATTGTTCTTATTATTTATTTTATTTAACTTTAAAGAATGTATATTATAGTTTGTTTTTAGGGCTTATTTCTATGGCTTTTAGTTTTTTAGAAGTTCTAGGGTTCTTATATTTTTTTTTTTTATTTTATGAGAACTATTCACAAGTATTCATGAGTACTATTCATTGGTACTATTCATAGGGGTAAATTGTCACTACAAAATTTAAGTTTAAGTTAGGGCGTTTAACTTCAAGTTATGCTTAAGTTAGGACCTTTTGGTCAAAAGTTAATTGCATGGACAAAATTGTCCAAAACAATAATTTTCTATTATAAATAAGGTCGTGGATGGATTAGAGAGGTATTTACATATTTCCCTTTAAGAAAAAAACGACTTTGTCTTGTAAAGTGAAGCACAAGGCTTGAGCCATAGGTGGGACAAAGGTTTAGGGTTTCTCCAAAATTGCTTGTGTTTGACTTGTTTCTTGCTGATTTTATTGTTCCCTTAATTTTCTTGCATCAAGTTGTATCAGACCCTGCGATCTACATGGAAGTTACTATAGCAAGTATGGAAGTTACTGTAGCAAGTACAAAGTTATTGTATCACCATTTTTTTTGCGCCCTAGACCAACAACAAAGAGGGGAAGTTAAACTGGGGTCTACAGTATGCTGATTTCTGTCAAAGTTTTGCCAAAACAACCTAGATCTCGCTCATTTCAGCAATTTTTTGTTGATTATATTCTTAGAGTTTGTGATTTCGCAAATCTATGGTAGCATAGAAGGGGCCATAGAAGGGGGATTTTTGTAAATCTCCTCCGCAATCCAATAGATGACAGAATTGAGGAACTTGAAAGGAAAGTACAACAACTGGTACAGCAGTTCGCGAGCCTCAATAATGGACAAGACAGTGATCTTTTATCCCAAGATGATCTCGAGTGCAAACCTTTTCATTTTCTCGCTCCGCGTGTAGAGTCGGGTGATGAGGATAGTGATAAAAGACTTAGATATGGGGAACACCACTCAAGGGTTTTCGATTTTATGGATGAAATTTTTTATTTTCACATAGATTGCATGAAAAGTCAGCAAATTGTAGATTGGGATTCATCCCCAATCTTCGATATATACTCAGATGAACAACAAGATTTCTTAGGAGATCCGATCTATTATAAGGATCAAGATGAAGGTGAAGATACTTGGAATGAGGTGAAGAATATAGAAAGAAAGCAATAGGAGGACTGATTCAAATCATGGCATTTGAAGATGTCATTAATATTGAAGATATAGAGCATTCAAGAAATTCAAAGTATTAGAATCAAAATTGTGTTGTGGAAGCATGGTTGATTCAAAAACTGCAAATTGTGGCCATAATTCCTCAATATACATATCAAGATCCATTTCTCGAGGAATTATCTTTACCATGAATAATATTTGAGCCAACAAAGCAAAAGAAGGTTGAACAAGGTATTGTTGTTGCTGAACTCGTCATGGCACACTACAAAACTCGAGGACAAATTTTCTCCAACCAAAGGAGAATGATGGAGGAAAAAATTGAACTTATTCTTTATTTTTATTCAACTTTAAAGGATGTATGTTATAGTTTGCTTTTAGGGCTTATTTCTAGGGTTTTGAGTTTTTTAGGATTCTACAGTTTTTATATTTTTTTGTTTATTTCATGGGAACTACTCATAAGTATCATTCATGAGTTCTATCCATGGGTACTATTCACAGGGGTAAATTTATCATTACAAAATTTAAGTTTAAGTTAGGGAGTTTAGCTTCAAGTTATGCTTAAGTTATGACCTTTTGGTCAAAAATTAATTGTATGGACAAATATCGTCTAAAACAATAATTCTCTATTATAAATAAACGTGTGGATGGGCTGGAGAGGTATTCACATATTCCTCTTTTAGAAAAAAACACACTGTCATGTGAAAGAAGCCTAAGGCTTGAACCATATGTGGGAGAAAGCCTTAGGGTTTCTCCAAAAAAGCTTGTGTTTGGCTTGTTTCTTGCTAATTTTATTGTTCCCTCAAATTTCCCTGCATAAAAAATATAGCAGTGCAAAAACCTGATAATGACTGATGTTGTGAGATATGCCAGAGGTGAAATAAAAAAGATATGTTATAAGGATGACACTAGGACATATAAAAGTAAGATATAAAGTTTGTAACACTGTAGAAGGAGCAGAAGAGTATAGCATCCCCAAATTCAGAAAAATCCACAAAAGAGGAAATTTCAAACATTACAAGTTTTACACAAGAAACAAGGGCTAAATCCAAAAGCTAGAGGACTGCTTTGACTTGCAACACAATGCCCATAGAAAGCCCCGAAATAGCTCAGAGCATTGTTTCCAAAACCAGAAATTCAAGAAGGACAGCCGAACAACTCGAAGAAGTATTTCAGGATGCAAATATTGTCATAGAAGAAATTGTCACACAAGAAATTGTCACACTATAACCATAGCCCACGATTTTTGTGAGTCGTTTTACAGAGTAGTTTTACTTTTTATAAATGGTTTTACTTTTTAAATAATGGATGTACTATTTTCTTTTTTAGTGGAAAAAAAAATGAGTGACGAGTGGATGTACTAATGTACCTTATGGTTTTGCTTTTATGGTGGTATTAGTTTTTGCCCATGATTTCAGCCCATTGTTTTGTAACCCTGTGTGGTAATCTAAGCTACTTTTAGCTATAAATATATAACATCTTTGCATAAAATAAAGAAAAAGTGAAGTTGTGTTTGCTTGTACAAAACAAATTGGGTAACAAGGCTCAGTAGAGTATTCGCGCTCTAATAGTACTTTGGTGAACTCGTCCAACCCCGTTCCCCTATGAAACTCGGGATATCGAAGCTCTTTTTTACTATGAGCGTAATATCAATTAGGGACACCATCAGGTGTTGTTGAATGTTCGTAGCTGATCTGACTGAGAGGGCCAGCAACTCACAGCCCTTAAAAGGGTATCTCGACGAACTATTGATTGTTGAGCACAATACTCAACCCCTTCATCTATCCTCCCATCTAGCGTCTTTCTACCTCCTTATTATTCCAGGTAACACCCCTGTGTAAAAAAAAAAAACCATTCTCTTTTCCATCTTAGTAGTTCTCTCTCCCTCAAATTTCGTCCGAGAAGCCGTAAAACAGTTTTGACTCTCTTTCCCAAGTTCTTCTCGGATTAATTATAAATTAAGGATTAATTACTCTTTAATCATTTGCTCCCTCCATTTCCCCTTCTTCTCTTTTCTATTCTCTCTTTAATTCCCATTCTCTACTCCCTGATCCTGCCTTTTTCCAACCTTTCTGAACTCCTCTCTACCCCTCAATCTCTTTCTGACCCATTTCCAGGCTTTTTGAACCCCTCTATACCCTCTACCTATTTCTGTCTCCTTTCTACTCTCTCTTTAACTCCCATTCTCTACTCCTTAATCCTACGTTTTTCCAGCCTTTCTGACCCTTTTCCGGCCTCCTGAAGCCCTCTCTACCCTCTACCTCTTTTTGATATCAGAGCATTCTAAAATGTCGTGTAAAAAAAGAAGTCCAAAAAAGGGTAAAATGGCCTACAAACTAAGTACCGTAGGGTCACAGAATAATGCCCAGGTCTCACTCAAAACGTCAAAGAATAATGCTCTATAGACTAAGTACCATCATATATATGGGAAAAAAATAAATTACTTACAATTCCTCTGAAAAGTTGATATTCATTGTTGTTCAATGCAGTAATGGAAGTTAAGCTGCAATAGAAGATTAAAATGTAAAAACTACGACTCTTCAATTCAAAGCTATTCAAATGCAATACAAAATGACATGCTCATGTTGCATATGTACATATTAACGCTTTTCATCATTGGATTCCCTAAGAAAAAGAAAACCAAATGATCCATTTGATAGCATAGATAGATGTCAACAAAGAGGACTAATATATTCAGAAAAAAAAAAAAAGAAACTAGTCAAAAAGGAAGAGTTTGGAAAGAATTGGCTTCTCTATGGATGCAAATATGCCCAAGGATCTAGGATCGTAGACCAAGTTCATCCCAAAAAAGAATCACATCAAAAGATTGCATGTTTGTTGTTGGATTAGGATATCCAATATGGTGGGCATTCCAACTCTCAAAATGATAGTCTCTAGATCATTGTTACTCTACTTATCTATAGATTCTTGCATAAGCAAGCGCAACATTACATATATGTGTGCATGTATGTAATATGGACATATCTATGGTATTTGGTGTGTAACTTCACAATATGGATAGAGCAGCTGTGTCTGACATTACAGAAACTTATGCCCTACCCTTCTTTATAACCTTTCTTGTTGAAATCCCATACAAAAGTACTTTAAGATCACCTAAGACCCCACCTTGTCCAAAAGATTTGGGATTATAACTTTTGACACTTGTATCCATGTTAGAAGCGGCCATGCTAAACATTATAGATATATGAGCATGTATGTAACGTGGATGTACCCGTAATTTTTGGCGTGTGTACACACTATAGAAGGAGCACCTATAGTTGACATTGTAGAAACTTTAAGACCTTTCTTGTTAACCTTTTATTGTTTAAGATCTCACCACAAAAGTACTTCAAGGTCATTTAAAATCACTCCTTTCACCTAAATGACATATGGATGTGTCATGTTTAAAATATCAATTTTGAACTTGGCATACTAACACTCATATCTATGCCCTATGCCAGACACTAACATATGTACTGGTATCTTCTTGACATAGGTGTGCATGTATGCAGTCAATAATAGGCAAGTCATAAAGCTCATCATATTCTAAACTTGCTCGATTACAGTACAAATGAAAGTACCATAAGATCTATACTTTCATGGCAAAGCAAAGTGAGAACTGAGAAGGGTCAAAGACCATCCCATCATGGCTGGATGAATGGATGGTGGAGAGAGCGCAAATTGTACATGCACCCTCCCTCCATCACCATACCATTTATTGATCGGACGGTGAGTTGGCAATTACCATCGTGACCTTCTGATCACCACGATCATATGGATTATAATACAGATTTCTTATAATACATTAGGCATAGAAAAGTAAGGAACATTAGGCATAGAAAAGTAAGGACATGCATTTCCATGTAAATAATATGTTACCTAAATCTAGCAATTTGGCGTAGCGGCCCACCAATTCCGCACCCCACATCCAATACCCTTCATTCCTGGTTTTAAACCAAGTTGCAGAGCAATGAAGTGCTCATATCGTTTGATGCTTTCCCGAAATGATTCTCCTTTCAATCTGAAAAGTATAGAGGTGTTCAATTTTATCATCTACAATAAAGCAACTGCTAAGACCATGGTTTGATGAAAGATTTTTGGTAATCTTCCAAAAACATATTTAGCATGCAATCATTTGTTAGAAGATAATATAATATGAGAGAGAGAGAGAGAGAGAGAGAGAGAGAGAGAGAGAGGATCAAATTGTTTCAAATGAGATACTCGACCAAGTCACATACCTTGGAGCAAAATGGAAAGACTCACCCCAGCCATACTGATAAAATCAAAAGCAAATGCCATTCTTTCCTCAAGTATCTGGCATATGCCTGATAAAATTTTGTGGAACCTTACAAATGATATGTAATTCACATCTTATTTATTGCAATGATGACATTGGTTTTGGCGGTTCAGTAATTGTGGACATCATTAACATGGAAGGTAGTGGAGATGAAAAAAAAAGCTTGAGGAGCAAATTTGGCAGCTAAATTAACCCAACTGTTCATCAGATCAAGTGAACAACTAGAGTTAGAATACGCCGAGAGTTAAATTTACTGTATGGACAACATAAACACACGAATTCGAGTTGAATCTAAAAGATACTGATATTGACATATATGATATAAACAAATAGATAATATCTCGAAGTTCTTCAGATGAACTAATCAAATAGAAAATAGAAGAACTGAGATAAAAATATACCTGGAAATCCTAAACGTTCTTTAGATCAAGTGATCCAATAGAAAATAAAATAAACTTAAGAGTGAGATTTTTTAATACATGCAAAATAGACAAAGAAAAATGCATAAAGCAATGTTATCAAGATCAACATCTAGTATAGTCAAAATCGGTCTAAACAACGACAAACTAGTTGGATCGCATTTAAAAATAATAAAGAACAATTGCAAAAATAGTTTAAAATATGAATATTTTAAATAATTGCTTATCATTTTTTAACCGATCTAATTGGACAAAACCTGCAAGTCAGACCAGAGACGATTAGTCAAACATTTCATTTGACGGGATTTTGGCTAAACCCCATTTTACTTTGCACTAGACTAGGCAAGGTACCGGTCCACAATCTACTTGGTTGGACCAGCTAGCCCAATCTAGCCATGATAACTATGCCTAGATGATCCTTCCAAGGAGTTATCAATATCCCATTTGAGCCCATAGACAATCTAAACCATAGTTGTTGGAAATGTCTAGGAACTTGAATCGTTTTAGAAATTGGAATCACGGCCGGCTAAAAGATTATTGTCTTAGGAATCGTTGTCCGTACAATAGGAATCACTAGGAATGAAATTCCTAGGTTTTGAGGAGCGTTTTTCGACCGAAATAGATCCAAGTTTCATCCACATATGGATTCGAGATTCCGTCTTCCTTGAAATCGAGATTCCCATCCCCTTGGAATTGACACTCCAAGAGTCAAGATTCATTAATATGAGGGTACTATGGAAGTGTACCTCTTTGAATATATTTTAATATGGAAAAGACCTCTTGCCAATACCTCTTTTGGTTTGAAAGATATTAGTTATTTTTAGATTACTATTTCTCTCTTTTATTCTATGTCACGCATGTTTAGATTAGATTCGCTCTCTCATATCCATTTAGGTAGGTGTGTGCAAGAGGGTGCGTGTGTGGGTGTGTGTGTGTTGGTTTGTGCGTGTGTGGGTGGGCACACGTGGCCGAGCAGGCAGGCAGGTGTGTGTCTGTGCACGTGCGGGTATGTGTGTGTGCACGCGCGCGTGTGCATGTGTGTGTGTGTGTGTGTATGGTTGGGCGCATGCGGGCGGGCAGGCAGACGGATGTATGTGTGTGGGTGTGTGTGTGTCTGTATGTGTACTTGCACAAGCATGCGTGGGTATGTGTGTGTGTGTTTATAGTATATAAATCACTGTACATATCCGTTAATAATTGTATAAACTGATAAGAAGCATATATATAGTCATATATGTTTATGTATATAGAATATATATATTAGTGTCGTGTAAAGATTCAGTTTTGCACCTTAAACGTACTCATATATCAGTATCTACACATCATATATATACAGACATCACATACACACACACAAATCAATGTATTTTTTACACACTATTAACTGTATATATAGCTGATAACTAATGTATAGTATGGTTATATGCATATAAATACACTGAAAACCATGGTTATATATTGCCATACATCAATATGAACACAAATTGTGCTAATAACTTTATATATCACTGATAAGAAGTATATACATTGTCTTATACATTAGTGTATATATAAACACTCTATACATATGCATATGAGTGTGTATATATACATATCAGTGTATATATACGCTAAAATTTGTATAAACGGATAATAAGTATCGACATGGTTATATATGTTAGTGTATATATAAATGTATGTATGCACTTATCAATGCGTAAGCGTACATGTGCTTGCGCATATCAGTATATATATAATTGAAAGCAAGTGTATATATACAAGCATAAACATATCAGTATATAGATATCATATATATATATATATATATATATATATATATATATATATATATATATATATATATATATATATATATATATATATATATATATATATAAACTGCTAATAAGTGTATATATAAAATGCATGTATTAGTGTATACATATACAGTATACATGCACTTATGAACACGTAAGGGTGCATGTGCGTACCCATATCAGTGTGTATATACATGGATAATTGTATATAACTGATAGTAAGCAAGTGTATATATACACGCATAAACATATCAGTATATATATATTCTATATATACACAAATCAGTCCATACACAACACGCATATATGTGTAAGATATGTGTTTGTGTGTGTGTGTAGTATATAAATCCATGTAAATATACGCTAATAGCTGTATAAATAGATAATAAGTGTATATGCGCCAATGTTTTTAGAAATGTATAAATTAGTGCCTTGTATATATGCATTTACGCACTTTAGTATACACACATATCAGTATATACACATCGTATATATACAAAAATCACATACATATACACACATATCAATGTATTTCTTACATACTAATAACAATATACGTAGCTGATAACTAATGTATTACATGGTTTTATGCATCAGTATATATATATATACACTGAAAAAAATGGTTTTATTGCTATACATCACATATCAATATATACACATTGTATTTATTGTTAATAACTAATGTATTGAATGATTATATGCATCAATATGTATATATATATATATATATATACTAAAAACAATGGTATTATTGTTAACAATCAATATGTACACAAATTATGCTAATAACTGTATATATCACTGATAATAAGTACATAGATGGTCATATACATTAGTTTATATATAAAAACTTTATACATATTCATATGAGTGTGCGCATATACATATCAGTGTACATATACGTTAATAACTGTACAAATTGATAATAAGTGTCTAAATAGATATATCAATGTTTATAGAAATGTATGTATGCATTTATCAATACGTAAGGGAGCATCTGCGTGAGCATATCAGTGTATATACATATCAGTATCCATATATAAATATCAGTGTACATATATGCTAATAGCCGTATAAACTGATAATACCTGTCTGTATGGTCATATATAATTTTGTATATAGTAATGTATGTATGCATTTATCAAAGCATAAGGGTGCATATGCGTGCGCATATCAGTGTATATATAACTGATAGCAAGTGTATTCATACACACATAAACATTTCACTATTTACATATCGTATGTATACAGATTATATATATATATATATAAACTGCCAATAAGGGTGCATGTGTGTGATATGCGTATATATATATTGATAATTATATATAACCGATAGAATATCAGTGTGTATATACATTGATAATTGTGTATAACTGATAGCAAGTAAGTGTATACATACTTGCATAAACAAATCAATATATAAATATCATATATATACACAAATCAATCTGTACACAAAACACATATATGTGTAGTATATATGTGTGTGTGAGTGTGTGTGTGTAGTATATATATCAGTGTACATACGTGTTAATAATTGTATAAACCAGTGTTTAAAAAAATATCGAGTTGAATCGGACGCCCGGTTCGACTCGGGAATCAACCATAGACGGCTCGAACCGCTAAAAAAATCGGGAATCGTCCGGTTCTAGAGAGAATCGAACGATTCTGCACAGTGACTCGCCGATTCACTATACGGAATCGGCGAGTCCCGTGAAGAACACGGGTTCCACAATGTTCTTCCCGAGATTCTTCGAAATTTGTCATTTTTTTATCATTTTTCTTATTTTTTTTGGCATGTGATCTAATTTGCAGGCTTTAAAGAGCTTTATTCAGCTTTTACACAGATTAAATGGTTGAGAAATTTTGTGTTTTTGGATTACGAAACTTGCATTTTTAGGGTTTCCGCCTTTCCTAGTGTTTCATGCCAAATAGGGCATGAATCTGTCAAAATTTGAAGGCATTTTGATCGTAAAGTTGTTCATCAAAACCTTCTGTTACGAATTTGTGATAATCGTTGAGAAAAACATAGTTATTTGGAGATTGAAGGCTCCGGTTCAAAAAAACCAGGTAAGAAGTTTAGGTTTTTTTTTTTCCGCCATATGATTAATTTCACTGCATATTTTGAAGATAATGAAGTCAATTTGTAGGGTTTTTAATCTTTATTGTGTCTATTATGATTTAACATATTCAATTTTATGTAATTTGGTCAATTACAGATGAATTTTTGGATGAACACAGAGATGTCTGTGGAAACAAATTTCTGCTGTTTTTTTTTTTTTTCCCGCCTTTCGATTTTTTGTTCATGATATATTAGAAATAATGTGTTAGATTTCTAGCTTTTTTAATCGTTATAGTGTTGTTTATAATTAGATGTATTCAATTTGATCTGATTTATTCAATTTGAGCTTCATTTTTTAGATTCAATGACTGTTTGTAAAGAAAAGAACTGCGATTTTTTTTTTTTGCTCAATTTAATTGATTTGATTTGATGTATTGATGATAATGTGTTCAAAATTTAGGGATTTATTCGCTTAGAGGTGGATTTTTGAGTTAAAATGGCTTATGTAAGATGGCTCTGTGAAGAACAAAATTAGTTTTTTTTTTTTTTTTGTAATCCATGATCGAATTTTTTGTAAAACTTGATCAATTTTTTTGTAATCCATGATCGAATTGTTTTTTTTTTTTTTTGTAATCGATGATCGAATTTTTGTTTTTTTTTTTTTTTTGTAACCCATGATAGAATTTTTTGTAATCCATGATAGAATTTTTGTAATCCATGATCGAAATGTTTGTTTTTCTTTTTTTGTAATCCATAATCGAATTTTTTGTTTTTTTTTTGTTTTTGTAACCCATGATAGAATTATTTTTAATCCATGATCGAATTTTTTGTAATCCATGATCGAAATGTTTGTCTTTTTTTTTTGTAATCCATGATCGAAATGTATGTTTTTTTTTTTTGTAATCCATGATCGAAATGCTTGTTTTTTTTTTTTGTAATCCATGATAGAATTTTTTGTTTTTTGTCTTTTTTGTAACCCATAATAGAGTTTTTTGTAATCCATGATCGCATTTTTTGAAATCCATGATTGAATAGGTTTTTTCTTTTTTTGTAATCCACGATCGAATTTTTTGTTTTTTTTTTTTTTGTAATCCATGATCGAATTTTATGTAATCCATGATCGAATTTTTTGTAATTCATGATCGAATTTTTTGTAACCCATGATCGAATTTTTTGTAACCCATGATCGAATTTTTTGTAATCCATGATTGAATTTTTTGAAAATTTGTATTTTTTTTTTTTTTAATCCATGATCGAATTTTTTGAAAATTTGTGAATTTGTTTTTTTAATCCATGATCAAATTTTTTGAAAATTTGTTAATTGTTTTTTTTTATCCATGATCGAATTTTTTTTTGTAATCCATGATCGAATTTTTCGAAAATTTGCTGCACTTTTTTTTTTATTTCTTTTTATCCATGATCAAATTTTTTGAAAAATCATGATTTTTCGAAAAGATGTGAAAATCGTGATAAGGTTTTGATTATCATGATGTATTAAACCCAATTTTTAATTTTTATTGTTTGAGTTTGCTGTACCTTTTTTTTTTTTTTTTTTTCCATTATCGAATTTTTTGAGAAATGATGATTTTCCGGAAAGATGTGAAAATCGTGATAAGGTTTTGATTATCATTATGTATTAAACCCAATTTTTAATTTTTATTATTTGAGTTTGCTGTATTTTTTTTTTTTTTTCCATGATCGAATTTTTTGAAAAATGATGATTTTCCGAAAAGATGTGAAAATCGTGACAAGGTTTTAATTATCATGAGGTATTAGACCATATTTTAAATTTTTATTGTTAAAGTTTTTGTTGAAAAAATTGTATGTTGATAGATTATTTATGCAAAAAAATGCATGTTATTATATTTTTAATGCAAAACTGTATTTTTTTTATCTTTTGTTAATTCATTTTTTAGTTGGAATGACTGATGTTAGCTGGCTCTGTGAAGAATTGTTTTTATTATTAATTTTTTAATGCAAAAAATGTATGTTCTTGATAATTGAGTTGTAGCCATGTTTGGAGCTCGCATTTTGTATTATATTATCCTGAATGTTTGTAATTGATATGTACTAAAATTTTGTTGTCAATAGAGGTATTTTGCAATAACAAATAACAACAAATATGACTACATGAATTACCCCAACATATTATTACTACATAGGTGATTATTTTTCTTGTTGAACTGTCAGGTTAATTTTATACGTTTTACATCTTAAAACAGTTGAATCATGTTTAGATCTGCAGAAGACCCTGCATGGCAACATGGGGTCAAACTTAATCTCAACAAAAAAAACAAAATTATTTGTAATTACTATCAAAGAGTGATAAGTAGTGGGATACATAGGTTCAAGCAATACTTGGCAAGGGTTAAGGGAGATGTTTCTGCATGCACTAGTGTCCCTAGTAATGTAAAAAAACAGATGGCGGCAATTCTTAATGCTAACAAAGGCAAAAAGTTTGTCAAACATAGGATGAATGAGGAGATAGCTAGTTTATATACGCCATCAATGTACATAAGTGTTTAAATGGACATATACATCAATGTATATAGAAATGTATATATTAGTGCATGGTATATATGCAGTTACGCACTTTACACATGCACACATATCGGTATGTACACATCGTTTATAGACAGTCATCACATGCACACGCACACCTATCAATGTATTATTACACACTAATAACTTTATATATTACAGATAACTAATATAATGCATAATTATATCCATCAGTATATATATACATATATATATATATATATATATATATATATATATATATATATATATATACTGAAAACAATGGTATTATTGTTATACATCAAAAAGTACTTGTAACTCTATATATCACTGATAATAAGCATATACATAGTCTTATACATTAGTGTATATATAAAAACTCTATACATATGAATATGAGTGTGCATATAAACATACCAGTGTACATATACGCTAAGAATTGTATAAACTGATAATAAGTGTCTATATGGTCATATATATCAGTGTTTATAGAAATATATATACGCACTTATTAATACGTAAGGGTCATTAATACGTAAGGGTCTATGTGCATGCGCATATCAGTGTATATATAACTGATAGCAAGTGTCACACATAAACCTATCACTATTTACATATCATATATATACACACTGTTTATATATATAAACTAATAATTAGGATGCATGTGCATGTATTAGTGCATATGCATTTATCAATGCGTAAGGGTGCATGTGCGTGTGTGTATATATATATTCCTAAATGTATATAATTGATAGCAAGCAAGTATACACATACACGCAAAAAATTATCAGTCTATACATATTGTATATATACAAGTGTGTGTATGTGTTTGTGGGTAGGTGGGTGTCTGTGGGTGGGCACGGTGGGTGAGCGGGTGTGTGTGTGTGCATGCACGAGTGTGTGTGTTTGTGTTTGTGTGCATGCATACGTGGGTGTGGGTGTGTGTGTGTGTGTGCATACACGTGGGTGGGTGTGTGTGTAAAGTATATAATTCAGTGTACATATACACAAATAACTGTATAAACTGATAAACATATATATGGTCATATTGGTAAATGTATATAATTTAGTGTAGTATATACCTATGTTTGTGTGTTTGTGTAATATATAAATCAATATACATATACGCTAATAACTCTATAAACTGATAGTAAGTGTAAACATATATAGAAATGTATTTATTAACACACTATATATATGCAGTTATGCACTTTACACACACACATGTATCAGTATATACACATCGCATATATACTGACATCACATACACACACATATTAATTTATTTGTTACACATTAATAACTAATGTATTACTGAAAAATTGTGTATTGCATGGTTATATATATATATATATATTAGTATAAATATTTACATCGAAAATAATGGTATTATTGCTATACATCAATATATACACAAATTGTGCTAATAACTATATATATCACTGATAATAAGTACATACATGATCTTATACATTAGTGTATATATGAAAACTTTATACATTTCAATGCACAAATACGTTAAGAACCGTATAAACTGATAATAAGTGTTTATATGGTCACATATATTAGTGTATATAGAATGCATGTATTAATGTATAAATAAACACAATTTATGCACTCATCAACACGTAAGAGTGCATGTGCACGCGTAATTAGTATATATATACATCGATAACTGTATATAACTGATAGCAAGCAAGTGTTTACATACATGCATAAACATATCAGTATATTCATATCGTATATATACACACAACAGTCCATACAAAACACGCATATAAGTGTGCGTGTCTGTGTATATATTGATGTATAGCAATTTATAACCTTGTTTTCAGTGTATATATATGCATATATCCATACAGTACATTAGTTATCAACTAATATACAATTATTAGTATGTAAAAAAGACATTGATATGTGTGTGTGTATGTGATGTCTGTATATATATAATGTGTATACACTGATATGTGTATGTATACATTGACGTATATGACCATATATGTTTATTATCAGTTTATACAATTATTAGCGTATATGTACACTGATATATATACTACACACACACACATACCCACACACACACACACATACCCACACACACACACATATACCCACACACACACACACCCGCCCGCCCGGACGTGCGTGCTTAAACACACACATGCACACTCACATGCACATGCACACGCACATGCACACACACACACAACCCTGCCTGCCTGGATGTGCGTGCCTACACACACACGCACACATCCACGTACACACAGGCACACACATGCACGCGCACACTCACACACACACAAATATATATACTACACATATATGATGTGTGTATATATACGATATATATATACTGATATGCTTATACACTTGCTTACGATCAGTTATATAGAATTATCAATGTATATATACATGGATATGAGCATACACATGCACCCTTACGTGTTGATAAGTACATGTGTCCTGCGTATATACTTACATTCTATTTACACTGATATATATGACCCTATAAACACTTATTAGCAGTTTATATATATATACAATGTGTATATATATGATATGTATATACTAATATATTTATACGTGTATGTATACACTTGCTATCAGTTATATATACACGGATATGCACACGCATATACACCGGTATACATTGGGAAGTGCATACTTACATTTCTATATACACTGATATATCACATAGACACTGATATGCGTAAGGTGCGTAACTGAATGTATACAGTGCACCATATATACGCTTGCTATCAATTTATACAGTTAATAGCATATATATATATATATATATACTGATATGTTTATGTGTGTATGTATACACTTGCTATGAGTTATATATACATTGATATGTGCATGCACATTGATAAGTGTATACATACGTTTCTATATATGATACGTATGTCCATATAGACACTTATTTTCAGTTTATATAGTTATTAGTGTATATGTACACTGATATACACACACTCATAAGCACACTCACACACATAATAACATACATTTATGTACGCTGATATGTAGAACACACACTCATATGTACACACACACACACACAGACCCACCCACGCACGCTATCACATATACGGATACACACACAAATATGCATGTTGTGGACGCATGCACGCACGCACGCTGTCACATATACAGATACACACACAACTATGTGTGTTGTGTATGGACTGATGTGTGTATATATATGATATGAATATACTTATATGTTTATGCGTGTATGTATATACTTGCTTGCTGTCAGTTATATATAATTATCAATGTATATGTGATATACACACGCACGCGCAACGCTACGTGTCGATAAGTGCATGAATACTATGTATGTACGCTAATACATGCATTCTATATACACTGATATATATGACGATATGGACTTGCGTGTACATAAATACTGATATGTTTATGCGTGTACATATGCGCTTGCTATTAGTTATATATACACTGATATGCATTCACACATGCGTGTATGTATGTACGCATTGATAAGTGCATACATACATTCCTATATATACTGATACATATGACCATATAGACACTTATTTTTAGGTTATACAGTTATTAGAAAAACAAATTTTAAAAACTTAAACAGATAATTTTTTGAAGGAAATATTTAGACTATTGGTTATAACTTTTTTGGAGAGAAACTACCCATGTGAATCCATGTTTAAGATAGATGTTTTATGCCTCTGGGAATACAAATTTAGGAATTCATCCCTTGGTGCATACAACAACTTTCCAATTTGAAGATGGTGATACCTCAAACAAAATAAATTTGAGAAAAGAAAAAAAAAGAATAGATATCTAGAAAAGATGAGTTCCCTCCCACATAGACCTACAATGGTACTCCTTTAGGTGTACAACATACTTGTATTTCTTGGAGTACAATACTGATTTCTTTTATATAAATTTCAGGAGGAAAAAAAATGAGTTCTCCTTCGTGTAGATTTCACAATCAAAAGTAGATTAAGTTGAAAGCTCAAATTATATCTTAGCTCTTTTTCCCTTAAGAGTCAAACTACTTTTATTTGTTAATTCAAACATAGTTCGATTCTCGTACTACTTTATTGTTTGTCAGTCCTTTTTGTTCCATGTTTAATGACCGTTTTTGTTTGAGCAACTAGGCTGGTAGAGCATGATATCTTTCTTATGATCCACCGGTTAAGAAGTTTGGATTTATCTTTTGTCTTAAGTATAAGTTAGAAGTTAAAAAGAGTTCTTAAGCAAAGACATTGGAGAGTCAATTTTTGCAACTGCAAAAAAGTGTTTACTTAAATTTGTAATAGTAATTTTTTGTAACTACATCTCTGAGGGAAGAAGAAGCAATTCGTTTGGCTAAGTGTTTGCTTAAGTTTAATAGTAATTTTTTATGGTTATTTTCTAGCTTCTTGAATAACATGGCACCGAAAAAACTCCTACCATTTAGACTGGTTGCTAAGAAGGGAACCATTCAACAGAGCAATAGAGACTGCCTATTATTAATCTTGATCAGGAAGAAGAAATGCTGGCAGAGAATCCTAGTAATGCTATTGTGGACCCTCAAGAAGTTCAAACTATGGTGACGACGAATGGTTCTATTGAGGAAGCACTGATGATTCCCCCATTAAATATTTTCCCAGCTAAGAACCTAGAGTTGATTTCTTCTAAGGATGATAAGTTCTCTCATCTTGATGGTGATGAACATGAGGATTTGGAAAGTATCCTTGGGGACATGAGAGTGACTTTCAATGCTCTAAATGGACAGGTTGCAGATGCTTTATGAGGAAATGTCTAGAGGGATAACGAGGAAGAAGAAGCTAAGGTTGGAGAGAAGGTTATCAAGACTCCTACTGAGAAGACTAAAGTTAAGGGCCAAGGGATTGTCATGAGTATTCCCAAGCCTACAAGATCATCGCCTACTCTTGCACCCCGAAAAATGGCTCATTGTGGTGGTGGTTTGACAATGCAATGGAACCCGTAGAATCATGTACGTCTATATCTGCTAGGAAGGTGAGGATCCCATCGGAAATGGAGCTACTTCTGCACCAAAATGAAGCTAATAAGTTGAATGTTTGGGGCCCCTGTGAGCTGCGTCATAAGAAGGAGGTAAAGCTTCTTGTCCATAAATACAAGTTGATATTTTGTTCTTGCAGAAAACTAAATTACCAAGTCTGTCTCTCTTTATTGTTAAGGAGATTTGGGTTTTGGGTTTGTTATTTTTTGTCCTGACATCATTACAAATACTTATTTTGTGGGAGTGATTTTGGAAGGTCATTTTTCTGTTTATATGGTTGTTGAACAATGTTTTTAGAGGTGTGAGGGTTGCCTCTAAGTCATTGATATATGCCTCATGTGATTGTGTTGGACAGGGTTAAGAGAACTAAAAGGAAATAAGAACCCCACTATCTAAGTGTAATGGCCCTACATAAGATGGTCATGATGTTGGAGAGGGTTAAGAGAACTAAAAGGAAATAAGAACCCCACTATCTAAGTGTAATGGCCCTACATAAGATGGTCATGACTCATGGGGCATGAGTCCAGACCCCAATACGAGAACAACTTATGGCATGTGCACTCACAATTGCACAAGAAGCCACTCTTCTAATGTGTGTTTATCCAACTAGAAAGAGCTAGTACACATATGCTCAGGGACCCTATATATTACTGTTTATATGTGCCCAAGAGTGCACCTGTAATTCACTCACACCCAAAAGTGTTGGAAAATTGATTGGGATGACATTGATAAACCATATTATGCGGCCTTACCAGAGACTCTGGATCATTGGTTTGTTACGTCATTTTGAGCGAATAGACCATCATTCCGGACTAGCGCAATGGAGTACTCTGGTACTGAGATTTCAACCTAGAGATCTCATTTACCTGCTGTCCAATTTTGTTTGATATCAAAATAGGTATTTTTTTTTATGAAAAATGATTAACAGATTTTTAAGAAATTTTGGCATTTTTTGAAATTTTTTTGGAGCAAGAATATGAGTTTTTTGAATTTATTTGGGGTACACTCCAATCAAGGATAGCTAGTGGAGGCCCCACCTGCTACCCAAGTGGCTATAAGGTGACACAGGGCACCTCACGGGACCCACATGCCTCTAACATCAAACCCCCTTTGGTGTCCTTCTTTGGAATTTGTGTGTTTTATAAAAAGGAGTTTTATATAGTTCAAATAAAAAATAGTTCTATTACTTAAG
This sequence comes from Amborella trichopoda, assembly GCF_054954075.1. NCBI lineage: Eukaryota > Viridiplantae > Streptophyta > Magnoliopsida > Amborellales > Amborellaceae > Amborella > Amborella trichopoda. Next base: position 52,549,333 of record NC_142337.1, read on the forward strand.
GGGTGTGGTTTCTATAAGGTTGCAACCTTAAACAATCCAATTAAGGTGTACCTTAAAATTTTATTATAACATGTAATTTTGTTGTAAAAAATACTTAGTATTATCTTAAAATAACTTTTCATACCTAATTAGAAATTTTTAAATTTAATGGTTAAAATCAAGTAGATCTATAAATATATGAAAATCTTGAAAATGGACAGTCTAGATAATGAGTTGCAAGATGCGTCATTTTCTAGACTCAAAAACTTTTGTTTTTCATATTCATGCATCTCGATATCGAGATGATTGATTAGAGGGTTTTTTCAACATTAAAACAACATTTTCGATAGATTTTTGAGGTGCATCTGTGATTCTACATTTTAAGGTTTCAACCTTATATAAACTTTTCCCTTACTTAAGTGAATAATTTCATCACATGCTTTAATTGGCACTCATGTAGTTTTTATTCACATGTGTCTAGGGTTGAGGATACATCATGAAATTTTGGCTTAGGTCCTAAGTCTTGGATGATAATCATATTATAAATCACATTTTTGTGTGGCATCGTCTATTAGCTGAGGTCGGGTGAAATTTTTGAAATGGCTTCATTTCCTTTTGAACAAAGATAGCTATGGCCATTTGAGTTCTTTATGGTGTCTAGCCCACTTGATGCTCCATACTTAACGTAATCTCTAGAGCCTCTACTCTTTTATTTGTAGAGTATTTCTTTCGTCTTTTTATTGTTGTAAATCTATGATTACAGTAGAATTTTGTCCTTTTATACTCAGGTGTATTTTCAATTTTTTTTATTGTTCATTGGAATGAAAAGAGTGTGTATTTAATAATTGGGGTCAAACAAATGGTACTAATATAGTTTTTGAAGATTGTTTCATTATATTATTATACAACAGTTGCATGAAATTATTCCTTATATATATATATATATATATATATATATATATATATATATATATATATATATATATATATATATATATGATGCAGTTTGTATAGAGCCTAGGCTCTAAACAATCAAATTAGCACCTACCATCAAATAGTGTCGATAAATGTGGTTTCAATATTGAAAATCTTTGTGATAGACTTAAAATATATTTTTTATATTTATTTATAAAGTGTAAAGCTTCAAAAATAGTGTAGATCAGCAGACTTATGAAAACTTAAAAATCTTGAAAATTGACGGTCCAAAAATGTGCTACAAAATACACTATTTCCAAAGTTTGAAATCCATATTTTTCTCATGTCCATGCATTTTGATTTCGAGATGATCAATTTGAAAATATCTGCACATCAAAACAACCTCTTCTAGTGAAATTTTTGAGTTAGGCTCAAATTTGATTGTTAAGAGCCTCGGGCTCTATATTAACTTTTTCCATATATATATATATATATATATATATATATATATATATATATATATATATATATATATATATATATATATATATATATAGAGAGAGAGAGAGAGAGAGAGAGAGAGAGAGAGAAATGTTTATATAAGGATGTTACCTTATACTATAAAAATAAAATGCATCTCTAAAATCTGATAGAAATGAGTGATCTGAAGTTGAAAAACTTTCCAATTGATGATCTAGGTTTCAAGACCTATAGGTATTAGGAAAAACAAGAATTTCGGGTCCTAAAAATAAACAAGTCATACGGATCGTCTAGTGTCAAGATTTTACATATTTATAGATCTGCTCGATCAACAACATTTTTAAAATTTTAAATTTAATAATTAGGGTTGACTAATAAATTTTAAGTTATCGTAAGATTTTCGACACTGGAATTACATCTTCCGCCAAAGTTTAGAGATGCACCTTACTTGTATAGTATAAGGTGGGCACCTTATACAAACCTCATATATATATATATATATATATATATAAGAAAATTCTTCCCAATGCCTATAGGTGAAAATAAATAGTGATTTCGCCTACCCTCATCACCATCCAAATTTCATCGTATGGTCACGATTGTCTGGTAGTACTTTATTTTTCATTTTTTTTTTACAAATCGAAATGACCTAAAATTTGGAGGGTATGCACATCTTACTGAGTTTCATCTAAAAAAAATATACAAACACTATCTTTGAAAACAATATTGACCAAAAAACCCCCAAAACGTTTTGGGGGTATTTTGGTCAATTTTCATGTAAAATATTTTTTTTATATTTTTCAAAGATTCCCCTATTTTTTATGAATACGCGCTCCAAATTTCAGGTCATTCCAATTTTTAGAAAAAAAATTAAAAAATGAAACATTACCTGACAATCGTGACCGTGCGATGAACTTTGGACGATGATTGGGATAGACGAAATCACTGTTCATTTTCGCCTATAGGCATTACATAGTATTATTCTTATATATATATATATATATATATATATATAATAAAAAAACTTCACAACCCTTCAAATTACAAAGGTTTAAGATATAGAGAGTTGTAAATGGTTGATTTATTAATTTTGTAGTCTATTTTTAAAAAAACGTTACTTTTATGGGGCAATTTTGTAAATATTACTACAAGACAAATGGTACTTTTTTCATCTTCATAAGGGGTTAAGTTGAAATTTTAACTAAAAGACAGGAGCACCCTACAAATAAAGTTCGAAGATACTAACTTCCAAACTAGTATTGTATTTTTGTAAAATTTTCAAATTTGCCTTTGTTTAATGGTAAAGCTACCTATTTAAATATTTTATAATAAAAAATAATGATTATTTTGATAAATACACCCATCACAACTCCTTCTAACTTGAACCTCTGTATTTTGAGGGGTTGTTAACTCTAGACAAACACACACACACACATGTGTGTCTAGAGTTAACAACCCCTCAAAATGCAAAGGTTATATATATATATATATATATATATATATATATATATATATATATATATATATATATATATATATATATATTGAGACCAAAAGGCATGACATTCCATTCAAATTGGCCAAATGGTACATTAAATGTTGTTTTATATTTATCTTCTTCTTTAATTTGTATTTGCCAAAAACATGATTTCATATTAAATTTAGAAAAGATAACTGCATTGACAAGTCTGTCTAATAAATCTTTTTTATTATGAATTGGATATCGAATCTATTGTAAAACTTTATTAAGAGGTTTATAATTTATAACTAGTCGAGGAACTCCTCTTTCTTTTTTAGCATTCTTATTTACATAAAACACTGAGCAACTCCAAGGGGATTGACTAGGCCTTATTAGTTGTTTCTGGATTAAGTCATCTATTTCAGTTTTGCATGTTTGTAGTAATTCACTGTTCATTTGAATTGGTCTAGCCTTTGTTGGTATTTTCTTTTCATCAAAATCAGGCTCATAAGGTAAACTAATAATATGTTGTTTCTTATTCCAGAATGCATTAGGTAATCATTACATATATTTTTTTCAATTAATGTCTTAAGGGACTGTATTTTTTGCATTAATTCAGAGGTTTGTAATTTTTCACATATTATTTTATGTTTAATTTCTATTTGTAAAAAACATAGAAAAAGTTCCTTTTGTTTGATAAGTGTTTTGACAGTATTGATTTCTTTGATTTTAGGTTTATCTAAGAATTCAAATTGGATTGTAGTATTGTTTATTTGTGTTTTTATTCCTATATGAGTAATTGTCATGGGATAAAGTAAAGTCAGAAAGGGTACACCAAGGATAACAGCTTGACTTAATCCTTTAACCATGATAAAAGGGGTCGGAAAACAATATCCGTTATTGCAGATCATAGTATTTGATAATTTATATTTAATATATAATCTACTACCATCAGAAGTGTTTAAAATTTGAGTTGTTTTATCAAAATATTTAGTAGGTACTAATCAATCATTGAGACAGTTTAAATCTGCCCCAGAGTCTATTAAGGCTAAAGATTGGAAGTCATACTCATTATTAACTACGATTTTTACTAATGCAAACCATTTTTTAGTAATTACCTTAGTAAGTAAATTTAAGGATGTAGTATCGTCTTCCTTTATTTTGACTCCTGAAGATTCAGGTTTATTTTTAAGATTATAAGTATGGACTAAATCATTAAATTCAATATCATCATTTTCAGTTACTGCATCCGAAATGTTATTTTGTAATTCTAAAATTTGTATCATATTTTTTAATTGGAATACTTCAATTTTAATAATATTTACCTTTGTTTTGAGTTCAGCAATAGTGGGTTTTTTATGAATAGCTTCATGTTGACTGATTCTTTTCATCATAGTAGAGAAGTTGTATTCATCTGGAGGTTTAATCAACGTAACTGGTTTAGATTTTTCTTCGGTTAAATTAATAAATTGTGTGATAACCTGCCTTTTGTCATCGGGATCAGATATTTTTTCTATCAGATCTAGAATAAAATTATCTTCTTTTTTCAGGGTATGAAGATTATGAGTTGGAATTTTGCCAGAACAAGTTAGAGTCTTGCCGGAGCATTGTTAGCATAGATCATTATCAGATTCATCTGATGTATCTGACCAAATAAGATTTTCATCTTGTATATATCCTAATAATGACATATCGCTACTGAATTGAGAATTCGTATCAGAACTGTTAGAGGAATTATATATTTGTACTAAGTCAAATAGATTATTCCTTAAGGATTCATCTAGTATAAGAGTTTCAATTTTCTTTTTGACTCTACATTGCCTTTTATAATGGCCAATTTTACCACAATTATAACAGACATGCAAATTTCTTTTGCCCTTTTTCGTAAAGGTAGAATATTTGGGAGCAAATCGTTTGATAAATTTATCACTTTTCTTTCTATGTTTATATTTCTTAGAATGATATTTTTCTTTTTGGTTAGATCTGTGTTTTTTTTTATGAGATTTATGAATTTTATCTTTTTCTATATGATAACCAAATTGTTCACAAAAATCCCTTAATTCTTTTCGCCCAGTCATATTTTGTTTATCAAGTTGTTTCTTTAGTTTCATATCTGTGCATAATGCTAATCCTTTAGCACATATTTCAGCAGATAATTCGCCTAACGTATATTTATAATAATTTATTATGCCATTATATTTATTTTTAAGACGTTCCTTTACCTTTTCTGCAAATAAATAAGGTAATCCGGTTATGAATTTTTTTTTCCAGTGTTCAAGTTGGCTATCTTCCCTTATTAATAAACAGGAAAATAATATATCTTTATACCATTTGTAATGCGATAGAGTCGGACATCTTAAATTAGATAAAAGATCTTCGGATCTAGATGCTAAGATAGCGGTATTTCCTATAAAATGAAGAGTAATTGTATAAATTAGTATATTGACTGCATCACTTTCTGTATAAAGGATATCTTAGTTTTGTTCATTCTTTTATCAAGGTATGAAGATTATGAGTTGGAATTTTGCCAGAACAAGTTAGAGTCTTGCCAGAGCATTGTTCGCATAGATCATTATCAGATTCATCTGATGTATCTGACCAAATAAGATTTTCATCTTGTATATTTTCTAATAATGACATATCGCTACTGGATTGAGAATCCGTATCAGAACTGGTAGAGGAATTATATATATGTACTAGGTCAAATAAATTATTCCTTAAGGATTCATCTAGTATAAGAGTTTCAATTTTCTTTTTGACTTTACATTCACTTTTATAATGACCAATTTTACCACATTTATAACAGATATGCAATTTTCTTTTTGCCCTTTTTCTTTAAAGTAGAATATTGGGGAGCAAATCGTTTGATAAATTTATAACTTTTCTCTCTATGTTTATATTTCTTAGGATGATATTTTTCTTTTTGGTTAGATCTATGTATTTTTTTATGAGATTTATGAATTTTATCTTTTTAGTGTTCAAGTTGGCTATCTTCCCTTATTAATAAATGGGAAAGAATACATCTTTATACCATTTATAATGGGATAGAGTTAGACATCTTAAATTACATAAAAGATCTTCGGATCTAGATGCTAAGACAACGGTATTTCCTATAAAATGAAGAGTAATAGTAAAAATTAGTGTACTGACTGCATCACTTTCTGTATAAAGGACATCTTGGTTTTGTTCATTTTTAGCAGTCCAATGTCTTGTATTATTTAATATTTGTTTTTTCATGGATTCTGGGAGATGGAAATCCCACCATCCACATAACCATCCTGTAAATCCACAGATTATGGCTTTTACTATTTCTTGATCATGGCTTCCTACCATTTTGCATGTAGATGCATACATAGTCATATGTCTCATGGTGTCTAAGATTTGATGTTCAGATATTCCATCTATATTCCAGTTTCTTAAAGTTTTTCCCGAATAGGAAGAAGTATTGGATATGAAAGCTTCTTCAAATTGGATATCAATAAAGCTTCTTCAAATTGGATATCAATAGGTGTTGGTGTTCTATGATATGGTAAGGGTGTTGCAGGTTTCCAATTTTTGGAATATGCAATTATTTGGATTTCATCTATATGTGGACTAGATGTCATAGACTGATTAAATGTTTGTTCTCTATTTTCAATTGTATCATCCGTAGATTCATCAAATTCTTCTTGAAACATTAAGGTTTCATGTTCAGGAACCTTTTCTTTGGCTTTATTTGTAATATCAAGTTTAGATAATTTTGATATTAATTGATCCATTAATGTTTTATTATCATTTCCGATAAGAAGTTTTTCTTTATTTAACTCAGGAGGAGGTTTAAATAGTAACTGTTTTGGTACAGAAATGGTTGGAGCCGGAGATAAAAGATTTTCAATTTGTACTGTTTGTTTGCCTATTGTTTGTAAATAAGGATTCGTATAATTATTTTGTTCAATTATATGAGAAAGTAAGTTAAATCTTGTGACATCTGAAGTAGTTAATTTACATGGGGTTGCAGTTGTTTCATTTACAACTATTTGAGTAGAAGTACTTGATTCCTCTGTATCTTTTTCGAGGAGTTGTTTACTAACTCCTTTAATAATTAGACTTTGTTTTGGAGGATGCATACAAGTGATTTCTTTGCCACTAGTAGTGTTAAATTTTCTAAATTGAGATTCAAGAGTATTAACTTCAAAGTCCGGTATTTCAATGTTTTTATCGTCACCTATATTTCTTAACCAATCAAAGAAACATATTGTTGTTTTCTCCATTTTTATAAATTTATTAAACTTTTTATGGAATAATTCTACTAATCTAGGTTCGAATGTATTTAGATACCATTTACGTATATTTCCAATTTTCTCAGATAAATAGTCATTAGTAATAAAACTTTTATCTGGTTTTCTTTCTTCTGTAAGGGTCATATTTGAAATTCTGATTTATCAGGCTTATCCTGGGCAGGTTTATATTGAGGAATAATTATATTTTCAGATGTTCTTAATAGTCCTTGAATTTGTGGTTCCGGATGTTGGCTATTTCTAGATGCAGATCTTTGTAATCTGTCATATGTGGTGACAGATTTTCTGGATGGTTCTAATTTCACAGATTCATCCATTGGATTTTCATATATTGATGATACTTCTGAATCATAAGAACGGCTTAGGTGATGTCGAAATTGTATCTCGATATTCCCATTAATATGTTCGACAATCCTGTCAGGAATGTTTTGAACTGGAATTTGTGATGGTTGGCCGTCATTGTGTATTAACCATGATTCTGGTAGTCTTATGTCAGACCAAGATATTGTTTTGGAACTATAGTGTTCTATATTAGTTTGGAATAGTATAGTTTGACCTTTTGTACCTATGTGAAGAACATTAGGACATAGGGTTGTCATAACTTTATAATAAATACGATAAATTATTGCAATATTTTGGGATCCATGCATCTTATCAAATCCTTGTGTTTTAAGATTTAGAGATAATACATTTAGTATATTAGGATCTGTTAAAGACACGGAATAATTGGGGAAACAATTAAAATATATTGGTCCACAACAAAGACTGGATTCCACCATTCCAAGTAGTGAATCAGAAAACCTATTATGTCTTGTATCTCTTAGGCATACAAGAACAGAATTATTACGTCCCAATCTTGTTAATGGTTTAATTTCTCTTTGTATTAACCCAATATGTAAATATTTATAATTTTTATTTTTATGTTCTTGTAGTATTTTGTTTGATAGAAGTTGAAAGTCTTCTTGGTTATTAGTAACAAACAAGGTCTGTTCTACTGTTTTTATAGCATAGCCTATTTTTAAATTGAATGTTCCTTTTCTATATACATTAGATATAGGTACTTTTGGTATATTCCAATTTTGTATTTGGTTTTCAATATCATTTATAATTACTTCTTCTTTATTCTTAATTCTTAGAGTATTACTAGTTTGTCCAACAGCTTTATCAGTAAGATTTCTAAAAAAAATTTCCATTATTAGGTTGCGCATGAGTGTTATCTGAACAGGCCTTTTTTACTACCTCTTATGTCTGTTTCGACCTTAGTGGCTCTCCTGGCCTTAACGGTTTTTAGACTGGGTGTCTGAGCGTCTCTAACCTCAACTCTCGGACCAACTTTCTTTAATGGATAGTTTTCTTAGATTTCCTATGATGAAGTTGTTATTGAAAGTAGTGATGCTCTACTAAGACAGTGAACACGGTTGGCTCTGATACCATAAATGCGCCAAGATCTACCCTAATTTTTGTTGCATAAATCTTAACCTTTATTATCTTAAAAACATGAATAAAGCATAATTATATTTAATTAATTGTCTTAAAATTCCTATTTAATAGAGGAATACAAATATTATGAAGATAGCTTAAATAACATAAACATCTAAGATAATCCAAGAGGTACGAATTGAATCTCTAATTTTAATACTGAAAACTAATTTTAATTGCATTTCATAATTGTTACATGAAATAGTAATTTTTACATGAAACTTACTGTTAACATATACAGTAGCTATTAAACAACTTCCATTCTGATGGACAGTAAGTAGGGAGAAAAGAGAAATTACAATCACACATGAAGAAAAATAAGAATAAAAGTTACCGACTTTGTAGTAGACGGTGTATACAAAACTGATAGAAAGCTAGCCTACTGTAGTAGAAAAGAAAGAGAGAATCACAGAGAGAATAGCAGAAAATAAGAGGGGATTATTGAAGAAGGTCTTCTGATGTAGCTGTGTGGTTTCCTTGTTCTCTGCCTTCAATGTTAAAGGAGATGGGGTTTTATAGATGGAACCGAAAGTCGATGGCTGCCAGGTCGACGAAGATGCTCGCCTAAGAAGATGGTTATAAGATGGAAGATGCCTTTGTAGATAAGGGAGACTGCATTTGTGGCTGAGGAAGGCTCAGTAGTGTCGGTGATGAAGGCTTGGCGAAATGGGGTGCCATGTGGCAACAGCGGTCGGTGAGAATCTTGCTTTAATATAAAAAGACAATTATGGTACTATTTATTCAGGATACGTGGATGCTTTGATGTTCGAAGAAGAAGGGATTGATTTGACTAATATTTAATCATATCAGTAAAGGAATCTAATTACTATGCTTGGGGTCACTTCCGTTTGCTTTATACTGTGTAGGAGTCTTATCGAGAGAAGGAATCTTGCTTTTACTATTCAAAGGTCATATCAGGTCTGCTTTATGGATAATTGGAGAACTTAATGGGCTTGGGCCTCAGAATCTGGTTTTTTATTGAAATCCTCCAGTAATAAGGGATTACCGGATTGGATCGTTTCTTCTGATGTCATCGGTACTGTAGAAGGTTCAGCAAATATTCCAAAGAGTTGTTTTTCTAAATCAGCAAGAGTAGCATTAGGATAGGCTTGTTTCATTTGCTTAATATAAGAAGAGAAAGTATGTAGGTCAACAGTATTGGGTACAGTATTATGAGCAGAAGTATTATATATCTCAGAGGACGGAGGAATCCTTTTGAGAGGAAAAGTTCGTGGGTCCGTTCTAAATATATCCCACCATTTGATTTTAATAGTATTCCCAAGACGGGAAATATATGTATAATTATTAGAATTATTTTTGGAAATAGCATACTCCCATTTGCAGATCCAGGGTATTTGATATATAGACATGAAATAAAGATGGTAGTCTATCAAATCTGTGCATGTATTATGTTCAGAGAATCTATTTTGGAAGGCTTGAAAAGTGTCTGGCAGTATTTGGGTAGAAGACCCCTAAATAAGGAACCAATGGCAGAACCAGCTAAGAAATCTTTCAAGTATAGGCATTTTGAACTGTATATACCAAGAATGAGTATTATGAGGATTCTGGTATAAAAAGACTTTATACCATGCTTCAATATATTCAGCATACCGAAAATATTTATATTGATATTTAGTATTTAATATTTTTTTCTCTTGGGTAGGGTTTTTACCCCAATCCTCATAGGTAAGAAATTTTTTGATTTGTTTTTTTTATTTGTAGTTTAGAATACGCATACAGGTTTATATTTCCTTGGAAGAAATGGACAATGGAGACTGATCATGTTTCCATTAAAACTGATTCATACCACTCACGAGTTTTGATACCATTGATCGGGTTTAAATGGTTTTGAAGGTAAAGGGGAGCTAATTTATGTGGGTCAATATGAATGTGTTTGTCATCTACGGGAATATCAACTAGGAAAGCATTATCTATGTACGCAGATTTGGACACTGAGGAGGTTTGCTTATTTGGGTTTTGGGCTGGAGACAAAGTAGGACTTGGTGTATTATGTTTTGGACTTTGAATAAAATGTTCTGGTACATTGGTGGATCGTAGCAGAGACATTGGTTGTAATGGTAAAAAGGGTTGGCTGAGCAAAGCAAACCTCCTCAACGTCCAAATCTGCTTACATAGATAATGCTTTCCTAGCTGATATTACCATAGATAACAAACACATTCATATTGACCTACATAAATTAGCTCCCCTTTACCTTCAAAACAATTTAAACCCAATTAATGGTATCAAAACCCGTGAGTGGTATGAATCAGTTTTAATGGAAACAGGATCAGTTTCCATTGTTCATTTCTTTCAAAGAAATACAAATCTGTATGCTTATTCTAAGCTACAAATCAAAAAATTACTTACCTATGAAGATTGGGGTAACAACCCTACCCAAGGGAAAAAATTATTAAATATTGAATACCAATATAAATATATTCGGTATGCTGAATATATTGAAGCCTGGCATAGAGTCTTTTTATACCAAAATCCTAATAATACTCATTCTTGGTATATACAGTTCAAAATGCCTATACTTGAAAGATTTCTTACATGGTTCCGCCATTGGTTCCTTATTTGGGGATCTTCTACCCAAATATTGCCAGACACTTTTCAAGCCTTCCAAAATAGATTATCTGAACATAATACATGTACAGATTTGATAGACTACCATCTTTATTTCATGTCTATATATCAAATACCCTGGATCTGCAAATGGGAATATGCTATTTCCGAAAATAATTTTAATAATTATACATATATTCCCCGTCTTGGGAAAACTATTAAAATCAAATGGTGGGATATATTTAGCACGGACCCACGTTCTTTTCCTTTCAAAAGGATTCCTCCATCCTTTGAGATATATAATACTTCTGCTCATAATATTGTACCCAATACTGTTGACCTACATACTTTCTCTTCTTATATTAAGCAAATGAAACAAGCCTATCTTAATGCTACTCTTGCTGATTTAAAAAAATAACTCTTTGGAATATTCGCTGAACCTTCTACAATACCAACGACATCAGAAGAAACGGTCCAATCCGGTAATCCCTTATTATTGGAGGATTTCAGTCAAAAATCAGGTTCTGAGGCCCAAGCCCATTAAGTTCAAGAAAATATTCTCCTTATCTAGAAAAATATCTATAAAGCCGCCCTGATATGACCCCTTGAATAGTAAAAAGCAAGATTCCTTCACTTGATAAGACTCCTACACAGTTTAAAGCAAGTGGAAGTGACCCCAAGCACAGTAATTAGATTCTTTTACTAATATGACTAAATATTAGTCAAATCAATCCCTTCTTCTTCAAACATCGAAGCGTCTACGTGTCCTTAATAAATAGTATCATAATTGTCTTTTTATATTAAAGTAAGATCCTTACCGACCGTTGTTGTTTTATCTTCTGCCACATGGCATCCCATTCCACTAAGCCTTCATCACCGACACTACTGAGACTTCCTCAGCCACAAATACAGTCTTCCTTATCTACAAAGGCATCTTCCATCATATCACCATCCTCTCAAGCGAGCATCTTCGTCCACCTGACAGCCATCAACATTCGGTTCCGTCTATAAAACCCCATCTCCGCTAAAGTTGAAGGGCAGAGAACAAGAAAACCTCACAGCTACATCAGAAGACCTTCATCAACGTTCCTCTCTTATTTTTCTCTGCTATTCTCTCTTTCTTTTCTACTAAAGTAGGCTAGCATTCTATCAGTCCTGTATACACCGTCTACTACAAAGTCGATAACTTTTATTTTTACTTTTCTTCATGGGTGATTGTAATTTCTCTTTTCTCCGTACTTACTGTCCACCAAAATGGAAGTTGTTTAATGGCTACTGTATATGTCAACAGTAAGTTTCATGTAAACATTACTATTCCATTGTAACAATATGTATTAATGCTATGCAATTAAAATTAGTTTTCAGTATTAAAATTAGAAATTCAATTCATACATCTTGGATTATCTTAGATGTTTCTGTTATTTCTGCTATCTTCATAATATTTTTATTCCTCTATTATATAGGAATTTTAAGACAATTAATTAACTATAATTATGCTTTATTCATGTTTTTAAGATAATAAAGGTTAAGATTTGTGCAAAATAAATTAGGGTAGATCTTGGCACGTTTATGGTATCAGAGCCAACTCTGTTCACACCTGTTCACTGGCTTAGTAGAGAATCACTAGTTTCAATAACAAGTTCATCATAGGAAATTTAAAAAAAGTATCCATTAAAGAAAGTTGGTCTGAGAGTTGAGGTTAGAGACGCTCAGACACCCAGTCTAAAGACCGTTAAGGCCAAAAGAGCCGCTGAGGTGGAAACAGGCATAAGAGGTATTCAAGGAGGACTGTCCAGATAACACTCATCCGCAACCTAATAATAGAAAATTTTATTAGAAATCTTACTGATAAAGCTGTTGGACAAACTAGTAATACTCTAAGAATTAAGAATAAAAAAGAAGTGATTATAAATGATATTGAAAACCAAATACAAAATTGGAATATACCAAAAGTACCTATATCTAATGTATATAGAAAAGGAACATTCAATTTAAAAATAGGCTATGCTATAAAAACTGTAGAACAGACGTTGTCTGTTACTAATAACCAGGAAGACTTTCAACTTCTATCAAATACAATATTACAAGAACATAAAAATAAAAATCATAAATACTTACATAATGGGTTAATACAAATAGCAATTAAACCATTAAAAAGATTAGGACTTAATAATTCTGTTCTTGTATGCCTAAGAGATACAAGACATAATAGGTTTTCTTATTCATTACTTGGAATGGCGGAATCCAGTCTTTGTAGTTGACCAATATATTTTAATTGTTTCCCTAATTATTCTGTGTCTTTAACAGATCCTAATATATTAAATATATTATCTTTAAATCTTAAAACACAAGGATTTGATATGATGCAAGGATCCCAAAATATTGCAATAATTTATCGTATTTATTATAAAGTTATGACAACCTTATGTTCTAATGTTCTTCAAATAGATACAAAAGGTCAAACTATACTATTCCAAACTAATATAGAAAAATCCAACACTATAGTTCCAAAAACAATATCTTGGTCTGACATAAGACTACCTGAATCATGGTTAGTACAAAATAACAACCAACCATCACAAATTTCAGTTCAAAACATTCATGACAGGATTATTGAACATATTAACGGGAATATCGAAATACAATTTCCAAATCACCTAAGTCGTTCTTATTAAAATGATTCAGTAGTATCGTCAATATATGATAATCCAATGGATGAATCTGTGAAATTAGAACCATCTAGAAAATCTGTCACAACTTATGACAGAAAACAAAGACCTGCATCTAGAAATAGCCAACGTCTTGAACCACAAATTCAAGGACTATTGAGAACATCTGAAAATATAATTATTCCTCAATATAAACCTGCCCAAGATGAGCCTGATAAATCAGAATTTCAAATATTAACCCTTACAGAAGAAAGAAAACCAGATAAAAGTTATATTACTAATGACTATTTATCTAAGAAAAATGCAAGTATACGTGAATGGTATCTAACAACATTTGAACCTAGATTAGTAGATTATTTCATAAAAGTTTAATAAATTTATTAAAAAAGAAAATATACAAATATGTTTCTTTGATTGGTTAAGAAATATATGTAGCGATAAAAACATTGAAATACCTGACTTTGAAGTTAATACTCTTGAATCTCAATTTATAAAATTTAGCACCACTAGTGGCAAAGAAATCACTTGTATGCATCCTCCAGAACAAAGTCTAACCATTAAAGGAGTTAGTAAACAACTCCCCGAAAAAGATACAGAGAAATCAAGTACTTCTACTCAAATAGTTGTATATGAAACTACAGCAACCCCATATAAATTAACTACTTCAGATGTCACAAGATTTGACTTACTTCCTCATATAATTGAACAAAATAATTATCCGAATCTTTACCTACAAACAATAGGCAAAAAAACAGTACGAATAAAAAACCTTTTATCTCCGGTTCCATCCATCCCTGTAGCAAAACATTTACTATTTAAACCTCCTCCTGAGTTAAATAAAGAAAAATTTATTATTGGAGATGATAACAAAAAATTAATGGATCAATTAATATCAAAATAATCTATACTTGATAATACAAATAAAAGCCAAAGAAAAGGTTCCTGAACATGAAACCTTAATGCTTCAAGAAAAATTTGGTGAACCTATGAATGATACAATTGAAAATAAAGAACAAGCATTTAATCAGTCTATGACATCTAGTCCACATATAGATGAAATCCAAAGAATTGCATTTTTCAAAAATTGGAAACCTGCAACAGCCTTACCATATCATCGAAGACCAACACCTGTTGATATCCAATTTGAAGAAGTCTTCATATCCAATACTTCTTCCTATTCCGGAAGAACTTTAGTAAACTGGAATATAGATGGAATATCTGAACATCAAATCTTAGATACCATGAAACATATGACTATGTATGCATCTGCATGCAAAATGGTAGGAACCCATGATCAAGAAATAAGAAAAACCATAATCTGTGGTTTTACAGGATGGTTACGTAGATGGTGGGATTTCCATCTCCTAGAATTCATTAAAAAACAAATATTAAATAATACAAGACAATGGACTGCTAAAAATGAACAAAACCAAGATATACTTTATACAGAAAGTGATGCAGTCAATACACTAATTTATACTATTACTCTCCATTTTATAGGAAATACCGTTGTCTTAGCATCTAGATCCGAAGATCTTTTATCTAATTTAAGATGTCCAACTCAATCCCATTACAAATGGTACAAAGATGTATTCTTTTCCCGATTATTACTAAGAGAAGATAGCCAGCTTAAACATTGGAAAGAAAAATTCATAGCTGGACTACCTTATTTATTTGCAGAAAATGTAAAAGAACATCTTAAGAATAAAAATAGTGGTCTAATAAATTATTCTAAATATACGTTAGGAGAATTATCTGCTGAAATATGTGCTGAAGGATTAGCATTATTCACAGATATGAAACTAAAGAAACAACTTGATAAACAAAAAATGACTTGGAGAAAAGAATTAGATGATTTTTATGAACAATTTGGTTACCACATTGAAAAGGATAAAACTCATAAATCTCCTAAAAAACTACATAGATCTAACCAAAAAGAAAAATATCATTCTAAGAAATATAAACATAGAGAGAAAAGAGATAAATTTATCAAACAATTTGCTCTCAAATATTCTACCTTTAAGAAAAAGGACAAAAGAAAATTACCTGTCTATTATAAATGTGGTAAAATTGACCATTATAAAAGCCAATGTAAAGTCAAAAAGAAAATAGAAACCCTTACATGTCACGAAATTTCAAAATGATATTCTTAATCAATACTTTTTAATTCGCACTGATTGCAAAGCAACAAAAGATATTCTGCAAAAAGATGTTCATAATCTTGTTTCCAAATAAATCTTTGCTCGGTGGCAAGCCATTTTATCTGCTTTTGACTTTTCTATTGAACATCTGCGCGGTACTTCTAACTCCTTACCTTGTCCAACCGCTTTATCAGTAAGATTTCTAATAAAATTTTCTATTATTAAGTTGCGGATGAGTGTTATCTGGAAAGTCCTCCTTGACTACCTCTTATGTCTGTTTCGACCTCAGCGGCTCTCCTGGCCTTAACGGTCTTTAGACTGAGTGTTTGAGCGTCTCTAACCTCAACTCTAGGACCAACTTTCTTTAATGGATAATTTTCGTAAATTTCCTATGATGAACTTGTTATCAAAACTAGTGATGCTCTAAGAATTAAGAATAAAGAAGTAATTATAAACGATATTGAAAACCAAATACAAAATTGGAATATACCAAAAGTACCTATATCTAATGTATATAGAAAAGGAACATTCAATTTAAAAATAGGCCATGCTATAAAAACTGTAGAACAAACCTTGTTTGTTACTAATAACAAGGAAGACTTTCAACTTCTATCAAATAAAATACTACAAGAACATAAAAATAAAAATTATAAATATTTACATATTGGGTTAATACAAATAGCAATTAAACCATTAACAAGATTGGGACTTAATAATTCTGTTCTTGTATGCCTAGACATAATAGGTTTTCTTATTCATTACTCGGAATGGTGGAATCCAGTCTTTGTAGTGGACCAATATATTTTAATTGTTTCCCCAATTATTCTGTGTCTTTAATAGAACCTATTATAATAAACGTATTATCTCTAAATCTTAAAACACAAGGATTTGATATGATGCAAGGATCCCAAAATATTGCAATAATTTATCGTATTTATTATAAAGTAATGACAACCCTATGTCCTAATGTTCTTCACATAGATACAAAAGGTCAAACTATACTATTCCAAACTAATATAGAAAAATCCAACACTATAGTTCCAAAAACAATATCTTGGTCTGACGTAAGACTACCAGAATCATGGTTAATACACAATGACAGCCAATCATCACAAATTCCAGTTCAAAACATTCCTGATAGGATTGTTGAACATATTAATGAGAATATCGAGATAAAATTTCCACATCACCTAAGCCGTTCTTATGATTCAGTAGTATCATCAATATATGAAAATCCAATGGATGAATCTGTGAAATTAGAACCATCCAGAAAATCATTCACCACATATGACAGATTACAAAGACCTGCATCTAGAAATAGCCAACATCCTGAACCACAAAGTCAATGACTATTAAGAACATCTGAAAGTATAATTATTCCTCAATATAAACCTGCCAAGGATGAGCCTGATAAATCAGAATTTCAAATATCAACCCTTACCGAAGAAAGAAAACCAGATAAAAGTTATATTACTAATAACTATTTATCTGAGAGAAAATGCAAGTATACGTAAATGGTATCTAAATACATTTGAACCTAGATTAGTAGAATTATTCCATAAAAAGTTTAATAAATTTATTAAAAAAGAGAAAACAACAATACGTTTCTTTGATTGGTTAGAAATATATGTAACGATAAAAACATTGAAATACCTGACATTGAAGTTAATACTCTTGAATCTCAATTTACAAAATTTAACACTACTAGTGGCAAAGAAATCACTTGTATGCATCCTCCAAAACAAAGTCTAATTATCAAAGGAGTTAGTAAACAACTCCTCGAAAAAGATAAAGAGGAATCACGTACTTCTACTCAAATCGTTGTTTATGAAACAACAGCAACCCCATATAAATTAACTACTTCAGATGTCACAACATTTGACTTACTTCTCATGTAATTGAACAAAATAATTATACGAATCTTTACCTTCAAACAATAGGCAAACAAACAGTACGAGTTGAAAATCTTTTATCTCCGGCTCCATCCATTCTTGTACCAAAACAGTTACTGTTTAAACCATTTCCTGAGTTAAATAAAGAAAAATTTCTTATCGGAGATGATAATAAAACATTAATGGATCAATTAATATCAAAATTATCTAAACTTGATATTATAAATAAAGCCAAGGAAAAGGTTCTTGAACATGAAACCTTAATGTTTCAAGAAGAATTTGATGAATCTATGGATGATACAATTGAAAATAGAGAACAAGCATTTAATCAGTCTACGACATCTAGTCCACATATAGATGAAATCCAAAAAATTGCATATTCCAAAAATTGGAAACCTGCAACAGCCTTACCATATCATAGAAGACCAACACCTGTTGATATCCAATTTGAGGAAGCTTTCATATCCAATACTTCTTCTTATTCGGGAAGAACCTTAGTAAACTGGAATATAGATGGAATATCTAAACATCAAATCTTAGACCGCATGAGACATATGACTATGTATGCATCTGCATACAAAATGGTAGGAACCCATGATCAAGAAATAGCAAAAGCCATAATCTGTGGATTTATAGGATGGTTACGTGGATGGTGGGATTTCCATCTCCCAGAATCCATGAAAAAACAAATATTAAATAATACAAGACAATGGACTGCTAAAAGAATGAACAAAACTAAGATATCCTTTATACAGAAAGTGATGCAGTCAATATACTAATTTATACAATTACTCTTCATTTTATAGGAAATACCGCTATCTTAGCATCTAGATCCGAAGATCTTTTATCTAATTTAAGATGTCCGACTCTATCGCATTACAAATGGTATAAAGATATATTATTTTCCTGTTTATTAATAAGGGAAGATAGCCAACTTGAACACTGGAAAAAAAAATTCATAACCGGATTACCTTATTTATTTGCAGAAAAGGTAAAGGAACGTCTTAAAAATAAATATAATGGCATAATAAATTATTATAAATATACGTTAGGCGAATTATCTGCTGAAATATGTGCTAAAGGATTAGCATTATGCACAGATATGAAACTAAAGAAACAACTTGATAAACAAAATATGACTGGGCGAAAAGAATTAAGGGATTTTTGTGTACAATTTGGTTATCATATAGAAAAAGATAAAATTCATAAATCTCATAAAAAAAAACACAGATCTAACCAAAAAGAAAAATATCATTCTAAGAAATATAAACATAGAAAGAAAAGTGATAAATTTATCAAACGATTTGCTCCCAAATATTCTACCTTTACGAAAAAGGGCAAAAGAATGTCTGTTATAATTGTGGTAAAATTGGCCATTATAAAAGGCAATGTAGAGTCAAAAAGAAAATTGAAACTCTTATACTAGATGAATCCTTAAGGAATAATCTATTTGACTTAGTACAAATATATAATTCCTCTAACAGTTCTGATACGAATTCTCAATTCAGTAGCGATATGTCATTATTAGGATATATACAAGATGAAAATCTTATTTGGTCAGATACATCAGATGAATCTGATAATGATCTATGCGAACAATGCTCCGGCAAGACTCTAACTTGTTCTGGCAAAATTCCAACTCATAATCTTCATACCCTGAAAAAAGAAGATAATTTTATTCTAGATCTGATAGAAAAAATATCTGATCCCGATGACAAAAGGCAGGTTATCACACAATTTATTAATTTAACCGAAGAAAAATCTAAACTAGTTACGTTGATTAAACCTCCAGATGAATACAACTTCTCTACTATGATGAAAAGAATCAGTCAACATGAAGCTATTCATAAAAAACCCACTATTGCTGAACTCAAAACAAAAGTAAATAATATTAAAATTGAAGTATTCCAATTAAAAAATATGATACAAATTTTAGAATTACAAAATAACATTTCGGATGCAGTAACTGAAAATGATGATATTGAATTTAATGATTTAGTCCATACTTATAATCTTAAAAATAAACCTGAATCTTCAGGAGTCAAAATAAAGGAAGACGATACTACATCCTTAAATTTACTTAATAAGGTAATTACTCAAAAATGGTTTGTATTAGTCAAAATCGTAGTCAATAATGAATATGACTTCCAATCTTTAGCCTTAATAGACTCTGGAGCAGATTTAAACTGTCTCAATGAAGGATTAGTACTTACTAAATATTTTGATAAAACAACTCAAATTTTAAACACTGCTGATGGTAGTAGATTATATATTAAATATAAATTATCAAATACTATGATCTGCAATAACGAACATTGTTTTCCAACCCCTTTTATCATGGTTAAAGGATTAAGTCAAGCTGTTATCCTTGGTGTACCCTTTCTGACTTTACTTTATCCCATGACAATTACTCATACATGAATAGAAACACAAATAAACAATACTACAATCCAATTTGAATTCTTAGATAAACCTAAAATCAACGAAATCAATACTGTCAAAACAATTATCAAACAAAAGGAACATTTTCTATGTTCTTTACAAACTGAAATTAAACATAAAATAATATGTGAAAAATTACAAACCTCTGAATTAATGCAGAAAATACAGTCCCTTAAGACATTAATTGAAAAAAAATATATGTAATGATTTACCTAATGCATTCTGGAAAGGAAACAACATATTATTAGTTAACCTTATGAGTCTGATTTTGATGAAAAGAAAATACCAACAAATGCTAGACCAATTCAAATGAACAGTGAATTACTACAAACATGGAAAACTGAAATAGATAACTCAATCCAGAAACAACTAATAAGACCTAGTCAATCCCCTTGGAGTTGCTCAGCGTTTTATGTAAATAAGAATATTGAAAAAGAAAGAAGAGTTCCTCAACTAGTTATAAATTATAAACCTCTTAATAAAGTTTTACAATGGATTAGATATCCAATTCCTAATAAAAAAGATTTATTAGACAGACTTGTCAATGCAGTTATCTTTTCTAAATTTGATATGAAATCAGGTTTTTGGCAAATACAAATTAAAGAAGAAGATAAATATAAAACAGCATTTAATGTACCATTTGGCCAATTTGAATGGAACGTCATGCCTTTTGGTCTCAAAATTGCTCCATCTAAATTTCAAAAAATAATGAATAATGTATTCAATCCTTATCATAAATTTATGATAGTCTACTTTGATGATGTCTTGATATTTTTTTATTCTATTTATCAACATTTTAAACATCTTAACACTTTTATTAATACTGTAAAACATGTTGGGTTAGTTGTTTCTCCTAAAAAACTTAATTTATTTCAAACCAAAATAAGATTTTTGGGACATAACATTAACCAAAGCACTATCATTCCCATTGACCGATCTATTATATTTGCTGATAAAATCCCTGATAAAATCCTAGATAAAACCGAACTTCAACGATTTCTAGGATGTTTAAACTATATTAGTAATTTCTATAGGAATCTTGCTCTTAATGCTAAACCTTTATATGTTAGACTTAAAAAGAATCCTCCACCTTGGACGGATCTTCATACTAATGCAGTTCAACGACTCAAATTAAAAGCTAAAGAATTACCTTGTTTAACTCTACCTAATCCTACTGCGTTCAAAATAATTGAATGTGATGCCTCTGAACTTGGTTTAGGAGTATTAAAACAACAAATTGATTATCAAGAACAACTCATTCGTTTTACTTCCAAAGCTTGGAATCCTATTCAAAAGAATTATTCTATTGTCAAAAATGAATTATTAGCTATTATACATTGTATCACGAAATTTCAAAGTGATATTCTTAATCAACACTTTTTAATCCGCACTGATTGTAAAGCTGCAAAAGATATTCTGCAAAAAGATGTTCATAATCTTGTTTCCAAACAAATCTTTGCCCGCTGGCAAGCCATTTTATCTGCTTTTGACTTTTCTATTGAACATCTGCACGGTACTTCTAACTCCTTATCTGATTTTCTTACCAGTGAATTTTTGCAGGGAGGGGCGTACATTACCACCTCTTCCACCTGAAGAGCCACTCTCTTGCGGATTACAACTTTTTCATCAAAATATGAATATGAATACTAATACATCTAACAAATTGAAACAAAAAACCCCAATGGACTTAGTTCCTTTTAATCCATCTGAGCCTCCTATGCTCAGCCAACACTTTTTACCATTACAACCAATGTCTCCGCTACGATCCACCAATGTACCAGAACATTTTATTCAAAGTCCAAAACATAATACACCAAGTCTTGCTTTGTCTCCAGCCCAAAACCCAAATAAGCAAACCTCCTCAGTGTCCAAATCTGCTTACATAGATAATGCTTTCCTAGTTGATATTCCCATAGAAGAAAAACACATTCATATTGACTGACATAAATTAGCTCCCCTTTACCTTCAAAACCATTTAAAACCGATCAATGGTATCAAAACCCGTGAGTGCTATGAATAAGTTTTAATGGAAACATGATCAGTCTCCATTGTCCATTTCTTCCAAGGAAATACAAACATGTATGCGTATTCTAAACTACAAATCAAAAAATTACTTACCTATGAGGATTGGGGTAACAACCCTACCCAAGGGAAAAAATTATTAAATACTGAATCTCAATATAAATATTTTCAGTTTGCTGAATATATTGAAGCATGGCATAAAGTCTTTTTATACCATAATTCTAATAATACTCATTCTTGGTATATACAGTTCAAAATGCCTATACTTGAAAGATTTCCTAGCTGGTTCTGCCATTGGTTCCTTATTTGGGGGTCTTCTACCCAAATACTGCCAGATACTTTTCAAGCCTTCCAAAATAGATTCTCTGAACATAATACATGCACAGATTTGATAGACTACCATCTTTATTTCGTGTCTATATATCAAATACCCTGGATCTGCAAATGGGAGTATGCTATTTTCGAAAATAATTCTAATAATTATACATATATTCCCCGTCATGGGAAAACTATTAAAATCAAATGGTGGGATATATTTAGCACAGACCCACGTTCTTTTCCTCTCAAAATGATTACTCCATCCTCTGAGATATATAATACTTCTGCTCATAATACTGTACCCAATACTGTTGACCTATATATTTTCTCTTCTTATATTATGCAAATGAAACAAGCCTATCTTAATGCTACTCTTGCTGATTTAGAAAAACAACTCTAGGGAATATTTGCTGAACCTTCTACAGTACCGGCGACATCAGAAGAAACGATCCAATCCGGTAATCCCTTATTACTAGAGAATTTCAGTCAAAAACCAGACTCTGAGGCCCAAGCCCATTAAGTTCTCCAATTATCCATAAAGCAGACCTGATATGACCTATGAATAGAAAAAGCAAGATTCCTTTGCTCGATAAGACTCCTACACAGTATAAAGCAAACGGAAGTGACCCCAAGCACAGTAATTAGATTCCTTTACTGATATGTTTAAATATTAGTCAAATCAATCCCTTCTTCTTCGAACATCAAAGCGTCCATGTATCCTCAATAAATAGTACCATAATTGTCTTTTTCTATTAAAGCAAGATTCTCACCGACCATTGTTGCCACATGGCACCCCATTTCACCAAGCCTTCATCACCGACACTACTGAGCCTTCCTCAGCCACAAATGCAGTCTCCCTTATCTACAAAGGCATCCTCAGGCGAGCATCTTCGTCGACCTGGCAGCCATCGACTTTTAGTTCCATCTATACAACCCCATCTCCTTTAACATTGAAGGTAGAGAACAAGGAAACCACACAGCTACATCAGAAGACTTTCTTCAATATTCCCCTCTTATTTTTTGCTATTCTCTCTGTGATTCTCTCTTTCTTTTCTACTACAGTAAGCTAGCTTTCTATTAGTCTTGTATACACCGTCTACTACAAAGTTGGTAACTTTTATTCTTACTTTTCTTCATGCGTGATTGTAATTTCTCTTTTCTCCCTACTTACTGTCCATCATAATGGAAATTGTTTGATAGCTACTGTATATGTCAACAGTAAGTTCCATGTAAACATTACTATTTCATGTAACAATTATGAAATGCAATTAAAATTAGTTTTCAGTATTAAAATTAGAAATTCAATTCATTCCTCATGGATTATCTTAGATGTTTCTATTATTTATGCTATCTTCATAATATTTGTATTCCTCAATTATATAGGAATTTTAAGACAATTAATTAACTATAATTATGCTTTATTCATGTTTTTAAGATAATAAAGGTTAAGATTTGTGCAAAATCAATTAGGGTAGATCTTGGCGCGATTATGGTATCAGAGCCAACCCTGTTCACTGTCTTAGTAGAGCATCACTAGTTTCAATAACAACTTCATCATAGGAAATCTAAGAAAATTATCCATTAAAGAAAGGTGGTCCGAGGGTTGAGGTTAGAGACGCTCAGACACCCAATCTAAAGGCTGTTAAGGCCAAGAGAGCCGCTGAGGTCGAAACAGACATAAGAGGTAGTCAAGGAGGATTGTCCAGATAACACTCATCCGCAACCTAATAATAGAAAATTTTATTAGAAATCTTACTGATAAAGCTGTTGGACAAACTAGTAATACTCAAAGAATTAAGAATAAAGAAGAAGTAATTATAAGTGATACTAAAAACCAAATACAAAATTGGAATATACCAAAAGTGCCTATAGCTAATGTATATAGAAAAGGAACATTCAATTTAAAAATAGGCTATGCTATAAAAACAGTAGAACAGACCTTGTCTGTTACTAATAACCAGAAAGACTTTCAACTTCTATAAAATAAAATACTACAAAAACATAAAATAAAAATTATAAATATTTACATATTGAGTTAATACAAATAGCAATTAAACCATTAACAAGATTGAGACTTAATAATTATGTTCTTGTATGCTTAAGAGATACAAGACATATTAGGTTTTCTGATTTATTACTTGGAATGGTAGAATCCAGTCTTTGTAGTAGACCAATATATTTTAATTGTTTCCCCAATTATTCTCTGTCTTTAACAGATCCTAATATACTAAATGTATTATCTCTAAATCTTAAAACACAAGGATTTGATATGATACATGGATCCCAAAATATTGCAATAATTTATCGTATTTATAATAAAGTTATGACAACCCTATGTCCTATTGTTCTTCACATAGATACAAAAGGTCAAACTATACTATTCCAAACTAATATAGAAAAATCCAACACTATAGTTTCAAAAACAATATCTTGGTCAGACATAAGACTACCAGAATCATGGTTATTACACAATGACAGCCAACCATCACAAATTCCAGTTCAAAATATTCCTGACATGATTGTTGAACATATTAATGGGAATATCGAGATACAATTTCCACATTTCCTAAGCCGTTCTTATGATTCAGTAGTAGCATCAATATATGAAAATCCAATGGATGAATCTATGAAATTAGAACCATCCAGAAAATCTGTCACCACATATGAGGAATTACAAAGTCCTGCATCTAGAAATAGCCAACATCCTGAACTACAAATTCAAGGACTATTAAAAACATCTGAAAATATAATTATTCCTCAATATAAACCTGCCCAGGATGAGCCTGATAATCAGAATTTCAAATATTAACCCTTACAGAAGAAAGAAAACCAGATAAAAGTTATATTACTAATGACTATTTATATGAGAAAAATGCAAGTATACGTAAATGGTATCTAAATACATTCAAACCTAGATTAGTTGAATTATTCCATAAAAAGTTTAATAAATTTATTAAAAAAGAGAAAACAACAATACGTTTCTTTGATTGGTTAGAAATATATGTAACGATAAAAACATTGAAATACCTGACTTTGAAGTTAATACTCTTGAATCTCAATTTACAAAATTTAACACTACTAGTCGCAAAAAAATCACTTGTATGCATCCTTCATAACAAAGTCTAATTATCAAAGGAGTTAGTAAACAACTCCACGAAAAAGATAAAGAGGAATCAAGTACTTCTACTCAAATCGTTGTCTATGAAACAACAGCAACCCCATATAAATTAACTACTTCAGATGTCACAAGATTTGACTTACTTCCTCATATAATTGAACAAAATAATTATACGAATCATTACCTACAAACAATAGGCAAACAAACAGTATGAGTTGAAAATCTTTTATCTCCGGCTCCATCCATTCCCGTACCAAAACAGTTATTATTTAAACCTTTTCCTGAGTTAAATAAAGAAAAATTTATTATCGGAGATGATAATAAAACATTAATGGATCAATTAATATCAAAATTATCTAAACTTGATATTACAAATAAAGCCAAAGAAAAGGTTCTTGAACATGAAACCTTAATGTTTCAAGAAGAATTTGATGAATCTATGGATGATACAATTGAAAATAGAGAACAAGCATTTAATCAGTCTATGACATCTAGTCCACATATAGATGAATTCCAAAAAATTGCATATTCCAAAAATTGGAAACCTGTAACAGCCTTACCATATCATAGAAGACCAACATCTGTTGATATCCAATTTAAAGAAGCTTTCATATCCAATACTTCTTCCTATTCGGGAAGAACCTTAGTAAACTGGAATATAGATGGAATATCTAAACATCAAACCTTAGACAGCATGAGACATATGACTATGTATGCATCTGCATGCAAAATGGTAGGAACCTATGATCAAGAAATAGCAAAAGCCATAATCTGTGGATTTACAGGATGGTTACGTGGATGGTGGGATTTCCATCTCTTAGAATCCTTGAAAAAACAAATATTAAATAATACAAGACAATGGACTGCTAAAAATGAACAAAACTAAGATATATTTTATACAGAAAGTGATGCAGTCAATACACTAATTTATACAATTACTCTTCATTTTATAGGAAATACCGTTGTCTTAGCATCTAGATCCGAAGATCTTTTATCTAATTTAAGATGTCCGACTCTATCCCATTACAAATGGTATAAAGATGTATTCTTTTCCTGTTTATTAATAAGGGAAGATAGCCAACTTAAACACTGGAAAAAAAAATTCATAGCCGGATTATCTTATTTATTTGCAGAAAAGGTAAAAGAACGTCTTAAAAATAAAAATAATGGTATAATAAATTATTATAAATATACGTTAGGCGAATTATCTGCTGAAATATGTGCTGAAGGATTAGCATTATGCACTGATATGAAACTAAAGAAACAACTTGATAAACAAAAAATGACTGGGCGAAAAGAATTAGGGGATTTTTGTGAACACTTTGATTATCATATAGAAAAAGACAAAATTCATAAATCTCATAAAAAAATACATAGATCTAACCAAAAAGAAAAATATCATTCTAAAAAATATAGACATAGAGAGAAAAGAGATAAATTTATCAAACGATTTGCTCCCAAATATTCTACCTTTAAGAAAAAGGGCAAAAGAAAATTGCCTGTCTGTGATTATTGTGATAAAATTGGCCATTATAAAAGCCAATGTAAAGTCAAAAAGAAAATTGAAACTCTTATACTAGATGAATCCTTAAGGAATAATCTATTTGATCTAGTACAAATATATAATTCATCTACCAGTTCTGATACGGATTCTCAATCCAGTAGCGATATGTCATTATTAGGAAATATACAAAATGAAAATCTTATTTGGTCAGATACATCAAATGAATCTGATAATGATCTATGCAAACAATGCTCTGGCAAGACTCTAACTTGTTCTTGCAAAATTGCAACCCATAATCTTCATACCCTAACAAAAGTAGATAATTTTATTCTAGATCTGATAGAAAAAATATCTGATCCCGATGACAAAAGGCAGGTTATCACACAATTTATTAATTTAACCAAAGAAAAGTTTAAGCCAGTTAAATTGATTAAACCTCCAGATAGACAAACACACACACACACACACACACACACACACACACACACATACACACACACACACACACATATATATATATATATATATATATATATATATATATATATATATATATATATATATATATATATATGGGCAATGATATTATGTAACCATTGTATAGTAATATGCTGCAACAACGTTAAAAAACTATCTTATGGCCATTTGTTTGATCCAAATTTTGAAATATACATTTTTTTCATTCTAATGGATAATCACAAAAAAAGAAAAAATTGATAACACGACCTAAAAAGCATTTTTTTAGCCCAATTAACATAGGTCGTTCATTTTGGTGAGATTCTTAGATCTAGGCCTTAGAAGGATTTTTTCATTTCCAATTTTTTTTAATGCCTTTATTATCATTAGATGAACAATGTTAAAAAAAAAAAAAAACATTTTTGAGATTATAAAGGCTAAGATTTTGAAATTCACAAAATGAATGGTCCAGATTCGTTTTTGGAGATGACTCATTTTGACCATATCTAGGATTCAAATTGAACTTTTTTTTTTTTTTGGATTGATTATTAAGATGAAGAGAGTGTGTGCAAAATTTGGGGTCATACAAATACCACAAACTTGGTTTTCTGGAAGTGTCGTTGCATTATACTATTATAGAATCATTGCATTGGATTATTGCTCATATATATATATAAATATATATATATATATATATATATATATATATATATATATATATATATATATATAGCAATGATTTCATGCAACCGTTGTATAGTAATATGATGCAACAACCTTTAAAAACAATCTTGTGTCCATTTTTTTTATCCAAATTTTGAAATACAGGCTCTTTTCATTCTAATGAACAATTACAAAAAAGAAAAAATTTAAAACACAACCTAGAAAGTATTATTTTAGCCCAATTAACATAGGCCGTTCATTTTGGTAAGATGCTGAGATCTAGGGCTTAGAATGATTTTTTCATTTCCGATTTTTTTGGATGGTTTTATTATCATTAGATGAACAATAATAAAAAATAAAAAATTGATTTTACATTCATAAAGGCTAAGATCTTAAAATTCACAAATGAATTGTTTAGATTCGTTTTTTGAGGGGACTCATTTTGACCATATCTAGGGTTCAAATTGAACTTTGTTTTTTTTTAGGGGGGGAATTGATTATTGAGATGAAGAGAGTATGTGTGCAAAATTTGAGGTCATATAAATACCACAAACATGGTTTTCTAGAAGTGTCGTTGCATTATACTATGATACAACCATTGCATTGGATCATTGCAATATATATATATATATATATATATATATATATATATATATATATATATATATATAGAGAGAGAGAGAGAGAGAGAGAGAGAGAGAGAGAGAGCAATGATATCATGCAATCGTTGTATAGTAATATGATGAAACAAGGTTAAAAGACCATCTTATGGCCATTTGTTTGATCCAAATTTTGAAATATACACTCTTTTCATTCTAATGACCAATTACAAAAAAAGAAAAAATTGAAAACACAATCTAAAAAGTATTTTTCTAATCCAATTAACATAGGTCGTTCATTTGGTGAGATGCTTAGATCTGCACAGGTTATTATTACATATATATTGTTATGAATATTGACAAAGATCAAAGTCATGCCCATATTAATAAAGTTGTGAGTTACGGTGGGATGGATTCTTGGGATATTACTCCTATTTTAGATGAGGATGAGTGTACAATTGAAGATTTGGCAGCAGCTTCTCATTGTGTCAGTGGTGATTGGTGATACTAGAATAATAAAAAATTCTATGGCAAAAGTTGCAATCGAATTGAATGAAAATGTTTGAATTGTTAATGAATTTGTAAATTACTCTCTCTCTCCCCTAATTAAGTAGTATTTGTTTGCTATATAATCAAGTGGCACACATGCTCCCCATGTTTGAAAAGTATTGGAGAAGTTGTATAGTTAACACTTATCAAGAAGATCTGAGGGATTTTGTTGGAATTTAATCAATATTTTTGTAATTTGGTCTCTATGTTTGTCCTTTGGTCTATATTTTTGTACTTTGGTCCACATTTTTTGTTTTTTTGTAAAGAGTGGTGCCCGAAGCAACATTTTTTTGTATATGTGGCCCTTTTCTCCAATAATTGTAATTTTGGACTACATAGTAATACAATCCCCTTTAACACCCCAACAGTTGAAAATTCAGATTTGTTTTTGGTGTATTCCATCGTTAACTATTCTTGCATGTGTGTGTTTCTTACTAGTGTGTGTGTTTTCTTTTCTGCTGATATTGTATCAGCAAAATCAACAACAACTTTATGATAAATTGTGCTTGAAATCATACTAGGAAAAGATTGATCAACCTGAGTCTGATTCATATAAATTATGGCTAGTGGATCAACATCAATATTGACCTATTTGAATCGGCTTTGATATATTTTAAGTGTCAAAATTGGTCATATGCTGCTGATCATGCAGAAGTGTTTAACAGAGTGTGTTTGTTTACTTTTTGTTTTCGCACATGTGCTTGTGTATGCTTCATATTCTTATGAGCCATTTTAAAGAAATGTAATGAGCAAGCATCAATGGTCTTTTGGTTGCTGGTTTTATTGTTTTTTTCAAAGCAATTTTATTTGTTGGTTTTCTTTTAAATATGAAATCTTCTTCTAATAACTTCCAAAGATGCCCTTGCGAGAGTGAGAGTGAGAGAGAGACAAAGATTATGTTAATGAGTAGTGCTTGACTAGTCTTCTGGTTGTTAATGAGTAGTCTGGTTATTAATTGAAAGATGCCCATGTGAGATGAGAGAGAGAGAGAGAGAGAGAGAGAGAGAGAGAGAGAGAGAGAGAGAGAGAGAGAGAGAGAGAGAGAGAGAGAGAGAGAGAGAGAGAGAGAGAGATTTTGCTACTAGTCTTCTGGTTTTAATGAGTAGTGCTCTGGTTATTAATTGAAAGATGCCCCTGTGAGAGTGAGTGTGTGTGAGAGAGAGAGCGAGAGATTTTGTTAATGAGTAATGCTTGAGTAGTGCTTGACTAATCTTCTGGTTGTTAATGAGTAGTGTTCTAGTGCAGAAAAAATGTGCCTTGTAGACCCAAACCAATTGTGATACCAACATTTCAAGGGGAGCCTGGAAAAATGCTTTGCTTTCCTTGTAAAATTTTGGCGAAGATATCAACCAATTAGCCATGTCATTTATTTGGCATTTTCTCTCTTGAAAAGACCTTTTCCATATATGAAATGTTAATAATTTTCAGGAATATAATTGTAACTATGTAGTTGCATGGTGCTCAGACTGGCCGTCCACCGTCTATAGTCATCAATGGATGGTGGAGGTAAGCAGCTGTTCTGTTGATAAGCAAGGATGAACTTATAGTGGGACGGCGGCTCTCTTGCAGTTTGTTGATGAGCATGGGCAGTGGATGTCCATACTGAGTGCTCTTCACTTTACTCACTACGGCTTTAGTGCTTATTTATCCAAATAATTTGTTCTATGAAGTTATGTAGTGGAAATGGAAGCACAAATGAATTAGTCATCTAAGGCTATTAGTGACATCTTTCCGTGGTATAATGGGGATGTGATTATTTTCCTTGCTATCATGTTGTAGGAGTCAAATTGTAGTGTTCTGCTGGCTTAGTTGATGCACCAAAAGACCATATGTGATTAGCTTTTTTAATGCCTTCACTTCCCCTCACTTCAACCTTTGAGGTTTACAAAGCAACATTTCACTCCTTTCCAGGTCCTCTATGATATGGGTGTTGTTTCAATAAAAGAGCCTTTCCAGTGAATTATTAATCAGGGGATAATACTTGGAGGAGTAAGCATTGAGTTGTCTGTTTGTGCCCACTTTTGTTAAATCACCACTTATTGCTTCTGATGGTTCAAGTGACAGGTTGAATATACTGCAGATAGAGACCATAAAGGAAGATTAATATCTGTTGACAATATTAAGGATAAGGTTAAGTACCACCATGAAAGACTACCAGAGGAGAATGTATGCCAAACTATCTGTGGAAATTATATTTTTGCAATAGGTGCTGAAAATCCGGTGACTCTTATCTGCTTAAAGAGGACTTCAACATCCGTTAAGAGGGCATATAAGACGAGTAAAAGCAGGGGAAATGTAATCAATCCAGATGACATTGTTACTGAATATGGAGCGGACTCTCTTAAACGTTTATGGGTTCTTTGATGTAGCCTATATGAAATGTTTATCACAAGACACTTCATGATAAACTTGTGTAAGACAAGTGTAAGTAATTGATAGAGGAAATAATTTAAGCAGCATAATGTGGCTTTATTGATTTCATGTTCTCAAATGTAATCAATTCATTACATGAATAATATAAAGGGAAAATTACTAATACCCCTAAAGACATTCTACCCCACCTTAACATTTTATTTACTCTTCTTTAAAAAATCAACTTTTCTTATTAAAACCCCCAACCTAAAAAAAGATAAGTTAAAGACAATTTTACCCCGTTTTGATCTTTACCCGTTAACCGATTTACTTTGTTTTCCTCACGACTGGGTTTTACCCATTCCTCTATCTTCCTGACGCTGACGGCTTCTTCCTCAAGGCTCACGGCCTCTTCCTCAGGGCTCACAAACTCTTTCTCATGCTCACAATTTATCTTTCACCACCATGGTCTCTTCCCTACGTTTCTCGATTTTCCTCGGGCTTCTTCCTCACCTCTTCTTCCTACAGGATTTCCCTCTCCATTAGCTTCCTCACGGTTTTCTCTCTCCAAGAATTTCTTTCTCTCTCCATTGGCTTCCTCACACTAATCGAATCTTGCTATAGAGAGAATAAATAACATATAGAGGAAATTCCAACCCAATATAGAAGTATTCTAGATAGAGAGAAGAGGAGAGGAGAGAGAGTGTGTCTATGTGTTTGAGAGAGATAGAGGGAGATTTTGCATAATATAGAGGTATTCTAGGGAGAGAGAAAGAGAAAGAGAGAGAGAAATGGGGATTTCGTACAATAGAGGTACTCTAGAGAGAGAGAAAGATAGAGATTTTACACAATAGAGGTATTCTAGAGAGAGAGATTTCACAAAGCATATATGTTTTCTAGACAGAAAAAGAAGGTTGTTTGATGAAAGAAAACCAGTATTTATAGCAAACAAAGAATGAAGGAACAAACCAAGAACTTGGAGCATTTTTGGGGGATCCGGCATTTTTTGAACGCACTCCAAACATCACAGTCCAGCATTTATGAAACATGCTCCAGCAAAACTAAAACTCACTCCGGTATTTTCTGAAAGCACTCCAGAGATTAGGTCACCGTAAAAAATTAGTCCGGCACATGTAAAAAGTACTCCGGCAAAATTAAAAATCACTCCGGTGTTTCTTGAATCCGCTCCTGATATTGATTCACTGTTAATATGTAATAATCTTGAAATTTCAAAATAAAATAAAATAATATAATAATAATATTAATGGTGTTAACAGAAATAAATACAAAAAAATAAATAAATAAAATAATAAGTATATATTAGTAATGATAATAATAATAATAATAATAATTTTATACCGTTAAGATATTGTTGCTTTTATATTAACAATAAATAAACGATATTATTGTTAATATACTTGAGGGTTCAATTCTACTTGGGTGGACCTTAGGTCCACCACTTAAAGTTTTATAAGAACACCCCTTTAAGCAACCCCTTGCATCTGAGGTGTATCGTTTTTATTACCCTGTCTCTCTCTTTTTCTCTCTCTCCGTTTTTGGGTCAAGGGGCTTCTCTTTTTCTCTCATTAACAGCTCATCAACCCTTCCTCAAGAAGCATTCTCTGCTTCAACAATAAAGGAGATTCTTTCGCTTATCTCCTCTACCCAACCACAACTCTATGTACTGGACCTTCTCCATTTATAACCTCTCTCTCTAACCATGGTCTATGAACGATACACACGAGACTACGATAACACATATGATAAGCCTACGTCCAAAACGGATGCTCCCTCAATTTCGGAATTAAAGTAAGTGACATCATCTTCCTGAAATATAGTCTGTTTTTAATAAATAGTGATATTTGCGTTCAGGATCTTTATTTTATAAGTTTTTTATGTAAGTGACCTCATATTGTCTCAAAAAAATAATCCATTCTTTTTAAAAATAAAATGAAATAATTATTTCTGCTTATTATCATGAATTTTAGGCGCGATAAATTTTATGTGCACGCGACCTCATTATTTTGAAACATAACCTTTTGAATAAAAATTGTGATATTTTATCTATGTTAAAAATTTTAGATATTGTAATAAATGTGATATTTCTGGTTTTAAAAAAATTGTGATATTTCTTTCTACTGTTTTTTAATATTTAGACATTGTAAATTTCATGTACAAATGATTGCCTTATTATTTAAAAATTGATATTTTTGCAATTGATTTCCGCATTGTTGTGAAATGTTTATTTGTGAATTGATATCCCATAAATTGTGATGATTTTGTATTCTTGAATTTCTGTAAGAGTTTTTCTATACATATGAAATTGGCAATTATGCTAGAATGTCTTTACGAACTGCTACCTTTCTAAATTTGAGCCCAAAATATTTGATTAGTTATTTTTGAAATATTATTGAAAGTGACTGTTATTAATGGTTTCAGTGAAATTCATATTAATGATTTCAGTGGTATGTTGAGTACATGATATTGCTGCTTTCGAATGTTTAAAGAGATTTAGATATACTTTAAGTACGCAAGTGGACTTATCCGGTTCGACGGTGAGGTATAAGTGGACCTATCCGGGATGCCGGTAGGAATTAAGTGGATTCATCCGGTACGCCGGTGAGGTATAAGTGGACCTGCAGGGATTAAGTGGACCTACCTGGGACGTCGATAGGGATTAAGTGGACCCATCAGGATGCTGATGGGGTATATAGGTGACCTACTTGGGACGCTAGTAGGGTATTTTGTGAAATCTTTTGAATTATGCATTGATGTTAAAATGTGATATGCATTTCAATTATTCGGATTATACTTAATTATGTATTTTTTGAAAGTGAAATTGTTAATGCATTCCTGTTAATAGATCTCCTTTTTGAAAATATTGATACCTTTCAATCATGATTATTTTTAGGATTATGATGATCACTTACTGAGTAGCCAAACTCATCAAACTATGGTAAACATTTTTTCAGGATAACTGCGGATTCATTTTGAGTGCTAGTCAAGATCAACCTTGGAAGATATTGTTGTTGTGCTAACTTTCTTTTGTTACTTTGTAAGATCTCGCCACTATAAATTTGTCCTATCAAGAGATGTATATATATTTTGACTGCACATCTCAAGAATATCTGTATTGTAAATTCTTGGGGTGTGACATAATAGGCAGTCCGGAATATAAAAAACATGCACCGGCAAAACTAAAAAGCACTCCGGCGTTTTCTGAATGCACTCCAGAGAATCTTCACTGTTAAATAAGCACTCTGACATCTGTAAAATGCACTCTGACAACATTAGAAAGCACTCCGGCATTGCTGAAAGCACTCCGGATTCACTGTAAAAAAACAATCTGGCATCTGTAAAAAGCATTCCGCCAAAACTAAAAGGCACTCTGGCTTTTCTTGAATTCACTTTGGAGATTGATTCACTGTTAATAACCAGTCCGGAATCTAAAAAATGCACACCGGCAAAACTAAGAAGCACTCTGGCGATATGTTTCCTGGATACACAGGCACTTTAGTCCGACGTTTTAGATATTCGATCCGGCATATTGTTTTCTCATAAGCACTTCGGCAAATAATAACCGCGGTCTGGTGTTAATAGAAATTGGGATCCGTCTGTAGGATTTGATCCGCACGTTCAAGGTACGGAAAGGGATATTTTTGGCAAAAAAACAAAAAAACCTTTTCAATTGGGGGGCTCAAGGTACGAAAAGGGGTATTTTTGGTAAAAATAAATAAACCTTTTTCAATGGGCGGGGTTTAGTAAGGAAAGTTGGTTTTTTTTAAAAAAAAGAGTAAAGAAAGATTAGGGTGGGGGTAGAAAGTCTAAAAAGCTTATTTTGAGGGTTTTTGAGTAATTTTCCCTAATATAAATCAGTTGCCATCAAAGTTGCAAAGAAATGAAGTAAAAAAATACATGTATGGGCTGAGAAAAGAAGTAACTAGCTCATGATCTAGTAAAAGAGAAGGCAATACTCTATACAAAAAATGGTACCCATAGGAAAATGGTGCTTGAGGCAACACTCTTTTCAAAAAAAAAAAAAAATGGTGCTTGAGGCAACACTCTTTACAAAAAAAAAATGGTGTTAATGAGAGCACACTGTACAACCAACAAAGTAAAAAAAACAAAAAATGTGGAGCGAAGTACAAAACTATTGATTAACTTCCACCAAAATCCCTCAGTTCTTGATAAGCTGATTTTCATGAGAGCAACAGTAGTTTCAACATTTTTGGTTTTACTTATTGAAGGGCATTCTTCCCGTTGTCTCGTAATATGTGATTGATCTTTCTGAAATCTCTATACAAATTCAAAGCTCGTTGCAAAGCACAACTGTTTTATCATTCTTTATTTACCAGCGTGGGACCTTCCATGATAAGCTTCCTTGCTATTCCCTACCACCAAGAAAGAAAATTGCAAGTCAAATTCCTACAAAAGAATTACTATTGAGGTTTCATTTTTTTTTCCCTTCAAAGTTTAGATTCGGAATGTTTTCAAAGATTTGGACAAACGGTCGGAGTTAAAAAGACTATAAACCAAGCAGAAAAATGGTACTAATATATGATCCAAAGAAATTCAAAAATGAAATACCTATGGTTTCAAAGGACATCAAACTCAAATCAACACTACCACTCAAACTCATAATTCCTACTAGCAGCAGCACATTAGATCCAATATCCCCTAACATAAGAAAAAATATATCATTTACTAGAAATTGCATAACACATTTGAACTATAATGGAAACTGATGGAGAGAAAGTGCCCTTGGTGGTCATGTTGGATGAAAGTTTGTGTTTGAGTTCAAAATTTAAAATTTTCATTTCAAATATGAAAATGAATAGCAATTGGCATATATATCAGCCATTAGCCTACTTTGTAGGAATTAAATGAATTATTGTGGATCACCATCTACCTAGCAATTACAATGCATAAAATTTGTCAAGGAACGTGGTAAGTGAACATGTTTACTTATTACCCTTTATAAAAGGGATTTATGTGCAATAGTGATGCAGAATCACTTGTACCAAAATATGGAAAAAATAAAAGAAAAAGGAAAACAATGATGTCAATTTTCATGCTACCTTTACCCAACATGTCCAAAACCATAAGTACTGAATCTCTCTCTCTATAGAATTTTTATCTAATAAAAGAAACTATAAATCATGGAAACTCAAAAAATGAAGAAAGAATTTGAAATAGACACATCTAGTTTTAAATTATTATACTGATTTTCTTTAAAAAATTCAATATTTTTTAAAATCAGGAAGCTCAAAAAAATTCACATCCAAAAAATACAATACTTGATTTAACTTAGATTTCATATCCTTGCAATTTTTAGTGTCACTATGATTCGTAGAATCTTCTACATATACAGGTATTTGGATATCAGGCTTCAGCTTGAATTGATATTGAGATGGTGAGGGGGTTTGAATTGATTTTGATTGGTACATTTTCGAAGATTCTTTGCAGGTTCATCCAACAATATTCATAGTCGTTCGTAGAAATCAATGACTTCATGTTGTTCTCTGCATCCATGAGAGAGAAATAGGTGGATGCAGCGAGAGAGAGTGTAGTAGGAGAGAGCCTCATGGTTAAAGAGAGCCTTGGATTGTCATGGAGGGAGATCGGTGGCGAGAGTTTAGGGATTTGGATGTAGGGACAATAGAATTTGAATTTGAATTTGAATTTAAAATGACAGATATTCAAGTACCAATTTCATCAGCTATATTTAGTTTCATCTAGTGGATAGGATTGTGCCAACAAACCAATGCATTATATATATATATATATATATATATATATATATATGATCTAAACTTCACAACCTTTCAAATTACAAAGGTTAAAGATAGGGAGAGTTGTGAGAAGTGGGTTTACTAATTTTGTAGTCTATTTTTTAAAAAAAAATTATTTTTTGTGATATCTTCATTATTACGTAAAGCAATTTTATAAATATTACTACAAGACAATAGGGTACCTTTGTCATCTCCCTAAAAAGTAAAATTAGAAATTTGTACTAAAAGACAATAACATTCTACAAATAAAATTCGAGCACACTAACTTCCAAAATGCAATTGTACTTTTGTAAAAATTCAAATCTACCCTTGCAACCCTCTAACTTTAACCTTTGTATTTTGAGCAGATGTTAACTCTAGACAAGCCTATATATAAGCCCGATCCAATGATCGCGATTGTATTTTGTATTTGAATTTTTTTTAAGGGGTATTTTGATCAACTTATATTTTAAAATTTAAAGTGATTTGGATTAGTAAAAAAAGAATGAAAATTCAAATACGAAATGAGGTTGTGACCATTAGATCGGCCCAGATTCTATATGAACTGTTGGCTACCACTGTAGCCATTAACCCGTGGGCTAACACCAGCATCTCTCTCTCTCTCATGTGATTTAGATTTATAGAAAAAAATTAAAATTCAAATACAAAATAAAGTCGTAACTGTCAGATCGGCCCAGATTGAATCTAGGTTGTTGGGCTCATATGTAATTGTAGTATAGTGGGCCTACCCCATTATTTCCCATATATAGGGAAAAGTTTATATAGAGCCGAGGCTCTAGACAATCAAATTAGAGCCTACCTTTAAATAGTGTAGAGAAATATGGTTTCAATAAGGGAAATATTTGTGAT
Organism: Amborella trichopoda; assembly: GCF_054954075.1. Classification (NCBI taxonomy): domain Eukaryota; kingdom Viridiplantae; phylum Streptophyta; class Magnoliopsida; order Amborellales; family Amborellaceae; genus Amborella; species Amborella trichopoda. The sequence continues at coordinate 52,587,854 of NC_142337.1, forward strand.
AGCCTTAAAATATATTTTCATCTTTATTTATAAAGTTTAAAGCTTCAAAAACATTGTAGATCAACAGATCTACGAAAACATGAAAATTGACGTTCCAAAAATGTGTTACAAAATACACTATATATATAACTACATATATATATAAGTAACTCATATGAACATATGAGCCCAACGACCTAGATTTAATCTGGACCGATTTGACGGTCACGACCTCATTTCGTATTTTAATTTTAACTTTTTTTTAATACAAATCAAAATAACTTGAAATTTTAGGACTCTATTATTCTCATCAAGTCGCACCTAAAAAAAATATTAAAAAAATAATTCGCAAAAACTAATTTGACCAAAATACCTCCAAAACTTTTCAGGGATATTTTGGTCAACTTATTTTTTATAAATTTATTTTTTGTATATATATATATATATATATATATATATATATATATATATATATATATATATATATATATATATATATATATATATATATATATATATATATATATATATATATATATATATATATATATATATATATATATATATATATATATATATATATATATATAAGCATCTACAAAACTCATATAGGTGACGTTCTATTATACTTCAATTACACCTCATCACCGTCTAAAGTTCATCACACGGTTACAGTTATCTGGTAGTATTTGAGTTTTTATAATTATTTTACTAATCAGATTAACCTAAAATTTGGGCATGGGTACATGACCAAGTTGCACCAAAATAAAATATTAAAATAATAATAGACATAAAATAAAATGATAAAATTACCGTTGAAACGTTATAGGGGTATTTTGCGTAATGTTTGTCATTCAAATTATTTTTTTTATATTTTATTCATGTGCATTTCACTAAGATGCACATACCTACAAAATTTCAGATTATTATGACTTGTAAAAAAAATATTAAAATTCAAATACTATTAGATATATGTGATCGTGTGATAAACTTTGAACGGTGATAAAACCGTAGGTGAAATATTGTAAAAATTCACCTATAGGCATTTTGTAGTGTATATATATATATATATATATATATATATACTCTAAACAATCATTTGAGCCCACCTTCAAATAGTGTCGAGAAATGTAGTTTCAATATTGAAAATCTTTGACTAGCCTTAAAATATATTGTTATGTTTAAATATAAAATTTTAGCACAAAAAATAGTGTAGATCGGCAGATCTATGAAAACTTGAATAACTTAAAATTAACCGTCCAAAAATGCATAACAAGATGCACTATTTCCAAAACTTGAAATCCATTTTTTTCTCAAGTCCATGCATCTTGATGTCGAGATGATCAATTTAAGTATACTTGGGCATCAAAACAACATTTTCTTGTAAAAGTTTTGAAGTAGGCTCTAATTTGATTGTTTAGAGCTTAGGCTCTATATAAACTTATCCCATATATATATATATATATATATATATATATATATATATATATATATATATATATATATATATATATATGAAAAATTCTTTCCAACACCTATAGGCGAAAATGAACGGTGATTTTACCTACCCTCATCACCATCCAAATTTCATCGCGCGATCAAGATTGTCTGGTAGTGTTTTATTTTTCATTTTTTTTTTACAAATCGGAATGACCTGAAATTTGGAGGGTATGTACATTGAGGTGCATCTAATAAAATTATAAAAACATTATCCGTGAAAAAAATTGACCAAAATACCCCAAAACTTTTTAGGGGTATTTTGGTCAATATTTTTAGGTAAAATATTTTTTTTATATTTTTCAAAGATTTCACTATTTTTTATGAATACACTCTCCAAATTTCAGGTCATTCCGATTTGTAGAAAACAAATGAAAAATGAAATACTACCAGACAATTATGACCGCGCGATGAATTTTGGACGGTGATGGGGTAGGCAAAATCACTGTTCATTTTCACCTATAGGCGTTACGTAGTGTTTTCCTATATATATATATATATATATATATATATATATATATATATATATATATATATATATATATATATATATATATATATATATATATGGGTGCAGTTTGTATAGAACCTAAGCTCTAAATCAAATTAGAGCCTACCTGCAAATAGTATCAAGAAATGTTGTTTCAATACCGGAGATCTTTGTGATAGCCTTAAAATATGTTTTTATCTTTAATTATAAAATTTAAAGCTTCAAAATAGTGTAGATCAAGCAAATCTATGAAACTTGAAAATCTTGAAAAATTATGTTAAAAAAATTTACAAGATGCGCTATTTCCAAAACATAAAATTCAATTTTTTTTCTCATGTCCGTACATATTGATGTTGAGATCATCAATTTGAGGATATTTGGGCATCCAAACAACCACTTCTAGTAAAAATTTTGAGGCGGGCTCTGATTTGATTGTTTAGTATATGGCCTCAATTTTTGGGAACCAAATAAGAATTACTAGATTATTATTTTAAAAAGGATATTTTAAATTATGAGTTTTGTGACACTTAGATTTAGCCTTCAAAAATTGGATGACCTCTATTCAATATTGAGGCATCAGTTTTTTTTTTTCCAAAAAGAAATCTACAGTAATCATTTTGTGGGTTGTAGAGACTACATCCCCAAAATTTAAGGATTTAAGACCTATCCTAGCAAGTGTTTTGTCCAGGGAGTGAATATACAGTATACCTTGATGGGGTAGAAAATGTTTTACTTGAAGCCCTATCAAAACATTTTCTCATTGTTTTATTTTCTTAAATGAAATTAAAGGGCATTTTTTGGGGCAGATATTACTCAGGACCCAGTTATTCACCAGTTTGTGCAAGTGGTCCTTATTGAATACATCAAAAAGGGGCGTGTGTGTGAGAGAGAAAGAGAGGCCAATTCGATATAAAATTGTACTCAAATAATTTGTGTGCCTCAGTTTCATTACTTATAATCCACAAGATTATAATGTGAGCCTCATTTATATTACGCAATATTTTTCTGGTTGTTGTACCCAATTCCACGATCATCACACAAAGCCCTGGGATAGGACCCCACAATCTCGGGAATTCGCTTTCCCAATAAACCATACCGCCCATCTATCCTCCCATTCTTTGTACCCAAATTCAACGATTGTTTATCCATAAGCGTAGGGTATCATCCCCTCTTTCCCCCCGTTCTCTTCAATGGCTTCAGTCAATGGCCTTGTACCCCAAACCTTTGCCCCTATCAGAAAAACCATGAAGCAATCAAAGCCGAAACCCATTTTTCTTCACTCTTTCAAAGGCTTTCTGGATCCCAATTTTCAAAGTTTCAGAACTCAAAACCCCAAATTTTGCAGAGCTCCGAGCTCTAATTTTTATGCGGGAAGGAGGAATTGGGCTTTGGGTTCGGTTTCTGATGAGCTTGATGTGATTCCGGTTCAGAGTAACAACTCCGTAGACCAGCAAGATGGTGTTATGGTGAGGATTAACAGGGAAGCGGATGAGGAGCAAAGCTTGAACCGGGTTGGGGGGTTTAGTAATGAAGGAAGGTTGTCGTTTGAGGGTGGAGTTATGGATGTTCGGGGTTTTTCTGCTTCTTTTTCGTCTTCTCTCGAGATTGAGGAAGATGGAGATAAGTTGGTGGATCGAGCTATTAATGCAACAATTGTTCTTGCTGCTGGTTCCTTTGCTATCACCAAGCTGCTCACCATTGACCACGATTATTGGCATGTAAGGCTCCTCTCTCTCTCTCTCTTCGATTTTTAAGAAAGGTTTTGTTGGATGTGATTAATTGTTGTCATTTGGTAAAGGTTTTGTTGGATGCGATTAATTGTTGTCATTTGGTATGTTGTGCATAGGATTTCTTCTGCTGGTCATTTTCAAAATTGCTATTCAATTTGATGCCCTGTTACCTGATTACCCCGTCCTCTCTCTGGTGAAGTTATTTTTCACTTGAAACAGATTTCGGTTAGCGTTTTAACCATTTGATTGTGGTTTGAGCTAATACGAATATTGGACTCCTTGTTCCAATTGTACATTAACATCGATTTTAACTAGGTATAATGCACGATTCTTTTTAATTTTTCTAGTTTAATGTTACATAGATTGGGTTCATGAAAGTAACTCTGATTAATCATAGTTTCCAAGAAAATTCGTAATATTTTGATGTTTCAAAAATTGTTCTCTGGGCTTGAATATTGTGGATTGTTTGTAGGGACCAATAACTACCTTTAGAGTTTGCTACTCTATGATCTTTTTTTATTGTTTTAAATCATACTATTGGTAAGGTGTCAATATATTTTGAGTTCTAGGCAATCATGGGATGTTTCTCTACAACTCGCTGTAGGCCATGAAGACAACTTTGTCAATTGATGTTAATAATTATTCTCTGTAATTTTCTGCAACGAAAATGTCCTCTGCAAGTATGGGTATTCTTTTCTCTCATGTTCTTTTTGTTTTTTTATGTCTTGTATACTTCTGGCTCTCCGTAAGCTGTGACGTAGATATAGTGGCATATCTCAATGTGCTTTAGTCTAAATTTTGACGTGCTCTAGTCCCGATATTGGATGCATGATTTTGTTGCATGGAGTTGAGTATTGTGGAATTTTATTTATTTTTGGTTGGGTGGGTGGGGGGTAAGATACTGATGTTCATTCAAATCCAACTGATGTTTATGTAAATGCCTGTAAAACTGCATGCTTATAAGACTGGTCCTTTCCTGTGTCATATTTCAGGGATGGACACTTTTTGAGATTCTCAGATACGCTCCCCAACATAACTGGATTGCTTATGAAGAAGCTCTTAAGACCAACCCTGTTCTTGCCAAGATGGTGATCAGTGGGGTGGTTTACTCTCTTGGAGATTGGATTGCACAGGTGCTCTCTCTCTCTCTCTCTCTCTCTCTCTCTCTCTGTCTTTCTTTATATTTATATATAAGTACACATGAAACTCACCTATTGCTTACCAATGCGCTTGTACTGTACTGACTAGCAGTGCTGTGAAGGAAAACCTCTTTTCGAATTTGATCGTGCTCGTATGTTCAGATCCGGCCTTGTCGGCTTTACATTGCACGGATCTCTCTCACATTACTACTACCAATTCTGTGAGGTGATTATCGAATAAACTGATTTGAGTGATGCCTTTGTTTTATCCATGTCGTATGTTAGGCTATGAATTTCGATTATCATACGCCTTAGGTAGCTGAAACAATATGTATGTTTTTTTCTACAGGCCCTTTTTCCATTTCAGGATTGGTGGGTAGTTCCAGCAAAAGTGCTGTTCGACCAAACTGCATGGGCAGCAGTTTGGAACAGTGTCTATTATGTTGTTGTAGGCTTGCTGCGATTTGAGTCACCAGCTAATATTTTTGGGGAACTAAAGGCCACGTTTTGGCCCATGCTCACTGTAAGTAAACTTTTTGGCACCTTAAAATGGTTGTCTGCAGTAGTTTTGGTGGAATTGATTTGTCAAATGCATTCTAGAGACTCTTAATTTGAGCCACCTTCTCCTTCTTGCTTAGGATTTCTTCTTTGTTTTCGATGAGAAACAATAACATCTCTTGAGACTCAGCTGAGTCTCACCAAATGAACTGGCCTTGGGATAATTTCATGTCTCAGGCTGAGTCAGTGGTTTTTAACCACTTTCCAGAATTTGTCGGATGTCTTTTGACAACCATGGGGAGTATTTCAAATTCATACAGTAGTAGTTTTCTTGTAATTATCTTTCTTGATTTGGTGATTTTTCATTTCCTTGATAAAGTTTGGTCTTCATTGTGTATGTGATCTTCGTTATGTATGAATTGAGCCATTTTCTCCTTCTTGCTTAGGATTTCTTCTTTGTTTTCGATGAGAAACAATAACATCTCTTGAGACTCAACTCTGTCTCACCAAATGAACTAGCCTTGGGATTATTTCGTGTCTCAGGCTGAGTCAGTGGTTTTTGACCACTTTCCAGAATTTGTCGGATATCTATTGAGGACCACGGGGAGTATTTCAAATTCATACAGTAGTAGCTTTCTTGTGATCATCTTTCTTGAAACTCTTTTGGTGATTTTTCTTTGCCTTAATAAAGTTTGGTCTTCATTGGTATGTGGTCTTCGTTATGTATGAATTGAGCCACCTTCTCCTTCTTGCTTAGGATTTCTTCTTTGTTTTCAATCAGAAACAATAATATTTCTTGAGACTCAGCTGAGTCTCACCAAATGAACTGGCCTTGGGAGAATCAGTGGTTTTTTACCACTTTCCAGAATTTGTTGGATATCTATTGAGAACCATGGGGAGTATTTCAAATTCATGCAGTAGTAGTTTCTTGTATTTATCTTTCTTGAAAATCTTTTGGTGATTTTTCATTGCCTTGATAAAGTTTGGTCTTCATTATGTACGTCGCCTTTGTTATGTATGAATTGAGCCACCTTCTCCTTCTTGCTTAGGATTTCTTCTTTGTTTTCGACTAGAAACAATAACATCTCTTGAGACTCAGCTGAGTCTCACCAAATTAACTAGCCTTGGGATTGTTTCATGTCTCAAGCTGAGTCGGTGCTTTTTGACCACTTTCCAGAATTTGTCAGATATCTATTGAGAACCATGGGGAGTATTTCAAATTCATACAGTAGTAGTTTTCTTGCAATTATGCTTCTTGAAAATCTTTTGGTGATTTTTCATTGCCTTGCATAAAATTTGGTCTTCATTTTGTATGTGGTCTTCGTTATGTATTAATTGATAATATGTATTAATTGATCGTAATTGTTTGGAGCCCTAGTTTTTGTTAAGTTTATTTTATGAAATAAGGAGATTTCTTGCAGTAGGCTTGTTATTGATGTCAATCTTTCACTGTTGAGAACATATTCATTACCTTCTAAACTGGGCAAGTGTGTCTCTACCTTTGTGTAAAGAAGAAAGCACATTAATATATGACATAACAATTGGATTCAAAATATGCGAGGAAACATAGTTCGACTCTAATGGAAAAGTATATATGCATAATGTAACAAGTGTTCATATTATTAATTACTCAACAAGGAACGAAATGCTGGAAAGTTCTGTAGTTTTTAATGCATAATCACTATGGACAAGATTCTCTAGAAGTCTTTTTTGTTTATCTTTTATGTTCTGGATTGTCAAAAACTATCCTGAGTTGAGCACCGGAGCTTGCAAACATTATTTCTCAGTTAATTCTTCTCTTTCTTCGTGTAACCAATATTCTTCATGTTATATAAAATTGAGATTTACTATCATTATCAAAGTTCCTTATCCTTATTTCTCTCAAGCATTTAGACAATGAATGTACTGAAAATGAATGTATTTAGTGTTGTTTTTTATGAAAAATCTCACACTTCTGTTTGTATGCGGTCCTCCTTTGAAATTGATTTTGAAGCTTAGAGTTTATAGGGATTCACAATAGAGTCAGTCGTAAACTCCAAGTTCATATTTTTGGCAAAGACTGAAGTTTTTGTTTCACAGGCGGGTTGGAAGCTTTGGCCATTTGCCCACTTGATTACCTATGGCGTGATACCAGTTGAACAAAGGCTTCTCTGGGTGGACTGTGTAGAGCTTATTTGGGTGACCATACTGTCAACGTAACTTCTAAAAGGCCTCTACACCATCGTGACAAAGAATCTTTCATTTCATTTGATAAATAAAAATAAATATCTTGCTGTTTGAGATCTTAATTACAAGGTTTATTCTTATAAGGCTCATTTTTGGCAGATATTCCAATGAGAAATCAGAAGCGAGGCATTCAGAAGCACTATCCGAGCCGAATGCCAAATCTTCATCTGATTCCGTGGTATATTAACTCTCACTAACTGTAAATATGTTTATTTATTTTGCTTGGACTCCAAAATCTGAAAACTACTTATTCATGGTTTGTGATCAGAATTGAGAAGAACGGTTTGGAGGAAATGCTGAGTTACTTTTGAATTGGTCATAACTTTGGAGGTTGTCGCCTTTCATTGTAGGGCAAACCTATGAATACAACCTGAGTAATGGCTGCATTTGCGTGTAATTATTTCTCGTCTTTTGCAAGGAAATCCATTGTATATTATTAAACAGTTTTGTTCTATGAAAAAGTTGTGTCAACAAGCATTTTGTGCAGATGTTCAATATCATATTTAATGTACAATTAATAGCGTAATTGATAAAAGTTTTCATTTGCCTCATTCTCTGTTTTTGTTTTTGTTGTAGTTCAGCCGTATGAATTAAACTTGGGGCATATTGTTGCAATAATCAACAACTAACCCTCAACCTGTTGAATTAAACTTGGGGCATAATGTTTAAAAAAAAATTCAAAAAAATGTATATAAATTCTCAAAAATAGGGAATTTGATTTATAATGCATTTTTAAATATTCTTTACATTACGGTAAAGATTAAAAATTGTTTTGATCATTAATACTCGCTTTTATATTTTCCCGTTTTTTTTAGAAAGTTTTAAAAATAGGCCTTGAAAAATATAAAATGGGTTAAAATCCTTGTTTTTTCCATTAATTTGCAACTTCATTTGAATGTGTTTTGTTTTAATCATTCTTTATATGCTTTTCATATTTTAGTAGATTTTTTTTGTATTTTTTTTCAACACTTTTTTTACTACTCAGGACTTACCCGGTTCGAGCGGTTGAATCAACCGGTTTACCTGTTCGGCCGGTTAAACCGCTTCCAAGCCCATGTCCGATTAACCGTTTCGGTTCGATTTTGCGAACACTGGATTACATACACAAACAAAAAAAGTTAGAAGCCCTGCTAATGATAAATGCAACAGTTAACATGGGGGAGTTATTTCATGCATAGGTTGTATTATAATATAATAAAACAATATTAAAAAAACATGTTAAGGATATTTGTTTGATTTCAATTTTTAAATATATACTCTTTTCTTATAAACAATCACAAAAAATAAAAATATAAAAACACAGTTTAGAAAATATTTTTTTAGTTCAATTAATATAGGCCGTCTATTTTGATGAGACGTTTAGATCTAAGTCTTAAAATAATTTTATTTTCTTTCCAAAAAATTTTTATGACTTTTTTATTATTAGATGAATAATATTAAAAATAAAAAAGTTGATTTTGAGTTTGTAAAGGCCTGAATATTGAAATTCACCAAACGGATGGTCTAGATTCATTGTTAGAGAAAGATACATTTTGAACATACTTAAGGTGCAAGTTGAATTTTCCTTTTTTTTGGAGAATTAATTATTGGGATGATGATTAATTTTTGGGATGAAGAGAGTGTGTATGTAATTTTTGGGTTTGTACAAATATCACAAACATGGATTTTTCAAAGTGTGGTTTCATCGTATTATATACCGATACGGTGACATGAATGGTATATGGAAAGAGAGTCCAATGTTTATTGTAGATATGTTACCGTTTTATTTTTTTCTTTTTTAATTATTAATCGATGGGAATGAAACCCAAGAGGTCATTTGGTGGCACCTTAATGCCTTGACCACCTAGGTCTTTGGTCCAATCCCTTCAGTGATCGCTCTTTTATTCCATTGATCACTCTTTCATGCTTGGATACTGATACATGCCTTTTTAGAGAAGCATTCAATTCACAATTTTGAAAAGAGGTTTACGTGGGGGAAAGTGAAATGGGATGCTGAAGCAATCTCTGCCTTCGCCTCAAATTTTGAAGAGACGTTTAAGGGGGCGTGCGATACGAGTCTTTGTTCTAAGGGTGAATGGGGCCCTCTTTATACCTTCCCTTAATTTGAGGAAGATGCTCTTCATATTCCATGATAGTGTAGAGCAATAGCGCCTAGTGCATACTATAAGAGCATGTTTGATAACTAGAAGTTAAATATTCTCTAAAAATTGGAAGTTCTTCTTTATTGAAAAAAAAAAGTTATTGTAAAAAGTTATGGGTTTATGTTTTTGATAACCTGTTGAAACGTTAAAGAAGTTCTAAATATCTATGTTTGATAACCTGTTGGATGTTTAGGAAGTTTTGGATATTAGTGTCTGATTATTTGTAGAAGTTATAAGTAAGATGTGAAATCTCAAGGTTGAGACCCTAAACAATATTAATTTTTTAAATTCTCTTTTTTTTTGGGATAAAGCATCAATTTAAAGTAAAACACGTTTGATTGAAAGAGAGAGGAGAGAGAGAGAGAGTTTTATTGAGTGAGACTCCATTTTTTTTACAACACTATCAGAGTCCAAGCACTTTGTCTTTGTCTTGCATCTTCTCACAGGGGATAACTATTCTACAGGTTTTTATTGATTGACCTCGTTCCAAACTAGATCCTTCTTCTCCTTCATTTCCCTCAAGGAAAAGATGTAATGACATGGTATTGTCATAGCCACTCAATCCCTTGGATCTCCAAAAGATGTAATGACATGGTATTGTCATAGCTACTCAATGCTTTGTCAAAAGATCTCCAAGACTATTGTTTATGGATCTACTGCTCTTAAAGTTTAGTCAGATTTAAAAGAATGCTTCTATATATAGAGGTGTCAGAATTATGATACCTTGATTGTAGGGATTGGAGATTGATATAAAATATTTAAATTGAAATCCCTTGATTGTAGGGATTGGAGATTGATACAAAATATTTAAATTGAAATCCCTTGATAGTAGGGATTGAAGATTGATACAAAATATTTAAATTGAAATCCCTTGATTGTAGGGATTGGAGATTGATACAAAATATTTAAATTGAAATCCCTTGATTGTAGGGATTGGAAGTCAAATGCAATTATTTCAATTCCAATCAATCTCTTTATTGTAGGGATTGGAAGTCAAATGCAATAATTTCAATTTAATTAAGTGGTTTACCTAGTAATTTATAACATTCCCCCTCAAGTTGGGGCATGAACATTGCGAATGCCAATTTGTGTGCTAAAAAATGAAATTGGTCTTTGCCGAGAGATTTTGTAAAGATGTCGGCATGTTGATGCTTGGTTGGAATATAAGCTATGCAGATGAGTCCTTGTTGAATCTTTTAGTAGACTCGATGACAACTTGCCCAATCAAAGTCACAGTAAGTAGTGAGTTGTAATACACTTGATGCAGAAAGAAGATTGCTTTGACCTGGAGTGCCTTTTCGTATTCGGATTGCTGCATCGAAATGTGATTTCCATGGTTGAGTCATGAGCTGGCTGAGAATTTGGACTGAATATACAATATCAGGTTGAGTGATGGTGAGATATATGAGACGTCCAGCCAATCGGCGATAAGAAGTGGGTTCTTCTAGGCAAGGACCATCTGTAGAATTTAGTTTGAGGTTTTATTCCATTAGAAATGCCTTGGGGCGAGCAATGAGGAGGCCCATATCTTGTAGTATTTTAAGGGTATACTTCCGTTGGGTAAGTAAAATACCATTTATTTATCTAAGGACCTCAATGCCCAAAAAATATCGTAAAAGACCACAAAAACTCTTTGAGAGAATCAATAGCAACTGGATCATTCCCAGTAATCACAATATCATCTACGTACACAAGGAAATAAGTAGAAGATGAACCATTGTGACGGCTAAAGAGGAAATAGTCAGTTTTGGATTGAGTATAATCTGCGGCTGGTAAAGCATCTGAAAACTTGGTGAACCACTGACATGAGGCCTATTTAAGTCCATAAAGGGACTTGTTGAAGAGGCAAACTTTGTGCTCCCCCTAATATGAAAAATCAGGTGGAATCTTCATGTATACCTCTTCGATCGAATCACCATCTAAAAAGGCATTTTGCATATCAAGTTGGTGAAGGGACCAATCTTTGATAGCTACCAGTGCAAGAAGACATCAAACGGTGGCTAGTTTGGCTACTGGGGCAAATGTCTCGTGATAATCAAAGCCTTATCGCTAGTAGTAATCTTTGACAACTAGGCGAGCTTTATAACATTTAATAGTCCTGATGGCCTTATACTCTATTTTATATACCCATTTGCAGCCAATGTGTATTTTCCAAATAGGTAGTTCCACTAGAGACCATGTATTATTTGCTTCACATACTGAAACTTCGTTGCTCATATATTCCCTCCAATGTGGATCAAGTGATGCTTGTTTAGAGGACGAAAGCTCAAGGGAAGAAGAAATGGTAGCAGCAAAAGCATGACATGGCTGTGAGAGTTTGTAATAAGAAAAGTCAGCACTCAATGGATGGCGAGGAGTTTGAACATATTGATGAGAGGATGTTGTCACAAGGGTAGAGTGCACAATAATGGAACAATAATGGAGCAATGATAATCTTCCTAATAGGTTGGTTTTTTATGGATTTGATCAGAACGATGAAGAGCTGGAGGCATCGGTGCATAGACAATGGGTGTAGTAGTGGAGGCATTGGGGTTGACAGCTCTTGTATGGAGTTGGTCAGGGTGAGGGATGGTGTAGAGGGTTGGGTGGAATGGAGGTTCAAGGAGTAAGGTTCTCTATGGATAATGGTGTAAGTAGATTTGATAATGGTAGTGATATAACGATTTTTTGAGGGATTTAGTGGTGGATCATTTTGAAATGGAAAAATATATTTATGAAATACAACATCTTGACTGATGAAGATTTTGTGATTGTCGAGATCATATTTAAACGATGGGATTTTTGCCCATGGGGACAACCAACAAATATGCGTCTTCGAGCACAAGTATCAAACTTGTGTTAATGGTGTATATTATGGCTGTAACAAAGACAACCAAAAACCTTTAAATGTTTATATTTGGGTGGTGAATTGAAAAGAACTTCATGAGCGCTTTTGCTATTTAGGATAGGAGTTGATATCCTGTTGATTAAGTAAGCAGCAGCGAAGATGCAATCTCCCCAAAGTTGAAGGGGTAAATTGGCTTGGAAAAGCAAAGCCCACAACCTCATGGAGGTGCCAATGTTTTCATCAGCAACACCATTTTGTTATGGTGTTGCTGTAAAAGAGTGTTGATGGAACACACCTTGAGTTTGCAAAAAATGTTGTATATCATTGGAGAATAATTAAGTTCCATTATTGATGCGAAGGGACTTAATTGAACAATTAAATTAAGTTTTAACCAAGGCAAAAAAAAACTTTCAAGCGGAGATTAGTTTCAAATTTATGTAGCATTAAAAATATCCAAGTACTATGACTAAAATCATCAACTAAGATTAAAGATTAGGATGCCCTCAGAATGGTAGCATAATCTCCTCATATATCACAATGAATAAGTTGAAAGGTGTAGTGGTAGAATATGAACTAAAAAATAATGATAGTCTGGATTGTTTTGCCTATGGGCACACGTGACAATGGCAATCAACAGAATAAAAAATATCAAAATGTCTCTTAATAAGAGTTTGTAATCGAGTATTGGACAGGTCACCATGACGCCAGCGCCATAGGTTTATGGATTGTGGGTGTTGGGCAGAGGAAGCAATCACATTGCTAAAAGATTGGAACAAATAAAGTCTGTCTTGTTCTCTATCTGCTCCAATCAACTTCCTCATTAACTAGTCCTGAATAACGCAGTGGGTTGGAAAAAAAAAAGTTATTGAACAGTGGAAATCATATAAAAGTTTCTTAATAGATAATAGATTGAATTGGGATGCAAGGACACATAAAACATTTTGTAAGGAGATCTGATCAGAAAGGACAATAGTACCAATGTGTAAAACAGATGCCACGCTACCATTGGGTCTTTTAAAAGGATGCGTAGGTGATGAAGGTTGCATGGATAAAAAAAGATGATAATGAAATAATATAGTTTGTAGCACCATTATCAGTTATCGAAAAAACATTGGAGGAAACAAAAATAGAACAATAAAGAAACTTACGAGTAAGATTAGCACTATTAGCGATGTTGTTTGACTGTTAACTGTAGTTCACTAGGTAGAGATAGTTAGCTAGGTGGCAGTGTGGTTAATTGCACAATGTTCACATGAATCTTCAGCTTCTTTTTGGGATAGTCAACGAGCTTGTAGCAACAGCCCTTTTTGTGGTTGTCCTTGGGCAATAATCACAATATAATGGTAGTCGGATCCAACCCTCCAAGCTATTAGATCTATTAGAAGTAGTGGATGATTTAGCAATGGCTAAGGCATCAATGTTTGGTGCAGTAAGATGAATTTCACTTTGCCTTTTCTCTTGAAGAACAAGAGAAAAGGCTTTAACAACAAATGTCGGTGTTTCCATGAGAAGGATGTTGATGCGAACCGATTTGTAAGAGTCATTTAGGCCCATCAAAAACTGAATTAAGCATTTTTATTGGAGATAATCCATTAAATTTTTCATAGCACCACAAGAACATGGAGAAAAAACTCATCCCATGTATGTTTTAGTTTCGTGAAATAATTGCCAACAGATAACTATCCTTGTTGAAAAGTAGTAAGAAGTTGTTTAAGTTGAAACCTCACCCACGGTATCCATTACCCCAGTGAGTCTTATACTGTTATAACTCCTCTATCTTATGCATCATCAAAGAGGAGATTCATCTCTTAAAAAAAAAAAAAGTCAGGCATGATGAGCATTCGATGAGGATCATCATGAGTAAAAGTGAGAGCTTCAGGTGGACATAGTCACGAAGCTATGGATAAAATTACCAAAAAATAAAAATTGGACATGGTGAAAACCCGAAAGGGAACCATGAGTAAAAATGAAAAACGGGCGTGGCCATGAGTAAAAATGTTCTAAAAATAGAAAACCGGGCATGGTGAAAACCCGAAAGGGTGTCATGAGTAAAAATGAAACTAAAAGGTGGACGTAACCTCGAATTCACGGGTAAAAGAGCCTTAATAAAAGAAAAAGTTGGTGAAAATCGTTATGTAGCTCCACTTCTATCCAGTTCAGGTGAAAACCCGAAAGGGCGCTTGGACTAAAAAAACAAAAAGGTTAGTGCAGCATTCGACCAAGACGGCTTCAACTAATTATAGCAAAAGTTTGGCTGTTTAGGAATCAATACCCCTCATGGGTACCTTACCATCAAGACCAAAACGAGCTTAAGAAAATTCGGCAACTTGGGTCAGCCTTGTTGTTAGGCCCCTAAAGATCAGAAGAATTATCAAGATGGCAAGCCAGGATAGCCATTTGTTGAAGAAATTTTCCAATCCAAGTCGTCAATCAAAAAACAGGAAGAGCACATTGACAATTCGAGATAGAAGTCCTTATAAGGCAATTGATTACCTAGCCTGGATCGATGCTCTGGTTTCAGGGGTACCTATCTTACTAAGGCTCCCATTACCGATAAGTTGACTTTCAGGATGGCCACCAAAGAGCCAGTGACTAAACTTGGTATATTTTGTTTAAGCCCCAAAAGAGACCGTCTTATTAAGGCTTCCATTGCTGATAGGTTTGGACTTTCACGACTGCCACCAAAGAGCCCCTGACTAAGCCCGGTATATTGGGTGTAAGCCCCCAAAGAGACACCGCATGTGTCATCAATCCAAGTCCTGATGAAGCAGTTCATACGCCCCATTAAGGGCTCTCCTCGATTGTCTATCTAAAACAACATAGACAGACCAAAGATTCAGTGTGAAAGGGGAAGGAAGCCCTTAAAAGGCCCCCTGCCACTATGCTTTCAATAGACAGACCAAAGGTTCAGTGTAAAAGGGAAGGAAGACCTTAAGCAAGGCCCCCCGCCACTGGCTTTTTAAAGAAAAATCTGATGGATTGGGAAGGAAGTCTCCAAGCAAGGCCCCCGATAGCCAAACACATCTGGATTCTGATAATATTATGAAGGAATCCCTTAAGCAAGGCCCCTAGTTGTTGGAACAAAAAATACCACTGGATTGGGATCAAGGCTTAAAAGCACCTACCAGTTGGCTCATTAGGAAGTATTGTTGAGTTGCGAAAGTAGCCCTTCCACAAGACACCCGGTCAGCATGTTCCCCCAGAAAATATATTCTAGTAGTATTGGATTATCAACCCCTTAAAACGCCCCAAGCTTTAGGATCCACTTTGGTCATCCCTCAAGGAAGAAGCTTGGCATGATCTCCCCCTCAAGGATCGTGTTGATGCCGATGATCGAGAAGAATAATATTGTTGAGAGATAATAAAAACGCCTTAGTAAGGATTCAAAAGATGAACTTTGGTGAGGTTTTGTTTCAAATGTTACACTTCTTTCTTCTCTTGAATAGTAACATTCGGCAGGACAAGTTGTTTTACTTCATTTTTTATGTACTTTTATCCCCATGATGAATAAGGAAAGAGCCAGTAGTAACCTGGTCCCGCCGGTGCCTAAGACATCGCCAGACCATGAGAACACTAAAACAATAAGTCTAAAATTGGGTGACCTTTGAAAAAGTGTCAAAATGACCTTAAATTGCATGATAGGGTATTTTTGGATACCCTAAGGACACTCACAAAGTTTCGTCATGTTCTGACGAGTTTTGATATGATTAGGATAAAATTTGGTTTTCAAATCTCGTTTCTTTCATGCTGAAAATGGACCCCATAATTATAGTCCTATTTTTCGGGTCTCAAAATAGTATCAGACTATTGCCATTGGATCCAAAATGTCGAAAAACCCCCATGTACCGAATTTTGGCTCAATCGGACTCTCTGAGACCATTCTACGCCTAACTTACCATAAAAGGTGGGTTTTACACTATTGCGGTGCAGCCTATGTGAACCACTTTCTAGTATTTTCTCATTTCGGGATGGTTTTCAAATGTTCATAACATACTTGTTTTGAGTCCAATTAAGCTCAAATTTGGACATGAGTTAGATCTCGACGACCCGCCTGTTTCGACATAGGCACGCGTCATGGCGTAGCCCGAAACGAGAGAATTTCTAGAGAGAAAATAGGTTAAAAATATGAAAATTCAGATTTTATAAAGAGCATTCAATTCTTTGAGAGGTCATAACTCAAGATCCAGATGTCGGATCTTCGCAAGTATGAGTCCGTTGCGCCCGTGTTTCGAAGAGCTACAGTTTGATATAGTTTTTGTGAATGATCAAAGGCCGGATGACACAAATTTTGAGGTCGAAGAAGGCATACTTTTTCGGTCCTCGGAATCCTATTTTCTAGCGACTTCCCAAAATTGGAACGTACTCAAACGGAGACCAAAATGGACGAAATTTATCACAAAATGATCGTGATAGTATTCTCTTCAATTTGTGATAAAAAAATAAAGGCTTGAGACATCATAGATCATGCTGGATTGGTGGTTGAAGAATCACAAGTTTATAAAACTTGGCTGGATATTGGGTTTTTCCTAAAAACTTTGTTTCAAGACGATCAAAGGGTATCAAAACGTGCACAATAGTTAAAGCATCGATTTTACGATGATTGATCATCCGAATTACCACCTTAAGCATCTGAAAAGCCCACGAGGTCTAGCAATGGCAAGAGGCCCCTCATGGAGGGGATGGTTTTGTCATTTGTTGAAAAGTGCCTACCGATATTTTGGTCATTTGGTAAAAAAACGGGATTAATATTGTAATTCATAAAATGTGTATTTTTTTGACAATTTTAGGTATTTTTTTAACATTCCACCCTTGTTTTGTTGTTGCTCCATATAAAGAACTCAAGTCATTTGTAATATCACACTCTTGCTCTCTTGAAATAACACTTGCATATTTGGATTGAATTCTTAAGCTCTTGCTTGTTCTATTACTTTGCTTTCAAGTTCAAAACTCAAGATGAGAGAAAAGATAAACATGTCCTAGAGAGAGAAAATACCCTTAGGAACCCTATACTCCCTAGAACTCCAAAATTCCAACTACCTTAGGATTCCCAACTCCCAATCACATACTCCCTAGAACTCCTAGCTTCCATACACCTTAGAACCCCTAGGTCACAACCCTTCTCCATACACCCTACACCCTACCTTAGTTAGCGTACACCATACCCTAAACCATACACCATATAGCACCATACACTATAATACATTATATACTTTAGCCTATCCTACACACCTTAGTTATTCTACACCTTATCCTATACCATACACACTAGCTCCTATACACCACATCTCAATCTAACCTATCT
Organism: Amborella trichopoda; assembly: GCF_054954075.1. Classification (NCBI taxonomy): domain Eukaryota; kingdom Viridiplantae; phylum Streptophyta; class Magnoliopsida; order Amborellales; family Amborellaceae; genus Amborella; species Amborella trichopoda. Next base: position 52,605,683 of record NC_142337.1, read on the forward strand.
AAACCATATACCTAAGTCTTGGACTTTAGTCTTTGTCACACCTCAAGTTTTATAAATTGCACGGAGCTGTTTTTTTTTTTTTCCTATAGTTCAGTGGGGAAAGCATCTTTTTACCATGGCGTTGGTAGTACTCAAATCTGAGATCCAGGCATTGTGAATTTTATCGCTCGATGTGCCGACCAGTTTATACCCAGGCATGAGGTGTGACAGTCTATCCCAGAATTTCTTCTATAAATTGCACAGAACTGTATTTATTTTTTATTGTATTTTAAAAAATTTTCAAACTTGTACAAAGTCTATTTACATCTTATATTAATATGAATATCCATATATATATATATATATATATATATATATATATATATATATATATATATATATATATATATATATATATATATATATATATATATATATATATATATATATATATATATATATATATATTTGATAGAACAAAAGTTATAAAGGTAAATTTAACTATGACTACACACTTTTTCAATGCTGCTCATGTTGTACATTCGAACAATAAGATTGCAATTACTCTGAAAAGAATTTAAAATAGTTTGATGAGTTTGGCTACTCAGTAAGTGACCATCATAATCCTTAAAACCAAGGTTGGAAAATGTAAATATTTTCTAAAAGAAGGCATATTAAACAGAAATTCGACGTATTAATTTCATGTATTTTAATACATGCTATTAGACATATTCATTTCTAATCTTACACGTATCATGTATTCTTTGTTGGACAAATAAAATAAGTATGATACATAAACCATATGTACATGATGCATATCAAGATCAACAATAATCTAAATTTAGTAGTTTAAAACATTACTGCAATTAAGTATTAGATGTGGTCAAACAAGTATTCACAACAACAAAAGTCTTGTAATAGAAGCACTAACCTTGGGTCCAAGGTTAGAACTTCTATCATCCTCAGGAGAAGTACCACCAACAGGTAAATCCATTGCGTAGTGCTTTTGATAGGCGATGGCCTTGCAAGACAATACTCCCTACGTTACCTTGGCCAGGAGGTTGCACCTTTTGGGAGCCATTCACTATGACTGGGGAAGAGACCACCCAAACATCTCATGCCCCTACTCCCTTCCTATCATGGGGAGTCGGGGAGGTCACACTTGCCGGCACAATCAAGTCAGGTCATGCAATATGCTCAAAACATGACAAGGAATCACATATCATCATAAGAGACAGCACTATGTCTATAGCCTATAGTCACATATTATTATGCCTATCAAAATACGTATATATCATTTAACAGAAATGCACGGTTTAATATAATTCCCAAGATTTCACAAATACTCTACCGGCGTCCCAAGTAGGTCACTTATATACCCCACCAGTGACTTGGATGGGTCCACACAATGGAGATGTCCACTTGTACCTCACAGACGTACCAGATGAGTCCACTTAATCCCTATCGGTGTCTCGGATAGGTCCACTTGTACCTCACTGACGTACCAGATAAATCCAATTAATCCCTGCCGGCGTCCCTGATAGGTCCACTTGTATGCTTAAAGTATTTATGAAACTCTTTAAACATTAGGAAGCAACAATATCATCTATTCAAAATATCCTTGAAATCATTAACATGACTTCACATGAAGCAATTTATAGCAATCGCTTTCACTGACATTTCCATAAGTAACTAGTCAAACATTTTGGACGATAATTTCAAAAAGGTAGCAGTTATGAAAGGCATTGAAATCTTTACAGGATAAACATTCTATAGACAGTAAAACAATCTTATGGAAATTCAGAGCTGAACACTAAATTTTTAGTTATCTAAAATCTTTAATAATCAACGAAAATATTACAATTAAATGTCGAAATGTCAGCTTTCAAATGACTATTTTTTCAGGAAAATAAGATCACTTACATATAGAACTCACAATATCTAAAATTCATAACAATAAACAGAAAATGAAATCACTTACACATAGAACTTACAGTATCTACAATTCATAACAATAAAAAAAAATATTACAATTTTGTTGAAATCGGAAATACCATTTTTCAACTAAGTATTTTTCAGGAAATTAATGTCACTTACGCATAAAATTTACAATATTTAAAATACATAATGATAGATGGAAATATTACAATTAAATGCATAAGATATCAATTTATATAACTATTTTACAAAAAAATGTGATCACTTACATATAGAACTTCTAAAATTGATACCAATAAATGAAAAATGAGATGACTTACACATAGGACTTATGGTATCTACATTTCATAATAATAAATAGAAATATTACAATTTTATTGAAAACAAAAATACCATTTTTCAAATAACTATTTTTTAGAAAAATAAGGTCATTTACGTATAAAATTTATAGTATCTAAAATTCATAATGATAGATGAAAATATTGCAATGACATGCAAACGATACCAGTTTATAAACTATTTTACAGGAAAATGAGATCACTTATTGTTACGCATCAGGTTTGGTTGATCTGAACCATATCTAGGTCTGGACCCTCAAAGTGGACTAAGAGATTCAAATCGGGGCACAATGACATGGATCCGATTGATTTAGAGCAAGTAATACATATATATACATGGCCTAGTAATATATACATGGCCTAATAAGGCCTGGACGTGCCTGGTCGAGTACAGGACTGATTGCCCATTTCTCGCTCATTGAATTCTCACCCAACTTCCAATCCAGTTTCTTGCTATTCGTTTTTCTGATATACTATCAACTGTGAAACCCTAATAAATTGGATTTATACCAGACCCTATTCAATCCAGATTGCAGTAATTGTAATGAATAAAAGCACCAACCAGAATTCCCAACAAAACCTTGATCAATCAGGCCAGAAAGAGCCAATTTCTTCGAGCAAAACATTGCTGCAAATACTATACTATCCAAAACCCTAGAAATGGGTAGCGATTAGTAGCTTCGTGAAAGGGAAATGCGAAACCCAAAGTCAGGTTTCTTCGCTTGATCACGGTTCCCTTACTTGCAATAATCGTTAAGGGAACTCTGGTTCGCAGGAGATGTTGAACACCGACGTGTTAGGTGCAAATGTAAAGAGAGAAAGCAAGGCAAAGTCATTGATAGAGAAACTTGAAGATAAATGGATAAGAATTGTAGAAAGGGATAAGAATTGTAGAAAGGCAATAACCTGGAGGGGTAATTGTAGAGAGATAGAAATGGGGAACTGAAGAGGCACTTATAGAGAGAGATCGATGGTTAACATGATATTTAACATGTCCTTGACACATGAAATAGGAAAAATGGCATGCTTACTTAGCATACACATCATAATGGATGTGTCAAGCAGCCAACACAAATGAGTAATAGCCCGCCACATCCTAAGGCAACAATAAAAGAGAAGACCCAAATAATACGTCAAATAAAAAGGAGCAAAAAAAAAAAAACGGAGTGGTCCTCTTGATCCATGCTATGAAAATGGTCCACAAAACAAAACTATGAAATTATTGTTTTGAAATACTTTAAGAAAAGCTAACATTCCTAGCATTTGGCATCCTCAAGAACGAATGAAGTTATCGATCAATGAATATTGGGGAGTCATAACTCATATGAAGGGCACAAGTACAGCTATATAGATGCTCAAAAGTTACCGACCTATCATCCTCTTATAATGTCATCTTCTGACGCATCACCTAAATGAATGGTCCATGATTGACACATCACCACATGTTATTTTTATTCTTAATTTATTAATATTTTTTTGTAAAAACGTGTAGATGAAAAGAATGGTCCCTATGTGTGTTCTTGACACAATGAACTGTTATCTCTTTATATAGGTATTTTATATTATTATTATTATTATTATTATTGTTATTATTATTATTATTATTATTTTTCATTTCCAAAAATTTAGCTTTATCACAGTCTTGACCCACCAAGATCAAGACCTCTTTCTCAAGTGCATGCAAAGGGACTAATGAAGGTGCACCTAGGCTCAAGCCCCTTCTAGGTCCACTCTCTCCTCTCTCTTCTCTCTCTATCTTCTTTCTCTCTTTCTCTCTCTTCTTTTTCTCTCTTTCTCTCTCTTTCCCTCTCTCTCTCATGCCCAAATTCCCAGACCCGCACGTAGGGTGGGCTCGGTTACTCTTTGTCTCTCTCTATTTGTCTCTTACTCCCTCTCCGCTCTCCACCCGCCCCTCTATCTTCTCATCTCCCCTATCCACCCTACCCTCTCATCTCCCTTATCCGCTCTACCCTCTCATCCCCTTCATCCGCCTTACCCTCTCATCTCCCCTATCCACCCTTCCCTCTTATCTCCCCTATCTGCCATATCTTCTCATCTCCCCTATCCGCCTACCCTCTCATCTCCCCTATCCGCTTTACCCTCTCATCTCCCTTATCTACCCTACCCTCTCATCTCCCCTATTCGCCCTACCTTCACAAAGTCTTATCCGCCCTACCCTCACACACCCCTATCCACCCTACCCTCTTATCTCCCTTATCTGCCCCAAGCTCTATACGCTAATCTATCTCTCCCACATTCTCATACTAGAGTCATCTGTTCTCCATTCTTGTACCTCCTCTATCCTCTCATCTCCCTTTAGAGTCTGAACCCACACCATCAGCGGGTCCATCATTCCTTGACCCCATTCATCCTATTTTCTTTCATCTTGAACATTCTCTTCTCTCTCTAAACCATACTTCGACTTCTTATTTGTTTCACTTTCTTTTTACTTCACCATTCCTTTATTTCTCTCTATACTCATCGCTTCTTTCACATCTTGAACACTCGATTCGGGGTCGTTCTGAGATAGTGTCCTAGGGTTCCAACTCTCAGACTGTTACTCTAACCATAAGCTCGTACAGTAAAGTCGGGTCATAAGAGAAACTGATTCTCTTACACTTGGTCACTCGGGTTGGGGTCATTCTGAGTCAACTTTCTTTAGAGTTCTGATCCTTTCACTACTCTCTCTCTCACACACACACCTTCTTTTAAACCTTGATAACTTTCTGGGGCTCTTTGGTTTAGTGACATAATTATAGGCACAGTCTTGTAACTCCACTTTCTAAATCCTCCGGGTACCAAAGCTTCAAGCCTAGTGCTTTTCCTTGTCTCTGGTAATACCTCTTATGAATAGTTACGTAGGGAGGCGGCCCAATTTTCTTTCATTTTTTCACTTCTTTTTACTTTACTTTCGTCATCTTCTTCTTTTGCTCACTTATAAAATAAGTCCTCATCAAGTTCTTATTCTTATGCTTATTCTTATTCTCTCCTCTCTTACTTATTTCTCCTACTACTACCCCCAAAACTAGAGCCATTTACCCATAAGAAGCATGTCAAAGTGGAGTACATTATATTTGGATTTCATTACCAGTTTTCAATTGAGAGTTCAAGTAAGAAATTGAGTTTAGAGAGGGGGCCAAATTCAAACCGCGTTGCTGGACAGCCGGAGGGCTTTCGTTCATTGATCTAAGAGGGGAAACAGCACGAACTCAAACCGCGTGAGGTAGGTGCTCGAGTCCATCTCTTCATCGTTTTAAAATCCTCTTATAGTTGGACATACCTATCCACACGTGACACACGAGCAACACGCGCTCATGAGGTGAGGTGGTTGTTCGAGAGGGAGTCAATCAAACTCGAGTCCTCGAGGCTGCCCGAGTGAGGTAGATCTAGCCGCCCGACCAACTCCATTGGCGATAAGCCACTTGATAGTTGGTTCGATCTGCTCTCAAACCGATAGTTCATCTCGCTCTTTCTTAAAAACTGCTATGGAGTCTAATTACTAATCTCTCATCCAATTGGGAATTTCATCATCCCCACATTCGTCAATGTACCTATGGGAAGTAAGGTTCGACCACCTACTACACCCAGGACAACTCGAGAAAGGTTACTCAAACCCCTTGCTCCCTCTCTACCGGTGTCAATGGCAAATCCATTGGTGTCAACTGCATAAGCGGTTCTAAAACCGCCACCCTTTATTCTCACACTACTACTGGTGGACTCTCCATCAGTCTTAAACTCAAGAGTGGTTTTAAAGCCACTCCCTCTTCTCTCATAACTGGTTCTTTTAAGACCACTGCTTCAGTGGGTAACCTTAGGGTTACCCCGCCTCTACTCCACATGGGCACTACGCCTACTGGTATGATGCCTCACACACATCATGTTGGCGGTTCTATCATCAGACCATCTAACTTGAATGGCTCCAAAGCCATTCGACACACACTTACACATGTTACAGCAAATGGCTCAACAATCGCTATGATGAATTGGGGCAAGCAAAAGCTTACCCCTGTCACCTCACTTGCTTTGGGACTCCTAGGATCTGGACCCACTAAAAGTGATTCTCAAGCCACTCGTGCATTGTATAATATTCACCCAGCTCGAAGCAATCCAAATATTGCACCTGTAAGAGCACATGACCCACAACTCAGTCTAAGGTCAAAAACAAATAAGCACATGCCTCCAAATCAAAGTGGTTCTAAGACCACCACAACTGAAAAGGTCGGCACTTCAAATGCCAGACCTCTCGCTTCACTCAGGGTTGGTTCCCAAGCTACCCCCAACACTTCTATGGATCATGCACACACCTGCATGTTCCAATACTATTTTTGGATTCAAGGGGAAAAGCCAGCAATACACTCTTCCTTCTACCCCAAAACCCATGACAACGTGGTTCTTGAAGAAGTTCCCCATGCGTACACTCATGTCCATTCCTTCTACTTCATATGCACAAGCCGAAACTCGAGGCTGGACTCCGGGCAAGATTATGCCCCCGATGTAAATGGAACAGTCTCTCCCTTCTTCAAACAAAACCAAGCTTCCAAGGTCGACCCTGAGCTCCCTACTCCTAGGGCACCATACTCTACCTAAATTGATTGATTTCGCTCTAATCTCCTTGAGACAGGAAATCAATCAAGGTGCCATGTCCAATTCCATTTCTGGGAACATATTGACTGAAGCTTGCAAATCAAACAGCAGAAAGGCATGAAAATGCCGCTCATAAAGAAAAAGTTAGGGTATTCAACTTCAGAGGACTTATTAAAGAAGAATCTGTTTTACCCGCTGCAAACCGCACTGGGACATGAGATGAGTGGCACTATTTAGTGTTCAGCTGTTGAAGCTCGAGAGGATGAACGCGATCATACTGAATCATAGCCCCAAGGAAATCTTGAGCCACAACAAAATGGGATATGGCCCCAAGGCCGTCACGAGCCCATCCAAATTGAGCCATGGCCCCAAGGCCGTCTCGTGTCATGTTCACCTAAACTAGAGCCCCAAGGCCGTCAAGAGCCGAGGGTTACTCGATCATCAAGGCAATCCCAGATCCAGTCAGGGTAGTCTGAACCCTTTTGCCTAGATTACCGGATAGGGGCACAAAGAGGACCAAGACTACTTCCATCCTAGAGCCACTCAATTCTAAAGAACGAGCTGGCGTGATGGTAGTCAGTCAAGGTGGTGAGGTCTTGAAGACCCAATGGCGCGCTTCAACGAAACTCTGAACCACATACTAGACATGCTTAAAGGGATAGAAAATGATCGACCAATTGGGGTATCTTCACACTAGGAAGCGAATTCTCCTCTTGATCCTTAGTTTGAAGAAGAAGACTCCACCTCCTCCTATGCCTCAAACCTCAATGCCTCCCATTCCCCCAGTCTTTCTTGATGGTCAACCCAATGTAGCTTTACAAGCTATTTCCCCAGCTGTAACCCAGAAAGACATTTAGAACATGTTCAATCTAAGCATTCAGGGTTTAGAAGTTTCAAAGGCCCATGAAAATGCTCATTACAAGAATCCATACATGCCCTTCATTGATTAAGTCCCTTTCCCCCAAAAGGAAGACTACCTATTTTTTATGGCACTAGCTTACCCCAACAACATGTGGCACACTTCGTGTCAGCATGTCAAGAGTCAGCTTCTGATCCCAGACTACTTCTTCGACTATCTGTGGAAACTCTAGTTGGGCCTGCCTTCAAATGGTATGCATGTTTACCTCCAAATTATGTTCACTCTTGAGAAGAGATGAAACACATGTTCTATAAGCTTTTTTATGAAGTCGAACGAGAAGTTCAGGTTATAAAAGTTCTCACTATGACTCAAGGAGTGACTGAACCTGTAAACGAATACATCTAGAGATGGAGGGATCTTGTAGTGTACCAGAGTAACCCCATGCTTGAGATTGATGCTATATAGACATGCATTAGGAACATGAAGAAGGAAATCTCCCTTCATGTCGAAGCTTCTAACCCCACCACTTTTTCAAACATAATTTCAAAGACAGTGAAATTGAGAGTCTACTTAAGCACCATGATGGAACTCAGACTCAGACCTCAGGGGGAGGTCAAAATCGGAGTTTCACTAATAATAGGTCTAACCCTCGCACTGGCCAACAGAGAGACACAGTCAGTGTAGTAGTTACTGCCACGCCCGTTCTTTCTAAACCTCCTACTACCAATGTATCCCTCAAGACATTGGACACTTTGCGAGGAATAATACCATTCAGGGGTCAAGGGGAAGCCCAACAACAACAATTCCAACCTCAGGCCTATAACATCGTGCCTCCACCACTGAACTTGTACCAGCCTAATCAATTTGAGCAAAAGTTGAACAAGCGGTATAGCTTTAGCAAATCTTGGGTGCTAATTTTGTTGAAGATGTTGTTGGAACAAGGCATGATAGTTCTCCCTGAACCAAGGAGACCAAGCAAGGTAGGACTCACCAATCACAAGCATTATTGTACCTATCATCAGATGTTGAGTAATCCTGTACAAGACTGCTTCTATCTTAAAGATCACATCAAAGCCTTGATTCAGAAAAGACAAATTCATTTAGAAAGTATCAAAAAAGTCTTCCAAACTGCAGAAGGTTCGCATGTGGTCACTGTTAAAGAAGAATGAGTGCAGACTGTGCAAATGGAAGAAGTACCATCTAACCTTTTTCTAGACCTTTTTGCAATATTGGCATTACAAGGGTTGATTACTCCACTGTCATCAAGACAACCCAAGCATTTGGTTCAGGGAATTGAAAATCTCCTGTGTTCATTCAACCAAGTATGGGGCCATGACATATCTCAGTGCTCGAGTTTCAGGACATTTATACAAGAGCCCATAATTTAAGGATGAATTATTGTGAATGTACCAGTCCGAAATCGTGAACCACCTAATTTAGTAACCCTTGAAAATGACACCAAGGCACCTTCTATTTCTCATGGTGAGAAGGAAGAAGAGAGAGTTTCAGTCAGATGAGTCCGAGAAGGCGAGTGAAACAATGGAGGCTTCGCACATGGTCATAGTTCAAGAGGAACAGCCTCGCAATGCCCTTATGGATGAACTATCCCTTGACATGTTTCCTATCATCTTTGATATGCTTGTACAACAAGAGATGATTAAACCTTGCCTGCCAAAGTACTTGAAAGAAGAATGTAAAAGTTATGGTGTCAGCACCATCAAATAAAGGGACATGACTTGTTCCATTCTTGGGGATTCAGAGCCATTTTAGATGAGTTCATAAGAAATGGTGAAGTGTTAATAAATAACACACTACCTCCACCTCAAAATTCGCTCAAGAGTTTAAAGCCTTATTGCATAAAATAGCTGAATAGGTTCATGCTCTCAGCCATGAAACTCCAAAAGCTATTGCTCCCCAACGCCCTGTCAAAATACCCGAGACATGGCAGGAGCACCACGGTCGGGGTAAGATGAAAATCCTCAAGAGGGAGGTCATTCAGTAAGCCAATGTGGTACTTACTCCGCAAACTCGAAAGGCCATACTTGTTAAAAGAAAGAATAAATTCGGTGTGCCTGACCGGATGACTTCAAATAATGGTCCTCAGTTTCGAAGCCATCACATAAACTATCTGGTCAACCAATTCGGGTTTAAGTGGAAGTACATGGACCATCCAAGAGCAAAGGTGTCATGGGTAAAAGAGTCAAAGAAAAAAAAATGATGGGTGTAATAGTATCACCAACTATTAGGAGCAAAATATGTCAACATAAAAAAAAGAAAAAAATGAGCACAATGAAAACCCGCTAGAGCATCATGAGTAAAAATGTAAAATGGTAGACATAGTGTAAAACCATGGGGAAAAGTGCCACAAACAAATAAATAAATAAATATATAAATAAATAAATAAATATATATATAAATAAATAAATATATATATATATATATGGGATATTCTAATATATATATATATATATATATATATATATATATATATATATATATATATATATATATGGGATATTCTAAACTTTTTCACAACCCTTCAAATTACAAAAGTTCAAGATAGAGAAAGTTATGAAGGGTGAATTTATTAATTTTGTTGCCTATTTTTTAAAAAAAAGTTATTTTTATGGGGCAAATTTGTAAATATTACTACATGACAAATGGTACTTTTATCATTTTTATAAGGGGTAAAATTGAAATTTTAATTAAAAGACAAGGGCACTCTACAAATAAAGTTCCAGGACACTAACTTATAAAATGCCATTGTACTTTTGTGAAAATTTCGAATTTTCCCTTGCTTAATTGCGAAGTTACCTATTTAAATAATTTTTTAATAAAAAAATAATGATTGTTTTGATAAATACACCTATCACAACCCCTTCTAACTTGAACCTTTGTATTTTGAGGAGTTGTTAACTCTAGACGAACCATATATATATATATATATATATATATATATATATATATATATATATATATATATATATATATATATATATATATATATATATATATATATATATATATATATATATATATATAAATAGGGAAATAACCTTGTGGGACCCTCTCACACCCATGTGTGTAGGATTTCAAATGATCACCATTAAATGTTGCACAGATCTCTAAAAAAGTTATCACATGGATGTAGGACTTGACTTTTTTAGAGACCTGTGTCAAATTTAATAGTGATCCTTTAGGGTCCTGCACACATGGGCGTGGGAAGGTCTCATAGGATCATTATATATATTTATATATATGAATATGAGAAAAGATGAGATTAGCCCACTAGCTCATATGAACATATGAGCCCAATGTTTAATATTGAAACTGGGCCGATTTGATGATCATGGATGTCTTATAGTATTTGAATTTTAGTTTTTTTTTACACTGATCCAAATCACTTGAAATTTTAGGTGTGTATTTATAGAAATTAGGTGAATCTTTGAAAAATATCAAAAAAATATTTTACATGAAATAAATTGACCAAAATACCCCCGAAAAGTTTTAGGGGCTATTTTAGTCATTGTATTTTTTACGAATAAACTTTTTTTTTTATTAGGTGCAGCTTGATGAGAAAAACACACACTTAAAATTTCAAATAATTTGGATTTATAGAAAAATAAATAAAATTAAAGCATTGCCGGACATCCATGATCGTCAGCTTGGCCCAAATTCAATCTAGACCGTTGAGCTCATATGTTAATATGAGCTAGTAGGCTAATCCCATCATTTCTTTATATATATATATATATGAACCCAACACATTCTTCCCACATTCCTCCCTCCCGTCACATTCTCTCTAAAGATCAAGCTTATTCTTTTATCCCCACACATTCTCTCTCTAAAAGCCAAGTCCATTCTCCTCTCCCTTACATTCTTTCTAAAAATCAAGTCCATTCTCCCCTCTCATTACATTCTCTCTTTAAAAGAATTCCAAATTTTTATATCGTATTCCCTATCTAAAACTAGGCTCAAAAAAAGAAGGGAGAGAAACCAAAGAAGAAAAAAACTCAATCGTGCCTTTAGAAATATTAAAATTGTGCCTTTTATTGATTTCTCTCTCTTTATTTTTTTATTTTAGCTCTAACAAGAGAGGAGGCAAGAGTAGGTTGGGTTTCAAGAAAGACAATGTGAGCGTGAAGAACAACGGGTTTGGTGTGCCCTGAGAGAATGTAAGATTAAGGAATAATCAGTAGGTTTCTAAAGAGAATGTAAGATTAAGGAATAATGGGTAGGTTTCTAAAGAGAAAGACGAGGGAGGGAAGAAACAACGACTAAAATAATTTACGAGATGATGACAAATGAGGCCCTAGAAATTTATCTCTCTCCCTCTTTCTTGCCTCTCTCCCCCAATAGGAGCTCTGCACCATACTCCCCCTTCCCTACCCCCGAACTCTCTCTCTCTCTTTTGCCTCTCTCTATCCATTATCACTCGATATTTCTCGTCTGTGTTTGTTAAATGGATAGACATGCTCTCTCTCTAGACACAAATGTGGTGCCAATTTCTTGCAGTTGAGAATAGTGACAATCATCTTCTTCCACACCACCCTTTGAAATGCTTTCAAGAAGAATCTTTTTCACTCTCTAAAAGGATTTTAGCTAGAAGTAGAATTTCTCTCTTTAAAAGTAATTTAGTTGTCTGATTGCAGTGTGAGAAAGAAGCATGGACACAGATCTTGTGCCATATTATGGCCTTCAAACTTTGACATGAACTCAGCTGAATCATTGAAAGTGATGAGCTGATTTGGTCACAACATATTTTACTAAGATGCAGACTTTTTCTCTATAGATTCACTACTGAGGCTAAAAATCTCAAACCCCAACATTATGAATCCCATTACCTTCTCTCTCTAGAATTGACTAGATGAGGCCTTGAAATTAATGGCTGAGAAGCTCAAGCTTGGATGCCTGAACCCAATGAGCGTGGATGATTCTCTCTCTAGAATCAATAGGTTTGGGGCTCAAAACTACATTGCTCAACAAAGCCGGATTTGTTTAGGGCAGATCTCAGGGGAGTGGAGAGAGCGCGAGAGAGAAGAGAGAGAGAGAGAGAGTGAGAGGGGGGGGGACGTTCGAGGTAGAGAGGCTAGAGAGAGAGAGTGAGTTTCGGGTCGGTTTCGGGTGGCGAGACTACGTGAGAGAGATGGATGAACATGTCCTTATAGGATTTGTTTAGGGGAAAATAAGTTATTCAAAATAATTTTCACAAGAATAAAAATTATTCAAAGGGTTAGAAGACATGAAACTGACAAAGGTAATGCCGCAAAAAATGTTTCAAATTTCAGGATTCATATGGAAATCACACACTAAATTAGGGTGTATGGTGAAATTTCCCATTCATGATTAGGGATGAAACAAATTCTTAGGCCGTCAAAAAAAATTTTGAAACCAAAACTACATTTTTTAGCATAATTTAGAGACACACCTTGTTTGTCTAAGGCCTGACGTCTTATAGGAATCACACTCCTTATTGAATGATATTGTAACTATTTATCTTTTGTACATGGAGGTCACAACTATTTTTGTCCTTAAATTTCAAAATAAGTTGTTGTAAAAGTGTTATTGAATAGTTCCGAAAAAAATATTCTCGAACCTTGTGACTCACCCCAAGCCATCCAATTTGACATCTAACCAATAGGAACCTACGAGAATAACGAAAAAAGTTAATATAAGTGTGAGGCTCTAAACAATCAAATTAGGGCGCACCTAAAAATTTCACTAAAAGATGTTGTTTTGATGTCCAAATCTCTTCAAATTGAACATCTCGATATCAAGATACTTGGACATGAGAAAAAAATGGATTTTAAGTTTTGGAAATAGTGCAATCTTGAATGTATTTTTTTACAGTCAATTTTCAAATTTTCATAGATCTACTCTATCTACACTATTTTTGAAAGGGAAAAGTTTATATATAGAGCCAAGGCTCTAACAAATCAAATTTGAACCTATTTCAAAAATTTCACTAAAAAGGGTTGTTTTGATGCCTAAATATATTCAAATTGATCATCTCGACATCAAGATGCATGGACACGAAAAAAAATTAGATTTCAAGTTTTGGAAAAATTGTATTTTGTAACGTATTTTTGGACGGTCAATTTTCTACATTTTTAAGTTTTCATAGATCTGCCGATCTACACTATGTTATAAAAAATATATTTTAAGTCTATCACAAAGATTTCCAATATTGAAACTACATTTCTCGATACTATTTGAAAGTAGGCTCTAATTTGATTGTTTAGAGCCTAGCTTTAGATTTTATAATTAGAGATGAAAATATATTTTAGTGCTATCACAAATATTTTTAATATTAAAATAGAAAAATATCCCCGTGCCACTTATTTTTTGTTTTTATATCTCAATAGATCCAAAAAATCAAAATATATCTCTTAAACCCTTGTTAACTTTATCTATTTTTAACTGTTTCTTTAATACTAACAAATATAAAAAAAAATGTTCATTCTAAACATTTCCTCTCTTTGCTTGATATATTCACCCCAAATTTTTTTCTCTCGCTTCTTTGAGATCTCCCAAACCCTTTCTGTCTCTCTCTCTATTTTCCCCCACTTTCACTCTCCATGTCTCGCTCTCTTTCTCTACCCCGTGTTTGCACAAACCCCTCTCTCTCACCCCGACCCCTCTCTATCTCTCCTCTCTGTCTCTCACTGTGTTTTCCAACCAACCTCTCTTTCTCTCTCTTTGGTTCCCAAACCCTCTCTCTCCATGTGTTTCCCCATAAACCCTCTCTCTTCATGTGTTTCCCTAACCATCCTCTCTCTCACTCCAACCCCTCTATCTCTTCCTTTGTTTCCCAACCAACCTCTCTCTCTCCCTCTCTCTTCGTTTCCCAAAGCCTCTCTCTCTCCATGTGTTTCCCCAACCAACCTCTCTCCCTGTGGCTCCCCAGACCGCCTCTTCTCTCCCTGTGGTTCCCAAACCCCTCCCTCTCTCTTCATGTGTTTCCCCAAGTCTCTCTCTCCCCCTGTGATTACCCAACCCCTCTCTCTCTCTCTCCTTGTGTTCTGCTAATTTCAAAGTTTTTTAATTACCCTGGGCATTAGAGCTTCACAGGTTATTAGGCCCTCATTGGTGTTATTGGCTATGGTGAAATAAGTATCATCCTGATTGAGGATGTAAGAGGGTTTGTGCTTATCTATGGTAAAATAAGTATCATCCTGATTGAGGATGTAATTGGCATTGTGCTGATAAAAAGAACCATCAGCAATTTAAAAGAGCTATAACCAATGAGTATGTGGGGATAGATGTGTCGGTTAAGACATTGATCTCTGCAATTTCTTGGGCATGTGAATATGTGGGATAGATGTGTCGATTAGGACATTAATCTATGCAATTTCTTGGGCATCAGGGTTCATGAGATAGGCGATGGAGACAGTAGAATTGAAGGTAGGTTGAGAACTAAGGAAGAGGAAGGTTTTGCAGGGCATCATAGTTCAAGAGATAGGCGATGGAGACAGGGGAATTGTAGGTGGGTTGAGAGGAAGGTTTTGTAGGAGTTGATACTATTGCAAGTGTAGCCAGGGTTGTAGGATACGTTGGCGTTGCAGGACAATTGGCTGTTGTTGAGGTAAGTTTGTTGGGGCTTTAGTGGATTGTAGAGAAAGAAAAGAAAAGTTGAAGAGCTAGAAGAAATAAGGCATGTATCTGAATTTGAGGAGATAGTGATTGGGTTCTGGACAGTTAGAGAAAAATAGAGGAAAAAGATGAAGAGCCAGAAAAAAGAGGACATGGGTATGAATTGAAGGTGATGGTGATTGGGTCCTGGGTAGTTTGAGAGAGAAAGAGAGAGGTGTGGTTTTGGGGGAGTGGTTGGGTAGAGAGTCTAGAGACAGAGGGCTCCAGCAAAGAAACCTTTAAAGCAGCCGGAGAGAGAGTCAGAGATGGGCATTTGTAGGCTGACTGGGTGCTGTAAATTTATCAGAGGCAGACATTGGGGGAACACGAGGAGATAAAGAGATGAGGGTTGGGGAACCATTGGAGAGAGAAAGAGGGGTTTGAAAAAACACAGGCGGAGAGAGAGAGGTATTGGGGAACTACAAAGAGAGAGAGGGGGGTTTGGGGAATACAAGAAGAGAGAGAATGAGTTTGGGAAATGCGAAAAGTTTGGAAAACACGGAGAGAGAAAGTGGGTGGGGACACGAGGAGAGAGAAGGATTTAGGGAACCACAGGGGAGATAGAGCGTTTGGGGGAAGTCACGGAGAGAGACATTTTAAGAAAAAATAATGTGGAAAGGAAAAAATGATGAAATTTAAAAAATATATGTTTTTTTTTTGTATTTGTTTTGAAAAAAATAACAAGTAGAAAAGATAAAATTAGTTTAGGAGATTAAAAGATATAAAATTTAAAATTTTTATAGCTAATATATATTTTGAAATTTTAAATCTATTGGGATATAAAACTAAAAATGAAGAGTATGATGATATTTTTTTTATTAAAATCATATCTCTTCGTACTAGTTGAAGGTGCCTTTTACTTAGGTTATTTTGAGCCTCGAACCTATGCTGACCGCATCCAAAGATAAATGATGTCACGGTAGACAATCCCGTATTGGATTCATTCAAAAGGTGGATGGAATTTTAGGGCTCGCAATTGTCCCCGTTAGCCCGACCCACTCGGCATAAAAAAAGTAGGACTTTAGTCCATGAAGTGTGGCCTAGGACCGGGCCCCTTTTTTCTATTCTTTCTTCACTCATTTTTGGCCATGCCCGACCGATGGGAACAAGGGCCAGATTGCCCCGGCCACAGCCCTCTGCACCCCTAGGCTAGGGTGTGGCCCGTTGCCACCCTTAGGCCCGCTTCAAGGCCGCAACAATTCAACTTCTCGCTCAAGCTTATTTATGCACGTAGATACCATGTAAAAGGCCCCGCATGATCTTTGGAGATCCATTAATGGCGAAACCGGTTGAAGTGAGAGAACTCAAATCCAGAAACCATGGATCGGCTGCCTTCTTTCTCTTCCTCGATTACCTCTTCCTCTTTATCTTCTTCTCTTTCCTTTTCTTTTTCCTTCTCAAAATGTTCGGTTTCTGAATCCTCTTCGCCTTTCTTCTCTCTCTCTTCAAATCCAACCTTGAATACAGGTATTTTCCCCAAATTTTATTTCCTTATGGTTTAGATATGTATTTTAAATCTTCCATACTGATCCTTTTTTTAGATTGCGCTCTGCAGTAAATTTGTTTTCATTTTGTTTTTCCATTGTGTATTCAATCTTTGTGAATTGCAATGTGATTTGATTGCTGAGATAGTATCTGGTTATTTATTTCTGCCATTTTTGTTCATTGAATTAGGGTTTTGTGAGAAATAAAGGGATCATTCCTTTTGGGTTTTTCAAATATGTGGTGTGGAACCAGTTAGATCTGCTACATGCCAACATGGATTTATTGTTGTTGAACTAACTTCCCTTTAACTTTACCCAGTCGACCTGAATATTTGTGTATCTTTTTAAGTTTTGACACTTAAGACCAATGCTTTTAGACTCAGCTCGGGTCTTGGATTTTGCCATGTCCCGAGCAGAGCAACTTGGAGTGGACTTGTGCGTCATGTACGGGGCCAAAAAGCCCTAATTTGTTTTTTAAAATAATGCTGAACATACAATAAAACTTTAAAAGTGAAAGAAAACTAGGCTAACTTAAGAAAAAAAAAAAAAAAAAAATATATATATATATATATATATATATATATATATATATATATATATATATATATATATATATTTTAAAAGATAACTTTTTTTTTTTTTTTTATAATATAACAAAGTTGTAATTGGGTACTTAGCTTGCCAAAGGCTGAATCCGAGTAACTCGGCTGAGTTCGAGTGAACCTAGCTGAGTAGCTAAACATTGTTTAATGCAATTTTTTTTTTTTTATAGGAGAAATTTATATAGGGAAAGTATTTTTATTGGAGAAATTTATGTAGGGATAGGCACGAGGATGCGAGATTATTGCATGGTCTATATTTTGGGCTATATTGGGTTGATATTCTACCTTTTTGTGTTTTTGTATTCCCATTTTGCCCTTGGTTTGAAACTTTAACCTTGAACCACCCAAAACACAAAAAGGCCAATGTCTTTGGGTTGTTCAAAAGTCAAAAACTTTCAAACCACTCAAAACATGGATTTTGCCGTTCTAAATCCAACTTTTCAAATGCCTAAAGCACAAAAAGAAAGCAATTTGTTGGGGTTTCAAATGTTCAACTTTCAAACTGCCCAAATACATTAGTTTTTTGATATTTGGTGTTTTGGGCTGTTCAAAGGACTTTTGAACATCCAAAACACATGATTAAGATGGTTGTGCACCACCCAAATACATAAGTTTTTTTGTGTTTTGGGCAATTTGAAATTAGACTTTTGAACTGGGGATAACATGGGAATAATAAAATTCAAAATGTAAGGGTAGGGTTTGGAAATGGGTCGGGTTGACCTGTGGACCCTACAGATCGAGCTTGGACCCTATAGGGTTGGGTTGGGGTCGACCCAACCTAACCCGGTAAATATTACTACAAGATTCATATATATATATATATATATATATATATATATATATATATATATATATATATATGGGGTAATGATTTCATGCAACTGTTGTATAGTAATATGATGCAACCATCTTATGGCCATTTATTTGTTCCAAATTTTGAAATATACACTCTTTTCATTCTAATGAACAATCACAAAAAAGGAAAATTTGGAAACACAACCTAGAAAGTATTTTTTTAGCCCAATTAACATAGGCCGTTCATTTTGGTGAGATTCTTAGATCTAGGCCTTAGAAGGATTTTTTTCATTTCCAATTTTTTGGAGGGCTTTATTATCATTAGATGAACAATGTTAAAAAAGAAAAAAATGATTTTGAGTTTACAAAGGCTAAGATCTTGAAATTCACATAATAAATGGTCTAGATTCGTTTTTGGAGGAGACTCATTTTGACCATATCTAGGGTTCAAATTGCACTTTTTTTTTTTCTGGGATTGATTATTAGCATGATTTTCTAGAAGTGTCGTTGCATTATACTATGAGACAACCGTTGCATTAGATCATTGCTCAAATATATATATATATATATATATATATATATATATATAGAGAAGAGACTACAAAACGCGTATAGGAGAAAATGAACAGTGATTTCGCCTACCTTCATCACCGTCCAAAGTTCATTGCACGGTCACGATTGTTTGGTTGTGTTTCAATTTTCATTTTTTTTCTATAAATTGGAATGATCTAAAATTTGAAGCATGTGTTCATCAAAAATAGGTGAATATACTAAAAATATCAAAAAATATTTTACATTAAATAAATTGACCAAAATACCCTCAAAAAGTTTCGGGGGTATTTTGGTCAATATTTTTTTGCGACTAATTTTTTTATATTTTTATTAGGTGTGCCTCACTAAGATGTACACACGCTCTAAATTTCAGATCATTCCAATTTGTAAAAAAAATGAAAAATTGTAACACTACCAGACAATTGTGACCGTGCGATGAACTGTTGACGGTGATGAGGGTAGGCAAAATCACTGTTTATTTTCACTTATAGGCATTTTGTAGTATCTTATATATATGTATATATATATATATATATATATAGCATTTTGGGGCATTGTGAAAATGAACAGTGATTTCGCCTACCCTAATCACCATCCAAGTTCATCGCACGGTCACGATTATCTGATAGTGTTTCATTTTTCTTTTACAAATCGGAATAACCTGAAATTTGGAGTGTTTGTTCATCAAAAATAGGCAAATCTATGAATAATATCAAAAAAACATTTTACATGAAAAAAATCGACCAAAATACTCCCGAAAGGTTCAGGGTATTTTGGTCAAAAAAAATTTCACGAATTATTTTTTTTATATTTTTATTAGGTGAGCCTCACTAAGATGTACATATGCTCCAAATTTCAGATCATTCCGATTTGTGAAAAAAAAATGAAAAGTGAAACACTACCGGACAATCGTGACCGTGCAATGAACTTTGGACCGTGATGAGAGTAGGTAAAATCACTATTCATTTATGCCTATAGGCGTTGGGAAGATTTTTCCATATATATATATATATATATATATATATATATATATATATATATATATATGTTACTATAAGATTCATATAGATAATATGAATGTATTACAATTCTTTTATTTGTTGACCCGGACCCAATGGGTTGGCTGAGTCAAATTGACTTGGACCCAACCTAGGTTGTGGTTTAACTTAGACTAGTCGGGTCAAGTCTTGGTCGATCTGACCCATTTATAGTCCTAAGTATGATCTCTCAACATAATATAACCCAAAATATGGACCCTAAGGTACTACCGCATTTTTTTCCCTATCCATGCGTAAATTTCTCTTTTCATAAGAACATTGTTATAATCATGGAATTCAAACTCTTGTGTTTTTATTATGATATTGTTTAGTATGCAAGTTTGCTTACAAATTGGTCAGTATACGGATTGGTTAAGTTTTGGGATTTATTTGGAATTATTAAATAGAAACTAATTTTGAGTTAGGAACACTCGACTGGACAAGTTCTATAACAGCTTTTTAAAACCTTGAAGTGATTAGGGTACGGGGCAGGGCCAGATCAGCTCAATAAATCCTGAGAGGGACAGTTGAGAGTTAGACCGAAAATCTTTGTTATCTTTAAAGATCTAGACATATGTCAAGCTCCACCAAGACACAATGAAGGTCACTCAGGTTACCTTATTTAGGATCACCTAGAATCAACAAAGTTCCAATTCCAAGTGACTAAAGTGAGTATTGAGATGTTCTTGTATAAACTTAAGTATTAAATTTGCATCACATAAAAGAAAAATCGTAAAATTATCATGGATAAAATATATAATTATACATGGATTATATATGAAAGGCATAACAAAATATATGAAAGGCATAAAAAATATATGAATACATGGACCATAAAGAGTAGACTAAATCAATGAGGCCATTAAAATCTCGTTTTGGCGAAAACCTTAATCCGCTAAAAAAACCCAAATTATTACAGCCTAACTAACTATAATCCAAAATTATTACAACCTAACTAATTATAATATTATATACTAAAATTATAATTATTAGTTTACATTTTATAATTATTTTATTAGACAAATAATAACAAATTAAAAATATTTTATAATATTATCTAATTTAAAATGTATTATTGACAACTTTAAGAAAAATAGTACATTACATGATTTATAATGTAAAATTTAATAAATAAAATAAAAGATTTGGTTATCAATGTAAAAATTAATAAAATGCGTACAAATTTTGGAAGTAACACCTCAATTTTTCAAAAATTTATTTTTTTAGGTTTCTATAATAAATTTAGTGAAAGAGATTGTTAGTAGAAAGATGGAGATTTCAAATAGAATAAACTTTTTATTTTTTATTTTTTTATGCCTTTCATATTATTTACAAAAATAATTATACCACTATATACAACAAAAATTAACTGCTATACAAAAAATTAACTTTTTTATTTTTCATTTTTTCATGCCTTTTATATTATTTACAAAAATATTTATACCACTATATACAACAAAAACTACTATACAACTAAAATGTAGCGCCCAAGGGGATTCGACCTTGGGACATCAAGTGAAGTAACAAATGTCATAACCATCCTCCTGTCTCGCCGCATGTGATTATAAATTGCTGATTAATAGGATATATTTACATTCCGTTTTCGTTTAATGATGTTTGGGAATTATCCCACATCGAAAGATGGGTATTCAACTTTCGTATATAAATACCTATGTAATATGAACTAAGGTATTCGCGCGGAAACATTGGGGCAACCTCACATGTGATTTTGTCGCACGTGTCCTTGTGCACGTGTCCGCTTGTTGCACGTCTCGGAGTGGTGACGTCAGAACCGCCGATTGATGATGTCATCAGGCGGTTTACTGTTTAAAACCGCCCGGTTCTCTCTAAACACGGGCGGCTCCCGTTTTATGTGTGGAACCGGCTCGTTCTGTGGCGATTCCCGAGTCGAACCGGGCGAGTCCGGCTCGACTCAGCGTTTTTTAAAACCCTGGTTTCCTATGATGTGGTAGCATTGTGGTGCCACTTTGGTGAAGAGCTGGTTTGATTCCAATATAATTATTTTGCATTATTAAAATTCTTCATACATAGATTAAAAGAAGAAATTCAAAGCTTTCTTAGATAACTATTTGACTACTCAAGTTAACTTAGTTTTGGTAAAATTCAAGCTTTGAGCGCTGGTTTCGTTAGTTTCGTGTCTCCAAACTGATAGGAGTTAATATGCAACACAGGCCAGCATTAGGGGGAGATAGAAAGCGAAAAATCTTCTCTGTTGTAGTTGTGCAAAACTTTTCATTTTTTAAAAGAAAAGTCTAAACACTAATGTTTATTATCATATCCCCTTCTCTTTAATCTCTTCAACTATTTTTTTTCACACCTGCTAATTTTACTTGGGATAATTTTACAGGCAGTCAAAGTTTACTGTTAAGTGTGGCAAATATTCAAGCCATTGCTACTTAAAAGAATAGTAAATATTTGGGTTGGGATAGATTTATTCGTAGTTTAGAGGTTATGAGGGTAGTTGGCTTAGAAGAAACAGAAGGGTTCTAACTTCTAAGGAGAATAAATCATAGGTCTAGAGAAGAATATTGGGAGTTGTAGATTTGATTAGAAACCTAAGGAAGTGGGCCCTTTGACATGGCTTTAATGCAGGTGCCCCCTCGAAGTGGCCTATAAGGGGGATCCCTCCTCAATGCAGCATGTTAGTTAATAATGTTCTGCGTTTATTTATATATCTTCAGCAATGTATTTAACATTTTTGTGGTATTGTATGAAACATTCCTGGAAATTGCCATGCGTTTAGTGCATACAAACTAGGGACTGTGTAACTTGTTAATTGTTTAGATTTTACTGTTTGACTATATGCTGATCTGTACTTTGGGTGCCATACTGCTTGGATATTGTGCATTCTCATTTCATGAATTTTTAATTTGTGAACATGTAAGAGGCTACAAGGACTCGAAAAGCCCCTAATAATTCTTGGATTTAGTAGAATCGAGTGCCTCATAAAACCCAGTGAGAGCATGAACCTTTGATACAACATGTTCCCTCAGAGATGTATTTGGTGGCTGATTATGTAGAACCGGTGTCTAAATGCAAGTTTTGTAGATGTCTTTTAAAACAACTAAGCACTGCATGTTTTGCAGAGAAGTGTCAACAGAGACGGGGGTCTTCTATGTAAATATAGGTTTTGATGATTTATATGCTGGTAATGTAACTCGAATACCTGGGTCGTGGTGACTTTGTCATGCAATATTGGCCCCATGTATTTCTAAACAATTAGGTTTGTGCCAAATCAAGGCTATCCAGAATGAGCGAAAAGGAAAGATAGGGTTGTGCTTTTGCAATGGGACATCATGGACATTTCATAAAATTTAAGGTTGATGAGGCAAATAATGCATTAGTGGACTTATTATTGAATATTTGGAATTTTGGATGTGGACAATTGCTTGGTGCTCCATCTTCGTTTGATAGGAGGATGGTATTGCATTAGCTTCATTGTGAAATGGGTTGCACATTGATCACATGATTGTGAGTGTTGAGAGTACTAAATAGGTTATTGCTGCTATCTGTACATCAAGTAAGTGAGGCCATACAAAATTCTGATAGGTTTTGTCATCATTATTTGCTGCAATATTGGTTGTTAACCATTATCAAAACAAATTTGGTTCTTAATTCGACTATAACATTGTGGGTAATGGATACTGCTGTAGGTCCCCAGGTTCTTCTAAATCCATTTTGTAGGCTGGTAGTGCTAACTTGCTTCATTCAGGTATCAGTGAGTTTGGACTTTGGACCATTATTAAGTTAAAAATATCATAAGGTATGTGACATGTTGAAAACAAAAACAATACATTTGATGCTAATCATAGACACTTAAAAGAAGACGAATGGGGAGGTGGGAGCTTCATGATGGCAATTGTAGTGCGAGGATTTTTGAACTCCAAGCATGGTCCCTCTAGCTATTTGTGGCCTATTATTACCTGAAGATTAGTGGATCTTACAGCACGCATGGACCTTTTTTCTCTTTTATTGTCCCTTCCAGGTTCATCATAGATAGTTTAAGGTTTCTGATGGTACTTCTAATGTCCTAAAGGATACCATCCATTCACTTGCATTGTTTCTCAATTTCAACCTTTATACAAAGATGTTTTTTTTTTCTATTTTCCCCCCAAGTTTTCTCAAACACATTTACAAAGATGTTCTTACTCATAATTGTCTAAACTAGTTCTTATCTAATTATGCATTTGTTTTGTTGCTTTTCTTCAAGCTAAATGCTACTGCGATGGGTTTACTAATTTCTTGTGTATGTTTGGCCCTGGGACAAAATATGGTCGGTGCATGGACTTGAGTGTAATAAATGTAAATATTAATCTTGTAATTAACTAAGAACCATATATAGTGAAACAGATATTGGTACCAATCTTATTGAACAATGATTATTGACAACAATTCCTTGTGACAGTTGTACAACACTTAACATTCAAATGGCAGAGTAAGTATCTCCAATGATAAAAAAAGATATGCTTATATTCAAGGGACATGTATATATGCATGTGGTCTCATAAACTTAAAAGTTAAAACCTTACTTCTCTTTTCTTCCACTCTTTTTTCCCCATCTCATTGAGATTGAGATTAGTTGCCTTCTCTCTCTTCCACTTATTTTTTCCCCATCTCATTGAGATTCAGATACTTACCTTAACCAATACTGATGCCAAGAAGCAGTAACATAGTAATGTAGCAATTTTTTAGGCCAGCCATAATGGAAGTTATCACCAATATAGCTAATCAATGGTGGTTATAAAAAATTATGACTTCGACACTCAGATAGGACTGCTGGTGGTGATTGGAGACTAGTAGGAGTGGAGGGTCTTGTAATCTTATCAGAGATGAGCCAGAAAAATTTCTTGGTGGTTTGTATATCAGTTTTGACTCCACGCTCAAATTTAGATTTGGAAATTAAAGCTGATAAAAGTTTCTAATAATGTGTTTAGATAGGTGAATATCGTGTATGAATTCTAAACGCTTAGACAGATTGCATTAAATGATCATTGAACCCTTGGATGATCATAGTCTTGAATGGGCTCCTAACATATGCGAGGCTGAAAAATAATGGATTATATTTCGAATGAGTCCAGCCGATCAGCGAGCTAAGTTAGATGTTGGATCTGTTGGAAAATGAACTACCTAAAGTGAACATCATGTAAATTTTAACAATCCTATGATCTCCCATCTCGGTTAGGCAATATATGCATGTTGTAGTGCGGTTGCTTTCATGAACCATGATTTGCATTTTGCTTTGGAAAAGTTTTGGGTGCATCAGGGGATGCAGCTGTTGGATTGTGTTCCTTGACAAGTGCGTTGTCCATTCTAAGGTTGCTTTCATGATCTATGATTTGCATTTTGCTTTGGAAAAGTCTTAGGTGCATCAGGGGATGCAGCTATTGGATTGCATCTGCCACCAAGTGTGGTCCATTGTAAATGGTAGTGCATATTGCACCTGAATCTTGATTTTGTGGTGTGATCTGCATCGTTCATTTACTCATCTATTGTAAATGGACGATGCAGATGTCAGGGGACTGTCCTACAGCTGTCTTTTGATGCGCCAAAACGGGACCCTTTGCTATTGTTGTACCTGTGGTAGGTATGCCTCTGAAATAATCGTGGGAGATATGGTTTCCTGTATTAAAAGCTTTGGGCCTTGTATTTTGGATTCTTTCTTTAGCATCGGTTATCAATAGATTCTTCAACTAAAGGAAAAAAATATAAACTTTCAACATGCTGTATACATTGCCAAAACTCTTGAGTGGGCACAAAATCATTTGTTTAGCTCAACTGACTTCCATTACATTTTCTCGAGAGGAATACAATAACCAATTTCTACTTTTATGCGGCTTTTGACTGTAGGGATGACTTCATTGTGAACTGTTCTTTTGGCCGATTCTCCTGGTGCTGATTTGGGTCTTAGACCATTTGAACTGTGTGAATTAGCTTTTCATTCTTTCTTATAGCTCCCCTGTTGCATAGTTGAGGATCATCGTGATTGGATTCCATGAGGATGCCCTGTACTTTCTTTGTCCCCATGGTTCCCCGTTTGGCTTATGTGGCCCTAGCTTTAATTCTTTGGAGAAGTAGTTAAAAGTATTGTGCATTTTTTACGTGCACTATGGCATGTTCAAATAGTTTAACATTCTTTTTGTTTTTTAATTTATCAGTCTGATCTGACTGTTGTTTATGATCAACTTACACAGAATTGTACCTTTGGTGTTTTAAACTTCCTCAAACATAAAGTGTTTCTACGATAATTTTGACCACTCTTAATTACTTTATTTTGTCATTTATGCCCAAGGTTACAAAAAATGCTGGATGGCCCCTAGATGCTTGGGGTAGGTGGCCGTCTCAAACCTCAGGTGCCCTAAGACACATATATGTGTTGTGCAAATTTACATTTATGCAAATGTCTATGTCCAAATATGTACATCTCTACGCATTTATATATGCTTTTACTTTTTTATGCAAATATATGTGCATAAATGTTAAAATACATTCAAACCACTGAAAATTTTGATTCTTTGAATTACTAAAATAGTAAGAAATCAAAATAAATCCATATTCCATGCACCTTACTTTGTAATCCATACACCATAAAAGTCATACTTATGAACTCCCAAATTTCCAATAAGACCAAATGATGCAATACAAAAGAAAACAGAGGATATCTTCAATTCCTCATATTAATGATTCAAATTTAAATAATCTTTTGGGGCTTTATATTATGCCCTTCTCCCTTTTCATGAGTCAATTAACCTAAAGTACCTTCCACGAGTTTTTTTTCCCACCATTTCTAGGGCGTGTTTCTAGGCACTTGTTTAGCCAGCTTGCGCGCGTGGAAACCAAGGAACTTCAGCTTGGAAAGGGGCAAGGGGTTAATGCACATAGTTGGATGTAGTGAAAAAAGATTCAAGGACTTATAGTCTTGTTGAGGGGTATGACTTTTGATAGAGCAGAATGACGGATTAAAATTCGGTGAACTCCAAATGATTGAGAAAAGACTAATAATAACAATAACAATGATTTCTATGGTAGTTTATGAGCACCCATTTAGCACGCCCCAGTGGGTGCCCAAGGACTTCCACCTAGAAAGGGCCGCCCTTCTCTAAGCGAGGCTCCCTATGACCTCTTAGGCCGTGTACGTGGCTGCTAGGCACTGGCAGGGTTGTTTTTCTAATCGTTGTTCAGGTTTTGGGTTGGTTTAATAACAATTATGAAGGCCTCTTGTCCACTGAACCGAAGGGCAGGACCACATGGTACGCCATTACATTAAGGTAAGGCACTTGTTGGAGGCATTTGCATACTTGGAGCATGAGGTAACCTGTTTTGTGAGAGAGCGTTTAATGAGTCGGTGCCTTAACAAGTGGTGCGGGTCTCGATCGCTTCATTGTCCGATTTTATTGGACAATGCACGTATCAATCTTGCCTGTCTCCTCCTTTTGAGAATTTATTAAAATAAAGTTTATCTTTCAAGGCTGCATTTGTGAATGGTGGCAATCTTATCTAATGTTGCTGTGTTTTACCGTGTATATATTACTTGGATGTTACAATACGGTAAAAAAGTGATACATTTTTTTAAAGTAGTGTTAAATCTACATCATCTAAATGAAATGAATGGTATAGATTATACAATTTTTTTTCTACGTATAAGATTCTAACATTATAACATTTTTCATCTTTAATGCAGTCCAATTTTTATTTTTTTTTATAATAAAGGCTTTCTTTGTAACTTAATCAAAAATCCAATTTCAAAAGAAATTCTCATTTTTATAGATGTTTTTTTCCTCCTATTTTAAAGATTATTAACTTCATTAAAAATGTGATCCCTAATTTACAAATGTTAGGTATTTATATTTTAAAAGAAGTATGCAATAAAATATGCATGGCACGTGCCTTTGCTCTGCACTTGTTATTTTCATACACTTGCAAGTGCAAAACATGTCAAACATTGGACTAAAGCTCATAAACAAGAGACTCGAATGCGATGTAAAATGTTGGTTAGATGGGTGAAAGTGCACAATTGGCGTGTTTTGGTTATGTGTAAGTTGTGGATAATTTGATTGTTGGGTTTATGTGGCCATTAAAGGCCTTATGAGGGCTTGTATAAACATTTCATATAGTGAAACATAAATTCAGTGGGAGTGTGGTTCTCTTGTGAATCATACCAAGCAAATGTTATTTGCCGATACTCAAACTTGGTTTGACGTGCTAGGTCAGTTGAGTTGGAAAACACAAAGTACCTGAGTATAGAACTAAAATCGATAAGGGTTCAGTGGGTATCCCTTGATGATGTCGAACTGGCCCAGATGAATGAACTGAGGGATTGTGTGATCCTTGTGTGTGATGGTTGGTCTGTAGAGATTGGGCCAAAGCCTCATCTTGGAACCATCACGGTAAGGACCAAGACTTTTCGACATGTAGAAGTGCGTCGACGAGTTGTCGGCACGTAAGACACTGTCATGCGCGTCAGAAGAGAAAGCACTGCTGTGCGCGCTTAAAGAGAAAGCACTGTCATGGGCGTTAGAAGAGAAGACACTGCCGTGCGCGCCAGATGCGAAGGCACTACTGAGCGCGTTAGAAAAGAAGGCATTACACATCAGAACAGAAGGCGCTGTCGTGCGCACCAGAAGAGAAGGCACTGCCGTGCGCACCGGAAGATAAGGCACGACCGTGCGCGCCAGAAGAGAAGACACTATCGTGCGTGAGGGTGCCGCCGTGTGTGTGGGGGCCGCCGTGCACAGCAGAATGTGGTGTGGCCAAGCACAGATGTCTCCCATGATTGTTTGCATGTGTCTAGTGTGCCAAGTGGCAGCTGCATGTCTTTGTGGTGACACATGGCTTTTGCATGCTGCCACCTCTTCCTTTTTATGATTATAAAACCTCTCCTCTTACCTTCCATAAGCCCTTGCTCTCTCTCTCTCATGCCCAGCCCCTTAGCCTTAAGAACTTGAAGACACAAACCATCCTTGGAGCTTGGCCTTTGGGTGCAGTGGAAATCCTTGTAGTACCGTAAGTGGATTCACGATCCATGTATCATGCTTTGTTTGAATGCATGTTCAATTTAATTGTTTAAGTATGAAATTAAGTAGAAGTATGAATGTATTTGGAGAATCATGCTTCTGAAATTTGGTTATTCATGCACTCTGTTTTCCAAAATTATGATTCTTTATTGGGCAGTTGTTTGAGCATTGAGAATACCTCTACTAACCACGAAATTTTGTGGGGAAATACCCCTTTGAGTCTATTTTCAGAAGGAAAATACCTCATGTCAATACCCCATGAGATTGGAAAGTTATGAGATTTTTGCTTAAGACATGCCAAGTCTGTGACATGAATTTCTAGAACTGTTATATATTTTAGTAATGAACTATTTACTGACCAAATCATGTTCAAATGAGCACAAACCACTTTTGATTGAAATATGAGTGAGTCTACTTCAAAAATGGTTTTAGAACCATGTCAAAATTCTCTATGGTTTGAAAAAAAATGCTCATTTTCTATGAAGGTGTCACTGTTGTGATTGCAGGGAATTTTCAGAACTGTTACATATTTTTGTAATGAACTATTTACGGACTAAATCATTTCCAAATGAGCTCAAACTACTTTTTACTGAGAGATGAGTGAGTCTACTTCAAAAATGGCTTTGGATTCATGTCAAAATTCTCTATGGTTTGGAAATTATGCTCATTTTTCTATGAATGTGTCACAGTTGTGAGTGCAGGGAATTTCTAGAATTATTACATGTTTTTGTAATGAACTGTTTCTGACCAAATCATGTCCAAATGAGCTCAAACCACGTTTGAATGAAATATAAGTGAGTCTATTTTTAAAATCGGCTTTGGAATCATACGGAAATTCTTTGTGATCTATAAACTATGCTAAAAAAAGATGGGCTGTGCTCAATTCTCAAACTAGGAAACTACTTCGAAAATGTTATAAATGAGCCTGATGACTTGTATTTTGCTCTGGACATGTATGTGTGGATTATATGTATACTTTGCGGTGATAGGAATTTGTTATGATAAGAATCTGCTTTGATAAGGATCTGTTATGATAATAATTTGTTTTGATAAAAATGTATTTTGATAAGGATCTGTTCTGATAAGGATCTGTTTTGGTAAGAATCTGTTTTGATAAAAATGTGTTATGATAAGAATATGTTATGATAAGAATTTGATCTGATAAGAACGTTGTGCCGGCGGTTGAGATATTTTTTCCCTAACTCCCTATGATAGGATGGGAGTTAGGATGATTGTGTGTGTTGGGTTGGGTCACACCCCCCAAATTCCTATTTGAGGCACTATCCATTGGGACCCCTTTTGGTAGTGTGACACCCTCTAGCGGAGATGCATAGAGAGGGTCGTGTCTTGCAAGGCATATGTTTATCACAAGCCCCAAAGCGCGTTGGGACTGTGTGTGTGTGAAGGTATTACAAGTGGATTCTCCCCCTTGTTATTATCTTCCCTCCTGAGTGATAGTAGAAATCCTATGCAATAGGATTGACTTGACCTGATGGATAGAGCTTCTACTTCGGGAGTAGGCGAATTAGGGAGTGAGTTGGTTAATGCTTGCTAAATATTGCTTCACTTATTAGGCTTGTTGAGTTATAGTTTTGATGCTCGTGATTGAAAGGTTTAATAAATGACTTATTCATATGATATATGTATTGTAATTGTTCATCCTTGAAAATAATCATTCACGACACATTGTTAGATATAATCGTAACACGTGGCATCTAGATCTACTTATTGGGATTTATAGCTCATTCCTTTAACTTTCATCCTTATAGATTGATAGTAGTAGGTCGAGGACAGATGGCGCAGGGACCGCGACTGGTGGTTGGAGCTACGTTATTTTGCTGAAGTTTCTGTCTATTGTACATTTCGGATTGGCAGCTTACCAATAGTTTTTGTTTAATTCTAGAAGTTATGTAATGCCTGGAACTCTTTTGTAACGCTTTAGAAAGTTTATGTACAGTGTATTTGCAGTATGAGGACAAGGTTGTCCAGTTTTTGGTGTACATGTGTGTGTGTTGTGGAAGTTTTGTTTTCTTTTGTGGTTTACTTTGATTATTGTTTTCTTCAACGTTGAGTGCACTCCCACTTGAGTGGCATTTGCTATCATGGATCACGGTCATGCACTCTATTGCCCTCCGACATGTACGACAGGGGCCAGGGGGCGGGGTTATGACAGTTATGGTTCAGAGTAGCCAGGATATGATTTTTGGCATAGAGAGTCTTAGAAGTGTCCTTAGAATGTTTTTCAGATAGGCTAATAACTAGGTGTTTCTGTTTTAGGTCAAGATGACGAGGACTGGTGGTAACAATGTGAGTTCCAGTAATGAGAATGCAAAGGCCTTTATAGAATTCTTCTAGACACTTGGGGCCATGACTCAGGTCATGAAAGACTATATGCCGACCCCAGCTAGGCCTGCCCCAGACCAGGCAAATAGTGGTCTAATCGAGAGAGTTAGGAAGCTAGCACCTCCAGCGGTCTTAGGGCATGGGGGAATAGAGAAAGCCGAAAGATATAAGAGGTAGGTGGAAAATATTCTGGATGTTTTGCACTGCTCGGATGAGCAGAAAGTCAGATTGGGAGCATTCATGCTCAAAGGGGCAGCTGAACATGGTGGAATTCTGTAAAACAGTCCTGGAGGGAGTCGAGATTGAGGCCACTTGGGAGAACTTCCTAGTGGCATTTGATGAAAAATATTTTCCTGATTCTATCCGGTAGAGGAAAGAAGTCGAATTTATTGAGCTGCAGCAAGGGAGGCTGATGATAGAACAATATGCAGCCAAGTTCACAAAGCTCTCTTGGTACGTGCCCCATATCATCAATACAGAGGCGCATCAGGCAAGCAAGTTTGAAAGGGGCCTCTAGCCAGATATCAAAGGGAGAGTAATATCAGCCAACCTTAAGTCGTTCTCCCCATTAGTAGACCTCGCTATGAAGATTGAGAGGAATTTCGGTTGAGGAAAGAAGGGGGAGTAAGGTCCTCACCGTCCGGGAATTTTGGGAGGAAGACTCGGCCGCCTCCAAGGAGGGATGTTAGGGGAAGACCTAGTCAGGGTAACATGAAAGCTCAAGAGACCTTTCTGAGTGATGTGAGGGAGAATCGGCTCCTGGCCTACTCATATTGTGGAGGGAGCAACCACTTCGCTTCAGAGTGCTATAAGAAATCAAAAACATGTCTTAGGTGTGGAAAGCCTGACCACTGGATCAAGGACTACACCCTGGTAAAGCTGGAGAACCGACTAAAGACTCAAGATCGGGTATTTGCACTTACAGAGCAGGAGGCCAAGGCATCTACCTCGGTGATCAGAGGTACGCTCTTTGTTTGAGGTAGAGAAGCTAAAATCTTGATTGACCCTGGTTCCTTTTTGTTGCACCTCATTTTGCATGTCATCTACATATTGAACCTTCATGTCTTGACTATACTTAAGTTGTGTGCACACCTATAGGGGGTTCTATGGAAACTGATAGGGTATACAAACAGTGTGAAGTTTGTTTGAGAGGTGTGACTTGCCCATGGACCTGATACTTTTAGATATTCAGGATTTTGATGTTATTCTAAGCATGGATTGGTTATCCGCACACCATGCTACTGTTAACTGTTATGATAAGACTATGACCTTTAGACACCCTAACCAACCTGAGCTGCACTTTGTTGGTATCAAGGGTGCTCCCCGTCTACACTTTATTTTTGATCTTCGGGCTTCCTGTACTATAGCTAAAGATGTGTTGGATACTTAGCCTACATAGTAGAGAATCGGGACATTCAGTCCAAGTTAAGAGAGATACCAGTGGTAAGAGAATACCCAAAAAATTTTCCTAAGGAGTTGACGTCCTTGCCTTCAGTAAAGAAGATAGAGTTTGAGATAAATGTGGTCCCTGACACTGCTCCCATCTCTAAAGCCCCATATAGGATGGCCCCAACATAACTGAAATAGTTGAAAGAACAATTGCAGGAATTGTTACAGAAGGGGTTCATCCGATCTAGTGTATCGCCTTGGGGTATACCGGTTCTTTTTGTAAAAAAGAATGATGGGTCCATGAGGCTTTGTATAGACTATAGGCAGTTGAATCAAGCAATAATGAAGGACATCTATCCCCTGCCTAGAATTGATGACCTCTTTGACTAGCTTCAAGGGGCCTCACTACTCTTTAAGATTGATCTCCGATCAGGTTATCATCAATTATGGGTCAAGGAAGATGTCCCCAAGACTGCATTCAGAACCTAATATAACCATTATGAGTTTTTAATAATGACGTTTGGACTGACTAATGCCCCAGTCGTCTTCATGGACCTAATGAATAGGAGTTTTTATTGATGATATTTTGGTATTTTCAGAGCCTATAGGAGCATGAGCAGCATTAGAAAGTGGCTTTAAAGTCAGAGAAACTGTATGCCAAGTTGAGCAAGAGTGAGTTTTGGCTTCCTAGTGTGGCTTTTCTTGGACACATTGTTTCTAAGGACGTGGTTGCTGTCAACCTTTTTAGGATTGAACCCATACTCAAATGGGCAAAACCGACAAATGTGACAACATCTGTTGTTGTCACGACCCCACCCCCTGACCCCTATCGTACTTGTCAGAGGGCGATAGAGTGCGGGATCATGACCAGAGGTCGCGAACGTCACTCAGGTGGGAGTGGCTCAACGCGTTTAGAAATGCAGAATCAAAGCAAACCACGAAAGAAAATAAAATTCATTCATCATGCATCATAAAACTGCACAAATTAAAACCATTATATACATATACAATCTTCAAAGGTTTTTTACAATTCTGTCTAAGGCACTGCCGGCCTGACAACAAAATTACAATATTTCATCAAGACAACATTGTGGCACCTCCACCTGATACCTACTATAAAAAAGTTCCTTGTCAAATCTTGAACTTCAACCGCCTGCCTTCATTGTCCAACTGCCCCCTCAAGAATAGTGGGTTATCACTCTCACGGATGAAAAAATAAGGAGGAGTAAAAAGCCCAGTAAGTGGATTAGTACTATTGCATTCCCACAAATATGCACACACATAAGATGATGTGGCCCGCAGATCATCACAGTTCATGCGAGTCACAGGGTAAAGTCATGCACCACAATTCGTTACCAGTGTAAAACGAAGTATGATTCAGATATCAGACAGTACATATTGTTTGAGCTAATAGTTATTTCACCTCTTATCACAAGAAAACATGTCAGTACCCAGAAAGAACATACAAAGCACACAAGCAAAGTCTAGAGTTGTCTACTCCCGAAGTAGAAGTCACATTGATTAGCCCAAGCCAATCCTGTAACTTAGAACTTCTACCCTCATTCAGGAGAGAGGACAATGGCAAATGGAGGCCCCATTTTGTAATGTCCTCACTCATACACACAATCCCCAGTGCGCTTTGAAGTTTTCGATAGGTGGTGTCCTTGCAAGACATGACCCCTCTCCTTATGCCTTCAGGCGAGAGGGCGTTACACTACCATTGGAGGAACCAATGCGTAGTGCCTATAACAATGTGGGGGACGCGACCCTCCCTGTTATTTACACTCACTTCCTGACTTCATTCCTATCATTGGAGTCGGGGCACAATCTATCCAATTACCAATGGAGGACCCATTGCGTAGTGGTCATGTCACATATACCAATCTCAATATAACAAAATCACGTTATCCAACTACCAATGGAGGATCCATTACGTAGTGGCCAATATCACATATAGAAAATAGGATCACAGTATCCAATTCCAAATGGAGGACCTATAGCGTAGTGGTCATATCACATATATCGGTCTCAATATAACATAATCACAATAACCAACTATCAATGGAGGACCCATTGGGTACTGGTTAGTATCACATATAAATAACAGGATCACAGTATTCAACTATCAATGGAGGACCCATTGTATACTGGTTATGTCACATATATCAGTCTCAATATAACATAATCACAATATCCAACTACCAATGGAGGACCCATTACGTAGTGGTCATGTCACATATATCGGTTTCAATATAACAGAATCACAATATCCAACTACCAATGGAGGACCCATTGCGTAGTTGTCATGTCACATATAGATAACATGATCATAGTATAACAATCATATCACATTTAATTGCACTGTGTACATGCATGATCAAGCGTTTATTAATTGTTGCATGTTTTTGTAATGAACTGTTACATGTTGTAATTGCAGAGAATTTCTAGAACTGTTACATATTTTTGTAATGAACTGTTTACTGACCAAATCATGTTCAAATGAGCTCAAACCACTTTTGAATGAAAGATGAGTGAGTCTATTTTTTAAATCAGCTTTGGAACCATACGGAATTCTCTGTAGTCTGGAAACTATGCTAAAAAAGATGGGTTGTGCTCACTTCTCAAACCAGCAAAATACTTTGAAATGTTATAAATGAGCCTGATTACTTGTATTTTGCTCTGAACATGTATGTGTGCATTAAATGTATGCTTTGCAGTGATAAGAATCTGTTATGATAGGAATCTACTCTTATAAGGATCTGTTTTGATAAGAATCTGTTCTGATAAAAAGGATCTATTCTGATAAGAATCTATTCTGATAAAAATGTATTATGATAAGAATCTGTTACGATAAGAATCTGATCTGATAAGAAAGTTGTACCGGCGGTTGAGATATTTTTTCCCTAACTCCCTACTATAAGATGGGAGTTTAGATGATTGTGTGTGATGGGTTGGGTCGCACCCCCCAAATTTTTGTTTGAGGCACTATCCATTAGAATCCCCTTTGGTAGTGTGATGCCCTCTAGCGGAGATGCATAGAGATGGTCGTGTCTTGTAAGGCCTATGGCTATCAAAAGCCCCAAAGCGCGCTAGAACTGTGTGTGTGAAGGTATTATAAGTGGATTCTCCCACTTATCATTATCTTCCCTCCTAAGTGATGGTAGAAGTCCTAAGCAATATGATTGGCTTGGCCTGATGGATAGAGCTTCTACTTCGGGAGTAGGCGAATTAAGGAGTGAGTTGGTTAATGCTTCCTAAATGTTGCTTATACTTATTAGGCTTGTTGAATTAAAGTTTGATGCTCGTGATTGAAGGGTTTGATAAATGGCTTATTCATATGATATCTGTATTGGAATTGTTCATCCTTGAAAATAATC
This sequence comes from Amborella trichopoda, assembly GCF_054954075.1. Lineage (NCBI taxonomy): Eukaryota > Viridiplantae > Streptophyta > Magnoliopsida > Amborellales > Amborellaceae > Amborella > Amborella trichopoda. The sequence continues at coordinate 52,641,624 of NC_142337.1, forward strand.
ATTCATGATACACTGTTATATATTATTGTAACACATGGTATCTAGATCTACTTATTGGGCTTTATAGCTCAATCCATTAACTTCCATCATTGTAGATTGATAGCAGCAGGTCAAGGACCGGTGGCACAAGGACCGCGACTAGTGGTTGAAGCCATGTTATTTTGTTGAAGTTTTTGTCTATTGTATGTTTCAGATTGGCAGCTTGGCCATAGTTTTTTTTTAATTCTAGAAGTTATGTAATGAATTGGGCCTTTGATGTCCGGAACTCTTTTGTAACGCTTTAGAAAATTTATGTACAATGTATTTGCAATTTGAGGACTAGGTTGTCCAATTTTTGATGTACTTGTGTGTGTGTTGTGGAAGTTTTGTTTTCTTTCGTGGTTTGCTTTTATTACTATTTTTCTATGGCTTTGAGTGCACTTCCACCTGAGTGGCATTCGCTACCATGGATCACGGTCCCGCACGCTGTTGTCCTCCAACAAGTATGGCAGGGGCCAGGGGGTGGGGTCATGACAATCACAAGACATGTACAAATGATAATCCTATCAGGTAAGCAAACCACATTTAAAAGTGAAGTATGCACTGTGCGAGAGAGTACCCCTATACACCATAGAGTTGCAGTCCCATCATGGTTTGGGAGACCATGGATTTGTTTCTAGGGGAGAACCTATAGTCCATATATTGGGATTGTATCCCCTAGCCAATAGCTGACTTTGGTGGTCCTATCGTAAACTCATGTAATAGTCTGTAGGTCATGAGAGCTGCTAGGTCAGTTTGAGAAAGCTAATGTGAATCACAGTCCACAGTTGAAGGTGGTAGCATTCTTTATGGAAATTCAGCATCTGCCATTCCTTTATGGTAGGGTCCAGTGATCAGTGTGCATCCGTACAGTATGATTTAAATTCAATGTATGTTGCGAGGGATATGGAAGGTGAGGTGATATGGGAGGTTCAGATTGATGGCGTGTTTTCGTTGAGATCAGCTTACATGCGGTTGTATAATGATAGATAAAGATTTACTGCACTCTAAAACGGGGCTGTTATGGTCTAAATTTTGGATCTCCAAGGGGGAGGATAAGATAACTTTCTTTTTATCTTGAGCTATGTTGTCTCAGTGTTGAGAACACTACTCAAGATAAGAAAAGATCGTAATTTAAGGAAAATAATCTCAAAGGGAGATTGCACCAAATCAATTTGATATTTGATAACTCAGCATCCTCTTCATTAGCTTCTTCACGTTCTTAAATATAATAAAAGATACCTACTTGGCTATACTATCTCTTATTTAGTAGCCATGATTAACAACAACTAACTCCTACTAAGTAATAAGTGATTCTAACAACAACTAACTCCTACTAAATAGCAATTGACTCTAACAACAACTAACTCATACTAAATAGCAATTGGCTCTAATGTTAACCTTAAACTCCAACCGCTAAACTTGACTTGTTCAATTCAACTAGCTATCCCTATTTACCAGGGATTAACAATACCCAACCATGAAACATGGCTTACATATGTGGGAAACAAAACAAAAAATAAATTTTTATATCAATCCTCCCCTCTTTGACGAACCTTGTCTTCAAGGTTAACTTCTAAAAAAATTTATTGGATATTTGCAAGCAACTCCCATAAAGGAAAACCATTGCTTGTCTAAAACCAAACCGTTTAAAGCTTTTACTAAAGAGTTGTTTGCACTGTTTGAAAAATCGGGCGATCTACTTGCTAACCGATCGGTTCGATTTTAGTGATCGATCGGTATTTACTATATTTATATATATATGGGAAAGATCATGTGCGTTTAGGTGTGTACTACTACAGTAAATGCCCAGGACTTAGATTGAATATGGGCCGATCTGACTATCACGGATGTCCGATAGTGTTTGAATTTTAAATGTTTTTTTAAAAATACAAATCACTTGAAATTTTAGGCGTGTGTTCTTTAAAAATAGGCATAAATCTATGAAAAATATCAAAAAAAAAAATTATATGAAATAAATTGACCAAAATACCCTCAAAATGTTTTGGGGGGTATTTTGGTGGATTTGTTTTTCATGAATTATTTTTTTTATATTTTTATTAGGTGCGCCTTTATGATAAGAACGCATACCTAAATTTTCAAGTGATTTGGATTTGTATAAAAGAAAATTAAAATTCAAACACTATTAGACATTCGAGAGCATCAAATCAGTCAGAGAATTGCCCAGAATCTAGGCCATTCGCGTATGGGCATATAGCAGTGTATATATATATATATATATATATATCCTGTCAGCTTACGGGCTGATAGCTAAAGTGTCAGCCAATGGTCCAGATTTAATCTGAGCCGATCTGACGATCACGACCTCATTTCGTGTTTGAATTTTCATGTTTTTTTTTTACAAATCCAAATCACTTGAAATTTGGATTGTCTATTCTTCAAAAATATAATAATCTAATAAAAATATAAAAATAATAATTTTTAAAATATAAATTAACCAAAATACCCCTGAAATGTTTGTAATACATTTTTTAAATTCAAAAAAATAAAGAATTTGGTTTGTAATACATTTTTTAATATACTTTATATTATGCTAAAGATTAAAAATTGTTTTCATCATTAATACTCACTTTTATATATTCCCGTCTTTTTCATAAAATTTTAAAAATATCCCTAAGCACAAATTAATTCGTTAAAATTTATTTTTTTCATTAATTTTCAACTTCATTTGAATGTATTTTTGTTTTGATCATTCTTTATCTGCTTTTCATATTTTGGTAGTTTTTTTTTTATATCTTTTCTATTTTTTTTCTAACACTTTTTTTACCGCCTGGGACTTGCCCGGTTAGAATGGTTGACTCGGCGAGTTTACCTGTTAGGTCAATTAAACCGCTTCCAGACGCATTCTGATTCACCGTTCCAGTTCGATTTTGCAAACACTAACTCCTGCTCACCTTATTACTTATTAGCGCCACACCTAAATTTTTTTAAATGTATTCATTTCAAATTCTAACATTTATTATCTTGTCATTCATCCATCTCAACATCCTCATCTCTGTTATACTCATTTTATATATATATTGTTTACAAGTGCATAATGAGTACAATTAGACTTCTTTTTTTTTAATTTAGGTTAATGTATGGGCTGAAGAGGTTAAGTTTCTATAGTTTGGGTTCCTAAAAGTAATCTTAGAAGCATAAAATCTTTGGGCTTTTGGACCGACCCAAAATGCGATGCAGTGAAGAGGACGTTTAAGAGGCCAAAAACTTCAATTTTAAATAAAGAAAAAGGTGTTTTATGTATCGTGGGACGCATGACTACATGAGCGCCGGCGGCATCATACATACATCCATCATAAAGATGGATTTAGAGTGGTGATCCTTTCTTAGAAGAGATAAGAATCAATGGCCTCTAAATGATTTTCAAAAAATTGTTATTGTTCGTTTTTAAATTTTATTTTTTACACATTAATGAACTCCACGTTAGAGATTTTTTTTTGTTTGGGCAATTCAGTGGGGATGACGAGCCTCTATACGTTTTTTTAAATCATTAGTGGTTTTTTAATGCATTAGGCGAGAATGGAAGCCTAGACCTTAGTTGAGCACATGTAATGCTTTCATTAAGAACCCAACCCCATTATCAAATAAATGTCCTCTAAATAAATGTCATCCACAGCAAAATTGCAAGTCACCTCACCCTTTATTCCGTGTAGGACTGCGAATAGATAGGGCCGAGCCTGGTAGATTAGAAGAGAAGAAATGAATTTTTTTTAGATGTTTTTTTTCCTAAGAAAAGTGTGATAATTTTAAGATTAAAGAGATGGCCTAAAAGGCGTGCTCCTCTTTCTTTCTTTTTTTTCATTTTTTTTTTATAGCCAAATCGATTTTTCTTTTCTAAAAAAAATGCCAAATTATGCTGATTTAAAACTTGACAATTAAAAATCGCCTTAGAGAGGCTAGCGGATTAGATCATTGTTTGCAAAATCACCCGATCCCACCACTAGACACCAAGTTAGATCTGGCCGGTTCCGATTTTGGACGGTTAGGGTGATCAACCGGTATTTAAAAAAAATTTCTAAAAAATGTATATAAATTCCAAAAAATGCATTTTAAAATATTTTTTGCATTATAGTAAAGATTAAAAATTGTTTTTGTCATTAATACTCACTTTTATATTTTCCCATCTTTTTTAAAAAAATTTAAAAATAGTTATTGGAAAATATAAAACGGATTGAAATCTATTTTTTTCATTAATTTTCAACTTCATTTGAATGTGTTTTGTTTTAATCATTCCTTATATGATTTTCATATTTTAGTAGATTTTTATTTATTTATTCAACACTTTTTTGACCGCCCGAGACTTGCCCGGTTAGAGCGGTTGAATCAGCTAGTTTACTGGTTAGAACGGTTAACCACTTCAAGGGCCATGTCCGGTTAACAGTTCCGATTCGATCTTGCGAACAATGGATTAGGTTGATAACAATAAGGTTTACCTCAATGGATAAGGCTAAACCACAGCTTATATCCAACGTATGAGTTGTGAGTGATTATAGCGTGGCTTACTCATGATGGCAATCTTTTTTTCATTTTCGTTTTTGAATTTTCAGATAGAAAAAATAAAACAAAAGGAAAAGAAAAAAAAAAAAAAAAAAACCTTTAAAAAAAAAACTCAAAGGAAAGAACTAAACAAAAAATGATGACTGGGAAGAGTTCCAGAGTGATCCCGAGCAAAACCCTTTCTAAATGCATGCTCACAACCCTGTCCGGGAGAACTCATTAAAGCCTATTTGCTGTTATAGAGAGAGGTTAACGAATCAGATAAAGCCTTTCTTTCTAATTGTTGGATTTTTTAATTTTTTTTTCAAAGAGCAAGCGTCTTAAAACTGTGAAGAACGTGAATGCTTAAACAGTCATGTTACCCTCGTTTACCCCTCATTAATCCTTACAACTTGTTCAATTTTGTTCTCTTATTCCTCTTGTGTTTAAACCAGTGGTTTAAAAAACAAATCGGTGCCTCGAATCGGGCACCTCAAAAACCCATCTAGATCAGTGAATCGGTGTTTTGGATCAGGAATCGACCGAAACGATCGAATTCTGTCTTTAAAAAAATCTAAAAAAAATGTTAAAAGTCATTATAAATGTTGTTTTTTAGGAATCCAATAAGAAATAGGAGTACTACATTAATAACTTTCATTTTTTTGCATCAATATAAAAATATTGAGATGTTCTTTCCTTTTATAAACTACTGTTAACCATTAAATTTACATCATACAAAAAGAGAAATATAAAATTATCATAGATGAAGTATATAATCATATATAGACTACAATAAAGTATATAATTCGTAAAATACGACCTAATACTAAAATGAAATACGATGTTGTTTATCATCATGCTGGTACTATTGATTGAATTTGTGTGACAATTCATTGACTCGATCTAGGAACGAATCATCTAAATTAGTGGGCACCTGAGATTAATTCACAATTTTAATCAACAAATTGCTTTAAAATTAATTAGTCAAAGAACCCTAAAATTTTACAATATGTATTTGCATAATTGACATTAAAGGTGAACAATACAAGTTATTTTCACATAATAATTATAAATTGACAATCAATTTGAATATAATTCACAAAGTTATGAAATTAAAAATATTATGTAATGAAAATTTATGTAATGAAATTGAAATTATGTATTGAATACAAATAATAACAAATTTAAAATATCTTATAATATCATTAAATTTAAACAATCTTATTTACAACTATAAGAAAAATAATACATTACATAATTTATAATGTAAATAAATAAATAAATAAAATACAAGATTTGGTTATCAATGTATAACTACTCATTATGAGATTATAGTAAACATGATTAAAAAATTATTAGAAAATGCTTCCATATCATATTATTAAAATTAAAAATAAAACCCTCAATAACTTCTAATGTTATGATATTAAAAAAAATTCACAAAAACTTTACTCAAAAAAATGAAAAATAAAGATTTGACAATTCAAAAAAAATATCCTATCGATAATATGCACAATTGCTACAAAAAATAAAAATTAAAACATAGTAATAAAACCTATCAAAAAATTTATTTTACTAATAAATAGCAAAAACTTTTATATGGCCATTTTTTAATTTGACATGCTAATTAATTTATTTAATTAAAAATATAATGTTGATGAGGCTCATTTAATGTGACACGTTAATTTAGAAACATGACATGCTCATTAATATGCCACACTAAAATTGATAAATTAGAGGACATGCTCATTTAATATGGCATGCTTCAAAAGCATGCTCATTTAATTGATACACATGCAATTTTATCATATGAGCGCAACTAAGATTACTCACCCAAAAAAAGTGTAAACGCTCGATGCACCCTAATTTACCATGCGAAGGCAGTTGACTGGCATGCTAAAAAAAGACACAAAATTAGTCCCACATCTTCAATTTTCGGAAGGTTAAGTTAGTTTAGAATGGAGGTTACCATCTCAGTTGGCGTGCGTGGAGGAGCCTCAACTCATGAGCTCGTATGCATTAATACGCATTACGTATTTTAATGAGCTCTAGTAATCGATGTCATCAATTCGATTCTTCGACACAAATCGTTTGTATTCTGTGTTATTAGTAGAATCGGAATGGTGTCACCGATACCTGATCCGAATCGCCCACTTCCAGATCGGATAGACGATTTTTTAAACATTGTGTCCAAACCACCTATGTCTGCATTCTCTCATCTTATCGCCTATAAAAACCACAACTAAATTCTCCTTAATGTATTCATTTCGAATTTCATCCCATACTGTCTTGCTACTCATCCGTATCAATATCCTCCACCCAACAATCTATCCCACAAAGCAAAGCTAATTTCAAATTTGTTCTATTGGACTTTTCCTCCAGCTTTCAGATTCATTGGTGTGCGGCAATCACCTAATACTTTGATTCCACATCTCTACTTCGCCTATCTAGCTCTAATTCTATACACGATATCTTCTTCATTTTCTCCAATTTCCTGAATTATTGACCCAAGATATCAAAGTGCACTTTGTTTTGAATTGGCCGTCAATCTTAATTACTTCCTCGTCTTTACTTCTAATGTTACCAAACTTCCATTCTATATACTTTATCTTAGTCCGGCTAATTTTAAAACCTTTAGATTCTTGAGCATCTCTCTAAAATTCTAATTGTGTTGATATTGCTTCGGGTCTCTAATACCTCATCTTATAGGTGCCTAGCTAAGTCATTCATGACTAAGTTAAAGAGGTATAGACTCAACGCTAATCCCTATTGTAAACATATTGCCACTAAAACCTTATTCGTCTCTCTAGTAGTTGTTCGTATACTAGTTAGCATTCCCTCAAATATATCTCTCCTCAAATAAATATAGTATCTGGAGACTCTTTTTTTTTTCAATATCCACTAAATTAAATCTCGAAGTACTTTATCATTAGTTTTATCTAGGTCAATAAGGACCATGTGGTGGTCTTTTTAAAATTTCTCAATAAGTTGCTTTAGTAGAAAAATAAGTTAAATTGTTGACCTCCCTAACATAAAATTGGTATGGCTCATAAGTTTGATTCCTCGAAATTGCACATAATTTTATGTCTCATTTTTTCTTATAAATAACTGCTACAATAGTTTTCCTCCATTCGTCTAATATTTTCTTTGTTCTCAACACCTTATTGAATAGCTTGGTCAACCAGTCAATGTTGATCTACCCCATGCACTTCTAGACCTCTATAAGGCAATGCAATCTATATATGCCTGGAAAAATAACTTCTTACGATTGAAAATCGATGAAATTTTTAGATGGTTATGTTTAAGTATATAAGAACTCAATATCTAAATTACTTCTCAGATGGATCTCAAAATTTATACCAAAAACAATGCTTCTAATTAGCTATTTTATATCATGGAGTAAGTTTACAAGTTGAATGACTTTATGATCCTATCGTTGGTGTAAAGTATAAACAATAAAAATTCCCCATTGATATATATATGAAAAATGTTTAATCGGCGATAATCGTTATGGTATATACAACCTAATACCTACTGTGATACTATCACTTAACATCCTAGATTCGAATTTCACACCTAAACTAAATAAAAAAAGGACAAGTATATAGAGATCCTTTTATATTGGCACAAGGATGCCACAATCACTTTTATCCATCAAATTTAAATAAAGTGGTTGTAAATATGTCATTGACTAAACTCAAAATACAAAAACCTTTTCTTGAACTTCGTGACATACCCCTAGGCCCAAGCCATCTGATTTGACATCTAATTGCTAAAAGTAATTGTGACTTCCTTATAACAAAGATAAATCGTCTCATACAATCCCATAAAAGAAAAGGATAATTATAAAGCATGTCCTTGCGTTCACATGCTATACTCACTTGATATTAAACTCGGAATGAAATTTATCTGATTGCACCAAAATATCAACTTTTTTAAAATATGTATTCTTCAATATTGAACTTAGAAGAAGATTGATCAAACTACACCTAAAATACCAACTATTGCAAAACATGTACTTCTTTTCGATAGTAATCTCAAAAGGAAATTTAAAACTACACCTAAAATATCAAATATTTTAAAGGGAAAATATAAAAAGATCCTTAATTTTCCAAAAATTATGTGGAAGATCGGTCGTCCCCAGTTTTTTTACAATTTGCCCTTCGGTCCAATGTTAACAACATACATATTTTTATTTTCATATTTAGTTTTTTTGAATGTAGGGTTGTGTTCAGTTATTTAGGGCATTTCGGGTTGCGTTCGAGATCAGCATTATCAAACCGCCCTAAAATGGGTAGTCCAATGTTAAAGACACCAGATATGTCTGGAAATTCCTAGTCTAGTATGTGGCCTGAGGTTTAGGACCTCGGACCGGTGTCATTGTAATCGAAGAGCAGTCCAAAGTCTAGGATCTCTTGCCAATTTCACTGTGGTCTATGCCTAAGTTGCAAGCAATCTAATAATCAGGACATCAGACCTGTCTCAAAATTCCCTAAAACGCAGGACACAACCCTACGTTTGAGAATAAAATAAAACTGGTCAAATGGCAACATCATACTGAGGGACAAACTGTGAAAATAAAAAAAAGCACAAGACGATTGACCCTCCACATAATTTTTGGGATATATAAATCTTTCTGTATTTTTTGGTTTGTTGTGTCTCCATATATAATTTTTTCTATTTTAAAACATGATTATTTGATCTTGGATGAAATTTTTTAAAATAAATCAAAAGATAGGAGTGAAATGTTGAATAGATCTTCTCTCATATAAGTTTTCATAATTTTTTAAATTTTATGATTTTGTGTAGCGTACTAAATTGTTTGGTCAAAGATTATCCAAGTGCTCCACATAACAATTGTAACAAGGCAAGTCAAAGATCATTAAAAAAGTTTTAAAATTAACAAGTCGCTAAGTTTGGTGTATGAAGCAAAGTAATAGTGTGATCCACAGGACTAACTAGCTATACATTTTGCACGTGTAATCATGTGCTTTTAGTATGATAATAGTATATAATAATATGCGTCTATTGTGTCTCGTTTTCATTATTTTCCAATTATAAAGGACTTTTAGGCATCTCTCCACACAAATTTTGATTAGTAAACTAAAATGTTTGTCCTAGATTGGAAGAAAAAAAAAATTGTTGGGGCATTGGAGTAGATTGAAGAGATATATTAAATTAAATAATTTTTTTGTTAACACATTATTATGATTATGTTAGTGTAATTCTTTTTTATTGTTATAATGTGGTGTAATTGTTTTAGTTAAGTTCTTTCTTCCAATTGTTTGAGTGAATTTTGATTTAGTTTAAGAGAAATTAATATTGTTGTTTTCTTAAATCTCACATTTCTTAATTTTATGATAGTTTGATTTGTCATTATTTTGCTTTTTCTTATATGTTTTTGCTTTTAACTTTTCTAAAGGATTAATTTTATGTCTCATAATTCCATTAATCATTGTGCTGTAGATATATTTATTGATTGATTTTTGCAATTTTAATTTGAGTTAGTTTTAATTATTTTGTTTGCTGAACTTATTTAATGCACATGAAAAGTGTGTGCTTGTGAGTGCCAACATACGCTTGTGGACACCTCTATTTATTACATTTAGGACACATTTGGTACATGTTAAAATACTCATGTGAAAGTATTTTGACATGAAAAATTCCCTTATGTGATTAGATCGGGATGTTTTTTCACACCAATTTTTGGTATATTCCATCTTATATTTTCAAGAAAAATATCACAATGTCCATTAGAGATAAAGTATTTAACATTTTGTCCATTTGCAACTATTCGAAATCGATACTATCTAATTTTATGGGAATTTTGAAATAAAATCGTAAAATATGGGAAAAATTTTATTCTCCAATCGCTCATAAGATTTTTGTAAATTTCCCAATATTTTTATCATTTTTTATGGTTTAGTTTGATCAATTGATTTTTATTGTAATAGCTTTTTTTCAAACTCATAGCCTTTTTAGGAAGGAGGTGTTTATGAGAGCAAGCCCAACTATTCCCATGTGAGCCAATCCAATGATTACTATAAAACCCCAAATTTGTAAATATTTTTCATTGATAGTGAATAAATGCGTGTCTCTTGCCCGTGGTTGTAGCCCATTTTGGGTGAACACGTAAATGTGTGTCTTCTACTTTTACTTTTGTTGTAGCTTGTTAATACTTTCAAATATATTATACACGTTATTGGTCTCAGGCAGGTTTAAAAAACGGATCGGTGCCCTGGATCGGGCACCCCAAAAACCCATCCGGATCGGTGAATCTGCGTTACGGATCAGGAATCGGTCAGATTCAGCCTTAAAAAAATTCCAAAAATATTATTAAAATTTATTATAAATATTATTTTTTAGGAATCTAATAAGAAATGGTAGTACTACATTAAGAACTTCATTTTTTCATCAATATGCGAATATTTAAAATTTATCTTATAATATCATCTAATTTTTTTAAAAAAGTATTTACAGTTATAAGAAAAATAATATATTATATAATTTATCATGTAAATAAATAAACAAATAAAATATAAGATTTGGTTATCAATATATAGTTAATAATAAACAAATGTGTGACCCTCACAAATAAATAAATCTACAAAAGTATAGAATTTAGAAACGTGTGAACCGTACAAATAAATAAATCTACAAATAAATAAATATAAAACTTGTAATTATATTGTAATAAAATTAGAAAAACATATAACTATCATACTTGCAATGGGGGATAATTGGCAAAGCAATTTTAAAATAGATTTTAAAATGGTTTGGGCTAGTGTTAATTATTGTTTTTTTAAATGTCTCATAGATTAGTAATTTTTTTAATGGTCAATAAACTAGTATACGGTGAAATGCTCCGTCATTTTTTCGATGCGGTGCAAATATTTTATTTGTCTATTCACTCTATTATATTAACGTCCATTGGTAAAATTAAATTGGATAGATTTTACATCTGTTGGTGCGATAACCATTTGCGTTGAAACCATTTGCCATTTTATTAGATATTAGGAACACTGGATAGATGTGTTACTGTGATAACTATGCCGTTTTATTAGATATTAGGCGTAACCATTTGCCGAAAAATCATGTGTTAATGTGATAACTATACTTAAAATTAAATTAAACTTTTTGCTATTAAAAATAACTCTTTATTAGATATTAGGCATTAAGTTATTGGTTAATAGAGATTAAAAAGAAAAAAGTAGTACTAACTCATAGGATATTAGAACAACAAAAAATAATATTAATACTAATTTATTGAACATTAAAAAAATTACTAGTTTATGAGACATTTAAAAAAAAAAACAATAATAACACTAGCCCCATGTATAAGACAAATTTTAAATGTATTTATACAGGGAAAGAACATCTCAATATTCGGATATTGATGAAAAAATAAAAGTTCTCAATGAAGTACCCCATTTCTTATTGGATTCCTTAAAAGAAAAATTTATAATGATTTTTAATAAATTTTTGAACTTTTTTTAAGGCCGAATCTGACCGATTCAAATTCGAAACATCGATTCACCAATCTGGATGAGTTTTTGGGGTGCCCCGTCCGGGCACCGATCCGTTTTTAAATCACTGGTTTAAACAGTAGATTAAAGCTTTTACATCATAAAGGAAAACCGTTGCTCGTCTAAAACAATACCGTTTAAAGCTTTAGGAAAGGTTTCTATGCTTCTCCTACCATCCAGCCGCCCAATTTTGATTCCACTCACTGTTCTATCTTAAATCCGATGTCTCAAATTATTTTATTTTTAGTTTTTTTTATAAAAATTGTATGAATATAAAATTTGATACGTGTCATCTTCTCATTGGGGCGCACCTATAAAAAATATTAAAAATAATTTTTCGATAAAATATAATGATAAAAATAGCCCTTGAAACTTTTAGGGGTATTGTGGTCATTTTATTTTATTGAAAATATTTTTTTTTATATTTTTCTCTAGTGTGAGTTTAATAGAGGATTGGACGTCCAAAATTTGGTGTCACAATAGTCTGTTGAAAAAAACTTAAAAATAAAATAGTGTAGAGACATGACATTATGATTGGGATAATCTTAACCTTCCATTCAGAATGGACGGTTGGATTAGGGAAAGTATATAAGTTGTATGTGGTAGGGGAAGCATAGAAAGCTTGCCCTAAAGCTTTTACTAAAGAGTTGTTTGCACTATTGGAAAAATCAGGCGATCTAACCGCTCGGTTCGGTTTTGGTGATCGATCGATATTATATATATATATATATATATATATATATATATATACTGTCAGCTTAGCTACAGTATCAGCCAATGGTCCAGATTGAATCTGGGCCAATCTGACAGACACGACCACATTTCGTGTTTGAATTTTTATCTTTTTTTCTACAAATCCAAATCACTTGAAATTTCGAGCATCTATTCTTCAAAAATATAATAATCTAATAAAAATATAAAAAAATAATTCTTAAAATAGAAATTGATCAAAATACCATCGAAATATTTGTAATACATTTTTTTAATTTTTAAAAAATAAAGGATTTGGTTTGTAATACATTTTTTAATAGTTACGGTAAAGATTAAAAAAAAATTTGTCATTAATACTCACTTTTATATATTCTCATTTTTTTTTATAAAATTTTAAAAATATCCCTAAGCACAAATCAATTCGTTAAAATTCATTTTTTTTTTCATATTTTGGTAGTTTTTTTTTTATCTTTCTATTTTTTTCTAACACTTTTTTTACCGCCCAGGACTTGCCCGGTTAGAACGATTGAATCGGTGGGTTTACCTGTTAAGTCGATTAAATAGCTTCCAGACCCATGTTTGATTCACCGTTCCAGTTCGATTTTGCAAGCACTAACTCCCGCTCATCTTATTGCTTATTAGCGCCATACCTAAATTTTTCTAAATGTATTCATTTCAAATTCTATCATTTATTATATTGTCATTCATTCATTTTAACATCATCTCTGTTACACTCATTCTATAAGTATATTGTTTTCTTGTATATTGTTTTCAAGTACATAAAAAGCACAATTAGACATTTTTTTTAATTTAAGTTGATGTATGGGCTCAAGGGGTTAAGTTCTTATAATTTTGGGCTCCTAGAAGCGTAATATATTTGGGCTTTTGCACCAAACAAAAAGGCGATGCACTGAAGAGGAGATTAAAGAGGCCAAAAACTTCAATTTTAAATAAAAAAGTGTTTTATAAATCGTGGGACGCATTACGACATCAGGCCCGGTGGGCTTTCGTCAGGCCCTGAGGCTTCGTCGGGCCCTGTGGGTTTCCTCTTTTAGAGAGAGAGAGAGCTTTTTCGGTGTAGGTTTTTGTTCTTCTGTGTTAAAATGCAGCAATGGCTACTTCAAGGAGATGAGGACGAGAAGGTACTAAGTGGGGAGGAGGGGGGTTTTGGAGAGGAGGCTGTGATGGAGGTGATGTAGGGGCTCGAGGCCGGGATAACCAGAAGTGGCTCTTCTTCTTCCTGTGACACTTACACCTATGGAAATCATGAGACGTTCGGCCCGTCCTTCTCCAACTCAAAGACCACAGTCATGGCCAGCATTGACATGGCCGGACTGGTTTTTCAGATGCTGAGTTCCAGCGAAACCGAGAACTCCAGCAGCCAGATCCCCGCAGCAACCAAGACGAGCTGCTCCTTCTCAATTTAGAAAATTTCTCTTTGATAACTGATTTGCCTCAAAAGAGAAATCAGGAACTACTTTCTGCATCTCTTTTTCTCTTCCTTTTTGATACTTATGGTTTTTTGGGGGATCGGAGCTTGGGAAGAGGACTAGAGGAGCTTCTTCATTGTAAAAAGTTATACACATAAATGAATCGCTAAGTGCCTGTGCAATTACTGTTCATGCTCGGTCTGCTCTGCATTTTTTATTTCTGTCCTCTTTTTTCTTTGTTTCTTTTTGTCTTGGTTAACTGTTTCGTGACTTTGTCATGGGTTTATAAACCAAGCGACCGCAACAACCCTTGTCTTTTGCGGAAATGGCAAAATGCTACTTGGCCCTTGCTCATGTTAATCTGGTCATTGGGAAGGATTGTGGTACATTATTGTACCGTAGACCACATGTTTATGATGGTGGTCTTTCTGGAAATTCGACATTGCCATTCCTTTATGGTAGGGTGCGGTGATGTGCATCCTTACGATATGATTTATGTCGAGGTTTATTTGTTTCTTTGAAGCATTTTTTCAAAAGGTGAATGATGTTGTAGCTGATTTGGCAAAGTTTGGGGTATCTTTGGATGTACGACTTTTGTGGTGGGTGATCTTACTAATGTATAGCGTGTTTATAATATGAAAAATTATCCTATAGGACCCTCTCCGATCCATGTGTATAGGATCGTCAAAAGATGTCCATTAAAGTTGGTATGGATTTTTAAAAAAGTCAAATTTCACACCACGTGATAACTTTTTTAGAGTTTTTTACCAAATTTAATGGTGATGTTTTGGAGTCCTAGACACATGGATAGAAAAAAGTCCTATAGGATCATTACTTTTGTAATATTTGATGAGTAATAAAATTTCCTAATATTATAAAAAAAAAAGAAAAAAAAGAATTTATGCAATTTAGTCATGAAAGTGGACACGTTAGAAGAATAATAAAAGCCAAAAGATAGCTTACTCTAGGAGAAGTAGAAGTACATTTAGTCCCTCAAGTCAAACTCCACCTAGAATTAACTTTAGGACCTCAAGTTTTGAGGATGCAATCTCTTCAACCCATAGATTAATTTCAGTAAAAAAAGTCCTAATTATACCCTTTAAACAATTTAAAAAAAAATTCTCGAGATTGCGTAAGAACCATCCAATTTTTAAATAGTGAGATAATTTTTTTAGAAAATAATCATCTACTAATTTTTAAGTGGTTTCCAAAATTCCAGTTTGAAAAAAATCCACCTTAGTACGTGTATTAACCAGGGGAGTAAAAGTAAAACACCATAAGAGCAATTACAAATAACCCTCTAGAATATACTTCTTATGCAACTTACCCTCGATCAAACTTTTTGTTCTCACTTTTTACCTCAAAATATATTTTCCTAGCAAATGCCCCCAAGTAAAAAAATTCAAATTTTTTTTTTGATAAAAATACCCTTTTCCGTGTATTAAAAAAATTAATTTTGGCCAAATATTCACGTGGAATTACTCATAGTACCAAACGCTACATGGGCTGCCGAATGCCATATACCAATGGCCAAGCTCCATAAAACTAAAAAAAAGTGTCAGACTGCTTTCATTATCTATCGAACCGCCTTTTGAATCTATCGCACCGCTGTAGGGATATGTCGGACCGCATTTTGTCCAAGAAAAAAGGAGGGAGAGGCTGCCTTTTGAAAATTGCATTTTGTCCAAAAAAAGAGGAAGGAGAGGCTGCCTTTTGGAAACTGCATTTCGTCAAAGTGCATTTCGTCCCAAAAAAGAGGAGAGACATGCATGGGTAAAAGTCAAGAGAGGGTAGTTTAGTTTTTATTATTATTATTATTTTTTTGATTAAGGGTATTTGTTAGGAAAGTATATTTTGAGTAAAAAGTGAAAACAAATTTGGTTGGAGGTAAATTGCATTCGAAGTCTTATTCTTAGGGGCTGGAGGTAAATTGCATACGAAGTCTTATTCTTAGGGGCTGCTTGTAATTTTCTGCAATATAAAATCAACATTTTAGCACTCTTTCCCTAAAGAATCAATACTGTTGCGTACACAATGAAAAGGACACGCAAACCTTTTTTCAAAAGGAAAAGCAGTATTATATTCTGATGCTCGAAAAATATTAAAATGTTCAAAGGCCACAGCCGCCACGACACACAAATTCAATCCGTACATGTAATGGCACCAGTCCTTTTTAAAATTTTTTCTGTAGGATTCAGTGCATTAGTGGTGCGTATTGTGTCCGTAAAAGTTATTGCACCCTGCTCATACTGGCATATAACCCCAAATTTGGTCACCGTTAATGGCGGTTTAGCTTTAAGATTTAAGACTCATAATTTATTTCAAACTAATTCATTAAATGTTTAAAAATTGGTATGAGGTACTGCCAAAAAAATTCAAAACCAGGGTGTCTTGGTGTAAATGCCCCCACAAACTCAGCCTTCGGTTCCCCTGCAAACTTGCCAACTACTCAGTCAATCCGTTGCTTTTTATCTTCCCATTGCAGCGAGCTTGTTCTCCCCATTTTTCACAATAACATAAGCCAATTATTACAAAAATTCCTTGCTCGTAGCTTCATCAACAGTTTGAGCTCCATTTTTGTTGGGTTTTGTTCAGATTCGCCAACATCCCTTCAGCCATTAAAACCAGCGCTTCAGTTAGGGTTTCTGAGTACTTTTAAAAATTCACCTTTTCTATGTTACAGGGGAAGTATAGAAACATTTCCCTTATGTAAAAATAAAACATGATTAACAAAAGCGACATGCCCTTGAGGTTTCTAATAAAAATATAAGATATAGTGTACATGCCAGTGTATATATCAAATAGATCTATGTACACTTATAAGTCTTGAAAATAGATGGTCTAGATAACAAGCTGGACTGTTTTTAGAGTTTAAAATCCTTTTTTTTTTTCCTTTGTGCCCATTCATCATGAGGTCGAGATGTGCAATTGAAAAGTTTTTTAAAATGCTATTCTACTAAATTTTGAGTGCACCTAATTTTTACCTTAGAATGTTGCAAATTTATATAAATTTTTGGAAAAATTACGTACAAAACCCTAATTCTCTATCTTATTTCACGGTAGACCCTCTTTCTATTTTTCTTTCAAGCAGCATAAAAAAATCTCTAAAGATTTTACCGTACCCCTCATGTCTTATCTTTTGACCATGAAAGTTAGTCACTACAAACTTTTTTATACCATTTCAACCCAAAAACATTTTAAAAACTTTTTTAACCCAAAAAAAACTTTTTTAACCCACCCTATTATATCTCCCACCCCATTTTATTTTTTAACCTAATATACGAAAGAGATAACCCAATATGAGAAAGAGATAGGGAACCTTCAACGTCGCATTGAGGGGTTGCAAAAGCCAAAAAATATAATAAAAAAATATTTTAAGTTTTATGGGGTATGGTGAAGTTTTTAAAGATTTTTTTTATGCCTTATGAAAAGGATCTACCATGAAATAAGATGGAGAATCAGGGTTTTATATGAATTTTTTTCTAACTTATTCTATTAAAAAAAAAAAAAAACCTCCCACTTGTATTCTTGGGTAACGACCATCTAAAACTATCATGTCAATGACTTTTAAATTTTAATTGAATACCGTAATCTCGGTGGCTACTGTAATTATATAGTCTAATCTCGGTTTCGTCATCTAGGGTAATTTAGTCATTTTGGAAAAGCCCGGAGGACTTGATATAACAAGTCCAGAAGAAAATCTTCCCCGCCATCGCGCTAAACAATCTCTCTCTCTTCCGAATCTCTCTTTCAAAATCCAGTCTTTCAGCTCTCTCTTTTCATCTCGTTCTATTGCAATTACAGGGGTTCAGGTCAGTCATGGCGGAGTTAATGTCTCATTCCTCTCTCTTCCTTCTCCCAACTCCAATAAACCCCTCCAAAGCCACTTACGGCCTCATCGTCCTCAATCACCGCCTTCCATCCTTCACACCCCTTCTCTGGAAGCACGGTACTTCTCCTCCTTTCTCTCTCCCCCTCTCCTTCTTCCCCTCTCTTCTTTCTCTCTTTTCATTGTTCATGTTTCGAATTTAAGTGTGAGAAATGGTGTTGTAGAGCAGCGCAACTACGGCTATGCGCAGATGGAGGAGCAAATCGACTTTATGATGAGATTCCGGAGATGTTACCCAACGAGGATCCGATTGATGTTCGTTTGAGGTTATTATCTCTTTCCTTCTCTACTTTTGCTTTCTAATTCCCTCATTTTGTTTCTCTCTCTTCTTGCGTATCTCTACTTCCCTTCTATCCTTTTTCTCTTTCTTGTTTTGTATCTCTTAATCGAGTATCATTTGGTCATGATTTGCTCAATTCTGCAATCTGCAATAGTCTTTTTTGTGTTCAGGTCTTTGACCGTTTTGGTTGGAAGTTGTTAGTTGGGAAATATTACAGTTTGATATCTAGTGTAACAATTGGGGTAATTTTGTGAAAATAATACGTCTTCTAACTCCCTAATCTATTGAAAAAACGGGTAGGGACATGTCTTCTCCACTGAATTATCCAAAAAAAAAAAAAAAAAAAAAAACTACTACGAACCACTTCCTTGGCAGGTCTCATTAGAAGATTTTATGAATATTGATAAAAATATCATGAGAAATAATACAGATAAGATAAACAAAATATGACTCTGCTCTGTCTCTCTTTATGCGATGTGATTGAATAGTAGATATTGGTTTAGCAAATGAGTAAAGTTGTTTATGTTATATTTTATAATAACATATATCAAATTCAATTACAACTACATATAATACTTGTTAATAAATTAATTGATACTATATAGTTGTTATTAATATAATTATGTATAATTAGAATAATCATAATTTTATAAGTATTACTATTATAATTATTATTATTAACCCATAATTGCATAATTATACTTATATGAGGGATAACATATTTATAATATTCAAACAGTTAACATCTTCAAAAATAAAAATAAAATATTTATAATATTTAATCATGGTTCTAATTAATTTTTATAATTGTGACAATATTCATTATATATTATTATTAACCCATAATTGCATAATTATACTTATATGAGGGATAACATATTTGTAATATTTAAACAGTTAACAGCTTAAAAAAAACATATTTATAATATTTAATCATGTTCTAATTAATTTTTGTAATTGTTACAATATTCATTATAGCACTATAAATACAAGATTATATTTATGTGTTGTAATTTTCAATATTATAATAGTTACATTTATCAATAATTATTATAACCAAAATCATTAATAATAAATATTTTTAGTATCATTAATTAATATTACAAAATTTATCATCCAATGCCCTTAAAAAATCAAACATTATCGAAAACAATTTTTCAGCCATCAAACAATTTCTAGCATGAAAAAAAAAGCACCAATGCCTTGAAGAAACCAACCCGCCAACATACTTTGATTACATGCTCTTAAATTGATGATGTATGTCTTGCATGAAGTTTCATGAACATTAAAAAGGAAGAAAACAACTTGAAGTTGCATGAAGAATAAAAAAAAAGGAAAAAGAAAAAGGGTAATAAACATACTGTTTTAGAGTGGGAGATGTTGCAGGAAGAATTAAATAGAAAATAAAATAAAAATGAAGTTGGAATAAAAAAGATGAAAAAAGGGAACAATGTACCTAGTTAGAGTGGCTATTGATTAAAATTATGATACCAATTATATATAAGAGGTTGAGAGAGGCACCTGACCTTTTGGCATACCTAAAAGTTATTTATAAGGCTTCTACACATGAATCCCTATGTAAATTGGGATAAACAAGATGGGATAAGAATATTTGGAAACTGATAGGTCTGATGCAAAGTTCTTAAAAGTTCCTAACATACTATTTAAAATTTTCCAAAAAATGCGAAGTTTCCATTATTTCATTAAATCTTGAGATAACTATCTATATCTATGTGATAGACATAGATTGCAACAAACATTACATTGATAAATAAAATCTGATACCATGATAAAAATTTTCCATTATTATTTCTTTTTACGTGAAACCCACCCTCGAAAAAAGA
This sequence comes from Amborella trichopoda, assembly GCF_054954075.1. Lineage (NCBI taxonomy): Eukaryota > Viridiplantae > Streptophyta > Magnoliopsida > Amborellales > Amborellaceae > Amborella > Amborella trichopoda. The sequence continues at coordinate 52,661,819 of NC_142337.1, forward strand.
AATCACATAAAAAATTAGATCCCTTTATCTACATGATAGCTTTATTAGTCTTTTACTTCTATTTCCATGTAAGGATGGCAGCTGTCAGGTATGGGCAGGATCAGGATTTGTATCTCTGCCAGAAGTGTGAAATGATAAAATCATAACCAACTTAGCAAACACTTAACTCTTCTATCATTGTTGTAACTGTGGATGTTTTCTTGACATATGTTATGTCGTCGTCGTCATCGTCATTGTCATCATCATCAGCCTCCAAGCCTTGGCTCAACTATTTGGTGTCGTATACATGAATCTTGTTCTGCCATTCTGCTCTATCAAGGGCCATAGCTTCAATTGGACCACCATATCACTTCTCACTACTTTGATCTATATCCTTTTGGGCATTTTCCTTGCCCTTTTAGAGTCTTCCACTCGAACTAAATCGCCCCTCTTGACCAATATTATATTAGGCCTATGTTGTACATAGCCAACTTGCCTAAGTTTATTTTCCCTCATCTTACTACCAATTGTGGCCACCCCTAAGTTCCCTCGTATATTTTCATTATGAATTCTATCATTTATTGTCTTGCCACTTATCCATCTCAACATCCTCATCTCATTTACATTTATCCTATAGATATATGTTGTTTCTTGACTGCCCAACATTTTGACCAATAGAGTATGGTTGGTCTTACAACCGACCTATATAACTTCCCTTTAGTTTAATTGGTATGTGAAGATCATATAAATCTCCGAGTGCACATCTCCACTTTGCCCACCCAGTTCTAAGTTTATGTGCAACATCTTCCTCAATCTCTCCATTTTCATGGATTATTGACCCAAGATATCGAAAATAATCTCTTTCAAGTATTTCTTGGTCATCAATCTTAACTTCTTCCTCATTTCTACTTGTATTATTACTAAACTTGTATTTCATGTATTCTGTCTTAGTCTGACTCTTTTTAAAACCTTTAAATTCTAGGGCATCCCTTCAAAGTTCTAACTTTGCATTGACATGGCCTCTAGTCTCATCAATCAAAACTGTCATCTGCAAACAAGCTTGTCGTACCTCATCCTGTAGACTCCTAATTAACTCGTCCATAACAAAAACAAAGGGATATGGGTTCAACGTTGACCTTTGATGCGGGCCTACTGTCACAAAAAACTTACTTGTCTCTCCACTAGTTTTCCTCACACATATCTCTCACTAGTTCAATATATCCCCTAGAGACTCCTTTCTTTTCCACACCCTACAAATTAACTCTTTAGGTGTCCTATTATACGCTTTCATGACATATGTTATGTAAGACTCTAAATTCTCTATTACTAAGAATATAATTGCCAAAGGCTTTAATGAGCAAACCAATAATGTGCTCTGTCAGTGGAAAGGCTTCATTCTTGCCCATGCCCTGCCTTGTAATTTTCAATAACAAATGATTTAAGTTATTTTTGTTTGAAACAGATTCTAAACCAGTCAAGAGACTCCACTTTAGTTATTTCCAGGCTGGGCTGTTGTCAGAGTTTGGTTTTCCTTTTTGATAGATGTCCTCATGGTTGCAGCTGGTTTTGATGAGTTTCAGAAAAATGACGAGAACCAAACTCAACTAAGGAAACAGCTAATCTTCGCTAGCTAAACTGCTGCTGGGACATTTTTGGCATCTCCTCTGGATGTACTAACAAAACAGGCAATGTTTCAGTATTTATGCAAATGTGTATGCAGGTGTATCACTAATGAACATTGCATGCAGGATGACATGTTTATTGATTGTGCCCTCTATCTCTTTTCTTTACACTATTTTAATAGGCATATGAGATGAATCTTGGGCTTACTTGAGGGGCAACGTCTTTTCAAGATGAGTCACAGAATATTCTATGACATGTAGGACCAGGCAAAGCACTTACCTCCCCCTCTGCGGAGGAATTAGTGCTTTGTTAGTGGCTGCAACATGTATCATAGATATTCTCTGTGATACTTTTTGTTTGAAGATGCTCACTAAGTGGTGTTTGTTGGATTTGTGGGTAGAGGCAAATCCATTGGAATGATAGGTTACTTGGCTTTATAAATTAGAACCTTGTATAGATGGAATGTAAATGGTTGTAAGTCTCCTTCTCGAGCTCAAGGAATTCCTGATTTCTAAGATGTTGTGCTATCTCTTTTTGTATCTTTTGTAGTTAGCTAGGAAAAAAAAATAACATTAGTTGGAAGAATTGTGAAATTGAAAATAGCGCTGCTTATGGACACAAACATGCTTAGGTTTAAAAAAGAAAAATGAGAAAAAGAAAAACAAAAAGAAAATGGGTAAACGGACATGTTAAGAAAGTGTTATACAATGTCGTACTAATTTCATGGTGACGATTTAAATATGAGCATATTTATTTGATATGAGTTGTGTCTATATATGATACTAATAATAATAATAAAAGAAGGAAAATTGTTTCATATGCTGGGGACCGCATTTCTACATTTGCGGTCCTTGAGGTATAAAGCATCCGTCTTAAAGATGGATGCAAATAGGTGGTCTATCTAAAAACCATTGAAACTAAAGGTCCAAATGTTTTCTTAATAGAGTTATTATTTCTAATTTTTAAAATTTTTTTATTTTTTCATATCCATGATCTCTATGTTAGAGATTACATATCCTTAAAAATTAAGTCCAAAAATCCATCTCAAAAATAGATTTTTAAGAGGTGACATGTTTCTACATGGACTCATAGAAACCACATCCAAAAAAGAATCATGTCTATATACATAGGCCAACAGATGCCTTACACTCAATCCAGATGTCAAAACAGGTGACATAGCTTCTGGCAGAGCATAGTTATATTTGGTTATGTAATTATGCGCTCGTTTTGCATATTGTTCTGGTTGAACATCTCTACAATGGTTGACATTCTTTTAATGTGCTTGATGATGCCAGGTTCAAGCCAGATGTCATAAAGGGAGATATGGATTCAATCAGGAGAGAAGTCCGTGAATTTTATGCCAATCTGGTATGTTGTTCATTTGTTTTCTTTCGATCTTGTTTCTTAATGTTACTTTTAAATGTTTTGGGAACCATCTGACAGACATGTAGGAATGATTTGCTGGAGCAGTCTAGTATGGAAGTTTGCAAGTTAGCTATTTTTACCTACATTTCTTTGTGAATATGTTCTAGTAGGAAAATATTACACCATAGCAAGTACACAGTTCTAAGAAATATTAGTTTTTTGAGTAACTGAATAGCAACATCTGCAATGTGGTCATTGATTCTAATAGTGGTTTCCTTGTATTCTTGCTTTTTTATTTTTTCGGTTTCTTTTCAAACTCAATCAATTGATTTGATGTTGGCATGATAAGGACGGCCAACTCATGCATAAAAAAACAAGCTGCAAGATGTTAAAACCAAAATCAAAGTATGAAATGCACTACTTTTCATATTGTCAGCGATAGGAAGGATGAGATGTTGGATGATATTGCTCCTTCTTTAGGCCACAAGGAAGCCCTGCCTTAAAGAAATTTTATTAGGCTAATCTATCAGTTCTTATTTTATTGGTCGGTAAAGCAGGTAGTATCTTGGATATTACTGTTTCATCCTGATAATCTATATCTCGTTACATACAAACTAGTCCTACTTTATTTTGTCATATTTTCCGCATTCCACCCATATATTTCTTCGGGAAGACAAAATGCAAATATCCAAATACCATTTTGAAACTTTATATTGCATCATTCTAATCATCGAAGCTATCTATTTTATCAGAGCCTTGGTGCCTATCACGAACCATGGATCCCTTAATGTGGCATCTAACCCTTGCACTCCTAGTTGGGCTAAAACCCCTACTAGCCGAAAGGTTGGCCTAGGAAATTGGGAGACATTAATTTAGCTAGCCTGATTTATGTTGCATGGGGCTTCTCTGCAGAGAGAGTATATGAGTAGATTATATGAAAAATAAATATAACAAAGGTTCATTCTCCTGGTCTCTGAGTCCCAAGCCTGGTGGCTTTCTAGTTTGGCATGGAATATGTGGTGCAATGCTGCTAGTTTTGGGCTTTTAGCTAATTTTGTGGGGGTGATTGGGGATGGGTGTCTGAATCCTTCCTGCACAGCCCTCTGTCCATCAGCCTCCCTGATACTCAGTGCGAGGAAATTAATCTCAATGCCCTTTTAAGGTCCCCATCGGAGATGGAACCTTCATTGCAAAGATATCTTATGGTTCCTTCAATGTGCGTGGAAATCAATGCAGAAGCACTGTTCTCTAGATAGTTCAGGTGTTGCAAGGAGGGGTAGCTGGATGTAGAGAAGAAAGTGTTATCCATCATCTATGTGAGGTTCATCCTCTGTTGATTAACCTTAGCCACTGTTTCAATTCCATTCAAGGAAAGGGAGGGGTTCTGTCTAGACCTTGGAAATAAAGTTGTTGAACTAGTGTTTGGTATTACCCTTTCTATCTTCTTACCATCAAATCCCAAGAGTTCTTTGAAAATTTTGACAGGGTGGTGTTGCCAAGAGACCTGGTTCTTGATGGATTTGTGGGGAACCAAAGCAATCTGGTTCCAACTCTTGCGTATTTGCATGGGAACTTGTATGTGCTAGAAGCAATACAATTGTCTAGTCAAAGTACAACTTGTTTCCTTTCACGGCCACAAAAATTTTGGTTTTTGTTTGGCTGGTTATGCATGATCATCTCTTTACAGAGGCAAACATTACGATGGAAAGGGTTGCCTTGGTATCCTGTTGCTACCATTTTACCACTATTGGAACTGGGAAACAGCTTTACACACTTAATCTGGGAGTGTGTAGTGAAAGAAGAATGCATATGCTATATTTTGGGCGGTAAGTTGAGCTTTCTTTTACCTGTTGGTAATCCTCTATGTGATTTAATCTGGGCCTGAAATCAATGCTCTTTATAGAGCTCTTTTCTCAAGGCTGTTTTTGCAGCCTCCTTTCTATTTTCTATCAAGGATATTTAGGATTATCATAATGTATGATATAAGGCTCCCAGGCATCTCCTACGTTATCATGAAGGTTTTTAGATGGATGGCTAAGATTTCAGAGCTTGTACTGGTGTGTGGTTCATTGTCTTCTTTAGATTAAGTACTTTGCTTATTGATTGGGGCTTACCTCCTGTGTGGTTAAGGTTTCAAGATTTAGACAGTCTGATGATTGCCTCTGCCAAGGGCTCGACTAAGTTCAGTTCGAGTGCCTCAGCCACAGGACATATACGTACCTCTGGGGGTGTTGGTGTGATATGAGCCAATAATGGTTCAGTTCTATTCTTTGTCGGTCTTTTTAGAGGTTTCGGGGATGACGTCTAGGTTTGACGCAAGCTCCAGGCTCTATTACGTTATTTCTCGAGTCATGTCCCTTTAGCTTTGAGTGGAAGATGGACCAAATCTGGTTTATAAACGTTGATTGGTTGTTAAGGTAACCAAGCGGCTGATTGGTTAGCCATCTCTAGTTGCTTGTCTCAATTATACCATGATTTGATATTATAAGGCTGATTTTTGCGATGACTAGTTTGGGCTTTTATGTCCTGCTGTTTTTTGTAGATGGGGTTTTAAGTTATAATCTTGACTGTCTAGTGTGCTGGTTCCAGTTGAAGTGCGATATCTGATGTGTACTCAGGTAATTGTGGATGGTTATCTTAGAAGTTTGACCTATTTACTAGTGAGAAAGATCGTGTCACAAGCAGATGGTTTTCTTAGTTAGTTAGACCTATTTACTAGTGAGGAAGACCGTGTCACAAGAATCTGCATGCTTAGCTCTGTCTATCCGCATTTCTGAGATCTTGATCGAACATTTGGTGCTGCGACCAAATGGTTGCCCATACTTGGCTTCTCATCCACCTAACTGTGATTATCAATACCACAATGATCATTATTTTTTTTATTTTTTGATTGTTAACCTTTAATTCATTAAAAAAAAATGATATGCATGTCTATGTATATGCATGAAACCAGCATATTAGTGAAAAAAATTGCCGAGACATTCAACAATGCAGTTAGGACTCTTCTTCTACATTAACAACAAGTAGTGATCTGGTGGCCCTTTCACTTGCTAAGTAATCAGTCAGCATGTTAGATTCACAACACCTATGAATAGAACTAGTTTCAAAATTTTGAGTGGGTTACAAAATTTTTACGCCATTCAAAATTAATTTGAAGTAATGTGTTAGATTCCTTGGGCGTCTAGATTCTCTCTTGGCCTGCCGCCTGCGTACTCACATTGTATCAGTCACCTTCGACTATCAATGCACCCATCTAGGATTGAACATTTGGATGCCTGTTAGAAGGGCAAGGGTCATTGGAGATACAAACACTGGCAGGGCAGTGAATGTCATTTGGATTGTTTCTGTGCCGAATATGCCCCCGACACCATAATGACCATTACTGCTATATAAACTTTGAATCCAATGTGACATTTTTGCCTGTGGTATTCTCATTCTTGGCTGTCTATTCCACAGCCTTTCCCACTGTAACAATCGTGCTTGTCCTCTTTGCACTTAACCTGGACAGGCATTTTTTTTTAATCCTAGTTTGATCACATTTTCAGTTTTAATTTTGGCCATTTCCCTTCACATAATTGTGACAGTTTCTTTTCTATCATCTGCGAAGTGCTTCAGATATTTACCTTGCCTTGGTTCATAAATGATTTTGTCCCTGTGGCAATTCATATGCTGGTCACTTGTATTTATACCCTGCCTTGGTTCCCTTTAGTTCTACAATTGTGCAACCTCATATCATCATTATATAGTTAACACAACCATCCTGTTTGGAGGTACTATAACATTGAAGTTAGACATAGTTCTTTCAGGCATCCGCTTTTAAAATAGTTGCTACGCAATATTTGCTGTCATCATTGATTCTTAGCATCAATTAGAGGTACTTTTCTTTTGGCGATGATTGGCTTGCAAAATCTTCTATAAAATTGCCCCCGCCCCAAACCCCCCCCCGCCAAAAAAAAAAAAAATTCCCCTGGCCTTAGACATGTTGCATGTCAAGGTCCACCTGGAACTTCTTGTCATGGTATTATGTCATGCACATCGGTATGTATAACCCTGCTAAAACCTATGAAATACAGGGTAATTTCAACATTGTGCTTTAACACAATTGAGGATGGGAGGCTCAAACCCTGCAGGTAAAAGTTTTCCACGAGCCCGTTGCACATGCATCACCTTCACTGCTCAACCATTGGCATTCATAAAACCTAAAATGGTAATAGTTGTTTGGCCATCTCATATCACTCTGTCTCACTTATACTAGGTACTAAATAAATGTGGTTCACCTTTCATTGATTTATTTTTTCTCTTTACTTAATTGGCGGTGGTTATTTTGTGGCTGTCTGTAAACATTGGGTGGCATAGAGAACCCTTAAATATTCCAAAGTTTTCTTATTAGTGTGTTCTTAAAAAATAATTGCATGTCTTACATGTTGCAATACAATTGTTTTTCAAATTTTCGTTGTTTATCCTAAGAGACAGATGCCGTAGATCACTTGCTATTGATAAATTTGAGAGAAACACAGGTCATGCCCATAAACTTTTTATCAAGCTCTTTCAGTCAAATGTGCATTTCAAGCTTACATCTATCAATGGATTATTCGAACTGATGTTATGGTTAAATATTTGTCAATGAAGTGTTTTCTTTTTCCATTTTTCTATAAATGTTTGTCTACAGAGTTGCATTACGTTGTGGTTTGATGCTGATATATTTCTTGACATCAATGTTTAAAATCAGTTACTTGGTCTCGGATTGCCCCTAGTCACTCTGACCTGGCAGGGGTGCTGGGATCTGGATGACTAACACGAAGAGACAGGGATGAGTCTAACACGAGTCACAGATTTTTTATTGTATTTTCTTTAGAGACCATGCCAAGTTGGCTTCTGACTCGGATTTGGGACCTTGGTGTTGGAAATAAAAGAAATAAGCTTTTATTGTATTTGATCGATAGAACTGTCATTTATCTTTTTTTTGTCCTTATTTGTCTTATGTCTCTAATAAGGGTAATATTGTCCATAAGTTGTGATTAAAATTATTACTTAATGTTACCAGAGGGGTAGATGTGACAAGTGACCCCTAAGCTACTCACTTTCCTTCTCTATTTCTCACATCTCTCTCTCTCTCTCTCTCTCTCTCTCCCTTCTTCATCATCTTTATTTTCTTTCCTCTGTTTTTCTCTCTAGATCCTACGAAACTGTTTATTCTCTACTTTAATTTCAACTTGGTATCAGAGCCCGACGATCAATATGGTTGGTAGTGTAGCACGTTACTATAGTGTGTTACTCAAGGAACTATAACACATTACTGTTGCACAGGTCTATCTTAAAAAGGGTGCGCAAGAACTGTGTTTAGGGCTAACCTCACCCTTTGGGTTAGATGATGTCATTATGCCCTATAACTTAACTTTTTTTTTTCAGCAATGGTCTTTGGGATGAATTAAGTCAGTGCCAGCCCCTATAGTGTTCTTGTGCAAAGGATAGAGAGAGTGAGATTGGAACAAAGGGTGAATTTTGATATTTTGATGGGAGTTAATGGAGAGTATGAAACAAATAGGGCAAATGTTCTTGGTGGCGTCATTTTGCCATCACTTGGTACTGTTTTCTCCCTTCTTCAGCATGAAGAAACTCGATGTAAGATAATGACAATTTTTATGGATGAATGGGAAGATCTGCCCTATTCACAAGTTTTACTAGTAATCGAGGTGGAGTATGGTTTGGGAGTTGTGGTGGAGGCCGAGGTGGTGGAAGTGGTCATGGAAACCTCGCATCTGATGAGGAGGAGAAATTAAAGTGCACCCACTGTGAAGGCTCAACGCACAAAGAAAACATGTTGGGATCTGGTTCGACGCCCAAGGCGAAACTTTCCAAGGGAAAATTCAGTAACAATCAGTAAAGTATTGCCCCAGTTTCTCAAGGGAAGCAAGATTCCATCTCCTTTAAACCTCAAAAAGAGTTGGTGACTATTCCTAAAATAGAGCTTCTGGATCTCAAATAGCAAGCTTCCATTTGATACCCTTCTTCCTTCTCTAAGCCTCACATTGCACAATCAGGTATATCTGCATCAACGCATCATGTCTCTAGAAATAACTCTGAAACCCCTTGGATTGTTGATTTTGGAGCAACTCAACATGTGACTGGTTCGGCTGATTATTTCTCCTCTTATATCCCTTGTTCTAGTCATGAATCAATTGAAATAACAGATGGCTCTCTTATTTTAATCAAGGGAAAGGGAATCATATTTTGTTAACTTGTCATCCACCTTGCATGTTCCCAATATTTCTAGTATCCTCCTCTCAGTTACTAATCTCTCAAAGACCCAAAACTGCAATATAACCTTTTTCCCTTCTCACTGTGTATTCCAGGACTTGATGACATGGAATGCATTTGGGCATGGTCGTGAAAATGGAGGCGTTGTACTTTTTGGAGACTCTTGGTATATACTACCAAAACACTTTCGTGCCTGTGACCAAGTTAAACACTATGAGGATCATTCTTTCACTAGCTGCGAATAAATCGTGGCCAGATGTTAAAAATGCATTATTACATGGAGACATCCAAGAAGAAATCTATATGGCCATGCCTCTTGGTTTTCAGATTAAAGGGGAGACATGAAAGTTCGCAAGTTAAAAAAGGCGATGGATGGACTTAATCAGTCTCCTGGAGCGTAGTTTAAAAAATTCAGTGAGGCACTGCTGAAATTTGTGCTCAGAAGTAGTCAAGCTGATCATGCACTCTTTGTCAAGAAGCATATTATTGGAATTACTGCCCTTATTGTGTATATTGATGATATTGTTGTGGCAGGGGATAATGTGCATTGAGGATCTTAAATCTTATTTAGGCAAGGTGTTTGATATCAAAGATTTAGGACCCCTTAATTATTTTTTTGGGAATTAATTGGCGAGATCAAAGAAAGGGATAGTCATATCCCAGAGAAAATATGTTTTCGACTTGTTACAACAGATGGGGAAGTTGGAATCTAGACCTTGCAGATACTCCTATAGAATTCAATCATAAACTTCATGGAAAAAGGGGAGAGCTACTCAAAGATCCTAATCAGTATCAACGAATAGTGGGCAAGCTTATGTATCTCACAATTACTTGACCAGACATTTCTCTTGTGGTTAGCATGATCAACCAATTTATGCATGCACCACATAAACCCCACCTCAATGCTGTTACAGAATATTAAGATATCTCAAGTACGCACCAGGGAAAGGGATTTTTTCCTCAATTTAAGGACATCCTAATGTTGCAGTTTACACAGATGCTGATTGGGCTGGTTGCCAAACTGATAGAAGATCCACAACTGGCTATTGTACCTTTATTTTGGGAAACCTGGCTACTTGGTAAAGCAAGAAGCAAAATGTGGTGGCAAGATCAAGTGTTGAACTAGAATATAAAGCAATGGTTTATGGTACATGCGAAGTAATGTGGATCAAAGGTGTTCTTCTCGATTTGGGTGTTAGAGTTAAGCTTCCCATGACTCTACATTGTGACAAAGAAGCAGACATTCATATCGCCGAAAGTCTTATTTTTCACGAAAGGGCTAAATACATTGAAGTAGATTGTCACTTAATCAGAGAGAAGGTTGCTGCAAAGATCATTCAGACTCCTCATGTGAAGTCTAAAGATCAACTTGCAGATATCTATCAACAAAGCCATTGGATGGGACATATTACATGATATCTCAAGCAAGCTGGGCATGATTGATATCTATGCACCAGCTTGAGGGGGAATATTGTAAATAAAAGGAATAAGCTTTATTGTAGTTTGTGGACAGAGATGTCATCTTTTGTCTAGCCTTTGTTTGTCTTATATTTTTAAATAAGGGCAATATTGTCCATAAGTTGTAATTAGGGTTATTACTGAATCTTATAAGAAGGGTAGAAGTCACAAGTGACCCCTAAGCCACTAACTTTCCCTCTCTATCGCTCTACCTCTCACACATTTCTTTCTCTCTCTATCTTTGCTTCTTGTTTTTCATAATCTTTATTTTCCTTTCTCGCTTTCTCTCTCTAGATCGTACCAAACTGTTTTCTTCTCTACTTATTTCAACTCCTAGTGAGTTCCAAGTTTGAGTCAAGGATTTTAGTCTCCACTTGACATAGAAGCAAGCATGTTTGAGGAGTATGCTAGTGATGTGGTGATAAAGTTGTTTGAGCAATTGTGCTAGTTGAGGGGGAATATTGTAAATAAAAGGAATAAGCTTTATTGTAGTTTGTGGACAGATATGTCATCTTTTGTTTAGTCTTTGTTTGTCTTATATTTTTAAATAAGGGCAATATTGTCCATAAGTTGTAATTAGGGTTATTACTGAATCTTATAAGAAGGGTAGAAGTCACAAGTGACCCCTAAGCCACTAACTTTCCCTCTCTATCGCTCTACCTCTCACACATTTCTTTCTCTCTCTATCTCTGCTTCTTGTTTTTCATAATCTTTATTTTCCTTTCTCGCTTTCTCTCTCTAGATCGTACCAAACTGTTTTCTTCTCTACTTATTTCAACTCCTGGTGAGTTCCAAGTTTGAGTCAAGGATTTTAGTCTCCACTTGACATAGAAGCAAGCATGTTTGAGGAGTATGCTAGTGATGTGGTGATAAAGTTGTTTGAGCAATTGTGCTAGTTGCTCCTTTTTATACTCATCACTCAATTAACATCCAACTTTGCTTATGTTATTTAGGAATGAGCTTTTCCTGGGGTTTTATGTTTGATTGTGAAGATTGTTGGATAATTTTGAATTTGATAAGAATAAATCGTCAATTCAGGTGTGAGGTTCCTGTTTACATTATTTTCATAAAAAACAGATATTACCTTATGAGCTGACGCGTTTGCGCTCTTGCGTGAATAAGTCCTATGTAAAATATGGTACCACTGCCATCCATCATATGTTCCTTCTATCATTAACATTCACCAATCCAGTTTTTAAGAATCTATTTTGGCTTATTGTGGTTATGTCATTACCTTATTGCAGCCCACACATTCAACTTTTCTTACGTGTTTTGTCATTTTTCCCTAACAATCCATTATTTGTTTGTGGACTATAGGGAACTGAGATTTTGGATGAATCAGATGATCAAGATACTACGGACCTACACAAATGTGTTGCTTTTATCAAGAATTGCACTCCAAACTTGGAGAAGTCAAATGTATGTTGCAAATGAAGTTATCTCAAATGTTCTTTGAATTGTTTACTTTCCCTTTTCTTGTGGAATCTTGGCAGCCCTTGTATGAATGGCCTGATTCTTTTTCTTATGGATAAAAAGTTTGACCTGTTGTTTTCTATTAGTATGATTTTTTAAATATTTAATAATTTTATTTTGTCTCCTCACTTGGTTTTCAGTGCTCATTTCATTCTAGGTAATGAAGAACATAGTTGTTGAGATCTATTTTCTGTCTCCTTGTCACTTGGTTCTAAGTGCTCATTTTATTTTAGGTAATGAAGAACATAGTTGTTGAGATCTGTAGTGGGACCGAGAGTGGGAGCGGGAGTTTGTGTAATGTTAAAAGATCCCTATGGTGGGGAGTACCGTCTGTACAATGCATATGTTAGGAGTCTAGAGTCCTAAATGTTAGGGATTGAGATCCTAACCTTTTGGAGATCTTGATCACAATCTTTTGGGATATTGATCTCAACCTTTCATTGATCTTACTCCCCATATTAAAGAGTATGTATAATTGGGGATATATATATTCTCAAAGTAGGGATCTCTTTATCTATAGCCAACAAGCATTGCAACTATATAGAAAGTATATTTTTGTTGCTAACTAGATATAAATGAACGAAACCATCAGATGAGCGATTATCCTATATCGAGACCCTAACAGTAGGAATCGAGATCCTTCACAGTGGGGATCGAGATCACAAAATTTAAAAATCGAGATCCCTTTCTTGGAGTACTAGAGCAAGATACAAGCAGGACCACCACCTATGTTAGGAGTTTTGGCAACTATGATGAAGAACTTGTCACTCTTAATTCTTAGTTCAGGAATTCTTCTACAACTTATGTGTCACAATAAAAATTGTTCCTCTTTTTAGCTGTTTCATGTATCAGATTTCATTTGCCTGATTGGTTGGAGCTACTGATTGGTTGGATTTAAAAAATAGGTTGGATTTGGTTGTAATGATCAAATTATATCTATTACAAAATATTTTGGATTTGGTTGTAATGATCAAATTATATCACAAAATTTCAACTTTTCCGGTCATTCTAGGTACTATTTTCAAATATTGGGTCTCTCATCATGTCAATCATCTATTTCCTTCACTCGTAGTTATTTATCATTCATTGGTTGAATGAAGAAAACCTGTTGCATTTGACATCAACTAAGTTATAATTCATATAATACATTAATATTGCTCTTTCTATTATCATCATCATTATTGTTAAAGCCTTTTCCTAGCTAATTGGGGTCTGGTACACGAATTTTAGTCTAGCATTGGCTCTATATGCAGATACTATACGTTTAGGATTTATGATTAGTTTTGGCAAAGTTTTATATTGGTTGCTAAGTAACACAACCCAGCCCCTTACCCTGGCATAGGACGAGTTAAGGGAAAGTTTAAAGTCCTCACCACCCTCCTTAGACCATGAGCTACAAATTGAACTCACTATATAAGTGACATCTTAGGTGAGAGTTAATGCTTACTTTAAGGCCATTTGAAAACACCTAAAGAAGGTTTTGTACAAGAACAAAACCTGCCTCAATCCCACTAGTAAAAAACCAGGTTTTGTACAAGAACAATCACTGCCTCAATCCCACTACTACGAAATCATGTGTATAAATAAGAACAAGGGAATCTCAAGCATGTAGGGTTACTCCGTAAGCCACTGCTAATAGGTAATTGTTCGTAATCTTCAGAATACGAATAATGCATACATTTTCTTCTATGAAATACTTGGTTACCTAAAAAAATGGATATGATCTGTGTACCCTGAAACAAATGATTCAAGTAGGCCCAAGTACACAGTTGGCTCCTAGGTTGGATCAATGGCTGCAAAAAAGGAACTTCCTTTCTATTCAATACCAGGTCCAAGCAGCTCCTTTGATGAATCACCACGGGAACCACGGGAAAGAACATCTACACTATCATCTTCAATGCAAAGATTACAGCAATAATTCTGAGCTTAGTACCAAAATTTAAGAATCTAAAGCTTCAAAGCCAAGCACTCATGCCAATCTTTAACAATTGCTATGCCAATAATTTGAAACAATCTATTTTAATGTTCGACTGATGACCTTAGCTCGCATTGAAAGATGCGTTGAGCTAGTTCACTTTAATACCTGAATGGTGATTATAGTTAATGAAATTTTATTTAAACAAAACAGTTAAAATACACACATACATATGTATGTATGATTATTTTGCTTTTTTAATTTATGCCCAACTATAGTATAAATCGAAACAACCATACTGTAATGCATGGAAATATATGAATGTGGCAATGAGCTTTAACTAAGAAACTTCTACTTGTGAACTTTCTTTTCACTGTTCATAACTACACAAGTTCTAGGAATGGGCCGGAGGCCTGGGTGGTTAGGAGGGCAGAGTCACAACATCACAACATGGGTTCCATTCCTGCCTACTCTATTTGTTGGTATGAAAAAGGAAAAAAACAAACTGCACAAGTTCTAGATAACAGAAAAATTGAGAGAGAAAGAGGATCAAGAAACATAAATTGATCAAAGATTCAAAGGATTGGTGAATGATGGATATCTTTCCTTTCAAGAGTAATATTGACAAGCTTCTGGATGAACTCAGAGAGCATGCAGCTATAAATTACGTACTTTTTTGAGGGAAAAGCTATGCATAATTGCATATTGCTGAGATGAATAAATTTGGGTCTCTAAATAGTTCACATATGTTAATTTATGTCATCGAATTGAGCCTGCCCAGGTATGTATGTTACATATATTTATGAGGCCATGCCAAGTACAAATTGCTTGGCATCTTCATGCAAGCATCTTATGGCCATGCTAATGGGTCTATGGCATATCGAGGTTCCTTGACAAAAGAGGTTGGGTGGGTTTTATTCACCTGTATTGTCTTTATGAAACTCAGCCATTTATTTATCACTTGGAGATGCAAAAGCTCAAGATCCTTGTAGTTGATGCTAAACACATTGGCATTGGAATAGCACTCACTACCATGAAAAGGACACCTCCCAAGAGTACTTCCTTTTCTAGGATGTAGATGACAGAGGAATCAGTGAAAATGCGGAATAAGAAACCAGCAGAAGATTTGAGCTGGATATGCCATGTTATTATCAACAAGAAAGATTGTGGAGCACGTGAATATGGACTTATTTCTAAAGTAGATTTGGAAGTCCAACAGATAGATTAGGAAAAAATGAATGCATCAGCCACACAACAGTTTGGAAAGTTACTTGCACTTGACGGAAGTTCAGTTGACTAATAAATCAGTGACTAGAGGACATAATTCAGTTCAGACTATTGAAGGGAACCATGGGAACATATAATTTTCTCTATTATGAGCATCAATAGAACTTCTCCAAAGTGCTGGCATCAAGGCTCTATCAAAGCTTATTCGAGTTTTTGTTCTTTCAATACTGAAAAATGGTAAGAGGCTGGAGTACAAATGAGTTACGTACTATTTGGCGGTTAAATACAGTCCAGAAATTCAAAAGCAGCATGTACAGGCATGTGTAGGGTTTCAACCCAGCTTACCCACTCAACAAAAAGAGTATGATCATGCATACTTAGCCTGAACTTTTGCCTATATTTTGGGAGATTCTGGTCACCACATGAGGGAGAATCAGTTAACTTGCTTCCAATATTAGAATGACAAAACTGGGCTCCTACATGTAAAAGAACTCTGGTAAGTGAAAAATCTTACACAGGAGGATGCATCCAAAATCTCAAACACTAGCCCAATGAACTAATCAACAATGTTTCAAACTGGCCCTACATTTTCATGGCACCAAATTCTTCCAAGCAGACATAATATGTCCCCCAAGCAAAGCTAATATTAGTTTCTGTACTTGACTTTCTCCTAAATATCAAACTCAAACCATCATCTTCGGTTGTATCAGTTGATATTAATACATAATCCTAATCTAAAACTCAAGCTCTAACCAGTTTTAGTCTCACCAATACCATATACAAGTTTAAAGCACATCAACAAGGAATTCAGATCAAGTAAACACAGTTTCAATTCACCAATTGGCCAAATGGCTTCACATCAAGAAATCTACGCCGTATTTACAAAATATACAAAAGTAGATTGAAAAAGATATAATAAAGTAATAGGCTAACCAGTTGCCTTACAGTTACATGCCCCACAAAATACATCAAACACAATTCATAAGAAAGAAACAAAGAAATAAAAAATAGTCACACCTTTTTCCAATTCATCGAAATACGAACTTCGAACTTGCCAATAGCTTGATGCAATAGCTTAATCATATCTTCATCTGAGATTATAGATACAACTCGGACTTCTTGGTCCTCTCTCTCTCTCTCTCTCTCTCTCTCTCTCTTTCAATGCTTTCTCTTATGAGATCAGTGCCTGCTCCTGCTCCTCTCAGAATCACCTGACAAACTATCAGTCTCTGAATCAGAGGACCTTCTCCTACTCTTGCGACACCTTTTCGAGCTCTCAGCCTTGCTATCAGGATCTGAATACCTATGGCTCCTATTCTTCCTCTCCATTCTGCTCTCTCTTCTCTTTTTTACTCTTCCTATCTGAATCCTCATTGTCTGAAGACATTCTATGCCCCTTCTCTTTCTCTTCTTATGCCTTCGCTCAGTAGAATCTCCAGAATCTGAATCATCCTCTTCTGACCTGTTGCGCTTTCTCTCACTAGAAACCCGCCCCTTGTTCGATGAAATTGACACCTTCTTTGTCCCTTTTCTCATGCGAGAAGCGATAATCCTCTCAATCTCTGAATCTTCCTCACGATCTGATTCATCTTTGCTCTTCTCCTCTTCCTCATCCTCAGAACTGTCATCTGAGAAATCATTTTCTTCACCGAAATTGACCTTCCCATTTGTCTTTTGCTTCTTTGAACCAGGGACAATTGCTGGAGTTATTCCTGCCTCTTCCTTTACACTTAGAAAGTTCCTATACTGAAAGGTGAGGTGACCCACTCATCCACACTTTTTGCAGGATCCTCTAGCTTCGTCAGCGTTAGAACCAGTTCGTCGTGCCAGGGCAAGAAGGCCCTGAAAGCTTGCTTGTGCATTCTCTTCCTCTGGTTCAGATGATTGAGCATTCTGATCAGAGGATTGCTTTGAATTGTTTTGGTTTGGAGCATAGGGATCGTAGCCTATGGTGCTTTGGCACATTCCATGGGTCTGAAGAGCTGCACTGCGGTGAACCCTGTTGTTAGCAGGCATATGAACACGACCTGTGGTGGCCGGCATCTTTATACTCACTTTTATCAATTTCATAGATTACTCATATATGCTCAATTGAGAATGGAATTTCTAAAGATATCTGCAGTCAGACCTCATATGTGCTCTATATCAAGCTCAGCCACTTAGTTTAATGAGATTGACCATATCATCTGAGGTTGGGCCTCTCCTTGCCTCACAAAATTCGACCTATATAGTGAATTCATGTGAGTCTCACCATTACTACAACCCTCCTCCATCACTATTCATAATAAAACATGGTTTCATACTTCCATTAGTGAGTAGCTACATTTCTCCGATTATCTTTTGTCCTTTTTAATTAATTGATATAAATCTGAGTAAAGATTGATAGACAGTCCCAGCATTCTGAAGCAGCTTTGTTCAGCAATATGTGCTTTTCATTCTCATTCTTGTTTTTCATACTTACTTTTGTAATGAATTTTGCTATCTTTTAGCTTTGCTTTGCTCCTTGTGCTCTATGTGTTCAAATCTGTTCGAAAGAAAAGGCAATCGAATTTGGATAAAAATAAATTGGCTGACTAGACAATGTTCACTAGAGGAGAAATCTAATAGATAAGAAAAAAAGAGGAACGTTTTGAAAATTTTATCATTTGTGGCTCTTTGTTAGAAGAAGACAGACATATGTGTTGTCATCAGTCATGAATACAATGAATCCAACATGACACCTTCAAAAACATTGCGTTGGGTATGACATGTCTGTACATGGCTGTATAATGTTGAGTTGTGAAAGGTGTAGACACATGGGTTTGCATGTGATATTGGATACACATCTTAAAAATAATAGGCATGTGTGTCCAGAATCTTGACACTACTTAATGAGAAATGCTATCTATCATGTGTCTTACATGAAAAATTTAAGAGATGCCGGAAGCCGTTCCCTGGAAATGCCGCTGGAATGTCTGATATGTCAACACACGTGTCAGACTCGTGTCTGTGTTGGCAATCTCTAAACTGCTGCCAACATTTGTCATTTTCACTTAGGCGTGGTGGGTCTCGATCTGGGCATAAATCACGAGTCTGACCTATGTGCCACAGCGAGTGGCACATAATCCACATGGTGTTTCATGTCTGGTCCTAAGGGTCTCCTTGGCATAAGAAAGTTCCTAAGATATATAAAATAACTAGCCTTTCCACCGAATGAAAAGGTTGATTTGATGAAAAGAGAAATTACAAGTTTCTAACCGACTGCATTGGGTTGGAGGGTCATTTGTGCTCAGAAACTAGGTTTCTGAGCACAAATTGGTTCGGAAAATAAAGAAAAATGAATAGAAATAATATGATCCTAGGTTTTCTGGCCAAATTGGTTTGGAAAATAAATAGAAATAATATAAAACCCATAAAATTTACTCTTAGATAAGAATCAACGAAGTTGGCCATAACAAGCAATTTCAACCTGATTCGATTGGTTTTCACGTATAGCTCTTGAGGGCACATGGATTGAATAAGCGTATGACTGGTTTGAATTTGAATTAATCACATTGATCGTCATCATGGTTGGAACTTTAATTCTGCCCATCTTAAGGTTTATTAGATTTTGAGTTACAATTGTGCGCTTTGTTAGTTTGTTGCTTGTTGCTCTTCCTTAGTTCCTCTCGATTGTCATCTGCATCCATCCATTTGCCCTACATTAGGTAGAAATTACACGTACGAGTGGTTTACTAGATTTGAGTTACAATTGTGCACTTGTTAGTTTGTTGTGTGCTGCTTTTCCTCTCGATTGTCACCTGCATCCATCCTTTTGCCCTACATTAGGTAGATAGTAGAAACTACATGTACAAGTTGTGGTTCTTGGTTTTTCTATAACTACGAATTTTTATCTTTCTTATCAAACGTAGACAGATTTGACCCATAAGGGCACATTTGTCCTTTATGTATGATTTTGTACTATGTTTATGTTGTATCTATCTACAACTCGTATGAGGACTTGAAGTTTACAATGTAGAGTTCTAGGGCAGTTTTTTGTAAATTCTACAAATACAAAATATATGAAATAATGCCGTAATTGAAGTTTACAATGTAGAGTCCTAGGGCAGTTTTTTGCAAATTCTACAAATACAAAATATATGAAATAATGCTGTAATTGTTCCCTTCCTTAATTCTGTATGGTCCAGCATCACTACAAACCTTTCTCGTCAAATAATCTATGATAGCATAGTATCAGAGTAGTGATCGTACATTGCACAGTTTCCACTTAAATATATTTCTTGTTTCCCAGCTCGTTATATATGGTGAGCAGCTCTGGCCATCTTTTATAGGGTTTATTCATCCAAGGAGTGATTTGTGCAAGCCTTCGACAGAAAATATTTTTTTTCTAAGAATCTAGGGCTGATGCCATCACTAAAGATTGCTGATGTCACCCATAAGCATCTTGAAACGTTTAATATATTGAGGGCTTTGCATAGACACATCTTGCTGAGTTTTTGGACCTATATGTTGAAGTGATTTGATGTCTAATCAAATGTTTTTTGAACTTAACAATGGTTTTCTCCTAGATGTTTGGAGCCTATCTCTCATTATGTCTTTTGTTGGTTCTGTTGATGATTGCTCGCGCACTATATGTTTTTAGTATGTAGTTTGTTAGTTTTATTGATGATTGCTCTTGCACTATATGGTAATCCGCCCAATTAAATCTCAAGATTAAGTAATATCTGTGTTTACAATTTTTCATAAAATGGGTGTAACCCATTGTAATGCTATACTTCGAAATCTACGTTGTAATGATGGAAAAAAGTTTGTTAATTGGCACATAACTGAGTACCTTTAGGGATATGGCATTTTTGATCAAACATCTTGCCATTTTACGCCTCAACAGAACGGGGTTCTGGAGCACGAGAATAGTCATCTCCTGGAGGTTACTAATGTCGTTGAGTTTACTAGGAATGTGCCTGAGGTTTAAGAAGGTTGTGTTGTGTGTGTAGCATTACCTCCTATTCTTTTAGATTCCATCTCACCCTTAGAAAAGTTGACTAGACAGAAATAATCTTTAGAGCATCTTAGGGTCATTGTGTGTTAATGCTATGTGCATCTGACTGGAAGTACTAGAGAAATGTTGGAACCTAATTCTATTAGGTGCATTTTTATAGGATATTCTTCCACTCGAGAAGGATATTTATGGTTTTATCCTAGCAAGAGAAAGCACTATGTTTCAAGAAAGATCTAATATTCTTCCACGCGAGAAGGATACTTGAAGAAGTGCCATATTTCTATAAGGATTCTACATCTTAATCTAATATTTTTGCAGTGGAGGATCACATTGTTTCACCAATTTCCAATGATGCCATCTGTGCTACTTGAATTAGTAGCCCCACAAAAGGTTTCCCCTCCCCTTTTGACTCACGATGAAAGCTCTGTTCTGATAGACAACATGTGGATCCACAAGATGACCTGTCTTCTCCTGAAATCTCTCAGCAATCAGGCCACAACATAGGAAATTCCCCATCAGACTTTATTTACCTACAGCTTTAAAAAAGAAACCCTCAGCCAATTAAGAAATTTGTCTCCTACTCAGCTATATCTTCTTCACATTGTGATTTTCGTTCGTCCCTTGACTCTATTTTGGAACTATCATCTTATGCGTAAGTAGTCACCTGCCCTGAATGGAAAAGTGCCATGGAAGATGAGATAAGGGTGCTTGAAAAAATAAACAAGATTCCTTTAAGTAAAAGAAAGAAGGCCATAGAGAGTTGGTTACCATGATGCAATTACTTCTGTTGCTAAGATGGGAATTGTTCGATCCTTCTTTTTATTTGCAGAAATAATAATTGGGACTTATTCCTATTGGTTATTAACAATGCTTTCTTCCATGGAGATCTCGAGGAGCAGTCTACATACAAAGCCTACCAGTTCCTGGTCACAAGGCACCACCAAGTCTTGTATGTTTCCTTAAGAAAGCCTTCTATGGTCTAAAAAAGTCTCCTTGAGCATGGTTAGAGAGATCAGTCCAGCCATGATACGTGTTGGATATACATGTTCCTCCTCATATTATTCCATGTTTGGAAAGAAACAGAGGCGTGGGTCTACAATTCTATTACTATACATTTATGATATCATTCTTAGTGGAGATGATGCTAAAGAAATCCAAAACCTTAAGGAGTATTTGTGCACACAATTCAATATTAAAGATATGGGAGTGCTTGAGTACTTTTTTAGCATTGAGGTTGCATTATCAAAGAGAGATTTATATATCCTAATGTTAAGTATACCTTAGATTTCCTTAAGGAAATAGGAAAATTGGCAGCTTGTCCCATATTGTCTCTGGTGGACCCAAATTTCAAATCATAGTTTGGTTCTGTTACTTTATTGGAAAATATTCCTCAGTACCAGCTATTAGTGAGTTTCCCTCAATTTAAACCATTACTCACTCTGAGATCATGTTTGCAGTTGGCTCAACGAAGCAATACATGCATGCTCCACACGGTAGCCATCTTGAAGCAGTCAGTTGCATCCTAAACTACCTGAAGTCATCTCTAGTGAAGCATATCTACACATCAAAATTCTCACATTGATCTATTTGGATAACATGATGCAGATTGGGCAGGATGTACTCTTGTTAGGAGATCCACTACTGGCTATTGCACTTTTGTTGGGGGCAATCTTGTTACATGGTGTAGGTAATAATCGAAGATGTTGTAGCTCGCGCTAGTGTAAAAGCATGATATTGAGCTATCGCATCAATTTCATATGACCTGGTGTCGTTGAAAGTGTTTCTTAAATATATGTGTTTTCCTCTGTCTATCCCACTCTATTAAAATAACTACAAGCCCAATATTCCACGCGCTCAATAAACACATTGAAGTTTACTGTCGACAAAGTATATGCAAAAGCTATCTCATCTCCTTATATGAGAATTTCTAAACAGCTTGCAAACATTTTTATTAAAGGAGTTGGTGGAAAAGTTGCGAGAACTTATTAGCAAGTTGGTCAACCCTGACATTCATGCACCAACTTGAGGGGAAACATATATAGATGTGACCCAAAGAAAACGTTTGTCCTTTATGTGTACTTCCATTATGGGCTTATGCTATATTTATTTGTAGCTCATAAGGACTTAAGTGTACAATATAAAAAGAAGGGATTTATCAAATGTATGAGAGATCAACTATTTGACATTTTACCCATATTTTTTTATTTAATTTCAAACCATCAAAATATAAATTACTAATTGTTGGAAAGTTTGGTGTATTTTGATAAATTTCCCTAAAAAGACCTCGAGCAGTTTGTAAGCGCTATAAACATAAATTATATGACAGTGGTGGAGCAGTATTGTTCCTTTTTTATAGGGAAATTATCGCTAATATACCTATATTTTACTATAATCGGAAAAAAACCCCCAATTTTTTAAAACCTCACCTGCACCCTTTCTCACAATTTTCGGCGTTTTTAGACCAAAAGAACCTTCACGGTAGTCTTTTTACCGTAAAGAACATTACGGTAATTTAAATACCGTAATAACTTGAAGGAGTATTACGGTAATTAAAATATCGTAATACGTTAAAGTAGTATTACGGTAATTTAATTACCGTAATAACATTATGGTAATTTAAATACTGTAATAAGTTGAAGGAGTATTACGATAATTAAAATGCCGTAATACCTTAAAATAATATTACGGTAATTTAATTACCGTAATATTGCTCATGCGTCATTAAAAGATCAAAAAAGATTTTCTACTCTCTCGGGAGTCTATTATCTATTTACTCCCTTGAAAAAAATCCATGCTAGCTGTATTTTTCAAATCTTAAATTTTTAGGATATAATCTCTACTACGTATAGACTAATTTCAGCAAAAGAAAATTTCCAAGTAAATTATTCTGTATATTAGAAAAACCTAACACTTCAAGATTTATTTCAAACTATCCAATTTTCAAAGAGTTAGATTTAAGTGTCACAGAACTCACAATTCAATTCTTTCAAAAATAATTTAGTAATTTTTATATGGTTCTCAAAATTTTAGAACAAAAACATTCTTAAATAGGTGTTTTTGAGCGAGGGAGTAGATTCGCATTGTGCTCCCATGGGAACATGGATTTTTTGAAAAATACAACTCCGAAGAAGACTATAGAGGAGAGGGGTAGCTCTGATATTAGCTACGGTTGAAGCTTTTCAACCAATAGGGGTTTGGAATTGACCCGGAAAGTATTACGGTAATAAAAATACCGCAAAGACTTCCCCACACATTACGGTAATTAAATTACCATAATAATAAGTCAAACTATTACCGTATTTAAATTACCGTAATACTCTTTGAAATTTTCGGTATTTTAATTACCATAAAGCTTAAAATGTATTACGGTAAAAAAACTACCGTGAAGGTCATTTTGGTCCAAAAAACGCCGAAATTTGTGAGAAAGGGTATAGGCGAGGTTTTAAAAAGTTAGGTTTTTTTTTCTGATTTTACTAAAATAAAGGTATATTAGCGATAATTTCCCTTTTTTATATGATATAGTGGTGGAACAATACTGCTTCAATTCCTTTTTTCCTTTTTGCTTTCTCCGTTAACATGGCTGTGTGGGCTAGCACCAGTAACAACCCTTTCTCATGAAATAATTTATTATAAGATTAAGTCTTGTAAATAATTTGGTAGCCAAAATATGGAATCCAGTGTGATCAAAATTACCCGATTTCTTGTTTGTCTTGTAGTTATCAATTTGGCTTGTTTCTTTGTTTCTTCTAGTTGTCAACTTGGTTGTCATATCAGGCTTTGGAAAGGATCCAATTGAGGTTCAGTTGTGCTCTTGGACGGTTCTGTCCCATCTCACAATTGTCTCTTTAGTCCTCTTTCTGTAATTGATTTTATGCTCAGGACAGAGGTATTTATACCAATGATAATGGAAACAAAGAATGTGGTTCTTCTAAGTACTATACTTGGTGTTTCTTGAGGCTTATATATTTGTTTATTTTAGTGCTTATATATTTGTTTATTTTCGTTAATCCTCTTTTGCAAGATACATTAGAAAGTATTCTACCATTGAATGCTGTTTGCATCTTCTTATACCCTATATTTTAACTAGTTCTTGATTCGTTCTCATGAGTTCTATGCATAGATGTTGTGTAATTAGATCATGCAGGATCAAAATAAATATTTTTTCTTGGCTCCCTTATGGATTAAAAACTGATGTTTCTACTTCAGAAGCAAAAAGAGGGCCCAAATTATACCCTCTCTGCAGTTTCTTATTGAGCAACCCCTTTTCTGTAATCTGTTCTGGTTTATACATCCGGCATGTATTACTGCATCACAATGGTTTATGTAGAACCTGGCGCTTGCAATTAGACATACATGGAATGCAATACTGCAGCTATTGAATATATTATCACATTAGCTGGTCAATCATTTGTTGATTGTTCAAATCTTTCAATTGTTTCCATAGATATGGTTTAGTTGCTATTTTCTTTTTGCTTTAAACAATGTATCGTCATGCAGTTGAGAATTATTGTTGCTGGGGCACTAGGAGGCAGATTTGATCATGAGATGGGAAATGTCAACGTTCTTCTCAAATTTTCAGATATTCGGATAACTCTTCTATCTGAAGACTGCCTGCTTTACATTCTTCCAAGAGGCCACCGTCATGAAATATGTATTCTCTCTTCAGTTGAAGGCCCTCACTGTGGTCTCATTCCAATTGGTATTCCATCTAAAAGTACCACGACTACAGGCCTGCAATG
Organism: Amborella trichopoda; assembly: GCF_054954075.1. Classification (NCBI taxonomy): domain Eukaryota; kingdom Viridiplantae; phylum Streptophyta; class Magnoliopsida; order Amborellales; family Amborellaceae; genus Amborella; species Amborella trichopoda. The sequence continues at coordinate 52,686,834 of NC_142337.1, forward strand.
GGATCTCAGTAAGTATGACTAAAGTGAATCCAGATTTTCGAAACTAACTTTTCGAAATTAACTCAGAAACTATGTATTTACAGGGAATATTGGAAAACAGTGCATGGACTACCTGCTTAATTTGCGTAGATGCTCTTGAAATTTGATTCACAAACCAATGCTTGTACGATCTGCACAATTGACATGTTCCTGGCACAGTCTTGACGTTTTTTGCTAATATTAGTTTGTGAGGCTTTAGCTGGGATAATATATATACTTGATTGAAATTTGAGACCCCTTTGTTTCAGCTGATTCGGCCATGGAATTTGGAGGCCTGATAAGTACATCAAACATCGTTCGGGAGGAAAAGGTGACTGTTTCCTCTGATTCTGATCTGCTGTGGACAATATCCATCCGCAAGGAGAATATATATTCTTGAATTGGTATTTGCTTCCTTATTCCTTTATTTAGCTTTAGAAATATCAAGTTAGGGAACTTCATAGCAATATTTGGGAAATTCATTTGTTGTTTGATCTGCGTGGTACTGATCAGATAACAAGAGGTAGAAATAGATGTTGGATGTCCATAGAATTCATATTTATGCTCACATGTGACACGACTTATGTTCATAAAGGAAATATTACATGGATTATACTCCACAAGAACAGTACCTCTGTAAATAAAGGGCCTGTATAGTGCCTGGGGAACAAATTGTACATTTGCTTTCCAATAGAGTAAGCATAGAATTTACCCATGGGAGCAGATCAGTGTTTTCGAAATAAATTAAATTGAGCATATCGTCTATTCCCATATATCAAAATGAGAGAGTGGTTGTAGGAGTCAGTTTTGACCACTATTGTCGTCCTATCTTCTCTCTTTTCAACTCAGGCTTCAGGGTGAAATGGGGCAAAATAGAAAATATAGAAAAATATCCTAGGCGTGATGTATCGCTTTTTCAAAACAATATTTGCCCTCTGCTGATAGAAATAAGTGTGCATCTAAGTTACAACCAGGCAAATTTGTGGGAGTCGAGGGTTAGAGAAATTATTTTTCTATTCAAATGTATAAGTATCACCAGAGTTGTCTTCTTTACATAAAGAGAAAGTTGTAATAGAAAACACTTGGAAAATTCATATGGCTTTTGTTTTCAAAACATGAGGAAACAAGTTTCTATTTGTAAAGAGATAAGGTGCCATTTCACTTTCACTTGTGATTTCAAAAGTCAAGAGTTGTGGCTCTTGAAATCTCAAGCATTCGTGCAGCACAGGAACTCTTCAAGTTCTAGAGAAGTAACTGCCGCATTGTGCCCCTTTAGATTTTGGAAGACCAATTGTCATGTGGTACATACGCATCTTCACAGGCAGCCTATTAATACTGGAGCGCATCGCTGGAGAAATGCGTTATTACTGGAGGGCACAATCATGGGAATGCACCATCCATCGGAACCATGTGGGTGGGATGCAGTTTATTGGAATGTACTTTTCGCCTGAAACAGGCACACGTTGGTAGGCACAAATCACCGAGGCAAGGCAATTCACCGGATGGTATAAATCACCGGAGGTTTTTCTATTGAAAGCATAATGTATAGCGGCAAAAAGATAGACAACCTATGAGCTCGACCCACGTATGTACTCGCAGGAGGGGTGCTTTATGTGCTGTTGTTAGCTTGCAAAGTGTAAAGTGCGTCATCAAGTGTAATTGCACCATTGTCCTCACACACACATACAAACACGTACATTCGCGATTCGTATCACACTGTACATGCTCCATGTAAGCCTTCTCTCATTTTGATTTTTAAAACACAAGTGAAGATATCCACGTATTTAAACAAGGTTTTTCTCTTCCACATCTTCGATATGGAATAAATAACTTAACACTTCTTTCTTTTCATGTAAGACAAAAATACTGTTTCTTTGGCCTTATATTTTCCAAAACACTATTGAACAAGATGGTTATTATTTTAAAATAACATAAGGTTTTTCTCCAAAGCCAAAATACATTAATTATAGACGACATACAACATTTGCATACTGTGAATTTATCTTTCAATTTAAACATCCACTTAGTGTAAGCACTATAAGGTACATGAAGCTCCATGGTAACATATAGCTTTGAAACTAGGATCCTATCGAACATTATTGGTAGCACAACACACAAAAAACATATGCTCACCAGTGACTCTTTATATTGTCAGCTCTTTATGGGTTTTGAGCATATATCTCTGTTCATAAGCACTCTAGGTACGAATCCAATTCCATAAGAAGTCGCTTTGCTTTCACATTCATATAGGTGAGTCTACAAGAGTGCCTTTGTATATAAAACACTCCAATTGATATTAGTCATATAGATCTTGTTAAGAGCATAGCTCATCCATCCTTTGCCTGCTGTTCCATAACTAGATTTATTCTCCGTATGAATCTTATTAAAATTACAAGTAAATTATTTTATGTCTAGTGATCCAACTAACCATGCAAATGGTTATGTTTACCACATTGAATTTTGACCTCTTGAGGTAATAAGAGGCCTAGATTAGGTTCGCATTGTTGATGGTTACTCAATTGCCTTTACCCCATTCTACTTGACATCCGACTGATGTCTTCCCTTGCATATCCTTTTGTCAAGTGATCCGCCAAATTATCTTTTGATCTTACAAAATCTAGACTTATCTTTAATCAACATTTGAATGGAGTTATGTTTACGCGCAATATGTCTAGATTTTCTGTTTCCGTTATATACATTAGCATTCGCTTGAGCAAGTGTTGCACAATTATTGCAATTAATTGTAATTGCTAGAGTTGGTTTGGGCTGATATGGAATTCATGAAGTAAATTCCTTAATTGTTTCAGCTTCTTCACAAGCAAAATTTAGTGCAATGAACTTCGACTCCATAGTCGATCGAGAAATGCATGTTTATTTTTTTGAGCCCCATGATACCGTTCCTCCACCTAAGGTGACTATCCATCTAGATGTGGATAGTGACTATTTGAGTTCTGTACTACAACTCAAATCACTATATCCTTCCAACACCATGGAATAAATGATAGTTTCCTTGAAATTTTTGAAAACTCTAGAGGTTGCATCTTAATACCCTCTTCTTAGATAATTGGTATATTTGCTAAGTTTACCCACTGCATACACAATCCCTAGCTCATTGCATACATCAAACTACTAATTATTCTTGCATACTGAATACATCTCCCTTCATTTTTCATTAGCTTTATATGGGGATACATTGGTGTAAATGTTGGCTTACAATCACTACGCCCAAATTTATTGAGTATCTTTTCAATGTAGTGAGATTGAGTTAACACCAAAGTATCATCCTTTCTCACTATCTTGATCCCAAGTATTAAATCAGCTACTCTTAGATCCGTCATATCAAAGTAGATGTGAGGAACCTTTTGGCTTCCTTCATAATTTTCAAATTAAGTCCAAATATTAGCATATCATCCACGTACAAGCATATTATGACAAACTTTGCATTAATTTCTTTACTATATGCATGCTTTTTTGCCTCAGAATCCATTTGACCATACAACACTATCGAATTTCTTATGCATTGTTTTTGGAGCCTGCTTCAACCCATTCAAAGATTTGACTAATTTATACACTTTGTGTTTATGTCTTAGGATAAGAAACCATTATGGTTATTCCATATAAATTTTTATCTAATTCATCATTTAGGAATGCGGTTTTTACATCCATTTTGTGAATAATCAGATGGTTAATAGAGGTGAGAGCAAGGAGTACATGTATAATAAATCTCCTTGCTACAAGAGCGTAAGTGTCAAAATAATATGTAGCTTCTTTTGCTTTTAAACCTTTCACAACTAACCCGGCCTTATAATTAAAGGATCCATGGATTTTTCTTTTGAAAATCCTTTTACATTCAATAGGTTTAGAACTGGGTGGTAAGTCTACCTGCGTCGATGTGTCATTAGCAAGAATTGAATTCATCTCACTATTAATGGCATCTTTCCAAAGATAACGTCACTAGAAGCTAGCGCTTCGCTTAAAGAGGAAAGTTCCTCCTCAATTGAAGCCATAGGTGGTTCACCCGACACTTTCTTTTGGTTAGCTTCCACTAAGTGGATATAAAAATTAGGCCCGAAAATGGATCCTTTCTCGCTCTCTTACCTTTTCTTAGTTGTACAACCTCTTTAATGGCATAATTACAAGTTTCAGGTTCATCTCTTATTCTTGGAAGAGGACCATCATATTCTGGTTCACTTTTATGATTTAAATTCTCAAAGAATTTTGCATCTCTAGATTCAATTATAGTATTCGAACTTAGTTATAAGAATCGGTATGCCTTACTGTTTCGCTCATATCTTATAAAAGCACATCTAGAAGTTTGGAGTCGTAATTTATTTATGGCAATCTTACATAAGCCAAACGATCCCATACTTTGAGAAAGTCCAAATTTGGTTTCTTATTGAACTAGATCTCATAAGGTGTTTTCTCTACTTTTTATATAGAATATGGTTAAGTATAAAACACACAAAAAGTAAAGCTTCACCCCTCAAAGATAAACAAACCAAAATTAATGATTATAGAAATGACCATCTCCACCAATGTCTGGTTCTTTCTCTTGGTGAAGCTATTTTGTTGAGGGCTGTACGGGGTGGTGACTTAGTGAATGATCCCGTTGTTTTCACAAAAAGTAGAAAATTCATTTGATAAATATTTCTCACCCCAATTACACCTCACAATCTTTATTTTCCTCTCGAGTTAATTTTTAATTTCGGATTCATATATTTTAAAATTTTCAAATACCTTGTCTTTGTTCTTTAACAAATAAACATATATAGAAATAGAAATCATCGATGAACAAAATGAATTGCCTCTTTCCTCATATTGTGAGGATATTATTTAGGTCATAAATATCACTATGTACCTCTCCACATAAGGGAAATTCTTCCTTGTTATTTTGGCTTGAACACAAGTTTCACATTTTTAATTGGATACATCACCACATTCAGTTCAAGTGACCTAATCTAGCATGTCATAGATAGGAAATATTCACAAGTTACGTGGAAGAGTTCTTAATTTTATTACCCAAATCGAGTGTAAACATCCAATTCTACATATGCACTTTGCCCAAAAAAACACCTCTCTTGGTCAAAATGACCTTATCAGATCCAATGACCATCCAGAAACTATGCTTATTAAGCAAATAACCTGGCATTAGGTTCTTTTTTATTTCAGGTGCATAACACACGTTCTCTAAGGTGAGAATATAACCTGAACTAAATTTCAGGTCCATTGTGCTTTTACCGGGCATCCTTGTTAAGGCTTGGGTTCTATGTTGGACTGAGTTCCCACCTTCTATGGGCTTGTAGGTCTTGAACTAGTCCCCGTTGTTACAAATATGGATGGTAGTACCTGTTTCTATGCACCAACCATAATCATTTCCAATAAAGTTGACCTCAGTGATCATAGCTTTCTCTTCTTTGGTGGTTACATTTATTTAGTTGAAAGACCATGTAGCTCTCTTCTAGTGTCGGTAAAGTAATGCCTAAGTTTTCAACACAGGTAACAAATACCTTTTTTTTTTAGCCTTTTATATCTTTGAAAATGTCTTTTTACTACTTGGGAGAGATAGGCTTCTTTCCTTGAGCCTTGTCTTGTGCTTTACAATATTTGCCTTAGATTGAAAGTCCCTTACCAACTGATTTTCCATGACCTCATTTTTTCATTTTTCGAAGTCAGTTCTCATCCTTAATATGAAGAGACCGTTGCAGTTAAATAAGATCAACATTAACCTTCTTATGTTTTATTTTCTTTTGGCACTCTCTCTATGATGGGGGGTAACTTATAAATTATAGCTCCCACTTGGAAAGCCTCACTTAGCTCTACTCTACAGCCTTTAAGTTTACTTACGATATAAGATGTAACTCATATATGTTACTGAATATAAGCTTATTTTTAGTGAATTCAAAGTCAAGATAGTTGGAAATAAAAATTGTTAATTACTTGACTCTTTAGTTTTGTATTTGATCTCCAATTCATTCTGTACTTCATTTGCTGTGGATAAAGGCCTATACATGTCGAAGATGAGGTCTATGAGTGCATTGAGGTTGTATCCTTTGCATTTGAAGTCATTCTCCATCTACTCCTAGTGGAGTTTGGACTGCTTCTCTCGTTGTTGTGCTTGTTCTCCCGTCTCTCCTTCGACTTGTGGTAGCTCCTTTGGCATACGATCAATAAGAATATAGGCGACCTTGAGAGTAGTCAACAAACATAAGAGTTTTTATTGTCATCTCCGAAATTTCAACCCATCAAAATAGTCGATGTTCACAACTTTAAAGGACTCCATGTTTCACTTGAAATATTGTTTTGAATTGTTGGAAACAGAAAGGTGAAACACGTAAAAATAAAAAATATAGAAAAATAAATGATCTTTCAATCTCTGTGTTCCTAGGCATGATATATCGCTTTCTCAAGACAACATTTGCTCTTTATTGATAGAAATCAGCGTGCATCTAAGTTACAACTAGACAAATTTGTCCTCGGGATACATAAGAGCAGAGGATTGAAGAAACTATCATGCCAATACAAATGCACAAATATTGCAAGATGTAGAGCATGAGAGTTATTTCAAGATCTAGAGAACTAGATTTGCCTTCTTTCTAAAGAGAGAAAGTTATAATAGGAAACCCTTGAGAATTCGTATGCTTTCTGTTTTAAAAACAGAAGGAAACAAGTTCTTACATATAGAGAGATAAAGTGCCCTTTCACTTTCACGCATGATCTCAAAAATCAAGCGTTATTACTCTTGAAATCTCAACCGTCAGTGCGGTGTGGTAACTCTTTGAGCTGCAAAACATTAACCGCTGCACTGTGCCCATTTGATTTTTGAAAGTCCCATCATCACACATTATATATGCGTCTTCACCGATAGACCATATGTGCTAAAATGCACCAAACTACCGGAGCAATGTGTTATTACTGAAGGGGCACAATCACCAAAACACCACCGTTCAACGTAACCATGTGGTGGGATGTAGTTTATTGGAGTACAACATTCGATGATACTATGCGTAGGTTGGTAGGGCACAAATCACAGGACGGAAACCACCAGAGGCTAGGCACTCACCCGATAGTATAAACCATTCTAGGTCTTTCTACCAGAAGAATATTGTATTGCAGCAAAATGATAGACAAGCCACGAGCCTGACCTGCACACATGTTAGGTGAAGGGTGCCTCATGCACCGATGTGAGTGTGTGAAGTGCAAAGTGTAAAGATCAAGCGCCTTTGCACCTTGCTCTCGCCCTCGCACACACCTATGCACACATGATTGTGTTTCGCATGTTGTGTGTGCTCCGCATGAGCCTTCTCTTTCTTTGGTTCGTAAAACACAAGTGAAAAGGATATCCTATATTCTCATATTCAAACAAGGTTTCCCTCTTCCACCTCTTCAATGTAGATCCAACACTTCTCCCTCTGCATATAATACAAAAGTATAATTTCCAAGGCTTAATATTTTCCACAATACTATGGAATAAAGTGGTTATTATTTTGAAATAACATAAGGTATTTTTCTAAAACAAAAAGACAACAAAGTTACTTTGATAAAGATGCTCCTAATCCAGAGTATAAACAGTGTTACGCTCATGATCAACTTATCATATCATGGATCAACTGTACGTTATCCCCTGATACTCTGGCACAAGTTCTTGATATTGCCATCGCAAAAGATCTTTGGTCTACCCTTCACGATTCGTATGTGCAACAATCTGAGATGCGTTTGACGCATCTTCGCACCAAGCTTCAAAATTGCACACGTGGGGCAAAACCTATTCAAGAGTATTTAAATAAGATGAAATCTCTCTTTGAGCAGTTGACAATTATACAACATCCAGTTGATGACAAAGAAAAGTTCGCTATATTTTACAGGGACTTGGTGAAGAATACAAGATTTTTGTTATTTCAGTTATGACTTGACCACCTCTCATGTCATATACATCTCTCTGCCCTCTCCTACTTGAACATGAGTTGTTGCTCAATCTTTCATATATGGGAAACAATGATCCAACCACCTCATCTGGACCCACGTATGAGGTTCTCTATGCATCTTCTCAAATGGCCAAAGGTAGAGAAAAAGGACGAGGTTGTGGAAGAGGAATATGATTCAGTCGTGGCAATCTTGGTGGTACTCAAGGAAGTTCACCATACTGTATAGGTCGAGGAAGAAGACTTTTACCAATACCACCAACACATCCTATGAATAGGTTCAGTGTTGAATCATGTCAAATCTATGGTCGCACAAACCATCTTGCTCCTCAGTGCTACCTTATTGCAACTCCTGACAAAACTCTCAAGATAACCCTAATGCTTTAACTCACTCTCTCTGGTTTATGTCTCTTACTACATCATTTGAGGCAAGTTGGATTACGAATACTGGAGTTACAAATCATGTAGCCGATAATTCAGGTATGCTTGTTGATGTTATTCCTTATAATGGTTCATATCATATCATTATGGGTGATGGTTCGTCAGTTCCCATCTCACATATTGGTACTGCATTTGTTGCTTCATCTATGTATTCCCAAAAAGTGCCTAATGCTTTTCTTGCCCCTAAATTTAAGAAAAATGTCCTCTCTGTATCTCAGTTCATTGACCAATTTAATTGTTCTTTTCTATTTATGCCTGTTGCTATTTTAGTGAAGGATCTTCGGTCCAGGAAGCTCCTCACTAAATGAAAACTTTAAGTAAATCCTTATTTTCTTAAAAATAATGCAGTTCATGCCTTATTTATTGCTGTCATAGCCTCTACAAGTAGTCCTCGAGTCTCTCCAGAACTATGATATCATCGATTGACTCACACTAGCTACACTATAGTAGACCACTTGAACAAACTCAAGGCCTTACCCTCTTTATGTAATAAAGTCCCAAGCAATATTATTTGCAAAGGTGGTCAGTTTGGAAAGCATTACAAATTACCTTTTTTTTTATTGCAAATAATGTACTTTTCGCTTTCTTGAACTCATTGATATTGATTTATGGGGCAATATGATGTTACCTCTCTCTCTGGCTCTCACTATTATATCAATTTTGTTGATGATTTCACACGCTTTACATGGATATATTTTTTAAAATCCAAAATTGAAGCTCTTCAATTTTTTCAGTCCTTCAAAAAATTTACGAAAAAACATTATCAACTACGAATTAAATTCTTTTGTAGTGATAATAGTGAGAAATTTACTTCTCATGCTTTTAGATCCTTTTGTCAAACTCATGGTATTAAACAATAATTATTTTGTCCACAAACACTTGCTCAAAATGGTGTGATAGAGCGAAAACACAGACACATCAGTGAATTGAGGTTGTCTTTAATATGTCATAGTTGGATACCAATGCAGTTTTGGAGTGAGGCATTTCATATAGTTTGTTATTAATCGGTTACCAACTTTTGCTAATCCAAACAACATGTCCTCATATCAAATACTCACATGAAAAGTTATTGATTATTCAATTTTGTGTGCTTTTGGCTGCATGTGTTATGTACATATTAATAAATCTTTCAGGTAGAAACTCTCTGCAAAGGCAGAGGAATGTATGTTTGTTGGATACAATGATGGGCATAAAAGATATCGATGCTAGTTGAAAGATACATGTTTCTTTTCATGTAACTTTTGATAAAGGACGATTCTATAAGGAAGAAAAAAATTTTCGCCAAAAGGATGACTAACAGCCTTTACCCTCTTTTATTATATCATCTGCTGGGGACACGTTGTCTGCTAGATCTCAATCATTGCTATAGAGTAGGTTCGAGTCCTTGACAGATGCAACTATTGGCCAAGTACCGAGTGGTGGTGACAATGTTAATCCCTCTATAAAAAGTAAGCATACTAACCTAGAATAATCAACCACGTAGGTCCTCTAGAGATGTTCAACTACGCATGTTCTTTCTGATAGAGGATTGGGCATCATATGGTGAACACTTCCTTGAACATTATTCATTTCTCATTGACTCACTAAACATACAAAACCAAGTACCTATAGAGAAGCCACAAAAAAAAACCCAAGTTGTTTGAGGTCATGAATGAGGAATTGCTTGCTCTTCATCAAAACCACACTTGGGATCTTGTACCAACACCAAAAAATAAAAATGTTGTTGGATGTAAATGGATTTATAAGATTAAATATAAGGCTGATGGCACTATTGAAAGATACAAAGGTAGAGTAGCCAAATGCTATAATAAAAAGAATGAGTTGGACTATGAAGAAGCCTTTAGTCTAGTTGTGAACATGAGAACTGTCAGACTAACATTAGCAAAGGCTAATCCCTATGGTTGGAGATTATATCTGTTAGATGTAAAAAATACCTTTTTGCTTCGTGATCTCCAAGAAGAGGTCTACATGGAACAACCACTAGTGTATGAAGAGTCCAAAAGGTCTGATCTTGTGTAGGTTAAGGAAGACAATATATGGTCTCAAACAAGCCCCACGAGCTTGGTTTAAAAGCTTATGCAAAGCTCTTCTTATAGGGGGTTATTCTTGAAGTGTTGCAGACGACTCCATATTTCTCAAAAGAAAAGGGCAAAAGCTGGTGATAGTGCTTCTTTATGCTGATGATATCATTGTAATAGGGAATGATGAGGATTACATAAAGCATCTAAAGATAATTATCAGAGCACAATTTACTATGAAGGATCTTGGAAATCTAAAGTATTTCCTAGGTGTGGAAGTTGAGCGCATGAGACAAGGTATGAAATTGATACACTACAAGTATGAATTAGATCTGTTAAAAAAATTTGGAATGAGTAATTGTAAAACATCACCAACGTCAATGGTTTCAACAAAAAAATTATCTGCTAGAGATAATGATCATGTTGAAGATCCAGAAAAATATAGAAGTCTTGTTGGTGGTCTACAATACTTTACATTATCTCGACCAGATATCACCTAGGCTGTCAATCAGGTATGTCAATGTATGCATGATCTTCATGAGATGCACTTCATAGCAGCTAAAAGGATTTTCCGATATGTGAAGGGTACCTTGGGTGATGGTCTTTTCTTTCCCATTGGTGGAAGATAGATTAACCTTATTGCTTATTTAGATGTAGATTGGGCTCGAGATCCTGATACACGAAGGTCAGTATGTGGATTTTGTATCTTCTTTGCAGGATCTCTAATATCTTAGAGTAGTAAAAAGCAAATGATTGTTCCACGCTCAAGTTCAGAAGCAGAATATTGAGCAAGGTCTTCCACAGCTACTGAAATCACTTGATACCGCCACATTCTATCAGAATTGGGTATTAGAATTCAACATGCAATATTTTGTTGTGATAATTAGAGTGCATTAAAGCTTACTTTTAATCCAGTTCTTCATGCACGGACCAAATACATTGAATTGGATTATCATTTTATCTGAGAAAAGGTTGAAAATGGAGAGATTACTCCTGATTATGTATCAACTACAGAACAACTTGTTGATTTTACAAAAGGTCTTCCAACATCACGACATCGTTCAATAGCAAACAAGTTGTCCATGTTTTACATTGACTATAGTTTGAGGGGGAGTAATAAGACTGGTAATGATGTACAAAGATAAGATCATAATAAGGATTAACATGATATATTGTAACCCACTTCTCGTGGTAATATCTTTCATAGCTGTACATATTTATTGTAATCACATCCTTGATTGAGTCAATCAAGGATGAATACAAAATTATTATAAATAGAACCCACATCCCTCTCGTTGGGTATGAAGAATTTACACAAATACTATCATCTAAATTTCTTCAATGATATTGCAAATGGGAGATTGACCATTTACAATATGAATACTCTGAGTGCCTTTATATGGAGTAACTTGGTTTAAGAATTTCAAGTTGTCCATCATATGATTGGAAGCACTAGAATGTAACACCCAAGAAGGTAAAAGATCAACCTTACTAAAACGGGAAACATGGAGTATTTGTATGACTTGTTAAAGAAATTCTGGTGTGAGATGGGGCGGCTGACTTTGAGAGAGAACTGATGTTGGTGTAGGCAAAGTAGAAGGCAAAGTGAGAGTGTTCAAAGCCGTTTTTGAAGTGGTTGTGATAACATTGTAGGCTCGGGGAGGTGGCCTCCTATTTTGGGGTCTATTTCTGTACTCAGAAACTAGATGTCTAGTTTCCTTGCAGCAGTTAGTTTTCTTGTAATTACTAGCTAAATGGCCCATCTCCCGACATTTATAACCCTAAACTTTGCTCGTATCTTGATCTTTCCTTTTACTTGCTAGAAGAGCAGAATCTCGAGAAGTATCGCCATGGACAAAAAACGACTTTAAGCAAGTTTCTTCAGCAAGTAGTTCAAGAAGAATTTTATCAATATCATGGTTACCTTCTCGATTGAGAACTGTAGTTCACACATGCTCAAACTCAGATCAGAGTTTCATTAAAAATTGTCGAGAAAATAATTGTTGCCTAAATCTGTGTACTATATTTACAGCTCCTGCAGAAATATCAACATCAATTATATCCATTTCATTCCAAAGTAACATCATTGCAGAATAAAATTCTTGAATATTTTTTTGATCATTGATTCATAGAGCTTAATTCATGCTCATGTTGATACATCCTCACCTCATTGGATTGCTAATATACGCCCTTAATATATTCTCACATAGACTTTGCTGTGTGCAAAGGGCTCAGATTGAGAGCTATGGAGTGTATTAAAAAATATTTACTGTCTTTCCTCTGCAATTTCCCCTTTCTCTCTCTCTCTCTCTCGCTCTACTATCTCTCATGCCAAGGGAGACAAGCACACACATGTGCATCTTTCTTGCAAGGGAGATTGCACACACAGGAACCACCAAAACCAACAAAAATACAATAAAAATCTCAGTTTTCCAAAGAGAGCTAAGGCAGCTTAGGCAGCCATGGCTAAAGACAACCGCCAAGTCCTCACTGCCCTCGATGTTGCTAAGACCCAATGGTACCACTTGCTGGGGGGATGGTGGCAATCATAGTTTCTATGACATTCCATGCCAAGTTTGATGCACCTTCATTTGCAGTGGTAGGGAAGGCATCAACAGTGCCGGAGGCAGACTGTGTGTGGAGGATTATACTAATGTTTGTTGCACTGCCAGTAGCACTTACATACTACTGGAGGCTAAAGATGCCCGAGACCGCTCGTTATAATGCACTCGTGGTAAAGGATGCCAAACAGGCAACAACCGACATGTCAAAGGTCCTCCAAGTTGAAACTCAAGCAGAACTTGAGAGGCTTGAGCCTGAGGCTAATGTCAACTCCTTTGGCCTATGCACCCAAGAATTCGCTCACCGCCATGGCATCCACCTCTTTGTCACCTGCTCCACATGGTTCTTCCTCGACATTGCAATCTGTAGCCAAAACCTCTTCTAGAAAGATATCTTCACAGCAATTGGATGGATCCCCCCGTGTCAAAACAATGGAGGCTATCAAAGAGGTTTATCACATTGCTCGTGCCCAAACCTTGATTACTATACTGACGATCATATCAGAGTAGGCCTGAGCTATCCCACAAAAATTCTAGAACTTCACCAGAAACTGAAAAATAGTCGAGGCGATCGAGAAAAAAAACCATCACCCATCTTCCTTTCTAAGCCCACTCTCCCGACCGAGCAACACTGTCGACCTCTATCTTCATTCTCATCGCAATACCGCTATCAAAAAGATAATCTCGAGATAAACCGAGAGATTTTATCTCTCTAGAAGTGGAAGTCTTACCAAACCCAAAAGGAGTGCATTTGTGATAATTTGTCTCATAGAAAGCACACCAAGAAATTATCTATTCACAATGTAAATTACAATTTTGAGTTAAAGAGATAATACCTCTATATAAATATCGGTAAAAAACCATAACCAATCTTCACTTCTAAACCCGCTCTCCCAACCGAGCAACACCGTCGATCAACATCTTTCCCACCGCTATACCGTTATTAGAAAAATCACCTTGGGAGCAACCAAGAGACTTTCTTTCTCTAGAAGTAGAAACTTAACTAACCTAAAATCCCATGGGAATACCACATCTCTCATGGAGGTCATGTCTCTTTATCTTGGAGACCCATCTCCATCTTGGGGATCCTTTCCCATAACCCCTAAAGGGGTGACCTTAAAAAGGATGTGTATTATGTCTTCCTTGACTCTCTTATATAGATATCACTTTCTTGTTTCCCAAGAAAGTCAATTTTTTTTTTTACAATAATATCTTTAATCTTTAAAAAGAAAATATGGATATGGTGTGATTTGGCTATTACCAAACCCAACAAACTCCACTTTGATAGCAAAATCATCATAATTGCCTTTGCAACAATTATTGAATAGATGTATTGATTTCTACTCATATGTTTTCATTGTGGAATTTACATAAACACTTTAACCTTCATATTTCTCTTCCTCAAACCATGTATCCATAGAAACTCCTCTATTCATCTTTTTTTTAATGCAAGCTAAAGCCCCATACACACCTTGTGCTCTGATACCAGTTGCAAGGTTCTTCGTAACCCCTAGCTTATGGAATCGGGAATCCTAAATATTGGGATTCCACCCAGAATCGTGTACATAATTGGTTAAATGCGAAGTAGATGAATACCACTATAAATCAAACACAAAAAATAAAACAAACATAAAAATACATCACCACAACACAAGATTTATGTGGTTTACCTTGTAAGGCAACATCCATGGCCATGACAAGTAGAAATCCATTATCACAATGAAGATTACAATTTTGGGTTGCAAGAGATAATACATCTCTCTAAATATCGGTAAAAAAGTATGACTAATCTTTACTTTTGAACCCGCTCTCCTGATCAAGCAACATTGTTGATCAACATATTGCCCACCACAATACTGCTATTAGAAATAACACCTTGAGAGCAACCATGAGACTTTTTATCTTTAAAAGTAGAAACTTAACTAACCTAAAATTCCATGGAAATACCACCTCTCTCATGGAGTCTATATATCTCTCTCTTGGAGGCTTATATCTATCTTGGAGATCCTTTCCCATAACCCTTAAAGGGGTGACCCTAAAAAAGATGTGTATTATGTCTTCCTTGACTCTCTTATATAGATATCACTTTCTTGTTTCTCAAGAAAGTCTATTTGTCTTTTATAATAATACCGTTAATCTTTAAAAAGAAAATTTAGGTATAATGATTTGACTATCACCAAACCCAACCATATGAGAGAATTTTAGAATCTATAGAGAACTTTCTGTATATTGATTTTTAAAAAATATACAAGACCTCATATAAATATATGGCTAATAATAGTTCTGGATAGATGCCAACAATTATTAATAATTACTAACTAATCTTATCATAATCAAGAGATGCCTAGACATCTAATCATATCAAGAGATATATACCCTTACAAATACATATCCATACTGATATGTATCCATAATGGTGTATATCAATACTAACACGATACATGTCCATATGCTAACACCCCCCGTCAAACTCTAGATGCTCTGACACAAAACAACTGGAGTTTGAACAATACCAAGTTGCAAAAACGAGTGCCCATGCTCAAATGGTTTAATCAAGAAGAACAAAAAGTGGCAAGCCTCAGGAACAAATGACTTCAGGAACAGACGGCCTCAAGAACCATATCAAAATAGGCTCAAGCTATCACACAAAAATTCCATATCTTCACTAAAGACAGACAAACAATCGAGACAACCGAGAAAATAGAATGGCACTTGAAAGAGCCAATAGAACTCGGTATGGATCCGAGACTGATTCAGCAACTCACAGACATAGACATGCATAATCGAGTAACAAGAAAACATACTCGATCATACAGAGAACATGTGAGTTGAAACACGACTTGCCAGATAATAGATGAGTCGAAATACGACTAGCCAGAAAGGCATTAGAGAGTTGAAACACGACTTGCTAGAGAATAGAAGAGACGAAACATGACTCTCCAGAAAGACTCAGATCAAAGAGTATAAACACGACTCAATAGAAGAGAGCTCAGATCATATGTTCACAATTCGACAATAGGTGTCAGACTACAAATCAGATTTCCAAGAGAAAAAAACGCAACAGGGAATGGGAACAACAAGGTTGAGGTGGGCTCTTGGGATGGCTATTGTCACTACCAAATCAGTTGATGCAAAACACAATTCGATGGTTAACGATAGGCCATCATCATTGTTGAAATTGCAATCAACGACATAAATCTTTTGCGGTTTAGGACAACAAAAAACAAGAGCCATTAGGATGCAATCAGAGACGAAATTGTTCCCTGAAACATCAATCTCTTTGAATTTTTGTGGCACAATGGTTGCAAGTGCATGGATCAGGGAACGGTTACAAAATCGTTGAGGTAACTTTTGGCAAGGAACAGATGCACAAATGCAAAGTGCCAATGTTGGGGAACTATTGATGATGCAAAGTGCCAATTTTGGGGAAATATTGACGGTAATGGTTATTCTAAGGAACTGAGTTGACTATTGAATTGATACTTTTGTCAATGTAGAGAGAGAAAATGGCATGGACTAGAGAAGATGATTTGTAATACAGGGATAGATTTTTCGAAGACGACGTCGATGAAAAGGAAAAAGGTTTAAATTTTTGGCACGAATCTTAGTCAATAATAGGGGCAAAGGGTACTGAAATTTTTCTACTTCAGATCTAAGGTTGGCAAGCCCAAATATGTGGTTGAACGGTCTATGGCACTGATACCATAAGAGAATCTTAGAATCTCTGTAGAGAACTCTCTGCATATTATTGATTAAAGAATAAACAATACCCATATAAATATATGGCTAGGGGATAGATACCTATACATATCATAGGTATCAAGGATACCTAAACTTATCCTAATCGAGAGATATACATCCATATGACCTAATCTAATAAGGAGATATACATCCCTATGGGATATGTATCCATATCTATCCATCTGATAACACTCATCCTCAAACTCAAGATGCTTTTAAGGAGAACATCTAGAGTTTGAACAATAATTTTGGAATCCAGCAGTTGGATCTTGCGGTGCACAGCTTCAAATTTCTTAATCAATTTCAGGCTTCAGGTTGCTTGATAAACTTCAGGTGCACAACTTCAGATTGCTTGATCAAAAAGCATAGTTGGAGCTTAGATTCGAAGTTCATAATAGTAAGATGCAAAACAGACCAGCAGGAGAATAGGACAGGTTCAAGCAATAACATATTAGTAAGCCTTAAGAATCGACAACCATATTAGAATAGGCTTGAGCTATCCCACAAAAATTCCAAAACTTCAATAAAGAATGAAAAATAGTCGAGACGACCGAGAAAACATAATAGCACTTGGCAAAACACGGTATGGATCCGAGACCAATTTAGCTGCTCACTTACCAAGACAGACATAATCGAGTGACAAGAAAACACACTCAATCATACATAGAACACATGTTTCGAAACATGACTCGCCAAATAACAGATAAGTCGAAACACGACTAGCCAAAAGGGCTCAAATTAGAGAATCGAAACACGAGTTTCTAGAGAATAGATAAGTCGAAACACGACTTGTCAGACGGGCTCAGATCAAAGAGTATAAACACGACTTGACAAAAGGGGGCTCAAATCAGAGGTTCACAATTCCACAATAGATCTCTGACTACAAATCATATTTCCAAGAGAAAAAAGCGCAATAAGGAATGGGAACAACAAAGTTGAGGTGGGCTCTTAGGATAACTATTATCACTACTAAATCAGTTGATGCAAGACACAATTCGATGGTTAACGATAGGCCATCATCGTTGTTGAAATTGCAATCAAATACAAAAATCTTTTTCGGTCTAGGACAACAAGAAACAAGAGCCATTATGATGCAATCAGAGATGAAATGGTTCCCTAAAACATCAATCTCTTTGAATTTATCGCTGATCCAGATCAGGTGAGAAATCCGTGGCACAATGATTACAAGTGCGTGGATCAGGGAATGGTTGCAAAATGGTTGAGATAACTTTTAGCAAGGAACAGATGCAAACATGCAAAGTGCCAATGTTGGGGAACTATTGACGATGCCAAGTGCCAATTTTGGAGAAATATTGATGGTAATGGTTATTATAAGTAACTGATTTAACTATTGACTTGATACTTTCGTCAATGTAGAGAGAGAAAACGGCATGGACTAGAGAAGAGGCTTTGTAATATGGGGACAGATTTTCCAAAGATGACGTCCATGAAATGGCAAAGGGTACTTAAATTTTTGGCGCAAATCTGTGCCAACAACAGGGGCAAAGGTGCTGAAATTTCTCTACTTCATATATAAGTTGGTGAGCCCAGATTTGAGGTTGAAGAGTATATGGCTCTGATACCATGATAGAATCTCATAATCTCTACAGATAACTCTCTGTATATTATTGATTAAAAAATACACAATTCCCATATATATATATATATATATATATATATATATATATATATATATATATATATATATATATATATATATATATATATATATATATATATATATATGGCTAGGGGATAGATACATATACCTATCATAGGTATCTAGGATCTTAAACTTAACATAATCAAGAGATATACATCCTTACAACTTAATCTAATAAGGAGATACATATCCCTATGGGATACGTATGCATATCTATCCGTATGATAACACTCCCCGTCAAAATCAAGATGCTTTTAGGGAGAGCATCTAGAGTTTGAGCAACAATTTTGGAATCGAGCAGTTGGATATTTCGTTGCATAGCTTCAGATTGCTTAATCAACTTTAGGCTTCAGGTTGCTTGATCAACTTCAGGTGCACAACTTCAGATTGCTTGATCAACAAGCACAGTTGGACATAAGATTCAGCGTCCATAACAGTAAGATTCAAAACAGATTAGTAGGAGAATATGACAGGCTCGAGCAATGACATATCAGTAGACCTCAGGAATAGATGACTATATCAGGATAGGCTTGAGCTATCCCACAAAAATTCCAGAAGTTCGCTAGAGATTGAGAAACAGTCGAAACGACCGAGAAAATAAAATAACACTTGCAAGAGCCAACAAAACTCCGTATGAATTCGAAACCGATTCAGCAGCTCAAAGACCAGGACATACATAATAGAATAACAAGAAAACATACTTGATCATATAGAGAACAGATGAGTCGAAACATGACTCGCCAAAGAACAGATGAGTCGCAACATGACTCGCTAGAAAGGCTCAGATTAGAGAGTAGAAACATGATTTGTTAGAGAACAGATGAGTTGAAACACGACTCGCCAGAATGGCTCAGATCAAAGAATCTAAACACGACTTGACAGAAGAGGGCTCAGATCAAAGTTTCTAAACACAACTCGACAGAAGATGGCTCATATAAGAGTTTCACAATTCGACACTAGGTCTCAGAATACAAATCAGATTTCCAAGAGAGAAGAACGAAACAAGGAATGGGAACAATATGGTTGAGGTGGGCTCTTGGGATGACTATCGTCACTGCCAAATCAATTGATGCATGGCACAATCCGATTGTTAATAATAGGCCATCATCATTGTTGATATTGTAATCAACGACATAAATCTTTTGCAGTCTAGGACAACAAGAAACAAGGGCCATTAGGCCACAATCCGAGGCGGAATGGTTCCCTGAAACATCAATCTCTTTGAATTTGTCGCTGATCCAGATCATGTGAGAAATCCATTGCGCAATGGTTGCAAGTACGTGGATCAAGAAATGGTTGCGAAAGAATTGAGGTAACTTTTGGCATGGAACATATGCCAATGTTTGGGAACTATTGACAATGCAAAGTGCAAATATTGGGGAAATATTGACGGTAATGGTTATTCTAATGAAGTGATTTAACTATTGGAAAGGAATATATTTAACGATGACTTGATACTTTGGTCAATGTAGAGAGAGAAAACGACACGGACTAGAGAAGAGGCTTTGTAATATGGGGATAGATTTTCCAAAGACGATGTCCATGAAATGGCAAAGGATGCTTAAATTTTCGGCACGAATCTGAGCCAACAACAGGAGCAAAGGGTATTGAAATTTCCTGACCTCAAATGTGATGTTGGCTAACCCAGATCTGAGGTTGAAGAGTCTATAGCTCTGATATCATGATAGACTATCATAATCTCTACAGAGAACTCTTTGTATATTATTGATTAAGTACTACATAATGACCATATAAATATATGACTAGGGGATTGATACCATACCTATCATAGGTAGCAAAGATACCTAAACTTATTATAATCAAGAGATATACATCCATACGACCTAATCTAATAAGGAGATACATATCCCTACATGATACTTATCCATATCTATCCATATGATAACACTCCCCCTCAAACTCAAGATGATTTTAGGGAGAGCATCTAACTCTCACCCACCGACACTTTTCCTTTAAATGGCCCACAATCACTATTCTTTTACCCACTCCCCCACCTTTTACATGCTAACCTCCTCTCTCTCTCTCTCTCTCTCACATACACACACACACATACACACACACACTCCCCAAACTCACGATTGGAAGGTGGGTTTCTTGTTCCTTGTGTGGTTTCTTGCTTGTGATTGTATTTATTTAATTGGGTTCCTGCTTCTGTTGTTGAAGGTGCTAGTTATAGGAAAGGAAAGGAAAAGAGTAGCTAAGCTTTTTGTACTTTTCATACCAATGGTTGATGCTTTGTCTAGACCTGTGGCAATTTATCACCTTGGCTTCCCCTTGGTAATTGATGTTCTTTGCCTCTTTGCCTCTCTCTCTCTCTCTCGCTCTCTCTACGATGCCCTCACACCACAACGCCTACTAATGATCAAATTGTTATCCTTTAAACCTTCTTCTCCATAAACTGTCACGTTCAACCTCAATTGTCTATCAAACTTTGATGGTTTCGCATTTGCAGCCGATATCACAGAATGATCCGGAGCAATCTTATGATATCAAGGAATCATTAAAGCAATCATAAGATTGATATTTATCCTGAAATTGTTTTGTTATCAGGACCCATATATTGATGTTGTTGTGAGTTGCTGGCCCACTTGAGTCATGTTCTAACTCTCTGATCTGAGCCCGTTTGACAAGTCGTGTTTGGACTCATCTGTTTTCTGGCTAGTTGTGTTTTGACTCATCTATTCGCTGTATGATCAAGTATGTTTTCCTGTTACTCGATTATGTCTGTTTTGGTCTGCGAGTTGCTGAATCAGTCTCAGATCCATACCAATTTTTATTGGTTCTTCTAAGTGCTATTCTATTTTTCTCGATTGTTTTTGTCTTTGATGAAGATTTGGAATTTTTGTGTGATATCTTGAGCCTACTCTGATATGGTTCCTGAGGCCGTTTGTTCCTGAGGCTTGCCGTTTTTTATGCTAGTTGATCAAGCAATCTGAGAATGACTACTCATTTTTCAACTTAGTATTGTTCAAACTCCAGTTGCTTGTGTCAAAGCATCTTGAATTTGAGGGAGGGTGTTAGCGTATGATTATGTATCGTGTTAGTAATGATATACATCATTAAGGATACATATCAGCATAGATATGTATATGTAAGGGTATATATCTCTTGATAATATTAGGTGTCTAGGCATCTCTTGATTATGATAAGATTAATTAGTAATTATCAGTAACTGTTGCTATCTATCTAGAACTATTATTAGCCGTATATTTATATGGGGTCTCGTATATTTTTTAAAAATCAATATACATAGAGTTCTCTACAGATTCTGAAATTCTATCACATATAGTCCCAACAAACATTCCCTCATGGCACACAACTACAAAGAAAATGGCCCCTTTAAAAGATACCACAAGAGTCACAGTTGAAGTTCCAACAGATCTCCCCACATCATCCTTGCTGGAAAATAAAAATTCACTGATAAAAAGGTTGGTTTCAAAATTTCTAGTTGGTTTTGCTTTCATTAGTTTTTTTGGTTCCTTGGAACTTTGCACTTCGTTTCAAAAAAGTTCAGCTACAAAACACTTTGCTCATAAAAATGTTGTGCTATCCCCGCTCATCCTCCTCCAACTTACCCGCCTAAATACCTGAAAGAAATCAATTTTTATAGCATGACTAACAATGAAAAAAAAATAGTGTCTGGACATATACGACAGAGGTTAGTGTTTTATATTTTTGAAACAAAAAATATAGATTTTTTTCATTTTCTTCCAAAACAAATCACCACATTTAAACCACTCTTTCCCAAGAAAAACCCAAATCGATGTTTTCCATGTAGTTGCTTTTGAGCTTTTAGTTTACTTGACTTATTTAATTGTAGTTGTTAATGATTACATAAAAACCAGAAATTATGGAATCTAAATACTATTTTTGAAACTAGATTTAACATAACAAAAAGACCTAATAGGGCATAATTGCATAAGAAGAATATTTCGTAAATTTAGGACATGCTAGAAAGCACTTACAAAAGTTCAGAGTCATGAGATGCTTGCATTTTGCAAGGGGTTGATTGTTCAAGAACCAAAAACCCAAATATTCATACTCGAAGAAAATAAACACATTAGAGGAAAATGAAAATCTAAATTCATAACCAAATTCTTTTGGTGGTTGGAGTTATTTTTACCATGGATTTGACGTTATAGAACAAGTCAATCAAATACGAGAGAAATTTGATTTCAACTCAAGAAATATGTTTTAATGGCTAGTCCTTCGGTTTTACTTGGTCGTTGAACTGCGACCAACTGATAAGTGAGAGCATAATTCCTTACATTCCCAAAGATTTGGTGGTTCCACGGGATCATACTGTCTGTTATTTCCTCGGGTAAAATTCAATTAAGGAATACTTTTAGGGCCCTGAATTTTTCTGAGTTTACCTCTTCAACCTAAACTATAATCTCAAAAAAAAAAAAAAAAAAGAAAAAAAAAGAAAAGAAAATTCAATATCTTTCTACATAACTCTTGGCCCATAAAGCCACCAATTTAGATCTAACTACCTCATGCCGAACAGGGTACGAGATCCATTGAATTCCTTCATTTCAAGCCCCATAACCCATGACACTTGGCGAATGTGACCCTTGGTTGCCAGTTTTGCATTCATTAATGCTATCTCACCTATAACAACAACCATGAATCCAAAGGTGAAAAAGGCAACCTTATTGCTGATCACATTAAGATCCAAACTACAGTATCATAATCAATGGATGAGGTAGTATAGCTTCAAGGTATCATTTGAAATTACCCCAAAAAAATGAATCAACTCCTTTTCAAACACCCCACTCCTTGTTATGGGGTTTGAGGCAACAGAATGCTATCCTACTCTAGCGAAAAAAAGAAAAATTCTCTCCTAATCTGATAGGGCATACTCAGACAATAAAAACCAACCAAATTTGAAGGCTTTCTTTAAATGCCACGTAGCACCACGCATAAATGCACTATACATCAGCTCAATGAACCTTGAGCACTGTCTTTCTTAATTATATGCCCTAAAAAGCATAAAATTTGGGGCATTTTATTAAAGTGCAATTTATTGCCCTTAATAATATGAAATTACATGCCTATAACGAGCAATGAAAATGATAGTCTTGGCTAGTCTGCCCAATGGCATTGATCAGCCTCAAAGGTGTCTTGTCTATCATGAATAATTTCAATTTATTAGTCTAACTTCACATTTTATGCATGTAAGAATACGATATGATAGTCATTTGAGAAATATGATAATAATATCTATATAATATTGAATATAATATACACCCGGGCATCGACCGTTCGATCTCAATGATAGATATTGGAGATTAACTATATTTACATGTTAGTGTCACTTGAAAACATGGTTAATCTCCGTTGTCCATTCTTGAGAAGGTATGGTGGACGTCCTGATTAAGTACAAGACGCCCGATCCATCCGATGTGAACAGAAGACAACTACAGCGTATGGTTCCTCTTCTCGGAATCTTTTTCACAGGCGAGGAATGACTCACCCCAGCCCCTCCGTGTTGACATCTTACTAATGTGGCAATGTTAAAGCACTGTAAGAAACATGGTCGGATACTTTGCCTTATCTTGATGCTTAGGGGTTTATTTCAAGGAAAGCAACAAGATATCCAAGTCAATTAGAAGGAGAATAGTGTACCATCAATGGTCCTTGGGGTGTGATAACCATTGTATTCATACTTTAATTACAATATCTTCCTTACTTGTGAAATAATTGGAATGCCCACACTCGATGTGACCAAGCTTTATTATAATGCACAGCTGCTGTATAAAAGGATGCATGAGTCCAATATCTTTGGTATAATAACATGATAACAACGTTAACTAACAATGAGTCATGTTCCCTGATATGTGACTCGAGTAAAGCGAGGATAGTATGTCTAATCCTAATTGTACAGTCCTTTTCCATGGGGCAATTCATTTTTGTACACCCATGTTCCTTACCTTCAACAATTTATAAATGGAAAAGTATGTAGAGGGACCATGAATACTACAAGACTATTTATGTTTGTGACAAAAAGGTTACAATTGCAACTAGCAATTAGATGTCAAATTGGATGGTTTGGGATGTGTCACAAAGTTCGATCGATTTTTTTTTTTTTTTAAAGTTTAAGTCTCAATTATAGATTCACAACTACCTTGTTGAATCTGAAGGACATTAGTGATTGTGACCTGCTTGTACAAAAAATAAATGGTCTCTTTATATACTTTTTATTTAGTTTTAATATACTTTTTATTTAGTTTTAATACAAGGAAGTCACATTTGCTCTTATGTATCAGATTTTAAATCAGGGGGTTGTGTCAACGAATAGACTCAAAGTTCACAACAAGATTTCTGGAATTTTATGTTACAATTTGGCATCTAATGATTAGGAGTGATTGTGAAATCCTTGTAACGATAGTAAACTGTATCATAATATACAATTCTTAAAGAAAATCCCCCACCTAATGACCATAAATATAGATACGCTTTTTGCCATTTTTTAGGGTTGTTAACCTTCCAAAGTGCCCTAACCTTATAACTGTAATTCCAAATCAGAGCCCCTGGATACAATCTCTCTCTCTCATCAGTAAAAGCCTCCCTCAAGCAAGCAAGCAAGCAAATCTGCCGGTTATTAGAGGCCTTCTTGTTGTCCTGCGCAATCTAATAGCCACGCACACATGAACCTTACCTAACCCCTTCTTTCATTTACATGGAGACACTAGTTGCAAGCACATGCACTTTACTCTCTCTCCACAATGCTTGAAGCTCCTCTTAAATCACCTCCTCCTTCCCAACTAAATCACCACTTATAGAAAGCCCCAATTTCCCCCTTCATCTCCACATCAAAATCCATCCCACTCCCTTTCTCTCAACCACATTCTAGCCCAACCCCTCACTCTTAAACATTCTCTAGTGCAACAACATGGCTCACCAAAGTTGCTCTATCTTTGCCCTGTTCCTCACTTTCGCTCTCTTGATGGCAATGACAATGGCCACTCGAGACCTTCCGTCGTCTCCCGTTAAGGATGCTAACAAGAAAGAGCTAGAGTGTCTCACCGACAGTACCGGAAGTGAGCTCATTCCTGGTATCGGTCGAGTCATGGTGCCATCCTTTGGTGGCGTTCCAAGCGGTATTCCAGGGTTTCTCGGGGGTGGAGACGGAATTGTGGGAGGTAGCTCTCCTGGGGGTTATATCCCTGGTGGTGATGATACCTTTGTGCCTAAAGTCCCTGCTGGTGGGATCCCTAGCACTGGGGATGGGGGCTCTCCATGATTATGCCGGCTTAAGTGTTTATTTAGAACAATGTTTGTTGAAGCCTTGTTCATGGTTCGGAATAAGTATATTGGTGCCAATAGTTGCATTATGCTTGGGCATTTACTGGGTTGTATGTGTTTCGATGCAGTTCTGAGTTTGGAGTATGTCGTAAGGTTATGAGTATGTGGTGTTGGTTGTAATATGTTGCGTAATGGATTTGAGTTATGCCAAAGATAATATCTTGCTCTGTTTTTGTTTTCTTCTATGGTTTTGTTTAATTTAAATGTGGTTTACTTTTGTCGTGGCTTTTTTGTTAAGGAAAAGGTCTAGATAAGGTTGCATCCTTACTTATAAAAGTAATGTTTCGGTAATCTACATTGACTAGTTTATTTTGGGTGGTGTAAATATGCCAGTATTTTAAAATACATACCAATAGATGAC
Source organism: Amborella trichopoda (assembly GCF_054954075.1). Taxonomy (NCBI): domain Eukaryota; kingdom Viridiplantae; phylum Streptophyta; class Magnoliopsida; order Amborellales; family Amborellaceae; genus Amborella; species Amborella trichopoda. The sequence continues at coordinate 52,712,885 of NC_142337.1, forward strand.
ATTGTTGTAAAAGACGTACTAAATCTATACCGTTCAATTTAAAATAAGCAATATAAACACTTCCACCTTACTAAATTGCATCTTTTCTCTTAGAGGGTTTTCAAGAAAAAAAAAATAGTCATCCCTAAACTTGAGTACATGTAAACATGAGTGTCCGAAAAGAGAAATAAACGAAAAATATTCCACTCACATCTAGGCCACTGAGTTAAAAAACGTGGACTTCTCTTTTTTTGGGTAGGTAAATAAAAAAAAAAAAAATGTAGACATATCTTCAATTTCGAGCAAAACATTGGATGAATTCCTATAGTTTTTCACCATCTTGTAGTCGCCATCAATTGAAGCTTTTATGCTTTCAGCCAACATAAATGTCGGTCATTTTAGCCATTGTGGCTTTATTCACTAGAGCCACTACTATTACTACCCATAGACGTGAAGGCCACGACATTTATTCACTATGAATTAGGAACAGTGATTTCGCTTATAGGCTCGAAACGGTAATAAAATTTTAATATTTTTTATATAATTCCAAATAGCATGAAATTTGAAGCATAAACTCTTCTCATCAAGACACACATAATAAAAATATTAAAAATATAATTCACATAAAATAAATTGACCAAAATACCTCCGAAACTTTTCAGGGGTATTTTGGTTAATTTAATTAAATACAAATTATTTTTTTGATATTTTTATTAGATTCGAAAATTCTTGAAGAATAGACGTTCAAAATTTCAAGCAATTGGATTTGTAGAAAAAAATATTAATATTCAATTACGAAATACAATTGTGATCATTGGATCGATCCAGATTCAATCTGGGCCGTTGGGCTTACACTGTTTCATGAACCTATAAGCTGTCGGGAGCTTTTTCCATATATATATATATATATATACATATTCACATCAAACGTGAGATGGCTAATTGGTTAGAGTTGAAATAGACATATTGATGCATATAAGTGATACATACATGGTGTACAACAGACTCGAGAGAAACTCACCTGGCTCGTAAAGAGTAACTTGGCCGAGTCCACTCAGAAGCACAACATTGGTTATGTATGAAAGAAGCCCTAACCAGACAACAGTACAGAAAAATCCATAGAAAATCAACCATGTACACAGTCAAACACAAAGCAAAAATAGAATGGAAGGAAAAATAGGGAGGAATAATACGATTTATATAGTCCACAGAAAATGGATAGTTTAGCTTTGTTTCTCCAAAAGGGTTGAAAACAGCTCTTTCTTGAAAAGTCTTTTTATTTTAGCAAACAATGCATTTGGAAACCTCGTATAATGTCTCAAACCTAACTAAACACCAGAAAAAATATTCGTATACTCAAAATAGCCCTCTAAGTCTTGCAATTAACCTAGGTAACAGGAGGTCATTAGGTTACCACAAGAATTCCAAGTATCCAAGGTGAAATTAGCACGCATATGAATGTAGGATCTGCATACTTCCCAACATCATGCATTTGTAAAGAAACATAAAAAATTAATTTGACAAAAATATCTTCGAAGTTTTAGATGCATTTTTATAATATTGTTATTTCATTTATTTTATATATTCTTTAAGGTGGATGATGGTGAGCAGTATGCATGGTCTTTATGAGCTTAATTCAATACATAGATTTTAAATAAAATTAAATTATATTCTATACTCTTAAAAAGATGGACAATATAAAAAATAGAGATCTATTTATAAAATTCAAATATAAAATAGGAAGTCTTTTGTGAAGTTTCCAAGTTTGATTGGGCATAAGACTTATATTATAAAAATAAGGCATACATAAACCGATTAGAAAAGGTTGCTTCAATGCTAGAAAACCCCTTAAAATTGATCATTTCCACGTCCCCAAAATTGATCATATCCACCTTGAGATGTACGGATATGGAACAAAAAAGAAAAGGATTTGAAGCCTTAAAAGTCGCACATCATGCAATATATCATCAGTTTATGCCCATTTTTAGATCGATAAATTTCATAATTAGAGGCGGAAACAAATCTTCAGGTCATACAAGAGTTTTTGGTGCAACAACTACATGATTAATGTTATTATCTAAAGGAAAAATATTTGGTGAGCTGAGAGCCTCACTTCTTATTGTGTTGTCTCCCTCTAAAATCATCTTGAAGATTGAATTTTGATCCAAAATTTTAGGATTTGCTAATCTCAACCATGATGATGCTTATGAATCTAGAATTCCTTTTTTTCCAAAAAATTGATCAATTTTTTTTTTTCAACCATCGATTTTAAGTTTTTGTTGATCCTCTATTTTATAACATCCATCATATAGATGGTTGGTAAATGCATGAGGGACTGCACAACAATAGGAGGTTCTTTGTATCCGTTAATGATTATTTTAAGGGTGTGGTTTCTATAAGGTTGCAACCTTAAACAATGCAATTACGACGCACTTCCAAATTTTATCATAATGCGTAATTTTGGGGTAAAAAATTATTAGGATTATCTTTGTATCTAATTATGAAATTTTAAACTCTAAAACTAGTTAAAATCAAGTAGATCTATAAACATATAAAATTCTTGAAAATGGACGGTCTAGATAATGTATTGCAAAATGTACTATTTTTGGGACTCAAATAAATAAATAAATAAATAAATAAATAAATGTGTATATATATATAGGGTTATTCTAAACTTCCCAACCCTTCAAATTACAAAGGTTCAAGACAAAAAGAGTTGTGAAGGGTGGATTATTAATTTTGTGGTCTATTTTTTTAAAAAAGTTACTTTTGTGAGCAAATTTGTAAATATTACTACAAGACAAAGGGTATTTTTTGTCATCTTCATACGAGGTAAAATTGAAATTTTAACTAAAGGACATTGGCACTCTACAAATAAAGTTTCAAAAACACTAACTTCCAACATGCTATTATACTTTTGTGAAAATTTCAAATTTGCCTCTGCATAATGGTAAAGTTAAAGTTACCAATTTAAATAACTTTTCAATAAAAAAAAGTAATGATTGTTTGGATAAATACACCCATCACAACCCCTTCTAACTTGAACCTTTGTATTTTGAGGGGTTGTTAACTCCAAACAAACCCTATATATATATATATATATATATATATATATAATAATGTGAGGAAAGGTACGCCAAGGATTACAGCTTGGCTGAGTCCTTGACCATAATAAACGGAGTTAGGAAATCAATGTCCTTCAGTACAAATTTTGGCATTAGATAACTTGTATTTTATGAATAGTCTACTGCCATCTGCAGTATTAAGGATTTGGGTAGTTTTATCAAAGTATTTTGTAGGGACTAATCCTTCATTGAGACAATTCATATCAGCACCTGAATCTACTAAGGCTAGAGATTGGAATTCATATTCATCATTTATGACAATAGTTATTAGCACAAACCATTTTTGTGTGATTACTCGATTTAAAACATTTACTGATTGTCTGGTGGATGATTTGCATTTAGTTAGATAATCATTGGGATGATATGATTTGAGTAAATGGTTAAATTCTATGACATCTGTATCAGTATCTATTTCGGAGGTATTGTCATGGAGTTCAAGGATTTGAATTCTATTTTTTAGTTCGGATAATTCTACCTTAACTATATTGACTTCGGCTTTGAGTTCAGCAATAGTAGGTTCTTTTTGGGTGGCTTCATGTTGACTGATACGTTTCATGATATCAGAAAAATTATAATTATCAGGAGGTTTAACTAATGGCATATGTTTTGTTTTTGTTTTAGTTAAATTGATAAACTGAGTAATTATTTCTCTTTTTTCGTCAGGATCAGATATTTTTTCTATTAAATCTAAAATAAAATTATCTTCTTTTGTTAATGTATGAATACTAGAAGTTGTAATAGGACATTGACATATTTCGTCTTCTGTATTAGAACTAATATCTGACCAATAAAAATCATCATTATGTATTGTTCCTATAAAAGAAGTATCACTACTTGAAGAGGTAGTGTCTGTATTGGAACTATCAGACGAATCATATATTTGAATAATATCATAGATTTTATTTCTGATAGACTCATCTAATGTAATGGAGTCTAGTTTTTGTTTGACTTTACATTGGCTTTTATAATGGCTGACTTTGCCACATTTATAACAAACGGGTAATTTTTTTTTATTCTGTTGGATGATTTGGAAGCAGAACGTCTCGTAAATTTTCCATATTTTTTCTGTTTGGTTGGAAAAGACTTATGTGTTTTTTCGGGTTTATTACGATGTTTTTTCTTTTTATATATTTTATGTATTTTATATAGTTTAGTTTTATCTATATGAGTTTGATCCATATGATAGCCAAATTGTTGACAGAAATCTCCTAACTCTTTTTTACCACATAAATTTTGTTTATCAAGTTGCTTTTTGAGTTTCAGATCTGTACATAGGGCTAAGCCTTCAGCATAGATTTCTGAAGATAATTCTCCTAAAGTATATTGAGAGTAATTGATTACACCACTATTTTTATTTTTCAGACGTTCTTTAACTTTTTCAGCAAATAGATATGATAATCCTGCCACGAATTTTTCTTTCCAGTGGTCAAGATGACTATCTTCGCGTATGAGTAATCGAGAGAAAAAAACGTCTTTATACCATTTGTAGTGTGATAGTGTAGGACATCGTAAATTAGATAAAAGATCAGCAGTTCGTGCTGCAAGTATTGAAGTATTTCCTATAAAATGAAGGGCAATTGTATAGATTAAGGAATTGACAGCATCACTTTCAGAATATACCATATCCTGATTGTGTTCGTTTTTTGCTGTCCATTGTCGAGTATTAGTTAATATTTGTTGTTTTGTTTGTTCATTGAGATAGGAATCCCACCATCCTCTTAACCATCCGGTGAATCCTGAGACTATAGCTTTTGCTATTTCTTGGTCATGGCTACCAGCCATTTTACATGCCGAAGCATACATAGTCATGTGTTTCATTGTATCTAATATTCGGTGATCAGAAATTCCATCAATATTCCAATCTATAATCGTTCGACCCGTATATGTAAAAGTATGACTTGTTAGGTCTTCTTCTAATTGGATATCAACTGGGGTTGGTCTTTTCTAATATGGTCGGGCATTTATTGGTTGCCAATTTTTACTGTAATTGATTCGATTTATAGTATCTGGAGTAATTTGAATTTCAGAAAACGTTGTTTGCATATTTTTTATTGTGTTGGCAATTGGTGGTTCCATGGTTATGAACCAAATTTTAATGAAACAAAGATACCGACAAAAGCTAGACCTATCCAAATGAACACAAAATTATTACAAACGTGTCATCATGAAATAAAAGATTTACTCGATAGACTCTTACATGCTGTAATCTTCTCCAAATTCGATTAAAAATCTGGTTTTTGGCAAATACAAATAAAAGAAGAAGATAAATATAAAACATCATTTAATGTCCCTTTTGGACAATATGAATGGAATGTTATGCCTTTTGGTCTTAAAAATGCTCCATCTGAATTCCAAAAAATAATGAATGATATCTTTAATCTCTTTTATAAATTCATGATAGTTTATATTGATGACGTCCTCGTACTTTCAAAATCTTTTAAACATCTTCATACTTTCATCCATACATTTAAAAATACTGGATTAATAGTTTCTGCTAAAAAGCTAAATCTTTTTCAAACAAAAATTAGATTTTTAGGACATAATATAAATCAAGGGACCATTATCCCAATTGATAGATCTATTCTCTTTGCTGATAAATTTCCTGACAAAATTTTAGACAAAACTGAATTACAAAGATTTTTAGGATGTCTAAATTATATAAGTGATTTTTACCAAAATTTAGCTCTTGATGCTAAACCTTTATATGACCGATTAAAAAAGAATCCTCCCCCATGGACTGAGATTCATACTTTGGCTGTCCAACGACTTAAACTCAAAGCCAAAGAACTTCCTTGTTTAACTTTATCTGATCCAACAGCTTCTAAAATCATTGAATGCGATGCTTCTGAATTAGGAGTAGGTGGTATATTGAAACAATCCATTAATTCTAAAGAACAATTAATACGATTTACTTCCAAAGCATGGAATCCAACCCAAAAAAATTATTCTACTGTCAAAAAAGAATTACAATTTCATCCTACGGATTTCCATCCTACGGTTTGCAACTCTTTCGTAATAATAAGAATACCAATATGAATAATCCTCAGTCTTCAAATACCAACAAAGGAAAACAACTGATGGACTTAGTACCAAGTAACAAGTATGGGCCCCTTATGCCCATCCATTCCTCTCTAAGTCTGACACCTATGTCACCTCTCAGATCATCAAATGTACCTGAATACTTGCTACATACTCCTCTGCAAAGTCCAATACAAACCCCAAGTTCGGCGTTTTCCCCGGCAACATACTCAAATAAACAAACCTCGACCTCTCCCAAATCAGTCTATATAGACACAGCCTTCTTATCAGATATACTCATTTCTGATACTCATGCACAACTTGACCCAAATAAAATAGCTCCCCTTTATCTTGTAAACCATTTGAATCCATCATACGGAGTCAAAACCCGTGAATGGTATGAAGCTATTCTTATGGAAACCGGTTCGGTTTCAATTGTTCATTTTTATCAAGGTACAACTAAAGTATATGCTTATTCCAAATTTCAAATCAAAAAATTACTTTCTTATGATAATTGGGGATGCAATCCTCTTCAAGGAACAAAACTATTGAATCCAGAATTCCAATATAAATATTATAAATATTCTGAGTACATTGACGCATGGCACAAAGTATTCTCCTACCAAAATCCAAATAATACTCATTCCCGGTATTTGCAATTCAAACTCCCTATTCTTGAAAGATTCTCAAGTTGGTTCCGCCATTAGTTCTTATTATGGGGGATCACAGACCCAAATTTTACCCAATGCTTTCCAAGCCTTACAGACAAAATTTGCACAATATAATACTTGTACTGACCTAGATGATTTCCATCTCTACTTCATGGCCATATACCAAATACCTTGGATCCTAAAATGGAATTACTCTATTTCTGAAAATAATACGAATAATTATGAGTATATTCCCAAGCTTGGCAAAACCCCTAAAATCAAATGGTGGGATATTTTCAGTACTAATCCTACCTCCTTACCCCTTAAACGAATACCTCCTCAAACCAATGTCTTCAACCCACCAGCATATAATACAGTCAGTTTACCTACATTTTCGGCCTATCTGAAGAAAATGAAACAAGCACATCCTAATGCTACCTTAGAAGAACTAGAGCAAAATCTTCTTCATATATTTGCTCTCGATACTACTGCACCAACAACATAAGAAGAAACTGTCCAATCATGCAATCCCTTATTTGACGACTTCAGCCAAAGACCCGATGCTTAACACGGCCCGACAGTCTAGCCTGAAATGATCCAATATAATCTCCAGATAGATATCTCCACTATTCACTGATATGACCTCACCATCATAAAGAAGATGCCTCGACAAGAAAGATGCCTCTATAGTTCGCTGATATGTCCTCACCATTATAAAGCAAGATGCCTCGACAAGAAAGATTCCCTTCTTCATAAAGTGACAAGACATCTCAATAGTAAAGATTCATTCTTCATAAAGTGACAAGATATCTCAATAATAAAGATTCTTTCTTTATAAAGTGACAAGACATCTCCAAATAGTAAAGATGCTCTTTTACCCCATTTGATCGATGTGACTAATTTTGGGTCAAATCATAGTCACGCTTCTACCGACGTGGCCTCTTCTCCTTCTTCGTTGCTCATTAGTACCGCCATTATTACGACAACAAAAGATTCGTCAACGCATCCATCACCATCCTTAACGTCTGGCTACTCCCTGCACCTGCCACGTATCCCTCTTCATACGACAACCTTATCCCCAGGTTCCTTCGTCACTACGCTAACAAACCTCAGCCACAAGCTTTTCTTCGTTGTTACGCTATCAGTCTTCAACCACAAGTTTTCCTTGGCAGATCATCTATAAATACCCACTCTTGCAGATAAAGAAGGCAGACTGCATCAAGGACGCAGCAGCAGCAGCAGCAGCAACAGATATTCTCAAGCTCTCATATACTCTCTATGCTCTCTCATATTCTCTCTTCTTTTTCTTCTTCTTCTTCTTCTCTCTTTCTATAGACAGTAGGTTAGTTACTGCATTCAGTCACCTGTACATCGACAAAGTCGGCAACTTCCATATGACTTCTTTATTTTAGAATGTGTGATTGTAATCTATCTTCCTTACCTTCCTACTATCCTTCTGAGTGGAAAAAGTTTGCCAGTCTCTGTATATGTAATCAGTAAGTTATGCAATTTAAATTTGTTTTTACATTTAAAATTTGTGACTATAATCATACTTCGTGGATCATATTTGATATATCCTTGCTTCCTATTTTAATTACCCTATTTGTGTTTCTATATTATGTTACTATTCTGCAACAATTAATGACCTATAACTCTGTAATCTTTTCATATTTAAGATAAATAGTGGTAACTACTTAGGGTAGATCTTGCGGCAAAAATGGTATCAGAGCCTACTCTATTTTAGAGATCTAACAGTTAATACTAGTTTTTCTATCTTAAAAAACTTAATAAATTATTCCATTAAAGAAAGTTGGTCCGAGAATTGAGGTTAGAGACGCTCAGGATACCCAGTCAGTTGACCGTTTAGGCCAGGAGAGTCGCTGAGGTCTAGAAGACGTAAGAGGTAGTCAAAGAGGACTGTCCAGATAACACTCAATCGCAACCTAATAATGGAAAAATTTATTAAGAATCTGACGGATAAAATAACTAGTACAACTAATAGAACTCTAAGGATAAAAAACAAAGAAGAAATTGTTATTAATGATATTGAAAACCAAATACAAAATTGGAATATACCTAAGGTTCCAATATCAGATGTCTATAAAAAAGGCACATTTGATCTAAAAATCGGATATGCTATTAAAACAGTAGAAGAAACTTTATCTGTTACAAATAATCAAGAAGACTTTCAATTACTATCTCAAAAGATATTACAAGTCCATAAAACAAAAAACTATAAATATTTACATATATGATTAATTCAAATAGCTGTAAAACCCTTGACTCGTTTAGGACTAAATAATTCTATCCTAGTTTGCTTACGCGATACTAAGCATAATAGATTTTCTGATTCACTACTAGGAATGGTCGATTCTAGCTTATGTAGTGGACCAATATATTTCAATTGTTTACCCAATTATTCTGTATCTCTTACAGATCCAAATATTTTAAATGTTTTATCTTTAAATCTCAAAACCCAAGGATTTAATATGATGCTAGGTTCTCAAAATATAGCCATCGTTTATCGAATTTATTATAAAGTGATGAATACATTATGTTCAAATGTACTTCAAATAGATACGAGAGGACAAACAATATTTTTTCAAACCAATATGGAAAAATCAAATACAATCATACCAAAAACAATATCATGGTCAGATATTGTTTTACCCCAAACATGGTCTATCCATAATGAAAATCAACCATCACAAATATCTAATCAAAACATTCCAGATAAAATTATTGAATATACAGACGGAAATATTGAAATACAGTTCACCACAAATAATAGAATTATGGATAATGCATCCATCTCAGGTACTTCAAGTACTCATTCTTTTCGAGAATCAGAACCTCCAAGAAAATCTATTACTACTTATAACAGAATTCCTTCTATCATCAACATTCCATCAACACCAGTAAAACCACAAATTGATGGACTCCTACGAACGTCTGATAATATCATTATTTCCCAATACAAAGAAGCTCAAGAAGAACCTGCTAAAGCAGAGTTCATTCAAGTATTACAACTTGAAGAAACATTTGATAAAGAATACATCATAAAAGATTTTTTATCTCCAGAAAATAAAACATCAGAGAACGGTATGTAGCAAAATTTGAACCTAGATTAGTGGAATTATTTCACATAAGATTTAATAAATGGAGAAAAAATGGAAATAAAGGAACATGCTTTTTCGATTGGCTAAAAGACATTTTAACCCAAAAGGTATTCCTATTCCTAATTTTGAAATAAATATTCTAGAAACTCAATATACAGTATTTAATACTACTGAAGGAAATACAATTAAAGCCATACATCCTCTTGAACAAAGCTTGAAAGTACAAGGAGTTGCTACTATGGTATCAGCTACTAAAACTCCAGAACAAAATATAGGATCCTCATCTTCATCCTCAACCCAAATGGTTGTGTATGAAACAGTAGCTACACTATATAAACTCAATAATGCAAATATAGCTCGTATAGAATTACTTCCACATATAATTGAATAAAATAATTATACAAATCTCTGCCTCCATACACTTGGACAGCAAACTAATAGAATAGAAAACTTATTACATCCTCCCATTTATAAGGAGAAAAAACAATTATTTTTTAAACCTCCTCCTGACCTGAATAAAGAAAAATTTCATATAGGCGATGATAATAAAACACTTATGGATCAATTAATCTCCAAATTATCCAAATTAGAAATAAAAGATCCCAAACAAACAATTGTTCTACCAGACAATGATAAAGGAAAAGCAAAAATCCCTGAACAAGATAATATGACTCTACAAGAAGAAATACTTTTCCAAACCAATGAAACCATGGAATCACCAATTGCCAACACAATAAAAAATATGCAAACAGCGTTTTCTGAAATTCAAATTACTCCAGATACTATAAATCGAATCAATTACAGTAAAAATTGGCAACCAATAAATGCCCGACCATATTATAAAAGACCAACCCCAGTTGATATCCAATTAGAAGAAGACCTAACAAGTCATACTTCTACATATACGGGTCGAACGATTATAGATTGGAATATTGATGGAATTTCTGATCACCGAATATTAGATACAATGAAACACATAACTATGTATGCTTCGGCATGTAAAATGGCTGGTAGCCATGACCAAGAAATAGCAAAAGCTATAGTCTCAAGATTCACCGAATGGTTAAGAGGATGGTGGGATTCCTATCTCAATGAACAAACAAAACAGCAAATATTAACTAATCCTCGACAATGGACAACAAAAAATGAACACAACCAGAATATGGTATATTCTGAAAGCGATGCTGTCAATTCCTTAATCTATACAATTGCCCTTCATTTTATAGGAAATACTTCAATACTTGCAGCACGAACTGCTGATCTTTTATCTAATTTACAATGTCCTACACTATCACACTACAAATGGTATAAAGACGTCTTTTTCTCTCGATTACTCATACGCGAAGATAGTCATCTTGACCACTGGAAAGAAAAATTCGTGACAGGATTACCATATCTATTTGTTGAAAAAGTTAAAGAACGTCTGAAAAATAAAAATAGTGGTGTAATCAATTACTCTCAATATATTTTAGGAGAATTATCTTCAGAAATCTATGCTGAAGGCTTAGCCCTATGTACAGATCTGAAACTCAAAAAGTAACTTGATAAACAAAATTTAAGTGGTAAAAAAGAGTTAGGAGATTTCTGCCAACAATTTGGCTATCATATGGATCAAATTCATATAGATAAAACTAAACCACATAAAATACATAAAATATATAAAAAGAAAAAACATCGTAATAAACCCGAAAAAACACATAAGTCTTTTCCAACCAAACAGAAAAAATATAGAAAATTTACGAAACGTTTTGCTTTCAAATCATCCCAACAGAATAAAAAGAAATTACCCGTTTGTTATAAATGTGGCAAAGTCGGCCATTATAAAAGCCAATGCAAAGTCAAACGAAAACTAGACTCCATTACATTAGATGAGTCTATCAAAAATAAAATCTATGATATTATTCAAATATATGATTCGTCTGATAGTTCCGATACAGACACTACCTCTTCAAGTAGTGATACTTCTTTTATAGGAACAATACATAATGATGATTTTTATTGGTCAGATATTAGTTCTAATACAGAAGACGAAATATGTCAATGTCCTATTACAACTTCTAATATTCATACATTAACAAAAGAAGATAATCTTATTTTAGATTTAATAGAAAAAATATCTGATCCTGACGAAAAATGAGAAATAATTATTCAGTTTATCAATTTAACTAAAACAAAAACAAAACATATGCCATTAGTTAAACCTCCTGATAATTATAATTTTTCTGATATCATGAAACGTATCAGTCAGCATGAAGCCACCCAAAAAGAACCTACTATTGCTGAACTCAAAGCCGAAGTCAATATAGTTAAGGTAGAATTATCCGAACTAAAAAATAGAATTCAAATCCTTGAACTCCATGACAATACCTCCGAAATAGATAGTGATACAGATGTCATAGAATTTAACCATTTACTCAAATCATATCATCCCAATGATTATCTAACTAAATGCGAATCATCCACCAGACAATCAGTAAATGTTTTAAACCGAGTAATCACACAAAAATAGTTTGTGCTAATAACTATTGTCATAAATGATGAATATGAATTCCAATCTCTAGCCTTGGTAGATTCAGGTGCTGATCTGAATTGTCTCAATGAAGGATTAGTCTCTACAAAATACTTTGATAAAACTACCCAAATCCTTAATATTGCAGATGACAGTAGACTATTCATAAAATACAAGTTATCTAATGCCAAAATTTGTACTGAAGGATATTGTTTTCCTACTCCATTTATTATGGTCAAAGGACTCAGCCAAGCTGTAATCCTTGGCGTACCTTTCCTCACATTATTATATCCAGTTACTATTTCCCATACAGGTATTGAAATAAATACTCATGGTACCCCTATAAAATTTGAATTTCTTGATAAACCCAAAATTAAAGAAATCAATACTGTCAAACAAAATATCAAACAAAAAGAAAATTTTATAGGATCATTACAACTTGAAATCAAACATAAAATTATCAGTGAAAAACTCCAAACTAATGATATGATACAAAAAATCCAACAACTCAAAAGTTTTATTGTAAGCGAAATATGTAATGATTTACCAAACGCCTTTTGGCATACAAAACAACATATTGTTGGATTACCATATGAACCAAATTTTAATGAAACAAAGATACCGACAAAAGCTAGACCTATCCAAATGAAGACAGAATTATTACAAATGTGTCATCATGAAATAAAAGATTTACTCCATAAGAAACTTATACGTCCTAGTTCATCTCCCTAGAGCTGCTCCGCTTTCTATGTCAATAAAAATGCTGAGCAAGAACGAGGAGTTCCACGATTAGTCATTAATTATAAACCCCTCAATAAAGTCTTACAATGGATTAGATATCTCATTCCAAATAAGAAAGATTTACTCGATAGACTCTTACATGTTGTAATATTCTCCAAATTCGATTTAAAATCTAGTTTTTGGCAAATACAGATAAAAGAAGAAGATAAAATCTGGTTTGTATAGAGCCTAGGCTCTAAACAATCAAATTAGAGACTACCTTTACATAGAGTCATGAAATGTGGTTTCAATATTGAAAATTTTTATGATTGCCTTAAAATATATTTTCATATTTATTTATAAATTTTAAAGCTTAAAAAACAGTGTAGATCGACATATCTATGAAAATCTTGAAAATTGACTGTCCAAAAATGTGTTACAAAATACACTATTTCCAAAACTTGCAATCCATTTTTTTCTCATGTCTATGCATCTTGATGTCGAGATGATCAATTTGAAGAAATTTGAACATCAAAACAACTTCTTCTAGTGAAATTTTTAAGGTAGGCTCAAATTTGATTGTTTAGAACCTCGGCGCTATATAAACTTTTCCCATATATATATATATATATATATATATATATATATATATATATATATATATATATATATATAGAAAAATACTACAAAACGCCCGTAGGTGAAAATGAACAATGATTTTGCCTATCCTCACCACCATCCAAATTTCATCGCATGATCACATTTGTCCAGTAGTATTTCAATGTTCATTTTTGTTTTACTAATCGAAATGATCTGAAATTTGGAACGTGTATACATCCTTGCGATGCGCACCTAATAAAAATATGAAAAACATAATTCGTAAAATATAAATTGACCAAAATTATAAAATAATTTGGCATCTAATAACTAAGAGTGATTCTTTACTCCTTGTAACAATGGTAAACTGACTCATAGTATACAATTCTTAAAAAAAATGCCCCACCTAATGATCAAATGATTTTGCTTAAATACAAGATATGTAGATGCACTTTTTGCCATTTTTAAGGGTTGTTAACCTTCCCAAATATCCTAACCTAATAACTATAATTCCAATTCAGTGCCCCTAGATTCAATCTCTCTCTCTCTCTCATCAGTAAAAGCCTCCCTCAAGCAAGCAAGCAAGCAAGCAAATATGACTGTAATTCAAGGCCTCCTTCTTGTCCTGCGCAATCTAATAGCAATGCACACATGAACCTTACCCAACCACTTCTTTCATTTACAGGAGACACTAGTTGCAAGCACATGCACATTACTCTCTTTCCACAATGCTTGAAGCCCCTCTTAAATCACCGCCTCCTTCCCAACTAAATCACCACCTATAAAAAGCCCCAATTTCCCCCCTTCATCTCCACATCAAAATCCTTCCCACTCCCTTTCTCTCAATCACATTCTAGCACAACCCCTCACTCTCAAACACTCTCTAGTGCAACAACATGGCTCACCAAAGTTGCTCTATCTTTGCCCAGTTCCTCACTTTCGCTTTCTTGATGGCAACAACAATGGCAACTCGAGATCTTCCGTCGTCTCTCGTTAATGGTGCCAACAAAAAAGAGATAGAGTGTCTCACCGACAGTACCGGAAGTAAGCTCATTCCTGGTATTGGTCGAGTCATGGTGCCATCCTTTGGTGGCGTTCCAAGCGGTATTCCGGGGTTTCTCGGGGGTGGAGACGGAATTGTGGGAGGTAGCTCACCTGGGGGTTATATCCCTGGGGGTGATGATACCTTTGGGCCTAACCCTGGCTATGAAGCCCCTGCTGGTGGGATCCCTAGCACTGGGGATGGGGGCTCTCCTTGATTATGCCGGCTTAAGTGTTTCTTTAGAACAATGTTTGTTGAAGCCTTGTTCATGGGTCGGAATAAGTATATTGGTGCCAATAGTTGCATTAAGCTTGCGCATTTGTTGGGTTTTGTGTGTTTCTATGCAGTTCTTAGTTTGGAGTACGTCGAAGGTTATGAGTATGTGGTGCTGGTTGTAATTTGTTGTTAGTGTAATGGATTTGAGTTATGCCAAAGATAATATCTTGCTCTGTTTTTGTTTTTCTCTTATGGTTTTGTTTAATTTAGATTTTGTTCACGTTCGTTGTGGCTTTTTTGTTATTTTCTTTTGGAAAAAGTCTAGATAAGGTTGCAACCTTACCGGTAGAAATAATGTTGACGTAATCTTACATTGACTAGTTTATTTTGGGTGGTGCAAATATGCCCGTGTTTTAAAATACATATCACTAGTTGACATTGTTGTAAAAGACACATCGAATCTACATCGTACAATTTAAAATAGACAATATAAATACTGTCACCTTACTAAATTGCATCTTTTTTCTCTTAGCGGGTTTCAAGAAAAAAATTTTTAGTCATCCTTAAACTTGAGTACATTTAAACATGAGAGTCCGAAAAGAGAAATAAACGAAAAATATTCCACTCACATCTCAGCCAGTGAGTTAAAAAAAATGGACTTCTATATTTTTGGGTAGGTAAAAAATGAAAAATAAAAATTGTAGACTTATTTTCAATTTCGAGCAAAACATGAGATGACTTCCTATATTTTTTCACCATCTTGTCGTCGCCATCAATTGAAGGTTTTAGTTTTTCAGCCATTATAAATGTGGATCATTTCATCCATTGAGGCTTTATTCACCAACCTAGGTAACAGGAGGTCATTAGGTTACCAAAATAATTCCAAGTATCCAAGGTGAAATTAACACGCATATGAATGTAGGAACTGCATACTTCTCAACATCATGCATTTGTAAAGAAACATAAAAAATTAATTTGACAAAAATATCCTCGAAGTTGTAGATGCATTTTGATAATATTGTTATTTCACTTCTTTTATATATTCTTTCAGGTGGATGATGGAGAGCAGTATGCATGCTCTTTATAAGCATAATTCAATACGTAGATTTCAAATAAAATTAAATTACACTCTTCACCCTTAAAAAGAGGGAAAATATAAAAAATAGATATCTCTTTATAAAATTCAAAAATAAAATAGGAAGTCTTTTGTGAAGTTCCGAAGTTTGATTGGGCAAAAAAATAAGGCACAAATAAACCCACTAGAAAAGGTCTCTTCAATGCTGGAAAACCCCTTAAAAATGATCATTTCCACATCCCCAAAATTGATCATTTCCACCTTGAGATGTACGGATTGAGAAAAAAATAAGGATTCGAAGTGTTAAAAGTAGCACATCATACGATATATCATCAGTTTACGGCCATTTTTAGATCTTTAAATTTCATAATTAGACGTGAAAACAAAATTTCAGGTCATGTAGGAGTTTTTGGCACAACGACTACATGATTAATCTAGAATTTTCAGGTCATAGAGGAGTTTTTGGCGCAACAACAACCAATTTTCAGGTCATACAGGAGTTTTTGGTGAGTTGGCGGCGTCACTTCTTCTTATGTGGTTTCCCTCTAAAATCATCTCGAAGATGGAATTTTTATCCAAAATTTTAGGATTTGCTAGTCTCAACCATGATGATGCATAAGGATCTAGAATTCCTTTTTTTCAAAAAATATATCAATTTTTTTTTTTCAACCATCGATTGTAAGTTTTTGTTGATCCTCTATTTTATGACATCCATCATATTTTGTGACTCACTAAACCGTTCCCTTATTTAAACATGTACTTTAGGAGGTTCTTTGTATCCGTTAATGATTATTTTAATGGTGTAGTTTCTATAAGGTTGTAACTTTAAACAATCCAATTAAGACGCACTTCCAAATTTTATCATAATGCATAATTTTTGTGTAAAAAATTATTAGGATTATCTTTGTATCTAGTTATAAAATTTTAAACTCCAAAAATAGTTAAAATCAATTAATCTATAAACATATGAAATTCTTGAAATGGACGGTCTAGATAATGTAATGATTCTATAAGACCCTCCCCCACCCATATGTGTGGGACTTCAAAGGATCACCATTAAAGTTGGCACGGATCTCTATAAAACTTATCACATAGATGTGGGACTTGACTTTTCTATAGATCCGTGCCAAATTTAATGGTGATCCTTTGGAGTCCCACACACATGGGGTGGGGGAGAGTCCTATAGGATCATTTCTCTCGTATATATATATATATATATATATATATATATATACTTCATATTCATATATCTCAATGTCAAGTTGATCAATTAGACGGGTTTTTCCACATTAAAACGACTTTTTCCGATGGATTTATGAGATGTATCTTTAATTCTACATTTTAAAGTTGCAACCTTATATAAACTGTCTCGCTTGTTTTACCGAAAATACGTTGAAATTTTATGTTATCCTGCCTGCATTTATTAAGAGGCGGGCATCCAACTTGCTCACAGTGAAAATCATGGCTAAACTCGCATAAAGGTAAATAATCAAGTTAACAGTTATGAATTAAAAGAGGTAAAATGATTAAATGATTACTCTTTCTCATGGGGCAGGAGATTTGTCAATTTTCAGAGAACCTAAGTCCTTTGCTCTCTCTCTCTCTCTCTCTTAGAAAGTATGGTTTACATGCACAAGGTTTGAGGTACATTTCCAAGCAATGCATTATTAAGAGAAATGAAAACCATACAAATAGGCCAAAAAATCAAAAGACAAGGTTTGGTTCAACTCCAACACAAAAGACTCCTTTCAAGCAACACCTTAAAACACATTGCTACCAATAACAACACCTTAAAACAACTTCTTACTAAAAACCACTGACAAAATACATCTCAAGACACTAACAAATGCACCATATATATTAGGCGCTAACTTATTCATATTGACACTAGCACCATATTGCCATAACTTATTCATATTGCCACCAACACTTATAGTGGAAAGCAAATCCTAAGCTTAAACAAACATAATCAAGGAGAACCCCCATCTCCACTGCTAGGGTTCCCACCTGCTGGGACTTCATAGCCAGGGTTAGGCACAGAGGTATCATCACCACCAGGGGTATAACCCCCAGGTGAGCTACCTCCCACAATTCCGTTTCCACCTCCGAGAAACCCTGGAATACCACTTGGAAAGCCACCAAAGGATGGCACCATGACTCGACCGATACCAGGAATGAGCTTACTTCCGTCTTTGTCGATGAACCACTCTGGCTCTTTCTTGTCGGCATCCTTAATGGGAGATGCCAGAAGGTCTCGAGTGGCCAGTGTCGTTGCTATCATGAGAGAGACAGCGAGAAACATGGCAAAGACAGAGCACCGTTGTTGAGACATGTTGTTGCACTAGAGTGTTTGATTGAGAGTGAGGGTTGGGCTAGAAGGTGCTTGGGAAAAAGGGAGTGGGATGGATTTTGACTGTTGAGATGGAACGGGGGAGATGGGTTAATTTATAGGTAGTGAATGGTGATAGTTGGTGGGGAGATGGCGGTGAGTTAAGGAGAGGACACCCACCCCCTGCCCTTCCCCCTGGGAGAGGCCGGGGGTTGTGTCGAGAGACTATGTACTACTATACCTAATCTACAAGTATTTTTAGCACCCTAAATTTGAGAACATAACCTCTACGTGCGATACTCAATAAATTATTTTTACTGAATTGCATTTTCTATGCTCTTAAAAAAAAAAGCTTCATTATTGAAAATAAAAATCTAATTTTTGAAAATTGAGATACGATTATAGAAAACTTGAAATTCAATTTTTTTTTTCTTTTGAATATAATCATCTAATGATTTGTTTAGGTGGTTATCAAAATTTCAAATAAAAAAAATCTTGCAAAGTTATTCCATCCGAGGGAGTGAGTTCAAAGTATATTCCCTTGGAAGCATAGTATATGCACTACTAAAATGGGTATCACACTCCTTTGCAGGAAATCCAAGTGTGTTAACAGAGAGAACATATGCTGGAGAGGGGCAATGTGCATAAGTTGTTTGCGGAGGGATGAGTTAAAGAGGGGGGTGGTTCGCTAGCAACTACAAGAGAGAGTGGATAGGTGCCTTGAATGAATCCGTTTCATTTTGGTCGTACGATTAGCATAGAGAGAGAGAGATCTTGGTCGAATAAGACCCTTACTCGAGCACTGTGTTTGTTTGTTTCCATGATGCAGCCCATCTGCTTAAGCGGCTATTAAATCCATTAGCCGCAAGCGGGCTGACATGACCTGTTTATTTATGGGGGGACCCCCTCATCTACCGGGGTGAACAATTGAGTCGTTGCCAAATTGGAAAAGCAATAACACGGCTTAAAGAAAAGGTAAATTATGATATCCCCAAAATGAATTTTATAGATATTTTACCTTTAATATTTCTGGTGTCATACATATGACCCAATAACTGTTTTATAGATGTTGCAATAACAGAAATCAAGAAAAGAAGAGAAATAGATCCAAACAACATATACGGGGTTCAACAATGATGCTTACCTCCACGAAGGATAAACCAATATTGTATTTTTTTTTTTGGTTGTGGGATCGTAACACTTACATTGATTGAAATGTTTATCAAGTTTATCCATGTTTTGCCCAGCCATATGAATATACGATACACATCCAAACACATGCAATTAAGACAAATCAATTTTTTTATTTTTCAAAACTGCATAGGGAGATTTATCTTTAAGAATTTTACTTGGAAGTCGGTTAATCAGATAGCAAGCAATTAGAAGAACTTTAGACTAATAAATTTTTGAAACATGCATCTGAACATCAAAGACCTTGTAGCTTTCAAAATGTGCCTATTTTTTCTTTCAGCAACACTATTATGCTGATGTGTACCAACACACAATGTTTGGTTTATAATACTAAGATTACATAAAGGGTGCGGTTTGTATGGATCCTAGGCTCTAAACAATCAAATTAGAGCCTACCTTCAAATAGTATCAAGAAATGTGGTTTCAAAACTGAAAATATTTGTGATAACCTTAAACTATATTTTCGTCTTTGTTTATAAAGTTTAAAGCTTAAAGAACAGTGTAGATCGACCAATCTATGAAAACTTAAAAATTTTGAAAATTGATAGTCAAAAAATGCATTACAAAATGCACTATTTTCAAAACTTGAAATCCCTTTTTTTTTTCATGTCCATGCATCTTGATGTTGAGATGATCAATTTGAATATATTTGGACATCAAAACAATATCTTCTAGTGATATTTTTTAGGTAGGCACAAATTTGATTGTTTAGATCCTCTGCTATATATAAACTTTTCCCTTACATAAATGCTCAAAAAAAGCTTTGTCCACATACTATATGCCATTATTAGTTTGTATAATTCTAATCTTGTCATTATATTAAGCAGAAATCAATTTGTAAAATTCTTTGAAGACACGGAAAACTTTTGTTTTTTTCAATAAATATACCGAAGTAGCATGAGACTGGTCAGCACTGAATTTTCGTGCTCGCGGAGGGAAAACCCTTTCTTAAGAACCCACGATGTCTTTTCAGGTTTTAGAGAGAAGGAGAAGAAAAAAAAGAAAAGATGTGTGTAGCATGGCCCCCTTTTTGGGTTCACGCGCGTGTACGCATGAGGGGGACCCTATTGCCCACTAAGATAAGGGTCGGGCAGTACGGTAGTTGCGGATCAAACCAACAAAAGAAATAAAATCACTTGGTTGGGGTTGGGACACGTTTAGGAACTGAGCCCTCTTAGATCATTTCAAAAGCCCCCCGGCCTTTTTGGCTCGGTCTGATTTCGGCTCCATTGAGACTTTGCACACCTTCATATACCTACTTGATAAATGACTTTCAAATTTCATCCCTTGGCTCTCCTTTCAGTGCTAAGACTGGAGGGGTTTTTTTGGGGTTATGAGTTAAGAAATAAAGATGGAGAAACGAGGAGATGAGGTATAGAAAGAGAAGAAAGGATGGAAGAGAGAGAGAAAGCACCCAAAATATTAGAAGGCCTTCATGTGTCACCTTCTTTAGGATGTATTACCGAAGGCAAGAAAAAGGTCTTAGGCACGACGCCTAGATACTTCGGGGGATTCATGAGACCCTATACTAGTGGGTCAAGCCCGACTAGGATGCATCTCGAAAGAGCCTCCTAAAGAGTTACTTAGAGATGGAAGCAGAGAGAAGAAAGAATAAGAGGAGAGAGAGAAAGCAAATGCCTTCTGGGGTGAGTCAAAGGTGGTAGTCCTCACGAAGATGGTTTAACAAAGAGCGCAACCCCTCCTAACTAGTGAGACGAGAAGAGAATAAAAGAAGTACAGGGAGAAGGCAAGAAAATTGAGCATACTTATGGTGTCACTTCCCCAATGAGGTATTTGCCAAAAACACTGGAAAGGAATTAAGCTTGAAGCCTAAATATCTTAGGGAATTCACAAGAAACAATATTAGTGGGACACGCCTGACTAGGAGGCTTCTTAGAAGAGCCTCGTAGAAGTGATTTGAATGAGATGAAAGAGATAGAGAATGAGGAGAGAAAGTTAGAATAAGGGAGATGGAAGAGAGATTGAGGGGGATGAGAGATAAAGAGTAAGGGGGAGAGAGAGTGCAAGAAAGAGAGATGAGAGAATGAGGAGAAAAGGGGAGGAGAGGAAAAGACAATGAGGAGAGAGAAAAAGAGAGGAGAGAGGAAGAGCAAGAGAAGAACGAAAGGGACGAGAGGGAGAGTGAAAGTGAAAGAAAAGAGAGAAAAGAGAAGGAGAGAGAAATCGAGGGGAAGATGAAAATGGGGCAGGCTAGAGAGAGAGAAAAGAACGAGGCAAAGGCTAGGCTGCTGGCCACAGAGAGAGAGAGAGAGAGAGAGAGAGAGAGAGAGATAGATGAATCAAAGAACTATTAGCAATAGAAACATCATTCCTATTTCCATTATTTTTTAGGTTGGATAGACATTACTAGTTATATGATCTGAGGCCCCTAAGTCTATTATCCAAGAAAAAGTGTCACAAAAAGACATGAAAGCATAAGGGTTACCTCTGTCCAATAATTAAGAAGAAACATCTTGTGTGGAGGAAGAACTATTGTTGTTACTTGGTTGCTGATAAATATCACATTTGCAATAATGGGTTTGAGTGGTTGCATTCTGAGCGGTAGATCTATCGATGTCCTGCTAGTAATAGACCGTAAGTGTAGGTATAATACCCAACACTTATACTTCACATGTCCTATATTGTTGTAGCGTTCACATTTAAGATGCCCTTTATTACTACGACCCCTTCCCCATCACGATAATTGTTAGAGTCTCAAACACCACCATTATGTTGAGGTTTTTTTGTTTCATATTTCTTATTATTAGCAACAAAAGAAAATTTCTCAGCATTTTTTCCAGAGGTTTTGAAATCAAGATTCATGATTTTTTTCCTAGTTGAGTATCTAAGTTTAGATTTTCCAAATAGAGAATGAGAAACAACTTTCGACTAAACAAGATAATTGCGTCTATTCAAAGAACAATATGAGTTATTTTTTAAATTGACCATTTTATTGAAGAAATAAAGAGAACCAGAAGACTACTTAATTAGTACAAAAAAAATTATATTAATGGATGGATGATCCCTCAATTTGAACCAACCAAAGGCCAAAGATAGCTGAAGTTGCAGTCAAATATTATTAGTGGCTTCGAATAACCCAAGGTACGACAGGTGAAGAGATTCGGGCTAATGATTCATCACCAAGACTCAAACCACATAAGGTTTCCTTCCTCCGATTTATTGAAGAGATCTCCGATGACTACTCTATCGAAATCAATGAAGATGTGACAAAACTGAGATATAAGCCTGGGAGTTTGGTTGACGAAACTTGGTGCTATGAATGTGGGTACAACCGGTCAATAGGGTACTTCTTGGAGCCGTTGATTGTATTGGGGCTGTTTGAAAAAAAAGGAGCCTATTTCAATTACTCTTAAAGGAATTACCAATGATAAGTAAGATCCTTGTGATGATACTTTCCAAACCACCACGTCGCATATTAAGATGCAAGATGCAAACGATGTAAGCCAGATAAAACGGGACAACAATATGCAAGCCACAAAACATCAAGATGTAGGCGGTAGGTGAACTACTTCGGAAAAAAAAAATAGTCTTGGTTTGTAAAAATTCTCCACAATCAAGATAGATGAAGAAACCACCGGTAAGTAATGGATTGCTACTGATAGATCGCCTTGCTTGGATACCACGTAAAAGTTGCAACAACAGAAATCAAGAAGAGAAGAAAATAGATCCACACAACACATATATGCTTAAAAAATAGTGCCTACGTCCATGGAGGGAAACCAATATTTTGCATTAATAGTGATTACTCTAATTACCAAATATTCATAGAGTTATAAATCTTGCCTTTTAAGGAACAAATCTCATTACAACTGTAATCCTACAAAAATAGAAAGCTCAATATCTTGTAATCCACGAGATAAGAAACTTAAATATCTTACTGCTATAACCTTCAACCTAGTCAAAAAGTCATTGTTTTAAAAACTAAACTGCCATTCCTCACATTTTACCCTACCCATTAAATCTCTCTCTCCCTCTCTCTCTACCGACCCTCTCTCTATCCGGGTAGAGAGAGGGGGGGTAGACAGAGAAAGAGAGGGAGGAGAGAGAGATTTAATAGGTAGGGTGAAAGGTGAGAAATGGTAGTTTACTTTTCAAAATAATGACTTTTGACTGAAGGGATAAAAGCAAGAAAAAATAATAACTGTATTATAGTTGTGATACTAAAAGTATTGGACTAAAATGTCTATAAAATTCATTTTGGGGATATCCATAATTTCTATTAAAAAAATAACAGATAAGAGAGAGAGAGAGAGAGAGAGAGAGAGAGCATTGAGAAAAGATGACGAGAACGAGTTAAATAGGGCTGACAACCGGCCAGACTTAGGTCTTGGCTCCAGTCCCTATAGGATCAGCATGGGCTCGGCCTGCTGATTAGGCTAAAGAGGCCTTGGCCTATATTCGACCCTAGCCCTATTCGGGCTAGGCCATGCTGGCAGCTAAATAAAAAAGAAAAAGAAAAAAAAAAAAAGCTAGGCCCGGTTGAATCGTGCCCGACAGGACTAGTCTCGATGCAGCCCTAACCTTGGGCCATGGCTGCCAGGCCTTGAGGGCCACATTTTACGCCTAAGTCCTTAACTTCACGAGATATAATAAGCATAAATGCATTTGCCAGTGAGTACCAGTTATAAAACGTACACCGTACAACAAAATATTATAGCATGAATGCTATTGATATTTATCTATGAAAAGTTATAAGATTTACGTTTCAAGCCTTTAGTTCAATTTTGGGCGTCCTCTCTTTTGCATGCTTGAGGGTGAGGGTAAGGCGAAGGAGTAGTTTTATCCACGAATAAATCTCTTAAAAATTAATTTAACAAAAGGTTAAGTTTTTTCGAACTTTGTGATACACCCAACCTATCAAATTTCACATTGGACGGTTGTAAATAATTGTTATCACCTTATACCAAAAATAAATAATCTCATTATATACAATTTTTTAACTCAAATATCAAACTAACTAATTTATCTATATCATGGTGACTGGTCACGCTATATTTTCCTTTTTTTTGTAATTACTAGATGCTTCTTTTAATTAGGGAAGACTTCAAAACGAAACATAGGACTGTGAAGTGCGTACATAAGTGAAAACCATTCAAAGATCCGGCAAATCTCTAAGAACTGCAAATGTTAGAATAATTGTCTTAAAGTAAAATGTATAGGTTCGTTATAGAATTGGTAGGAAGCGATAAAAAATTCGCAATTCTCTCACTCTAGGTGATTCATTATGTGAAAATTTACTGTATTTTCTTTTGTACTACTTTTGACTTGTATAGCATGCCACTTTTGACATGTAACCATATTTGATGACTTTGTAAATAGTATATACAAGTTGTATATCATTTTTATAACCCTATAAAATAGAGTTCTTTTACACATATTATGCAGGTTCTGTAATACATTTTCTATGGGAGCGTAAGGCTCAGAAATAAAAAAAACAAATAACTTCTTACATGGTATCATAACCGATATGATCTATGAGCATAAAAGCCCCTTTGCCATTTTCCCCTCTACCATTTTGCACCTCTGAAAAACAGTCGTTCTACTGCCCTGAAAAATTAGCTACTCCCTTTATCTCTTGCTCAGCTTATGACCCCCTCTACCACCCAAATCTCCCTCAACCCCTCGCCAGCCACACAAATCTCACCTAGCTACTTTGATATGAAACTGTCGATCTATCGCCTTTAAAAATTTGCCCTGAAAAAAAATCTAAAAATATCCCAAAAACTATTAGGTCTAAAATACTCATTATCCTGTTCTCTGAAAAATGGCCATCTAAAAATGACCTCTAAAAAATCGATATATCTGAGATCACTGCCTTCCCATTGAAATCAAGTGGCATGTGAGAAACGGCCTATGAAAAAATCCCTCTGAAATTGCATTTGGATATGAGACCACTTCTACTTTGAAATCCCTAAATTTTCCATTGAAAATGTTGGGCTTACAAGCCTTCATTTGGCATAAAAATTGTGCATGAAGGAGTTTTTAACCTCCCGAACACATCTGTGATGGTCCCAAGACCGTCAGAGATCGATTTCAAGGTACTTCTATAATTTTGTCTGTCCTTGACTATGCACAGGCCGTGCATGGTACCCATTATGTATTTTCCTATTTTGTGGCCCGTTTGAGCTGCAACTTGGGGGAAGTTTTTGGGAAACTAAGATCTATCTTTTTATTCCTTTTGGGGTTGATCTGGGCTTGTTCGAGGGTACTTTTGATCATAGGCCGTTATTCGTGCTCCATGGCAATCCATGATCAAAAAGGATTTTCCAAATCATTGCTTTTATTGGAAGCCTATGAAAAGTGAGGTTTCAGGGATCTGAGCCCATTTTGAGCTTGAACAAGGACCCGGCAGTTAACACTTCCCCACAAAAAAAAATAAAAAAAAACAAGGACCTGACTGCGCTTCTTATGGTCTTCCGCATGTGTTTGGTGTCGGGAAGTCCCAGGTGCTTCCATTGCTCCTCTTATTAGTCTATGAGGTGATGCTTCCAGTAGTAGTCACGATGCTCATGGTCTAGGACGACTTGACTTGCAGAACCCATGTATAAGGCCTTTGATACCGCAATGCATAATGCATATGTGGTCAATATTTTTCGGGCCCTAATGCACCAGGCACAAGGGCGCGAGTTGCACACAAGGTACAGGAGACCTAAGAACAAAAAGTACGTGCGGTGCACAAGGTTATGCAACAGAATTACATGTGGTCTTAGCATAACTAGCACACGCATTTTGCAGCATCATAACCTATTTCTATTTCCTAGCCTTTACACAGAAGGCGCAAGGTAAAAAAATGGGGCTCATGGCTTTCTCTAGGGGAGATCGACACACTCTAGGGATGCCGACCCTAATGAAATCCTAATTTTGAAAAATCGAAGTAAGAGTGGATATTATAATTACTAGAATTTTCTTAATGCAAAAATGATAAGATGGCCACAATTGGGAACCCAGTTATGTAATTGCACCGAACCGGTGATAGAACTGCTCCGTTGGCCTTTATGGAAGCAAAAATTAGGCAATCGAGAATAGTGTATCATGCATAAGTTCTCATGATCCAGTTTTTAGTTAATCAGGGCCGTATTTGTTGAGCTCCTTTTGGAGAGGAATGACTGACTCGTGTAGGCAGGTTGAACAATCACTAGAGCTACCAAAATCTATTCCATACTACAAATCACAAGCAAGGTGGATGCTCATAAAAATTCTAACACATGCAACATATACGAGACGAGGAGTAGAATCCAAGCTCAACTCTCTCACATGTAATTCATTTATCTCTCAGAGTTGTGGTTTCTCCTTTCAAAGTGAATTGCTTCACTTTCACACCCGTACCTATAGACTCACACCTCTCCCTTTTTTATAATGAGATGAATGTCCCCCTCATGCCCTCAATCATATGGCTACAAACCCCGCGTGAATGAGTAGCCGTTAGAGTGCATGGTGAATGCACTCATGGGGTGTAACCCCTTCATGAAAAGGGTATAACCTTCTCCAACTCCATATGAAGAGGTAATAACCCCTTCATAAAGAGGGTACGGTCAACCCCTAGGTGTACCCTCCCACTAAGGAGGCACCTTATGCTCCCCTAAAAAATACCACACACATACACACAGAGAGGAATGAGAGAGGGAGGCTTGAGTGTTTGGAAAGAGAGATATTGGGTTTATATAACACATATATCAGGTTATGTCAGAGAGAGAGAGATAAAGATATTATATTATATTTATGCAGTTGATATTATATGTTATATGTTCTACAAGTAATATAATAGCTTATTGATGGCTAGGGGATTTTTTTACTAGGGAAAAGTTTATGAGGCTCTAAACAATCAAATTTCGGCCTACCTCAAAAATTCCAATAGAAGATGTCATTTTGATACCTAAATATCTTCAAATTGATTATCTCGATATCAAGATGCATGGACATGAGAAAAAATTGGATTTCAAGTTTTGAAAATAGTACATTTTGTAACATTTTTTGCACTGTCAATTTTCAAGAGTTTCAAGTTTTCATAGATCTGTAGATCTACACTATTTTTTAAGCTTTAAACTCTATAAATAAATATGAACATATGTTTTAAGGCCATCACAAAGATTTCCAGTAATGAAACTACATTTCTCGATACCATTTTGAAGGTAGGCTCTAATTTGATTGTTTAGAGCCTAGGCTCTATACAAACTGCACCCTTTTTACAATGCGTATTTTTCTATTGTATTGGTTGTAGTTTGCTATTATTTAATGTCAAATCTCATCGAGGATATTATAAAAAGTTCAATGTTTTTAAAGGAAGTGAGTTATATAAGGTGATAACCTTATTTGTAGAAGTAAGGTTCAGTACTATGTAATGTCTATTTTAGCTGAACGGTGTAGATTTGATATGTCTTTTAAGATAATATAAATTTAACACATCTTTTAAAATAATATTAAATCTACTCTAACTAACATAAGTGGTATAAATTATTACAGCCTTACTTTTAAAAGTAGGACAATGTCTTATAAATATATTATGTTTTATTAAAAGAAATAGTTTTATATAAGGTGTCAACTTTATACTCGACGAGTAAGGTACATCTAAAAACTCCACTGAAGAAGGTTGTTCCTATGCTAAAAATCCTAAAATCAATCATCTCGACCTCTAGATTCATAAACATAACAAAAAGGATTTCAGTCCAAAAAATAGTTCATTTTCTAACACATTATCTAGATCGTTAATTTTCAATATTTTTAAGTGTTTATAGATTTGTTTGATCATCACCATTTCTAGAACTTTAAATTTCATAATTGGAGGCAACAATAGATTTTCATATCCTCGCAAGGCTTTGCGGCACCGAAACTGTATTTTTAACATAGTTTTGAGGTGCACCTTTCTTTAATAGTATAAAGTTGACACCTTGTACAAACCTCACCCTTATTAAAATAACCTCGAAAAAAAATAAAGTCGGCCTTGCCCAAACCACTAGCTACCACCCAGCTCATGCCTAAGCCAACTCCGACCCGGCCCATTGCCATTTGACAAAAGCTACAATAAGTCATCATATGACCAGTGCTGCATGACATGCTTGAGAAGGATTATGCTTAAGATAGGCCTATGATCTACACGCACTGAGGCACCTCCTAAGATGCATGACAATACAAACGTTTCTCAAAGCTTGCGCTCCTCAATCTTAAATTAGTCCGTAGGAAGGCTAAAATTTAAATACCATTCCATGAGGATCATGGTCCTTCTTGAGGTTAAGAACTTCAATGAGGGTGAAAACATGGGGCATAATCTTTAGAATGCATGATGTCTGCCATTAATAGGAGGAGCAAACCAAAAAGGCAGAGAATGAATGAAAAAGAAAATACGCCAAATGTCTTGAGGAATTAAAACGTGGTGAAAACATAGCAAATTAATGACAAGAACAAATAACAAAGAGAAACATAAAAAAAGGAAAATCAAATCAGAAAAGAAAATTCAAGCGATAAAACCGCCGTAAATCAGCATGTAGGAGCTTGATTGATGGATTAAGATGAAGAATAGAACGTTGAGAATTGAAAGAGAATATACTTTGCCAGAAAGTCTCTTCCTAAATTTGTTTAATTCTTAGAAATCCCCATCGAGTATAACTCCAAGCATACAATTGTTTGGAAATAAATCCTGCTATCAAAATTACTACGTGCAAACCTCTTTTGGATCCTCTATGCATTCAATCTTATGCAAGTTACCATAAAGTTGTACGAATTGGGCTTGGGTTTGAGTAGTTAGCCGTTGATGTCAAGCAATGCGACCAGTTTTTGTTTAATTCCTACCATTTACCTATTTCCAAAAAAAATATTGTAATTTTGATCCAGAAGTGTAACATATCCTCAACACCATCATTTTGAAGATCCCCTTAAGTCTAAGAGGGTAATTTGTATTACACTAACTATTGATTGAAAAAACAGATCAGTAACCAAGATCGGCAACGCAAAAACCAGTTCAGATGGCCGTTTACTGTGTGCAATAGTGAACCGGAGAAAAAACTGTGAACGGGTTTGAATCGATGAATCGGCATTTTTACTGTAGCAAAAAGGCATTTTTACTTTAGCAAAAAGCCATTTTTACTATAACAAATTGACGGTTCTCTTCTAGATCCGAAGGATTTCCTATACATTATGATTCCTGAAGCGGAGTAGGCGATTCCATGCTGATCTTGCGTTTTTTAAGTCACTGATACTAACTATTCGTCCCAAATGGAAACAATAGAAGTGACACTTGAGCAACTTTGAAAAGCGAACATAGAAAATGGGCAAATCCACGTGTAGTAAAAGGAAAATAAAAGATAAAAGAAAATAAAAAAAAGAAAGAATGAGTTTTTCCAAAAGATGCATGGCCATGAATACTTCCTTTTGTAGGACACTTTCGAGTCGGAGACAAAAAAAAAAAAGTCCAATGCATTTCCAGAGGGATAGTGATTCGAAACTATGAATTTGTAGTGTCATTATCAAAAGTCAAAACTGAGGGAACATAGAAAATGAAAAGATGGTTTTCCTAGGGAAAATGATTTGATAGGGCTGCAGCCCTATCCAAACAAGTAAATCTTCACCTCATAACTCATCAAAAATAGAAGTCAAGCATTGAAAAACTTTTACATCGATCATCTCGACTTGAACATTATGGTTGTGAAAAAAAATTAGAATTTCAAGCTCTTAAATAGTATATATTGTAACAAATTATCTGTACTATCCATTTGTTTTAAAAAATAAACATTCACATATCTGTAAGATCTGTACAATTTTTTTAGTTCAAAATTTTATTGTCGGCGTTGGAAATTAATTTAAGAGCCATCATATAGATTTCCATCGGCAAAAGTACTTTCCAGATGAGGATTTGAGGTGAGGCTCTATTTTATTTTCATAAAACTTAGGTCTTCCCACAAAGCCAAGCTCATAAGAAAGGTACTCAGATGGTAAGGTGATCATGTAAAAATGCATTGTGTACATCTAGTTGTCTAATTTGCTATCCTTTGGACACCGTAGTGCTCACTACTATTCTTATAGTAGTATGCTTGACAGCCGGACGGAAAGTGCCTTTGTAATCAATCCTTGGTTGTTTATTATACCCTTTGGCCATAAGATGGGTCTTGTGTCACTCAATCGATCCATCAGCCCGACGTTTTATTTTGAAAATCCATTTGCAGCCTATAACATTGATGTTGGGCTCGGATTGAACAAGAACTCATGTTCTATTTTGGATTAAAGCGTTAAAATTTATTATTCATGGCATCTCTCCACTTCTTGTTTTTGCTAGCTTGATAGAAGCAAGTGGATTCAACATCATGGGTCCGGCATTGGTTACGGGATATTTGGATGGAAGATAGGCTTTTGGCTTAAAGATGCCATCCAGAGATCTAATGCGCATGGCATGGGTTCGGTGTGAATTAGAAGAGGGTGCTCTTCAATGGGTATTGTTGGGGGAGTGATGGGGCAATGGTGTCTCGCAATATTGGGTATAATAGGAGCAGTTGGATCAACAAGTAATGGGTTAAGAGGCTATGATGTTTGGGCTCTATCTATATTGGGTGGCGTAGGTATGGTGGTACTGGAGTTTGGTGGAGTAGAGTGAGGAATATGGGTATTTGTGAATGGTGGAACTTCTTGGTTGGAGCATTCATGCCGTGGACAGTATTGGTTAGAGGTGGACTGTTTGATGGCAAATTAGAGAAACTTCCCAGGTCAGTTTTTTGTCCCAGATCAGGTAATGGTATAGATTTCCCCACTAAAGATGGTAGTGCTGGTGTGGGGGACTGCACAAATGTGCTACTAATGGAAGCGGATGACTTTCCCTGTATACCTGCAAAAGGAAATTTATTTTTATAAAAAATTACATGTCGTGAAATGATGAGCTTTCCATTGGCCATGTTAAGCCATTTGTAGCCTTTATGATGTGAACTGTAGCCGAGAAAGGCACATTGGATTGAGCGGAACTCCATTTTGTGTGAGTTATATGGGAATATATAGGGGTAGCATGCACAACCAAACACCCGTAGAAATGAGTAATCTGATGCAGTCTTAAACAACTTGCCAATGCGTGTTTCATTTTTAATAATGGGAGAAGGGAGTTTATTTATTTAAAAAAATCACACATTCAAAAGAAAATTCCAGTAGTTAAATGGTATTGATCATGAGCAAGTAAGGACATGCTCGTTTCGACAAATATTCATGTGTTTTCGTTCAACATAACCATTCTGCGCATGGATATGCGGGCAAGATAGATGATGCTCTATCCCACAAGAAGCTAAATATGGAGATAGCCGATGATATTCTCCACCCCAATCTGTTTGCAAGAAATTGATACGTCTTTCAAATAAATTTTCAGCCAAAGCCTTAAACTTTAGAAAAGTGTCATAAACATCTAATTTTTGAATAAGACGAAATAGCCATGTAAATCGACTAAAGCTATCCAAGAAATGAACATAATAATAGTAGCCTTCTATAGATGTAACTGGTGCAGGTCACCATATATTAGGAAATATTGAACCCAATGGCTCAATACTAATAGTGGATGAGTGCAAAAAATGGAGTTTATAACTATTTCCCTTTCTGACATGTTCACAAACATGGGGAGCCTTATTACAGGAAATAGGTAATTTATTTTCAAAAATTATTTGCCTAACTGTGCGCATTGCTGGATGGCCCAGTTGATTATGCTATTCCGTTATTACAACTTTTTCTCCAAGGAATATTGAACTCGTACTCTTATCATTCCTCTTCTTTGCTACCTTGAGTAGGCCTGTGCAGAGTTTTCCCCGTTGAGCAATCCTTTATAACAAAATGGGAAGGGTGAAATTCAAACACAAAATCATTATCCTTCATAAACTGATTAATTGACAATTAATTGTTGCAAATGGAATGAACATGTAGAATATTGCAAGGAGCAAATGCAGTATTGTTCGTAATGAGTTTTGAGGAACCAATATTTTTTATGCTCAAACATGTACCATTGCCAATCTTTATCTGTTCTGGTCTCGTATATTCTGAGTGGAGAGAAAGATTGGAGAGATCAATTGTAATGTGGTTAGAAGCTCCTGAGTGTGGGTACCCTGCATCAATGATGCTGGAATGGGCCGCATGAAAGGCATTCAGATTTACACCCAAATCAAGTTGAAATGCATGGCTAAAGCATTACCAACCTTGGAGGGTTGAGTGGCCCACACGATTGCATACTTGGCAAGATATACGTGGGCAATTACCTTGCCGATTTCCAAAGTGGGAGTTATTGTTTTGCTGCTGACCATGGCCTTGACCACGACCACGGTCACCACGTCCACGATTTCTGAACTGACTGCCATGCCTCCTTCTTGAGTTGTTGTTTGGTGTGGTTGCAAGAGTGGAGAGCCAATATCCAACATGCCATATTTGTTGAAGAGTCAAATCTTTTGGCTTAGCAACATACCATAGAGATCATTGAGGGTAATTGGATCAGACTTTGTAGTCATAGAGGTCTGAAACGACTTGTACTTAGGGAGGAGTCCACCACGAATGTGAAGTATCAAGTATCATCAAACACTGGCTTTCCTACTGCAGTGAGATGATCGACTTTGCTTTTTACTTGCTGAAAATAATCATCAATGTTCAAGGATCCCTTCTAGATAGTCTGCAATTGAAGTTGTAGTTGCATTATACGTGTTCGTGAGTGATTCGAAAACGAGAGTTCTAGTGCAGTCTATAATTATTGGGAGGTGGTAGGACCCACAATCTAGGCATGGAGACCCCCTATGAGGGACAAGATGATCCAGCTAAGTAATAGCTGGTCTTGTCGCTTCTAATTGAGAAACGCAAGGCTGATCTTGGGCTCTTCATTGTTTTCAACTGGAAGAAATTCAACAGGGCAATAGAGGAAGCATCCATGTTGCTGAGAATATCATACCCTAGAAGAATGGGCATTAACGATGTTACATTATACCGAAGTACAGTCGGGGCACTTCAGTATCTGACCCTCACGCTACCTGATCTTACCTATAATGTCAACAAAGTCTCCCAATTCAAGCATCGACCTACGTCTAATCATTGGGCGGCAGTGAAAAGAATTTTGTGCTATTTAAAGGGAACCATCATGTTGTCTCTTTGGTTGTCGGTCCTATTAACCTAGACCTCTCTGGCTTCTTTGATGATAACTGGGTTGGTTGCCCTGACGATAGGAAATCCACGGAAGGTTATGCTATTTATATGAGAATGAATCTTATATCTTGGAGCTCTCGTAAACAACAGACAGTGGCTCGTTCAAGCACAGAGGCAGAATGTTACGTGCTTCACTGCAAAATTAACTTGGCTACAATGATTCATAGGGAACTTAGCATCTTCTTACATAAACCTCCTATTCTTTGGTGTGACAATATGGGGGCCACCTATCTTACTGCCAAACTGGTTTTCCATGCACGCACTAAACATATGAAAATTGATTTTCACTTCGTTTGTGACAAAGCATCGAAAACAAAAGATCAACTTGCTGATATTGTTACAAAACCTTTGTAACAATCCTAAAATTTCAAAAAAAAAAAAAAAAAAAAAAAGAAAAGGGGGGAAATGATGCTTTTAATAGGTGATGGTCTGATTGAGTATGATGGTCCTTGGGGACCATCACTATTTTCAAAACTTTTGCTTTGGATTAACTTTCGCTTTGCCTTTACTTTTTTTCCTTTGCCTGCTTTTGCCTCCTGCTGCTTGCAGCTGGCAGCGTCCTTTAGCGGACGTGGGTTTCGTACGATAAAAGTCTACTTTTAACGCGACACCTCAGGTATGAGGTAGAGCGTAAGAAAATAATGTAATAATACGTTATAAGAATATTAAATAGGGATGTGAGCACTCCTACCCTAAAACAAAATTTTGAGATCTCTCTCTCTGGTCGAAACACAGTGAACTTCTCTCTCGAACCGAAATTTTTTATCGGAAGCTCCCTCTCAAATAATTGTGGGTAAGTGACATCGTCTTCCTGAAAAATAGTCTATTTTTAATAAATAGTGATATTTCCGTCCAAGATCTTTATTTTATAAGTTTTGTGTGTAAGTGATATCGTCTTCCTGAAAAAAAGTCTATTTTTAATAAATAGTGATATTTCCGTCCAGGATCTTTATTTTATAAGTTTTGTGTGTAAGTGACATCGTCTTTCTGAAAAATAGTCTATTTTTAATAAATAGTGATATTCCGTTTAGGATCTTTATTTTATCAGTTTTATGTGTAAGTGACCTCATTGTCTCGAAAAATAATCCATTCTTTTTAAAAATAAAATGAAATAATTATTTCTGCTTATTATCATGAATTTTAGGCGCGATAAATTTTATGCGCACGTGACCTCATTATCTTGAAAAATAATCTTTTTAATAAAAATTGTGATATTTTATCTATGTTAGAAATTTTGAATGCTGTAAATTAGAAAAATAAATTTATTTATTTTTCTTGTCTATTGTTAGAAATAAATGTGATATTTCTGCTTTTAGTAAAATTGTGATATTTCTTTCTACTGCTTTGAATATTTAGACATTGTAAAATTCATGTGCAAATGACTGCCTTATTATTTAAAAATTGACATTTTTGCAATTGATTATAGTATTATTGTGAAATGTTTATTTGTGAATTGATATTCCATAAATTGTGATAATTCCGTATTCTTGAATTTTTATAAGAGGCTTTCTATACATATTAAATTGGCAATTATGCTAGAATGCCTTTCCAAACTGCTACCTTTCTAAATTTGAGCCCAAAATATTTGATTGGTTATTTTTGAAATGTTATAGAGAGTGACTGTTATTAATGGTTTAAGTGAAATTCATATTAATGGTTTCAGTGATATGTTGAGTAAATGATATTGCTGCTTTCGAATGTTTAAAGAGATTTAAAAATAATTTAAGTATGCAAGTGGACTCATCCGGTTCGCCGGTGAGGTATAAGTGGACCTATCTGGGACGCTGGTAGGGATTAAGTGGACTCATCCGGTACGCCGGTGAGGTATAAGTGGACCTGCAGGGATTAAGTGGACCTATCTGGGATGCCGATAGGGATTAAGTGGACCCATCAGGACGCTGATGGGGTATATAGGTGACCTACTTGGGACGCCAGTCGGGTATTTTGTAAAACCCTTTGAATTATATACTGCCGTTAAAAGTGTTATAAGCATTTCAATTACTCGGATTATACTTAATTATACATTTATTGAAAGTGAAACTGTTGATGCATTTCTGTTAATAGATCTCATTTTGGAAAATATTGATATCTTTCAATCATGATTATTTTTAGGATTATGATGATCACTTACTGAGTAGCCAAACTCATCAAACTATGGTAAACATTTTTTCAGGATAACTGCGGATTCATTTTGAGTGCTAGTCAAGATCAACCTTGGAAAATACTGTTGTTGTACTAGCTTTCTTTATTTACTTTGTAAGACCTCGCCACTGTAAATTTGTCCTATCAATATATGTATATATGTTTTGTCTGTCACATCTCAGGAATAACAGTATTATAAATTCTTGGGGTGTGACAACCTTTATTTGGCAGCAGGTTTCAAGATCTATAGTCCGAACTCAACGTTCGTGAAAGTACGTTGAACTTGAAGGGGTGTGTAAAGGGATAACCCATAATCATCCAAATCTTTGAGTTATCCCTAATATTGTAGGTCAATCTCATTCAAATAGTTGTTGTAACAAATATAAAGTCAAACACATTCAAAACATTATTGTAACCGGTGGTTTAAAAAATGGATCAGTGACCCGAATTGGGCACTCCAAAAACCCATCCGGATCTGGAATCGGTCGACTAGGTCGGATTAAGTTTAAAAAAAATCCAAAAAAATTATTAAAATTCATAATAAATGTTGTAAGAATCCAATAAGAAAAGAGGGTATTATATTGTTAACTTTCATTTTTTTCATCAATTTAAGAATATTGAGATGTTCTTTCCATGTATAAACTTATATTAACAATTAAATTTACATCACACATAAGAAAAATCATAGAATTATCATGGACAAAGTATATAATCATACATGGAATACAATTAAAGCGTAGTCTAAATCTATTAAAAAATGGCCATTAAAATCTTGAATTGGCGGAATACCCTAATCCGCTAAAAAAACCCAAATTATTACAACCTAACTAACTATAATATTATATGCTGAAGTTAAAATTGTTGGTTTACATTTTATAATACAGATAATAACAAATCCAAAATATTTTATAATATCATAAAATTTAACATGTATTATTGACAATGGTAAGAAAAATAGTACATTACATGATTTATAATGCAAACACTAATAAATAAAATAAAAGATTTAGTTATCGATACAGAAATTATTAGAATGTGTAACAATTTTTGAAATAACACTTTAATTTTTCAAAATTTTAAATTTTTAGATTTCTAGAATAAATTTAGTAAAATAGATTGTTAGTAGAAAGAGAGAGATTTCAAATGGAATAAACCAGTGGTTTAAAAAACGAATCGATGCCCTAGGGTGCATTATTACAACCTAACTAACTATAATATTACATCATTTATTCCTAGGGTGTATTAAGAAATACTTGTTGTATTTATAAATACCTTTTTTTTTTATAATAAATATTTATTGTATTATCTTTTCTTTTTTACTAATGATACTTGTTGTATTATTTTTTATTTTATTTTTTGACTAAAAAATTAAGAAGATGTTGTACTCTATTTTTTTTTTTTTTTTGTATAATCTTTTATTTTAGTTTTGACAAGAGATACATTATATTACTTTTTTTTTTAAAAGAAAAATAAAAATATGTATTATTATTATTTTTACCAAAACTGGTTGTTGTATTACCTTCTATTTTTTATTTTTTTCCTTTTATTTTTTTTACAACAGATTTTTTCTTCTATTTTTTATTTTTTTCCTTTTATTTTTTTTACAACATGATTTTTTTTCTTTTACTTTTTTTTAAAAAAATAAATAAAGCCCCAAAGGGGTATTTTTTTTCCTTTTATTTTTTTACAACATGATTTTTTTCTTTTTTTTAAAAAAATAAAAATAAGGCTTTTACGTTTTTAAGTTTTTTCCTTTTATTTTTTTTTACAATAGGATATTTTTTCTTTTACGTTTTTTAAAAATGAAAATAAAAGGCCCAAAGGGGAAGTGCGCACGGGAGGAATCGAATGGAGGGTGAGGACTAGAGGGTGGGTAGCGCCGGACAAAATCAGCAGAGCTAACCTCCTCCACTAATTCATCCAAATGTCCCTCTTGGGTTGTAATAAATATATACATTCTATTAGTTATGCAACTCTAATTTTGTCTCACATCGAAGGACAAGAGCACTAAACTTCTCTATAAATAAGAACGAAAATAGTTGACTGCCATGCATGTGGAGGTACGAGGGCAATATGTCACGCGTTAATGTGTTTTTGCACGTGCGAGGTGGGGCTGCCACGTGTTTACTATTGAGAATCAGTAATATTTTGTCGATTTACAATGGGAATCGACGATTTCTCTCTAGACTCGCCCCTCGCCTGGTTTCTGATATTGCGTCAGAACCGGTACGGGCAAACCGATTCTCGTGTCGACCCGAAAAACCGATCTCGGGTCCGCATCGATTTTTAAATTTACAATGGGAATCGGCGATTTCTCTCTAGACTCGCCCCTCGCCCGGTTTTCGATATTGTGTAGGAACCGGCACGGGCAAATCGATTCCCGTGTTGATCCGAGATTGCCGATTCCCGTGTTGACGAGGGAAACCGATCCCGGGTCCGCACAGATTTTTAAACTACTGGTTGTAACAATACATCCCATGTATATCTAAAAGTACCACTGGTTGTAATAATACATCCCATGTATATCTAAAAGTATGTATATCTTGTGTTATAAATATACAATCTAAAAGTATATATATCTTGTGTTAAAAATATACAGTCCCAACTCATGTGAAAGTTCAAAAAAGTGAGATAGAGACTTCTTCAAAATATTTAAGTTGTTCTATTATATAGAAACTTCATCCTTTTCATAGTGAAGCATTTATAAGTTATAACGCAATTGGTGACATTACTTCAAACTTGTTTGCGTGCATTCTAATTTAATGAGAAATTATTTCAAGATGTATTTTAATGTAGTGGCTACACCTTGATGTAATTTGAAATTTAGAAACCTCTCATAAAGGAGAAATAAATAAATAAATAAATAAAGAGAAAAGGTATACAAAGAGATAATTTATTTTAAATATACGAAGGAGATATTCACTCTTATCCATCATATTTTAAATTAAGTGGTTGTATGTATGTCATTGACGAGACTACAAGTTTCAAAAAAGAAAATTTTCGAACTTCGTAACATACCCCATACCATTCAATTTGATATCTAATGGCTAGGAGTGATTGTGACATTTTTATAATAATGATAAATCATATACAATTCCAAAAGACAACTCATACCGAAAAATAAACGTCCTTTTATGACATTGGCGTACAAATATCCACTTAGAGCGAGTTGGCTGGAAATAGAAAAAAACATAATAAAATAAAAAATGAAAGGCAGCAAACAAATGCACTTAGGAGAACTTTTTGTTTGGGCCATAGTGCCAGGAGAGTTTTTAAAGAAAAGTTATAGAACCTCTTAAAAATCAAAATATGAAATTCAAATATTAAGAAAGTAGAGCCAGCTGAATTGCACCTAAAGGAACTTATGGACTTTCCAAATTTTTAACTTTTAATCCTTGGTGTTTCACATCAATATGAGTTGTTCTTCATATTTCAGAGTCATCATCATCAGAGCTTTTTTCCTACGATGTAGGGATGGCTAAGTTCTTCATATTTTAGAGTGCAAGTCAATATTTTCATCTAAGATATATGTTTACATCTTCAATGTTTAGCGACCTTGATATTGGCCACACTGAACAAGGACAACAGAAGGCTCTAAAATTTTAAAGAAAAAGCAAAAAGCTCAAAAATATGCATATTGAGGGCTCTCTAAGATCCTAAATCCATGCACTTGGAAATCATAGTCTTCTTAGTGAAAAAATAAAAAATATCACTGAAAAAATAAAAAATATCAAATAATATTTTGTTTTATTTCATAGTCCTCCCTTGCAGATTAGTTGCTTAAGTGATCCAATTGGAGGTAGAAAAAAGAAAAATTGACAAATTCGATCCGGTTAATCTCTATACTTCAATTCATTCTCCAATTGTTATCTATTCTTCCTGAGTTTCACTAATTGTTTGATTCATGGTTTGGGCAATTAGTTTTACATTCTTATAACGACTTCTACATCTCTACAATGCTATCTTATGAGTTTCTGTCCACTCATTAGCGTTCATATAATTAAGAAACAAATTCGCTGGCTTTCATTTTCTATGTAGTGTGTCAGGACTTGGCTGAGTAACTTGACCTCGTCCTGAGGTGAATTCCTTGTGAATTAGGTGTACAACTTTAAAGACCTAAATAAATGCTAAAAAAAAGAACAAATTAATAAATAAATAAATAACACTAGCATAATGGTTAGAAATACTTCTTTAAAGGAGTTTATTGGTTTTCAAGATCATTTGTGAACTTTAATATTTTTCCTTTAATGAATTTGTTTCTAAAATATTTAAGGTATAAATCCACCTTTTCAATAATCCACCTTTCATAGCTATTTTTGTCTTATTTAGTTTCTTAATAATTCTATTAATCATTTTACCTTTTTCCTTATTTTTAAAGATTTTTTATGGATTTTTGCCCGTTTTAGCTTTTGTCACTTTTATTGAGGCGTTCCTAACTTGGCTGAGTCCCCTCGGACTCTAGCTACGGCCAAGGGCTGAGTACCTTGAGCGGATTGATTTTTTGTTATATTTAATCTCTTTTTATTCTTTTAACAAAAAAATAAATTTGCAATAACTCCTTTCATGGAGCCATGGAAAACAAATCGATTTACTTGACATACCTTGTTTTTCTCTATTTCTTTCCTATAGTTCATGCCTCTAAACTTCTTATCCCTTTCTCTTTTATGACGAATTGAGTTTTCTTCATATCCTAGCCCCCGGATTTTATTATAAACATACCTTTTTTATAAAAATGACACTTCCATGAGAGCCAAATATCTAGAATTGACTATCTAGGTGCAATTTATGAACAGGTAACATGCATTTGTTTTTTTTAATGCTTTTTTGTAAATGCGAAATGCATCACTACATAGATAACTACAAAATCGAGATATGCAAACAAAAATGTGCAAGTTACATGCCTCGCCAGAGAGAGAGATAGAGAGATGTCTCTCGAGAGAGATGCATCTAGAGAGATAGAGAGACGTCTCTAGAGAGAGTGAGAAGAGAGAGATGGGGACTTGAATTAATAATTCAAAAGAAAATCTATACATGAAATCATTTTGAGTTTTGTCCTTGTCTTTCTTGTCCACAATACCCAATTTGATTGGTGTGAACCAATATATTATACATAACAATAAATGAGAAATCGAAAGATACTACCCGAACAACAGCTATGTGGATTGAAACCGTTTTTTTATCCGGTTTTGGCAATATTATCCAAAATAAGATTATCTCAATGTCCATTAGAAACCATAAGAAACAAAGACACCAAGGCTTACGTATCCTGTTCATTGTACACCACAAGTCATGCTTGTAGATGGTCACTCTAGTTTCATGGCATAATTTTCATATAATAAAATATATGAAAGATAATATCGCATGCTATACTAGCACTGATTCAAAAGTCGACGAGTTGAACCGGACTCGTCCGATTCTATTCGGGAACCGGCAGACTCGATCTGGTTCCAGTGAAATACCGGAAATCGTTCATGCCGTAAATCGTTATGTGATGTCATGATTCTCCCGATTCTTCGATGGCCTGCCGATTCTTCAATGGTCCTGATTCTTCTATTATGCCGTAAATCGCTATGTGACATCATGATTCTCTCGATTCTTCGATTCGGGACGTCATGGCCCGACGATTCTTCAATGGTCTCGATTCTTCGATTCATGACATCATGGCCTGCCGATTCTTCAATGGATATTTTTGTAAATTTTAAAAAGTACATGTACCTTAAGGTCCGCACACTTGGTTACGTGACTCTCCTCACTTCGCACACGTTATCCTCGTTAACTACAAAAAGGTATTTATTCACTACAACTTTCTTCTACCTCTTCGATGTGGGATAATGTGAAGGTATTAACTTGAAACATTAATATAATATATATTTTGTTTGCGCTTTTAATACTACTATGTAGCATGTGGCTTACTGGTTATAACTTTCTTTCTGCATGTGGAAGGGGATATGAAAGGGGGTTCTTTTATCAACTATTTTTCTTATCAATTTTATTTTGTTGAGGTCAATTTTTTTTCTTATAAAAAAAATAAAAGGTTTTTTTATCAATTTCACTTTTTGTCAAAATTTTTTATTATCAAAAAAATGAAAGGTTTTTTAATCAATTTCGCATTTTGTCAAATTTTTTTCTTGTCAATAAAATAAAAATTTTATTATAAAAGAAATGAAAGGTTCTTATCAATTATTTTTCTTGTCAAATTTCTTTTTTTTGTCAAAAAAAAAAACAAAGTAATAAAAAGTTATTGTCAAAAAAAAAAAATCTTATAAAAAAATAATAATACAACAAGCATTTTTGTCATAAGAAAAAAATGAAAGGTTTTTTTATCAATTTCGCTTTTTGTCAAATTTTTTTCTTATCAAAAAAATGAAAGGTTTTTTTTATCAATTTTGCTTTTTGTCAAATTTTTTTCTTATCAATAAAATAAAAAGTTTCTTATAAAAAAAATGAAAGGTTCTTATCAATTATTTTTCTTGTCAAATTTCTTTTTTTTTTCAAAAAAATAAAAAGTAATAAAAAGTTATTGTCAAAAAAAAAAGTTCTTATAAAAAAAAAAATACAACAAGTATTTTTTGTCAAAAAAAAGGTTCTTGCTAAAAACCAAAAGAAATGTAATACAACAAACATTTCTTGTGAAAAAATAAAAGGTTTTTGTCAAAAAAACTAAAATGTTCTTATAAAAAAATCATTCTTTATTGTAGTCCATGTATGATTATATATTTCATCCATGATAGTTCGATGATTTTTTTATTTTGTGATGTAATTTAATGGTAAAATAAGCTCATACAGAGAAAAAATATCTCAATATTCACATATTAACGAAAAAAATAAAAATTAATAATATAGTACCCCGATTTGTTATTGGATTCCTAAAAAACAACATTTATAATAAATTTTAATAATTTTTTTATATTTTTTTACAGCTTAATCCTAGCGATTCGGCCAATTCCCGATCAGGATCATTGATCCA
This sequence comes from Amborella trichopoda, assembly GCF_054954075.1. NCBI lineage: Eukaryota > Viridiplantae > Streptophyta > Magnoliopsida > Amborellales > Amborellaceae > Amborella > Amborella trichopoda. Next base: position 52,755,718 of record NC_142337.1, read on the forward strand.
GATGGGTTTTTGAAGTGCCTGATCGGGGCCACCGATCCGTTTTTTAAACCACTGTATACTAGTATTAGTTATAATTAATAAACTCATTAATATCCAAAAGGTTGTACTCTAAGTATTGGTTTAGAGATTTAGAGGTCCCAATTGTTGGGCTTGGTGATAGTTAAATCACCATGCCCATTTTTTCTTCTAAAAATTAAGGTATTATAGAAAATAAAATATTGACTTTCTTGATAAGCAAAAAAGTGATATCTTTATAAAAAAGTGCAGGAAGACATAATATGGGAATGAATCTCCAATATGGAGATGAGTCTCCAGGAGAGAGACATGATCTCTGAGAGAGGGGCGGTATTCTTATGAGTTTTGGATTGGTTAACTTCCACTTCTAGAGAGAGAAAATCTCGATATTGTTCTCAAAGTTATCTTTCCAATAGCGGTATTGCAGTAGGAAAGAGGATGTTGATCGACGGTGTTGCTCGGTCAAGATAGCGGGTTTAGAAGGGAAGATCGGTGATGGTCTTTTACCGATGTTTAGAGATATGTATTATATCTGGTAACCTAAAACTGTAATCTTCATTGTGATAGTGGATTTCTAGTTGTTGAGGCCGTGGATGTAGCCCTATGGGGTGAACTACGTAAATCTTTTGTTGTTTAGTGTGTCTTTTTTTGTATTTATGTTTGCTTATTTCTCGCACTCCATTTATAGTTGTATTCATCTACTTCGCATTTGGCCAACGGAGTACACGATCTTGGATGGGATCCCTGTATTTAGGATTTCTGGTTCCGCAAGTAAGGGGTTCACTAGAACCCTACACCAAATGGGGTCGATATTAGTATGGGCCTTGACAGTAATAATATTGCTGAGTCCCATGGTGAGGTCTCTAACTCCATTCTCACCAAAAAGATATGGCTCAAATCCCCATTACCATACCACTTTACTCACAAAAAAAAAACGGTCCCAATGGGATTAACATAAGAGCAATGAAGCATATCACAACTTGGGAAAGATGAAGTGAAAGTATGTGGTCGTGATACCGGGCCTAGCCCGTGGATATTCTAATCCAAGTAAAAGACTAAAGTGCTATTTTTTATTATAACCCAATGGTATGAATTTATGGAAACCACTTCAACTAGCATAAAGTGGGAAAACTAATAATAAAACTGATTCTCGTGGGTTTAAGAGTGTGAGCCCGGTTGAACATATCCTTTTCGTAATATTCTAGCATAGCACCTCTAGATTACAACGACCAGCACCTTCCACTTGAACTCCAAGTAATCCAAAAGATATTACACTCCCGCGGGTGTACAATGTCCATTTACTCCCACGAGGAAAACACCACATAGAACTAATTTTAAGACCCCAAATTTTGGAGATGTAACAAGTTCAACAAAACGATTAACCTCAATAAAAAAAAAATCCGAATTGTACCCTCTATGCACTCGAAAAAAAAAAGATGTCTCAAGATTGAATCAAGACCATCCAAGTTTTAGATGGTAAGAATTAAGTGTTGGAAAATTCAAATTTAAAAAAAATTTCTTGAGAATAATCATCTAGTAATTCATAAGTGGTTCTTAAAAATTGAGAGTGAATAGAATATCCTCGGAAGCAGGTATTCTAACGGAGGGAGTAGAAGTAGAATATGGTCATGAGGGAGCATAGTATAGGTGCTTTGTTTGAAACTAGGATAAGGGGGGCGGCGCTTAGGAATAGAGAGAGAGAGAGAGAAAGGGATGAAAAGGGCCCTTAAAAATTGACTTTTAAAAGAAGTTGTGGAAGCATCTTAAAAAGGAGAATAGGATAACCGTGCTTTTAATCTTTGAAGATGGGGTGGTGGGGTGTTACCAAAGAGGGCCCAAATGATTTGATGTCATCTAAAGCCACGTTGTCATCTACCTCGTAAAGGAAAGGGATTCCAAAGTAATGTGTTGAATAATTTTTAGGGTTTGATTCCATGCGATGTGTGAAATGAGATGGCCCCCAAGGATGGAGCCTCTTGTCAATTAGCATACCCCATCACGTCCCCTCACTCCTTAGTAGATAATGACCTTCAATAAATATCACCAATTTTTCATGATAAATGTTCAAAAATGAAATCCACTATCCCCTCACTCCTAAGTAGATAAATATCGCCAATCTTTCATGATAAATGTTCAAAAATGAAATCCACTATCAAAACCATGTTGGGCTTTCTGAAAAGTGTGTATCTATTTCAATTCAATCATCATTAGTTTATTATTTGAGAAGCTACCCCATGCTATTAAATTGCCCTTAAACGAGGACATATGCCAATAGTTTCAATAATATAAGTAAGTCTAATCCAGTTGAATTTGACCTCCAAGACGAAGACAAAGGTATGTACTATATGTATGAGAAGTGGGACTGCCCTTCGACAAGTCCTATGAATGACATATCTCATAGTTTATACAAAAGGTAGTAACCAATAAGTACTATATCGAATAAATGTTTACATACACACACTTGAATGCATTATTTATATACATGGATGCCTGCTATTATTCACTGACCTCTTGAATAAGTTGTCACAAATAATTTTCTTCAAACGATGACAACTTCGTACTTATATTATAAAATGAGAAATAGCATATTCTTATTTTTGAGATGCGAATAGCATATTCTTATTATTACCGAAAACCAAGCGAATTCAGATAATTTGAGAACTTATCTTCATTCTATAAATGCAAAGATAAATTATTCATTAGGACTCAATTGTGTAAGGATGATTTGTTTTCAAATCATTATTTTACTTTGTTTGAAACCAAAACAACACAAAACTTTAAAGAAAAATAAAAAATTTGGACTGTGTGTCTTCTTTATGGGACAAATCAAAATAATAAAAAAAATAGCTCACATTTGCGAGGAAATCAAAGAAGGGTTTTCTATTTTGTCAGGAAAGAGATAGATATGCAAGAAGGCCATATTTATTAAGACTCTAATTTGTAAGTAGAGTTGCCTATTCTGTAAAGTAGGAGCAAAATATCTAAAGCTATTATTAAATAAATGAAAATAAAAATTCCTTATTATATGATAACGACACACGTATTCCTACATCATTCACATCAAACAAATATTCACACACACAGAAATTTCAGTAAAAAAGAAGAAATACTCACACTCACACCTGCATAGGTATATAAAGATCAATATTTCTTTTAGAAAGCCATTATATATATTTGTGGATCTAGGTTGAAGATGATGTTAATTGATAGCCAGATATTTGCAAGGGCAAACATCACAAGTGATGTAAGTTTTGAGTTGGAAATACAGAAGGTGATTTAGATTAGATGGACGGTGTTGATACTTCATCAGACCCTACCGAAAGAGACTCCTGAGGTTTACAGCCTAACCAAGCTCGGAGACAAACTATTTACCGCACCACGCGTCACACGTGCCATGGTCGAGCTAAGGATAGAGATATGGGTCACCATTCACAAGTGAAAATTGAATCAAACAAATGCCAATAAACAACCATAACATATCAACAATATAATGAGAATACTAATAACAATAACAATAATATAATCAATCATAATAACAATAATATAATCAATCATAATAATATGTTATGACGTAATCTAAAGAGCTTTTCTCACATCAATCGGTTGTAAATTGGTGTAAAAAAATACATTAACACTATTGATATGAAAAAACTCCTACACCTGATCACATGAAGAAATTTTTCTATATAAAAATACCTTTACACGAGTATTTTCAGACATACCAAACGTGCCCTTAATTTCGACACCACCGAGGGATCTCGAATCATGTTAATCCAAGTGTTCCTATGTATATGCATATAGGAAAAGCCTTTCACCTCTTGTCCCATGTCCCCCACTTACACGTGTCGGCCTACACAATCTCCAGAGCCCGTCACTTCTTGTTTCCCATTTGTTTCCTCCAAATTTTCAAATTTTTTTACAGTCGTATTTTTGTTGGCTGTGTGAAAGAAGCTATTTTCTTCCTTAGCCTTCAAGTAACTCGCCGGAGAGACTTCACGACGAGTTCCAATTGATGCCGGAAAACTGTTGGTATTGTGGCCTGAAAACCCCATCTCCGATGGAGCTCAACAAACCTTGGTGATGGAAGGGTGCAGCAGCTCCTGGTAATTGATTGAGCAACGTTGCGATGGAGTTGGAGCCATCGTTGCTGCCGCTTGTGCTCTGGTTGCTCTGAAACCTCTTGGCCAAAGGCATGGCGGCCTCATTCCAATAAGGCGAAGGAAGTGTCCTTTTAAATGGCAGAGCGGCCGGCGCTAGAGGGAGATCGCCACCGGACTTTGTGCTGTTTTGTTGATGACTTGAGGGCAATTGAGGCATGGAATTCATGTTGTTGCTGACTCCATCGTCAGTGAGCAGGCCATCGAAGAAGTTCTCGTTCTCCAGGAGAGCACCGAAGGTGCTGGGCTTTTGCGCAGGGAGCTTATGGGGCTGGCCATCCATGGAAGGGAGAGGAGCAAGCATGTCGTCCATTGAGTCCTCTCTCTCCCTCTCCATGAGCCTCGGCGACTGGTTGTTCTTCTTATAAATCCGGCATAAAACCCAATCATCAAGCTGCAACACCAGAATCAAATACGCTGTTATTCGCTATGCGAAAATTCGAATTTGTACAAGTCACCAAAGTGTAAAATTAATTGGAATTATTGAATGAAATTAGAGATTGGGGATTAAGCGACTGACCCTGAGCGAGCTTTTCTTGTTGTTGTTTGAGAGATCGTTGTTAGGCTTGGTGTTGCCGCCATCGGTGAGCCTATACTCGTGCATGATCCAGTTGGTCTTGATGCCCTTTGGTGGCCTCCCTCCATAGAAAACAAGAGCTTTCTTCACGCCAACCTTTTGTGTGCCACCTGATGTTAAGATTGGTTTATCGGTTCCTGTGGCCTTCCAATAACCAGAAGTGGCGGCTCGATTGGGCCGAGCTCCATTAGGGTACTTCCGATCTCTTGGGCTAAAGAAATACCACTCTTGCTCCCCAAACGTGGCTTTACCTGAAAAATTTTCAAAACAAATACTAATTGAGAGATGAAATTAGAGAAAGGAGAAGTGAATCGATAATTGAGAAATGGAAGTATGTAAAGAGGGAAGAAGAAGGATGTAGAGTACCAGGAAGCTCCCAGGGATCGAATTTGTAGAGATCGACTTCGGCGATTATGGTAACGGGAAGGGGGGCAGACGAGGCCTTCTTTTTCAGGTAGTGAACGACGAGCTCTTCATCTGTTGGGTGGAAACGAAATCCGGGAGGAAGCTGGGGTTGCTGCGAATTCGAAGACGAGTCCGTGCTCTCCATCTCTACAAGATTAGAGAGAGAGAGAGAGAGAGAGAGAGAGAGAGAGAGGAGGTATTTGTTAGAGGGGGAGGAGGAGCCTGCTGTTTGATTTAAGACGGACCAAAGTTGAATGTTAGAGAGAGAGAGAGAGACAGAGGAGGTATTTGTTAGAGGGAGAGAAGGAGCCTAATGTTTGATTTAAGACAGAGCAAAGTTGAATGTTAGAGAGAGAGAGAGAAACTTCCTAGTGAGAGAGAGAGAGAGGCTGCTGGATAGATATCAAAGTTTTAAAATAGTGGAGATAGATATAGAGGGCTTGAGCTTTTAGAGAGAGAGAGAGAGGGAAACGGTGAGAGTTAGAGAGAGAGGTGTTTGAAATGTTGGAGAAAGGGTGCGGGCGGTGCTTTTAAACGGAATTCAGCACTCCCCACCCCCTCTCTCTCTTCCCACCGCCAATCACGCGACGCGTGTTATTCCACACAGATGAGCCCCGATTGACACGTGTCGACTGCGAGGTGGTCCCCACCTCCCACAAGGCAACAAGAGGAGACGGGTAAGTTTCGGTCCGAACTGCCTCTTTGCCTTTTGATGTCACACTTTTCTTATGCGGCAGCCAATCAAAGAGCCAGGGAGCAGAACACGGGCCCACCCACCCATCATCCGCACGTGCCGATACCCCTTTCCTCCCTTCCCATTGCTCTCGCCTTAATTTCAGTTTTGAGTCCATCTCCCGATCTAAACAAGAGTTAAAGAACTAAAAATATGATAACAAGGAAGGCTTTCTATGTTCTCCCTCCTATCCTCCCTTACCATCCGGCCATTCAAGTTTTTGTGAAGGGAGTTACTGATCGTTTGATCTTAGATTTGACGTCTTAAAGTATTTTATTTTTATTTCTTTTAATATAATTTTTGTGAATATGAAATTTGGTACCTGCCATCGTCTCATTGGGGCGCACCTATAAAAATATTAACAATAATTTTTTGATAAAACATAATGACCAAAATACCCCTTGAAACTTTCAAAGGTATTTTGGTCATTTTATTTTATTGAAAATATTTTTTTATATATATAGTTTTCCTTAGTACGAGTTTAATAGATGAATTGATGTCCAAAATTTGGTATCAAAATAGTTTACAAAAAAAAATTAAAAAAAAAATAGTGTAAAGACGTGACATTGTGATTGGGGCAATCTTAGCCCTCCATTCAAAAATAGACGGTTGGATAAGAGGGAGGATAGAACTTCTATCTTGTCGGGAGAACATAGAAAGCTTTCCATAATAATATTATATGCCATACACCATTCGAGACCACGGACACCGCTTCTGTACGGTATATGGCAACTCTAGAGCACTTGTGTATCTTAATATGGTAACCAGTGTAGAAATCATTCGGAATAGTTAACCGAACATGAGGCTGGAAGCAAGCAGTTTAACCAGCTTAACCGGTAAATCGGCAGTGTCAAACGGCCTAACCAAGCAAGTCCAAGACGGTCAAAAAAGTATTTAAAAAATAAAATAAATACAAAAAAAATCTAGTAAATTATGAAAAATATATTTAAAACATGATTAAACAAACACATCCAAATGAAGTTGAAAGTTAATGAAAATGAATTTTAAAGAATGGATTTGTACCCAAGGGTATTTTTTAAAAAGATGAAAAATGTAAAAATAAGTATTAATGGCCAAAAATAATTTTCAATCTTTGCTAAAATGATGAAAAACATTAAAAAATGTATTACAAACAAAATCCCTTATTTCTTGGGATTTTATATACTTGTTCTTTTTTTTTTTGTTAAAATACCCCACTGGTTCACTAAAACTGACCAAAACCAGAACCGACCGGTGGCCGACTCCAATTTAACCGGGTTTAATTGGGCGGTTAGAATTTGAACCGTCCGATATTTCCTTACACTGATGGTAACATTTACGTCACAACTATAGATACATGATGGATGGTGGAGAATGATTACCTCCTTAAAAGATTGGAGTTCTTCTTTCCATCTAAATATCCAAATGGTTAAACGCTGAACAAGCAAATGACACACCACTAGTGTGAGTTATATCCAGTCACGTGTACCCACTGCACGTGTTTCTGCAAAGTACCTTGTACACTATGATGAATGGGTATCCAACATTTGTATCAAGAACTTTTTGTTAATCTCTATCGTCCATTACGAGGACTCAATAACCGTCAAGAACTTATTAAATCCCTGACGTCCGTCGAGGAGCGTGTCGACCGCGACCCAATAGGCCTACATTAGATGCTAACCGACCTAATCGGGTCCATGTCCGGTTAATCGTTTCGGTTCGATTTTATGAACACTAATGCATAGGGAGAGATCGACAGCCCTATTATCAAATGGAACTTAGCACGGGGCTCAGCTGTTTGCCTTAAGCACTGCAATCACAGCCGCAACCCAAAGCCTGAGCTCATGGCCGGCTCTATCGGAACCAAGGCTATCTCAAACTTAGCTCTTCAAATCGCCTCTCCACGACTGCCCCTCATCTATTTTGCTACAGCGTATAGCACTTAAGTCATGTTGTTCGCTCCTGCTCATTGGATTGAGGATACTATAATATTTAAATTTCCTTGATTTGTGCGTAATATTTTATCGAATATTATATATAGGAAAAAGTTTATATAGAGTCGAGGTTTTGAACAATTAAATTAAAGCGCAATTCAAAAAATTCACTAGAAGATGTTGTTTTGATGCCCAAATATCCTCAAATTGATCATCTCGATATCAAGATGCATCGACATGAGGAAAATTTTTTTTTTTCAAGTTTTGGAAATAATGCATCTTGTAACACATTTTGGACTGTCAATTTTTAAGATTTTCAAGCTTTCATACATTTACTCAATCTACACTTTTTTAAGCTTTAAATTTTATAATTAAGATGAAAATATATTTAAAGCTATCACAAAGATTTCCAATATAGAAACCACATTCTCCGACACAATTTGAAGGTGGGCTCTGATTTTATTGTTTAGAGCCTCGGCTCTATACAAATCATACCCTTATATATATATATATATATATAGGGGTAATGACTTTATGCAAAGGTTGTATAGTAATATAATGTAACAACCTTCAAAAACCATGTTAGTGTTATTTGTTTGATCCCAATTCTTAAATAATGACTCTTGTCATTCTATTGAACAATCACAAAAAAATAAAATTTCAAAATGTGCCCTAGAAAGTGTTATTTTAGCCCAAGCATTATAAGCCGTCCATTTTGTTAAGGTGCTTAGGTCTAGGGCTTGGAAGGATTTTTTTTTCTCTTTCAAAATTTTTGGATAGCTTTGTTATTATTAGATGAACAATGTTGAAGAAGAAAAAAATGGTTTTGAGTTCGTAAATGCCTAGATCTTGAATTTGACCAAATGGACAGTCTAGATTCATTGTTGGAGGGAACTCATTTTAACCATATCTATGATACAAATTCAATTTTTTTTTGAGATAGACTATTGGGATGAAGATAGGTTATGTGCAATTTTTGGGATAATTCAATTGCTACAAATATGGTTTTTTAGAAGTATGATTGCATTAGATTACTATACGACTATGGTTTTTTAGAAGTATAATTACAATTTTAATTTTTTATTTTATTTTCTGGTGTAATTTTTGGGCTGGGGCTTGTCGCCCACCAAGGCTTTTGACAAAGGTTCAGTCAACTGGCATGACAAACAAGGGCAGGTATTGTGATCAACAACTCACTCTCTGGAGAATTGCATTGCCATTGCGTAGAGAAGAAAAACAAGGGCAGGTATTATGATCATGCGCCCGATAGAAGAAAAACGTAAGCCTTCTTGTAGAATATATAGGAGCTACCCGAAAAGGACCTCCATTTGGACCCTTTTTTAACAGGGACCACGTGAACGCGGGTTATCCTGTATCCTGATGAGACACGGCTCCTGCATCGAATATGGGTGGAGGGTGGGGCAATTCGAGTAATGGCAAAAAAGCTAGCTACTTTGCCCTCTTACCTTCAGGCTAAAAAAAGCTTAGAGCAGTAGTGAGTAAAGGCTGGTCACCTAGACAGGAAATGCTTGGTCCTAGCTAAACCCCCTTGTGCGATCGAAAATAAAACACAATTCTTAGCACTTCATGAAACAACTTTACCCATATGGGAAATCGCCATGTTCCTGTGTATTACTAGCCAGCAAGAGCAAATGATGATTTAGACTGAGGGAGTTGTTCGCCTTTAGAAACTCTGATGTTGGGGGCCTACTCGCCTTATGAATCACCGGTGGGCCCACCTACCAAGAACTTCCATATTATATAACACTTTGCACTTGAATTGAAGCAGTGCCTTTTGAATATGAGTAGGTGTTCACAGACATGGTTCAATCTTCTCAACATCGGCTAGTCAATTTTTCCCTCTCAATGTTCTTACACGCTATATGGTTTCGGTAGTCATTCAAGATGCTGGATTAAAATTCAACCAATTTCTTTCTTTTTTCAATATTTGTTTGGCCCAAGTTACTCTTGCCTCAGGGAGAGGTAGCCTCTCCACTCCAATTTGTCCCTAAGGTGCTTCCTTTTCGGGGAGAATCAAGACCCAACAAGTCAAGTACATAAGCATGGAGCAAGCCATGAGTGGCCACTTTCAGTTCTACTTAAACTCAGCCTCTATCTTTCTGACTCAGTTGCCTTATCCCTGTTACTTATGCTATGCCACTTTCTTTGAGTCATTCCATAAGCATATCGTTATACCACCTTGACATAGGGGAAACCCTTGTGAAAACGAAAAGCAATCCACGAGAATTGAAAGAAGAAACAAACACAAAAGAAAGAGACAACCAACTACAATGCAAAGATATATGTGGTTCGGCTAGGTGTTTACGTCCACGGGAGATGATAGCTTATTTACTGGTACTAAAGAATAGGGTTACAATCGTTCTCTTCTTCAGCCTTTTTGTTCTCTCTAATTAAAAAGAAATCTGTGTTTTCTCTTAACCCTAAAAAGAACCCTCTCGCTACAATATATAGAGTCTCATATAAATTACTGAAATACCCTTGTACGGATATATATCACGTCCAAGATATATCGAATCCTTCGGCTCTTCCACCCTCCCGGCTTTTAATGGCCCTCTGGAGTTGTCTTTTTTACTATACCTTGACAGATCTATTTCCTCAGAATACAAAACATCAATCATTAACAACCCTCTATACCCACTTTGTCGCCTCTCATTATCCTAAGTGAGATAATTTATCAGGTTTTTAAAGGTCCTTAGTTCCAAACCATCTTTTACATACAAAGGGCTTCTTCTAGCTCTCAGTTGCGAGAAGCTTAGGCTACCTAGCATTTAGATCAAAGTCATTATCTTACTTTATTGGCATAATAAGCTTTGGTGTTCGTAAATACCACCAGAGAGTCATCGTTGACATGCCATCCTCGAGGTTTTTAGTCTAGCAACATAGAAACAGTGAGGGTATTTACCGCCATCTAGGGCTGGAAGGCAAGATAATAGTTCAAGATGGGAAAGCAATGTGGATCAGCCATGGTAACATCTCTTAAAAAAATGAAACAACCCAATTGCTCAAAGAGAGTGATACATGTTGTACATGTTGAGTGGAGGAACATGGCACACTCACCTTTAACAAACCTCTTTCGTCACCCTTATGTATCCCCTCATCGATTCAATGTATTTACCACCATTGAAAGAACATTTTCTTCAATGGAATATATTAGACCTATTTGCTTGCTTATTTTATGACTCCCACAAAACCTCCGTGTAGCAATCAAAATCGTCTCGTTAATTATAGCACTCCCTAGACTGGAAGGTCTATAGACCTGACTCCCATTTCTCTTTATTCAACATCCCGGCTTGGCAAAGAGCTTAAAGTCTGCTCCATTCAAGGCATTTGGCCTAATTGGAGCGAAACAAATAAGGAGTAAGGTATAAGTTTAGGCACTGTTGAGAGGAGGGTGATCGGTCTAATAGGCTCTCACCAACTATAAATGAAGGGTAAGATGGTGCGAGAATCTATTTTTATCTCTTAAAAAGGTTCAAATCAAGCGGAACTGTAAACACATGAAAATATTGAAATTAGATGATCCAGATAATTTGTTGTAAGATGTGCTATTTATTAACCTTTAAATCTCTTTTTTTTCCCCTATCTATAAATCTTGATGTCAAGATTATCAATTTGATGTTTTCCGACATCAAAACAACCTTTTCTTAAGGATTTTAGAGGTACACTTTAATTCTACATTTTAAGGTCATCCTTATAGTGAACTTTCACACACACACACATATTGGTTCCCAATCCATTATGGTCCAAGATGGACCTCGATCAGGACCTAACATTGGTCGAGTTCAGTGTCAGACCTGTCAATGCACTAATTGGGTCCAGACCCGAACCCATATCAGGTGGATCCGACCTAATTGCCATATGCATCATTGCGTGCATGTCCCAATCATGTAGTATATGCATGTTGAGGATTGATGTCTTGTATTATGAGGAAATAGATCTGTCAAGGTAGAATCAAAAGGACAACTCTAGAGGGCCGTTAAAAGCCCGGAGGGCTGGGACTTGATATATATCTCTACAAGGGTATTTCGATAATTTATACCATATATCTGGGACTGGATATATATTTGTTGCGATGAGGTTTTTTTAGGGTTAAGGGACAAGCGCAGATCTCTTTGTAATTAGAGAAATAGAGAGGTGTGAGGAAGAGAGCTATTATAACCCTATTCTCCATTGCTAGTAAAGAAGCTCTCATCTCCCGTGGAGGTAGGCATGTTGCCGAACCATGTATATCTTTGTGTTGTGGTTGGTTGTCTCTTTCTTTTGTGTTTGTTTCTTCTTTCTTTTTTTCGTGGATTGTTTTTCTTTACTACAAATTGGTATTAGAGGCTACAAGGTTATTCCGAGTTCTGGGGTTTTCTACCACGATGATAGGAAAACGCTCAAGCGCCAAGTATGACATTGAGAGGTCCAATGGAAAGAACAACTTCACTCTTTGGCGACGAATGATGAATGATCTTATGATACAGCAAGGTCTGGCTAAGGCTTTGTTAAGAAACTCGAAGAAACCAACAAAGATAGATGATGAATAGTGGCTAGAGATGAAAGAAATGGCGGTAAGCGTGGTTCGTCTGAATCTATCAGATGACTCATTGCGTCATGTGGTGGACCTCGAAACTTCTCCGGAGGTTTGGACAAAACTCGAGAGTATCTACATGACGAAATCGCTGACAAACAAGTTGTTCTTGAAGAAGCAGTTGTATTATCTTCAGATGGAAGAAGACACGGATTTGCTTGAACATCTCAACGAGTTCGACCAGATCGTAAGTAAGTTAGCAAGCCTTGAGGTCGAAATCAAGGATGAAGGCAAGGCCCTACTTCTGTTGGCTTCACTTCTAAGATCATACGATCACCTGATTACGACTCTACTATACGGGAAGAAGACTCTTGAGACGGACGAAGTGACTGCTACTCTTATATCAAACGAGACAAGGAAGAAGACTAATAGTATTAAATCTCAATGAGAAGGTTTATTTGGAAAACACAAAGAGCATCATGAAAGGAGCAGATCAAATCAAAAGAGGCCTGGAAGCAGAAGTCGGTCAAAATCGAAAAGGAATGGCAAATTTATTTGCTATGGCTACAAAAAGGAAGGTCATATGAAGAGAGACTGCCTGAAAAGAAATGAGGATATAAAGATGACAGAAACAGGAAAAGCATTTGATGAAGGTAGCGTGACTGATAGCTCTGACAAAGATGATGGAGATCTTCTCTCTATATCTTCAGGTAAGAATCAAGTTACTGATTCTTGGATTTTGGATTCTGGATGTTCTTTTCATATGTGTCAAAATAAAAACTGGTTCGAAACCTACAAATCATAGAGTGGGGGATCTGTTCTATTGGTGAATGATGCGGTATGCAAGACCATTAGAATATGAACTATCAAAATCAAGATGTTTGATGGGATAGTACGAATCTTATCAGATGTGAGACATGTCCCATAATTAAAGAAAAACTTAATATCCTTAGGGGCCCTTGACTCGAATGGTTGCAACTATACAGCAACAGGTGGAGTCCTCTAAGTTAGTAAGGGATCTATGGTTATCATGAAAGGTCAGATGACTGGGAACCTATACAATTTGATAGGGAATACAGTTACCGATAAAGCTTCTGTAACCACAGATATAGAGTCCAGCACAAATGACACAAAATTGTGGCACATGCGTTTAGGACATATGAGTGAATGAGGTATGATGAAACTTCGTAGAAGAAAATTGTTGAAGGGTGTCAGAGCCTGTAAACTAGATTTCTGTAAATACTGTGTTTTCGACAAACAGTGCAAGATTAGATTCAGAACTGCAATTCATACAAGTAAGGATATATTAGACTATGTACACACTGATGTATGGGGGCCGTCATCAATCAAATCCAAGGGTGGGGAAGAATAATTCATTACTTTCATTGACGATTACTCAAGAAAGGTCTGGGTCTACTTTATGAAATACATAAGTGAAGCATTCACAAAGTTTAAACAATAGAAAGCAGAAGTAGAAAAGAAGACATGAAAGAAACTGAAATGCTTAAGATCAGATAATGGAAGGGAGTACAAGTCTAGAGAATTTCAAGAATTTTGTAAAGAAGAGGGGATTGTACATCACTTTACTACACTAAAAACTCCTCAGATAAATGGTGTGGCTGAGAGGATGAACAAGACTCTTCTGGAAAGAGCTTGCAGAATGAGATTGAATGCAGATTTGAAGAGTTTCTGGGCAGAAGCAGTTAACATGGCATGTTTCATCGTTAACAGATCACCATTTACTGCGATTGATTGCAATATTCAGGAGGAGGTGTGGACAAGAACGCCAGTAGATTATTCTATGTTGAGAATCTTCAGATGTCCAGCCTATGTCCATGTGCAGAGTGGGCAACATTCCAAAATAGACTCTAAGTCTAAGTAGTGCATCTTTCTCGGTTTTGAGAAAGGACTGAAGGGATTCAAGCTTTGGGATACTACTTCATATAAGGTTCAGCTTAGCAGGAATGTTATGTTTGATGAATCTCACATGATGAAGTCAATCAACTTGCAAGATGACAAAGTGCAAGTAGATGAAAGTGATGGAAAAAGATCGACAATCTAGGTGGAGCTAGGAGAATATGAAATACCAGAAAAGGAAGAATCATCTAGCAGCATACCAGATAGCAACAATCGCATGGGGAACCCTAAAGTCTGGCAAAAGGCAGAAAGAAGCGTGTTCACAAAGCCCTTGTGAGATACGCCTTTGAGGACATAGTAGATTTTGCTCTAACAGTTGGTATTGGGGAAATCGACTCCTTCGATGATGCTCTAAGTGATGTACAAAATGATAAATGGATGACAACCATGATGGAGGAGATGAAGTCTCTAAACAAGAATATGACTTAGGAGCTTGTCAAGAGGCCCAAGTAAAGGAAAGTGATTGAATGCAAGTGGATCTTTTGGAAGAAAGAGGTAACAATAGAAAATGAATGTGAGAGATTCAAGGCTAGGCTCGTAGCAAAAGGCTACGCTCAGAATGAGGGAGTGAACTAAAATGAAATATTCTCTCTGATTGTCAAACACACTTCAATAAGGCTATTATTTGCTTTAGTAGTCATGTTTGATTTGGAGCTAGAGTAGCTTGATATGAAGACAACATTTCTTCATAGTGATCTGAAGGAACAAATCTTTATAGAGCAACTTGAAAGCTTCAAGGTGCATGAAAATGAAGATCAAGTTTGATTGCTCAAGAGATCGCTTTATGATCTTAAGCAATCTCCTAGGCATGGTACAAGCGCTTTGACTCTTTCATGGTACGGATTGGCTATTCAATAAGTGAGTATGATTGTTGTGTTTATTTTAAAATTCTTGATAATTATTCACTTATTCTCTTGATGCTTTATGTTGATGACATGCTCATCGTTGCTAAGAATGCATATGACATAACCTCTCTCAAGTCTATGTTCAGTTCTGAGTTTGATATAAAGGATCTAGGGGCCGCTAATAGGTTCCTTGGTATGGAGATTCATAGAGATAAAAGTGCAGGTAAACTCTAGGTAACTCAAAAAATGTATGTTGAAAATGTGTTGGAGCGTTTCAACATCTCAACTATAGCTAACACCCATTGCTTGTCCATCATGGAGATTGACAACCATCAATATATTGATTTAGTCCCTGTTATCTAGCAAAAAGATGTATTGAAGATACCAGTGTGGTGCATGATACACCTCGTGGTACTTGGTCTATGCTTATACAATACAGTTTCCAAATTAAGAAGCCATAGATTTGGTGTATGTTACACTTTCCAAATTTCTAAATACAGGCATCTCTTTTGTCCTGAGTGTTCAAGAAAACCGATCCCCCTATTGAACCTATCATTGGCTTGACTGATTTGGATCAACAATATGTTGTCGATGGACCAATTCGGTGAGATCTATTAAGGTAAATTACTTTTTAAAAATAAAAAATAAGAACAATTGGGAATCCGACAATTCTAGGTCTTCCTAGAACTGTTGCCCTCCCACTGGTTCCAAGTTCTGACCTGAATTGCTCATTTTTAAGCACTACTTGCCCCTATTGGAAAACAAGCATCATATATGCCCTATGATGTACTATATATCTCATTTCTTCTAATGCATGATGATTATGTAGTCCGGATTGCTATGTTTTAAACACTATTCAGTGTTTAAAAAATTGACTTGGCCAAGGTACTTGGGATCTGGTGGAGGCGATTTAGTCCGGTGAGTTCGAGTAACTCGTCCGAGTCCAGCTCTTTTTTTTAAAAAAAAATGAAAAAAAAAGTTGTTTTATATATATATATATATATATATATATATATATATATATATATATATATATATATATATATATATATATATATATATATATATATATATATATATATATATATATTATGAGCACCATTACTATACATGAACTTGGAAGCGGGTGTGTTGGATCGTATGAACTATTCCAAAATGATGACTTTCAAATAAAATAAAAAAAATAAAAAATAAAAAAATAAAAAATGGTTATTATATATATTATGAGTGCCATTACTATATAGAAACTTGCAAGTGGGTGTATTGGTTAGCATGAACTATTCGAAAATGATGTCTTTTTTTTAAAATTTTTTTTTTCGGAACTACTAAAAAATGATATCTTTAAAAAGTGAATAAGCCATTCAAGCACATCTAAAATAAAATTAACGTAATTTAAAATTTAAAAACATGTTGTACAACCTACTTGGCTAAAACTCACCTCCCTCAAAAGGTGGAGCTGAGTTACTCGACCAAATCTGAGTTGCCTTAGCCAAGTTTTGGAACCATAGCACTACTTGTTCCTATTGGAAAACATGCATCATAGATGCCCCTATGGTGTACCATCCACCACATTCTTCTAATGCATGATAATTGTGTAGTATCGATACAAATACAACCGGAGGATGTTCCGATATACCACTCTCCCAATTGGTGTATGCTACACTTCCCAAATTTCTAAAGCAAGTCATCTCTCTTGCTCAAGGGCAACTGAAGTTGCTCAAAGTGTGGTGATGCCGTTCGTTGGCTCTCTGCATCACTACTTTCTCGCTCTAACCGTTGTCCGGCGGCGGGCACTCATATCTCTCTCTCTCTACCCCACAAACGGGTCCCTCTTGGTAAGTTGGGGGAGATTGATGGGTCACTATCATCCCCACCGTTGGTTGTAGTGCTAACTAGTAGAGGCTTCCAACACCTCACCTGCAAATTTGGAGGCCTTGGCCAACGGCCGCGCCCACGGTGTCCTTATCAACTCATTTGAAATCCAAGGCCTTGGCCCCACCGTGCCTTTTGCTTCTCTATCTAGAAGGTGGGAAGGCCTCAGTTTGTACTTATACAATCAAAGTAGCGCACTTTCAAATAGTG
The DNA here is from genome assembly GCF_054954075.1 of Amborella trichopoda. Lineage (NCBI taxonomy): Eukaryota > Viridiplantae > Streptophyta > Magnoliopsida > Amborellales > Amborellaceae > Amborella > Amborella trichopoda. The sequence continues at coordinate 52,772,896 of NC_142337.1, forward strand.
TAGGAAAATGTGGTTTTAATGGTGTTTGGAAATATGGTTTTAATATTGAAAATTTTTGTGGTAGCATTAAAATATATTTTTATCTAAGGTTTTAAGAATAGTGTGGATTGAGCATACCTACGAAAACTTGAAAATTGATGGTTAAAAAATATCTTACAAGATGTATTATTTTTAAAACTTGAGATCTATTTTTTTCCATATCTATGTATCTTGATGTCGAGATGTTCAATTTGATGATACATGAGCATCAAAACCAATTTTTTCTAGTGAAATTTTTAAGGTGCTCTCTAATTTGATTATTTAGAACCGCGTCTCTATATAAACTTTTTGCAAGTAGGAACCCGGCACTTCTCGTAGCCATGGTGGAGTAGGGGGCCACTTGTGTTGGACATGGCGTGGATGTGGGGTCCAAGTGGTGTCCAATCACGTTTGAAAAGAAGGCGTTGGAGCATAAGCTGGACGTACAGTTTGAGAGGAAGTACAAGTGGCGGCTACAAACCATAAAGGAGAGGCCCCTCCGGGACAATTACGTTGATCGTATGTTTAAGGGCCACATGGGTTTGTCGGCAACTACCGCGTTCGAGTTCTGAATACTCCGGATATTAAAAAATTAAAAATTAATAAAAAAATTTTAAATAAGGAGTTTATTTGTGATATTTGTTTTGGGATTGTTTTTTAAAAGATTATTTATTTTTTGTACATAAAAATCGTATCATTTCTATTTATTAAAGGTCAAATTTGATGGCTTGAGGTGAGTCACAAAATCTTGAGTATTGTTTTTTAAAAAAAGATATAATGATATCATTTATCTTTGGTACAAGATGATCACAATTAATCTTGACCATTGCATGTGAAATTAGATGGCATCATTTATTCTATTGACCAAGCTCAAACTTAAAAAAAAAAATTCTCGAAATCTATGACACTCACATCATATGGTTGTAAGTAGCTGTGACCTCATTGTACAAAAAAAAAAAAAAAAAAAAAAGCCTCTTTGCAAACAATCATTTTTTTATGTTTTCTATTATTTTGGGAAAGATCGGAAGGTGTTTTGGCTATAAATAATTATATTTGCATTTTCCTATTTTTTTTTGGATTATTTTAAAAAGGGTGCGGTTTGCATAAGGCCGAGGCCTTAAACAATCAAAGCAGGGCTCAAATAATGCCGAAATATGTTGTTTCAGTATAAAAAATCTTTATGATGGCCTAAAATTTATTTTTATCTTTAATTATAAAATTTAAATTTAAAAAATAGTGCAGACCGAACAGGTCTAGGAACACTTGAAAATCTTGAAAATTGAGAGTCTGGATAATAAATTACAATATGCACTATTTCTAAGACTTAAAATTTATTTTTTCTCACATTCATACATCTTCAGGTCTGGATAATCAAACTGAGGGTTTTCCAACAGCGAAACATTTTCTAATGAATTTTTGAGATGCACCTTAATTTGATTGTTTAGGGTCCCACCATTATATAAACTTTTTTCTTATGAAAAATACCCCCAATCACTAATTGGTTTTTTAAAATATATTTTTTTACTACTTTATTTTTAGGAAAAAGCTTATATAGAGCCGAGGCTCTAAACAATCAACTTAGAGCCCACCTAAAAAATTTCATTAGAATAGGTCGTTTTGATGCCCAAATATCCTAAAATTGATCATCTCTGCTTCAAGATGCATGGACATTAGCAAAAAAATGGATTTCAAGTTTTGAAAATCGTGTGTCTTTTAACGCATATTTGGACTGTCAATTTTCAAAGATTTCCAAGTTTTCATAGATCTGCTCGATCTACACTATTTTTTAAACTTAAAATTTTATAATTAAAGATAGAAATATATTTTAAGGCTGTCACAAAGATTTTCCGTATTGAAACCATATTTTTCAATACTATTTGAAGGTACGCTTTACTTTGATTGTTTAGAGCCTCGACTCTATACCAACCGCATCTTTTTTAAGTGATATGTTTTGCTTGATCTTACTTTAAATATATATTTTTTATTTTTATACTTTTAAATTTTTTTGAACTTTTTTTAACTGCTGGTGTACTTGGCCCTATTTGAGCCAACTCACTGGGACTCGGGCAGATCGGGCATGTGCCGTATGGGACGCACTCGTGTGTTCCAGATTCCCATTGGTTGAAAATTACTTGTGCCTTCCGGATTTGGCTTTTACTGCAAGACCATTCACCTCTACAACGTAGACCACGGTACGTGCTTGCCTCATGTCAAGGATGTGTGATAAAGGGCCAAACTGTACTTTGTGAATTTTATACCTCTCACACGCAAATGGGTGGAAGCAATTGTTCTCTCTTGTGATAAATGACCATATTATACGGGGAAAGCTTTCTATATACAAGTTGGTACAAGGAATTTATACAGGTTACACCTTTCTAAATTGTCTTATCTCAGTAGACGGTTGGGTAAACCCAATTATAATGTCACGCCCAATTATACTTTTATTTTTATTTTTTTAAAAAATAATATTCACACAAAAATTGGGCAGTCCAATCCTCTCCTAAACTCGTACCTACAAAGAAATAACAAATAAAAAATAAATATTCTTGATAAAATAAAATGATCACTAAAAGTTTTAGGGGTAGTTTGGTCATTTTTTATAAATATTTCTTTTATTTATTTTTTTTGGTGCACCCCATAGAGATGATGACATGCAACAAATTTCACGTTCATATGATGTAGAATTCGTTTTTTTTAAAAAAATAAATATTTTGATACGTCAAATCTAGATTACACGATTAATGACTCATGACAGCATGTCTAAAGTTAACCTAGCCATCCATTCGAATCGGATGGTTTGGAAAGAGTGGCATACATAATTTCCTTATGCCTATGGTATATAGAAAGTTTTCCATACACCACACCTAATGATGTATAGAAAATTAGTTAGTGGACGAGGGGACACACTTCTAAAACAGTCCCTTGGCACATTAAACATCCACTTTGTAGATGGATGTCACAAACAAACTGATGGTCCCAACAAAGTTTAAAATTGATAGTGTTAAAATTAAAAGATATAAGACTTTATTTATTTATTTTCTATAAACCCAATGTCTTTGAGATTTTTGTTCTCTAAAATTTAATTCCAAAGTCCATCTCTAAAATAGATTTTTGAGAGAGGACTCATTTTAATAGATGAGGTCACTAGCTCATAAACACCTTATCCCTGTATATTGTGAATTAATAGAAACCCGTATGTATTTTTTATATGGGATTGTATACAATGAGACCAATTACTTTTGACACATGGAGAACACAATTATTTGTAACCATCAGATGTGAGATCTGATAGCTTGAGAGTGTCACAAAGTTCGAAAATGTTTTTTTTTAACTTTCATTATGGTCAATGAAATAAATACATCCACCCAATTTCATATCCAATTATCAAAATTAATTGTGACCACTTTGTACCAAAGGTAAATAATCTCATTATATACTTTCCCATCATGTATAATATCTTATTTTATTTTTTATATACCCACATTAAGAAGGTACATTCATTCGTATGTTTCTTATATAGTTTGTTACTGTGTACCCACATTAGGAACATCCATTCACACACGGTTTATAACCTTATAAGTTGGGGCATTGTACACAATTCTATATAAATATTGAGAAATACAATTTGCTCACATGGTTTCAAAGTACGGTTTTGGTCTACGTTTGATCTTGCTCGGTTAGAAAAAGCAACATTTGTTTTGGGAGGAGTCTTTTGATCTAGGGCTGCTTCTGTTGCAAAATCTAGCAAAGAAATCAAACGCTTGTTTTCCAGCGTCTTGTCTAAATCCGGCAAACTGCTGCAAATATTTTTCCGAGGACCTCGTTTTTTCTAGCGAAATAAGAGGTTAAGTTATAGCTCTGGCTTAACCCATCAATTTCACCTTTACCTTTTGTGTGTCATCCTAGAACCGCTGGAAAATCCCATTCAGAGCTCTCTTGCACCTGATTTTCAGTCATCTAAATAAAACCAAGTAGAAAACCCAAATATAATCTCTTTCTCTACCTCTCGCTTCCTTTTTTTATCTGGCTTCTCTGTTCTACTGTGTTTCCTTTCTTCTGCGTTTTCTCCCTATCGTGGAAAACCGAAAAACATCAGCCTCTCTCTCTCTCCCCTTAGCTTCTTGTTCCTATTTCTCCTTTATTCTCCTATGCTTTGCCCTTTTGTTTGCAATAGAAAAACAAACCCAAAGTTCTCTTGTGCTTTTCCCCTTTATTTGCAAAAGAAAAAGAAAACCCCAAGACGTCTTTGTTGGGGCTTTTTATTTTCCTTTCCCTCTTTTCTCTCACTTAAAGGTATAAAGGTGTATTGTCCATTTGAAAAAGACATACAAATTTAAAAGGAAAGTGAGAGGGTTGGTCTTGATGGTCCACTGTGCTCCTTGAAGTCAATTATGTTTCTTTGATATTGCATTTGAAGTTTGTAGTTCTAGCTTGCCTAAATGGAAAAGTCTGAATCTTTTTTACTTGTATCGGTTAAGCTCAATGAAAATAACTACATTTTTTGAGCTGCCTTTATAAAAAAATGTGATTCATAGTAAAGGATTCTTAAAATATAAAGATAGAAAAATAACGAAACCACATGATCCAAACAAGTTAGCTGAATGGGGAATCATTAATAGTAGAATGATAGCCTGGCTCATGAGGTATATGGAAAATAATATTGGGGTCAATTTGACTAATTTTAATAATGTTCGAGAGGTTTGGGTTTTTCTGAAAGAAATCTATAATCAAACTAATTGAGTAAGAAAGTACCAATTAGTGTAGGAATTTCGTTCACTTTGACAAAGTGATCGGTCCATTCAAGACTTTCATTCTTGTATGAAGGTTCTTTGGGATGGAAACCTGAAATCATTGATGGGCCAAATATGAAGATTATCGAAAAATCACAAAATGAGTTCAGAGTTATAGAATTCCTGATGGCACTTAGGCCGGAATTTGATAGTACCATGAGTGTCATATTGCACAGAGCCACTCTGTCCACTCTCACTCGGGTTCTTTCGGAGTTGATTACATAAGAGTAAGATTAAATCTCTAAGTACTCTTTCGATGGGAGAAACCACTTTTGCTGCAACTCGAAATTGTGAATACAAAAACCTTAAACAAAGTTCTTTTTATATACCCTGTCAAGAAATGTCTTCTGTTAGGTGCAATTACTATAAATAGCTTGGGTACATGAAATTTACATGCCCAAAGAATAAGAACAAATATGTTGTTGCAGTTGCTATTGAGTCACTGTGAAAGAACACATTTCTGATCATGCTGCCAGGCATGTTGTTGCTGCTCCTCCTTCAGTAACTCTTACAGTTGAGTAGTTACAGTTTATACTTTCTCAATCACGACTTCCTTCTGAATCTAGCCCATCCATTGCAAGTAACAATATTTCAGCTTCTTGGTCGATAGACATAGGTACCTCTCGACACATGATTGCTAATGTGTCTTTACTAGTTGATTGTAAACATTTTCCTTACACTAATCGAACTGCTGATGCTGCCATTATAAAAGTTTCTAAAGTTGCCTCTATTACTACTACTTTTGATCCCTATGGTAAATTGTAAATTTCTAGTGTTTATTATGTTCCATCTATCACTATGAATCTACTTTCTGTTGGTCAAATTACACATTTCAATTGTGATGTTCTCTTTTCTCCCTCTAGTTGTTATGTGCAGGATCGCCGGTCAGGGAAATTGATTGGGGCTAGGCATAAAATTGGTGATATATACACTCTAGACTATTGTCATATGACTCCAACTCCCTTTGACAGTGCCGTATCAACTGTAGATACTATTATTTTATGGCACCAACGTCTTAATTGTGTTTATGCTTTTAGGTTACAAGTTTTATTGTCTTGTGGTACTCTGGGTTCTATCACTGATAAAGTGCTTGTTGAGGTCAAACATGGTGAACCTTATAAGCTTGCAAAATCTCATGTTTTGTCATTTAGTTACAGTAATTCAATTTCTATTGCAAAGTTTGATCTTAGGCACACTAATGTATGGGCTGCTCCTATTTCTTCAAAAGGTGGTGCATGGTATTTTGTAACTTATATTGATGATCACACTAGGTATACGTGGGTGTTTTTTATGAATAGTGGCACTGAACTTCTTGAAAATTTTACCAAATTTTACTCCCATATTGAAACTCAATTTTCTACAAAAATTAAAATTTTGCGCTCAAATTCTGGTGGGGATTATTGTAGAAAATTAAAATTTTGCGCTCAAATTCTGGTGGGGATTATTTTAGTGAGATGTTCATGGATAGAGATGTTCATGGATAGAAATATTCAACTTAAAAACTCTTTCCCTTATATTCCTCAACAAAATGGAGTCATTGAACGCAAAATAATCATATTTTAAAAACCATAAGGGCTCTTCCTTTGTCTAACCTTGTTCTTAAGTCTTTTTGGGCCGAAGCAGTTCGCATGGTTGTTCACTTGATAAACATTATGTCTTCCTCGATTTTATTTGGGTACTCCCCTTTTGAGCACTTATTCTCTCATCCACCTGATTACTCTATTTTTTGTATTTTTTATTGTGCTTATTTTGTCTTATTGCCTACATCTGAGAGGGACAAATATCTGTCGAAGCTGTGAAATGTTGTCTTGTGGGGTATCTTAATTCTCAAAAAGGGTATAGGTGCTATGATCCATTAACCAAGAGACTTCAAGGATCCAGACATGTTGTACTTTTTTAACACATATGTTTTTACTCAACATCCACTATTACCAACACTTCCTCTGATTTTTCTTTTCTAATCTCTTTTTCTGATGCTGATCCATTACCTTCTGCTCCTCAGTCAAATGACTTTACCTCTTAAACCTATTGCCAGAAGGAAGATCATTTAATTACTGCGACAAATTTTATTCACGCACCCGCATCTATTGATCCTGCACGTACACCTATTGTCGCCATAGTGCTCATGTTTCTATTCAGCCTTCTCAATTTTCTAATTATGAGACCTTCTTACTTGGATATCGAGTATTTCTTGCCTCCATTCACTCTTATTATGAGGCACAGACCTAGAAAGAAGTTGTTAATCAAACGGAATGGCAACATACAATGGCAGAAGAACTAAATACTCTTGATTGAATGCATGCTTGGGACCTTATCCCTCTTCCAAAAGGAGAGAATGCCATCAGTTGTTGATGAGTCTTCAAAATCGAAACAAAAGCAGATGAAAGCATTGAAAAATGTAAAGCTCGCTTAGTACCACAATGATACAATCAATAATATGGAATTGACTTTTCAGAAAATTTTGCCCTAGTGACCCAAATGACAACTGTTCAGACACTTATTTATGTTGCATCTATGCGACAATAACCTTTAGACCAGTTAGATGTAAAAAATGCATTTCTTAATGGTGACCTTGACGAGGAAGTATATATAAGGTTACCTTCCGGAGTTACAGATTCTTATAATAGGGTATGTGGGCTTCGATGGGCCCTGTATGAACCCAAACAAACACCCCATGCTTGGTTTGAAAGAAATTGTAATGCAGTCGTGTTAGCAAGACTTCGATAGAGCTATCATGATTCATCCGTTGATGTTCAGAGCATTATTCATAAAATCAAACAAAAACTCAATCAAATATTTGAATTGAAAGATTTGGGGTTCTTGTGCTACTTTTTTGGCTTAGAAGTTGCTTATTCTTGCGTGGCTATCCGTTATCTCAGCGAAGTATGCCTAAGAATTCGTCTCCCAAGCTCACCATATGAATGATACTAAGAGAGTTGACACTCCCATTGAATTGAATGTCAAACTTCTAGCAACAGATGGTGAACTACTCCTAGATCCAACTTCTTATTGTTGTACATCTAGTTACCAACTTTTGAGTGCCCCTTGGTCCGTCCACTTAGCTGTAGTCTTATATAGGATTCATTATGTTAGGGATACTCGATACCAGGTTTTGTGTTTCTCTTCTTCTTCCTCACTTGAACTTCAGGCATACACAGACTCGGATTTTGTAGGGAACCCAAGTGATCGCAAATCAACTATATGATTTTGCATTTACCTAGGTGACTCTTTCTTATCTTGGAAAAGTAAGAAACACAAACATATTGCCCAATCTAAATATAGGGCTATGACACAAATTACAAATAAAATTGTTTGGCTTTAATGGTTACCTGTGGACAGGCGTATTATCGTTGCTACTCCCACACCACTTTACTGCGACAATAAGAGCACTGCTACTTTATTGCAACAACAAGAGGACCATCTACATTTTAAAAAATCCAGAGTTCTATGAACACACCAAGTATATTGAAGTTAATTGTCAACTTGTCTGGCAAGAATTTTTGGCAAACACAATTTTTCTTTCCCGTATTACCTTCTCTGAATAGCTAGCTGACTTCTTCACCAAAACACATACTGGAGCTCAACACTCTCAGTTTCTCTTCAAACTCTCCATGATCTCAACCAAACCATATCAAGTTTGGGATGGGAGGGAGTGTGAATCAATAGAAACTTATATGTATTTCTTATATAAAATCTTCTTTCCTTTTCTATGTACCCACATTAGGTTTACGTAGTCTATAACCGTGTACCTACATCAGAAAGGTACATTCACACAGTTTGTAACCCTATATGTTGGGGCCATGTACATAATTCTATATATTGAAAAATACTGAGAAATATAGTTTGCTCACATATATATTCTCTTTTGGTTCAATCACAAGTTGTAATTGATTTCTTAATTTTTATTTTCTATTTTTCGCCATGAACATTTTGGATGAAAATGTGAAGGAAATCAAAATGACCATATACCTTTAGGTTGCCTCGTGTCAATATTAAAAAACACAGACTAGTAGGTCGAATCAGTGACCCGTTAGTCTAGGCAATTCAGTCAGATTGGGAAGGAAGAAAAAAAAAAAAGACAAATAGAAATAAGATAGATCAATAAAAAGTGATAAATTCATAAAACTGATAATAAATAAAGAAGAATATATTGAATCTTTTTTTCTTTTTTTTTTTTAAAAAAAGCGGGGGTTGGATTTGAATACTAGTCCACCAAAATCTGCCAAATTTCAATCAGCCAAACAAGCAACTTTTTCTTTCAAAAAACAAAGGCTTTTTTTTGGATTTAATAGCAAATCCACCAGTTTTATGTTGGATTTGAAAATAAATTCAATCTGTATTTTTTGGGTTGGATTTGAAGAAAAATCCAGCCTAAAACCAACAAATTTCAAATTGGCTTAAGAAGAACAAAAATGGATTTTTCTGAAAAGAATACTTCTCTACTGGAAAATAAGTGATCTTCCCAAATATCATTTCCAATCATACAATATATATTGTAGACTGAATATAACACTCTCCCCAAAATCAATCCAAAAATGGAAAAGAAATGTAAGAGCTCTTTTTGAAAATCCGAGCATTTTTAGAAAAATAAAAGCTAGCACTTTTGACTTTAGATTTCTTTCAATAAGGTTCTTGATCAAAGTATTTGTATTGCATATTTTTAGAGGTTTCCAATTTATATTGAGGGTTTTGAGCTACAAAATGGTAAGTATTTGCCTTTCAATGTCGCTAAAAATCTATTTGTTCCTAAAATCATTTTAAAGTTATTGTAGGCCACTGGCAAATTTGACAGGATTTGGTGAAGAAATGAGGAAAAATTAAAATTTTAAATTTCCAATTTTGTGAAGCATAAAAAGATTTAGAAAAGGGTGACTTGCCCAATTTCCTTGTTTTGCAAGAGGAGCTTCAACTCAGCCAAACCCCCCCTCCCCCCCCCCCCCCCCTCCCCCCATTGGTCTTGAGTCGACTCAAGTGATTCTATATGAGATGGGTTAAGTGATTCTCTAATCATTGCCTTGAGTTAAATTATGTTGAGAAGCGATGCAAAAATCACTCCCACATGGCATTCCTCTTTCATGAGGGTATATTCATTCTAAAAAAAATGGGCTTTTATAAAGGCCTGTTTTACGTAGAGAAAACATAGAAAAATGTAGAGAAGTTTTGAGAGGTAGAAATTGAAAATTTCTTACACAAATTCTAGCACTATTATGCCCTTTTATTGGGCCGGTTTTCTATTAGAATTTCTTTGCGGCGATGGTGTTGTCGATGGTGATGAAAAGATGAGTTGATTGATGGTGGTATTGTGATAGAAAATATTTATTTGAGTTTTTTTTTCATTGTATGAGGTAATCTCTACAAAACCCCAAACTTGTAAGTTTTTTCTATTGATAGTGAATGCATCATTGTTCCGTGTTTGTAGATGCAGCCCATTTTGGGTGAACCATGTAAATTCGTGTGTATATTTTACTTTTACTTGCGTTGTGGTTTGGTAATTTCTCATTTTACTTGTTGTTCTTGTTTTTATATTTCTCAAATATATTACATACATTATCGTTCTTAGGTATTTTGTTTGGTGTTGGATTTATTATTGTGGAACGCCTACCACATTAAGAAAGATTTTGGTTATCCCGGTTTGTCAACAAAATAATCAACAAAAAAAGAAAAGAAAAGAAAAGAAAAAATCGCCTTGAGCCATCTCAAGCAAAGATGAAACGAGTGAAGGGGTTAAGCTTAGTGATTAAGGCCCCGTACGGACATCCTAATAGTTGCACCCCAATCTTATTTTCACCCCTTATTATGGGGGAAGTGTGAACATTGGACATAAACACCTGTGGCAATATCATTATTTCCCTGCCAATTGCAATAAAACAATCCTATATAAACTTTTTTCATTACAATATTTTATGCCGAAGAGTCTCTCCCTCTCTCTTCCTAACGTATGTGGAGCAAAATTCTAAAAATTATTTGTATTTAGGTCCAAGCTTTGGCCAGCTTGCTAATCAGGCCGGTCCAAAGCCCAGGTAAAGAAGGAGGGTTTATCAGGTAGATAGTCAACATAAAACTTTACCACGACTTTTTATGATAGACATGATTTTTATGCGGCCCGCCCACATGAAACAATCCAGCCCATATGAAACAAATTTCCTTTTATGAAAGCATCAAAATACCCAAAAATATAGTCTTGAGGAAAATTTTTTAATCCAAACTAGTTGCCACATAAATAGAAATATAATTTATTTGGTTTATAGTAAATGGACTTAAAAAATAACCAAATAATGCTTAAAATTTAAAAATTATCAAAAGTAAGAATAAATAGATTTGCAACTAATATTGATGCAAATATATTCTAATTAGAAAAACAATGCTTAAATAAAAAACTAACATTTTCTCAGTCTTAAAGAAGAAAAGTACATATTTTTTAAGCACATGTTGAAATCAAAGAAATTTTGCATGATCTTATTGTTGATCAGTATATATAAGCTATATCTAGCTAGACTGAGGTCTAAATTCTTCCAAGTATACTTTGTTTTGAAAAGAATGTTATTATCTATTAATAAAATGAGACTGTATACAACGAGATCATTTATCTTTATGGCAAGAAGGTCACAATCACTCGTATTTATTGGATATCAAATTGGATGGCTTGGGCTACTCACGAAGTCCGAAATATTTTTTATTGAATTTTGAGTCTTTGCAATGATACTCTTACAACCATCCAATTTGAAATCTATTAAGAGTGATTGTGTCTCTTTGTAAACTTTTTTAAAAAAAATACACAAAACAAGTAAGGAAAAAAGAAGAAGAAAATCTCTACACAAATCAATTGGAAAATGAACAAGCCGGGTGTAGAACAACCTCAAGTATGGTAGGAATGAAAATCCCCAATTATCGAGTCTTTCGATTTAAAAAAGATAGGCTATTGAATACAAAATACCTCTAGATCTTCTGGATCTTGTAAAAGCAGTACAAGGCTTGAATATGGGATTAATAGGCGGGCAACGATTGGGTCATGACGAGGCCAGGACTAGTCAAATATTCCAGCCATTGCCTAGACAGGGCCGAAAGGGCCTTGGATTAGGGCTAGTCGTGGCCCAAAGAGGGCCGTGCCTAGTGGAAATAAAAAACATATAATTATATGAAAAATGAGGGTTAGGCTTGCCATAGGACTATAGCCCTTGGCCCGTGCCTAGCCAGCTGGGGCTCAGCTCTTTAACCCAGCTGGCCCAGCCCATGGGCCAAATATTCTAGCCTTGGCCGTTGTTTTCTTAGGATTGGGCTGAGTTGGCTATGCCAAGTCATCTGGCCCATAGTCAGCCGCATAAAATGTGCCAACAATTTATAAAACGTTGGGCCAAAAAAAAAGACGAATCTTTGTAACACGAAGAAAAAGTTTGGTTTACTATACTGACTTGGGCAGTTTGGGTTGACTAGTCTCGCGATTGTAAGCATTCCGAACTAAAGGTTCTACCCTGACTCGGTAATACCGCCGTTTCAAATGCCTCAATCTATCAACACATTATCAATAATTAAAAGGGTTTTGTTATAGAGCTTTGAGTATTTCTTTAATATAATTAATATTTTTGGACACGTAATACTCTTACCCCCATAATGTAATAAATTTTTTATTTAGGGATATTTTAAGTAATTAATCAAAAACAAAATTTAATTTTTTGATAGAAAGAAAAATATTTATTAACTATGTAGCGTGACTCAATCACATGTAGCATTAATTACCTTTTAACCACTAATATAATTTTTTTAGTTTCTTAAAGGCATATCTATTATGCCTCTCCTAATAACAAAATATATCATTACCCTAAATATGTTTTATTACAAAGTAAGGGTAACGACTAACGAGCGTCAAGTTAATGTTGAGTGCACTAAATAAATATGCAATATGTAAAACCACCGTAACAAAACCAAAATCTAAAGGTGGACTTTCTATGTGACCCTAACAACATATAAGTTATATGTGACCCCACTACTTAGCCATTCGATCTGAATCGAAAAGCTATGATATGATTGTTCATACCACAATGTCATGTTAAATACAATATGTTTCATTTGTTTTCTACAAAATCATTTTGCATGAAATTTTGGGAGTCCCATTCTAAAGTTAGGGTGAATCTAAAAATAAATAAAAATAAATATTTCTCATAAAAATAAATATTTTTCATAAAAATAAATAACCAAAATACCTTTGAAATTTTTCATGGGTATTCTGATAATTTTTTATCACCGAAAATATTTTTTTATTATTTTTGTCATGTGCACCCTTGTCAGATCTATAGATGCCCTAACTTTTGATTTAAAATGATTTAGAGAATAAAAATAAAAAATAAAAAGTAAAAAACTTTAAGCCGTTGATCAAGATCTAACAGTTAAGAGCTAACTTGTGACATTGTGACTTAAACCATCTCAGCCATCTACTCAGATCTGATGGCTTAGATCAGGGTCACATATACTAAATATGTGGGTGGGGTTCCATGGGAACATTTCCAAAATTTAAAAGCCTATGTGTTGAATGCATTTGTGCAAGTGAGTCCTCCATTGCCCAACGCTTCTTGTCAAATAGTGCTATCAAATTAGGAAATAGTGTTTACAGCTAGCTTATGCCATAAAGTTTGATCCTTACTTACCTTCCCAAGGAAAAGCATTTTTTTTTCTTTTTAATTTAAACCTTTAAATTGCTTGATAGATTGGACAACTATCATACATCACATGTCTTTTTCATGTATGTCTCATAAATTTAATAGGTCATGCATCACATGTCTTGCTCATGTATGTCTCATAAATTTAATAGGCCATGCACCATGCTCCACCACGAGATTAGTGACCATTCACATGCCTATGCATTTGGAATCTAATGGTGGGTGCCACCACCACAATCATTTTGGGGCCTATTATTCTATTTCCAGGTGTATTTGCAGATGGAATCGTTGATGATGATGATCCAATATGTGTACAAGCCCACAATATTAACTAATAATTTAATATCATACATTTCTTGATTATAAAATCAAAGAAATGCCCCTAATTATGTCCAAATAATTATATCGAATATTTGAAAGAAGGGTCCACGTAATCTAATAGGCAAATATTTTCAGGAAAATTATGGAAAATGGTTTGATGGGCCTCCTACAAAAATAAGTAAGCTACACATGACATCTCATTGAAAATGGCTTGGAAAACCTTTACAACGATGATCTCGGCTTGAACATTACGTTGTGAAAAAGAATTAGGATATCAAGCTCTAAAAAAATGTATATTGTGATAAATTATCTGGACCGTTTAGTTTGTCTTAAAAGTAAGTGTTCATGTATCCGTAAAATCTATACCATTTTTTTAGTTTCAAATTTTATTGTTAGTGTTGGAAACTGATTTTAGAGCCATCATGGAGATTTCTATTACCAAAAGTGCTTTCTAGACAAGAATTTGAGGTGAAGCTTTGTTTTGTTTTTAGAGAACCTAGGCCTTATAGAAACTTCTTCCGAAAATAATATAAACACCTCTGCATACCGTTTTGATATTTTTCTATTCAATTTACGTATCACTACTTTTCCCGCAAGACCCTCCCATAATATATTTTAGGCTGCTCGGGACAAAAATGCCATTGGCCTCTGAAAAAAATTTAGAAAGAGTGCCGACAAGCCTCAGCCTCTAAATATAAGAATAATTATTTTATGCGGTTTGGATGCATTTCTATAATATGCCGTTCAAAGGTATAAAGCATCTATGTAATCTATTTAAAAACAATTGTAATTAACAGTCCAAATGTTTTTTTACTATACTTATTATTTTTAATTTTCAACTTTTTTTTTAATATAGATCTCCATGTTAAAGATTATACATTCTCTAAAAATTAGGATCAAATTATGCTTAAAAAAATATATTTATCACCAAACCCACATTTCTACATATGCGGGCTTGGCTGCATGCTAACCGTGTCCTAAAGAAAATATATAAATAAGGCCGGTTTGGCAGTCCACATGCTAATCATCCTCAGCTTCTAAAAGAAATATTTTAGAAAGAGTAAATTTTTTACTATAAGGGCATTTTTGTTAATATTGCCATGCATTCTCTTAGGGAGTAGCTGCAAAAACAAAATAAAAGATTAACATATTAATGGTATAAGTAAAATTATTAGACACCTATGTACATAATGTTTGACGTAGGTCATTTTCCCAAGATTTAATCAAAATATAGTCACTTTTGGGACATTATAAAATTCCTAAATATTTTTCACATCTTATCTGTCTCCATTGAAATGTTTGCTGAATGGTTTCAAAACACGATATGTTTGTGCCATCGGAATCCATGGAATCTACACATTGATCTTATTTCGAAGTCTACCAAATGTATTAATCTTTTTTTGAAACTCTAAAAAAATGTACCGGGGCATCAATCCCCAACAGGCAATTATCATGGCGCGGGGGGACTAAATATATATGTAGTCGTAGATGAGAAATGTCAGCAGGAAAAATGATAGATGATCCTATGGAATTCAGGGATGGCAACCAGGTCGGGTCCAACGAGTAACGCGAGGCTTCCGACTTGACTCATGTCTGGGTCCAAATCCGAGTATTTGATCCAACGGGTCAGGTATTGGTGCATTTGATTTAGACCTGACTCCGGTCGGATGTGAGTCCGGATCCATAAACCTTGTCCTGTTGGGTTGGTATATATATATATATATATATATATATATAAAAGATACTGCAAAACGTTTAGAAGCGAAAATGAATAGTGATTTCGCCTACCCTCATCACCGTCCAAAGTTCATCGCATGGTCATGATTGTCCTGTAGTTTTCATTGTTTATTTTTTTTTACAAATTGTAATAACCTAAAATTTGGAACATGTGTTCATCAAAAATTGGTGAAACTAGGAAAAATATCAAAAACATATTTTGCATGAAAACAATTGATCAAAATACCCCAAAAAAGCTTTAGGGATAGTTTGGTCAATATGTTTTTTACAAAGAATTGTTTTTATATTTTTATTTGGTGCGTCTCACTACGATGTACACATGCTTCAAATTTTAGGTCATTTTGATTTGTAGAAAAAAAATGAAAAATAAAATACTACTAGACAATCGTGATCGTACGATGAGCTTTGGACGGTGATTAAGGTAGGCGAAATCACAGTTCATTTTAACCTATAGGCGTTGGGAAGACTTTTACGCCTATAGGTTAAATGAACTGTGATTTCGCCTACCCTAATAAAAAATAGGTGAAATTTGGAGTGTGTGTATATCGTAGTAAGACATACCTAATAAAAATATAAAAACAATTATTTGTGGAAACAAAATTGACCAAAATACCCCCGAAACATTTCGAGGGTATTTTGGTCAATATTTTTCATGTAAAATATTTTTAAATTTTTTTCGTAGATTCGTCTATTTTCGATGAACATACGCTCTAAATTTTAGGTCATTCCGATTTGTATAATTAAAAATGAAACACTACCTGACCATCGTGACCGTGCGATGAACTTTAGACGGTGATGAGGGTAGGTGAAATCACTGTTCATTTTTTCCTATAGGTATTTTGTAGTATCTTTATATATATATATATATATATATATATATATATATATATATATATATATATATATATATATATATATATATATATATATATATATGGAAAATGATATTAAACGTATATTCGTGTATGCCTTTGCCTTTGTTGTGCGCCCAACGGTAAGGATGAGACTTGCCTATTTCAACGGTGACCCGTTTATAGGAAGCCCGACATCAACTTGTCATTCGCGCAGGAGGCCCCTATCGCAAGGCTCTCTCTATAGGATAACAACGTAGCGAACTCTCTCTCTCTATTAGAAATCGATCGCAACGCAGCGAACTCTCTCTCTCAACAAGACACAATCCTCTCTCTCTCTACTAGACACATACCACAGGTACTCTTCTCTCAACTTGAGCTCCTTTTACAATGAGGGTAAAACATTTAATAAGGATTCTCTCTCTATGATTAGGCTTGAAGGGGATTTTATCTCTAAAAAGCTCGGCAAGTGAAATAAATAGTAGAAATTTTCTCGTTTATCTCTCTCTATCAAGTAATTTCTCTCTTCTCTCTCTTAATCCCACTTTGTTCTCTCTCCTCTCCCATCCCTCTTGTTAGTTCCCCGATTTTCTCTCTCTACCCATCTACTGGTCTCTCTCCTCACCAAACCACCAATTTTTTCAAACCCCAAAATCCTCTATTTCTCACACTAGAAGCAACACAAGAGTTCATCTTCATCATTATCATTAGGGTCATTGACAAGAGAAAAAACAAATGGTACACCGTAGAAATTTTTTATTAGAATGTTCATTAAGGTTTTCTAGCATCACCAGATGGAGTAACTCATTAGTCATACCTTTTTTGTTTGAGCACTGCAGTTTGATGTTCGTGGTCACCATCTATTGTTTCTAAGGTTTTGTGATTTTAAGTTTTATTGGGTTTTTGACAAAATGATATTTAACCAGTTTTGTATTTTTTTTTGGGAACTTTTTTCTGCTTTTTTCGTTTATCCATTTCTAAAATTTTTTCCTGAAGTTTAGAAAAATTTCCATATTTTTTTATTATTCTTTCCTCGTCTATCCATTTCTAATTTATTCTTTTTCCTGTCTCCTAATGTATTATTAGCTATGTTCAAACTTTGGTTATCGGTACAGTGCTACCAACTCAAATATAATTTTGTATAAAATTGTCAACTTTTTTTTCCCACCATGTATTTTGTATAAAATGAATGAATTTAGCATGTTTCAACTAGTTGTGCTCTTCATACAATTTTGTATAAAATTGTCAAATTTAGCTTTGTCTTTGTAATTTGTTATGATCTTTGCATTTTCAATGTTATCTGTTCATTGACATATTTCCAATATGTTATGATGTGCTTGAAGTACATAGTTATGTAGTCCTTCACAATGTGTTTATGATGCGATTATTGTAGGCCATAACAATGTCATCTCATTCTACAAGTTGGTAATGTCCTAAGTGTAATATAGAAAAAACAAAAATATCAAGTCAATCTATAATCTTGTAGAAAAGAAGCAGCGAGTCTGAGAATATAGAATTTAAGCATTCGTTTTATACAAGAGCATGTAGTGATATTCTACATTAGAGTTCATTTTTCTGATAGTTCCTTCATTTTTATATAATGGAAGAGTAGAAGCAGACCCTTTATTCTCATTTGATAGTTGATAAATTTGGTGCATGAAAAGTGTGATATTCTGCTCATAATCCGGTTTCCGAATGTATTATTAGCTATGTTGAAACTTTGGTTATCATTTCAGTGCTACGCACTCAGGTACAATTTTCTATAAAATTGTAAAATTCTTTTTTTTCCAAAGGCAGTGTGTTTTAGAGTTTTAACAAGAGGTACTGTGTGGGCTTTCAGTGTAGCACCCATGTTTTGGTTTAATTAGATGTTATTCCTTGAGTTTATTGTGCAAGCATGATCAAAACAAACTAAAATAATTGAGCTTTGTAGTGTAGAATGAACAAATTCATCTAGTTAGTTTTTTTTTTCCTTCAATTGAGCACATCACATTCTTCACCATAAAGCGGCAAGGGAGTTCTTGTTCTTTTGTTAGGTTGTTGACTTATAGAAGTGTTTTGACCATCAACTGAGTTATGTTAATAGAATGAAACATCTCCCTGCACATAATACACACAACAAAACTATGATAAAGTCCCTTAAAATGGAACTGACATGGAATGTGATGGGTGTCTGTAATAAAGCTTGATAACCAACTAAACCTAATGAACAAAAGAAAAGATATGCAAATTGTCTAATCATTTATTTTAAAATATGTGAATCAAATAAAATGTATTTTGTGTAATGTAATTTTAGTAGTTGAGATAGACCTCACAATTTCAGAAAGTGTGGTATCCCCCACATGGTCAGAGGATGATAATATGGGGCAATATCCCTTAGTTGCAAACTCGCCCCCCGATAAGTTTACAAATCCCAGAAACCGGGAACATACGTCGTCATCCAAAGGGGGAAGAAATAGTGTAACCCTACACAGGAATGAAATTCGGTGCTGAAAATGATGCATTTGAGTTTTACAAGGCTTTTACATTGGTGCATGGGTCAGAAAGGGAACTATTCACAACAATAAGGATGAAAAGAGATCTGCTAGGGATTTTATATATTCCAAGGAAGGATTTCGTAGGGTAAAAAAAGTGTTACCTACAAAAAAAATCCTTTAGTCAAGGTGTGGATGTACAACGAAGATGTGTGTAAGCATAAATGACAACAATGAGTGGGTTGTCACAAAGTTTGTTAAGGATCACAATCATGACCTTGTATCTCCAAGGAAAGTCCGACTCATCCGATCGCACCGAACAATATCGGATGCGACAAAGACAATAATAAACTCCATAAGCTCGGCTTTGGTAAAGTTTCGGAATATCTATGATATCTTTTTTGAGTAGGCTGGAGGGATTGATAATATTTCTTGCTCACAAAAAGACATCAAAAACCAATTAGGAAAGAAGAGAAGAAAATTCATAGGGGAAGATGGGAACCGTACGATGGAATGGTTAATCAATATGAAAAGATCGAATCGATCTTTTTTTTATAAGGTGAAATTAGATGTAGAAAATCATACTGTCAGCCTATTATGGGTAGATGCCATGTTAAAGGTATTCTTCAACCACTTCTCGAATGTGGTCACTTTTGATACTACATATAAGACAAACTCTTTGGGCATGCCCTTTGCTCCCATACTTGGAGTGAATCACTGCCTTAGCACAACATTTTTGGGTTTACACTTATATTTGATGAGAAGATAGAGTCCTTTGTATGGGTATTTGAAAATTGGTTTGAGGTAATGGGTGAACGTCAACCGGGAGTCATTATCACCGATCAAGATCCTGCAATGACTGTTGCAGTGAGAGAAATTATGAATAAAAGCATACATTATTATTGTTAGTGTCGCATGCTTTCAAAGGTCAAAAAAAAATTGTGCCATGTCTTGCGAAGGAGTCCATCTTTTTCAGACCACTTCAAAAACTGTATAATGAGTGAAACTAAGAAAGAATTTGAGTCGGAATAGAAATCTCTAATTGAGAAATATGATCTTCAACAGAATGAATGACTCAATAGATTGTACAGATGTCGAGAGCAGTGGATTGATGCATGCGTGGCAGATGCATTCACAGCCCGTATGTTATTGACTCAAAGAAGTGAAGAAATGAATTAGCACTTCAAAAACTATGTGACTTCCAATATAACCTTTGCGCACATTATTGGAAACTAGTCTAAAAGTGCATGATAAAAAACTGCTTAAGATAAGAGAAAATGACTTAAAGAACATCTCATCTACGCCTTTTTTGAGGACCACGTATGACATCGGGGCTTACGCTTCGAAGATATATATACACAAAGTTATAAAGTTTTTTAAGGAAGAAGTTGCAGAAGGCGTCAATTACATGAGTGAAATTATGAAGAGAATGACATAGTTACAACCTTCAAGGCATCAAAACGTGGAACTGGAACAAGGGCCTTCACTGTAGAGTTCAATTGTTACGACCAAACTTTTTCTTATACTTGCCTTACATATGAGAGACTAGGCATTATTTGTAGGCATGGGATTAGGGTGTTGATAGTGAAAAATATTTTTGAAATCCCATCGCATTACATAATGAAGAGGTGGGCGAAAAATGTGATGCAAGGTGTTGTAGTCGATGCGAACAATAAAAAAATTCAAGGTACTTCTGATCTACCCCGTTCCATTCATTTTAATGAGGTTTGTCAAGCCACTAGAGTGCTAGCAGAGTGTGCTTTAGAAAGTGTAGAACTTCATGCATTTATAATGTCTGAGATAGCAAGTACAGTTGCAAAGGTTGAGGCCAAGTTTGGGGCTGTGGTATTACCACCTGGTGCTATTAAGACCCTTTGCAGCAGTCGTACTGAGAATATGAATTCCAACAATAGCAACTGCGCTGAGGTTGAGGGACACACACGCCATAACATCCTTGAGGCCCCCCGGGTACGAACAAAGGGGAGACCTACCAATGATAGATATGTACCTCGGGCTGAGATAGAGGCAGAGAAAGTGAAAGTGAAAGAGAAGAAAATTATCCGAAAGTGCGCAGTTTGCAAAAGGAGTGGACATGACAGAAAGAATTGTCCAGCTGCCGCACGTTTAAAGTATGGATGAACTATTGCTCCATCTTTCGTACTTTTTGTGATGGTAATATGAATTCATTAATTATAAATATTTGAAATGGGGTTTCTTTGTTTAGCTTAAATGTCAATATAAGATGCACGGATGGGTCAAGTGAGAATGTGGAACACGATGAGTAATGGTAAGAAATTTTAGTCCTTTTCATTGTAATAAGTAAACAAGTATTTGTTGCATTGAATTTGCATTGAATTTGAAATGGTTCGGTTTGTTTTGGGAGGCTTGCTTTTATGAGTATTTGCTCAGTTCTTGCTCAAATTGCTTGCCATTAGGTTCTATGATCATTAGATTAAAATCCAGAGATTGTAATTTATCATTAGAATAAAATCCAGACATTGTAATCGATTGGTTTTTAAAATTTTGATGAAACCAGATATTGTAATTGATCATTAGAATAAATTCCTTGTAAGTATTGATTAGTAGTACATACTTTTTAATGAAAAGCCAATTTGGTCACTTGATGCAGTGTAAAGTGGATTTTAAATTTCGATGAAACCAGACATTGTAATTGATCATTAGAATAAATTCCTTGTATAGTATTGATCAGTGGTACCGAAATTTTAATGCAAAGCCAATTTGGTCACTTGATGCAGTGTAAAGTGGATTTGCTGAATGTAAGTTTCATCTTGGTGCACGTTAAACTTACATCCAGTATTGATTTCAACACTTGTTTTTCAAAGCGTATCTTTTTTTATTTTTTATTTTTAATTTTTTGGTGGAATTAAGCCTATTTAAAATGTGGAAGAATACTGTATTGGATCATTCTCTTAATAGATTGCATTTTTTTGTTGCAATCACTTATTTCTTTTATGATAGCATTCCTTATATATGAAATTGCATCAATTTGGTGGTTGTTCATATCATCACATGATATGCAGTTGAAGTCAGTGTGTATCTCGATGTCAATAAACAGATTTGTTGTTTGGTCTTAAAGTGTGTATTTAGAAAGAGGCAAATTAGGATGACACCAGAGTATAGTTTTTCATAGTGGATGGTATGGTTAATGACTTAAAGGCTGGTAATAGAGCACATCAAGAAATCATAGAGATGTGCTTAATGTTAGAACAATTAGCCCAGCAAAGTTTAGTTGTCACCTGTGTGTGTGTGTGTATGTGTGCGAGAGAGAGAGAGAGAGAGAGAGAGAGAGAGAGAGATGTGTCATTCTTTCCTTGTAACAGTCAGAATGGGTTTATAGTGAATCATTTAAGTTACATTTGTTGCTTACTGGTTTTACATTTGTTGCTTACTGATTTTACATTTCTTTCCCTTGTTTTCTTTTAACAGGTTTTGACAATGACCCCATTGTGCTAACTACTTCTTAGGGCTGTTTGTAGTAATTAGGTGACAGACACTTGTTGATCTAGTGCAAGAATTGTGACAAGCATTAGAGAGTGGATGGCATTGTGCACTCATGTCCAATTAGAAGTGGGTTGGGAAACTCTATGGCTTATGTCAAAGTCACTTAGATCTTTTTGGTGATAAGATTGTATCATTATGTCTTGTGGACAAAGGTTGTCCAAGGTTTATTGACTTGTTGGATTCTTTCATTTCAATTTAGTTGTCTAAGTTTGTTTGTTATAACTTGGAGGTACATCATTGTACTTACAGTTGCATTTAGATTCAAGTGTTCTCTTGTTTTTAGGAAATTCATATTTCAAACATGTTAAAAATTATAGCAAATTTTACTGTGTCTTCTCTATATTCTTCTTAAAATTTATTGTTTTGTTCTTTTGGCAGAAGTGTGCAAATATGTTCTTGGAAAGAAATATGCATCTTCCCCGCATCCCTATTAGTTCATTCATAGGTTCACACAAATGCTGCACTTGGACTCATCGGCCACACACACACACACACACACACTCTCTCTCTCTCTCTCTCTAAGATCCTTGGAATCATCATACGTACAATTTTCAAAAGTGAGTAACATAGAAAGAGAGATAGAGAGCCATCTCACTCTCTCTACAGATGAGAGAGAGGAGAGAGAGAGAGGGAGAGAGTTGAATTCCACAACTACAACATGAACCATAATATGTGAACGATTGAATTCTACAATGGGAATAATTGCATTAGTAAAAAGGCAACCCCAAAAAACTTTCACATGTTTCGAATAAAGACTAAAAAAATAAAAAAGATGAGTGCAAGCATGCACACATTTATTATACACAAAGTACAATAATTGTTGAAACGCCCAAAGGCACAAGTAAGAATTGTTGCAAACGCCCTATGGCACCGAGTATCGTATCATGACCAACACTTCTTTCTTGATTGACCATGACAAGTTCTTTCGATTCATCCATTAGATTCTATTGTTGTGTATTGAGATGCCTTAAATTGACATTTTGTATGATGGTAATATATTCATTACACCATTAGAAGAACCCACATAATAGACACTTGTAGTACATCCTATTCGGGTTATTTGGGCTTGCCGATATTTTTGTAGCACAATCTATACTGCACTTAGGGCATTGATGAGTTGTATATCCTCGATTACTTGTAAATGAGATGACATTGTTAGGGCCTACAATAATCGCGTCATAAACACATTGTGAAGGACTACATAACTATGTACTTCGAGCACATCATAACATATTGGAAATATGTCGATGAACAGAGTACATTGAAATGCAAAGATCATGACAAATTGCAAATTCAAAGCTAAATTTGACAATTTTATACAAATTGTATAAAGAGCGCAGCTAGTTGAAACATGTTGAATTCATGCATTTTATACAAAATACATGGTGGAAAAAAAAGAAATTTGACAATTTTATACAAAATTGTACTTGAGTGGGTAGCACTGTAACGATAATCAAAGTTTGAACATAGCTAATAATACATTAGGAGATAGGATTATGAGCAGAGTATCACCATTCAAGCATCACAGATCACGAAACCTATTATAGAGAGAGACAGTAAGAGCGTGAACCATATCACATTGTGGTGGCTGGTGGAGTGATTTTCAAAAATGATTTTAGTGGGGAGAAGTGGATTTATACTAATAAACATTTCACATAACTCAACGAACATGTTATAAAGAGAGCCAATAAGAGCAGGAACCATATCACATATCACAGAAATCATACAATGTATTAAAATTCTTAGAACCCTAAAATTTTTCAAAAAAATTGATATGTAATGCCAAACACTAATAAAATTAATAAATTGCACTACTTGAGGAACCATATCACAGTTCACAGTGGATTAAACCTATTAAACATTTCACATAACTCAATGAACCTGTTATAGAGAGACAATAAGAGCAGAAATCATATCACAGATCACAAAAATCATAGAACATATTAAAATTCTTAGAACCCTAAAATTCTCAGAAAAAATTGAAATGTAATGCCAAAGACACTAATAACAATAATAAATCACACTACTTGAGGAACTATATCACAGTTCACAGTGGATTAAACCAATTAAACATTTCACATAATTCAGAGCACCAACAGGACAGTGCTAACCAAGGTTTTAGACTGCTCAGTAGTAAAACTTGGCCACCAACCCGGCTTTGTTACCCCGGCAAGTCCCAAACTACTAATCAATTTGCCTGAGGCTCTGCCGAGCCAGGAAAGAGGAAAATCAAAAGAATAATAAAAAAAATCTGGTAATTTTGCTAAACTTCAGGAAAAAATACAGAAATGGATAAACAAGGAAAGCAAAAAAAAGTTCCTAAAAAAAAAAAACTAGTTAAATATCATTTTGTCAAAAACCAAATAAAAATTAAAATCACATAACCTTCACGAACATCAAACTGCAGTGCCCAAACAAAGAAGGCATGACTAATGATGCTAGAAAACCTTAATGAACATTCTGGTGATGCTAGAAAACCTTAATGAACATTTTAATAGAAAATTTATGCGGTGTACCATTTTTTTTTATCTTGTCAATGACCCAAATGATGATGATGAAGATACACTCATATGTTGCTTTTGGTGTGAGAAAGAGAGGATTTTGGGGTTTGAAAAAATTGGTGGTTGGATGAGGAGAGAGATCAATAAATGGGTAGAGAGTGAAAATCACGGAAATAAAAAGAGGGATGGGAGAGGATAGAGAAGAAAGAGGGATTAAGATAGAGAAGCGAGAAATTACCTAATAGAGAGAGAAAATCAGGGAAATTTTCACTATTTATTTGACTTGCTGAGAGTTTTAGAGACAGATTCCCTTTCAAGCCTGGTCATAGAGAGAGAATCCTTATTGAATATTTTACCCTCATTGTAAAAGAAGCTCAAGTTTAGAGAAGAGTACCTGTGTTCTGCATCCAGTAGAGAGAGAGAGGACTGCGTCCTATAGAGAGAGCGGTGATTAATTTCCAGTAGAAGAGAGAGAGAGAGAGCCTTGCAGTAGGGGCCTGTTGCCTATTTCCCATAGCCTGCGCGAATGACAGGTGGATGTCAGGTTTCCTATAAACAAATCACTGTTGAAATAGGCAGGTCTTATCCCGGCCGTTGGGCGCACAACAGCCTTGATTGAATCTGGTCCGATCTGATGATCACAGTTGTATTTTGTAATTGAATTTTATTTTTTTTCTACAAATTCAAATCAATTGAACTTTGGAGATTCTATTATTTAAAAATATTGGAATCTAAAAAAAATACTGTAATCTATCAAAAATATCAAAAACATAATTCGTAAAAAATAAATTGACCAAAATACCCTGAAATGTTTCATGGGTATTTTGGTCAATTTATTTTTTACGAATTATATTTTTTAAAAATATTTTTATTAGGTGTGTCTTGATGAGAAAAGTTGATGATCCAAATTTCATGTTATTTGGATTTATATAAAAAATATTAAAATTATATTACCAAAATACAGTCATGACCGTCAGATCGGCCTAGATTTAATCTGTGGCTATTTGGCTTATACTATTCCATTAGCTAGTAGGCTAACCCTAGCATCTTCCATATATATATATATATATATATATATATATATATATATATATATATATATATATATATATATATATATATATATATATAGGAGAAGTGCTATAGTATTTCGCCCTTGTCACGAACATGCTATATCTATGACGGTTTTGCCTAAAACCGCTGTGGACCTATGGGAGTTGTGGCGGTCCCCCCATATTATTTACGTCAAAGTTGTGTGAAAAACTCCCATCACGGACTAGAAATATCCATGACGGTCTTTAATCCATGGCATTTGAAGAAATGAAATGGCGTCCAGCCTATGGGTGAAAATACTATTCACTTCGCCCATGGGCGTTTTGCAGTCTCTTACTATATTACACATATATGTTCCAATCCACATAGTTGGGCTTTAAAACAATTATTCTTACTCATTTTACATTCATGGAATAAAGGAATAGGTAAATAAGATAATTCTAGCAGCTCACACCGTTTTTGGTACCCTATGGAAAATTAACAATTAAAAACACTTAGAAACACTCATGAGTGAAGTTCTACGAAATTTTTTGTTGATGATTGATGTTTTGTATTATGAAGAAATAGATTAGTTAAGGTATAGTCAAAAGGACAACTCCGGAGGATTGTTAAAAGCTTGGAAGAGCAAATGCTTGAAGGGCTTGAGGTTTCGAGGAGTGTTCGGTGCAGGTAGACTCGGTTAACTTGGCCCTTGCGGGGGTTGGGGGGCGGCAGCCCCTGAGGAAAATTTTGGGTATCAGTACAAAGGTATTTCGGTAATTTGTACCATTTATCTGGGACTCGATATATATCCGTACATGGGTATTTTGTAATTTATACGGGACTCTATATATTGTAGTGATGGGGGTTCTTTTTAGGGTTAAGGGAAAAACATTGATTTCTTTGTAATAAGAGAGAACAGAGAGGCGTGAGGAAAAGAGAGCTATTATAATCCTATTCTCCATTGCCAGTAAAGAAACTCTCATGTCCCGTAGACGTAGGCACGTTGTCGAACTACGTATATCTTCGCGTTGTAGTTGATTGTCTCTTTATTTTGTGTTTGTTTCTTCTTTATTGTTTTCATGGATTGTTTTTTGTTTCTACAATTTCACTTGTGGTTTACCGCCATACAAAGTCAATCAGATGATTACGATGGTCTAATAGTGTTTAAAATAATTATTCGCCCGTAATTTATCACCATCCAAGGTCATTCAAACTGTCACGATTATCTAATTGTGTTTGAAAAAGTATATAACAAACCCAACCCATTCACAACCTTACTCAAGACTTAGTAAAACCGTTGGCATTCCTCAAGGACTGTTCAATGGGTTCACATGACAGGCAAAGGGTTAACCTTGGTTTATTTGATGTTTTGAACACGACCTCTAATCCTGATTCTTGTGTCCACGGTTTGTCCAGGACAACTTGAATTTAGGAGGTTGATTCTATATAGTCAAGGACCATGTTTTCCCTGAATATTACCATTTGATCCTTCTTTTTACCAATGTTATGTGGATTTAAAATAAATTATCCATTTACTTTTGAAGATGTTGTTATCATTCTTTTTAAAAACTAAAATAATTAATAAAAATTCAAACAAAAACAAAAAACAAATATAAAATATGTCAAATTGAATGGAAAATAGCAAAAAATGGTGAATTCCCAACATCAGATGTTGGAAATGTTAGTTGGGGGGCAATAGTTGGAAAATGTTTATACAAGGGGGAGGCCCTAAAAAATCAAATTAAGGTGCACTTCAAAATTCACTAAAAGTGGTTGTTGGTGTCGAAAATCTCTCAATTCAATCATCTCAACCTCAAGAGATATGGACGCAAGAAAAATTGATTTCAAATTTTCAAGTATTGGAATTAGTGCGTCTTGTACTATATTACCTAGAATGTCATTTTTCAAGATTTTCAAGTGTTTATAAATTTTGTTTGATCTATGTTATTTTTGAATTTGTACTTTTATAATTAGAGATAAAAATAAATTTTATGGCCACCACAAAGGTTTCTTATACTAAAACATCTTTCAATACTATTTAAATGAGCTCCTTATTTTGATTTGTTAGGGCCTCAGCCTTATACAAACCACGCCCATTAATCAAATATCATTGTGCAAGAAAATTTGATATTACAAAACAAAGGTAATGAGTATTTGATGAATGTTGACTAGATTAAGAGAATATCCAATAAGTTGAAGTATTCTAAAACTCTTTTTAAGGGAGGCGATATCATCCTACAATGTGCTTTCCTTTTTTTCAGAAGTCTCCAAACAATGTTTCATGAATTGGAGTGGTAAAAAATTCTAGAGATGGTACATGGTAGAGAAAGTTGGATATAGAGATGTATTATGTTATAAGATGGAAATATCCAAAAACACCCATGATGACTCAAGGCTTGAGGTGGGTCGAGTTGGGCCATCCTAGCTCCAGTTCCTATAGGGAAAGCCCAAGCCTAGCTCCCGCAGGATAGGGCTCCTTCCTAGCTACTGCCAAGCTAGGTCTATTAGATTCGGAAAAAGTTTATATAAGGGTGAGGCCTTAAACAATAAAATTAAAGCGCATATCAAATATTCATTAGAAAATATTATTTTGATGTTGGAAAACCCTCAATGTGATCATCTCGACCTCAAGATGTATGAACACGAAAAAAATTAAATAAATTTGAAGTTTAATACATAGTGCATCATGTAATAATGTATTATCTATAGACCGTCAATTTCCAAGATTTTCAAGTGTTTATAGATTTGCTCAATCTTAAACTATTTTTTAATTTTTAATTTTATAATTAGCAATAAAAATAAAATTTTAGGTTATCATAAAGATTTTTAATACTGAAACAACATGTTTTGACACTATTAGAAGGTGTGCCCCACTTTGATTATTTGGCACCTCGGTCTTACACAAACCATACCCATTAGATTCAACGAAATAAAATGAGAGGAAACATAGAGCCGAGTGAGGTTGGTTTGGCCCTATGGTGGTACTCACAAGTCTAGCCTAACCCACTTGGGCCTACCTGGGCTATGTAAGAAGTGAGAGAGAGCTTAGAATTTCATGTGCAAGAGAGAGAGAGAGAGAGAGAGAGAGAGAGAGAGAGAGACAGACAGAGCTCATAAATAGACGTCGTAAAAGGCTGGCCGGCCTTGGCCCTAGTTTGTAGTCCGTACAAGGTCCACTCCAGGTTGGACCGGCCTAGAGAGGGGTAAAGAGGCCCTAGTCTAGGTCCTGTCAAGGCTGGGCCACACTAATTGAAATGTAATAAAATTAAATAAATTAAAAATTTAAGGGATAGAAAGAGCTGGGCACTTTGTCCATATGCCATAGGCCACAATTGTTGGAACCTAACTTGGTCTTCGAGCCACATTTAGTAGACCAGGCCATAATTTTTGAAGGGAGATCGACTTGGCTTGGCTGGGTCAACTTGTCCATTACTGACCCAACTCATAAGTACACTCGAGTAGGGGTGGCAATGGATCTAGACCCAACCCAAGATTACTTGACACTGGTCTTGATATGGGTCTAACATTTGGACCTAGCGGATCGGGTCCAGGTCCGATTGGATCAGACCCGTACCTGTACCTATACCCGTAAATTATTGGAGATAAAATACTTCAGGCTCTATTCGTTTGTGTGTATTAAGGAACGTATACAATAAGACCTTGTAGTCATCTTTATAATGAAAAAGGTTTATATAAGACTGCAACCTTAAAATTGAGAACTACAGATGCACTGCAAAAATTCATCGAAAAATGTGATTATAATGATAAAAAACCCTCTAATTGATCATCTCGACTTCGAGATATGTGAATTTGAAAAACATATATTTTCCATCTAAAAAATAATGCATCTTGCATCACATTATCTAGAACGTCCATTTTCAAGATTTTCATATGTTTATAGATCTACTTGATTTTAACTATTTTTGGAATTTAAAATTTTATAGTTACATATAAAAATAGATTTTGAGATAATCCTAATAATTTTTTACACCTAAATTACATGCTATGATAAAATTTAGAGGTGTGTAGAAATCAGATTGTTTAAGGTTGGAACTTTACAAAAACCACACTTTAGTTAATAAACGGCAAATTAAACAGCTTAAAATCTAGTTGCAGGCGATTGTAATCTTGTTGCTAATAATATAGGTACATGATAGTAAAAATTTGGTCAAAAACAATAAAAGAAAACTTTATAATGAGGGTGGCTATGAACCGGACCAGACCAGACCGGACGGGGACCTCATGGGATAAACCAAAGACCTGATAGGTGCGGATATAATTTAACCTTTGAACCAATAGTCCAGCGTAGGTCCAAAACTGGACCGGCTCTGGCCAGACCGATCGGTTGCCAGCCTTACACTCAAGCAGGAGACCTCTCTGCGCTGGCTCGTACAATTGCGTGAGTAGACATGTCGGCCGAGCCTTCGGAAGTTCGTGGGACGTTATGTGCACGTAATCATTAGTAGTTCAGTACACCAAACGCGTTCACACGCTTCACGTGCCTATTTTCTAGGCCTTCATCAGGACGAAATTTCTTGCAAATTTCGGATATTGAATGTTACACCGAACAGAAAGGGCGGCCGCCGTTACAACTCAATTTGAGTCGCAATTCCTCGTATGCTTGAATTAGACTTTTATTTACGAAAAGAAAGCAGACCCACTTTGAATTCAACACATTTTTGGATCAAATGACTTAATTTCGTTACCTTTTTTTTTCAATGTTTATCCGAATTCCTCTTCTCAATCTCCTTTTTCTTATTTATTAATCATTTTCGCTTTCTTCTAGAAGTCGCTAACTTGTTCTTAAACAACACTAGTGTTTCAACTTTCAACCCCATTCTTTGAAAAGTTAGTTAAAAAATAACATATTTCGTTCTACTTTTATTTATTAAACCGATTTGAGGTTTTGATAGGTAGGGCTGGTAATGAGACCGGTGGTTTGGTTCTAAATAAGTAGGGCCTGGATCACAAAGTGTGGCTTGAGGGTTGGGTTAAGGCAAATGCTGGCTTGGTTCGATGTTGCCTGGCTCATTTTTTCTTTGGCAATGGTCCAGTCCGGTCCGACAAGGCTACAGCCAGAGCTGACCTGGCCTCGACTATTGCTATCTTTATTAAAAAGGAATAGCTATTTGCACTCATAATTTTATAATTGCCATCCAAAATATGGGTGCCCAGCAAGTTAAACTCCACCCATGCGTTAGGTAGCATCTCACTTTTAAATCACCACGTTGTGGTTTCTATTTCTACAACTAACATTACCTCACTAAGACTTTCAAAAAGCTAACTTCTTCTAATCTGCTTAAAAAACGAGTAAAAGCAATGTCACCCCCACTATATTACCCAAAAAAATATAATAATAATAATTTAAACCTCGTCATTATCCTTAAAGCTTTACGAGACACGATTTTTGAAAGTCACATTTGCGCCCCCATCGTGGGGTGGCGTGGCGTGGCTTGCGTTTCAAAGAAGACAAAATTGAAGTTATGGAAAGCAGAGCGACGACCATGACCACGACCTCGACCTCGGCCTCGGCCTCGGCCTCGACCTCGCTCTCTCATCTTATCACACGTGGTGTATAACCTGGCTATGGTGCTAACCAACCATTACCAATCACCTCTGACGTGGTACGCTGAGCTGGGAAGGGAATGGCCATCCACGTGGCCGTTAGTTTCTTTGGCTGCGTGGTGGCTTTGTCGTTTTCTCATTTTGTCGCTATTTGTAACCATTGGGCCAGCTAAGACTCACACTCTTCCAATCATTTTTTCTTTGCCATGACACCATCCATATTCTAGAGAGAGAGAGCATGCAAGATTTTAGAGAGAGAAA
This sequence comes from Amborella trichopoda, assembly GCF_054954075.1. Classification (NCBI taxonomy): domain Eukaryota; kingdom Viridiplantae; phylum Streptophyta; class Magnoliopsida; order Amborellales; family Amborellaceae; genus Amborella; species Amborella trichopoda. Next base: position 52,804,622 of record NC_142337.1, read on the forward strand.
GCCAGAGATGAGAGAGAGTGATGCCAATTTATGTAAGTATTCCATACACCACAGGTGGTGTACGGGTTGTGTACAGATCTGCATTAGTGTTTCAAGAATAAAAAACAGGGATCAGTCTTTGGATCCAGAGAGCCGATCCGGATTGGCCAGATTATTAGCCAAATCGGGGAAACTAATAATAAAAACAAAAATAGGTAGGATTGTAGCAACTTTTGGGGCTATAGACCTGGATCGCCCATCCATCGGACCTGATCTGTGTGGGGCGATTATGATCAGGATCACTGGTTTTTTGAAAACTTGGTTTGTATATATCCTACCATGGGTACATCTACCATCCGTTCCCCATGATGAAAGATGGATGTTACTCGGGCGTGCGTAGGTGAATCTCCTTTGACAAGAACCAGTACTACACTAACCTCTATCATCCATGACCGTGACAGGCAACGGACGCTCCGGTGGTGTATGTATGTGTGGCGTTTCCCTACCAATTATGGGCGATTCTGCGTCGACGTCGTGGCCCTCACCTGATAAAGAATCATATCATGAGATAAAAATAGAATGAATTGGCTGTTTATTGCGAATCTGGATTAGTGGTGTTAAGTATGCTTAAGCTTTCAATTAGGATAAGCAGGGATTGGGACGAGCTTGGTGAATACAAATGCGTGATACAAACGGCTCTCCTCCTACTTAGAAGCGTGTTTGCACAAGGAACCTGGTCTTGGAAACTTGCGTAGTGTGCTTTCAATGTGAGATGTGGAATATGATGGTGGTTGTTTAAATGTAATTAGAGGGCCTAATCACATAAGGGGAAAGCATTAAACCAAAGATATAAGTCCTATTCACCCAAAAAAAAAAAAAAAAAAAGATAAAAAAGGAAACCCAATGGATATTTTTGTGAGTGAGAATAGACATGCGATCCCAACCAGTGATGGTCGAGGCCACGAAAGGTGCTCCTTTTTAGAATGTTGGAGCGGACAAAGGCGCAACAATAGGTGCATGGTCTAAAGGCCACGAGAGCAGGTGCGCGTGCGGGATTATCTTGTGCAAAGAGTCGCGATTCGAAAATGAAGTCAATCAAGGCTGAAATTCATTTTTTTCAATGCTAATTGTAAGGAAGCATCTCCCTTTGTTACAAATGCTGAACCAAACCAACCGGTCTAACTTGTTAGATTGCGGATGATTATCTTAGATGGTATGGGTTAAAGTAAAACTCAAATTTCGACAAAAAGTGTCAAGATCTAAGTGTCATGAATTTTAACGCTGAAACGAAAAAACATACGACAAATCCACACACAGTGGAGCTAACATTTCATAACGTGTGAATTGATAATAAGACCTGGTTTCCATGCGACTAAGCCGGCATATGAAAAAATGCGGGCCTGTTAATAAATCTATTTTTGATATTTATTTTTTTACTTAATTTTTAAGAACATGTAATCTCTAATGTGGGGTCACCAATATAAAAAATAAGTAATTTTTAAAAATTAAAAATAATAATTCTAATAAAAAAATATTTGAACAGTTAGTTTTCATTATTTTTAGATGGAACACCTATTTTCATTTATTTTTAAAATGGACGCTTTACACTTTTTGGACTGCATGTATAGTAATGCGGTCCAGCCCGCATAAGACAATTTTCCTTGATAATAACATAGGATTGGTGGGGTCATGTACACGATTCTGTTGATGGGCAAGGCAACCGGACAAATCCCATATTTGTGAACTCAATAAAGCACCTAGATCCACGAGTTCGTTTTTCTTTTCTTTTTTCTTTTTTTTTTTTTTAATTTTTTTTTAACATAAAGATATATATGCCTTAAGCCATAGGTGCAACTTGTATCATACACAAACACAAAGAAAAATGCTCGAAAATATGGAAATAACTCGATTTGTTTAGACTCAACCAAAGATAAACACAATAAAAAAGAGAGAGTTTACCATATGCAATGAATATTAATTATTAAAGGGAAAATATACAAAGAGACCATTTTATTTTAGAACAAGTATAAAAAGATTTCAAATTGGATGGTTGTAAGTGTGCCATTGGCTACACTAAAAGTTGAAAAACAAATTTCTTGAACTTTGTGACACACCCAAGCCATCCAATGTGACATCTGATGGCTAGGAGTAATTGTGACGTTGTTATAACAAAGATATACAATCCCATTATTAAATCATAATCTATATAAAAAAATTTATGTAAGGTGTCAACCTTATATTGTACGAGTAAGGTGCACCTAAAAAACCCACTAGAGAAGGTCTTTCCTATGGTGGAAAACCCTCAAATAAGTCATCTAGAATTCAAGATTCATAGACATGAAAAAAAAAATGGTGGACTTTTAGTCCTAAAAATAGTTCATCTTCTAACACATTATTTGGACCATCCATTTTCAAGATTTTCTAGTATGTATCAATCTGCTTGATCATCACCATTTTTGGAATTTTAATTTTCATAATTAGAGGCAACAATAGATTTTCATATCAACGCAAGGTTTTGCAGCACGAAACTTCATTTTCAACATAATTTTGAGGTGCACCTTACTTCAATAGTATAATGATGACACCTTATACAAACTTCACCCTATATTTCGGTCAATTGAAATATTTCTTGTCATCTGTATAGATGAAGGAAGCCGAATTGTTCAAAGAAAATTGAAATATTCCAAGTAAATTAAAAAATGTGTGTGAATTAATCCATCAAAAAGTTTGAAAAAAGCCATGATGATATACATATTCCAATCCAATTCAAGATACAGTATGTTTAGGTTCATTTAAAAATAAATGAAGGAATTCGTACCCTTTTTTAGCATAGAGGAAGGGAAAAATGTTCACTCTTTACTCTTAATGGAATATTGTGCAGAAGCTTGGCCCATATTGTATTCTGATCAAATTAAGAAATTATGATTGCAAGAATTCTCTTGAGAATAAATAATACATCTGGGAATAAAAGAATAAACTTGAACACCATGATCTTGGAAACCCAGTTTTTTATTGATGGCATTAAAAAAGAGAAAGAATAATAAAGAGAAGAACTAATGAAGGCATAGAGTTACATCATTCATATTCAAAATTTAGCATGTATGATTCCCTAAGCTTAATCAGAAAATTTTAGAGTACCACGAAAAACTTTATATACGATACATATTATGATTCCAAACAATAAAGTGATTCAGTATATAATGTGAAGACTTAATGAACGCTTAATATGTGTGTGTTCAGATATATATGCCTTTTCGTTGAATATTGATTCTCCTTAGTATCGGTGTTAATGGGTCGGGTTGGGTCAGGGTCAGGGTTGACTCTAACCCAGACCAAACCCGACTGGGTCCTAGCTAGACCCAAACCTCATCCATACCCATATCGGATCCAAATCATTGGACTTGGACTTGACCTACTGGGTTGGGTCAAGGTCTAAATAAAAGGAAAATCGATTTTCATATAGAAATTTGTAATATATAAAATGTCTCATATATATGTATATATCAAAGATAAATATCACGTCGGGTCAGGTCATCTCAACCTTGAACCGGATCTAACCCAACCCAATAAGTTCACAAATGGATCCAGACTCAAATCTGAGCCAGGTTGGGGGCTCTAGGTCGTTTGCATTAGGACCTGACCTACTGGGTTTAATATTTGATTTTATACCTAAAACTGTGTTCGGCCACTCTTTTGTCGGCGGGTTCACCTAACCAATTGGCATTCGTACTCGCTAGTTTTGAAATGGCAGGTAATTTTGATATAGGCAATGAAATAGTTTATGTATAAAAAGTGTGTCCAAATTCGAAAATTTTCAATTTTGATAAGTGTATTAACTTTTTTGGATACTTAATATTCTCAACGAGCGTTCTAAAACTAGGCCGAGGCAACTTGGACTCAATTGAGTAACTTGGCCTCGCGCTATGGGCGAGATATTTTTTTTTTTTTTTTTTTTTTTTTTTTTTTTTTGAGTTTTAAAAATCGCTTACACTTTAAGGAATGGAGCTCCAGACCTCTTGTAAAGAGGTTTTCTTATGCATGAAGCAATAACCACGACGCAAATTTGTTACCAAGGGATGGAATGTGGCGGTCGTATAATATATATCTAATTTTATCTTAAAAAAAAATGAAGGGATTTGGACTCGAGTGAGTTACTCAGAATCGCTGAGTAAATTGCCTCAGCCAGGGCCTAATTACCTTGGCCGAGTCGATTTTTTTAACACTGTTCTCAACTTTCATCCATCCCTATGCAATTTAACTCAACATTATCATGATTGGATCAATCACAAACCAGTAAGGAGCCTCATCAAGTTAATAGTGACAGCTCGGTTGGAGTAGATCTTAGAAAAAATTGCAAAATTTTGTTTAGCTGGTATAACCAATCAAAACTGTCATGTATGAACAGCAAAAATCAGTCTAATATTGAATTTAACTGGTTAAGCCAACTTACTTTTTGGTTTAAATTGGGCTCTCCAAGCCATTGATCGAACTTGCTAGACTAGCCCGTATGATTTGGTCATGATAACTATGATTTATCTTGAGTATTTCCATAGTTCGCCACTCACATTTTCAAGAAATGTACCTCTCGTTAACAGGCCTCGGTGATAGTAGTATGCATCTTTTATAACATATTGGCAGTTGTAATAACACTTATTAACAAGCACAATATATTACTTTATGGGGTGGAGTTAATACAAGGACTAGGATTTGTGAGGAAAAGTAAAGCTGCATTTCAAAGCCTTGCCATGTAATGCAATTCCTGAGCCAAAAACCCTAACATATATTGAGAATCTATGAACCTTGAAGCTCAAAAAATAATTAAGATTTGGTAGACCCATGAGTGCTTTATCTAGATTTTCCATATAATATGTTACAAGATGCATTATTTATATAGATTAAATTTATTTACATTATTCATAATTTTGAGATCAAGATGATCGATTTGAAGGTTATCTAGCACTAGATCAACCTTTTATGGCATGCTTATGAGATACAACTTTCCCTTTTTCTGATTTGTTCCGTATGTGAAAGTTGACATTTCATAGCTATGTTGTAGATCTGGGCTACTCACACGTTAATGAGCAACCCAAACTGTGGGTGGCCAAGTCATTTCGTCATCTTTTGACTCGTGTATTGGAAACAGGTGAGGTTTGTATGAGGAAATTAGTGACTCGGTACAGACTCGGACGATCCAATAAGGAATCACCGTGACCATCTCGGATCCAGTAAAAAACCGGGATTCTGTCGAGGCATAATTGTAGACTCACCGATTTTTAGTGGAACTACCGATTATGACGATTCCTCACCGAGTCCGACTGATTCTTCAATGAGTCAAGCAAAAAAACGAAAAAGAAAAGATGAACAGTTCTTTCTTGAATTATTCTTTAAAATAATTTGGGACCAAAGTACCGATTTTGCCCATTCTTTCGATCCGATCCACCGATTTTCTTGATCAACACAGGTACGGGTGTGACCGATTCCAGTCACCGATCCTTTTTTTTAAACGCTGGTATGAGGTGTCAAACTTAAACAATCACGGTAAGGTGCACCTCAAAATCTCATTAAAAGATATAAACTTTTATCATACCCTAAAAGTTATTTTCACTCCTATAATAAAATTGAAGGCCCTAAAAATAATGCAAATTTAGTAGATCTAGGAGCACTCCAAAATCTTGAAAATGAACAGTCTAGGTAACGTATTACAAGATGCATTACTTTTAAGGCTTGAAATCCATTTTTTCTTTCATATCCATATATTGAGGTCAAAATGATAAATTGACAAATTTTCTAATAACGAAACCTCTTTCGATGGATTTTTGAGATGCACCTTACTTCTATACTCTAAGGTTGGTTGACACCTTATATAAACATTTTCCTTAAAAAAGCAGTGTTGAATAGTTAAAAAATGTGAGTAGCTTAATCTTGACCAGACAATCATCCCGACTTCAATCTTTCACGCTTATGACCCTAAACTTCCTCAATGGGCAAAATAGAGAAGTAAGTTCTAAATTCGCCATGTTTCATGGGTATCGACTAATGGTTTTGGGGGTTACATGTTTGTTTCATCGTTCCATCATTACAACACCCATATTTTATTGCTCATTTTATGGAAGCCCCAACTTGCATCCTCTTCATCACGTTTAATTCAATTATTTTTCTTTTTATGAAATGGTATCCTTCGTCACTTAATGTTGTGGGAAGCTCAACTGTTTGTTGTTCATTCCCCATCTAGAGACCTTGGATAGGATGCATTCATGGTCCATGTTCTCACCCACAAAAACAAACACAAATTGACGGATCCGAGACTAGGCCGGCCTAGGCCAAACCAGATTGGCCCTATTATGATCGTGTCTACTCTCAAGCCGTGATGGTTTACCCTGGCCTGGCCCTCAAGCCACATTTTATGGCCAAGGCCCTATTATTTTAGGGCTGGCCCCGCCGGCCCATTGCCACCCCCAAGCTAGCATTCCATAAGATTCATGTGTTTTCACGTGCTACGAACTATTCAATGAATATAATTACAAAGAGAGGGAAATATTTTTTTTTTAAAAAGGACTTGTCTGTATCAAACAAATGTGCATGCTATGCTACATGTTTAAGAGTATCATGGTGGTGCAATCTTCCCAAGGCGGGCAAACCAAGAAACCTACTCTATGGATAAGACCCAACTATTAGTAGTATGCCTCAATAAATAAAAAAGTTGTAAATGAAATTAAAGCATCTACCCCATTCGTTGATTTAACACAACATGATTAATGGCAAAAACAGGTATAGTTCAAAAAGACACCATTGATTAAGGAGGATAGCAGTGTTATAGTAATGCGTGCATGGACCATGATGCACATGGGAACATTGTGGATGGGGCATAATGCACATGCAATGAACTACTTTCTAATACACGAGATAGTTGTGTTGTTCATGAATGCATGCATTCATTTATGGAGGTCCTTTTGGTTAGGAATGTGTCATATTCTTTGATTAAGGGAAAAATATGAAAAAACTTTCGAAAGGGAAGAGTCTGGTTATTGAATAAGGGGAAGCGGTCGTTTTAATCACTCCCCACCAACTACTCTTTAAAATGGTTACTGCACATTGCGATTTGTGTGGTGGCCTTTGCAACTACTCTTGGATTTCAGAATGGGTACTACACTTTCAAGGTTGAGAGACAAGTGTCCTTTCTCTTTTCTTGTGTGTGCACGTGTGATGCAAACCTGTATGCATTACGGTTCGGTTCGGTTTGGTCTTTTTTATTATTTTTTTTTGGGAGGAGGGGGGGGGGGGGGGGGAGGGGTAATTCAGTGGAGAAAAGAGGCTCTTATCTCTTTTTCAAATGGTTTACGAGTTGATTTTTTTTTATGATGCTAGTGGGGTGGTGACATGCCACCCATAAAGTCTCATGACACTCCTCTTAATGTTGGGACTTCGAGAGAGAGAGAGAGAGAGAGGAATGTCGATCATGTGGTTTAAAGCTTATGCAGCTCAAGGTATGATGTGGTTTCCCTATTTCTCGAGTGAAATTGGGAGCAACATTTCAGTGTATCTCTTTTGAAAAAACAGGAAAAAGATACAGGATATAAAAAAACTCATTGGACTTCCCTTGAATTTTCCTTAGGTGATTTTGAATTTTCCTTAGGTGATTTTGGTCATTCGACTCCAGTATAAAAGCAAATTTTATATGAGATGTACCATATACATTTGATACAAAAAAATCACAATCATCGTTAACTTTAAATTTGAAATTGGGGATTGAACATGTTTAATTGATTGGACACAAAGTCCAACACAATTTTTTTTAAAATAAATAACCCTATAGGTTACGATCCCAATTTTATACTTGGAGTTGTTTGGATTATTTTACAACAAAGTCCAATAGCGGGTGTACAGCGTACTCCCACCGGAGGAAAATGTATACTTACTCCCCTAATCAAAGTACGTGCTTTTAGGGAAGTTTTGCCTGAAAATTAAGAAATCACTTTAGAATCACCAGATGAATGAGTTCCTCAACATTTCGATATGATTGTATGTTTCAAATGGATGATCGATATTCCTTTTGTGAAGTTATTTTTTAAGGCAAATTTATGGTTCCAATTCAACTTCCTCTTCTTCATTCATTCATTTGTTTATTTATTTATTTATTTTTGTTTTATGCTTTCCAGCTTAGCCACCATGTGAATATCCCAAACTTGGGGCCTTCTAACAATGTCCTAGTTTGTTTTGACGTGAGGGAGCTTGAGGACTTTTTGCTTTCCAGGAGCCTTAGCATGTTTGGTTCGCGTGAAAATGTTTTCTAGAAAACATTTTCACATGAAAAAATTCTCTCATATGATCAAACTGTGGGAGTATTTTTACATCAATTAATTACCAATTGGTGTGAAAAGATGTGCTCAGACCAATTGGTATGAAAACATTCCAATATTTTCACACTTGACCATATGAGATAATATTTTATGTGAAAATCTTTTCTAGAAAACATTTTCACGCGAACCAAATGAACCTAAATCTCTTACCATTTCTTGAAACTAAGAAAATTATACCCCATATACCATCCTATATACGAGATACAATACACATATATTGTCATCTATTATTCTTCCCAAAATCAACAATTCAATGAATAATTGTTCTAATGTGCATAAAGGTTCATATCCGCCATTTGTCTCCCGATCGAAGGATGCATGCCACGAATGAGTAATGTGTAAACTATAAATACACACGAGATATGTTAGAATATTTTTTACAAATTTCGCATATCGATCACGATCGCATCTTTTACAAGAAAGAAAAGGTTTTAGGTACATTTCTCCCTTACATTGTGTTTCATATAATTTGACATACATATATATTAGAATTATATACAATTTACTTTTGATACACGGAGGTCACAACTATTTATCACCATTTGATGTGAAATCTACTAGCTGGTGTGTGTCACAAAGTTTAAGAAAATTTCTTTTGAAGTTTGTGCTTGATCAATGGAATAAATGCAACCATCGAAATTCACATCTAATAGTCAAGATTAACTGTGACCATCTTTTACCAAAGGTAAATAGTATTATTGTATACTTTTCCATACGTATTATGTGTTAATTTTTTACCCAAAAATAACGTCATAATTGATTCATATCGTGCACAACCCTTGAAGACCTTTGCCACTTCAATTTATTACACCTGGTGATGTATTGGTTTCACTCGGAGAGCTTCCCCCCATTCCTTTTCATTGGAATATATGTGGGATTTCACATTGAAGTGCATGAGAATGTCAATTTTGACCTTTAGTCAGTCTTAATTAATGACACGTTTGTTTTACATGAAAAAATTCTCTCATGCGGTCAAGTGTGGGAATATTTTCATACCAATTGGTCTTAGTGCATCTTTTCACACAAATTGGCAACTAATTTATGTAAAAATATTCTCACACTTGACCGCCTAAGAGAATTTTTTCATATGAAAATATTTTATAAAAAATATTTTCATATATACCAAATATGCCAAAAAGCTTAACTTGAGTTGAGGCACCTCATTGAGGTCTCTATCATTTGAGGTCATGGATATACATAAGAGGTTGACGGTTACTAGCATTTAAGCATGTCTAGAAGCTGATGAATTGACAAAACAGGAGGCTAGTAGAGAGGAGTTCTATATAAGAGTTTTAATTTATGAGTGGAAAAGTCTATGTAAGGTATCAATCTTATGTTATTGAAGCAAGACGCACCTCAAGAATCCATAAAAAGAATTACTTCGATGCTGAAAGAAAAAACCTCAAATTGATTATCTCAACCTCAAGATGAAGGCTATGACAAAAAAAAAAGGGAGGGAGGGGGTTGGAGGGGAGATCTGGAGTCATAAAAATAGTGCATCTTGTAAAGTATTATCTAGACCATCTATTTTTAAAAAATTTAATTGTTTATAGATCTACACAATCTCCATCAATTTTAAAGCTTTAAATTTAATAATTAGGAGTGATAATATATTTTTATCCCGCACCAAAACTGCACATTTCAACATAGTTCTCAGATGTGCCTTACTTCAATAGTGTGCATAAAATTGATACCTAATACTAAGCTCCCCTCTTAGATTTGTCGAAGTAAGGGCATGAGGCACCTCAAAACCAAGGTAACTAGCATCTATGAGAAAGACAGACGATGGGGATTGACCATTCAATCGCACATTATCATATATTTGGGCGGTTTGTCAAGTTCTTTGTAATGGAAAAAGATGCTTCTAACAAAATGATGTTCTTCATACCTTAGTTCTTTATGGATTATCTTCCACTTTCTTTTTGTGCAAGATCTTACTAAATTTAAAAATAATTTTCACGTTGAAAAAACTTCAATAGAGAGATTAAACTCCAATAGGTACAAACTTCATCTCATAATAGTAGATAGAAGTTCTCCAAGGCGATAACAGCCATGTGCCTTTCCTATCCACTAGCAATTTTATTCATGGGGTGTTTGGCAACTAGAAGCTCGAAGTCCTGGGATCTAGATATTTGAACTTTTGAGTACCTGGGAATGAAAAATATTATATTTGGCAACCCATCCCAAACTTTGGGAAACCGTATTTAGTTGAGCCTAGAACTTTATAAACCTAAGGACCTAGAAGAAGCAAGTTTTACCATTGATGGAGGTTTTAATTATGGAGAAGGTTACATTGATTAAATCGTTGCCCATCCACAATAGGTCTAACAAAACGGATAGTTTATATCACAAAAATAAATAAATAAAACAAAATAGGTTACATTTTCCCATCTCGAATCACTTCCCAGTGATTGTATCCCCTCATAAATCTCCACTAATCGGACACAAATCCTCTAGGTATTTTTCCACTTCTTTATATCAGTTGATTGAAAATTCTTTGGCGATGTTAGCTCTAAGATTAGAGAAGAGCCCGACATATAATCTGTTATGCATGAGAATATAGTCAATGACCCGAATGATGTTCACGTCAGGGGACTTCAATCTCTAAAAAGAGGATGACAACACTCCCATGTTGTAGTTTTATCAAAAGGAAAAAGTTTATATAAGGATGCAACCTTATAATGTAGAACTACGGATGCACCTCGAAAATCCATCGGACATATGATTATAAAAAATAAAAAGATTTTAAGTTTCAGAAATAGTGTATTATACAACATATTATCTATATCGTCTATTTTCAAGATTTTCATATGTTTATAGATCTACTTGATTTTTAACCATTTTTGAAATTTACAATTTTATAATTAGATATAAAAATAGATTTTGAGATAATCCTAAGAACATTTTACATCAAAATTATATACCATGATAAAATTTGAAGGGTAAACCTTACCTCTACCGCTACGGATGCATCCATATGCCAACTGCACCCCTATCAATATCATCTTAGTACCAAGAAGAATTTTCTTCAAACCATGGGGACCATGGGGGGAGTGGGCCAACATTATGATGGTGCTAATCGCATAGTGCCCTAATTTGCAAAGCATAGTTAGCAATTCGGCGATTAATTGCCCAATTTTTAAAAAAATCAGCTTATTTTTTAAAAACATTTTAAACGCTATTTTTTTGAAAAGTTCAACAAAAAAATGTGTATTTTTCATAATACCGTTAAAAACACGATTTTTTGAAAAACGAATAAAACGGCTCCAAAAAAATGTCCACGAAAATTTCTAGAGAGAGAAGGGGGAATTGCTATCAAACCTCTGTGAAAAAGCCCTGCTCAATTTTGGGCATTCCCTTCCCTTCTTTGCAAATAACTCTATCAAATCTCTGTGAAACAATGTTTTGATTTTGGTTTGATGGAGCTTTGAAGTGGCTTTAATGGTGCCTATGAGTCTTGCGCTAGTTTACTATTACAATAATTTGAATTTGCATGAATTGCAAATCTTGAGGTTCCAAGAAGAAGAGAGGGTGATGAAGTTGCAGAGAAACTAGATCAAGCCCGAAAAGCACCATTTCGAGCTCTAATGAATTTGAATCTTTTTCACTCTTTCTTAGTTGGAACCTTAGAATCTTCTCTGCAAAATTCAAATTCAAAGCTTAATCCAAAGACGGGTGAATTTAAAGCCTAGTGTAAAGAGATTAATTGAGGATTTTGAGAAATCTAACTCAGCCAAAAGAAAAAAAATAAAAGAAATTGGTTTTTCTTCTTCAAAACCCTCCATAAACCTGAATTGGGTTTCTTCTTCAAAATCCAATATAAAGTTGGGTTTCTTCTTGAAGTCCTTCTCTCTCTAAAAAATATGTCAACTTTTGCCTCTCATCTTGGATTAGGATTTATGGTATCTTTCCCATAATCAATCTCAGTAAGATAAAGTTGAGGTTTCTTAATAGTGTTAAACATCTCTCTGTAAAAAAAAATGGTTTGATTTTTCACAGAGGTTTGATCTGAAAATTAGTGAATCCGAATATTTCTAGAGAGATAAGGGGGAACTGCTATCAAACCCTGTAATATTTCGGCTTGATCTAGCTTCTCTTTATATGGTGTATTTTTTTATATGTATTTAAGTAGGTTTGATATGGTCTATTTTTTTTATATGTATTTTTTGACTCCGATTTTTTGAGCCTAGTTCGATATATTGGCGATATCTTTACATTAAGTATTTTTGCCGATTCGTATTTTTTATCCGATTTTTTCATCCAACTTTTTAAAATAAAATAATTTCTTTCCGATTTTAAAGTTAGTCGATTTATTGAAAGTCCCCGAATTATTAACTATGTCGCATAGTCAATTACTCATCCATAGGGTAACTTTTGACGAATTGAAAGAAACTATTTGGGGCATGAGAAGCGAAAGTGCTCCTAGCCCCAAATGGTTTTAATGTTGACTTTTTTTCAAATTGAGTAGGGATTTATTGAGAACAATTTGTCTAGCTATCTCCTACTTTTTCAAAAATGGAAAATTCCCTAATCCGTTTTGATCCCTGTGTTTTTCAAATCCTTGGAAAAGTCAATTCAGGAATAAATAAATAAATTAGAGCCTACCTAAATATTTCACTAGAAGACGTTGTTTTGATGCCCAAATATCCTCAAATTGATCATCCTAACTTCAAGATGCATGAATATGAGACAAAAAATAGATTTCAAGTTTTGGAAATGGTATATTTTGTAACTCATTTTTGGACCGTCAATTTTCAAGTTTTCATAAATCTGTCGATATTCACTATTTTTGAAGTTTTAAATTTTAGAAATAAAGATGAAAACATATTTTAAGGCTATCATAAGGATTTTCAGTACCAAAGCTATATTTCTGGACACTATTTGAAGGTAGGCTTTAATTTGATTGTTTAGAGCCTAGGCTCTATACAAACTGCACCCTTTCCTGAAATATAGAATATGCTATTTAAATTGCATCAGATAGAAATCAAGAAAATACAAATTCCTTGTTTGGATTGCCTGGAATATATTTTTCTTAAAAATGCAAGTCCTCTCTCTCTCTAAAAATTTTGAGATAGTTTCTCTCTCTAAAATTTGATATATTTTTTCTCTACAATTTAATACACTCATATTCAAAAACTTAAAATTTGAGATAGTTTCTCCCTCTAAAAATTTTGAGATAGTTGCTCTCTCTAAAAATTTTGATACTTTTTCTCTCTAAAAGTCGATATAGTTTCTCTCTCAAAAATATTGAGATAATTTCTCTCTAAAACTTAAAATTTGATAGAGTTTCTCTCTATAAAAATTTGTAGATAGTTTCTCTCTCTAAACAATTTCATGTGCTTTCTCTTTCTAAAATATGATATAATTTCTCTCTCTAAAAATTTAAGGTACTTTTTGCATCTAAAACTTAAAATTTGAGAATTTTTTCTAAAAATTGATATGGTTTCTCTCTCTAAGAAATTTTATGTACTTTCTCACTCTAAAATTGGATATAGTTACTCTCCCTAAAATTTTAAGATGCTTTTTCTCTCTAAAATTTTGAGTTAGTTTCCCTCTCTAAAATATTCAAGTATTTTTTTATCTAAAATTTTACTATACTTTCTCTCTCAAAAACATAAAATTTGATATAGTTTTCTTTATCTAAATTTTTTGAAATACTTTCTCTCTCTAAAAATTTCTAGTGCTTTCTCTATCTAAAATTTGATATAGTTTTTCTCTCTAGTTTTAAGATATTTCTCTCTCTAAAACTTAAAATTGAGATAGTTCTTCTCTCTAAAATTTTTGAGATAGTTACTTTCTCTAAAAATTTTAGATACTTTCTCTCTAAAATTTGATATAGTTTATCTCTCTAAAATTTTGAGATATTTTCTCTCTCTAAAAGTTAAAATTTAAGATAGTTTCTCTCTATAAAAATTTTGACATAGTTTGTCTCTCTTAATAATCTCTAAAATATGATATAGTTTCTCTCTCTAAAAATTTAAAGTATTTTTTCTATCTAAAACTTAAAATTTGAGAATTTTTTTTTGAAATATTTTGAGATAGTTTCTCTCTTTAAAAAATTTTAGATACTTTCTCACTCTAAATTTTGATATAGTTACTCTCTCTAAAATTTTAAGATGCTTTCCCTATCTAAAAATTTAATTTTGAATTAGTTTCTCTCTCTAAAATTTTCAAGTAGTTTAGTTCTCTAAAACTTTACTATACTTTCTCTCTCTATAACTTAAAATTTGAGATAATTTCTTTATCTAAAATTTTTAAAATAGTTTCTCTCTCTAAAAATTTCAAGGACTTTCTCTATCTACAATTTGATATAGTTTCTCTCTCTAAAGTTTTTAGATATTCTCCTCTCTAAAACTTAAAATTTGAGATAGTTTCTCTCTCTAAAATTTTCAGGTAGTTTCTCTATTTAAAATTTAATATAGTTTTTAATCTTTAAAATTTTAATATACTCGCTCTAAAACTTAAAATCTGAAACAGTTTATCTCTCTAAAAGTTTTGAAATATTTCTCTCTAAAAAATTTGAAGTAGTTCATCTCTCTAAAATTTAATGTAGTTTCTCTCTCTAAAAATTTTAGATATTTTCTCGCTCTAATACTTAAGATTTGAGATAATTTCTCTCTCTAAAATATCAAGATGCTCTCTCTATAATTTTAAATTTGAGATAGTTTCTCTCTCTAAAAATTTAAAATAGTTTATCTCTCTAAAAAATTTATGTACTTTCTCTCTCTAAAAAAATTCATATACTCTCTCTCTAAAATTTGATATAGTTTCCTTCTCTAACATTTTATTATGTTCGCTCTCTAAAATTTGATATAGTTTTCCCTCTCTAAAATTTTATTATGTTTTCGTTCTTCAACAACAAAATGGGTCAATTTTATGAAATCCAAAATTTAGGCTTAAAATGAGTATTAACGAATCCCATGAAAATCTCAATTCCATTAGAAAAACCAATTCTAAACGAATCAAATATGATTGCCCAGCTTTTTCCAGGAAAAGTGATTCATGCCAAACTTGCCCTAAAGGAAATTTTACCTTTATGGTCCGTATCCACAAGTCCATCCTTTAGATAATGTGGTAAACAGGATTATTAGTAAGATCATTGCTATTAGATCGGAAGTAGTGATGGGAGATCTTATTTACCCAAGATTGGAAGTAGTGATGGGAGATCTTATCCACCCATGCCAAGCTGCACTCTTGAAAGGTTGACTAATATCTGATAATGAGTACAGGACTAATGATCTCGTGTCAACGAGTTGTAGAATATCCTTCATGTCTAAGATGTGTCTTCAGTTGGATCTTAATGGTTCATATGATCGAGTTAATTGGGTTCTCTCTTGAGTCGTTTAAATAGCTTGGGTTTCCCTTATGAATGTGTTC
This sequence comes from Amborella trichopoda, assembly GCF_054954075.1. Lineage (NCBI taxonomy): Eukaryota > Viridiplantae > Streptophyta > Magnoliopsida > Amborellales > Amborellaceae > Amborella > Amborella trichopoda. The sequence continues at coordinate 52,820,335 of NC_142337.1, forward strand.
ACTAGTTACATTGTTGTACTAGATCTTATTGTTTCTCTATTCTTTTTAATGGTACCCCCTATGGATATTTCAAAGCTACTTATGGTCTTTGTCAAGGAAATCTCCTATCCTTTTACCTTTTTTTTATTTGTTATGGACTACCTCAGTCGGCAGTTGGACTACTTCTTCAATAAAATAGGTTCTTGAACCCTTTTTATCAAAAGGAGTAACATGGAGGATTCTAAATTCTTTATAGGATAGGCCGTAGAAGGAGAAGGAAGGATCGAATAACAACAGATGTATATTATATAATACATTTGATCCAATACTGCCCATTTTATAAACGTCTAGTGTCTAAGTCCCTGAATGGATAAGGGGCAATCCCTAAACCTACTCTATCTAGTGGAGAATTTTACTAGTAGTTTCTATTGTATAAACCTATCCTTGTGTGATCCTATTGAATCATATACTAAGGGGTAGGTGCAGTCCCTAAATGGATAAGGGTTAATCCCTAAAACTACTCTATCTAGTGGAGAATTTTACTAGTAGTTTCTATTGTATAAACCTACCCTTGTGTGATCCTATTGAATCATATACTAAGGGGTAGGTGCAGAGGGATCATTTAAAAAAGGACTTGTGCATTGATTACATAGAGTAGATAGTGAAGATTTCATGATCTTCTACCAAACCTATTCTAATTCCAATAACTCAGACTCGGATCGTGGGGATTGTCAGAATACTTTGGATGAAACTTGTCAATATCGATTAGTTCTGAGATTTATTTTTGTCATTGAATTGTTAATTCAATTAGCATTCTCCTTGCCTTAAAGAGAAGGCGAACCTCTATACTCTTTAGTACGAGATTTTGAGTCACACGGAACTGACCACCTAATATATGCTCATGACGTTTTATTATTATTTGAGTCATCTATCTCAGTGGAAAAAAAGAGGTCTAAAAACCTTGCTTTTTTATTTTTGCAAAGCCACTAATCAAAGTTTCAATGGAACCAAAAATAAATATTTCTTTTTTGGGACTCGGAGATATATCAAATTTCGTGTTCTATCAATTTTGAATTTCAATGAGGGATCCCTTGCTTCAAAATATCGTAGTTTACCACTGTTTCGTAGGGTTTTAAGGCCGTTACAATGTCATCATGTTTTAGAAGATTATGTTTTCTAGTATTGGCTCATAGTAAACTCTTTGCCTTTCTTTTGCGGGTCACCACTAACTTCTTAGATTTGTCCTATTTGCTTCTTCATGTGAACATATATAGTAAGTGCAACAGATATGACAACTAAATATTGAGATATGTCAGTGTCTAAATGTATACTACACCCATACAGAGACTGTATCCTATAGTTTTAGCAAATATGGTCAGTACCCTTTTTATAAATCTACCATTGCATTGTAGTCTAAATTCATTCATTGAATATTGAGAAAGATTATCTCTCACATGGTATCAAGGCCAGTTTCTCTACGATCTTGTCTGGCCCTTCTCTGGGATTGTCTCGGCCATCTCTATCATCTCTGAGATGCAAGCTCACCCTTCTCTGTGACTTCCGATTTATGGAAACTAGGTTTTTACTGTCACGGTATTTCTCTTAGCCTCTCTGTCTTCTCTGAGATCTATACAAGCACACCATTCTCTGTGACTTCTGATTTGTGGAAGCTAGGCTTTCTTTTGACACGGTATTTCTATCAGCCTCTTTTATGTCTCGTGTCTGTTTTTTTTTTCTATGGTTCACTTTTCTCTCTCTAAGATCTCCCTATATTTTGTCTCTGTCTAACTTATCAGATCTCTCTGTGATCTCTGAGATATCTCTTAGATCTCCTAATTTTTTTTTTTTCTCTCCCTCGACTCTTAGTTTCTCTACTCTCTTAGTCTCCTAATCTCTCTCTCTCCACTACGTTGACCCCTCTCTACTCTCTCTCTATATCTCTACCCTCTTAGTCTCTCTTATCTAGTCCTTTGGTCTCCACGTTCCCCCTTTTGTTTTTCTTCTTGAGAACTTTTCTTATGCCTAGGGTTAGGAACACCAAGGGATGCTCAGAGCCAATATAACCCGGATTTTTAACCCAGATTTTTTGGTTGTTTAGAGTGCCAACCTTTATGCAAGGAGGCGAGGCCACACTTCTTCCCAAAAGAAATCATTATCTCCATCTGAAAAATCCAAAAAAAAAAAATGCCACTTTTTTTCCCTTCAAATGGCTGAGTCTTTCCAGCTTGTACTATTAAACTCAATGACACCAACTATACTTTTTGGATCTCATTTATGTAGAATATTATTCATGGAAAAAGCTTCCTCAAATACATAGATGGGACCCAGAAGAAACCTGATAAACCAGGAAGAATAAAAGAATGAGGCATAAATAATGCTCGAGTTATAGCATGGCTAATGGGCTCATTAGAAAGTAATATAGGGATCAATCTGAGCACTTTTAAAATTGCTCGAGAAGCGTGGAACTTTTTTGAAGAAATTTATAAGTAGATAAACTGAGAATGAAAGTACCAGTTAGTACATGAATTTTGTTCCCTCAAACAAGGAGAATAGTCCATTTAGGACTTTTACTCTTCCATGAAGACGCATTGGGATGTTCTAGCACTCATGAAACCTGCGATTGAAGATGGTTCTAACGTAGCAATAATTGCCAAATCTAGAGAGGAATGTCAAGTTATTGAATTTTAATAGCACTCTATCTAGAGTTTGAAAGTGTCAGAAATGGCTTGGTCCACAAAAGCTCCCTTCCCAATTTGAATCAAGCTCTTTTTTATCTAATTGCAGAAGAAACCAAGATTAAATCTTTTAACTCAAGCTTTGAAAGAGAAACTGCTTTTACGGCAACCCAACGTCAGAAATCAAATATACCTAAACAACATCAGCGCAATTCATACTATGTCCCTCCTAAGAATATGTCATCTGTTAGATGCAACTATTGTAAAGAACTGGGACACATCAAGTATACATGCCCAAAGAAGAAGAAACTTATATTCGCTATTATTGTTTATACAAGTCAACCATTGATCAAATACCCACCAACTCAAATTGGATATCACAGTCCCACTCCTACTTCACCAATTGTGACATTTATACTTGAATAAGTGCAGTTTATGCTTTCCCAGTTACATTTGGCCTCTGAATCAAAGCCTTCTTTCTCATATAATTATATTTCTACCTCTTGGTTGATCGACTCAGGGGCCTCTCATCATATGACCGCCAATGAGTCACTTCTAGTTGATTGTAAGTCTTTTTCTAATACTATCTATACTACTGATGGTACCACTATGAAAGTTTAAAAAATAGACTCCATATCTCTTGCTTCTAATCTTTCTGGTAAATTAAAAGTTTTTTATATTTACCATATTCCTTCACTTGCTATGAACTTATTTTTTTTTGGTCAGATTACCCATTCGAATTGTAATGTTGTTTATTCTCCATCTTGTTGCTACATACAAGATTGGGACTGAGCATAATGTTGAAAATTTGTATGACCTAGACTATCTGCATATGCCAACCTCTTATGTCTGTGACGTTTCCACTGTTAGTGACGCATCTCTATGACATCAACATCTTGGTCACATATATGGTTCTCGTTTACAATCTTTATTTTCCTGTAATGTGTTTGGAACTGTTAGAAATAAAAAATTTACAGATGTCCAACGTTGTGCGAATTGCAAATTCGTTAAATCTCATGCTTTACCTTTTTCTCTAAGTACTTCCATTTCATCTTCTATGGTCGATCTTGTTCATACTGATGTGTGGGGTTCTACACCCATTCTATCTAAAGGTCTCGATATTTTGTAACATTTATTGATGATCATACTCGTTACACATGGGTTTTCTTTATGAATAATCACACTGAATTTTTTGAAAATTTCACTCAGTTTTTATTCATACGTAGAAACCCAATTTTCCACTAAAATCAAAGCCCTACGCTTCGATTCTGGAGGGGAAATATCAGTGGGATACTTCAAAAGTTTTTGGCTAATAAAAACATCTAACAACAAAAAATATGTCATTACACTCCAAAACAAAGTGGTGTTGCCGAACGAAAAAATCGTCATATCTTAGAAACCACAAGATCACTTCTTCTGACTACATCCATCCCAAAAGAAATTTGGGAAGAAGTTGTTCGTACAACCATTTTTCTCATTAAGATCATGCCAGCTTCCATTTTGTCTGGCGAAACACTGTTTGAAAAAATTATTTACACGATCACATGATTATTCCCTTGTACAGATATTTAGTTGCACTTGCTTTGTATTATTACCTTCAACTGAGAGAGACAAATTATCTTAAAAAACTGTCAAATGTTGCTTCATATGTTACCGTGATCATAAAAAAAGATATCAGTGTTATGATCCTTTGACCAAAAGACTTTGGGTATCCCGACATGTTGTGTTTTCTTAACACATTTTATTCTTTGAAAATAAAAGTGATAACAACGGATCCAACTCACCCTCTCCCCTTTCGTTCTTGGTCCCCTTCTCTAATTATGTTCCCAATTCCTATGGTCATTCTAATCATGTTATTTCATCTGAAGCCCAGGAAAGAATTCCACCAATTCATGCTAACAGTCCCGATCAGAACCTTGCACCTGATGATCCTTTGCCACTGCTTGCTCTTAAACAGAGTATTCGGGTATTTGTTCCACCCCTCTGACTTGCTGACTATGAAACCTTCTTACCTCTGCACCAAGCATTCCTTGCTTCTATCCATTCTTTTTTTGAACCTCAGACTTACAAAGAGGTTGCAAGTCAACCTGAGTGGCAACAAGCGATGATTGATGAGTTAAATGCTCTCGAGTGTATGCATACTTGGGATCTGATACCTCTCCTAACATGAAAAACTATTGTCAGTTGTCGCCTTGCTTATGTCCATTCTTTATCTGAACCTCGGAACAAAGAAGCTGCAAATCAACGTAAGTGACAACAAACAATGATCGATAAGTTAAATGCTCTCGATTGTATGCATGCTTAGGATTTGGCACCTCTCCTGACAAGAAAAACTGATGTCGATTGTCGATAGGTATATAAAATTAAAACAAATACATATGGCAGCCTTGAACAATACAAAGCTCGTCTGGTGGCAAAAGTTACAATCAGTAATATGGCATCGACTTTGCATAAACTTTTGCTCTCGTCGCTTATATGACTACTATTCGTACACTAATCTCAATCGCTTCTATTCATCAATGACCTTTCTATCAATTAGATGTTAAAAATATTTTTCTGAATGATGATCTTGATATGTAAGTCTATATGAAGTTACCTCGTGGCATTGTGGATTCTAAAAAAAGAGCATGTAAACTTTGATGGGCCTTATATGGACTCAAACAAGTACCTCGTACAAGGTTTGAGAAATTTCATAATGAAGTGCTTTCGGTTGGATTTCGACAAAGTCATCATGACCCATCCCTTTTTGTGTCTGAAACTTCTACAGAACGAGTTCTCTTGTTATTATATGTAGATGACATGATTATCTCTAGTAATGATGTGGGCACAATTCACAAAATTAAACAAAAGCTCAATAGAATATTTGAAATGAAAGATTTGGATTTCTTGTGGCATTTCCTTGGATTTGAGGTTACTTATTCTCCTTGGGGCTATCTGCTGTTACAACTAAAGTATGCTTCAGAGATTGTTTCTCAAGCTCGAGTCAAGGATGATACAAAGAGAGTTGCTACCCCTATTGAGGCCAATGCCAAATTTCAGGCTACCGATGGAGAAGCTCTTCCTGGCACAAACCTTTTATAGGCAACTGGTTGGGAAACTGATATATTTGACCATTTCACGGCAAGATATCGCTTATGCAATACATATGGTTAATCAGTTTCTAAGTACTTAGCATTCCGTATATCTCGCTGCTGCTTTGCACATCATTTGTTATGTCAGGGATACCCGACACCAAGCTTTATTTTTCTCCTCTTCTACCTCACTTGAGCTTTGGGCCTATACAAACTCTGACTTTGCGAGTAATCCAAGTGATCGCAAATCTACCATAAGATTCTGCATTTTTCTCAATGATTATCTTATCTCTTGGAAAAGCAAGAAATAGAAACGAATTGCTCAAACAACTATGGAAGCTGAATATCGCGCTATGGCATTGTTTGGTTACGTTGGCTACTCGAAGACATGGGTGTTACTATCTCTACTCCTATTCTACTTTATTGTGACAACAAGAGTGTTATTTGTATTTCTAAAAATCCGGGGTTCTATAAGCGCACGAAACATATTGAAGTCGATTGCCACTATGTTCGACAAGAATATCTAACTGTCACAATTTTCTTCGTACGTGCCCGCCGCAGCACAACTCACTAAGTCTCATGTTCCGCATCCTTTCTCACAGTTTGTTTTCAAACTCTCCATCATTCCTTTCAAATCATCTAGAGTTTGAGGGGAAAGGTGGACAAATATGGCAACTACAACAGATATGGCAATTGAATATTGAGATTTGTCAGTGGCTAAATGTATACTACACCCATAAAGAAATGTATCCTATAGTATTACAAAGTATGGTATGTATCCTTTCTATAAATCTACGATTGTATCTAAATTCATTCATTGAATATAGAGAAAGATTATCTCTCACACTTCAGTATACTGGCTCCGTTCTATTCTCCTTCCTTCAAACGTTTTCAACTCAATTGAAAGATTGCAACATAACTCCCTAGGGCATGGGATTGTGGATGCCAGAGGCCTTCATTTGGTCAGTTGGGACACCATATGTTTGAAGTTTGAAGAGGGAGGACTTGGTGCTAGAAGCAACTCTGAGTTCAATAAGGCAAGAATAATGAAAATTGCGTGGCATATTATTTCTAGCTCTAATGCCTTGGTTTCTAAGTATTTTAAACATGAGTATTTTCTGAAATGACTCTATAGAAGTTTGGCCCTAGGAGGAAATTTTTATATTCTTGGAGAGGCATTTTTACAGTGTTAGAGCTTTCCATAGATGAGGTTTGTTGGATGGTTGCAGATGGTAAATTGATTGATTTCTGGTCTGACTCATTGTTACCTCAAGGCAACATTAAGAACATGTTTTCGCTAAAGTCGCTCGGAATTTCGTGGCTAAAGGTGCTTGGGAGGGTGTTAACTTACTTTTCCTGATGCTCTCTATGTGGGGAAAATGAAGAGTCGGCTAACCACTAGATGCTGCCTGTTCTAAATTGATTTGAAAATCTATTACAATTCGATGTGGTAAAATTATGCAAACAGGGGAAGATGCACTTCAGATGTCCCTAAAATAGTATATATATATATATATATATATATATATATATATATATATATATATATATATATATATATATATATATATATATATATATATATATATATATATATATATATATATATATATATATATTAAATGAGGAGATATGAGGCGTGTTTGGATTTTAATTAATGGCTTATTTAGTTTATTTGGCATGAGAGAAACCAGATAATCCATGTCGGATGCCCTACATCCAGAGAAAGTATTCTCAAGCGAATTATGTTTCATGTTGCTGAAATGGTTGTGGTGAGGAGATGGAAATTCCATTTTGGTATGAGGACTATCATTGAAAACCTGTTAGTACGAGTGGCTCAAGTCTCCTCTACCTCTATTTCTTTAACATGTTGTGGTCACTTCTTGCACTTGGATGACTTTAATTGAATGTTGATGAATGATCCAGAAAATGTTACTTGCGTATGAATTATTCAGGATCATAATGGGAGATCTTCAGCTGCCTTCTTAGGGGAACATACAAATTATATAGCTGCGAATTGAGTTTTGGGCTGTTTTAAGTATTAGTGATTCAGGTCTCCTCAACCTCAACTTTTTAACGTGTTCTGGCACCTGTTGCATTTGGATAACTTAAATTGAATATGGATGAGGTGGGACAGGTTGTGTAGGAATTATTCAGGATTCTAAGGGGAGATCTGTAGCTTCATCCTTGGATCCTTTTGTAGAAAATACAAATCATACAGCTGATATACTGCTACAGTTCCATGGATATAAAACGTTGCGGCCAGATGCAGTTTTGATGCGATGCGGTTTTGATGCGGCGCATATGAGGCCGCATAACTCAAAACTGCATATGCAGTCTATACAGATGCGGTGCCCATCGTATACCGCATGATGCAGCCGCATATACAGCAATACGGCCGTATTTTAAAACACTGCTTCAATTACAAGTAGAGCTTCAGACAAATTTATCATGAGACTAATCAGGTCACTTCTTGTCTAGTGTGACAAATATTGGGGTTCCCAATCCTATGAGAAGAGGAGCCTCGATGTCATTTTTAATAAAGATCATTTTTAATAAAGACAGGGACACCGTTGCAAGTTGGCAAAATGAGAGGGTATAAGAACGAACCGTCCATCTTTAGTAAACTTGCTATATAATAAACTTGATTTGTCCGTATACTTGAGAAACCAAAAAGTAGATATCATCTTGAGAGAGGGAGAGAGTCTTATGAAACCCACATGAAGAAAGAATCCCAAAAGCGAGATAAAAACCAGATCAGCAAAATCTCATCTTGGCTTATATATCCTCTGTTTAAAAAGAAGGAAACATATGAAAGGTGTGTTCTTGGGAAGATATGCATTTACCTCTTCATCCACAGCATATGTATTTGCCTCTTCAGCTGGCCTTCTAACTTTCAATTTTCATAGTGGATTTGATTCTCTCTCTATAAACTAGCCCATAAGGGTGAACCATGTTAAAATTTGTATGCTCGGCACTTGCTTTTATTGTATATCCTGTTGCCACATCTTCATATGCAAAGACACAAAATGAAGTACTTGATATTTGTTCTCAGAGTAGCATAAAAACCCATTGCATGTATCTACGTTCTAACGAGGGCATTCATAGAGCCCAACAAATGGTATCAGAGCTGGCTGTGTGCACTTCCTCTAAAAACCATAGATCCTTGACCACTTATGCTTGGAAGAGATCTTCTACTCGGAACATATCTTCTGGAGCCGTGTGAACCATGGACAAAGTGATTCTAGGGCACTGGTGGCATCATTGAATTATCAATGAGAAAATTTGACCAATGGTGTAATATTATACAGTGGACCATCATTGAATCCAATTTAGGGTTTTGTTCGATTTTCATGTGTGCATTTCCGATAATATAAAACTAATTAACAAATAAAAGTAAAATGCACAAGAAGTAAGAAAACCCATCTGTTCAATTAAGCAAAGAAAATGCTTGCAAATTGTGTTCGTAATTTCCTGGATCCGGTTAGGTAGATCGTCTTAAACCATCTGTCTTAAGATATATATTCCACAAAATCAGCTTGGGCGTGAATGGTTAGCAATTAATATTAGCAACCCTACAGCTCAAATTTGATTCCTACCACTAAACTATCCAAAACAAAGGATGTATATTCCTCCATCACGTTTGCCCTTTATTGTGCATGATTTAAGAATATCCCCCTCAGCACCCTTTCCCACACCACACTGTTTTCACCCATGCTTAAAACTACATCTTCCCTTTTCTTGTAGGATGGGTCAGGGAAACCTCATGTGGGGAATTAGCCAAACGACTATAGAGCATAGAATGCTTAAGTGAGATTTTGAATCAGGCGGGCATTTAAGAAGGGGTATTTTTCTAAAGTGCGTTAGCCCTAAGGAACCTAGGGTAGTCAACAGCCTATAGTTTACTATGTCCTCACGTTATTGTTTATCGCGCAACTACAAGGGTCACCTTTGAGTCTTTTTTCAATGAATTACGAGATAACCTAAGAGTCCTCTTATGGTTCTCCATGAAATGGCCACCCATTGCATCGGTCTTTGAAACTCAGCCTGAATACTACATCACATCACAATACTTGGAAACAAACTGGAAATTCTCTCTCAATATAAGGTATCTACTTAAGGTAAATAACCATGAAAAAGGTCTTAATAGTCATGAATGCAATTATTGTTGTTCTACTGACAAGCAATATCCAAGAAAATGCAATTTTCATCTAAACTTCTACGAATTGAACATATGAAATTTCAAGGACAAAGCATATAGTGACTACCGAACACATTGATTGTGTCCAAGTGCAGCCTAGGATCCAATGAGCACTATACCTTGATCACTGACAAATTCCACCACCCCGAATGTCAAAACCCTAAGAAGCATAGCCATCTCATGAAACTTAATAACCAGTGTTCCAAAAAATGATGGAAGATGCCCAGGCAGCCTTGAGGGTCTAGGCCTAACTGGGCGCTTAGGTGGACATCTAGAACTGGGTCAGCCTAAGTCCAAAAGGGGGTAAGGATTGTCCAGTAATCTTGTTTTAGGTCCATATATTGTATAAAAAATACATATTCATGCATTTTTTATAATTAAAAAAAAACCCAAAAATACCCCTGGGTATTTTTTGCATCTAGGCAGGTGTAGTCCCCTGGGCGGCGCACACCTAGATGGGGTACTAGGCGGGCGCCTAGAGTCACCTAGAACAACCCGCCTGGTTGGTCTGCCCAAGCTTAGGCGATGGGCCCAGCCCGCCTAGGTGGCCACCTAGGCACCGGGTGGACAGCTTTTTGAATTGATGTAAATACTAACTCAAAAGAAACCAAATAGTTGGTAGGACAATGCCATCTTGCTACAGTTTAGCAAGGAGATGCAACAGTAAACAAAACAAAACAAACAAAGAAAAGAAAGGAAAGACAGGTTAAGTTAGGCTTGCTCAGGACGCAAGACTCTATTTCTTATAGTAGAAGAATAAAGAATGAGTTTGCTTGCATTATATATCAAATTGACCTGATATCAGGGAACTGGTTTGCTATAATATTGGACTAACTCATATCCACACTCAAAACTCTCTCCTAAAATCCATTTCGGTTGGAGCTGCTATTCATCATACAGCACGATCAGATCTTCATAACACAGTTGTTGGTATGGAAACCAATAGTTACATGTGCATAAACAAATTTATTGAAACAGTTGGTGATCTCAATAACTATGCCAATTTAATCAAACAGTTGGTGATCTCAATAACTATTCCAATTTAATCAAACACCCAACTCAATCATCTTAAAGATTCAAAAGATTAAACTGCAGTAAACAACACTAGTTACATGATTACTCAACTCAATTAAGTATCCGCAAAACGGGATCTCCTTCCTCCGAGTCAAGAGAAAGAAATAAAAGTGGAGTAAGGAACAGGGCTCTTATATCTTAGAGAGAGAGAGAGAGAGAGAGAGAGAGAGACCTATCTGCCTCTTTGAAGGGCCTTCTCAGCCGTATCCATCTCTTCTAGAATGCGTGCCTTGCGCTTAGCCGGAATAGGGGCAGTCGGTCCAAAGCTTATGTAATGACCAGAAACAGCATTGAGAACAGAGTACATATCTCTAAAAGAAGACCTACCCAACAACTCTTTCTCTCTCCTATACTTAGCCACCCATGAATTCGAGGCCTCTCTCAATTCAGCAACGGCATCGGCCACATTGGGGTCTCCTTTCTCCATGTTAATGGTATTTCTCACCTTATTTATCACATCCTCTGTTTCTCTCACGTACTCTTCATCAGAAGCGGCCAGTGAAGTCGCCGGAATCGCCACGGACAAAAGAATTCCTGATATGGTCGAGATTGCGAGGCTTCTCCTGGAGGTGGCGCTCAAGTTTGCAGTGGTTGGGTTGGGGTTTTTCAGGGAGAGGAGTGAGAGAGGGGTTGGGTTGTTTAGAGAGAGGGGGGTTGGAGTGCGAGGGGGAGTTGGAGCGATGAGATGGAGTTTGGGGGTAGGAGAGAGAAGAGAGGAGGGAGAGGAAGCCATTGTTCAAGAAGAGAGAGAGGTTCAGAGAAAGAGAGAGAGGGCATGGTGAAGGTTTGTGAGAGCCACTTGGTCCATTGGAGCTTCAGTTTTGCCACGTCGGCTTATCGGCTTATCCTTTCTCTCCACGTCATTGGAGCAGGGTGCGGTGCCATTGCATTGGACTTGCCTCTTTTCATTCGTGGCCATGCAGGAAAAATCGAATCGGAGCCCTTTACTTGCAACCTTTTCATTCGCATGGAGGAAAAATCGCATCGGAACTGGTAACCATAACCGGTTCAACCGGTATAAATCGAGCAAGTACCGGATAGTTAAAAAAATGTTAAGAAAATAAAAAATATCAAAACTTAAATAAAGTATCAAAAATATATTTAAAACATGATTAAACAAAGAAAATCCAAATGAAGTTGAAAACTAATATAAAAAAATGGATTTGTGCTTATAGGTATTTTTATAATTTTTAAAAATGACTGTAAAAATAAGTATTAATGGTCAAAACAATTTCCAATCTTTGCCAAAATGGTAAAAAATATTAAAAAATACGTTACAAATAAAATCTTTTTCTTTGTTTTTTTTGGAATTTTATACAATTTGTTTTGAATTCTTTTTTAATACCTGGCCGGTTCACCAAAATCGGTCAAGATCAGAATCGGCCAGTAGCCGGTTCCGATCTAACCAGCGGTTATGCTTTGAGCCGCTCGATTTTTCCTACACTGTCCATGGGCGTGGGGGAAGGACTCACGGTTATAAGTTGCACATTTGGTTCCACTGCTGGATCATTGAATTTGTTTTGGTGAAATGATATTATTTACTACTGATACAAGGGTGTCATAATTATTATCGGCCATTATATTTGAAATCAAGTAGTCAAAGATGTATCATTGTTTGGGAACTAAGTCTAAAATAAATTTTTTTTAATAATGTGACATTTTTACCTTTTAGATTTTACATTCAATGGCCAAGAGCAATTGTGACATTTTTGTACCACACATAAATAGTCTCATAGTATATAATATCATCTTTTTAAAACTAAAGCATACAAAGAGACCATTTATTTTTAACACAAGAAAGTCAAAATCACTACCGTCCTTTAAATTTCAAATCAAGTGGTTGTGAGCCAATCATTGACTGGACTCAATATTCAAAATTATTTTCTTGAACTTTGTGATACGCTGTAAAATATAATAGCAATGCTGTAAAATATAATAGCAATGACTAATTGCAACTTCTTTGTAACAAAGATAAATGGTCTCATACTATATAATCCCTTCTTCTTCTTTTTTTAACATAAACTTTTTAAGGGCAACTGGAATCTAAAATCAGAATCGTAGATTTCTAAGTATTTGAAAACGCAGAGAATTGACTACCTGGTAATTGAAAATACTATGTCTGGTCAACTAGTCTAAAATAATGGTTTTTGGAAAACTATGTTTGGTTTAAGCTAAAATGTCGTAAATTAGGGGATTTGAAAATTAGCGAATTTCAAGTATTCATTAAAGTTTTCGTTAATGAGATGGTAGTGGTTATTAAATGATTTGAGATTTCGAAATTATAGTTCATCCAGGGGTAGCAAAATAAACGCTAAGTAAAAAAAAAAAACAATAGATAAGGTGAGAGCATGTCTTAGTACATCAAATTAAGCTAACATCTTTGGGCTTCTATACTTTTCACCCTCGGCACCTATAAAGAATATAGAAAAATAAGTCGAGAAAAATATAATGATTGAAATATCTTAACTGATGGTTGACAATATTTGAATTTTATTTTATTTTCTATACATTGGATTGAGTTAAAATGTGTCTATGTTTTTTCCTATCATGCACTAATAAAAAATATAAAAGAAAAATTACCTCCATATATAAAAATAAATATGGAATACCGAAAGGTCTATGGTTTGTCAAATATTACGAACAAGTCCGTCCCCGCACATTTTTCCTAGTTGCCCCTCAGTCTAATTTTCTAAATATAGGACTAGTTTTAAAATTTTCAGTTTCAATTTTGCTAGAACTTAGGGGTGTGACCTACGTTTGGGGTCTCACTTCGGGACCAATTCGAAGTATTAGACATCGAATAGCCCCAAAGTTGACAATTCGATGTTGGAGACATCAAACTTTTTGTTAATTGACCAGTCTGATATTTCTAACATCGAACCTATTTGAAACTTATATTAATGGCCATGTCCGATGCTTCTAAATCGTACCAGTCGGAAACTTATGTTAATACAACTTATTTTAAATATGGGAGAAAGATAGAGGGCGGGTAAAGAGAGAAAGATAGAGGACGGGTAGAGAGAGAAAGAGAGATAAAAAGAAGATGGGTAGAGAAAAAGAGGAGAGAGAAAGGAGAGAGAGAGAAGTAGAAAGAGAAAGTGAAAAAGAGGATTGGTAGAGAGAAAAAGTGTTGCATAAAAACACATGACTACAAAAATATGGGAGAAGTGAGAGGAAAATGGTATTTGCATCTCAATTTTATTGACTTTTAAATTGGAGGGTTAAATACAAAAAAAACAGTGTTGACGTCTAGAATACAAAAGATTTCGGAGAGAGTTGATTTTTAGAAGTATCTACAGCTTTCCCTTAATTTAATATGAACTACTAAGTCTACATGGAAAACTTTTTAAAGCAAAGTGCAGCCTTGCTCACTGTAGAAGAAACCTTGTTTGCGGCCAAAAGGATTTTTTTTTTTTTTCATTTTTTGACGAGTAATTGCACCCAAAAGTTTCATATCATATTTATTCATCTTATCTGTTGTATTCCAAAGCACTATCATTTCGTGCCCTGAAAATGATCAGGTATGCCAATGCCATTAGTGATGCTGGGCTGCTTATTTGATGGAGTTTTCAAAGCTCAAATTTAGTTCTTTTCCTTCATACTGAAATTGTTCACCAAGTTAATCAGAAAAGTTTTGAACACTTGGAGATTTTAAAAAAAAAGGTTCAAGTCTTCTTTCCCGAGAGACCAAGTCTACATTCGGTAATCATTACTATGCATTTGATGCACCCACGTTTGATATTTTAAAAGTTCACTTGCGATAATAAAAGTATCAAATGAGTGAGGTTGATGTCATATGACATAACTAATACAAGCTTCAAGTTTGATAATTTAAAGGAAAATGTTTTGATAGTTTGATAATTTAAAGGAAAATGTTTTGATAGAGCTGAAGCCCTGTCACACTCCAAGTTTACTACCATTCTCGAGGTGCAACAGACAATTCTTATACTATCTATATATTGAACAAATATAGAATTTCTACTAGTATATTCTAATTTGCACCAAACAATGTAATTTTAATCTGTACAAATTCTGTCTACAACCGATATTAACATGAAGACTAGATAAACATATCTTGATAGAACAAAAATTACATCAGTGCCTTTGATCAAAAGTTACAAGGGGAATGTCAATCATGCCTACACATTCTTCAAAGATAGTCCTGCTGCATTCAAACTATGAGACTGCAGTTACCCTGAAAATATTTACCATAGTTTGGTAAGTTTGGTTACTCAGTAAGTGATCATCATGGTCCTAAAAAAAAATCATGGTTAGAAGATATAAACATTTTCTGAAGAATGTATGTTAAAAACAACAATTGCGAGCAAAAACATTTATAGATAACAATTGCACTTTCATAAATACACAGTTAAACATAATCCAAATGATTGAAATGCACATAAACATTTTAACAAAAATGCATAACTCATAGGATTTCACCAAATACCCTATTGGCATCCCAAGTAGGTCACCCATATACCCCATCAGCGTCCTGATGGGTCCAAACAACCCCTGCAGGTCTGAACATACCTCACCGGCGTACCGGATGAGTCCAAGTAGCCCCTACCGGATAGGTCTAAATAATCCCTACAGGTCCAAACATACCTCACTGGTGTCCCGGATAAGTCCAAATAGTCCCTACAGGCGTAACCAAATAGGTCCTAACAATCCCTGCAGGTCCGATCATGCCTCACCGGCGTCCCGGATGAGCCCAAAATGTCCCTACCGACTAACCGGATAGGTCCTAACGATCACTGCAAGTCCACTTATACTCAAATTATCTCTGAAACTCTTTAAACATCAGAAAGCAACAATATCATATATGCGAAGTATCATTGAAAACATTAACATGAATTCACTTGAAGCAATTTAATAACAATCACTTCTATTGAAATATCTCTAAGTAGCCATTAAAACATTTTATGCAATAATTTTTGAAAAGTAACAGTTCTGAAGGACATTCTTGAAATCTAACACGATAACAGTCCAATATCAATAAAAGAACCCTTATGAGAATCCAAAATTAAATACAGAATTATCACAATTTATGGAATTGTCAATTCGTAAATAATCGTTTCATAGGTATTACTACAATCAAGTGCAAAAATATCAGTTTTTCAAATAGTGAAGAAGTCATTTGCACATAAATTTTACAATGTCTAAATATTCAAAATAGTAAAAGGAAATCTCATAATTTTACTAAAAGCGGAAATATCACATTTATTTTTAATAATTTACAATATTTAAAATTCTAAACAATTGACAAGAAAATTAAATTTATTTCTACAAAGTTACAGCGTTTAAAATACCTAACAATAGATAAAATATCACAAATTTACTAAAAAAAAATGGATTAGTTTTCAAGACAATGAAGTCATTTACACACAAAACTTATAAAATAAAGATCCTGGACAGAAATATCACTATTTTTTAAAAACAGACTATTTTTCAGGAAGATGATGTCACTGACCCACAAAACTTATTATTGTCGATTTGGTGTTTGCTTGATTGATTAAAGCATAGATACTCAGATTCCCAAGCTTCACAGAGAAAACTTGATTCCCATAATCTATGTCAAAACCATCAATCTTGAGTGTAGTCACCTTATTCTTTTACACTTCGTATACATGAAACTTTTAACACATGCTGCTGATAAATGAGGAACTATCAAATGTATGGCCATCAACTGTGACTGTAGCCTTAAAACGAGGGGTATGGTCTACAATCTTTCTAACACAAGAATAAATAGGCATATCTAGACCTTTCGTTTGCACAAATTCTTGAAGCAGATTCTCATATAAATATTTTCCACCATTAATGTTTATTGAAATCAAAGTATTATTCGAAGACCCCAAGCTTGAACGTTCTAATCGTTGTGCTTCTCTCAAAGATGACTCTTCAAGTCACTACCTTGTTACCATGGTTAATGACCCCTCTCTTCATTCATCTTCATATTCTACAATCCATTTAGTAGGGCATTTGGATGAACGGCAACTAAACTCAACAATCCTTGAATAAATACTCAAAAGTTTTTGTGTCAGTGCAGTCCACTTAGCCCCATGAGTCAGCGTCTAAGATTTCTTCTATCATAAGAGCAAGCTTTGGACAATAATAACAAAACCCTCTTTTTCTTCTATAGTCACAAAGTTTGCCTTGTTCAAACAGCTATCATATACAGAGAAGGGGCTACAAGACATTGGAAACTCGAACTTCTCTTACTTAAGTAGCAAAAATGCCAGCCACAATGACACTATTTGTTCCCCTCCAAAAATCCGACGATTTTCGGACACAATTAGTATGGTTCCCTTTGAGACAAGCCGAGTAATCGCAAACTAAGAGCACCCCATCATCTTTGCAAAGGAAGAATACATCCTTTGAAATCTCTTTCTTTCTCTTCTTCCCCTTTTTCCCTTTTCTAAATAGTAAACTCTACGGACCCCAGTAGTAGAGAGAGAAAGAAATATGTTCTTTACTAAATATAGACAGTAAACAGCTAGAGAGAGAGAGTTTCGAATAAAATAGAAACACCTCATATTTAAGGTGTTTTACAAATGAGATAAGAGGAATGTAAAGCCGCCAAGTTAAAAACAAAAGCTTGTGTTAACATAAAGTTTTAAGATGGTGGACCTAAGGTCCATCCAAATAAAATTGAACCTCAAGTATATTAACAATAATATCGTTTAATTTATTGTTAATATAAAAGTGGCAATATCTTAACGGTACAAAATTATTACTAGTATTATTATCATTGCTAATATATAATTATTATTTTATTTATTTATTTTGTATTTATTTCTGTTAACACTATTAATATTATTTTTTTGTTTCAAAACTTTTGGGTTGTCACATTCTCCCCTTCTTATAGAAATTTAGTCCTCTAAATTTTGTACCTTTGGGTTATAGGCCCACCACGACTCTGCTGCGCCATGACTATGTCACCTATATTCTTGTTCAGATATCTTCTATTTTCTCTTGCAGCAGTCCTCTTATTAAGAACATATTGCCACCTCATATATTTATTGGCAAGCTTTTTTTTTCCAGAATACAACATCTGATAGTCACTTGTTCTATTGATGCTCAACTTTTGATACTCAGCTTCCCTTTCTTGCCTCATTCTTGACCATATGTGGATCAAATATGTCCAATTCAGTAAAATCTCACTTCATATTGTGCTACCATTATGTTTCCTTAGACTAATTCCAGCAATTCCATTTCCTTTTGATCTTGAATAAAATCTGGGAAGTACTTTTCTTCACATGCTTCTCATAATGCTTCCCAAGACATAGGTTTATTTTTAGGACCAATACTCCTTTTGTCATTCGCCACCAATGTTGTGCTTTACCTTTTAATATAAAAACTGCCAAGACCACCTTCTTATCATCAGGGCATTCCATTACCTCGAATATTTTCTCCAATTGCATAATCCATCCCTCGG
The DNA here is from genome assembly GCF_054954075.1 of Amborella trichopoda. Taxonomy (NCBI): domain Eukaryota; kingdom Viridiplantae; phylum Streptophyta; class Magnoliopsida; order Amborellales; family Amborellaceae; genus Amborella; species Amborella trichopoda. The sequence continues at coordinate 52,838,770 of NC_142337.1, forward strand.
CTTTTACTGGGTTTACAACACCTTTAAAAGAATGTGGGTTCAATTTCTTAAATTGTTCGATATTACACCCACCATTTCCCGTAGCTGACTACCTGGGTGGATTGTTGTTCTCCATTTGATGTTGCATTAGGGTAACCATATTTTCCAAAGCTTTATGAATTCCTTCCATATTAGCTTCAGCCATTGTGGATCTTGATCTCGTATCGGTTTGTGCATACAATAAATATGACTTAAAATACATTCTTTTCAAATTTCCTAGGAATCTTAAACCTGTTGCTCTGATACCTTGTTGTCACACCCCAAGTTTACTAGCATTCCTGAGGTGCAACAAACAAAAGGAAAAATTTAAAATTTCTACTAGTATATTCGAATTTGCACCAAATAGTGTAATTTTAATCTGTACATATTCTGCCCAAAATCGATATTAACATGAAGACTAGATAAACATATCTTGATAGAACAAAAATTACATCAGTGCCTCTGATCAAAAGTTACATGGGGAATGTCAATCATGCCCACACATTCTTCAAAGATAGTTCTGCTGCATTCGAACTATGAGACTGCAATTACCCTGAAATATTTATCATAGTTTGGTGAGTTTGGTTACTCAGTAAGTGATCATCATGGTCTTAAAAAATAATCATGGTTGGAAGATATAAACATTTTCTGAAAAATGTATGTTATAAACAACCTGAGGAAGAATTGCGAGCAAAAACATTTATAGATAACAATTGCACTTTCATAAATACACAGTTAAACATAATCCAAATGATTGAAATGCACATAAACATGTTAACAAAAATGCATAACTCATAAGATTTCACCAAATACCCTACTGGCATCCCAAATAAGTCACCTATATACCCCATCAGCGTCCTGATGGGTCCAAACAACCCCTGCAGGTCCGAACGTACCGCACCGGCGTACCGGATGAGTCCAAGTAGCCCCTATTGGATAGGTTTAAACAATTCCTGCAGGTCCAAACATACCTCACCGGCGTCCCAGATGAGTCCAAATAGTCCCTACAGGCGTAACCGAATAGGTCCTAACTATCTTTGCAGGTCCAATTATGCCTCACTGGCATCCCGGATGAGCCCAAATTGTCCCTACCGACTAACCGGATAGGTCCTAACGATCACTGTAGGTCCACTTATACTCAAATTATATCTGAAACTTTTTAAACATCAGAAAGCAACAATATCATATATGTGAAGTATTATTGAAAACATTAACATGAATTCACTTGAAGCAATTTAATAACAATCACTTCCATTGAAATATCTCTAAGTAGCCATTAAAATATTTTATGCAATAATTTTTGAAAGGTCACAGTTCTGAAGGACATTCTTGAAATCTAACACGATAACAGTCCAATATCAATAAAAGAACCCTTGTGATAATCCAAAATTAAATACAGAATTATCACAATTTATGGAATTGTCAATTCGTAAATAATCGTTTCATAGGTAATACTACAATCAAGTGCAGAAATATTAGTTTTTCAAATAGTGAGGAAGTCATTTGCACATGAATTTTACAATGTCTAAATATTCAAAATAGTAGAAGGAAATCTCATAATTTTACTAAAAGCGAAAATATCACATTTATTTCTAATAATTTACAATATTTAAAATTCTAAACAATAGGCAGGAAAATTAAATTTATTTCTACAAAGTTACAGCGTTTAAAATACCTAACAATAGATGAAATATAATTAAAAAAATGCATTAGTTTTCAAGACAATGAAGTCACTTACACACAAAACTTATAAAAGAAAGATCCTGGACGGAAATATCACTATTTTTTAAAAATAGACTATTTTTCAGGATGATGATGTCACTTACCCATAAAACTTATAGTTGTCGATTTGGTGTTTGCTTGATTAAAGCATAGATACTCCGATTCCCAAGCTTCACAGAGAAAACTTGATTCCCATAATCTATGTCAAAGCCATCAGTCTTAAGTGTAGTCACCTTATTCTTTTACACTTCGTATACATGAAACTTTTAACACATGCTGCTGATAAATGAGGAACTATCAAATGTATGGCCATCAACTGTGACTGTAGCCTTAAAACGAGGGGTATGGTCTACAATCTTTCTAACACAAGAATAAATAGGCATATCTAGACCTTTCGTTTGCACAAACTCTTGAAGCAGATTCTCGTATAAATATTTTCAACCATTAATGTTTATTGAAATCAAAGTATTCTTCGAAAACCCCAAGCTTGAACGTTCTAATGGTTGTGCTTCTCTCAAAGATGACTCTTCAAGGCACTACCATGTTACCATGGTTAATGATCCCTCTCTTTGTTCATCTTCTTATTCTACAATCCATTTAGTAGGCCATTTGGATGAACGACAACTAAACTCAACAATCCTTGAATAAATACTCATAAGTTTTTGTCATTGCAGTCCACTTTGCCCCATGAGTCAGCATCTAAGATTTCTTCTATCATAAGAGCAAACTTTAGACAATAATGACAAAACCCTCTTTTTCTTTTATAGTCACAAAGTTTGCCTTGTTCAAACAGCCTTCATATACAGAGAAGGGGCTGCAAGACATTGGAAACTCGAACTTCTCTTACCTAAGTAGCAAAAATGCCAGCCACAATGACACTGTTTGTTCCCCTCCAAAAATCCGATGATTTTCGGATACAATTAGTATGGTTCCTTTTGAGACAAGCCTTGTAATCGCAAACTAAGAGCACCCTATCATCTTTGCAAAGGAAGCAGACATCCTTTGAAATCTCTTTCTTTCTCTTCTTCCCATTTTTCCCTTTTCTTAATAGTAAACTCTACGTACCCCAATAGTAGAGAGAGAAAGAAATATGTTCTTTACTAAACATAAACAGTAAATAGCTAGAGAGAGAGAGTTTCGAATAAAATAAAAACTCCTCATATGCAAGGTATCATACAAACAAGATAAGAGGAATGTAAAACCGCCACGTTAAAAACAAAAGTTGGTGTTAACATAAAGTTTTAAGATGGTAGACCTAAGGTCCACCTAAATAAATGAACATCAAGTATATTAACAATAATATCGTTTTATTTATTGTTAATATAAAAGTAGCAATATCTTAATGGTATAAAATAATTTCTAGTATTATTATCATTAGTAATATATAATTATTATTTTATTTATTTATTTTGCATTTATTTCTGTTAATACTATTAATATTATTTTTCCGTTTCAAAAATTTTGGGTCGTCACAAGCCCTATCAAAATAAGTAAAACCGCATCTCATAACTCATTGAAAATTACAATTCAAGCATTGAAAAATATTACATTGATCATCTCCACTTGAACATTATGGTTGGAAAAAAAAAAGGATTTCAAGCTCTAAAAATAAATATATTTTAACAAATTATCTAGATCATCCATTTTTCCCTAAAAACAAGTGTTAAAGATCCACAAGATCTGTATAATTTTTTGAGTTCCAAAATTTATTATCTGTGTTGGAAATTGATTTTAGAATTAAAATTTCCGTTGCTGAAAGTACTTTCTGCTGAGGATTTAAGGTTAGGTTTTATTTATTTTCATAAAAACTAGGCCTTTAGAAACTTCATCCTAATTTAGAAATTAGATATCATTGGTATGGCTGGGAAGAGACATGCAAAAGCATTCAATAGGGAATAAAATACATGGATAAACGTGCAAGTCAACATTTTTACTTGTTCCTATATGATGAACTACAAGCTAGAGAGTTGGCTGATGTTCCCTGATAATAAGATCTAATTATTGGTTTGTAAAGACGAAAACATTAGAAGCTACCGATAGAACATATGTTACATCTCCATCCTCATTTATTTATATTAAGAAAAAAAATATAAAAATACTATTTATCTTTTGCACAAAGAGATCACAATCACTCTTGCTCCTTGGATTTCAAATAGGGTAGTTGTGAGAGTATCATTGAAAAGAGTAAAAGTTTAAAATAAAAAATTTTAGATTTCGTGAATAAGCCAAGCCATCTAATTTGACATCAAAGGAATAGGAGTGGTTATGACCTCCTTGTAATAAAGATAACGGGTCTCATACAATCACTTGTACTGAATTCATATTTGATGAATTTTTTACTTGATACATAATAGTCAAATTGCCTTGGTCAAAATGTGCCATGATCCATAGATTGGTGTCTACTCGCCTCAGTGAGTTATTCCCATTATACATTGTTGCTTTTAAATTCTTGCTCTTATAAATATTTACAAAAAAATTCCCACTCTTGTGATAAATCTATCCATCATTCAGGTTTTACACGAAGGAATCACCATAATGACAAAGTAATCTCACTTCAATTGCCATTATTAAGATTATCATACCCAATAAAAAGAGATTGTCTATAAAGAGACCATTTATCTTTTGTACAAGGAGGTAACAATTATTCCCACTTAAATTTGGATGGCTTGAGGTAGGTCATGAAGTTCGAAAAAAAAAATTTAAAACTTTGTGTCTAATCAATGGCACTTTTACAACCACCAATTTTAAAATTTAAAGGACAAACATGGATGTGACCTCTTTATACAAAAAGTAAATGGACTCTTTATAGACAATTCCAACAAAAAAAATATAAATGTAAAATCAAGGATAGCAAGGTGAGACAGCCCCAAATGAAACACCTATATCTAGAGAGGTCAAACAAAAGAATGTGTGCTACCGAGAATAGGAGATAAAGAAAGACAAAAAGGACATGCACTTTGATTCTGACAAAAACATTCCCTCTTGTCAAAAAAACAAGCACTTTGACATTTATATGATTATCAAAACACAAAACACCAACTTGACCTTGTTGGATATGTGAAGCTCAAGTTTCCTATATGTTTTGAAGTTTCATATTTTATAGGATGATATATGCCATGGGTTTTTTGAATTAACCGGTTTCCATATTTTGGAAAAATATTAAAAAAGAAAAGGACAGGGATGATCTTATGTCGATGATCTTGAGGATTTTTTCTATTTTGTAGAAAGGGAAAATGGAAAAAAGAAAGAAAAAGAAAAAGAAAAAGAAATAGAGAGAGAGTGAGGGGTGAGTTTTCTTGTTGTCCTCGTGGGGATGTTCTAGAGAGAGAAAGATCTTATTTTAGAGGTCATGATAGAGACTTTTTAAACCGTTGTGTTTTCCATACTTGCATTATATTTTTCTTGTTAGTGGAAATCTTTTCAGCTACCCCATGGATATGGAAATTTGTCGAACCACAAAAATCTTTGTATCTTGTTTTTTGTTTTTTTATTTTGTTTTGGTTTTTTTTTGCTTTATTATTTTTCTTTTATATTTTCCCAAACCTTTGGTTTCAAGATTTTTCATATATATTTTTATGGAGACGCACCTTAATTGGATTGTTTAAGGTTTTCAACCTCATAGAATCTACAACCTTTATTCAATATCTCCTAAAAAACTACTGCAAAAGATTTATGGGACATACTGAAAAATACTTATAGAGGTAATCTCTTCTAAATAAAATTTTTCTTCATCATCAACTTTGCAATCTCAAGATGAGCTCGATAGATTTAAAAATTCTGAAGAAGATAGACGCTTTGCTCTATGCCAAAATCATGGGATATACTGGTCATAAAATCTCAATAGTGTGAAATCCCTTGAATTTGATTATTTTATTGTAGCACTTCTGACATAGTAGTTTAGGTAAAAGTCTAGTCAAGATTCCTCTTCAAATGTGTTTGTGGCATGGGGTAGATTAGTGCGAAAAACTACAGTGTTGGAGCACCATAAAAATGTAATGATGGAGGGAAAATTAGGCCATGTGAAAAAAGATTGTGAGGCACAAAAAGAAAATCAAGAAGCTCCTAAATCTAGTCCTAATGTGAAACCAAGTTCAACTGAGTCTCAAGAAAATCTAGTAGAAGAAATTGTATCTTCTGAAGATAGAGAAGTTTTATCTGTACATAAGGAGGAAATTCTATAATATTTGCTAATTAATTTAGCCCCATCTTTTTACATGATTCTACACAAGGATTGGTTCTATGAATACCAGCTATATAATAGAGGTATTGTTTACATAGGACGTAACTCATATAAAATATTAAGAATTGGAGATGTGACAATCAAAACATTTAATAGAGTAACATTTACAATCCAGATGTTAGACATGTTCTACGTCTTAGAATGACTGTCTTATACTTGAGAAAATTTGATGAGTACGGTTTCAAGTTTAGAATTGGAAATAGATAAATGAAAATTTCAAAGGGAACATTAGTAGTTGTCAAGGGGGAGTTAGCAGGAAATTTATATGAATCTATTGGAGAAACAGTTTTGGGAGACACCGATATTGTAGTGGTGGATTCCGTCATAACATGGCTTGCATGTTTGGGTCACATGAGCGAGCATAGACTCAAAGTACTACGTGATAAAAACCTCCTCTTTGGTTTAAAATATTTTAATTTAGATTTTTATGATTCATATATATTTGGAAAGCATAATAAGTTTCAGTTTGCTTTATCCACAAGGCGTAAGGATTTTCTGAAACTGATTAATTTGGACACATGTTCTTTCTACAAGGAGTGATGTATACTTTGTCACTTTTATTTATGTTTTCTAAAGTATTTTGTAACTTTTATTGATGATTTTTATTTAAAGAGAAGTGCACATTTATATACTGAAAAAGAAATCATATACCTTCAGTTGTTTCCAAAATTTTAAGGCCTTGGTAAAATATCGAAAATGCAAGAGTATCAAGTATCTAAGAACTGATAATAGGAAGAATTTTGTTCTTGTGCATTTAATATCTTTTGCAGTGAGCATGTAACTATTTGGCAGTTCATAGTTCCTGGAACACCTTAGCAAAATGGTGTTGCTAAGAGGATGAATCGTATTGTTATGGAGTGTGCCAAGTATATCTTGAGTGTGGTTGGGTTAGAGTAACGTTTTGGGGCTGAATCAATTCATACAGCTTGTTTCCTAATTAATAGGTCTCTTTATGTTGCTATCGACTGCAAGGCATTAAAAGAGGTTTGGACAGATGTAGAAAGGGGTATAGATTGTGAGATCCTACTGGCCACAAGATTGTTGATAGTCGAGATGTCATTTTCAATTAAAACTTTATGCAAAAGAAAAAAGATGAGCCAGATGCAAATATTGTTGAGATAGAATGCACTTATGAGAACCAACGAGATGGTGGTTAGAACCAAGATCTTGAAGAACATTTAGATCGTATTAAATAAAGAAAATCTGAAAGATCTAAAAGGCTCATGTGAGGCTTAACGACTATGTTTTGTCTTATGCTTGCCTAACAGCAGAGAGCGAGTCAGTTTCTCATCATGAAGTATGTAAGATCGATGAAGTTGGTTAACAGAGAGCATCCATGGAAGAAGAGATGGAGGCCCAATGAAAAATAAAACATAGGACTTCGTTGAATTGTCAAAGGGTCGAAAGGAAATTGGTTACAATTGAGTATTCAAGAAGAAGAAAGATCTTGATGATGTTGTTGAAAGGTACTGAGATTGATTGGTTGTGAAAAATTATGCTAAGAAATCAGGTATTGATTTTGATGAAATTCTCTCTTTGATTGTATGGATGACTACTATTAGAGTTATTTTGGCTACGGCTATGGTTCTTGATTAAGAGTTGGAAGAATTAGATATGGAAACTACATTTTTGCATGGTAACTTAAAAAAAGAAATTTTTATGAACCAACGTGACCGTTTTATTGAGGAAGAAAAAGAAAATTTGATTAGTAGGCTCAAGAAATTGTAATATGGGTTGAAACAGGTGCTTTGGTGTTAGTACAAACCAAGGTTTTAAAAAAATGAATTTGTGACCCGAGTCGGACACCTAAAAAACCATGTCAGATCAGTCCATTGGCGATCCAAATTAGAGATCAGTTCAATCGGCAAGATCTGGCATTAAATTTTTCTTTTTTACGTTTCTAAAAAAATAACGATATTACATTAGAATTTTTTCAATATTTTACTAAAAATACATAAATATTGAGAATTTGTCTCATGTCTGAGTGTTTATTATCCATTAAATTCATTTTATGGACAAAATTTTAAATGCAATTCATTGTAATAAAATGGATATCACTAGCTCTAATTTTTACAGTAAAAAAATAAAATAAAATCATATGATAGTTTTACATCTTTTTATTTGATAGGGAGAAAAAACTATGACCCTAACAATGAAATATCATGTTTTAATTATACAAAAATGGCAATTGAAGTAGGAATATGGCCTAAATGTGCCTTCTCACTAGAATTATTTTTTTATTTTTTAATGCACTATTTTAGTTTGCCCTTAAGTCATTTATCTAATAGCGTAAGAAGCGACTGGAAATCATCATCGATCAGGGATTTTCATTTATATTTATTTTCCCTTGAGTTTTTCATCAGGTAGTGTAAACGGTGAGTGGAAATTATCCCAGATCAAGGATTTAAAGAAAGCCGATGTAAAAGGCTCATGGCTTATGTGTATAGTATCAGCGTTGTGGCATGCTTACGCATGGGCTGGTTGGGCATGGTAAATACTTATAAAAATGACACATGTAAAAAGCCATCTTTCAATAAAAAAAAAACTCAAAAGTTGCAAATAGAATAGAATTTTCTCTACGATCCGTCGTTTCTAAATAGAACCGGTCAGTTTGGTTATGACATAATCGGCCGGTTCCTGATAGTTCAGTCAGTTCAATCAGTGAAACAGCTGGTTTCCAATATATGAAGGAAACCAAATTGGCTCTAAAAATTTTCGTTCGGATGGTGCGATTCTAATATGGATCTACAAATTTTGAAACCTTGGTACAAACAAATTAACATTTTCATATTGAACTAGAATTTTCATAGATGTGAAGCTAACCATTATGCTTATTTTCATGGATATGGGCAATGAAAGCTTTATTATCTTGTTATCGTATGCCGTTGACATGATTATTACATGACCAAATAAGGGGAATATTGCAACACTTAAAACTTTGTTGGCTAAGGAATTTGAGATAACAAATTTTGGAGCTAATAATCAAATTCTTGGGATGAGTATATTTTAGAGACTGGAAAAACAAAAAGTTCAAGTTAACTTAGAAGAGTTATATGAAGAGGATTGTGCAACACTTCAATATGTAGAATGCAAACAAGTTAGTATCTCATTTCCTGTGCATATGAAAATTGTCTTCAAATCAATGTCCTAGCACTGAAGCAGAGAATATACCTTTTTGCAATAGTTAACACCAAACCTGACATAACATATGCAATGTGAGTTGTGAGTAGATATATGGTAAATTATGGATGTGATCACTGGACTGTTGTGAAGTAGATCCTTCCATATTTGAGAGGAACTTGTAATGCTGGTATCTGTTATAGTGGGATGGATTTGAAAGTCTTGGTTATGTTGATGCAAGTTTTGCAGGTCACTTGAATAAAATAAGGTTTACGAAGGTTTTTTTTTTAGGAGGTGGAGTAGTTAAATGGTTATCAATGTTATAGCCTGTTGTAAGCAGATATATAGAAAATTCTGGACATGATCACTGGACCATTGTGAAGTGGATCCTTCCATATTTGAGTGGAACTTGTAATGTTGGTATCTGTTATAGTGGGATGGATTTGAAAGTCGTTTGTTATGTTGATGCAAGTTTTGTAGGTGGCTTGGATAAAAGAACATCTACGATGCTTTGTTTTGGGAGGTAGAGCAGTTAGATGGTTATCATGGTTGCAGTCTGTGGTAGCTTTATCTTCTACAGAGACTGAGTATATGTCACTTACGCTTGCACCTAAAGAAGTAATTTGTCAATACAAGCTCCTTAATGAGTTTTGAGTTGTACAAGAAATGATACTCGTTTATTGTGATAATAAGAATGTCTTTTTTTAGCAATGAAACTAGCCTTTTATGATAGGATTAAACACATTGATGTTCAATATCACTTTGTTCGTGATGTGGTAGAAGTTGAAAGAATTTTATTGCTCAAAATACGTAATGATGACAATCTAGCTGACATGTTGACTAAGCATATTACAAAATGGAGTTTCACTTGGTACATGACTTCAATGGAGCTTGTGGTAACTTGATAATTATTATCTAGTGAGAAACATTTTTTTGGAGTAAGCTAGTTAAAATGGAAACATGTCTTCGAGTGCAAGAATGTTGGATACATGAAGTCTAAGTTTCATATGTATTAGGAAGTTTCTGATTTTGTATGATGATATATACCATGGGTTTTTTGAACTCATGCGTTTCCCTATTTTGTGAGAACTATCCTATAATTTTGGAAAGATATCAAAATAAGAAAAGGATACACATGGTCTCACGTGGATGGCCTTTCGGATTTCCATTTTATAAAAGATGTATTTTATAGAGAGAAAATATGAAAAAAGAATGCAAAAATAGAGAAAGAATTATGAGTTTTCCTATAGTCATTGGGTGGTTGTTCTATAGAAAAGAGGACTTTGTTTTAGGACTTGTGAGAGAGAGCTTGTAAACCTTTGTATTCTCAAAGCTTTTGTGGTATTTTTGTTAATTAGTTGAAGATAATTTTGCTAACCCTGGATGTAGTTAATTTGCCGAACAATGCAAATATTTGTGTCTCGCTTCTTTTATTTTTTGTACTATTTTTTTTTCTTTTTATATTTTTTCAAACCTTGGTTTTTATCCTCTATAAATCTAATTATTCAATAAAAAATATTGTTTTCATAAACAGAATTGAATAACGATCAAAATTATTGCTTTTGGTTGTCACATAAAATGCACAAACTAGACAACTCTCTCCTCAATCAATAATAGCCACACAAAAAATGTACAAAATAATAATAATAATAATAATAATAATAATAATAATAATAATAATAATAATAATAATAATAATAATAATAATAATAATAATAATAATAATAATAATAATAATAATAATAATAATAATAATAATAATAATAATAATAATAATAATAATAATAATAATAATAATAAACCATACCTAGCTAATATGGAGTCTTGGCTAAATTAGGGCTAGAGCTGGGGAGGACTAAAGGACATCGAGTTTGATGGTAGAGAGAGAGAGAGAATGTGAAGAGGGGGGGAGGGAGGATTTGGAGGTGAAAATGGGGTTAAGCCCGAATTAGATTTCTCTTGATGGATAAAGCAAAGAACGTTGCTAATATCTCAAATATTGGACCAATATTTTAACAAAAAAAAAAAAAAAGGTCCAATATTACAATCATCCGACCACATTTAAAATGGAAAAAGAGATTCAGTCCGATGCTTGAAATATCGGACAATCCCAAATCGAAGAAAGAGAGTTATAGTAAGGTTGTTCAATATTTGGGATATTGAACAAGCCAAATTTAGGGCAGTTCGACGGATGGTAATTAATCCTCAAACACCAAGAAAATAAGAAAAAATAACAATAAAAAAGTGGATGGATGTATGCAACATGGGGCCAAAAGTGAGGGAAAAAATGGGACCTTCCCATTAAATTTAGAAAAAAAAAATGTAGAATCTTTTACGGTTCCGACATAATTTTCGATGCAAAGGACTCAATTCATCAACACAAGCAATTGCCTGCAATTGGCGGTGCATAACCAACAATGGGGCCTTCCCATTACCAAATCAGATTAAAAGCGGGAATAATTAAAATATGTGATGTAATCGGACGACCTAATCTCACCATAAATATGTCATTCAAGAAAAGAAAAAGAAAATTACGTGCACACCATGCCCACCCCTTTATTATTAAATAGCAATTTTTTCTTTTTTTGGTCAAAATTACAACGACCAGCCTCCTTTGGCTCCCTTTTTTATTTCCTTACACGCCCCCATCTGTCCCCCAACAACAGAAGCCTCAATTTTTTTTTAGAGAGTGCATACAATGTGCTCTTGTGAGAGCACACTGTTCATCTACTCCCTCGGCCAAGATACCTAACTACGATGATCTTTTTTTTTTTTTTTTTATTTAAAATTTTAGGAACCATATAGCAGTTACAATATAATTATTTTTTAAATTTTTTTTTGAATTTTGAGTTTTGTGACCCTTAGACCTAGCCATTAAAAAAATTGAATGGTCTCTATTCAATCTTAGAGCATTAATTTTTCTAATATGTAGAGATATTATTTTGGAAAAATGTTTTGCTCAGATTATTCTTAGTCTTATAAGGATTATATTTCCAAAATTTTAAATCTAAAAAGTATCCCTAGCATACATTTTTCCGAGGGACTAAAGAGATAGCATACTCCTGCAGGAGTAAACAATTATTCTCTTTCTTCCTTAGTGTTATCGGTCCTCTCCTTCTATCCGGTGTTGAGATTGTTAGACAGGATGGCAATTGCAGTAAATAATAAAACCCCCCCCAGAAAATTTTGGCTAAAAATATAGGCATATTATAAAGGCAGATAAATAATAATGCGCCTGCTTAATTTTCCAAAAAAAACAAAAGTGGAAATAATGCGCCTCCTTAATTTCCATAAAAAAAACAAAAATGAAAATAATGCCTCCTTAAATTTCTAGAAACAAATGTCTGGTAAGAAACTGGGTGATGAAAGCGATGTAGAAGGCAGAGTGAATGCACAATGACACAACCAATTTGTCACGCTTACGTAAAAGATGCTTGGCGCAGCTGCATATAAATACTACCGCACGATAGATGCAGTAAAGCCACACAGAGAGTTGTTATTGCCATTGGAAATGGGGGACGAAGTTCAAGCACAGGCCCAAGCCCAGGCAGAGGCATGGCGCCTCTCCCTTGCCTTTGCCGACTCGCTCGCGGTAAAGAGCGCGATCGAGCTCGGCATACCCGACCTTCTCCAAGAAAGCGACACCCCTCTGAGTCTCCCTGAGATCGCCATGTCTCTCCCCTCGACCTCCCCGGACACCACCACCCTCTCCCGCATCATGCGGTTCCTGGTACGAAAGCATGTCTTTACTTCGCAGGAGATCGAGGACGAGACCAGGTACGGACCCACACGTACCTCTGGTTGGCTCACGAAACAGGTCCACAGGCCGAGCCTCGCACCGTTTTTGCTGTTGGAGACGGGCGTTGTTTCTCTTAAGCCTTGGCACTATTTAAGTAGGTGTGTTTTAGAGGGGGGTGAGGCTTTTGAGAAGGCGCATGGTGTGGAAATATGGGGTTATGGGGCCAAAAATCGGGAGTACAGTAGGTTGTTTAATGAGGCCATGGCTTGCAATGCTCAGATCGTTTTGGAAGCGTTGCTGCGTGGGTATGAGAATGGGTTTGAGGGGTTGGGATCTTTGGTGGACGTTGGTGGTGGGACTGGGATGACTATAGGGGAGATTGTGAGGGCAAACCCTCATATTTCTGGCATTAACTTTGACCTGCCTCATGTTGTGGCCACTGCACCCCACTACCCTGGAGTGGTTCATATTGGGGGTGATATGTTTCATGCTATTCCCCAAGCTGATGCCGTTTTCATGAAGGTCCTCTCTCTCTCTCTCTCTTCAGTATTTATTGTTGACATCGTATCTCTTTTTTTAGTATTTATTATTGATATAGTATGTAATGACATCATTTATTTTTGGTACAAAGAAATCACAATTACTTATAACCATATGATGTAAAATCTGATAGTTGGGTGCGTTAAAGTTCGAGAATTTTTTTTTTAGATTTTGAGCTTGGTCGATAAAGTAAATAATATCAATTTCACATCCAATTGTCAAGATTAATTGTGACCATCTTGTATCAAAAGTAAATGGTTTCATTATAAGAAAATAGTTTCATGCAGATTGGACCACATTTCTACAATATGCAGTTCAGAAATATAAAGCATCCATCTTAAAGATGGATGCAAACAGGTAGTCCATCTAAAAACAAGTGCAACTAATGGTCCAAATGTCTTTTTAATATAATTATTATTTTTAATTTTTATTATTGTCATTTTTCTTTTCTTTTTTTTTATCATATTTATGATCTCCTCGTTAAAAATTTTATTTTCTCTAAAAATTGAGATCAACTTATATTTAAAAATATATTTATTGCCAAACCAGCATTTCTACAATATGCATAGAAACTGTGTCCCTCATTATATACTTTCCTTTTATTTTTATAGTCGGCTTTAAGTGCTATAAATAGGGAAAAAAATAGAAAACAAATAAAGGAAAAAGCATGCATACTAAGCTCCCTTGGGTGTGTACTATACGTTCACTCCCACAGGGAAACACTATTTTGGGAGAATATTTTTTTTATGAAGTTTTGAGATCCATCTAATTATAACTGGATGATTATTTTCAAAGAAAAAATTTAGATTTTGAGTTCATAAATATCTAGATCATTACCTCCAAAAATTCGATGGTTCGAATGCAATCTTGGGATGATATTCTTTTTAGCCACATAAAGAGCGACAGTCGAAAAAAAAACAAAATCCTTAAGCTCATTTGCCAGATTCTAGAAATCACATCCCCAAAATTTAAGATAAAAAATATATCCTTGGAATAAGTTTTTTCCCAAGGGAGTAAATAGATAGTATACTCCTCTTGGAATAGGAAATCTTGTGGTATAAATAAATATGAAAAGTAAACCCCTGAGGCGGGCAGACTTATGGATCGGCCTCAGTTTTGTGAGTTCGCCGTTCCCAAATTACAATAAATCATTAGATCTATGAATTTAGAGCTTCAAAAATAGTATTCATTTAGGGTGTGGTTTCTACCTAAACCATGAAAGTAGGGCGCACCAAATAGTACCGAAAGATGTCATTTCAATACTGAAAATCTTTGTGATAGCTTAAAATTTATTTTCAAATCTAATTATAAAATTTAAAGTTTTAAAAATAGTGTAGATCGAGCAGTTCTATGAACAATTGAAAATCTTGAAAATTGACTCTCCAAAAAATACATTACATGATTCACTATTTCTAAGACTTGAAATCCATTTTTTTGCCATGTCCGTATATCTTGATGTTGAGATGATGAATTTGAGGAATTTTGGGCATTGAAACAACCTCTTCTAATGAATTTTTTAGGTGCTCCCTGATTTGATTGTTTAGAGCCTCTCACTTGTATAAACTTTATCCTTCATCTAATTTTCTAAAGAGTCAAAATTAAGAATCGCTAAAAAGTACTACATTGACCAGTTATGAGGCTGAAATTTCCTTTTTTTCTCGTACTATTCATGTTTGATACTAAAGAGTATCTACTGCTAGGTTTTATGTTTTCTCGTACAATTCATGTTTGATACTAAAGAGTATCTACTGCCGGGTTTAATGAGGACCCTAGGTGATTCCTCTAGTAGAATCACGTTCCGAGTTAGAAAGTTAGCCAATTCAAATCTAATTTAATTTCCAAATTTTTTGTTTTGAAAATTTTTATTGTATAACTTTACAGGATAATATTAGATAATCCTCAATTGATCATTTCGACCTCGAGATATATAGATATTAAAAAAAAATTTCAAGTCATAAAAATAGTGTACCTTCAAACACATTCAGTCCATTTACAAGATTTTTAACTATATAGATATTGGATAGATTTGCCCCAGTTTTTTCGCTTTAAATTTCATAATTAAAGGTAAAAATATATTTTTTCAAGAGAAAAAAATACATTTTTCAATAAGGTTTAGAGGCGCGCCATACTCTGATCTTTTAAAATTGATGCCTTCTATAAACCACACCCATATCACAATACCAAAAAGACATCAGAGTTCACCGTGATCTGGGGTGTGTTTCATATCCTATATACATGCTATTCATACGTGCGCCCCCCACCTCTCCAAATTTGAATTCAAATGTTAAGTGAGCAACAATCTAGACATTGGGGATCATGAATATGAAAATTTTGATATTTGAAAGTAGCGTTTTTTGAAGGGTGGGGATCATGAATATGACAATTTTGATATTTGAAAGTAGCGTTTTTTGAAGGGTGCGGTTTGTATAGAGCCGAGGCTTTAAACAATTGAAGTAAAGCACACCTTCAAATAGTATCAAGAAATGTGGTTTTAATACTGAAAATTTTTTTGATAGCCTTAAAATTTGTTTTCATCTTTAATTATAAAATTTAAAGCTTAAAAAATAGTGTAGATCAAGCAGATCTATGAAAACTTGAGAATCTTGAAAATTGGTAATTCAAAGATGCGTTACAAGATGCACTATTCCAAAACTTGAAATTCATTTTTTTCTCATGTCTATGTATCTTGATGTTGAGATGATCAATTTGAGAATATTTGAGCATCAAAACAACACTGAAATTTTCAGGTAGGCTCTAATTTGATTGTTTAGAGCCTCAAGTCTATATGAACTTTTTCCTTTTTGAAAGCAAAAAGACATTCTAGGTTGTGGCTAGGTCCGACCCATATCAAGAATCAACTGGGACCGAAGTAGTCTTCGAAGGGTACTCATACTAGCCCTGTCCATCCTAAAACCCCTTTTCATATTCTCTCTCTCTTTTTAAGCATATCTAACATTGTCATAGGTCCCTCCTACGGTCCCCCATGAATCTCTATTTTAATTTTTAATTCTTTTACTTTTTAATAATTTTTTGGGTCGTTGATTTGTCCGATCAGCTTAACATGGATTTGTAGGGTGGACGATCTAGCCCACAGATCCGGGTTTCAGATGGCTGCTCCCGTGCATCAAATATATGTCCTTGTTAGTTAGATTTTCGACCTCAATCAAACAAAATAAAAAATCCCATTATTGAGATATGGGTTAGGTAGGATATGACATAGCAACATATTTGCACTATGAAATATCAAGATATGAGATTAGGTGGGATATGACATAACACGAAATATTGTTCTATAATAAGAAATTTTAAGGTTGCAACTTTAGATAAACTTTTTCCTAATAAGAAAAGGTCTAGTGGTCCAAACAAATCCAAAAGCTCATCCAAACTCGACCCAGAATGAACTCCACACTCTTGAAATGGCGTCCGTATTTTGATGGCAAATAACAATAGAGTACGAGGGTTCTTATATGTCATTATTATATGACTGCAAGGGCTTCACAACTGCTATATTGGGCCCGGTAGCCCCGCCCAGCCCTAAAAAATTAGGGCTTGGTTACAAAATATGGCCCGAGGGTCAGGCCAGGACTGGGCACGACGGCTTGAGAGCAAGGGTAGGCCAGGTTGGGCCTGAGATGTGAGCCTTGCCTTATATTTTTTGCATTTTTTTGTCGTTGTTTTTAGTTAAGCCTGGCCAGGATAATGCCAAAAGCTTGAACCAAGCCATGGCGCTTTTGGACTTAACAGGGGCCCAATGGGCTAGGACAGGCCCCATAGGGACCCGGGCCCAACTTGCGCCAGGCTGGGATGAGCCCAGGCCTGGCCCATTGCCACTCCTAAGCTGCATGAACTTGAGAAATCTCCCATTAAAGGTCACAATTTTATTTTGCTTCAACTTTGGGCTTCAATGGGGAGATACCAGCCCAAATAGAGCCATTCGCAGGAAATTTTTCTAAACTACCACCAGTCCCAAAATATTCTATAAAGGATATAATTTTGGTGACTCTACTGATTCATTTACTTGCGCACATCGCCTCTTCAAAATTAATCTTAAAGATGGTTTTTGTGTCCAAGTTTTTAGGGATCGATAATCTCGACCATGAGGGTTATGAATATGAAAAATAAATTTTAAAATTTTAAAAGTAATATGCTTTTGAAATTTTTTATACATTATCATTTTTGTTTTGGTAAGATCCTCTTTGTTCGCCATGAATCTTAAAGAGGAGCGCTTGATGGCCAGGAGGGCACATGCAGACTCATCAAGCACTTTCCCTTCTATAAATCGATAGAACTCTTCTAAATTGCTGTTCTCAGTACCTAAAAATACATTAAATTGATCTTTTAATCATTTCCTTTCATTTAATTCTTGAAAGGGCTTCTCCCGCTCACTCCTTCTAAATCTTCTACAGATTTTGTTTTGCCACCGAAAAAACATGGTTGACAATAAGGAGTATGCCGAATTGACCTGATTTACCTTTTGATCGATTTCAAAAGAAAGCATGAGCACTTTAAAATATAGATCTTGCCATCCATTTGCAGGGTAGTCTAGTGTATCAGTTTGAGTGGGTATTTGAAGTCCAACAAATGGACTGTTCTCAAGGATTTTATCAGAGGACGTGGTTTCTATGAGTCCATTTAGAAATGAGCACCTTAAAAGACACGATTTCTATGAGCCCATGTAAAAATGAGTCACCTCTTAAAAATCTATTTTTGCGTTGGGTTTTTGGACTTAATTTTTAAAGACATGTAATCTTTAACATGAAGATCATGAATATGAATATGAAAACATAAACAAAATTTTGAAATTAGAAATAATAATTCTATTAATAAAACATTTGGACCATTAGTTTCATATGTTTTTAGATGGACCACATATTTGTATCCATCTACCTCAAGGACTACAAATATAGAAATACGGTCCCCGTCCCATGAAACAATTTTCCTTTATCAAATATTAATGATGTAGAAATCGATGACCCTAAAACTTTGACCTGCGTACTTAGGACCATATTTAGCAACACTCCATTTAAAATTCATGCTTTTAAAAAGTAGTCCTATTTTTTAAGAAACATTTTAAAAGAGGTATGTTTCAATAAATGCTAACATTCTTTAGAAAAACACTTGTGATTTTCAAAAGCAACTTTTACAAAGACTCCGTATCTAAGCATATACGAAGTGACATAGAATGTTATTTAATTTTGAAAGATGGAAGGCTTTGATTGCTTTTGGCTGCGAGGCATAAACGCACAAATAATAAAAGTTTAGAAGTTAGAACAAAGGCAGATATGTGCTTTTCACTATGCTGTACAGATGTAGATATGGGTATAGCTAAAAAACCCATGAATCCCAAAACTATGTGTGTACCTCGGGACTGTGCTCCAAGGTTCCTAACCTACGCCCGATACCTTCTCGGCGCAAGACGAAATTCAATCCTTAGTTCCATACATCTTTTATATGGTCTCACAAAGTTCTCTGCTCTATCTCTTTTTTTTTTTTTTCTTTCTTTTTTGAAGCAAGGTAGTTTAATACTAGGAATCAAACTTGAGATGTAGCGTTGCTAAAAGGTCTCTCACTTGCTTTTCTTTTTTTTGGTTGAGGGACAGTGGATAATGCACGATTGGGGAGACGAAGATTGTGTGAAGATCCTGAAGCAATGCAAGAGGGCGATTCCTGAGAAGACAGGGAAGGTGATAATTGTGGATGCAGTGGTGGGTGGGAAAGAAGGGGTGTTTGGAGACGCCACTTTGGCGTTCGACCTGGTAATGATCGCACACTCTTCGGGCGGGAAAGAGCGGACAGCAGAGGAATGGGGTAAACTCCTGAAGGATGGAGGTTTCCGTCGCTTCAACATCATCTCCATCCCAACCATCCAATCCGTCATCGAGGCCTTCCCGGAGTAGATATTGGCTATACAATTTGACTGGACTTCGATTGCAGTCTCAACTCTACCTTCCACAAAGAAAACTAATAAAGAGAATAAAATGGTTTCCATAGTATCTCAAATTGCTTATTTTTGTTCCCAGGCCCTTTCTCGCATTGTGCCCATGCTTGTTTCCCTCACAAGCTACACATAGGTTTAATCATTTGTGTACTGTTCCTAGTTACATAATTAGGTATGATTATTCAGCTATTGCACAGTGCAACCATTTGCATCAGGGAATAATACATAGGAGTTTATAATTGTCTACATTAATCCTTTCCCCTTCAATTTTATCTCTCTCTCTCTCTCTCTCTCTCTCTCTCTCTCTCTCTCTCTCTCTAAAACCAAAATTCCCAAATAAGAAGGAAATCCAATCAATTATCAATAGTTAAGAAATACAATTAATAGTTAAGAAATAAAATTAAGAAACACTAGAAAATAAATGTCATGTTCAAAATTAGGAAATCTGTAAAATTTAAGAAACAAAATCAAATATATATAAAATAAGAAATAAAACTATACCAATTAAATAAAATTTCAAAAACTTTTAGATAAATATTGATTTACATAAAAATTAAATAAAAAGCTTTGAATATTAATTTTTTATCGAAATTGAATACCATCAACAAGTACCTTTATATGATAAACAAATCCAACCTTTGCCCATCTCTACAGTGCAGCTTCCCTGGCATGCTCTCTCTCTCTCTCTCGTGCGTGAATATTTTAGATCTACTTTAAAATCACTAGGTGAGTATCATTGGGAAAATGATACTCAATTTAAAATTCTAAACATACTTCGATTTAGCAGCCCAAAAGTAGAGCAGTATCCATTCATTCTCCCAAAATTATTCCTTCCATGCATTAAGAATGCCTACAATTATCTTTTTTTTTCCCTCAAGTCACTAGTCACTGGGTTGAGGGAGTTAAGTCCACAGAATTTGGAATCCTACAGCTAGTAAATGGCCCATGTGCTCCTACAATGATTCTTTTCAAACGCAAATAATGATCGATTTTTGGGGATACTAAATGGAACAAGTGAGACAAGATAAAATCATGCTAACGCGTTGACACGAAACATGCGTCTTCTTAAACTTAAGCCCCTCTCTCTCTCTCTCTCTCTCTCTCTCTCTCTCTCTTTTCAACAGACATTACTATCTTTGCCCTTTGGCAGTCTATACTCGATCATAAATACATAGGTCCATGGCATTAAATCAGTAGCAACTATTCATTGCCGATGCTTTACAATGTTATAAAGCTTCCTGTGATTTCCGGACGATGCGGCTCACCTTCCTTTTAAATTCATCCCTGTGATCTCTCCATTCCTTCTGCACCAACACACAAATTAGGAACACAAGATGAGACGAAATGAACCATTAAAACTTAAAACAATTTGGTAACAAGATGTCTCACTAAGACATCCCCCTCCCCATTTATTACTGAGGAACATACCAAAAAATAGTACTCTCACATGCACAAACAAAGTTTGTTTCCTTCTTTTCCATTTCTCATGTAAGTAAAACAAAGGACTGTTGATTTACCCACCGCAGCATCAATATTTGCAGGTGATTCATCATTCGGACTTGAAAGCATTGATATAATACTCAAAA
This sequence comes from Amborella trichopoda, assembly GCF_054954075.1. Classification (NCBI taxonomy): domain Eukaryota; kingdom Viridiplantae; phylum Streptophyta; class Magnoliopsida; order Amborellales; family Amborellaceae; genus Amborella; species Amborella trichopoda. The sequence continues at coordinate 52,859,673 of NC_142337.1, forward strand.
GGATTGTTTCCACCTACAGTTAGCCCAAGAACGTTTCATCACATTGAACATTTCATCACATTAACCTACATACTTCAAGGTGTAAATAGTACAAAGTGAAATGATCATCATTGCTTGTTCTCAGAGAGAGAGAGGGAGAGAGAGCTTACTGTGTGTACTGGTGACCAACGCTCACTAGCCAGTTCATAACCATTTGGATCGTCCCCAGGGGAATGAAGTATGGAGATGCAAACACGCCCATCAGGGTAAACTATGGGAAAACACATATACAACTTTTACTCATGCCATGCCAAGCTGATACAATCATAACACTACTGTATAATCAATGATCAAAGAACCATTAAAAGCATAAAGCAACGACAATCTGGGCTAGTCATAAGTAACATGCACATACTCCTACTAGGGGACTAGAAACATTATTACTGTATCAAGCAATACATTATGTGACTGAGATCCCAGAACTCATTAATACAACTTTATCAGAAAGAGTTCACAGACATGTCCTCACCATTTGGATGCCACAACTCTGAAGTAAACCTCACAGATGGAGGGCTATTTGGGTAGTTGTAGGGGAAACTCATAATTGCATTGAAACAGCCACCTTCACTGCAATGGGGGGGAGAGAGAGAGAGAGAGAGAGAGAGAGAGAGAGCTAAGGTAAAGGTTGACAAGAGATTTACTCGTTGAAAACCACCATTTCAAACAACAGAAATGCTACTAGAAACATAACTACAACATAATGGACCATTCATAAGGGTAGCTTAAATCTAGGGAACCAACACTTCAAAGTGGTGCTTGGTACCAAGTACCAAACAATTCAAAAGCATCCTGCTATGAATGATCAATAAAAAATAGATACCCTTTTTCAGCAATAGATATTATTTCTTTTTGTTCAGTAACCCTATTTCACAAAATGTGCTCATAACCAAGCGAACATACATGCTACAGTAGTGAAATGTGATCAATTGGGTCAAGAGCAGAGAAGTAGACCACTTCCATGATAAAGAGAAGCATAGCGGAGAAAATTCACGAAACATAAAAAATGTTCTTACTGACAACTAAAGAAGAAAAACAAAACAAGACTAGAAAAAGAACAGATGTGTTGAATTCTTCCAATTCTTTTTAGACATAACGCTTAAGATCTGCATAGGCGAAGAAAGACAGAAATTAAACACTGCTACAATAGAGAGTTATCTTATCCAAGAAAATAGAAAAGGAGAACCTTTTCTTCTATCTATGCTGCATTACTCTAGGAAGGTTTGGAGGCAGATGTGTGTGAGTGGTGTGTCCATGTGCAAGTTTTTGTTTCTAAAATGCTCCAAGTTGAATAAGTTAATTTCATAAAAATATGACTTATGTGACATTTAAATTTGATCATATCCTCATCCAAGAAAACTGGGAACAGAGATTTTCTAGATCAGAGCCCCTACTTGAGGCTCGAAGATCCGTAGAAAAAGGGAACAAGAGCAATACAGCATGAGATAAGGGGATTGAGTTCCCCCACATTAAGGGAGCACGATCTAAATTGGCCCAGGAGAGAATGCTAAACAATATGGGAATGCAATCTGTCAAACTTAGGATTGAGGATCCCAGAATTCACATAATGTACTTTGAGAACAGATGCTATTGGATGACAATTAACTTTTTCTGAATTAGAAAACTAAATTATCATTAAATACAAGAAAAGAACAGATTCTATTGAATGACAATTAATGTTTTCTGAATTAGAAAACTAAATTATTATTAGATACAAGAATCTTGTCTTTGAAAAAATTCTCTTACTTTTCTATCATTGGAGTGTGTTTCATACATGAGAAGTGAAAATTGTGCTCTCTCTCTCTCTCTCTCTCTCTCTCTCTCAGTGACAAGACTAAACTCTCTTACCTCCCCAACTGAAGGCGAACTGAAACCAGTGAAATGACAAAAAGCAAGAATAAAGTGGAAGCATTTTACAGATACCATCATTTCCTTTCAATACAGTGAAGGAACCTTTTTTCAGCTTTCGAATTCATATGATATACATCATGTGTGTGTTTTAATACACATCTGTAGGCAACAATTGTATGTTATCATGTCGGACAATGAAGATGAATCATGTTCTAGGGTGAATGAAGGTCCTTGGAACTCTAACATTAAAACGCCCTTGAGGATGGACGATCTATGCTGAGTTTTTGTTATACACGTGCACACCACATGCAAGTTGCATATGATACTATATTTGGGATTTTCCATTTATTTGCCCACACTATTTGGAATTTAGGTTCTTGTTACTCATGGAACTATCATCATCATCATGCGAGCCTTTTCCCAACTATTTGGGATCAGCTGCACGAATCCTATTCCGCTACTCATGGAACCATGATTTTGAAAATAGGGATCTGAATCCGATTAACTTGGGATCTTAGATCCTCAATTTCGCTGACCAAGATCCTCAATTTCGCAGATAAAGATCCTCAATCAAAGATCCCTTAATAAAAGAATAAAAAAAAATCCTAGAATCGAGATCCCATGTCTCAGAGCACCGGATCAAGCTTCCGGAGCGAGATCGACCCCTAGATTGGGAGATCCCAGCAACTATGCTACTTGCTAACTAAACAAAGGAAAAACTCAAAAACAACATTTTGATCTTCAGTATGTTTTTTTCTATAGAATTCAGAAAAAGTTTAGGCTAGTTTGGCTGTCAAATAAAAGAAACTTATTATACAAAAATTACAAGTATCTCAAGTAAAAATTGAAACCAATTTAGAGTTATTTCCTAATCTTTTTTCTTTTTTTGTTTGGGTGTTGTAAACGTATTTTTTTGGTAATCCCCACCCCATGCCGGCTACTCCACCATCAGTCTTCTCCAAACCCCTCACATGAAGGCATGCTCCTCTCTGCCCCCAATATTTACTCAAACCCTATCCAGTAAAATCTCCAGCAGGCCTACAGCTGTCACATTTTCCTGGTGACCTACCAGAAAATGTTAAAACTTTCTAGCAACAATATACTCTTCAACACCCCATCTTCTCTCTCTAAAAGATGTAGAAGCATTCATGATAGTCATTGATTTCCAAATTGAATATGGGTAAAAAGAATTTCTCATTCGAGTCACAAAGAGCTGCAGAGAATTTTTCCAAGTGCTGTTTAAAATGGGTGAGATTCTTACAATTTTAAGTACACGCTAAAGAAGTCAACATTTATTCCCAAATAATTTCAACCACATAAAAATTTCATAGCAACTAAGTCATAAAACCAACAGACAAAACCAATCAAAATGAAGAAAAGAAAACCCAACAAAAAATAAGACGAAAGACCTGAGCCATGTCCAGGTCTGAGATACCTTCAGGTGCAAGAGCAGGACATTCATGCTATATCTCTTCCTCATAATCTTTTTGTTCCCTCTAATACTTATCAAGAAATGGACAAGAGTCTATGGTGAGATCAGAAGCAAGGACAGAGTGAGACAGATGGTCTTCTCTCTCTTGAATTTTCTCATCCATTTGCCATGTTTTCTCTCTCCATCCAGCTCTCACTAGCATACTGTTAAAAATGGAGAATAGACAGAGAGGGGTATGAATAAGGACTAGAGTCTGCAGTGGTTGTGTGTGTGAGAGAGAGAGAATTGGGTGTTGGATTTGTGCAGGTTGAGAGAGAGAGAGAGAGAAAGAGAGAGAGAGAAAGAGAGAGAGAGAGAGAGAGGTGGGTCTGGTTTGCACGGGAAGGTTCAACTCGTCCTATGCAAAATTCAGGTCTGATTTGAACTTTTTTCAAATGGGGTTTTCGCCTTGTTGCGAGATTTTTTAACCTTTCAATTCAAACAGCATGAAGTTATACTAACTACACAGTGCATTTGCGAAGGCTTATAGAAGATGATCCAAAAATCTTCTAATTTTGGGTACATCCAAACTAGAAATTAACCATAATTTCCCAAGAAAGTTTTCCTTGCTAAACTCTCAAAAAGTTAGTGACTGATGAACCATTCAATGACAGCGATTTAAGGCAATTGAAATGAGTGCATGTAGGCCTTACAGAATCATTGATATAAGAAACTCACTAGATGGTATCAGGAGGTCCAGTAATAGTCACGTTCCATTCAAAGATATTGTCATCATCTACCAGTCCAGCTGAGAAGCCATCCACTGGATTTTTTAGAAGCTCTGCACTAGAAAAATGCCACTAATGGTATGAACAATGTGGGATAAAATAATACAAAAATAAAGGGGCAATGTAACAAAACAACTGTGTGCTATCAATTTTGGGTATATAGAAAAGCAAGCAGAATCAGAAAAATTATTCGGCAAACAACAAAGGGCAAGATCTTTTGATTTCATTCCATATTATATCTTCAAAGAACCCAACAAATCAAGCCATAAAATCAGCTGGAAAATAAAGAAAAAGAAACATGAGAATACTGTTATATTTCATGTCATTTCACATAAACATTTGACTTCTGGACTGACCCATGGTTATCACAATATTCTATGTTGAAGATCTATGGCCCTGACACTCTCTTGGTTAATGGTTCCTCAGCCCTGGCAAGAGTGTCTGATTTTCTGGACAATGTACCCCTCATATGGAATCTTCCTTCTTCCTCCTCTTTCCCTCTCTCACGGCTGGTACTTTCTCATGTTTTGCCCATTCGTCCACTTAAGGAACAACTATTATGGATTTATGCGGCAGATAGTCTTTTCTCGGTTAGGAGAGCTTGGGAATACATTAGAAGGGATGCCCCTGTAAAATCATTTTCAGCATCTTGTGGTCTACAACATCTCTACCCAAGGTAAAATGCTTCACCTGGTTAGCTTTGTATTCCAGGTTACCCACTTTGTCGCTATTTCAGTCGAGGGGCCTTGCTTCGATTTCCATATGATCCTTGTGCTCCCAAGAGGAGGACCTCTCAGACCATATCATTGTGCAGTGCCAATATTCAAAACTGTTTTGGAGATCTATTCTTGGTAGATTTGAGAAGTGCTTCCCCCTGGAGCAATCCACAGTGAACACTGATGGCCAAATGCGTTAAATTTAGATTTCGATCCGCAGGTATGCAGTTTGTTTTATCATTTAGAACCTTTGGATGGAGAGGAATTCTCGGATTCATGATGGGGAGAAACACCTAGGGAGCTACTACTACACCGTATTTTTCATTTGTTTGGATCATTGGCAAAAGTTAAAAATTGGGCATTCCATTTCTCAGAATTTAATATAGCTGCCAATCTTATCTCCCTCTGTTCAAATTCATGTGGCTTGGTTGCCTCCTCGTTTAGGATTTTTCAAGCTCAACATTGATGGGATTTCTAGGCAGAACCCAGGTAACGCTGGATGTGGGTATCATCAGAAATGATGCAGCTGGTTTCATTGCGGTATTTGCAACTCCATTGGGTAACAATTAATAAGATAGTTGAATTTCATGAACTTGAGAAGAGGATTTCCCTGCGAGGGACTTAACCTATGTACCTCTTATCATCGAAAGTGACTCCAAGCTTGTTGTTGATTCTATGAATCAGCATTGCAAACCTCCTTGGAGATTACATATTATGTTGGCTAATTGTATATCTTAGCTTGCATCTTTTGCTTACCGTCAATGGAGGATCCAACACGCTTATAGAGAGGTTAATATGGCTAAAGATTCCTTGGCCAAGGCAGCGATTTCTATGAATGAAGCAATGGTGTAGTGTGCTCCCCCCAAACTTTATGACGCCTTTCATTTCATCTGATGTTGCTAGTGTTCCCGTGCAACATGAACATATTCTCAGTTTATTAATAAATGGGTAGGGACCTGATATCCCCACTAATTCACCCAAAAAAAAAAAAAATTGAAAAACAACACTCCAAAAAGAAAACATTGGTCACACCTTTATCTTGGCCTCTCGGCCCAACCGACCCAGTTTATGGGGCCCGGCCGAGATCGCTCCCTCTGAAAACCTCGTGCGTGTGCGCGTTGTGTGGATAGGTGCCAACGATGAGAGAGATTTTGGTGTTGCGAGGGATTCAGACGCCTACCTCGTGGCGGTTGGGTTCGTGGATACACTTGGGCTCGGCTTGCCCTCTTAGAACAGTTTGAAAGCCGCCGGGCCCTCTCGACACGGTTTGGGGGTCTCACTCCCTTTCTCCAATCACACTACAACTTGATTTTATCGCGCCTTGGGTATGAAATTCAGAGTTGGTAGCTCCTAGTTTGTGCCGGCTGATGATGGTTTTGGGGTAATCGACTTAGGTGGGCTAAGCTTGGGTCTTGGATGGGGTATAGGAGGGGATAGGTAGAAAAAAAGAAGTGAAGACAAAGAAGAAGAAAGAGAAGGGTAGAAGAGGATCACTCTTCGATTCTGTGGCCTCTCGGCATAACCTCCCCCAGGAGGCCTTACTGGTTGACCCATAAAAGGTACTAGGCCTAAGCCTAATACCCCAGAGGCACGACAAGGGACACAAACTTCTTGGGCGCTAGAGAGCCCCAAGGTCTGCCTAATGCCCGGACCCCCTCAAATAATGTATGAGGAGAGGTGGGGGAAAAGAAGGAAGAAGAAGAAGAAGGGAAAGAGGGGGCATTCTATGATTCTGCAACCTTCCGGCATCGCCTCCCAAGAGGCTTTATCGGTTCACCCAAAAAAGGTATTAGGCCTAAGCCTAGCACCCCAGAGGAACGGCAAGAGACACAAACTTCTTGGGCACTAGAAAAGCCGCAAGGTCGACCTAATGCTCAGATCTCCTGAAAGAACGCATTTAAAATAGAAGTAAAAAGTGAATAAAGAAGGTAGAAGAAGTATGAGGAAGTATGAGGGAGAGAAATAAGAGGGAGAGGGAGTAGAAAGGAAGAGAGAGACTAAATTATTTCCAACACTCACCCTCAAGCCAAAGCATAGATACCAATCACACCCAGCTTGCTTATGATATCTCATAATCTATCCCGTCCAACAGCTTTAGTGAAGAAAATGAGGAGTATGAATGATCTTAGCAACAAGCTTCTATCTAATGAAGTGGAAATCTCCTTCAATGTGTTTAGTCCTTTCATGAAATGTAGGATTCTTAGAGATATGAATGGCAGCTTCATTGTGACAGAACAAAATAATGGGAAGCTTAACCTTCAAAATCAGATAGAACATTTTTGACCCACATTTACTTAACACATACCATGAGCCACAACCATGTATTCAGCTTCGGCACTTGATCTTGCCACCAAATTTTGTTTCTTGCTTTCCAAAAGACAAGATTTCCTAAAACAAAGGTGCAATAGCATCTCCTATTAGCTTGGCATCCAGCCCAATCAGCGCCAATGTATATAGCATAAAGAGCAACATCACAGTGCCCTTGATTGAAGAAAAATATCCCTTTCCCTAGAGTAGACTTGAGATATCTCAATATCCGATACACTACATCAAGATGTGGTTTACATGGAGCATATATAAATTGGTTGACCCATAGTTGTTGGGAGCGAGAGCGGGAGTAGGTGCGGGAGCCAAGGACCAACACTTGGCTAAAGCTTCCTACTCTTGGAGCGCTTGCAATCGCTGCTCAGGGAGATAGGTGGAATCTCAGCCGTCACCGACAGCTATAATGAATAGCAATATAGGTGGAATCTCAGCCGTCAAATCTCCATTGAGCGGTTCAATATACATATCACTATTTTAATTTTAATATTTTATCTATAAATTAGATTAAGATGAAATTTTGGGTGTATATACCTAACACTATTGCGCATATAAAAATATGAAAAAACCACTTCTCAAAATTTAAAATGACCAAATTACCCCCGTCATTTTTCAGGAGTATTTTGATCATTTTATATTTTAAAAAATATTTATTTTATATTTTTTTATTGCACACCCTATTTTTTAGTACACACGTCCAAAAATTTCATTATGACCCGATTTTTAGAAAAAATATTAAAATTCAGATAGTGATTTGTATTTTGAACTACTTGATGAAGATCTGACGACGGGGATTCCACTTATATTACTATTCATTATAGCTGCCAAGTGTTTTTCAGCGTTTTCCTTTATATATAGATATAAACTTTGATTGTTTAGGGCCCCAACCTTATACAAAATTTACAAATCAAGCCTTTAAAAATAAAATATGAACAATCAATCATTTAGCATTATTTGTCACATAATAATAAGAACTTTATCGCTAGAAAGTTCCTTAAAAAAGGAGATAAAAAAATGAGAATGCAAGGTCATGATAAGAATTGAACGTAGATTTATTTTTAAGCCACTAGGGCCTTTTATCTTGGTTGCTTTAGTGCTTATTACATGCAGGCATCCAAAAGGAAACCAAAAAAATAAGCACAATGCCAAGAGAATTGATGAACCCAATTTGTCAATCTTTATCTACTCACATTCTTTTTCAAAAAAAAGAAAAAACATGGTCACACTTCATTCAATTCCTCCCTCTCTTTGCTATTGAACCGGATCGGCAGCTCACAGTCTTTGTTCCACAGAAGCTGCATGGCATGGGTTGGATACAGGCTGACGTGCATGGCTAGTGGAAGGGGCATCAACACAAACACTTGTAGGAGCTGTTGCATTACATGGATGGTCTGTGGGTAGTCTCAAGGCAGGTAAAAGCCTTATAAATTAAGCAACATCAGCAGAATCAAGCCGTGCATCCAACACCACCAAAGCGTCTATGTCATCCTTAAGGTGGTCATCATTAGGGTGAGCGTCCCAATTTTTATAAGTTGACTCATAATCCGCACGTAACCTACTCAACAACCTGTCTTTACAGTGCATATATACCAATGACTCAGACCTGTCAGCATTCAACCTGTTATGCTTGACACTATGTATGTGGTTGTAATTGCTCCAACACATGTTCGCACTTGAGGAGTTGATAATCTGTGATAATACCTTTATAGTGAGAGAATACAATTCCAGCACACCACCACCACATAGGTCCCCACCATGCAACAGCATCCATCGTTTCGCGATCAATTATAGACTGTGGATTGGAAAAACCCCTCGATTACTACCAAAATCACTAATATGCTTCCGCATTCGACCTCGATCACTCTCATAAGCAATCTGCTTCTCAAGAGCTTTTTGGTAAGAACTGGAGACCCCAATGTCATGATGGGGCTTTTTCTCCTTTCCCCCTTTGAGATGAGGGTTAACAACCACTCTCGGGAGTAGTACTTTGATGTAAGGACAAAAGCCGAGCAATGGAAAGAGAGATTCGTCCTGTCTCAACATTGTAAAGTCAACTCCATCACCTTTTGATATAGAGCAGGCTCATCGTTCAAGCTAATGCTTATACTTTTTAAATAATGGGAGAAAATAAGCTTAAACCCCATGAAAGATGACATGGGCATTATGACATATAAGGAGAAACATCAAGAGTCTTGGCTATTCGACACTTCTTAGAGTAAGATAGAGACACTGGGATGGATTTTTTCCTTCATTGGGGAATCATAATCCAAAGAGTTAGCTCTTTTGGAAGGACATCCAAGATCCATTTGAGATATTCTTGGCCATTTTAAGGACTAAATCCTTAAGGGACCTCCATAAGGAGTTTCCACATATGAGTGACATCCAACATGTAATTGATTTGATGACCGAGCTGGCATTCCTAACCAAGCTGCCTATAGCATAGTTGTTGGCAGTGGGAGTGGGTGCAAGTGCCGGTGCCGGTGCCGGTGTAGGAGCATGGGATCAGCACTTGGCTAAAGTTTCCTACCCTTGGAACGCTTGGCTAAACCCCATGTAAGAACTTTATTGTTAAAAGGTCCCCAAAAAAAAGTAAGAAAAAATGAGAATCCAAGGCCTTGAACATAGATTTCTTATTAAGCGACTAGGGCCTTTCATCTTGGTTGCTTTATTGCATATTACATGGAGGCATTCAAAAGGATTAAAGGAAACCAAAAAAAAACAGCACAATGCCAAGAGAGTGATGAACCCAATTTGTCAATTTTTATCTCATCATGTTCTTTTTCAAAAAAAAAAACAAAAACTAGACATGGTCACATTTCATTCAATTCCTCCTTCCCTTTGCTGTTAAACCCGATCGAGCAGCTCACAGTCTTTGTGCCACAGAAGTTGCTTGGAATGGATTGGGTACAGGCTGACGTGGCTGCTTAGTGGAAGGCGCATCTACACCAACACATGTAGGAGCTGCTGCATTAAATGGATAGTCTGTAGGTACTCACGTGACAAGTAAAAGGCTTACAGGTAGAGCATCGTCAACAGCATCAAGCCATGCATCCAACGCCACCAAAGCGTATATGTCATCCTCGAGGTGGCCATCATTAGGGCGAGCGTCCCAATTTTTATACGTTGACTCATAATCCGCATGTAACCTACTCAACAACTTGTCGTTATCGTGCACATAAACCAAAGACTAAAACCGGTCAGCATTCAACCTATTATGCTTGACACTATGTATGTAGTTTTAAGTGCTGCAGCACCTCTCTACACTTGAGGAGTTTATAGTTTGTAATAACACCTACACAGCAAGAGAATACAATTCTGGCACTCCACCGTATAGGTCCCACCACACGACAGCATCCATCGTTCCACGATCAATTATTGACTGTGGATTGGAAAAAGTCCCTCTATTACTAACAAAATCACTCATATGCTTCCTCATTCAACTTTTGTCATTGTCATCTGCAATCAACTTCTCAAGGGCTTTTTGGTACGAACCGCAGACCTCAATGTCGTGATGGGGCTTTTTCCTCCTTTCTCCTTTGGGGTGAGGGTTGATAGCCACTCTTAGGACTAGTACTTTGGTGTAAGGACAAAAGCAAAGCAATGGAGAGGGAGATTCGTCCTGTCCCAATGTTGTAAAGTCAATTCTATCACTTTTTGATATAGAATAGGATTATCGTACAAGCCAACTGCAATATCTAACAACATTGCGTCCATGCGCTCATAAGCATCTCCATTGACAGCTTTATAACATCTCCAAACTGGATCATTTTCCATATTGGCCTTATGAAACGGACGATAATCTTCATCTGACTTCAAAATTCCTCATTCGTTATTGTGTTGCGCACTTCGCCATGTACGTTATCTGATGATCCATGCTTCAGCCCCTCCCAATCCTCACTCAATACTGATGACATTAATGTAACCCTAGCCTCCAACAATCGCCTCAACATAACATAATGATATCCAAATCTTGTTTTCTTAACTTTCAAGATCTCTAATTTCGAGTAAGTTCGAAACAGATACAAACATCTAGTGTGAATACGAATGTACTTGACCATGCGCATTGCCTCCTTGCAATGATCACGCACAAACTTGGTATTTTGCTCCTTATTAACAATGTCTTTCATCAGGAGGCTTAACAAGTGCGCTAACCACGCTGACCAAAAAATGTGAGGGTCTCTCCGCATCACCTTCCCCGCTAATTTACAGTTTGCAGCATTATCTGTCACAATCTGACCCACATTGTATGGGCCAACCATGTCTATTGCTTTTAGAAGTATCTCAATCATATTAGCAATTGACTTTTCTCTATTAGAGCAATCATGAGCACTTATAAACATTGCTCTGCCTCCAGACACTGCCATGACATTTGTAAGAGTGTCGTGTTTTATGTTGTCCCACCCAACAGAGACGATAGACACTCCATGAGTTGCTCAATCCTTTTTACTATACTTAGAGCACGATCAATATGTTTGTTTTCTTTGTCAAGCAACATCATGTACACCTTATCATATTTAAGGGCCATGTAGCCTTTAGGAGCATGATTAATAGCACAAACCATGTTGTGAAACCTCGGGCCTTCATAACATTGAACGAAATGTTGTGCGCATAAAAGCAATGTGCAACTGCATCATTTACTTCATCCCTTGCACACACATCAAACGTTTCAGCAATCATCTTCCCCTTGCTCATAGGGTGGTCACTTTGAGAGTGCTGAGCCCTGGTGATGTGGACGACAACTTGTTCGAGGGAAAATTGAAGGATCAAGGTGAGTATGGCATTAGCTTCTTTGAAATATGTTTTGCCCCAAACAACCTTAGAGCCTCTGCTTCCTCCTCCTTTAAAGCAGCCCTCTCTGCCTGGGGTATCTTACAGCACAAATTAATTCCTAAGCCTTTTTGCCCAGGTAACAACCCTATCAAGTGTGCACGTGTACCCGAGCGTATGATCCAGTGTATGCAGTATCTCTATGTAAATTATTACATGTCCACTTCCATCCAACACCACCACCTTTGGTATCTCCACCAACCCTTGTTACATATCTCCACAATGGAGTTGCAGTGGCCTCTTCAATTGTCTCATCATCTACCTCAGCGGCGATATCATTTCTAAAACTATCATTTTGTTCAACTTCCACCCCTTCCTCCATAATCCCTGGCCCTGCATTTGATGTAAGATAGGCAAAAGGAACCCTAAGGTAGACTTCATCAAAAAAGTAAAAGAACATCTTTATTCAAAAAAATATCTTATTAACCCAACCTCATATCACACCACAAACAATATTCTCCAAAACATTAACATTAATTCAAAAGTTACAAACTACAAAAAGGTGACATACATGTCACAGACACTTGAAATTACTGTGTAACTTCCAAAAGTTACAACTTCCAAGGTGACATACATGTGAACGCTTAAGATCACTATGAAACTTCAAAAGTTAGAACCATGTGTCAACAAAAAAACACTAACTAGACTGAAACAGACAAAATACAAATTGCTTGGCATCACATGGAGAACATAGAAATGATGAAGACTTAACTAGTAAGTTTCATAATACTTCATATATTCAGCTTCTGACTCTTAGGAGTTAGAAGTTTCATAATATATCATGTATTCCCCGCCTATGGAGATGGCGTCCTTTAACTTGAGAGGAACAAGGCGGCAGGGGGGGGGGGAAAGGGGGGGCTGGTGGTGGCGGAGGCACTATGGGTGGGGTTGGGGGTGGAGGAGGTGGTGGGAGAGGCACTATGGGTGGGGTTGGGGGTGGAGGAGGTAGTGGGGAGGAGGCACTACAAGTGGAGATGGAGGTGGAGGTGGAGGTGGAGGTGGAGGTGGAGGTGGTGGTGATGGAAGTACACCAATGCCCTCCCTTAGCCTACACGCATACACCCAACTAAAATGCCTATCCATGGCCACACCATGCTCAGATAGAGGAATATTCACATCAATATCATCCAAATGAGCTATAAACAAATATATGGCAAGAAATGACATCCACACATGCAACAATTTAAAGAAACATGACAAAAAAAATTAGTCCACTTTAGCCTCCCAAAAATCATAAATTGAAAATAACAAAGCCATGAAATTAGAAAATTAAAAAAGGGCCTAACAAAAGAAATATACCAATGCTACTAGAACCAAGAAAAAATAAAGAAAATAAAAACATACTGAAAGAGAATCATGGCCAACATAAGAGTAAAGTTTAACATGCAAATAATATTAGATAAGCATAAATAAAATAGGCACCAATCTTTCACAAATTTTATCCCATGCATATATGTGTATAAATACCAACTTCAAAATGGGGATATATAAGATCATGAGAGGGAGAGGTCCACCCTTCTCAAGTGCAAAAAAATAAACCGCAAAAAAACAACAAAGGAAGAAATAGGAGTACCACAATGCCAGCAGTCTCCAACCATACCAAGAGCTTCATATAGCTACAAAATAGAGTCCAAAAAACAATCCAAAAACCCAAAACCTAAGATCCAAACAGAGCATCTACATGCCCTGGTCAACATCTCCATGATCTTCACCCCCTCTTACCACTGGAACCACATTGTCATCAGCATCAGCATCAGCATCACCGCCTATCATTAGATCTGCATCTTGATCAATATTGCCATCCTCCATTGGCTTCATCATCACCTCACCATCACCATTGACTTCGTCTACATCTTCTTCTTCTTCACCACCATATCAGAGGCAACTCTCAAAGCCAGCAATAGCAGGAAGCTCCCCATGTGTACGATACCTAGTCCATCGCTCAGCTAGCAGCATGTCTAACTCCACTTGGAGTACACTCATATCCAGAGACAAACCATTATATAAGTACTTTTCAGATGTAAGCCCGTCAGAAATGTCACTAATTTGGGATCTACGTCTAAAGTGCTTTCATCTCTAACCTGCCTCCTCTCTTGACCACAACGATGAGAAAGAAAAATGAAGGCCTCACAAGCCACCGATTGCTCGGCCTCTTTCTTCCTAACTGGCCTCTTTCTTCCTAACTTGTGCAGCACCTTCAAATTGAAAATCAAGGCCCATAACTATCGCCTTAAACGCACATTGGTTTCCAATACCATATAAATGGGGAGGGCATTCCCACTAGCCTGAACCAACTCTTGTAGTAGGTTCTTGAAAGAAGGTAGTTCAGCAGGGTGAAAAGTTCGATTTGCAGATGAGGAAGCCATGTCAAAACAGAAAAAATATTTTAAATGTCATAATCCAAAAGCTACCCCAAGGATCAAATATGAACATGAAGGACAACATACCTTACTACCATGGAAGGACTGGGCATCATACCAAAAAGACGGGCAACTGGGATTGCTTTTTAAGCATATAGAACAGGTCCCAACGGAACGAACCCCTCATGGTGACAAAACCCAGTATCCCTTAGGCACCTAAAAGAGGACATAGAACATTTTAAAAAGTATTACCATTTCTGAAACCAAGCTTGGAGTAACCTCTTAAATGAATGTTTTCATACTCAATTACAAGCCCACTTTTGAAATCTAGCTCAAAGTAAGTTGTCGGGCCTGATTTATCGTCGTCCCGGGTCGGCCCGAATATGGGTGACCCGATTAGAGGAATCCTCTCTCAAACAACCGTGGGGCCCACGCATGTGTGTGTGCGTGTGCGTGTGCGTGTACGTGTGCGTGACGTGCGGATACGAACCAACAAAGAGAGATTTTAATCAACAAAGAAAGGCTCGAGCACCTACCTTACCGTGTTGGGTTTGGGGGCCGTGGCTAGGCAATTCGCCCTTTTAGATCATTTCAAAAGCCCTCCGGCTATCATTGCAGCACAGTTTGAATTCGGCTCCCTCGCTTCACTGCATAGCACTCGAATCAACACTCTAAAAATGGCCTTCAGGGTATAATACACCTTTTGGGATATCCTCCTATTGGTAGTTAAATGGTAGATTGGGGGTCTGGTCTAAGGGTTAAAGCGGTAAGAGAGAGTAGGAAATCGAGGGAGAGATGGATGACTGCGAGGAGAGTGTGAGGTGTTCGGGGCAGAGAGAGTGTTGGACGAGAAAAGAGAAAGAGGTAAAAGACAAAAGCGATTTGTACCCACAGCTAAGACGTGGGCTTGGGCATGAGATGATGAAATGGGTTGGCATGGTGTAAAATGAACATGGATGTGAAATTTATGAAAGCATGAGGATGTGAGGTTTCATGAGGGTGGGGTACGAGACAAAGTTGATGGTGGTGGATCTCATGAGAATTGAGTAAAAGACAAAATGGTAAAGATGGGATGGAGAGATGGTGTGGAATGAGCTAATGGGTGCATGACATGGTCATGGCGATAGTGAAAGTTAAGGTGAAATGAATGAGACAAAACAAGGAAGTAGATAAGGTGTCATGAGATGGTGTGCATATTTAAGACAAATCATGGGGAGCATGATGTGACGTGATGGTAGGTGAAACATGGAAAGCTCCCATGAACTGGATTTGTAAAAGTGAGGGAAATGAGGTAATACTGAGGTAGTTATGAAGTTGGCAGGTACTGAGGAGAGTTCTGGTTCTTCGACGTATCTATCTTGCTAATGCAGCAGAAAACAAGAACAGCTAATGCGTTGAGTAGTGAGTAGAATAGGTTTAATGGAGGAAACCTAGCCTCGTTAATGGCAGGGAAGGTGCACGCCTAGGAGAGGGCAGGGAAGCTGCAAGGCTAGTTGCGAGCAGGGAAGGTGCAGGGCTAGGAGCAAGCAGGGAAGCTGCAGGCCTAGGTACGGGCCCGGGAAAGTGCAGGTCTAAGAGTGGGCCCGAGAAGGACTATGGTGTATGGTGTAGGGTTTAAGGAGTTGGGAATTGAAAGTAGGAGGTCCAAAGGCAATTACCCAAAGTGGCATTGTTTTCTCTCTCCTCTCTCTTGAAGTTAGAAGCAATGCAAAATCAAAGGCATGATGGGGCAAAAACCTAATTTTTTTATTATGCTTCCCAACCTCTCTTTTACAAATGACTTAAGTTCCTTATATGGAGCAACCACAAAACAAGCGTGGAATACTCAAAACTAAACCAAATTGTCAAAAATTACATATTAAATGAAATAAAATTAAATCCCATTTTTGGACCAAATGACCAAAATACCCAAGTGCTTTTCAACAAATGACAAACCATCCCTCCATGAGGGGCCTATTGCCATTGCTAGATTTCGAGAGCTTTTTCGAATGCTTGCGATGGTCATTCGGGCAATCAATCATCGTAGAATCGATGCTTGATATATTGCGCACGTTTTGATGCCCTTTGATCGTCTTGAAACAGATTTTTAGGAAGAACCTAAAATCCGGCCCAGTCCATAAACTTTGCCATTCTTCGACCACCAATCTAGTACGATCTATGATGTTCCGACTCTTCATTTTGATCACAAATTGAAGAGGACAATGTCACGATCGTTTTACAATAAATTTTGTCCGATTTGGATTCGTTTAAGCATATTCCGAATTTCGGAAGTCGCCAAAAATGGGGTTCTAGCGACTGGAAAATCTTGCCATTTTCAACCTCGAAATTCGTGTTATCCAGTCTCCGATCATTCGCAAAAACTACACCAAATTGTAGCTCTTCGCAATACAATCGCACCGAACCCATATTTGTGATGATCCGACATCGGGATCTTGAGTTATGGCCTCACAAAGTATTGGATGTTCTCTTGTATAAGATCTGAATTTTCATGCTTTCGAGCTCATCTTCTCTCTAGAAATTCTCTCCTTTCGGGGCACATCATGACGTGTGCCATATGTCAAAACGATCGAGTTGTCGAGATCTAGCTCGTGTCCAGATTTGAACTTGATTGGACTCCAAACGAGAGAGTTATGAGCATTTGGAAATCATCCCGAAATGGGAAAACATAGTTTTCATAAATGAAAACTGGTTCACCGAGGCTGCACCGCAATAGTGTAAAACCCGCCCTTTTATAGTAAGTTAGGCCCAGAATGATCCAGGAAGGTCTGATTGAGCCTAAATTTGGTCCCTGGAGGTGTTTCAATGTTCTAGATCTAGCAGCGGTAATCTGATACTGCTTTGAGACCATAAAAATAGGGCTATAGTTGTAGGGTACATTTTCAGCATGATTGGAACTAGATTTGAGATCCAAGTTTCATCCTGATCATATCAAAACTTGTCAAAACGCGACGAAACTTTGCAAGTGTCCTTAAGGTATCCCAAACTACCCTCTCATGCAATTTAAGGTCATTCTAACATTTCTTTAGAGGTAGCCCAGTTTTAGGCTTATTAGGGTAGTGTTCCCGTGGTCTGGCGGTATCTTGGGTATCGACGGGACTAGGTTACTACTAGCTCTCTCCTTATATACATCGAGGATACAAGTGTCAAAAAATACTCTATAACAGTAAGCTCTTAAGTGAATGCTTTCACACTCAATTAAGAGTCCAGTGATGATACATACATTGGACCCTCTCACAGCCCATCAAATCCTTCTTCACCAATCTATGATTCAGATGGTTACCCACTCATGACACTGATTAAAGCAACACTGTTCAACACTATTCTATCGGCAACACTGTTCAACATTATTATGTAGGCAACACTGTTCACTGTACATTACCTTTTCACTGCTCATGTCGGCCACCTGTCCAGGCCAGCTGTCTTATTTTGTTTAGCTTTGGAATCCGGATTTCGAATCCGGGGCTTATATAAGGACCCTTTGGTCAATTGTAATGGCAGAGCGCTACTTAGAGCCTCTCAACCTAGTTTCTTAATTTGGTGTGCTTCTTCCCTTACTATGGTATGCTTCTTCTTTCTTCTTTTACTTGTAAGTCTTTATGATCCATATGTTTATAAACTCTCGGTGACAAAAGAAGCAGCAAGGAAGAGTAAAGAAGAGCAACAAAGAAGAATAAGGGTAACAGAACTTAAAACATGCACACCTAGAGTTTATAAACATAAGGATCATAAAGACTTACAAGTAAAAGAAGAAGGAAGAAGCATACCAAAGTAAGGGAAGGAGCACACCAAAGTAAGAAACTAGGCTGAGAGGCTCTAAGTAGCCCTCTGCCATTACAACTGACCAAAGGGTCCTTATATAAGCCCCGGATTCGAAATCCGGATTCCAAAACTAAATAAAATAAGACAGCTGACCTGCACAGGTGGCCGACATGAACAGTAAAAAGGTAATGTACAGTGGACAGGTGGCCGACATGAACAGTGTTGCCGACAGAATAGTATTGAACAGTGTTGCCGATAGAATAGTATTGAACAGTGTTGCCTTAATCAGTGTCATAATTGAGGGGGTAACCATCTGAATCATAACTTGGTGAAGAAGCATTTGACGGGCTGTGAGAGGGTCCAATGTATGTATCATCACTGGAACTATCTGTTGGTATTTCTGCAGGAGGGGGATGGTTAGCAAGCCAAATGTGTAGCTAGTGTAACAGTGCAGCTCCTCGAGGAGTCTCATCATTCCAAACTATGGTTCCTGCATAGACATCTAAAAGAATCCCTTCTGGCTGGCTTTTGTTAATGTAGCACATGAGAATTTTCAATTCTTTCTATAATTCTGTTTGAAATATCAAAAAATTCAGGAGATTAGAATCATACCATCCAATGGTTTGGATAAGAGGATATAGGGTGAAATAGGTATGTTCTGGATAGATTTGAGGAGTAAGGTTTTGATGGAAAGCTATAATGATATAAGGTCTGTGAGGATAACCAAAGGATTCAATCCATTGATTATAATGGTAATGTTTTAAAAGAAATTTATAGAAGTTGAATGCTCTGGGATTGGGGTGAATGTAATTATTCCATTGTAATAAATGACAGTGTCTGAGGTAGGATAATAATATTCTTACATGGAAATTAAAACATATATGGTGGTTTTGGGTAAGATACAAGAGGAAACAAATTGCTTCTTTTGGCATATTATAATAATGTCTGGTTTGGAACAGGGATAGAAATGTAGGATGGCATCGAATTCCTTAAAAACAATCTTCATGATTTCTGATTAATATTTCATGCATTTTTTGTTGCATATTCTCATTTCTGGATTCCATTGTCTTTTTGAGAATAATGTCATATATTTCATCAGGAACTTCTCTTGTTTCTTCCTCAATTTTGATTATTGCTCCCATGAAAAGAACAACAGTAATACTTGTTTCTTCAGAAAATTTTCTTCGAGAAAACATATCTGCTAAAACATTGTTCTTCCAGAAATATGGTTATACTCAAAATTCCATTGAGAAAACCAAATTGACCATCTGAGCAATTGAGGATTAGGACGAATCTTATTTTTTAATTTCAGCATATTTGGAAAAGCAGATAAATCCATTTCAACAAGGAAAGTATGTCCTATCAAATGAAATTGGAATTTTTCAATCCCTCTTTGTAATGGCAGGATTTCTTTGAATGTTGGATGGTAATGAAGTTCTGATTCTTTGAATTTTCCACTCTTGTATCCACAAATCATTCTGTTTTTTTCTTTTTCTTCAAGTAGAATACATGCCCAAAACTCATCAGAAGCATCTGTTTGCAAAAAAATTTCCTGTAGAGGGGATTTTTAAAGAAGGTAAATTTTGAGATAATCTTTTGAGCTCTTGAACACACTCAGTCTGTTTTCTTGTCCATGGTGGTGCTTTTTTCTTTAGCAAAAGGTAAAGCGGACTAGTAAACAAAGAAACTTTGGGAATAAAAGGGGACATATAATTTACAATTCCTAGAAATTGCTGAATTTGTTTTACATAGGATAAAGTATCGAGAAATTCTAATAGGTGTTTGGCTATATGGGATTGGAGTTTGTACATTCCATTGGGAAAATGCATACCGAGGAATTCTATTTCTGTAGTGGCAAAGATACATTTCTTTTCAGAGAGCATAATACCATATTTACAACATAGAGTAGAATTTATCTAACAAGAGAACATGACTTTCTAGATCAAGAGAAAAGAGGAGTATATCATCTATATATATCAGTGTCTGTGTTGAGATTGGTTTGAAAATAGTGGTTAAAACTTTTTGAAATATGTGGGTGCATGTTTCAAACCAAAAGGCATAACCATCCATTGAAAATGGTAATTTGGTAAACAGAAAGCAGTTTTAGGACGATTATCTGGGTGTATTCCTATATGCCAAAATCCTGATTTCAAATCAAATTTAGAAAATATGTGGGCATGAGAAATCTGTGAAAAGAATGCTATTCGATTAAGCAAAGGAAACTTATCATCAGAGAGGAAAGTATTTAAAGGTTGGTAATTGATCACTAACCTGAGTTTTCTTCGAATTTGTTCAGCTCTTTTATTTACATAAAAAGCTTCACAAGCCCAAGGAGAATTGGTAGGCTCAATTAACTGTTCCTTTATCAAATCTTGTATCTCTAGCTTAGCTTGCTCCATTAAATCTGGGTTAAGACCTCTGTGAGAAGCCTTTGTAGGAGTTATGTCCTCATTTTTCTTAAAAAGAAGTTTAACATAAAAATTCTGATTTCTCTATAATGGGTTTGTAATTTTTTGAGAAACTCAATGGGAATTGGCAGAACAGACTGATGTTATTTTTTGTTTGACTGTATCTAAGGTGTAAGGATGGTCTATACAGGCTATCCAGGGCAATGTTAGGTTCCTATAATGTAATCCTTTGGAAGTCCATTGAACTTTTACTTGATGCAAAACATCAAATCCAAGTAAAAGTTCTTTATTGGGTAAATAGGATCCTAAGAGTTTATGTTGGATAACTAGTTTTGGAAATAGTTTTATCAAAATGGGTTTGCTAATTTGGGTTATGGTAAATTTTTCTCCATTAGCAGCTCGAAAAGTCTGGTTACACGTTTCCCAAAACTGTTTTGGCAGTAAATCCGGTTTTAAATACTAGCTGATGCCCCTGTATCAAAAAATGCTGGTATGGTCAAAGGCTTGGAATAGTGTTCATGGAGTATCTGAACAAGGGCTATTGGGGTAGGCTGGTAAGGTAGGCTGTTTATGTTTGAAATTTCATCCTGTGGGGACAATATCTCTAGAACAAGGGTGTTGTTTATCTCATTTAGCTCATCATTACCAGAATAAGAAATGGATATCAGTGTTTCAGGACTCAGTTCATCATCAAGAGAAAACACAGATTCTAAGTCATCATCAATTTCTTCTTCTAAAACCTGTGACAAGAGATGAATTATCTTTTTCTTCTCCTTCTGGTTTGGACAATCCTTTGCAAAATGTCCTTTCTTTCCACAAACATAGCATCTATCTCCTTTTTTGTGTCCTCGAAATCTTGATCTGCGAAGATATTTGAATAGTTTGAATTTCTTGTTTTTCCTCTTTTGTTCAAACTTCTTTTTTCCTTTCGAGGCTGGTGGACATGAACACTGTTTTTCTGTATCACACTTAATCTTGAGATATGGTTTATCACAAGATTTTCTTAGAAGATGCCTATTTTTTTCCATTTGTTTCACAAATTCAACTTGGTTGCAAAGTCTTTCTAGAGCATGGAGAACAAACAGATATAATTCACCAAAATTGATGTTTTGAATAGTAAGTCCTTGATTTTCCATTGTCTTTGTCGCTTCTTTACCAAGAGTAGGAGGTATGGATTCAAGATAAAATTGTTTTAAATTTATATCATCAATTCCTCCTATTTTGTGGTATCTTTTGTTCATCTCTGAAAAATGTTTTTCAAGATCTTGTCTCTTGAAAGAACAACATTTGAGATGGAAAATTTCTTCTTTGGCAGCTATTTGTTCATGCTTAACCGGGCCTAAGAATTCAAAGACTAAATAATTAAGGAATTCAACAATGGACTGGCTATTTCTTAACTGGGTCTGTCTAGATTCTCCACGACTTATGAACCAATCAAAAAGGCGTCCTCTTAGCCTTACAATGACTTTGGAAATTGTACTGGCTAATTTATTTGCTGGATTAAGCATTTCTGAATGCATCCATTCTTGAATCTCTCTGAATCTGTCATTCCATTTTGACGGTGGAATGTCATCAATAGTAAATCCTTTAGACGAATCTCTATAAGTTGGGGTAGGTTGAGGTTCTTGGTGATCAGGAGGTTTGAATTCTTCTTCCATAACTGGGTCTAGTTTTTGAGGTGGTTCAAGAGGGTTCATCATTAGCAAATTGTCAGAATCTAAAGAAGAAGAAGTTGATTTATCTTCAAATGTTTCAGAAGTATCAGATAAATCTTTTGAGGATTGGGTTTCAGTTTGAAGATTCATTTCTGGTTGTTTTGACAGGTTTTTTAGAAATGAACTCAGATCGTTCATGGGTTTGGAGGAAGTTAATATCTGAGTAGGGACTGAAGAGGCTATGACATCAGGTTCATGATCAGATGACAAAAACATTTGGGTTTCATTTTTGGGTACTTGAGGACTAGTATGAGTTTGAACTGTAATGGGTGGTGTGGGAACAGAAGGTTTCAGTATTGGATTTTGTGAGGAACTAGGCAATGAAATGTTTGGTTTTCTTCTTAGCTGAGGAAAGAACAATTTTTCAGGAAAACGTCTTTCATCTTCAAAAGAACCTAAGGCTATAAAACGAAAATTTCTAGGAGGAATTAAACCTGTAGGTGGGTAAAGTGTTCGAGTAGGTGGGAAAGGGTCAGGGCTCCTTAAAGTAGGGTAGTTTTGAGTATATGGATTGGCAAGTAAAGGTTGAAATTGGGAATGGTATTGTGGCTGAGGATATTGAGATTTCATCCAAAGATCTTTTTCAAGGCTTTGTAACTGTTTTTCTAAAAAAGCTTTTTCCTTGCCTTTCTGATTCAGTAAATAGGATTGCTCATGAATATCCTTTACTGTATACAAGATCTGCATCAACTCTTCATGCAACAATTGAATTTTTTCTTTTAATTGAGCAATTATGCCAGCTAATCCCTATAACTGTGAAAACATAACATTCTGTTTTTCTTCAATTCTGAGTAATGCTAAATTCTGTGATTTAGCATTTTCAGCTTGCCAATTGAAGCTTGCTTCAGCTGGAGATATGGTCTTTTGTGCTCCAGTGACTTCTCTAGTACTGGGATTTTTTATCTTCCATACATGCTTTTCATTTTCTTGAATTTTTTCATAATACTGTAATGGAGGAAAATTTGAGGCATAACTGGAACTTTGACGGTCAAAAGCCAAGCATTCTGGAATGTGATTTTTTCTTTCAGGTGTTTCATGCTTATCATCCCACCCTGTAGGGACGATTTCTGAAACAGTGTATTTGGGTTTTTGACTACCATAAGTCACATAATAATCCCATTTTCTTGAACTCTCTCCAAGTAATCCAACAGTAGGATCACCTTCAATATATCTCTGATGAAGCTTTTGTTGAAATGAAATTTTCTTTTTGTTTTTCTTTTTTGGAATTTCATCAAAATCATCTTGAAGACAAGTGGAACAATTACAAGTATCAAACCAATTATGACCATCAGCTGTTTTCTATTCATAAATTGGTTTCCCTCTTTTGTCAAAAGCAACAATAGGAACTTTTTCAAGTAATCCTTAAAATTGGGTAGGGAATATTTCTCTGGTTTGATTTTCAATAGCTCTTGGAGTCTGAAACCTTATATGTACTGTTCCATCTGGCATTCTTGTCATTCTGGAATCTAATTGCATCACAGGTTGACTTTGATTTCGAAAATTTTCATAATTTGTCACCCATGTAGATGGAATCAATTCAAGCAACCTTTCTCGAGATATTTGTCTAGGTATGTAATGACAGACAGGTTGGGAATTATTGTCAACTTTACTGAACAGGGCAGTATTTTCTTGTTCAAGGGGTAAAGGGGTAACTATATCAAAAGCATGATTTTGTAATCTATACACCATTTGGTAATGGAGTGTAGCTACTGTGGCTATTTCAATTTGTTTGGTTCCTGTAATCTATAATTAGACTTTGAAAGCAGAACTCAGATGAGGGTCTTTAATTGGGATATTAAAGTTTGGGAAGAAGGTAACAAAAATGGTGTCAACGTTTAAGGTCGTTTGCACAGTTCCGATACAGGCATGCTGGTATTCTAAAAATCTAGGATCTAACAAAACAATTCGGGAACTGCTTCCATACCTTTTCTTCCATGAAAGGTTAAGGCTAATTTAATGGCTCCAAAATGAATGTGTATACCCATCTTTAAGCCATTGGGAAAATAAGTTTCTGAGGAAGGTAATGGTGATATGTTGTTCAGCTTGGGTAGCAGGAATTTCATGTTGCTCAAAAGAGAAGCTTGGAAATATTCTTTGATGGCTTCAGGGTTCTTTTTTCCACAAAGTTTTTTTATTCTTTTGGTCCAATTTAAGCTAGATTTATCATAAACATGATAAGGATTAATTAATTGAGAACTAGTTTCAGAAAACTTTTCGGGGGTATAAGTTATTTCGAAGAGATGTTCTTGTTTGGAAAACATGGGACCTAAATCTGTACTACAAGAAGAAACACTATCTAAAGAGATATCTGAGACTTGTTCTTCTGACATCTTGAAATAATCTACGATGCTGACTGTGAAATTTTTGAAATAAAGGTTAAGGCCAACTTTCCTTTTCTAGTTAACAAGGTATGAACTCCTTTCACGGCCTTCTTGCCTCTAACAGAGCTCCTGTTATGTTTAACTTTCAGAAAGTATTGACAGTGGAATAACATCAACACATAAAATTAACCTTTAATTCATACTATGTTTTCTGATGCGAGAGATCCTAGATCAACTAGGCAGACACAGAGCATACTAATCTCAGTATGAACTACCAATTAACCCAGTCAACAAAGTAAATATAGGAAATAATCTCAACAAATCATGGCTCTGATACCAATATAGATGTGCAAAACAAAAGAAGCAGCAAGGAAGAGTAAGGATTAAAATAGGACATAAAACAATCAAAGAACGGAGTAATGCCCTTGAAGTTTTGTTTGACTTTGAAGTAAGATCTTAAATGAACATTATCTTACTCAGTTAAGAGGTTACTACAACCACAAATCTTCAAAATGAATGTTTTTCATCATTCATTATGGAGATTAGAAGAAATCAAAAGGCAATTAAAATCAAAGCTTGCTACTCGCAAGACTTTTACCAAGACCAAAGTACATAGCCATGTACTATACATATAAATAAAAAAATGGTAAAACAATCACAAATTCAAGTCCTTATAGTACAAGCATCATTACAACATAAAGAAAATTATATGAAAGCAGACAGCACTCCCATCTCTTAAAAACAATGGTAAAAACAAACACTTAGCAAGAACAACGAAGTTCATCTAACACGTCATCAATAGTCTCCCTTGCATTCTTATCCAAAACAACATAGATTTCTTGATTAATCCTATTCACCAGCTTCTCAATCTTATTCATCCTTTCACTAAGATCGTCAATACAACATCTCATTCTCATATATTCCTTTTAAATCTTGATTAGGAGCTGAGAGCATTTGTCAATTCGATGAAAATATTGCTCGGCATTGTCCAAAAGCGACTCCGCTCTTGCTACTCAATATGGCACAACTTGTGCTAATGTCGATTTTTCCATGTTCTACCAACAAAACAATAACAAGTATTATAGAATTCAATCACTTTACTTGATGGTAATACAAATGTATGATTTAGGCACAATCAAACATATAGCAGTTTATAGATCACAAATCACAATTCTATGATCCACACTGCTTCTTTAAGTTAAAACAGTATGCTCCTATGCAGTAGACAAGTTGAATCATGACTCAAGCAACTTATGGATCACAAACAACTTCCATGTGATCCTTAGTAATCCTTATTGTAATAATAGCTTGCGAAATGCACTACTGTAGTCCACTGAAATGTCCTCAACTTCATGACTCCTGATTTCTCGACTCTAGCATCATAATTTCACAGCTATAGTACAAAACAAGCCTTCCTCCCAAGTGGTCGAGGAAGCAAGAACCCAAATTAAAATAAAAATAAATGTTAAATACAATAAACATATAACAGTTTATTGATCAACAAGCTCAATTATGTGATGCATAATGCTTATTTCGATTATAACAGCATACTCCTATGTCGTACACATCATGAATCATTACATAAGCAGCTTATGGATCACATAAAACTATTTTGTGATCTACAACAATCATTTTTGTGATAACAGTTTGCACTTTGCACTATTGTGATCCATATAAATGCCTACAACTTCATGATTCATGCATTCACAACTCTAGTAACAAAATTCACAACTACGATGCACAAACCAGCATTCCTACCAAGTGTTTGAGACGCAAGAATGCAAAACAAAATTAATCAAAACTGTGATCCAAAGTTCCAAACATAGAGCTCAATTATGTGATCACAATGCTAAGTGGTTATTGCGGTATAACAATATGCCCTGTGTGGTTCACAAATATGGACCAACTTCATGAATCTCATGACTTTGAGAGGATTGAGGAAGCAAGAAGAAACAAACATGATAAACACAATTAAAATTCATGAATCCAAATGCACGAACAAAAAACTTACCTGCTATGAACCAATACCAATAATGTGATTCTGACAAAGAAACCCTTGCACTCCCTCGGAGCTTGGGCTTCAATAAAGTCAAGGAAGAATTTTGTGGGAGGCAGTTGGCTACTATATAGAGCCCACCAAAGTACACTTAAGACTCTGAAATTAGTCTATTGCTCTTAAGGAACTTCGTGGAGGAATTTTGTGGGGGACACTAGCTTGGAGCCTTGGAGCTTGAGCTTTAACTAGGAAATAGTTAATAATAAAAAAAAAAATAGAGCAATTGATATAAGAATTATTTAAAGGGAGATGCATTAAATGCCAGCCATGATACAAAATAATATTTTTTAGAATTGAAAGACAAATAGCTCAGTCCGAATCCAATAAAAAATTTTCTATCATTATTTAATATTTTGACAAGACAATGAAGATAATTAAAAATACCAAATCAAAGATACCATGAATATCGAGCACATTTTAATAATATATATAGAAAGCCATCATTTTTGTAAAATATAAACAAATCGATAAGACAACTTGTTTAAAAAATATAATTTATGAAATCTTAATAATTTAAAAATCAAGAAATTGATTTAAAAATTATTTATAAGGAGTTGCGTTAAACGCTAGACATGATACAAAATAATATTGTTAAGGAATGAAAGGCATACAGCTAGGTCTGAAATCCAATAAAAGATTTTCTATCATTATTTAATATTTTGACATGACAATTGAGAGAATAAAAAATATTAAATGAAAGATACCGCTAATAACAAAAAGATGCGATTTCTATAAAATATAAATACATTGATAAGACATCTTGTTTAAAAAAATATAATTTATGAAATCATAATAATTTAAAAATCTAGAAATTGATTTAAGAATTATTTAAAGGGAGATGCACTAAATGTTAGACATGTATAAAATAATATTACTTAGAATTCAAATACAATTTATGAAATCTTAATAATAAAAACCATATATATGTGGTATTCTTTATACTAAGGTACATTGATTTAGAGGAAATAAATTAATGCTGATCAGTGTTTCAAAAAGCGGACTGCCCAATGCCTGGGTGACCCGCCTATAGGCAGTTCTGGGGGACCTAGGCACCCCAAAAAACCGGATATCCCTAAGCGTCCACCTAGGTACCGGGGAACCTGCCTAGGACATTAATTTAGAGGAAATAAATTAATGTTGATCAGTGTTTCAAAAAGCGGACCGCCCAGCGCCTGGGCAGCCACCCAGGCGGTTCTGGGGGCCTAGACGCATTGCCCAAGCCTAGGCGCCCAAGAAAAGCAGATATCCCTAGGCGTCCGCTTAGGCACCCGGGAACCCACCTAGGCAGCTGCCCAGGGCCTGCGCCCCACACAGGGGATCATTGAGGGTGACCTTGGGTCATTTTTTTAATACTAAAAGTGCAAAATTGTTGGTTTTAGGTTCATTTCAAATATAAAACCCATTAGAGCCTATTTTAGAGAGAAAAACACAAAAAAAAAAAAAAAATCCATTGGGCCGCCCAGGTTCTAGGCACTCGCCTAGGCGTTGGGTGGCCTAGACCGCCCCAACCGCCTAGGTGCCGCCTAGCGCTTTTTAAAACACTGATGCAAATAATATTACTCTAAGATTTCTCACGAACTATGCTACATATTTGAAATGAGTTCATGGATTATATACGCATTAACATATACTTAGTATTTTATATAATAAACTCTACATTGATAAAGTTGATTAAATTAAGGAAAATTGTTTTATGCGGGCTGGACTGCATGACTACCTATGCGGTCCAAAAAGTGTAAAGCATCCATCTTAAAGATGGATGCAAGTAGGTGTTCCATCTAAAAACAATGAAAACTAATGGTCCAAATGTTTTTTTGCTAGAATTTTTTATTTTTTTGATAAACGTTAACTTTTGTATTATTATAAAGAGTTGGAGTACAGTTTTGGGTTAATCCAAGAGTACCCTCTAGACGGGACTCTCGGTAAAAATAGCTTAACAGACCCTGTACAAAAAGTGGGCCTATAAGGTTGCCCCCATACAATAGGCTTACAATGAGTTTACAAAAAATGTCTTATAATGTTGGCCTTGTACAATGAGAGATTCTTCTAAGTGTATCCTCTGTGGTCCGGAGAAAAAAAAGAGATGGATTGGGTTTGATCTTCTTCATTGGCCCTGGCCCTGTCCTTCGCCAAGAGATCGGCGAACTCGTTTGACGTCCTCGAGGTATGCATCCATAAGATGGGCATATCTATGCAATCTCATAAAAAATCGAAGCAAGATACCATGGAGGTGTAGATCTCCCGGTTGCCCATGTTATGATGTTATACGCATCACCGTCCACTATTAGGTTTTGCCGCCAAGATTGATCGAAACTCTTTATAGGCCCCCTCAGAAGGGCCATGGATTCGGCATGTTGAGAATCTTGGAAACCAAGATATTCGGAGTAGGTAAAAAGGATATTACGTTGGTGATCTCTAAAGACACCACCAGCTCGTGCATGGTCGGGTCCCCAAAGAACACCCATCGAAGTTAAGTTTAATGGCTCCATCAGGGGGTGGCTTCCAGTTGCTTGATCTTTGCGCCTTCCGTGGTCGGTGGAATAGCATATTATCCCATTGACTTAGGAAAGAATTTGCAAGATACCCTTGAAGAGGTGTTGGTTACAGACCCAGAAGGTTATTAAGGATGTAACCTTATGAAAGAGTGTTGGGACTTGGCTAAAGGAAGATTGGTCCACATCCATATCTATTTTTGGAGCATGAGCCGTCATCGTCCTCCTCCCCCTCCTCTCAGTTGGGACCAGATCTATGCTCTCTACCCTCCGTTTCCTAGATTCCAGCCCTCTTCTCCCGACGGCCCCCGCTAACCTCTTGGGGGACCTAAGCAGCCATGTGTAGCAACTAAGCAACGCCACTTTCTCCCAGGTGGTGACCTCTGCAAAATCTACCTCTACGCCCCTCGCCCCTCCTAATCTGCTTGGAAGGAGTTCAATTTCTTGTTCTCCCTCCCCCTTTCTTCCTTGCATTATCTCAACCACTCTCAAGCAAAAACTCGCCTCTTGCTTGAAGGCCAGTTTCCAACCCAGACCCGATGATGTAAGAGGCATTGAACGATGGGCAAAACGCATATGGGGGGAACCTTCTCTCACTTGCAGATGCATCTCTAGTGGTGATTTCCTCTTCTCCTTCCCTTCCCTTGAGTACGTGTTGTGTGCCCTTCACGAACCTTCTTTCGCCACCTTCAAAGGAGATTCCTGCCTGCTTTGGGAGTGGTCCCCTTATCAAGGGTCCTTCAGAAAACAGCGAGTCTAGCTTACCCTTGACCACGTCCCTCTCCATGCGTGGTCCCCCTGGACTTTCAGGAAAGTGGCAGAAGTTTGCGGCGTTTATCCACTGGAAATCGCTTGAGTCTCTCCCTCTTGGCTCCATTTGCCTGTTTGTGGAGGTGCTGGACACCAGTCTAATCCCTTCAAGCCTCTGGCTTGAAATTGACAATCTCTTCTTTCAGGTTCCCTTTCGTGGTCGGGGAGCTTGGCCTCCCTCCTCTCTTCTTCAATCAGGCGGTTCCTTCCCCGCCTACTGATTCTAATCCCTGGACAACTGTCGCACAAAAACGTCGCTCCAGGAGGTGCCTCCGGTAGGCCACCGCTCCTCTTTCGAACCATACGGTGCGACTTCAGGGCCAGGCACCCAAAACTCCAAACTCGGCCATCTGAAAGCCACGCCGTTAGCCTCCAGAACGGCTAGGGTGCGGAACAGAACTCACCAAGCCAGCCCAATAGGGTACAGGTGTCCCTCTCTTGACGAACACCTGACGAATGCTAGGATAGAAGTCCAGGAGATCCTCCTTCCCTCTCTAGGACCAAAGTCGGTGCATGCAAGGACCGATATCCTAACGAGCACTAGGACCGAAGTCGGCGCTTCATTCCCCGATCGAGCCTCAACCCCCCCGCGTCAACCCAGTAAAGAACCCCTTCTCGAATATGTGCATGGCCCGCTTGCCGTGTTGCCGGGTAACCCCCTCGAACCCGGCCCATCCTGTTCGACTACCTTGCGGATCCCAAACCCGCCTCATTTCAGGACCCGACGTGCTTTACGTCAGTGCACTCGATTCCAATGGCCCCAACATTTACTCTCTCCGACCCTTTCTTCTCTTCGGCTGCCACGTCCCCCGCTGTGCAGCACACTCCAGGCCACGCATTAACTCCTTCCGACCCTCTCTTCTCTTCGGTTGCGACGTCCCCCAATGCGCGGTCCTCTCCAGACCACCTGTCGCCCTCGGCATTATTGCCTCCGTCGTCTGGGCACTCCTCTGGTGCCAACCCATCACCTCCTTTGATCTCTCTTATGTCGCTGACCGCACCTACCACCTCTCAACCATCCTTCGAAACACCTCCTTGTCTCTCTCCTCCCCCTTCTACTGCCACTTCGCCTACTACCCTACCTCGAGATCTTGACCTACCTCCAAATGTTGCCCCCTCCTCCTAATGTTGCCCCTTTGCCTTCGGCAGAAGCCCCTTTTTTCCCCCCTCTTACAGCACCTCCTTTGCCTTTGCTTTTCCACCACCTACCCTCTCAGCCCCCCTCTCTGTTGGCCCTGGTAACCCCCTCCTCTCTCACCCTTCTGAGCCTCTTCTCCGAGCCTCCCCCTCTTACACCAGAGATGGACCGTCCTCCTCTCCCCTAAAGCTTCGTGGCTGTGCACTCCACGGACCCTTCCCCCCCCAGATCCAGACTACATCTCCTCCCTTCTTGCCCCGCACTTTTCCTCTTCACCCAATCTGGTCCGCTTTTGCAGGATACACACCTTCCACTTCAACTACGCCTTCCACTACCTGTCCCACCACTTTTTTACTTACTCCCCCTCTTTCATCCATCTTGCCTCTCTCTACCCTTTTAACCCCTTTCCTCTCCTGTACCATGCCTTTCTCGACCATTTCTCGCCCCCTCTTCTTCCCTCTTGGGACCAGAGCATGCCGAACTCGCCTCCCCTCTCCTCCACCGAGCCACTCATACTTGTCTCGCCAGGCTTCTCTTCCCCTACCTCGCCCCCTCACCCCTCCGCTCTCCTTCTTCTGATCCTCCCTCTGTTCCCCCCAGCTCTATGGATCCCTCTATCCCTTCCTCTTCCTCTGAACCTCTTCCAACGCTTTTCTCCACCTCTTTTTCCTCCTGAGCAGGCCTCGAGTTCGCCCGAGGAGCCTGGCACGCCCATCTCTCCCCCCCGCGGTGAGGAACAATGACGACGGGGTCAATGGGAATGGGAACGATCGATACTTGGAGAGAATGAAGGAATTATTTCAGATTAGGGGCTTTCAGCATTAATGCCATGAAGGACCTGCCCACCAGTTCTTTCTCATAGATGCTAAGAGTCAACCGAAGGCGAGTTTTAAAGGACAAAAGGAGCTTCTTAATCTCTTTTCCACAAGCTCATAGGAAGGGCTCTCTTCAGGAGGTCTCCCTGCCACTATCTCCCTCCCCCCTCTGAGGCAGTCTGCTACACTAGCCTCAATCTCAACTCCTTCTCAAACACCATAAAGCTTCTCACTTAGGATATTAGAGGCTTGGGACACTCCTCCAAAAGGGAGGTCATCAAGGACTTGGCCTTGAAACACCGTCCCATTATTCTTGCTCTCTGTGAAACTAAGTTACCTGAGCCCTCTCTCCACCTCATCCATCAGGTCTGGGGCAGGAAGCCATGCCAATGGGTTGACTTACCTACGGATGGCGCTTCAGGGGGGTATATGGGTGATCGAGGACCCCACAGACCACCTCCTCCTATCCTCCCATCTAACGGAATTTTCTGTTTCTGTACTCCTATCTCGTATCTCTGATGGCTTACAGTGGAAATTCTTGGCCATTTATGGCCCCTGCTCTACTTCCCTTCGTTCTTGCCTCTGGGCTTTGTGGCTTCCCTACCCCACCCAGTCTAGTGCTTGGGTGGAGATTTCACTATCACTCAATGGTCTCATGAGAGACACTCCAGCTCTAGCATCTCTCACGGTATGACGGATTTCTCGAATTTCATCTTTAGAAATGATCTCCTAGACATCCCACTACAAGGAAACCGCTTTATCTGGTCCAATCACTCCCCCCAATCTACTCTCTCTAAACTCGATAGGTTACTCCTAGCTCTGAATTGGGAGGAACTCTTTCCGAGATCCCATGCCATGGCCCTGCCTAAACTTACTGAATTTGATCTGAGAACCCAAACCAAACTTGAATATTTCTCTACCCTCAAAAAAGAAGAGCTTTACTAGTTCAAGAGATCTAGAGTCAATTGGCTCAAAACAGGGGACCATAACACTCGCTTCTTCCATCAGATAGCAAATTGTTGTAAGAGAGACAATACTATTTTGACTATCAATTCGAATAATAGTTATCTGATACAGCCTAAAGAAATCGAATTAGCTATTTTAAATTTTTACCAGGCCCTTCATTATGTTCCGCGGGGTCCCAGACCTATAATGGCCGACCTTGATTTCCATACCTTGTCGAAAGAGCAGGCTCTATGGCTGGAGCATCCTTTCCTTGAAGAAGAAATACTGAAAGCCTTAGATGACCTAGCCAAAGATAAAGCTCCTGGCCTAGACTTCATGAGTTCCTTCACAGAATTTTTCCATCGAGGAATACTCCATAAAGCCATTAATGCTACTTTTATTGCCTTGATCCCCAAGGTTGAAGGGGTAGAGGAGCTAAAGGACTTTCGCCCAATCAGTTTGTTCAACTCCTATAAAATCCTAGCCAAGGTGCTGGCCTCTAGATTAAAACAGGTCCGTCCCTCTATTATCTCGTCTTCACAGTCGGCCTTCATTAAAGATATGCAAATCCTGGACGGAGCTCTAGTTGCCCACAAGTGTATCCATTCAAGGCATTTGGCTAAAAAGCCTGATCTCATCGTTAAAATCGACTGGGAGAAAGCGTATTACCATGTTGATTGGTCCATTCTAGATAAGACAATGGCAAGGATGGGATTTCGTGATCATTGGAGAAACTGGATGAGAGGTTGTTACTCTCATCCGCATTTCTCGATACTCATAAATGGAACCCCAAAAGGATTCTTCCCTTCCTCGAGGGGATTATGCCAAGGGGATCCTCTCTCCCCTTTCCTTTTCGCAATCTTAGGAGAAGTCTTTAGCCGATCCTTATCCCGAGTATACCTGGCAGGTCTCCTCATAGGTTTTAAAACTTCTCACCGTGACCCTATAGTGTCGCACCTGCAATACGCAGACGACACTTTGGTATTCCTAGATGCATCTCCTCAAGAAATTGATAACTTGAGGCTCTATCTGAAATGTTTCCAAGGGGCCACAGGCTTCAAGGTCAATATGGGAAAATAAAAAATGATGGGTGTACTTGTCGCCTGACAATGGCTCTTACTAGAATTATTATTTCTAGTTCTTAAAATTTACTTATATTTTCATATTCATGATCTCCATGTTAAAGATTACATGCCCTTAAAAATTAAGTCCAAAAATCCATCTCAAAAATAGATTTAGTAATAGGCCCACATTTCTACATTTGCGGGCTTGGCCGCATATCAACTACATTGATAAAGTTGATTTAAATTAATGTTGATAGTAGTACTATAAGATTTCTCATGGACTATGCTACATAATTGAAATGATTATATGTCTACAAACTCATTACCATAAGTATTATTAAAAGATTTCTCATGGACTATGAACTTGTTATCATCAATGGCAACAAGCACATCCATATGGGCCCTTAAAATAGACTATACCATAGTTACGGGGATCTTGTTCAAGGGATGGTGTTCCCCTCTTGGAATCTCGATCCAGGAGCCAGAGCCTGAGCGGTACTCGCTTCCTCCCATAAGGGGATCTCGATCCCTATTTATTGGGATCTCGCTTTCTAATATAAAGGGATCTTGATCCTTGACTGTAAAGGATCTTAATCCCTATCAATGGGGGATCACGACTCCTCAAAAGATGGGCCGCATTACGAATATGATGGGATCTCGGTCCCCTAGAAATTCTTTGAATTTTTCTCCCCATCTTTCCCTGGTGAAAACTTATCAACTTTGCTGTCTCACTTTGTGTTTCAACTTTCCACCCATTGCTTCCTCTCTTTCATCTCTCACATAACAACAGTTCTTCAATTCCCTCTCTCACATACCAACCCTATGTGCATAGAGTCATAGACTAGGGGGAAGCCCAACAATCCCTCCATAGATTAATCATTCTTGATTTATCTAGATAAGAAAGCTAATCCTACTATGAACTGCAACTGCCTATCAAGATTTGCCTCTTGGAACTTTAATAATCAAGACTACTCTCCTATAGTATAGAGACCTATACAACAAAGAACATAACAAAATCACACATGCAATAGCTCTCTAGATTGTAGGTGTAATTATCTATTTTTTATAATTAACACAGATTACAGAATGTTTCACACAAATTATCTCCATTTATCACCTAAGCAGGGCTACGGCACACAGTTTATCACTTTATCCACAGCAAGTACATGAATATTTGACAACAAGATCTTTCCTCCTTGATAATTGTATTATTAATTTACCGCTAGAGAATATGTAAGAATTGTTCTAGTTCAATTCTTCCAAGTCAAGAAAGAAAAGGAAAATAAAATATCTGTTAATGATGGAATATGAAGAAACTCCTAACTAATATCTCAAATCAGAATTCCAACCTGGCAGTGCTTATTTGACAAAGCTTGAGTAGTATGCATCTAATAGAGATCAGTGTGCTTGAGCTTATAAGCAACGCAAGTTGCAAACATCATTAAGGGACCCCCAGGGAGGAGGAGGAAGTGAGGAACAGTGTAGTTGACAATGTTTTTCATAATAAACATTGAATACCACCAATCTCAATGCATAACAATCCAGTCTCAGCAGCCAAATCCCGGCTTGGGGCAATCATATTGCCATTGCATGCATGTTTAGCGAACTGCATATATCGAAGTACTGCTGCCTCATTCTCAGAGGCCACTAATGCCTCTCTAGCTGGCCGCTGGCACCACATTTTCCCACCAAAACTCTCTCAAAACCCCAAAAATAAAATCCCAGTACTTTATATCTCCCTATCTTTCACCACCCTAAACCATGTACTCCCATTAGGGGTCCATGAATCCATCCAACAATAGTGGTCTCCAACCAGCCTCTCTCTAAAATCTCCATACTCGCAGCCTTCCTTTGTTGAAGGGACACTCAAAGAATATAGACTCCAAGAAGACAATGAGAGGCACGGGCCCATGATTGGGAGATGGGGGAACCGGAAAGTCCGAAAAATGCATATATATTGGAGTTGGACAAGCAGTAGCACGAGGCAACACGGCTCTTCCTTGGAGAGGAGGGGTACTTCTAAGAAGAGGGGCTGGATTCGGGAGATCACTAGGTAAATTGGGTGCATGACAGCATTGTCTATTATGTTGGGTCCGATTCTTTAGCCATCTTGGAAGAGAGGGTTTTTGCTTTTGTCTTCGAAGCGTTTCTCTTGTGGTATTATAGGACTGAGGGGAGGGGAAAATAGAATGTAACGATTCTAGCAAGAGAGGAAGATAAAAGGAAAGATTCTCCCAATTTGAGAGAATGTTGGAGGAGTGAGTTTATGAGGAGGTAGGTAGGCAAAGCCCCTAGGGTTATAAGAAGGGACGGGAGAAGGAGGCCCTTATATAAGTTTTATTTATTTCATTTATTGTCTTTTATGACTGAAGTTTTGATATATATATTTTTGTAAGGAATTGTATACAATGGGACCATTTACCTTTGATACATGGAGGTCACAATTACTTACAACCATCCGTTGTAAAATATGATAGATTAGATGTGTCCTGAAATTCAAGAAATTTTCTTTTAAAGTTTGAGCTTGGTCAATAGAATAAATGCAGCCATCTAATTTCATATTCAACGGTCAAGATTAATTGTGACCACTTTGTACCAAAGGTATATAGTCTCACTGTATACTTTTCCTTTTTTTATTTGGATTTTGTTCTTGTACTCGAGAAGACAAAACATGTTATTGTATAATAAAATTTGATACTCTCTCCAGCCTAAATATGATGTGACAAGAAGTATATAGTTTGCATAGCAAATATTGATGATGGTGCTTGTGTAGCAACAATATGAATGTGTTATATTACACATGCAGCAATACATATAAAGTCTAGCCTAAACCCTAAATATGTTATGACAAGAGGTATATTGTATGCAGAACAAATATTTAAACATAACATGTTTATGCATGTACTATATTGAGTATAACCCAACCCCAAACCATAAACCTTAAACCCTAATCCCTAATTGTATTGCTTGTTTGCAATCATAGTATCATACTAGCATAGTTTATTTTAACAACATGTTTAAGCATGTACCATACTGCTTGTGCAATAGTACGAGTACAACCCAATCCTAAACCATAAACCTTAAACCCTAATCCTAATTGTATTGCTTGTTTGCAATCATAGTATCATACTAGTATAGTCTACTTTAATAACATGTTTAAGCATGTATTACATTGCTTGTGCAGCAGTATGAGTACAACCCAACCCTAAACCATTAACATTAAACCCTAATCCGTAATTGTAATGCTTGTGTGAAACCATACCAATATAGTCTTTTTAAAGGTCTGTATGGATGTGCTTGTTACCATTGACTATAATAAGTTCATAGTCATTAAGAAATCTTTTAGTACTACTAATTGCAATGAGATTGCAGTCTATGTAATCAATTCAATTATATAGCATAGTCCATGAGAAATCTTATAGTACTACCATCAACATTAATTTAAATCAACTTTACCAATTGTGTTCAAATAAAATACTAAGTACATGCTAATGAGTATACAGTCCATGAACTCAATAAAAAAATGTAGCACAGTCCAGGAGGAATCTTAGAGTAATATCATCAGCATTAATTTATTTCCAATAAAGCTATGTACCTTAATACAAAGAATACTAGTTTTTTTATTATCCAAATTTCATAAATTATGTCTTTCAATTCTAAAAATATTACTTTGTATCACGTGTAGCATTTAATACGACTCCCATTAATCAATTACTAAATCGATTTCTTTATTTTTTAATTACTAAGATTTCAAAATTTATATTTTTTTAAAGAAGTTGCCTTATCAATTTGTATATATTTTTTGAAATGACAGATTTTATATTATTTAATTGTGTATGATAATAATTGTAGTTTTAATTTAATATTTTTTATTGTCTAAAATGTCATGTCAACATATTAATAAAAAAAAATCTTTTATTGGATTTTGGAGCTAACTTTATGTCTTTCAACGCTAAAAATATTAATTTGTTTCATGTCTTACATTTAATGCAACTCCCATTAAATAGATATTACATCCATTTCTTGATTTTTTTAATTATTAGGATTTCAAAAACTATATTTTTTTATATAAGTTGTCTTATCAATTTGTATATATTTTTTTGAAATAACAGATTTTATATTATTTATGATATTAATTGTAGTTTTCATTTAATATTTTTTATTGTCTAAAATGTCATTTCAAAATATTAAATAATAAAAAAAATATTTTATTGGATTTTGGAGCTAACTTTATGTCTTTCAACACAAAAAATATTCTTTTGTCTCATGTCTTGCATTTAATGCAACTCCCATTACATAATTACTAACTCGATTTTTCTATTTTTTTGAATTATTAGCTATTTCCTAGTTAAAGGCTTAAAGCTCATGCTAGTGCCCCACACAAATTTCCTTAAGAGCAATAGATAGACTCTTAACTTCAGATTTCAGACTCTTAACTTCAAAGTTCAGACTCTTAAATGTACTATGGTGGGCTCTATATATCAGCCAATAGCCACCCAAGAAATCCCTCATTGACTTCATTGAAGCCCAAGATCCAAGTTTCCAAGCGAGTACAAGTCTTTCTCAGTCAAAAACTCAGAATAACAGTGGTGGTATTGTTTCATACTTCATAGAACGCAAGTTTTGTGTTCGTGCAATTACATTCCTTAATTTTATTTTTGTTTCATTATATGTTTGAGATTCACGAATTTGGTCGACGTTCGTGGACCACAGGGGGCATTCTGTTATCCGAAATTAGCACTTAACTCTATGATCACAAAGTTCAGCAATGTGTTTGGAACTTTGGATCACAGTTTTATTTTGAATTTTTCAGATTCTTGCTTCCTCAAGCACTTGGCAGCAAGATTTGTTTGTGCGTGAATTTTCTTGCTAGAGTCATGAATCTTATGATTGCATGAATCATGAAGTTGCAGGAATTTAAGTGGACCACAGTATTGCAAATTGCAAATTGTTATCACATAAATGGTAGTTGTGGATCACGAAAGAGTTTTATGTGATCCATAAGTTGTGTGAGTAATGATTCTTGATGTGTACGAGATGGGATTATAGTATTATAACCAAAAGAAACATTATGGATCACATAATTGAGCTATGTGATAAATAAACTATTATATGTTATTTGTACATACTTTTATATTTATTTTCATTTGGGTTCTTGCTTCCTCGACCAACTACGACAAAGACTTTTTATTTTCATTTGGGTTCTTACGTCCTCGATCAACTGGGAGGAAGGCTTGTTTTGCACTATAATTGTGAATTATGATTTTAAAGTCGAGAAATCAAGGATCATTAAATTAAGCATACTGTTATCAATAAAATGATCATTGAGGATCACAAAAAAGTTGTTTGTGATCCATGAGCTGCTTGACTCATGATTCATGTTGTCCTACCACATAGGAGCATACTATATTAATTGAAATAAGTATTGTGGATCCAAATAAGCATTTGTGATCCATGAACTGCTATAAGTTTGATTGAATCTAAAATCGAACATTTGTATTGAAGTCAAGTATGGTGATCAATGTTATAATACTTGATATTGTTTTGTTGTTAGAACATGGAAAACTCGACATCACCCAACTTCAGCCATATTGGGTAGCAAGATTGGAGTCGATTTTGGCCAATGCCGAGTAATATTTTTGTCGAATTGACAAATGCCATCAGCTCCTAATCAATTTTTGGAAGAAATATGTTAGAATGAGACGTCATATTGACGACTTTAGTGAAAGATTGAATAGGATTAAGAAGCTGGTGAATCGGATTGATCAAGAAATCTACGGTGATTTGGATAAAAATACAAGGGAGACGATTGAGGACGTGTTAGATGAACTACGTTGTTCTTGCTAAGATTTTCTTTCTACCTTTATTTGTCAGAGATGCTAGTGCCATCTGCTTTCAAACAATTTTTTTATGTTGTAATAAGGCTTGTACTATTAGGACTTGGATTTGTCATTGTTTTATTTTACTTTTACTTACATGTATATTATATAGCATTGTACTGTGGACTTTGTAAAAGTCTTGCGAGTATAAAACTTTGATGTTATTTGCCTTGTGATTTTCATCTAATCTCCTTAATGATGATGCAAAACATTCATTTTGAAGATTTGAGGTTGTAGTAGTCTCTTAACTGAGTAAGATAATATTCATTTCAGAGCTTATTCCAAAATCACATGAAACTTGTATGCATTACTCCCTTCCTAGACTGTTTTATGTCCTTTTTAAAGTGCTCCGGGGCATTTAATTAAGGACTTGGGATGTTGTCATTGCATGGAACCATGGGCTCTTAATTGAGTGTGAAAACATTCATTTAAGAGCTTACTATGAACTAGGTTTCAAAAGTAAACTCTTAAATGAGTGTACAAACATTCATTTAAGTGCTTACTAAAACATTCATTTAAGAGCTTACTACGAGCTAGGTATCAAAACTCAAAAGTGTTAATCTTTATTAAAATGTTACATCTCCTTTTAGGTGCCTAAGGGCATTTAAGTTAGGACACGGAAAGTTGTCACCATGAGGAATTCGTTCCGTAGTGAACAGCTTAACAAGTAATGCCCAATAGCCTTTCTCTTTGGTATGATGACCAGGCCTTAAGGTATGTTGTCCTTCATATTCATGTTTTTTAGATTCTTGAGGTAGCTTTGGCATTATGACATATGAAATACATTTTTTCAGTTTCTACATGGCTTCCTCGTCTTCAAATCGATCTTTCCACCCTGCTGAACTTACAAAAACCAACTACAAGAGTTAGTTCAGGCTAGTGGGAGTGCCCTGCCTTTTAATGCGGTCACTAATGTTGGTGTTGGAAACCAACATGCATTCAAGACATCAATTATACCCCTTGAACTCCAATTTGAAGGGGCAGCACGAGTTAATAAGAAGGAGGCCGAGCAAGCGGCGGCTCGTGAGGCCTTCACTTTCCTTTCTCAACATCGTGCTCTAGAGAGGAGGGAGGTTTTTGGGTAAATTAGAGAGGAGGGAGGTTGAGATGAAAGCAGTACATGATTAGAATAATAGCCTTAGGTCCCAAATTAGCGACATTTCTGATGAGCTTGCTACTGAAGAGTACTTGTATAATAGCTTGTCTCTTGAAATGTGCTCACTCCAAATCGAGTTAGATAGGCTATATAATGAGTGATGGGCTAGGTATCATACTCATGGGGAGCTTCATGCTATTACGGGATTTGAGAGTTGCCTTGTTATTCCGCCACTTCCACCTCCATCTTTAGTGCCTCCTCCCCCACCACCTCCTCCACCCGCACCACCACCCACAGTGCCGCCTCCCCCACCAACTCCTCTACCCCCACGAATGGTACCTCCCCCACCAACACCACCACCAGCCTCCTCTTGCCCCCCCCCGCTTCACCCCCTCATTCCTCTCAAGTTAAAGTGCGCCATCTCCATAGGTGGGAATACTCTTCATATTATGCAACTCCTAAGAGTCAGCGACCAAATATGTGAAATATTATGAAACTTCTAGTTAAGTCTTCATCATTTATAAGCTCAACATGTGAGACCAACTATTTTGTATTTTGCTTGTTTCAATCTAGTTATTGTTCGTTTGTTGACACATGGTTGTAACTTGCAACTTTTGAAGTTTCATAGTGAGGTCACCTTGTAAGTTGTAACTTTTGAAGTTACATAGTAATTTCAAGTGTATGTGACGTGCATGTCACCTTTTTGTAACTTGTAACTTTTGAATTAAAGTTAAAGTTTTGGAGAGTAACGTTTGTTTCATCTATGAGATGGTGTGCTACGACGTTTGGGCTAGCAAGATAATTTTTTGAATAAAGATGTTCTTTTACTTTTTTGGTGAAGCTTACCTTGAGGGTCTTTACCTTTTGCCTATCTTATATCAAATGCAAGGCCAGGGATGATGGAGGAAGGGGTTGAAGTTGAACAAAGTGATATTTTTATAAATGACATAGCCGCTGAGGTAGATGATGAGGCAATTGAAGAGGCCACCACAGCTCCATTGGGGAGACATGTAACAATGGTTGGTGGAGATACCAAGGCTGGTGGTGGTGGACAGAAATGGAAATTAATTTTCTATGTAGAGATACTCC
The DNA here is from genome assembly GCF_054954075.1 of Amborella trichopoda. Lineage (NCBI taxonomy): Eukaryota > Viridiplantae > Streptophyta > Magnoliopsida > Amborellales > Amborellaceae > Amborella > Amborella trichopoda. The sequence goes on from NC_142337.1 coordinate 52,901,571, forward strand.
TTGCCCTGGATCATACGCTCGTGTTGGTGCACACCTGATAGGGTTGTTACCTGGGCAGAAAGGCAAAGGAATTAATTTGTGTTGTAAGATTCCCCAAGCAGAGAGGGTTGCTTTAAAGGAGGAGGAAGTAGAGGCTGTAAGATTGTTTGGGGTAAAAAATAATTCAAAGAAGCTAATGTCGTACTCACCTAACCCTTTACTTTTCCCCCGATCAAGTGGTGCGTCCACATCATCAGGGGCATCAGGGGCTCAACACTCTCAAAATGATCATAAGAGCACGGGGAAGATGACTGCTGAAATGTTAGATGTGCGTGCAAGGGATGAAGTAGATGATGCAGTTGCACGTTTCTTTTATGCTCAAGGAATTCTGTTCAATGTTATGAAGGGCTCGATGTTTCACGACATGGTTTATATTATTAATCACGCTCCTAAAGACTATATGGCCCCTAAATATGATAAGGTGCAAACGACGTTGCTTGACAAAGAAAAAAAACATATTGATCATCCTCTAAGTACAGTAAAAGAGGATGGAGCAACTTATGGAGTGTCCATCGTCTCTGATGGGTGGGCAAACATAAAAAACGAGACTCTAACAAATGCCATGGCAGTGTCTAGAGGCAGAGCAATGTTCATAAGTGCTCATAACTGCTCGGATAGAGAAAAGTCACGCGCTAATATCACTGAGATACTTCTAAATGCAATAGACATGGTTGGCCCATACAATGTGATTCAGATTGTGACAGATAATGCTGCAAACTGTAAATTAGCGGGGAAAACTGTGATGCGGAGTCACCCTCACATGTTTTGGTCAGGGTGCTTAACGACACTTGTTAAGCCTCTTGATGAAAGACATTGTTGATAAAGAGCAAAAGCACCCAATCTTCAGTTATTTTGTACGTGATCATTGCTAGGAGGCAAAGCACATGGTCAAGTATATTCGTAATCACGCTAGATGTTTATATTTGTTTGAAACTTACTTGAAATTAGAGATCTTGAAAGTCAAGAAAACAAGATTTGGGTATCATTATGCTATGTTGAAGCGATTGTTGGAGGTTAGGGTTGCATGAACGTCATTAGCATTGAGTGAGGATTGAGAGGAACTGAAGCGTGGACCATCAGATAACGTACATGGCGAAGTGCACAACACAATAATGAATGAGGAATTTTGGAGTTAGATGAAGATTATCGTTCGTTTCACAAGACCAATATGAAAAATGATCCGGTTTGCAGATAGCGATAAAGCTATCATAGGAGATGCTTACGAGGTCATGGACACAATGTTGGAAGAGATTGAGGTTGGCTTGTACGATAAGCCAGCTCTATATCAAAAGATGATGGAGATGACTTTACAACGTTGGGACAAGACGAATCTCCCTCTCCATTGCCTTGCTTTTGTCCTTGCACCAAAGTACTTTTCCCGAGAGTGGCTGTCGACCCTCACCCCAAAGGGGAAAGGAGAAAAGAGCCCCATCATGACATTGAGGTCTCCAGTTCAAACCAAAAAGCCCTTGAGAAGCTGACTGCAGATGAGAGTGACATAAGCCAAATCCGGTAGCATATTAGTGATTTTGTACCAATCCATAGTCTATAATTCATCGTGGAACGATGGATATGGTCGTATGGTGGGACCTATATGGTGGTGGAGTGCTGAAATTGTATTCTCTTGCTGCGAAGGTGTTATCACAGATTATCCAGTCCTCAAGTGCAGAGATGCTGGAGCACTTACAACTACATACATAGTGTCAAGCGTAATAGGTTGAATGCTGAGAGGTCTGAGTCACTGGTTTATGTGCACTATAACAACAAGTTGTTGAGTAAGTTACATGCGGATTATGAGTCAACTTATAAAAATTGGGACCCTCATCCTAATAATGACCACCTCGAGGATGACATAGACGCTTTGGTGGCATTGGATGCATGGCCTGATGCTGCTGACTATGTTTGACCAGTAAGCTTTTTACCTACCGCGAGAGTACCTACAGACCATCCATCTAATGCAACAGCTCCTACATGTGTTAGTGTTGATGCCCCTTCCACTAGTCAGCCATGTCAGCTTGTATCCAATCCATGCCAAGCAACTTTTGTGGCAGAAAGACTACGAGCTGCTCGATCAGGTTCAACAGCAAAGAGAAAGAGGAATTGAATGAAGTGTGACCATGTCTTTTTTTTTTTTTTGAAAAAGAATGTGATGAGATAAAGATGGACAAATTGGGTTCATCACTCTCTTGGCGTTGTGCTGTTTTTTTCGGTTTCCTTTAATCCTTTTGGATGCCTCCATGTAATATGCACTAAAGCAACCAAGACGAAAGGCCCTAGTGACTTAATAAGAAATCTATGTTTAAGATCTTGCATTCTCATTTTTTCTCACGTTTTTTTAAGGGACTTTCTAGCAATAAAGTGTTCGCATGCGTTAAGCATTTCGATAATGCTAAAGTATGGATAGTTCGTACTTTTACTTTTAAAGGGTATGGTTTGTAAACTTTGTACAAGGTTGAGGTCCTAAACAATTAAACTGTGTGTGTGTGTGTATATGGGGTGCTCCCCTTGCGTTCCCATATACTTGTAGTTTATATAGCGAGATCGCTCCCATGTCGCTCCTTAAGCATCACTCCCTAGCACTCCAAGGGTAGGGAACTTTAGCCAAGTGTTGATCCCAAGCTCTTGCTCCCACTCCCACTCCCACTCCGAATAACTATGCTATAAGCAGCTTGGTTAGGAAAGCCAGCTTAGTCATCAAATCAATTACATATTGGATGTCGCTCATATGTGGAAACTCATTAGGGAGCGCCCTCAAGGATTAAGTCCTTGAAATGGCCAAGAATATCTCAAATGGATCTTGGATGTCCTTCCAAAGAGCTAACTCTTTGGATTATGATTCCCCAACGAAGGCAAAAATCATCCCAGTGTCTCTACCTTACTCTAAGAAGTGTCGAACAGGTAAGACACTTGTTGATTTCTCCTTATATGTCATGATGCCATGTCATCTTTCATGGGGTTTAAGCTTATCTTCTCCCATTATTTACAAAGCATAGGCATAAGGCTTTTGTGTGGTGGACAATGTCCTGGTTATATAACAAGGGATTCCCAAGAAGAAGATGACATGTATCCATGGAGACAACATCAAACCGCACCGAATCCTGAACGGAAAACTTAACCAAGCATCTAATAGGGACTTCATTACCTAGCTTGAACCACACAGTCTCAAATAGTTCAAGATGCAGCTCCACCTTAGTTGTAACGTTACATAAAATATTCTTCTATAAACAATCCCCCTAAAATATTCTTCTATAGCCAATCCCCCTACCCTTGCTTTGGTGACTCCTCAATCTTCGAACAACTCAAGACTCGCCGACTTCTGTATTTAGAATCATGCTCTCCTCGTCTTTATCAGAGTAGATCATCATAAGGTGGATAACCAATATCGTCAAAGTCTCCATCATCATTGTCCTTAATCATATTCAAATGCCTTTTGTCAAAATTCAAAGGGAAAGTGGCCCATTTTCCCACAACAAAAATACTTTATAGGCTTCCCATCTCGTTGACATCCACCCAAATCAGTGGTTAAACGTCCCTTTGTCTAGTTAGTGTCATCAGCACTTGAACCTGCTTTTGTTCCTCAAGGCAAACCTACAAACTAGGGCATATTGTCAATACCCTGCCCTCTTCCATTTTTCTTCCACCTTCAGGACTAGCCGATATGCTTCATCAAACAGCCATATCTGAACAGCCACTTAATCACCTTGGATTTGAGTTTGCAAACCTTATAATTAGCGGGACACATGTTGTTCTCATATTCTAGTTGTACACTGTGATGGCTCAGACATAGAACTCTTATTTGTATTCCACTCTTTTAATTCCTTGGCGAAGTGGATTGAAATAAAAAAACATTTGCTTGTAGTCGATTGGAAGAAAACATTCCTTCAACTTGGTTACTCCAAACTTGTAAGTCCTTTATGAAGCAGTTGGAAAGGTTAAAACAACGTTCGCTCATAGTCGACTGTGAGAAAACCAATTCCTTCAACTTGATATTAAAGTGCAAGTATGAATCTTGTCCTCCCTAACACTCTCCCTTAATTCACAATAGTAGGCACCAAATTGACTACCGACCCTCCCATCATCACTTTGCAATCCTTAGATCCTTCCAACAAAAGAAATTGTCTATGCTAGTAAGCAAATCCAATAAGGTTTTGGACATCTTACGATGAAACCCAAAACTTCTAATCATACTCCCCGATCATTCAAGTCCCCCATATTTAGGACTAGATTTTGACTAAGAACACAATGATTGAACACAATCCCAAGGATGGAACTTGCTCTGATACAACTTTGATGCAGAGCATGCATAAGAACATTCAAAAAAAAAAAAAAATAAGATGCAGAGCATGCATATGAAAGCAAGAATATAGAGCAAAGGCTAGAAAGAGAAGGGAGAACAAAAGACTTTACTGAGTAAACTTAGAGAGAGAAAATCTCTTTACAAAACATTGTAATTTAGATGATCTAAATAAAAACTGAGACAATAAAACTTTGTGGCCATCTATTTATACAGCCCTCCTTTCCTAAAAATTTTGGCTTCTAGTCTTATTCCATAGGCGACCACCCGACTTACCTACACACCCCAACCTGTTGCACAAAGTAAATCACGTTATCTCTATCCTACCCGAACAGAGAGAGAGAGAGACAGAGAGAGAGAAATCTTTCCCTTCTCATGGTCTTCCCCTAAGCACCTTTCCTTCTTCATCTTCCATCCTGTTAGACCTTCATCACATCACAATCAATATATTTACGATGAAAAATAAAATAGAAAAGCACGGATCCAGAACGCTATATATAGTGCCCAAATCCACCAAATTCGATGTAAACTGATAATGCAGAAAAGTTCAACCCCTAATCCATTGCAATTTCGCCATTTAAAACCATAGAAGCACAAGTTCAGCAAAAAAGCTAATGATCAAAGTTAACCAGTTAAAAAAAAAAAAAAAAACTAAAGATCAAATCTAATCTTTCGATTCAAAATCAAAAAAATAAGCGTTCCAGTAAAATTCGAGCAAGATCAAGCCCTTATCTAACATACTTCTCAGATATAAAGAGAAGGCACTGATATAACCAGTAAAATGCTGACAAAACAATTAATCTGACATTGTTCTCAGATATAAAGAGAATGCACTGATAGAACCAGTAAAATGCTGAAACAGGAACAATTCACTGATCAAAGACAAGGAAACACAGTTATGGAAAAAGATCAAGTCCTTATCCAAAGAAATCCTTTATTACCAAGCAAAAAGCACCATTAACGCATCATAATATAAGGCAGATATGGAATCAATTCGCTGACCTTTGAGCTGCTTCTGGAGCAAAAGAGTAGCCCGATATTCCTCCATTGTAGAGCGTGGATCAAAGAACTTGCAGAGACTGAAAATGCAGAACCCAGAGTTCTCTAGGATGCTGCACAGCCTGAAAATGAGGATGATCTAAAAGGAGGGTTTTAGTTACAGGAAGAATCGCGAGGAAGGGGAGAGAAATACGCAGAGAGGGATATAATATTTGCATCTTTTGGAAGTAGAAGAAGAAAATTATAGGCATGATTCCTTTCTCTTGGGCCTGAACCGGATATGAAAAGCTTCTTTGATTCGGGTTCTCTCTCGTCAAAGGGTGAGCACTATAACCAGAGGATATTTAGAGAGGCTCTTTGAATTCCAACGGTTTGAAAAACCTTGCGTACGAGACCTATTGCATCCGTATACCACGAGACCTATAGTGTTTTTTTTCTTTCTTTCTTTTTTTATATTTCTATATAATAATCAAAAATTAAAAACATTATTTGAAAGCAAAAAAACACTCCAAACTTTTTTTGTCTTTCAACCCTTTTAACAATCTACTATTGACCTCAATAATGTACGAGACGATCCTCTCTCTCTATCAAACTCCATCTTTTATTTACATCATCATTTCTTTTTTTAAAACTCAAACTTCATCTCATCTCTCTCTCACATCATCATCTCTCTTTCTTAAAATTCTCTCTCTCTCTAAAACTTCATCTCTCTCTATAACCCAAACTCCTTATTTCTCTCTAAAACTTCATCTCTCTCTCACAAATAAAAATGTGTGCAATGTTTGAGCTCAAGTTAAACTCCTTAAACTGATAAACTCACCAAGAAGCGAAAAGAGAGGGATGGAGTTTTAGAGAGAGAGAGTTGAAGTTTAAATAGAATATCATTTTAATATTTGTTTGGATAAAAATGAATGGTCAAAAAGGTCCAGGAGTTGTAAAATAAAAAAGATGAAGATGTTTTACTTACAAATAATATTTTCAATTCTTGTTACTCATGAGATATGAAAGTTAAAATAAGAGATTAAGAGATATTTTCCTTTTTTTTTTATGTTGAGGAGCACCGCTTCTTTAATAATATTTTTTTTTTTTAAATTGCCAATTGACAATGACAATAAATAACTCATTTATCCAGTAGTTTTAGAACCAAATAGCTATTCGGGCAAGGTGCTTTGGTGTCTGGTATTTTCAATATTAAGCAGCTGATTGCAGCCCCTTAAAAAGCGAGCACACCCATTTTGTTTGTGAGTTAACTCGCTCTATCTCCAACAATGCTTGTAAAACCGGCCGGTTAGATCGCTACCGGTGGGGAGGCGAGTCTGGTTAGGGCCGGTTTTATGGCACACCTCATAAGATGGCACTCTTCAAAAAAAAATCGGCACCACCTGGTTTACTGTTTTAACACTCGATATAACGGCATTTTCAACGCATCAAATAACAGCCGTTATTTGATACACGCCCATTATTTTCACCGAACAAGATTTTGCAGCTTTTTTTTACATATTTTTTGTTTTTTCCGATCACCTATTGATGTTATACACCGGAAAGTTTTTATAAATCATCAATTATTGAATCAAAATTCCAAAAACAAGGAGTTCTTGGCAGATTGATATGGGGATTTTTGAAAATTAGAAATTTCCGCCATTCTATCAAATGCAGCTTCAATACCTCATAGAGTTTCTTAAAAATGGAGGACTTTGATTAATTGTTAAAGGATTCAACGTTCACATATTTCAAATTTTCAAAAACGATGAAGATTTGAGGTTTTTTTGGGCCCGAAGTATTAATGCTTGAAGAATTGTTTTTTATCCAAACAAATTGATTTCTGATCGATCAATTCATCGATTTTTATCAAATTGATCACTGAAGTTTGATCATAAAGGCCTCATGTATCAAATAAACTAGTTATTTTGATTTACTATTGATTAAATGTTTTTATATCAATTTTTTTTGCTGAGTTTTTTTCCTGAAATTTTCATGAAGTGAAAATCCGCAATTTTTTCAATAAAGATCTCAAGAGCAGATGAATCTTCATGAAATTTGAGGCATTTGAATCTTAATTAAAGTATCTATCATATCCCCATGTCAATTTGTTCAAAAAATGAAAGATTTGGGGTTGATTTTGACTCTAAAGTTTATGCGTTCTTTGGCTCGATTTTAGGGTTCTTAAAAAAAATTTGTTTTTTAATAAAATTAAGTTTTGTTTTTATAAAAATATGTTCTTTGTGATGAATATGAGAAAAAAAGAATATATTCTATTTTTAAAAAAAATTTATATATTTTTGGTGAGCTTTTTCGATCGTTTTTTATGTTATTTATTTATTTTACAAAAATATTTTTTTTTTGACTAATATGAGAAAAAAATATTTCTTTCTTTTTAATGTTATATATTTTTTGTGAGCTTGTTGGATTGGTTTTAATGTTATATTTTATTTTTATAAAAAAAAAAAATTTGTGATGAATATGAGAATTTTAAGGTTATTTTTGGTGCATGTTATTGTTGTTTGTGTTCTCAACTTCTTGTTTAGTTGTGACATTTTGTTCTAATTTATTTATTTGTTACAAGCTATCTATCATTTGTTGCAACTTCATACTCCTTAAATATGTTTATTAGCCTCTATGAAGAAAAGAGGTAGAAACTAAAAAGTGTTTTACTAATCTCTCATGTTTCCACATGCTGAATTGAATAAAAAACTAACCTTGTTTTATTTATTTTTAATATGCATCTTAATTCTACATTTTAAAGTTGCCATCTTACATAAATTTTTTATTTTGTCATGTTAAAACTCAACTCAAAATGTTACTGAGTAAATGAGGTATGGCCATTTCAAAATCGATTTGGTCATTGAAGCAACACTTAACACCTTGACCCACACCTTGCATTTTTAACCAAGTTACTGAGTAAATGAGGTACTCTATCTTACTACCTTGACTCACAACCTTTTGAAAAACTGGGAACATTATGCTACAAAAAAAATACGCTCTCAAACCCAATTCTAAACCGTATTAAAGGGTTTTTCAACATTAAATCAACATTTTTCAGCATCAACATTAAAACAATACAGAAGCATATATTATTGCATCATCTATTGTTAGTTGGACTTTGTAACTTCATCAATTGAATTTATGTGAAATTATAAATTGTCTTACATATCTCTATAATATTCAACTATTAAATTATATAAAAAGTTGTTTCAATTGTTTTTTATAAGATAAATGTATGTAATATGATAGTGTATACTTAATCTAAGTTTTTCTATTTTTTTTTTTAAATTTTTTAGGGGGCTTTGATTCATTATTATTAAAAAAAATCTACTTAATCGGTTAGTCCGGTTAACGCTCCAGTTAATCCGGTTCCGATTTGAACCGCCCCCAGCCTCTTGACCGATTAACCGTTTCGGTTCGATTTTACGAACACTACTCTCCACGTGGAGCTTTCGCCTCAAACAGACGTATGAGGTCTTAGAATCTTAATTAAAGTATCTATCATATCCCCATGTCAATTTGTTCAAAAAAATGAAAGATTTGGGGTTGATTTTGACGCTAACGTTTCTGTGTTCTTTTGCTCGATTTTAGGGTTCTTAAAAAAAAAAAAATTTTTAATAAAATTACGTTTTGTTTTTATAAAAATTTGTTATTTGTGATGAATATGAGAAAAAAAAGAATATATTCTTTTTTTAAAAAAAATTCAAATATTTTTTGTGAGCTTTTTGGATCTTTTTTTATGTTATTTATTTATTTTTTTGTGACAAATACGAGAAAAAAATATTTCTTTCTTTTTAATGTTATATATTTTTGGTGAGCTTGTTGTATTGGTTTTAATGTTATATTCTATTTTTATAAAAATATTTTTTTTTGTGATGAATATGAGAAAAAAATTTATTTCTTTGTTAAGGTTATTTTTGGTGCATGTTATTGTTGTCTGTGTTCTCAACTTCTTGTTCAGTTGTGACATTTTCTTCTAATTTAATTTTTTATTTGTTACAAGCTATCTATCATTTGTTGCAACTTCATACTCCTTAAATATGTTTATTAGCCTCTATGACGAAAAGAGATTGAAACTAAAAGGTGTTTTACTCATCTCTCATGTTTCCACATGCTGAATTGGATAAAAAATTAGCCATTTTTTATTTATTTTTAATATGCATCTTAATTCTACATTTTAAAGTTGCCATCTTATATAAATTTATTTTTTGTCAGGTTAAAACTCAACTTAAAATGTTACTGAGTAAATGAGGTTTGGCCATTTCAAAATCAATTTGGCCATTTGAAGCAACACTTAACACCTTGACCCACACCTTGCATTGTTAACCAAGTTATTGAGTAAATGAGGTGCTCTCTCTTACTACCTTGACTCACAACCTTTCGAAAAACTGGGAACATTATGCTACAAAACAAATACGCTCTCAAACCCAATTCTAAACCGTATTAAAGGGTTTTTCAACATTAAAACAACATTTTTCAACATCAACATTAAAACAATATAGAAGCATATATTATTGCGTCATCCATTGTTAGTTGAACTTTGTAACTTCATTAATTGAATTTATGTGAAATTATAAATTGTCTTACATATCTCTATAATATTCAACTATTAAATTATATAAAAAGTTGTTTCAATTGTTTTTTATAAGATAAATGTATGTAATATGATAGCGTATACTTAATCTAAGTTTTTCTAATTTTTTTTAAAAATTTTTTAGGGGGCTTTGATTCATTTTTATTACAAATAATCTACTTAACCGGTTAGTCCGGTTAATCGCTCCAGTTAATCCGGTTCCGATTTGAACCGCCCCCAGCCTCTTGATCGATTAACCATTTCGGTTCGATTTTAAGAACACTACTCTCCACGTGGAGCTTTCGCCTCAAGCAGACGTATGAGGTCTTAGATCTATTCGGACATCTGCCCATCTATTTTGCAATCTATGTGTATGTTTTTATATTATTTGTTTCATTCTTTGTAATCATTTTTATTGAAAGCGCCATTACTCTTTGACCTTTTGAACCAATTTATCAGGGGCTTTGCTAGCTTGATCAGTTAATAACAGAAGTGTTTTGGTCGAGATGTAGGTTTCGGGGGTTTCAGGGGTCAATCAGCGATAGATGAACCTTTTGAGCAAGTAATGATGGATTGGGATTTCGGGACTAAAAAATGCATAAACTTGGATCTTAAAACCTCACTTGAATAAAAAAATCCAACTAATGTGCATGAGGATTCGGTAAAAGGGCTTAATTACTAATAATTACTAATATTGGAGAAGTATATAAGTTGAGATTTGAAGTTTTGATATTTATCTTTCTATATATATATAATTGTCATGATCTTCCTACAGTAAAGTAAAAACTATGTAGTTGTAATATTCATCAATTAATTAATAATGCATCTAATAATACAGATTATGCATCTAAAAACATCGACCCACTATGCCATCGATGTTTTTTTTGTATGTAACAAATTGATAGAAGATATTATCTGAAAATGTGAAAAATAAAATTTCAATTACATTAAGTAATTGGCTTTTAGTTAATCCCTAGGCTAGCTTCCTTATTTGCTCTTCGTGTAATTAACGTGGATACTGGAATAATTGTATGCGTTGATGACTAATTGCAAATTTATATGGAACTGAACTTGTTGAATTTTTTTTTTTTTTTCAATAAATATTTGATATGAAGTTAGAAATGTCTATTAATTATGTGAACTTTGATGACGTTTTACTCCCTCTCCACTATGCATTCATTTGTCTAGGTCCTCTAATAGTAGGTATCCCAGATTGATTCATGGCCATCGGAAGAATGTAATTATTGATTTGCCATAGTGGTTATTTTAAGCATAACCAGAATGATGGGCGTAACTATTATAAAAGGGAAACTTAAAATCCACACTACATGATGGGGGCAACTCACTACAACAACTAAAGGTTCATGTATGTGTGGTGTATATTGAGCTTTGACCCAAACCGTTTATGAGAATTATTCACTTGTAGAACCCTTTGAAAAAAGGTTTGAAGCATAGAATAGGTTGATGACGTGATGCACGTTGTTAGGCCCATTGCGTTCACCTACGCACCCTGCGTCACGGGCCAGGAGCAACCTTTGGCTGGTACAACAAGCTCTATTGAGTCCTACAGTGGTGATGTGGTCCATATTTTACGCATTATGGGGTCTTCAATTAACAATTTTATGAGATTTTTGTGTTGTTCTAGGTTGACCTGGATAAATTCTGATAAGATTTAGTTACTGGACTGACCTTGTCTGATGTGAGGGTTTCCTAAGTATTATGGACTACTAGGCATGATCAACAAAGATCTACTATACTAGTATGGTCCTTAGGGGTTTAGGATTAGAGGTTTCTCGAAATTCCCTTAACCAAAGTTTTAGGGAGGTGAATAGAGAGCTATGGCAAGTGTTCAAGGAAGGCATATGAAGAGCTAAGTTTTATCACAAGCGAATAGTATGGACAAGAGCTTGGTGAAAATCAGGTTGAATATTTGATATGGCTCTACAGAGGGATAAAAGAGCTCCCAAATCAGCCTAGTCTTCAGTTCAATAAAGTGACGAGGAAGATGACTGGGCCTAGTTGGGAGGAGCATGTTTAAGTACAATTTACTTATATTGCAAAGAACCAGAAAAACTTATATGCTAGTATAAAAATTTCATATTTTGGTAATTTATTCAGGCAAATTATTGGACTTCAAGGAACTTGTCCATTACTTTTCATCCTATGCACATAAAGGGTTTCATTTTTGGAGATGTTGTGGCTCATGCGCAACCTATATCAGATGTTCATGCTCGCGAGTAGGCCTAGGTCCTAAACTCTGATAGCTTTTGTCGGACAATTTATTCCGGAACGCTTTGATATATTGTACTTTGATTTAAAGAACTATACAGTTAGATGTTTATGACTTCACAGTGTAACCTAGAGACCAGAATTTGTGAGTCTGAGCAAATTACATATTTAAATGTAGATTTAGATATGAGAGAGAGATAGAGAGACCAGGTCAGGGAGTGATGCAGAGATCTCTCATGTCGTCTCGTTTTTTTGCATATGATACCAGGATAAACTTGGCATTATGTGTTTTTTTTCTTCTTGGGATAATAAAAAAGAGAGAGAAATAGAGAGAATCAGGAGAGAACATAATTAGAATAATGAAATTTTGATGACCTTGTAATATGGAAGTACTATTTCCCTCAATAATGAAGTAGTGACATAATTATGTAGTTGGCAAAAATGTCTTACTTGGTTTAGCCTTTGAAGATTTTGATACATTTCAATAGATAGAGGATAATAGAAACTTTGGGATATAAAATTGCTAACTATTGGAAAGCGAAATGAAGAATAAATATTTTATCAAAATCAATAAACGACATTGAACATTGGAATGAAAATGAGAAGTTTATTGGTAAATCTCAAAATTAAATGAAGAAAAAAAAACTAAAAGAATGACTAATGAATTTCAGGAATACACATCTTCCAGGCAACCCAAACAATATACAGGCTATTCCAGATTTCTTACCAGGTCTATCCAAACAACAGGCACCCCAACCCTAAGAACAACCCAAACTTGCACCTCTCCCTTTCTCAACCCCAACTGAAATTCGAGAAATTCCAAATTATGAAAGAAACATTCAGGAACTTCTTGATATCAAAAAGCCCTAGATTCTAGAGAACTAGAACTTTCATGTTTTAGAGAATACCAAACATGCACTATGTCATCTACACATACGGCCATGATCATTTTTGCTTTTGAGTGTAGAGATATAACCATGATCATCCAACTCATAGGCACTTACACCTCTCACTTTCTTCAACCCCAACATATCCATCATGCTTCTCTCTCTTTCTACATCCTTCCACCTCCCAACACTAGCATACACATTAGACATGAGCACATAGTCCCCCACATGATCATGATCCAACCCAAGAAGCAATTGACATGCATCCTTTGCCATCTCCACATTCCCATAGGCCATGCAACCACCCGCCAATGCTCGCCACACAAGCCCATTGGGCCTTTCTCCCATCCCCCATACAAGTTCTTGGGCCTCATCAAGAAGCCCGGCCCGTGAAAGCAGGCCTACCATACACCCATAGTGCTCCACTCTTGGGACCAAACCATACTTGGCATTCATCTCTCTAAATAACTTCCGGCCCTCACTTACCAGCCCTGAATGGCTACATGCACTTAACACACTCAATAGTGTGACCCCATTAGGCAGCACGCCGACCTTCAACATTCTCGAAAAGACTGTTAAGGCCTCCTCGCCATGGCCATGTATGGCCAACGCTTCTATCATGACACTCCATGACCATACATCTTTCTCTATAATCCCATCAAAAACCCATCTAGCCTTGTCTATATCACCACACTTTGCATACATATACACAATGGCATTGCTCAAGTAAGTGTCTTTCCTTATGTATGGGCTTCTATCTATGAAATTATGAAGTTGTTTCCCTAGAGTGAGTGCACTGGACTTGGCAATGGCTTGGATGATTGGCATCAATGTAACCTCATTGGGATGGATGCCTGATGAACCCATGCAATCCAAGAGCCTCAGTGCATGGTCTAAGTCCCCTTTTCTTGCATGAATGGCTATTATAGCACTCCATGAAACAATATCTCTTTGAGGCACTTTATCAAACATTTGCATTGCACATTTTAATTGGCCACAATCCACATACATCATAGCCAAATTAGTGTCCAAGACCTTATTGCAAGATGCCCATCCAAGCTTGATTATATGGCCATGGACTTGCATTCCATACGCATCCTTGCAGGTACGGCGGCACGACTCGAGCAAGAAGTTGAAGGTGAAGCCATCAGGAGAAGCACCTTCACGCCTCATTTTAGAGTAAAATTGAAGGACTGCTTGTGGGTTAGAGTGCAGAGTAGAAGCCCTTATCATGGTGTTATACGAGAATGTATCTGGGTTTTTGATCTGGGAGAAGATCAGTCGTGCATATTGGAAGGTGTTTGAAGGGGAGTTTGCACATAGAGATATGAGTTTTGTTTGTGTGAATTTATTGAGAAGTTGGGTTGTTGTGATGAGGTACGCATGGAGTTGCTTGATTTGGTTGAGGGAGTAGGATTTGGCTGTGATTTGGAGTCCTTGGTTCATACTTCATAGTCGAGGAGTTATTCTCGAATTTGATAAGTTTTCTAGAATGGAGACTACTACTATTTGTTTGTATTTTGTTGATTTTGCTCTCAGTTATTGCTACTCTTGCATCATTCACAACTCTCTCTCTCTCTCTCTCTTCATTTGAAATGCTAACAGTTATAAGAAACACATTTTAAGAGGATTTCTCAGGCCCCTCCACGAGAAGGAAGATCAGGCCTTTCAAATAATTGTTCCATTTATAACTACTAATATATATTATCTTCTTGAGAAATCAACGGAAATATTTTTAGTTTTAGGTATATTTAAAAATATTCTGAAATTTTTTAATATACGTAGATTATCCCTTTTTTTAATCTTCTTTTTCTTTATCGTCGGTACTTAGAGTATCGAAGTAATTTCATAATTGTAAACATGATGTTCGGTACTGGGGGTACCAAATATTCTTTTAGCATAAAGTTTTGTTTGCTAATCCCAGTGAACAAAATCTTTTTCGTTTAAATATATTATACTTTAGGACTAGTATTATGGTAGTTTGGTATTAGTATTACTATTACCAAAAATACTGGTACCAATTCCAAAAAAGAAAAGGAAAAAACCTAATTCGGTACTGCTAGTACTGCAGTACATAACGAAACATTAAGCTAAGAAAATATTTTGTTCAGAAGTGGAACAAAACACTAAGCCAAGACAACATTCAGTACACCCATTAATTAATAAATAGGGTGCAGTTGGCATACCGGATGCATCCGTAGGTGTAGAGGTAAGGTGTACCTTCAAATTTTATTATGGTATATAATTTTGATGTAAAATGTGCTTAGGATTATCTCAAAATCTATTTTTATATCTAATTATAAAATTTTAAATCTAAAAAATAGTTAAAATCAAGTAGATCTATAAACATATGAAAATCTTGAAAATGGACAGTGTAGATAATATGTTGTAAAATGTACTATTTTTTAGACTTAAAATCTTTTATTTTTCATAGTCATACATCTTGATGTCGAGATGATCAATCAAATGGAGTTTTTCAATATTAAAACTACCTTTTCCGATGGATTTTTTAGGGGTATCCATAGTTCTACTAAGGTAGCATCCTTATATAAAATGTTTCCTAATAAATATAGTGTTAAAAAACTATATTTTTAAATCCAAACCATTAATAAATATAGTGTTAAAAAATATATTTTTTAAGAGAGTTATGAAAAGAAGAATTCTAAAATAAAGCCAAACCATTAATAAAATAGATTTAAAACATAAATCTAAGCCATTAACAAATGTAGAGTAAATATATATATATTTTTAAGAGAGTTATGGAAGAAAAAACTCCAAAATAATTTCATGCACTAAGAAAAATCGAGTTAAAAAAATACGCCACCTATAAAAATGGAACTCACAACCTATTTGGAGGTTAAGACCTGCCCACATATAACTGTAGTTGCAAAAGTCCTCCATTTTTATATACAACGTAATCTTTATTTGCTAGAAAGAAGCAAAAGGAATTTTTATAGAGAATGTAATCTTTATTGGCTGGAAAAAGAAGCAAAAAGGGTTTAGGAAAATGTATCCCACGTCCTGGCGGGTGCATGACTAGTGCAGGCTTACTACCACGAAGCCAGCGGACGCACAATGAATAGACGCACATTGAATAAACGCTGCTCCTCTTTATATATATATATATATATATATATATGTAATTAATTTACGTTCAAAAAAATAAAACAAGAGCTTGACTCGGCCGAGGAAATCGGACTCGGCCGAGTAAATCGCCTCGGCCTGGGCCCGAGTACTTTGGCCGAGTCGATGTTTTGAACCTTGCTTTCATGTATTGGATTTCACATCAATGGCTAAACGTAATTGTGATCCTTTTTATAAAAAAATAAAAAATAAAAAAAAATATAAAAAATAAATCTCATTGTATATAATCCCTTTAAAAAAAACCATCAATTCTAGTTTTTAAAGCTTCAAATAGGTTGCTAGCACCTCCTCAACCTTCAAAACCCAATAATGGACGGTTGGAGTGGGACGTTCCTCCAATAGAAGTTCAACCAAACTTTGAGCCATACGCCAACCTTTCGTTTTTAACGTGAGATGATTGGCAACCTGCTAGCAAACTCTTTTATGCCCAAATATCAAGCACGGCTCACAAATCAAATCTATCTATACCAGGCCGGACTAGTGGTTACCTGTTTGACCACCAATTAGTACTTTGGTCAGGTTGATCTAAAGTAAATTTATGTTTATTCAATAAACAACAAAACTGGTATATGACTAATTTTGACCAGTGCAATATATTATATATTTTAAATTATTATTCATAATTTTTTTTATATCATAAAAATCTATTGAACTGGTTTGGTAAGGCATGTTTTGCTGGAGCCGGACAGTTCACCAATCATGTAGCCAGGATAACACCATTGCAAACATTGTGGAGCTATATAACGTGATCCATATGTCCATAATGACATCAAGTGAGGTTATTATTAAATATAGTTTGTCACTGTTTTGAGGAGAGAGAAAGAGCACGAGGGAAAATGAGAGATATTAGAAAGATTTTGTAGAGATAGTTTTTGGCACAAAGAGTGAGATCTGAGAGATATCCAGTGAGATTGAGCATAGAGAGAGAGGGAAAAAATGGGAGACTCAAGAGAGATTTTGTAGACTGAGAGGGGAAAAAATGGGTGATTCAAGAGAGATTTTATAGAGAGAGAGAGTGCGCAAAGAGAGAGAGAAATCAAGAGATTGGGCACAAAGAGAGAGAGAAGAAGCGATTGGTTTCTAAAAAAACAGAAATGGAGAGATTGAGATTTCCTAAAGCGAGAGAGTTTGGGCAAAGAGATTGAGATAGACAGATTGGGCATAGAGAGAGGGAGATCCACAGCTTACATTGAGAGTTCTGCTGTGAGAAGGAGTTTGGGATTTCATAGAGAGTGAGATCAGTTTGGGGGGAGAGAAACTTTTCGCATGAGATTTCGGTAGAGAGAGAGGAGAGTTTGGGGAGAGATTGAAATTTCAGGAGTTTATGAAATTTTGGTAGAGAGAGAAAGGTGCAGCTCTAAAACCTATAAATAGTAAAATATGGGGGAAGTATTAAGAAAGATATTGTGGTTTCAATTTTTTTGACTTTTTAATGGGAGATGGTGGGGACGATAAATACAAGAAAAAAAAATGTTGAAATTTAGTATATAATATAAAAAATTATGAGGGTAAGATTTGTAGAAAATTGATTTTGGAGAGTATCTATAATTTTCGATTGTTACTATCCCAATGTCTTTAACAAGTTGGACGTGATGTAGTGGTTCCCACCAAATATGTCATTAGCAGTATTTGCATCACCTTCATTGTCCAAACATAGTTATAACATATATGGTATTGTGGTTATCATGAGCACATGGATCGTTTTTGCATCAGTCCATCTAATATTACCCTCGCAATAAAATTTATTTCAGCTCTACAACACATGCGAAAAATGACAACACCAACTGACGACGGAAATGAGAGATTATAACTGATTTACCTGAAAAAAGTGAGAATCATACTTTTTGTAACACGAAAATACCACACAAACACCATCCATAGAATCATCACTAATAGGGAAGCACATCGTTCTTAATACAAAAATATTACACAAACACCATCCATGGAATCGTAATTAAGAGGGATGCTCTACCAGTAATACAGGCACTTTATACTTTAGGACCCCTATGATATGAGCGATATGGTGCTATGAACAATCCCTGTTTCCCACCATCATTATTCAATTCACTGAGTTGATGGTGATAACCCACATGATCATGTCATTTTCAAAACTATATGGATCGTATAATATTTTCGTTGTAGTTTATGGTAATACTACTCGTTTGGGTCGGGGTAAGCTTCGATAATTGACTGGAGGGTCGGAAGCGGTTTGATGTTGCAGTTGCTGAAACCACCCTTGCTCAACAGTGCCCTCCACTCCTCCTCTGTCCTCTCCAAGCCTCCTGAGGTTGTTGCAAACATTAACATGTCGAATGCCAACCTCGAGTCAGCAAAGGCACTGGTATCTTCCTTAAGATGCAGAACTACGTCCACAATAATCAACTTCCCGCTCTTGGAAGGGAGTGCTTTTCGACATTGCTTCAATATCTTCACACAGTCTTCGTCCTTCCAGTCATGTAGTATCCACTGCACAAAAGCAATTTAGGAAAACAATCAAGCATGTCATGAGAGGGGGATGTAGTTTCAAAAGGTATATGCTTGGGACGGTACGCTAAAACTCAAACTCCATCTCTCTCCCTAAAACTCAGACTACATTTCTCTCTCTAAAACTCCATTTCTCTCTAAAATCCAAACTCTATCTCTCTCTCACATATAAGAAGGTATGCTCGTGTTCGAGCTCAAGCTAAACCCCTTAGCTTGTAAACTCACCGAGAAGAGAAGAGAGAGAGAGAGATGGAGTTTTAGAGGGAGAGAGATGAAGTTTTAATAAGGTGTCATTTTAGTATTTGTTTGGGTAAAAAATTTATGGTAAAAAAGGTTTAGGGGGTTTGTAAGATAGAAACGATGGAGAGCTTTTGTTTATAATTAATATTTTCAATTCTTGGGTCTCATGAGATTTGAAAGTTAAAAATAAGGGATAAGGAGATATTTTTTCAAAATTTTATATTCTTGTGGGATTATACAATTCATTAATTCCCTAGAGTAATATTCAAGATAGGAGCAATTTTAGGATCCCAAATTTTAGGGACGTAACCTTTTCAACCTATAGATTAATCTTAATAAAAAGAAAAAAAAATCTAATTGAACCTAAAAAAATAACATCTCAAGATTATCTAAAGACCCTCCAATATTTGCGGTGCGAGGTCTAAGTGTAAAAAAACTTGAAATTCAAATTTTTTTTTTGGAAATATTATACATAATATAATCCTTCAGGAGTATAGTTTGCATACTAAGAAAACATCTCTCCCACTTAAATCTCTCTCTCGATCAGATCTAGATCTGATGATACAATGTCCAAAACAAGTCAAACGTCATTTCTATCTCTCCATGGAAAACTTATTTGATTACTTGACCAAATATATCTTTCAATTGGATAGATAGAAGAGAGTTTGGCACAACGGTGTTTAAACGTCAACTTATTCATAAGAAAGGAAAATTAAAAGGCTTTTATATGCTCTCGAATAGGCTTAGTTTATAGGAAAAAATTTATATAAGGTTGCAGGTTCCGATAAGTAAGGTTACTTAAATCTACACCATTCATTTTATTTAGATGGTGTAGATTTTATACTATCTTATAAGACGTGTTCTTTTGACATTGTCTAAAAAACTAATTGCTTGATGGTGTATAATATTACTGGCAATAGAATATATTTAGCCATTCAGAAGTGAAATATATCTTTAAATTAGATATTCATAAATATATTTCTTATATAATTCTTAGCTGGCTAAAGCAAAACAAATGTGCAAGGCTACATGCCATTAACCAGTATGCCAAATTTGGTAATCACTGAAAATGAAATCATATAAGTGTGCCTCACCCAAAAAGAAATTTAACAACCAGAAGTTGGAGAGGTGGGAAATTTTGTAACCTCGAAGTTGGAAGAATTCTATTTGTATTTTTGTTGGATAACTTGTCTATAATCCTAGTGGACTATGTTTTGAGATAAGAGAAATGTTTCTATGTGACCCCAACAATATATAAGTTAGAAGTGGCCCCACTTGTTGCCTGTTATATCTGAATCAAATGGTTACAATTGTTCACACCATAATGTCACGCAAACAATGTTTTATTTTTCATTTTTTTTACAAAATATTTTTGGATAAAATTTTGGCATCCCATCATAAAATTAGGGCGAACCTGAGAAAATAAAAAAAGTATTTCATGACAAAATAAGTGAACAAAACGGCCCTACAATTTTTAGCGGTATTCTTGCAATTTTTCATCACCGATTTTATTTTACGTTTACTTTTTATTTCTTATTATTATTATTATTATTTTATCATTTGAGCCCTTGTCAGATCTATGCATTTTCCAAATTTTGTTTTATAATTATTTTTAAAAGAAAAATAAAAAATAAAAAATAAAAAATAAAAAACCATGAGCCGTCTGATCAAGATTTGACGGTTAAGAGCTAGCTAGGCTCTGACATTGTAACTCAAGCCATTTCAACTATCTACTCAGATTTGATGACTGAGATCCGGAGTCACATATGTTATATATGTGCACATAGAAAATTTCCTCTTGACAAACCTAGAAGCTCTCAAACTTAGAGTACTTTAGTTTTGAGAGCCTTTCTAACTATTTCAACTTTATTTTTATACATCAGGTTAAAATAAAATTCAGGTTTTTGATACATCATAGTTCTCACCCACACACACCTTGAAAAACACATTAAAAATAAATAAATATAAAACATCCAAAATGCCCCCTGAAATGTTCTAAGGCATTTTTGGTCATTTATTTGTTGCAAATACTGTTTATATTATTTTTTTATTGATGCTCCCCAGCGAAATCAACTAACCCTCAAATTTTATCTTAGGCTGGTCTTATAATAATAAAAATAAGATAAGGGCTTGAGGCATTGCAATTGTATTGCCGAGCCTCAAGGTAAGGTTTTTGACTTCAAATCCCTAGTGACGTACCATTATTATAAAAAAAAAAAATAAAAAAAAAAAAAAAAAAAAAAAAAAGAAAAAAAAAAGAAAGAGGCACATATGGAGCGAGAGTGAGAGAGCAACAGTTGAAAACCTTCATGAAAACACCATCGGCACTTGGGATGGAAGAAAACATATCACCCCCGACATTAACCACCCCGGGGTATTTTGGTGCAGTGGCGACCACATGTGGCAGGTCAAAATTGATGCCGGAGATATGAGGATTCGCCTCCACAATCTTGCTTATCGCCGTTCCGGTGCCACCGGCCACGTCCACCAAAGAAGAAAATCCTGCAAACTCAGACTTGTACTCCAACAGCAATGCATCTAACACCACCCTCGAATTGCTCGCCATCGCATCATTAAAGAGAAGATCAAACTCAGGATTCTCAGAGTTATAATCAAAAAATCCCTTCTTGTGAGCCTTCTCAAATGGGAGGCCCCCTTGCACAACACACTGGCTCAAGTAGTGCCATGGCGCAAGGACTGTGGGGTGGCCCAACAGCAGCGCCATGGGTGTCAGCCCCGATTCCTCGGGCCTTACCAACCACTTGGACAGGGGAGTGAGGCCATAGTAGGCCTCGCCCTGCCTCACCTTGACGCTGAACACACGTTTCTTGACCAGGAATCGCATGACTCGCGAGAGGCACTGGATGTCTGGTGAAGGAGCCTGCAGTGAGGTGATGATCTCAGAGAGGGTGAGTGGTCGGGCTTTGGAATGGATCATATGGGCTATGCCGAGCTCAACTGCACACTTGAGTGTGAGAGTGTCCGCGAAAGCTAAAGTGAGCTGCCAGAGCTCAGCCTGGCCCTGAACATCATCCTCACCCGGCATCTCCATCCGTCTAGTCTGCTTGATCTTCTGAGCCCTCTTCCATTTTGAATTTATAAGGGTTTGGGTGTGGGCCATATTGCAAGTTGGAGGCCTGTTCCTTGTGCACATTGAAGTATTCATAAAACGCAGTCGTCATATTTGTTTATGGATTTCTTTTTATTGAAATATTGGGGAAATTTGGAAATGGATAAGCATAAAATCAGCCCATTTACCTTTGATACAGTATAATAACCACACTTTTAGAAAACCAAGTTTGCGGTATTTGTATGACCCAAAATTTTTCATACACACACTCTTCATCTCAATAATCAACTACTAAAAAAAAAAAGTTCAATTTGAACCCTAGATGTGGTCAAAATGAATCCCCTCCAACAACGAATGTAGACCATTTATTCGGTGAATTTTAAGATCTTAGCCTTTAAAAATTCAAAATCGTTTTTTTCTTTTTTAACACTATTCATCTACTGATAATAAAGCCATTTAAAAAAATTAAAAGAGAAAAAAATTCCTTCTAAAACCCAGATCTAAGCAGCTTATCAAAATGAATGGGTTATGTTAATTGGGCTAAAAAATATTTTATAGGTTGTGGTTTCAAATATTTCTTTTTTTTGGTTGTTCGTTAGAATGAAAAGAGTGTATATTCTAAAATTTGGTTCAAACAAATGGTCTTAACATAGCTAGAAAATTTCAAAAAACCATCTATAGAAAATTTCAAAAAACCATTTATAGAAAATTTCAAAAAACCATTTATAGAAAATTTATAGAAAATTTCCAAAAACCATTTATAGAAAATTTCAAAAAACTATTTAAAAAATTTTTTAAAAACCATTTATAGAAAATTTCAAAAAACCATTTATAGGAAATAACCAATATATATATATATATATATATATATATATATTTGATTAAGTAAAAACATAATTCTATATGTTTTCTTATGTGACCGATATTGTACGTATGAACTCGATTTTCATGCGGAATCAAGGACGACTCGTCAAGTTTAGAGCCATTGAAATTGATAATGAAATGATAATTGTAGGGAAAGTATTTGAAAATTTCTCATTTAATTTGGATAACCAATTAAAATCTGAAATTAAATAAAAAATAACCAATCTAAACCCCCTCAAATTTAATTTGGATATTAATTTAATGATGTTAGTTCTTTCCTAGGGGTAGTAATGACCATTCCCAACTCGGGACCCGTCGGGTATACCCGTCATGTGTCCGGGTATAGGTCCAAATATTTGGACATGGCAGGTCGGGTCCGGGTCCAAGACCGGGAGCCAAACACTATTTGGATCCTTGTCTAGGTCCGGTTTTGATTAAGTGACACGAAAGACTTAACACTAACCTTCTCCACTCAATGTTACAAAAAAGTAATTAGTGATCAAATCACCTTAAAATCAAAGGTCAGAGGTGATTATATTCGTACTAATAAGGACAAACAAACAAGTTGCTGATATACTTATGAAAGGACCTACTATCACAAATTCTTCATCACAGAAAATAACTCGAAACGATCAGAGGGTCAACAATTGTAGTAAGCCATTGTTGAGGGGGAGAATTGTTGGAGCAACACGTCGCTTTCTCTTTTCTCAACTCATTTTCTCTCTCTAGATAAAATGAGTCATATCTTAAAAATCCATTTTTGAGATGGATTTTTGGACCTAATTTTTAAGGATATGCAATCTCTAACATGGAGATCATGAATATAAAAAATAAATAAATTTTAAAAATTAAAAGAAATAATTCTATTAAAAAAACTTTTTGACCGTTAGTTTCAATTGCTTCTAAATGGATACCTTGGGGACCGCAAATGTAGAAATGCGGTCCCCACCGCATGAAACAATTTTCCATTAAAGGGATGCAACTAAACATTGGTACTTACCAAAGAAAGAAAAAACACAAGTTTATTCCAGTTAGTTGCATAAAAAAGAGAAAATCATTGGGTCTCTTTAATAAGGTCTTTGTCCTTCCCCCTTGTTGTACAAAGACAAAAAATGAAAAAAATGAAAAAATGGAAGGAATGAGAAGGCACATTCCGTCATTCCATGACCAACTACCATTATTGGCAAGAAGTAGGCCACCCTTTTGAAAGAAAACAAAGATAATCCTCTTGTCTGCTCACAACCGCAGGTGAATGTGCAGGGTGCCATGTTACCTTCTAAATGGATACCTCGGGGACCACAAATGTAGAAATGAATCATATCTTAAAAATCTATTTTGGAGATGAATTTTGGACCTAATTTTTAAGGACATGCAATCTCTAACATTGAGATCACGAATATAAAAAAAAAAAAAAATTTAAAATTAAAAGAAATAATTCTATTAAAAAAATCTTTTGACCAGCTAGTTTCAATTGCTTCTAAATGGATACCTCGGGGACCGCAAATGTAGAAATGCGGTCCCCACCGCATGAAACAATTTTCCATTAAAGGGATAGCAACTAAACATTGGTACTTACCAAAGAAAAAAAAAACACAAGTTTATTCCAGTTAGTTGCATAAAAAAGAGAAAATCATTGGGTCTCTTTAATAAGGTATTTGTCCTTCCCCCTTGCTGTACAAAGACAAAAAATGAAAAAAATGAAAAAATGGAAGGAATGAGAAGGCACATTCCGTCATTCCATGACCAACTACCATTATTGGCAAGAAGTAGGCCACCCTTTTGAAAGAAAACAAAGATAATCCTCTTGTCTGCTCACAGCCGCCGCAGGTGAATGTGCAGGGTGCTATGTTACCTACACATGGATAAGGGTAAAATGCCTAGTACTTCACTCTACAAGGCCAATATAGAAAGATGTAAAGCCAATATAGCAAGATGTGTCAGTATGATTATCATTTTATTAAGAATGGGCTGGGTTTTATTGAGAATGGGCTGGGTTTTGGTGGCAGTACCATTATGATGAAGTTTTTAGCTTCATTCCGACCTCAAATCCCCACTGACTTATCTTATTATTATTATTATTATTATCATTTTATAAGCAAAATATTAAAATTTTAATGCATATACAAGTAACTCATATTTTGTATATATATATTTTTTTAAGAAATATTATTCAATGAAACTTACCTTTGATACAAGGTAGTCATAACTAATTTTGACAATTACATATGAAATTGGGTGGCTGCATTTATCCCATTAACTAAACTCAAAATTCAAAAGAAATTATTTTGAACTTTGACACATCGAGCTATCAAATTTTTTTGGCATAGAAGTTCAAAATAATTCCTTTTTTAAACTCAAGCTATCAATGTATACATAGTATCATTGTATAAAATATATTTATACCCCTTATTTTTAGGTTTCATTTCTTCATAGACCTAAAGTTTCAAAACCTATCTTTAGAAATAGAAATTGTAGGTCTTATATCTTCTAACCCCCCTAAACTAATTTTACCGGTTTCAGACCTATTTTATTATCCAAACAAATTTGAAAAAGACATATCCTTTCTAACCCATCATTTCTCTCTCTTCACGTGATATCTCTTAACTTCTCTCTCCAAACTCTTTCCAAATCGTCTCTCTCTCCACATTTTCCCATTCTCTCTCTCCATATCCTTTGCGTAATCGAGATTTGCCTTGGGAACGCCCTTAATCTCTCTCGCCCATTGACTCTCCCCAATCCCTTCTCTTTTGTACTATTTTCCCCATTCTCTCTCTCTCTCTCTCTGTCTCTTGCATTACCGAGATTTTCCGTGGGAACACTTGCCAGAAAACTTGTCGGAATCTGTACATTTTGGTCAAAGAACTTTTGCAAAAATGTGATAGCGGCTGCATCTTTGGAATCTAATAATGCCCTCTGATGAGCTATTACTAACCCTAGCCATCTCCTATCTCTTCCAAGCTTCCTCTCTCATAACCCTCTGTTCCACTCTCTTCTCTATTGTCCACAAAAACTTATGTTGCAATTCCCCTATTGCTTCTCTATCCCCTGCATCATGAGGTTCTGAAAAATACCATCATCTCCTTGTATTTTCGCTTGTGGGTATTACCAGAAATTGATTTGTTTTTGCCAAAATCTAATGATGACCCGAAGAGATGCTTATTCGTCCACTTTGGTTGACTAGAATATTTTGGCAAAAATTCTAGCTATCACCTTGGCCGTATTGTTATTGGTAATGGTGGTGTTATTGATATTGGTATTAGAGTTAGGAATAAGATTGTTATTGTTATTGTTGAGAGCTTCTAATTGCGTAGAGAACCTCTGAGTCTTGCTATTTTGCCTTCCTACTCTTCCATCTTTGATTCTCTTGTAATATATTTGGATGTTTTAGAGCAGCTTTATCTTCAATTTTGAACGTTTTCTAATGTGGATGTATGCAATAAAGAGTATATTGGGAAAGGAAGAGAACTCAAATTATTTGCCGGTGTAAGAGAGAGAGCTATATACCTGAAAATAGAGCGAGTTGAACAAAAAATTATGTGGGTTCCAATAGCCATGAAATTCAGACTGAAATTTAGAGAGAGACAAAGTGATGAAATTTTGTCTGAAATTTAGAGAGGGATGAAATTGAGTCTGAAATTTAGACTGAGAGAAGGGTTGGGAAACACCGGGAGAGAATGAAGGAAAATAGAGATAGAAGGGGTTTGGGGAAAGTCAAGAAAGAGAAGTTTAGAGAATATGAAGAGAGAGAAATGATGAGTGTAAAGAGCATGTCTTTGTTATATTTGTTTGGGCTAAAAAATAGGTTTAATGGGACTAAAGCTAGTTTTAAAACATGGTTTAATAAAAAATGAAACTTAAAAATAGGAGCTATAGAGATATTTTACCTTTTAAATATCCCTTTGAAAGAAAATGTCAATTTAGTCACCATCTGTCGCTACACAAAACTTCTTCAAACATAAAGTATCTAGATTCTATAACTATAGTTACAAATAAGGTATCGCGATAATGCATTGCAAACAGATATAGACCCCTCTCTCTAAAAAAACCTATGGAATCCCCAAGTTAAACAAAAAGAGACCTTTAACGCCTCTCTTTATCTTTTTTGTTATCCAAATTATAAAATTTACCCTTCTGTTTTTTTTTAATAACATCATCATAAACATCAAGCCACCACATTGTGGTTTCCATTCGTACCACTAACATCACGCCACTAACACCTTAAAAATTCTAACTCCTAATCTACTTAAGAAAACGGATAGGACCCATCTTTCCCATTGAATTACCAAAAAAAAAGAAAGCGGCCTAGGGTGACATGTATTTCTATGGGGAATGCTACTAAGGGACTCGAGGTTTTCTTCTTAAATTTACTTTTTTTGTTCTTTCCTTTGTTATGAAGCTTTGGTTAGTGATTTGAAAGTAGCTTGGATCTTAAAAGGATAAAATGAATTATATTTCTGAAAAAAAAAAAAAAAAAAAAAAAAAACAAAATATTCCTCTTGCACAATATTTTTCCTTTTTCTTTCTAAAAAATACCCATTCTTTTTTTTTATTCCTCACTAGTCCAAATAAAACATTATAGAAATTCGTCATGCTGCAAATAAAAATTGGGATTATAAAAAAAAAATTTAATGGATTAATTTTTGTTTAACAGATAAGGTTGCGTGAGTTGTGTCGGGGATATAGACAGCGTTATTAATAGACAAAGGGATTTAGATCTCCTATTTTTATGGACTTAGGAGATTCAATTAAAGATTCATGAGAGATTTATGGGGTCTCAAGTTGGGTGAAGAAGAGGTTGAGTACAAGAAGAAATTTGTATAAGAATTGAGATATTTGTGTAAGAATTGAGATATGTAAGGGAAATATCAATTGTGGGTAGTTAGATATAGGAAAGATTAACTGTGGGTAGTCAGCTATGGGAAAGATCAAATTTGGGTACAAATTAAAAAAATCAATGAAAAAAGAGAGAGAAGAGAGAAGAAAGGAAGATATTTAGGAGGAGAATATACAAAGAAAGAGAGAAAGTTTATATTTTTTGGGTATATTTATTTATTTATTTTTCTTCTAAGTGTAATTAAAGGGGAGATGTTCTTTCTTTGAAAATAGAGATATTAGAATTGAGTAAAGAGTTGATGGTATAAAAGATTTTTTGGGGTGAATTCCTTACATACCTTGAAAGATGGTATATTCTCTCACATTTTACTATTATTTTTTCCCTCCATCTTTTTTAATTATTATTTTTATTATTTTTTCCCTCCATCTTCCACATATCTTTTATTATTATTATTTTTTCCCTCCATCTTCAACATATTTTTTATTATTATTATTTTTTCCCTCCATCTTCCACATATTTTTTTTTATTAATATTTTTTCCCTCCATCTTCCCTGCATCAGTTGGTATCAGAACAAATAAGATTTAGCTATTAGAGTGCCACTAAAAAATATTAGCTATTAGAGTGCCACTAAAAAATATTCCTGCTATGGATGATCACCTGCGACAAATTTTCAAAAATTTGACTAAGTCATGGAGGATGTTCAAACGGAAGTTCATGAAGTTTATGGCAAAGAGGGTTCTTGCAACCATGAAGATCTGACTGGACTTTGGCATAACGATGAATAGATGCCCACAACTAATTAAGGGTGCCGATGCTAAATATAACGATCACATTGTGATGCAATAACTACAATATGAGGAGCATCCACATATCTTGGTATTCAGTTTGATCTTCTAAAGTTTTACTAGGAATTTAAAAAAAGAAAAGAAATCATGACTGACTTAGAGATCCTAGTGTTCTACTTTGAGGTGAGTACAAAATTTTGATAAATCGGTGATCCTAGTATTCTATTTCGAGATGAGCACGAAATTTTGATAAATCGGTTTATTGAAGAAAAAGTACCGAAGCGTATGGTGGGACTACATCACTAATTATTTGATTGGCCACGGTATAGTTGATTGGCCTGGTATAAGCTCGATGTCAAGCTTCTCACACCCCAGGAGAATGATGCAAATCGACGTCAAGCTTCTCACACCCCAGGAGAATCATGTAAATAAAAATTGAGGTTATCAAAATTTTAATTTAGGTTTATTAATGGATTAAGTTTTGTTTAGTGGATAGGGTTGCGTGAGTTGTTTAGGGGATATGGTTATTTTTAACATTAGACAAAGGGATTTAGACCTTGTATTTTTATGGACTTAAGAGATTTAGTTAGAGATTTATCATAGATTTATTGGGGCTCATGTGGGGTGAAGAAGAAGAGATTGAGAAAAATAAGAGATTTGTATAAAAATTATGTGATTTAACGGATTTAGATATGGAAAAGATCAAGTGTGGGTAGTTAGATATGAAAAAAATCAATTGTATATAAGATTGAGAAAATTATCGAAAAGAGAAAGAGAGGAGAGAGAGATATATGAAGAGATTTATGTGGAGAATAGAGAGAGAAATAGAGTTTATATTTTGTGGATTTATTTAGTTATTTTTCTTCTAAGTGTAGTTAAAAGGGAGACATCCCTTTTTTTTAAAATGGAGAGATTGGAATTGAGTTAAGTGTTGATGTTGTGAAAGATCTTTTTAAGGTAAACTCTTAGTAGACCAAGAGATGATATATTCTCTCACCTTTTATTATTATTTTATTTTAATTAGTTTTTCCCGCCATTCTCCCTACATCATGTCCGCTCTCATTTATTCTCATGTACTATGTTTCTAACTCTCTCTTCTACCAAATGTCCAACCCTACAGTTCACCAGAGAGGGGAAAGAGGGCATTTTATGCTTTTTAGATTTGGACTGATATGGTATTTTGGAAGAAGAAAAGGAAAAAAAAAAGTAACAGTGAGGATTGTTTGTCCTTTTTTTTAGGAAAAAATATGTATAAGCTTGAGACTCTAAACAATCAAATTAAGACGCACCCCAAAAATTTTACTAGAAGATGCTGTTTTGATGCTCAAATATCTTCAAATTGATCATCTCGACCTCAAGATACATGGTCATGGAAAAAAATGGATTTCAATATTTAGAAATAGTGCATCTTGCAATGCATTTTTTGACTGACAAATTTCAAGATTTTGAAGTTTTCATAGATATGCTCAATCTAAACTCTATTTTTTATTTAGAGTCAATTTTCAAGATTTTCAAGTTTTTTATGCTCGATCTACACTATTTTTGAAGCTTTAAATTTTATAATTAAAGATAAAAATATATTTTAAGACTATATATAATAAAGATTTCTAATATTGAAACTATATTTTTCAACACCATTTGAAAGTCCTCTTTACTTTGATTGTTTAGAACCTTGGCTTTATACGAACCGCACCCTATTTTTTCTATTTTTTTTAAGTTAGGGAGGTCTTTCGGCTTTGCATAGAACGGGTGGCCTAATGGGATGAAAATTTGAGAAAAACGGTATATATTTCAGCTGAATAATCCAACTGCACTAGTCAAAAATCACTCACATGCTGTGAGAAAGTCATTATTCGTTTTACTAGAATATTTGTGGAATGCAACACGTTGTAGTTTACAAACATTATATTGCGTTCATCAATTTTGGTTGATATGAAGCATAAATCATCATCGACAGATTATCCTGTTCTCCATCGTCATTTGACATCGAATTTATTATTTACAAACAGCTCGCAGAATCTTATCGGATCCCACCTTTTAATATTTGCTGCTTATCAATAACCAGGGGATTCAGTCAAAACACCAAATCACAAAAAATTAAAAACTAGAAACTAATTTATTAGCAAGTGTGCAATTCTCTATCGCAGGGCCAGGACACCCACTTTTTATAGTTGTTTTTAGTTTTGATTAATTAATGAGATTATGGTATTTTGTTCAAAAAAAAAAATGTTTTTAATTGAACGTCCACATCATAAATTGGCAGGACCAATAAAATTAGAGTATTATTTGACTTTTGATGTTAAAAAATACTTTTTAATTGAAAGGACCCATCATAAATTGGCAGGACCTATAAAATTAAAATATTATTTGACTTTTGTATAAAACGAATTTTATTTAAAAAATATCATTTTTTTTAGTTCAACCAGGATCGAGTCCGTAAGCATTTGATAGAGCGGTAGATCATGAGATTCTCTGTATTATGTCATGCAGGGAAAAGCATTGAGTAAGAAAAAGAGATAATTTTACAATATTTTGGACCCACAATAAATTTATTGGCAAAGAACACCAGCAAAATAATTACGTTTAAAGAAATAAAAATTGTTATGAAAATCACAAGAAAGAACAAAATATGTGGATACGAGTATTCCAACACCGACCTATACCAAAGCAGAATAAACAACCCCTACAAAAAACTCTCTTTCACTCTACACGATCTTAAAGATCAATTTTTTTCCTTCATAAAATTCAAATCTCTCTCAATTACAATGCATGTATTCTTTTTATATCCTTAACAAAAAGATAACCAAAAACGCTAAAAGCTTTATCTCTCTAATCACTAAAAACCTTATTTCTCTGACTAGTAAAAGCTAATTCTTATCTTTCCAATTAGGAAAAATCGACCTTAAACTTATCCTACCATTAAACAAGGACGTCAACTTAATCTTTTTTTAAAATCCAAACTTCTATTCACGTTGATCTTAAAAGTGCGGGTCTTATCTAAAAGACAACCATACCTAAATCCAATGCATACATAAAAAGGACTTACAAGGACTTAATAAAGAAAAATATATATATAAAGGTCCAACATTATAATGTAGAACTATAGATCCCCCTCAAAAATCTATCGGAAAAGGTAGTTTTAATGTTGAAAAACCTTTCGATCGAGCAAGATGTATGACTATGAAAAATAAAAAAAATTTAAGTCTCATAAATAGTGCATTTTACAACATATTATCTACACCGTCCATTTTCAAGATTTTCATATGTTTATAGATCTACTTTATTTTAACCATTTTTGAAATTTTAAATTTTATAATTAGTTATAAAAATAGATTTTGAGATAATCATAATAATATTTTACATCAAAATTATATACCATGATAAAATTTGAAGGGCACCTTACCTTTATACAGAGGCGTCCGTATGCCAACTGCACCCTATAAAAAAAAAACTTATCAAAGTAACCCCAAAAATCCTATTTCTAATAGTTCATCCTAATAAATAAAAATTAAAATTCTACCTAAAATCTAAAAATAAAATTAACAAAAATAAAAATAAATTTGTACTACCAGATTTTGATATGCGTCATTCTTCGTGGTTCAAACTCATCCTCGAGTTTTTTAAAATGCACTAAGATAAAATTTGTAGTAGTCCCGCCTCCTTCTTCACCCTAAATATTAGAAAAACGATCATCCGACTTGTGGGTTATTGAATTAGTTAAGATACAATGATGGTGCACTGAAATTGTGAAACCCCTGAGAAAAAGGTCATTGTAGGTTGATTTTTCAGCCACATCAACATGCTGAAATTGCTCAAACATCACCTTGGAGTACACCACTAATACATCGGTTTCTTTGTCATACATCTCGCTCAATCGCCTCTGAGATCAAGTCGTCATACATCTCCACAGGTTCAATCTCCTTTGGGATGAAGTCAATATCTTGATTCTCCACCTCTCAATCGATAAGAAAATTATACATCCTTGTTGCCTAATGGATAACTCCTTTCCTTGCATCTTCTTTTTCATAAAAAAGATTAACTTCATAAAAAATGAGGTAACCTGTGACATCGAAGAATGATGAATGTAATTGAAGATCCAAATCTACATGTTCTTCATCTTCAACTGGTTTTTCATCAAACTTAGGCAGATCAATTTCTCGGCCATGACGAAATAAATCATTCTCCCAACCATGAGGCTCCCGTAACATAGCGTTGTATAGAATGGGTTCTGGAAAATAGTGTTCGACTCACTACCGTCATCATAGTGTGTCGAAACTAATTTTTGCACCAAGCGCAAGGTCAGCTCTTCGACTTACCTTCTCAAACTTTCGTTCTCTATCCCATGAAGAGGTCGGAGGTTTCATTCTCGCTAAATGGGTTGAGTCTCGATGCCCAGCCATGCTTGATGGGTTGAATCTCGATGCCCGACCATAGACCTTGTACACAAGCCATGAGCCAATTGACGAACACCACCATCCACAATAATTGACTACACTCCACCTGTGACGGACTATAAAATTTACTAGCAAACAACACCAATAAAATTAAACGCGGCATAAAATTTACCTCCAAACAACACCAGCAAAATTAGCAATCGCGAAGGAAATCAAAAGAGCAGAACATGCGGATACAAGTATTCTCGTGTTGAGACAGAGTATTCTTATCTCTTTCTCTCTATGTGACTTCCTTTTCATTCTATCTCACGTACATTTCTATACATGGAACCCTTTGTAAATACTTCTTCCAAACAAAAGATGTCTAAATAGTTCTTCTAAACAAAAGATGAACATCAACTTAAAATAAATCTATCTAAAACGAACTCACGTGAGAAAATAAAAGAAACAAAAAACGGACTTATCAAATTAACCCCAAAAATCCTATTTTTAATAATTAATCATAATAAATAAAAATAAAAACTCTACCCATACTCTAAAAATAAAATTAACAAAAATTATATTAAAATTTTTAGCGACAATCTTCGTCAATTTTTTTGTGCACAGATTTTCAAAGATATGTTTGATTCATAATTCAAAACGCTGTTAACAAATATTAACTCAAACGTGTTTCACGACTCTGTGCATTTAATCGAGTTTGTGAGAAACGATGCTTGGAGAAGTTTGGACTAAACCAAGAGTATCAACCTCCTCATGTTTCATGACATTTTGTGGTTGTTCATTTTCAGCAGTTCGATTTTTTGGGTAAATATTTTCAGTTGTCTACTTGTCCTTAAAGCGCCTTAATCTGGAAATAATCCAACATTTTGGAATGTGAAACTCATGGATGTTGGCTCTGAGGCATAAAATTGGGTATATTAGTTTCTTAAGGAACTTCTTATCCATGATGCTTCCTTAGCCGCCATACAACATGCAATGAATTTGTTTTTTATAGTTGATAATACGCCTAAATTTTGTTTCTTAGACAATAATGAGAAAACACCACAACCATATCTCAGGAATTAAGGTGATTCCAATTCTAATTGGTGACTATCTCTAACACATGAGGATACCTACATCCACGGATAGAAAAGTTCTTTTCCACTTATCAGAAAAGCACTAGATAATCATGGAGAATGCAATGGATTAGAAAATCTCTTTCTCTCAAGCACTAAAACAAGTTATTTTTCTCTCAAGAATACCCACCCAAGGACTAAAAAACACCCACCCAAGGACTAAAAAACTAATCCTTCTCTCTTGCATACTTTTTCTATACATTTTTTTATTTTTCCATATGTTTTCTCTCTCTACAAATATACTATTGAGCAATGATCCAATACAACAGTTGTATCATAATATAATGCAACGACACTTCAGAAAATCATGTTTGTGGTATTTGTATGACTCCAAATTTTGTACACACACTCACTTCATCTCAATAATCAACCCCCCCAAAAACAAAGTTCAATTTGTACCCTACATATGGTCAAAATGAGTCCTCTCCATAAAAACAAATCTAGACTATTCATTTTGTGAATATCAAGATCTTAGCCTTTATAAACTCAAAATCATTTTTTTTTTCTAACATTGTTCATCTAATGATAATAAAGCCATCCAAAAAAGTTGGAAATGAAAAAATCGTTCTAAAGCCCAAATCTAAGTATCTTACCAAAATGAACGAACTATGTTAATTGGCCTAAAAAAATACTTTCAAGGTTGTGTTTTGAATTTTTTAATTTTTTTATGATGGTTCATTAGAATGAAAAGAATACTTATTTCAAATTTTGAATCAAATAAATGGTTGTGGCATTATTTACAGCACGATCTACAAATATCCTATTTATAAAGAGACACCCATGGGATACGCACATTAGGCCTCTCCATTTCCTATTAGAAATAGGATAACACAATCCTATGAGAATATTTCGTAAGATTTCTTATTCGTAACATAATCCTATGAGAATCTTTCCTAAGATTTCCTATTCGTAATTTGATTGGGTTTAGATGACCTCAACCTCCCGTTGACTCACGTGAGATATTCTTTCTCCAATTATAAGATTATAGATTCATAAAACTAGCATCAAATATCCCATGATACTGTTCTTTCTCCAATTTATAAGATTATAGATCCATAAAACTAGCATCTAATATCCCATGATACTATTCTTTCTCCAATTTATAAGGTTATAGATCCATAAAACTAGGATCTCATATCCCATGATACTAGTAACGTCAATATCATCCATGAGAGTATATCATGTTCCCTTAAATCAAGGAAACAAGGCTTCGTCACGTATGTCTAACAAATCCATCCTCCCCAAACCTTGTAGGGAAAATTACAAATAAACTGAAGACGAGACTTTTTTTTTTCTAACTTATCCACCTAATTTTTTCTCTCATTTTTTTTTTAAAACAAATTTTCTAGGTAAATACCCTCAAGGGAAAAAGTTCATTTTTTTAGACAGAAATGTCTTTCTCGTATATAAAAATCGTTTCCCAAGATTTGACGTTGACTTTTGGTCCCAAACAGCACATTGCTTGAGGGCACCATCACCGACCGCCTTACGACAGCTATTTTACCGAAATGGAGTACTACCGGACTGCCCTAAGACAACTTGTGGACCAAAACTGAGTATTGTTGTACCGCCGAAGCCCTGGAATCTAGTAACTGCCGGAACGCCTTTTGCAACCACCGGACAGCCTTACTGGCGGATCGCATTTTACATAGTGCCGGAGCCCTACCAAACCATATTTTACATAATACTGGAGCCATCCGGAATTCAGTAACGGCCGGACCGCACTTTACACAGTGCTGGAGCCCTACTTCCGGATCTCACTTACACAATGCCGAAGCCCTGTGGCCGGACCACTTGCACAGAGCCAGAGCCCCTATTTTGGTGGGATAGAGGTGAGTGGTATGGGTAAGGTAAAAATCAGGGATGGTAGCTTAGGTATTTTTTTTATTTTTTTTGATTGGGGGTATTTGTATAGAAAGTGTATTTTTTGGAAAAAAATGGGAAAAAAAGTTAGGTCGAGGTAAGTTGCATAGAAAGTGTAGTTTTCAATTTTTTTTTTTTTTTCTCAACTTATGGATGCAGTTTCTATAAGGTTGCAACCTTAAACAATCCAATTAAGGCGCACCTTAAATTTTTATCATAATATGTAATTTTTTTGTAAAAAATTATTAGTATTATCTTTAAATATATTTTCATACTTAATTAGAAAATTTTAAATCCAAAAATAGTTAAAATTAAGTAGATCTATAAATATATGAAAATCTTGAAAATGGATGGTCTAGATAATATGTTGCAAGATGCACTATTTCCGGGACTAAAACTTTATTTTTTTTCATATTCATACATCTTGATGTCTAGATGATCGATTGGATTGTTTTTTCAACATTAAAACAATAGTTTTGATAGATTTTGTAGGTGTCTATCATTCTACATTTTAAAGTTGCAACCTTATGTAAACTTTTCCCTTTTTTTATACTGTTAGAACTTGCTTTTTCTAAAACTCCCAAAAAAAAAAAAAAAAAAAACAAAAGTCCACCGCTTCGACATTTATTCTAATAGGTGGTCTTCGTATCAGAATCATGTCCTTATCCAAAATATAATGAAAACTTTTATTAAAATACCAACTCAACTAATATTTACTTAAGAAAAGGAAACATACTTA
Organism: Amborella trichopoda; assembly: GCF_054954075.1. Taxonomy (NCBI): domain Eukaryota; kingdom Viridiplantae; phylum Streptophyta; class Magnoliopsida; order Amborellales; family Amborellaceae; genus Amborella; species Amborella trichopoda. The sequence goes on from NC_142337.1 coordinate 52,938,107, forward strand.
CTTCATCTTTCTAAAATAACTCAACAAAACCGGACTAATAAAAAGAGGGCAAGCTCTCTACGACATAAAACTTATATACTTCCCCTTATCCAACCGTCCATTCTGAATGGAGGGCTAAGATTGCCCCAATCACAATGTCATGTGTCTACATTATTTTATTTTAAATTTTTTTCTATAAACTATTTTAACACCAAATTTTGTATGTCCAATCCCCTATTAAATTCATATTAGCAAAAAATATAAAACAAATATTTTCAATAAAATAAAATGACTAAAATACCCTTAAAATTTTAAGGGGCATTTTGGTCATTATATTTTATCAAAAAACTATTTTTAATATTTTTTATAGGTGCACCCAAATGAGAAGATGGAACATACCAAATTTTATAATTATAAAATTTGTATAAAAAAACTAAAAATAAAATAATTTGAGACATCGGATCTAAGATCAAACGGTGAGTAACTCTCTTGATCAAAATTGGACGGCTGGATGGTAGGGGAAGCATAGATCTTCTATGCTGTAGGGGAAGTATAGAAACGTTTCCCATAAAAATATACTTATCAAACAAACAAAGAATCTTAGACAAATCGTATTTCTAACAATTAACTTTAAAAAAAATAAAAATAAAAAATAGAAGATACCATAACAAAAACTAACAAAATATATTTTTCAAAAAAGCAAAATATAACTCTAACTCCTAAAATAATTATAATTCCTAAAAACTAACACCCAAAAATCTATCCACATCTCTAAAAATAAAATTAACAAAACTAAAATTATAATTTTGTAACAAGTGGATCTTGATATGCATCATTCTCCCCTAGTTGGAGAAAATTCGATCAGAGTGTTGAAATGCGTTAAGATGAATTTTTCAATATCCTTGTAATCTTCTTCAACTAGAAACATTGTAAACACGATCTTGGGACTTATGTGTTATTGTATTGATTATAATGCAACAATCGTGCATTGAAAATGAAAAGGATTCATGGAAAAGATCATTGTTGATCAATCGAGTCTGTTCAACCATAAACTTGCTGAAATTGCTTAAACTTAACCTTAAGACATACGACGTGTGCATATTTGATATGAGCACTAGATTCAACAGTTGAACCAATTCAACCTATTGATTTTTCTTTAAGGCCTTCTTTTTTTTTTCTTCATCAAATATTGGTTTAATCATGTAATCTTGAACATTATCACATATTGAATCTCCTACAAATCATTGATCTTCATCTAAATATGTATAGAAAATTGGGGACAAATCCCAATCGACAACCTGTTGATCTTCGATACGACAACACCAAAATCAAGCTTGTTCCCTTTCAAATGATGTAGATCAACTAACTCTTATGATTTATTCTCTTGACTATGGGACTGTCGAGGCAAGCGTATGTATATAACGGGTACTCGAAGACAATTTCCCACTCACTATCGTCATCATAATATGTCGGTACTGTGTTTTACTCAAAGCACTGGGTCAATTCCTCAACTTGTCGAGTCAAGTCTTCTATCTCAGTGTCTCAGAGGTCTCGCTCTCTTAAGGATGTGCTCATTCTCGGTACCCGGCCATAGGCCTCGTTCACGAGCCATGATGCCTATCGACAAACACCATGATCCCTAAGAATCGACTGATGTTCTGATACCACCTGATGCAGTTGAAAATTACCGGCCCACCAATAACCGGTAAATCAATTGCATTTTAGATAGAGAAATAAAAAGCATAAAATAAATCAGCAAAAGGAAGCACAAACGTGGGGAGTCCGAGTCCTCCACCAAGAACCACAAGAGCACATAAAAGAAAACTCATAGAAACGACTCTCTCTCTACAATAAGCTTTTTTCATTCAACCAAAAATCCATCATACCAATACATTGTATGTGCTTAATTTTTTATTCCCCTGCAACTATCTTTCTAAAACTTCCTACAAAAATGGAAGTTCACCACTTCAACATTAATCCTAATAGGTGGTTTAATATCATGTGAATCATCTCCTTATTCAAAAGATACATAAAGATTTTATTCAAAAACAGAAAGTACCAACACAATTAATACTTATTAAAGGAAAGTAAACGGACTTAATTCAGCTTCCTAAAATAACTCAACAAAAATGAATTATCAAGAAAAGACTTGTCAAACTAACCCAAAGAATCTTAAACTAATTATATTTCTAACAATTAACCTTAATAAAAAAAATAAAAATAAATAAAAGATGCCATAACAAAAAATAAAAAAATATGTTTTTAAGAAAAAGAAAAAGAAAATATAACCCTAACTTCTAAACTAATTATAATTCCTAAAACTAAACCAAAAAATCTACGGACATCTCTAAAAGTAAAATCAGCAAAAAAAAATTTAAAATTGTGTAGGAACCTGATCTTGATCCTTATCTGATCTTCCCCAGAATTATATGAACAAATCTTACAAAATGAAAGGGGTGATAAAATCTAGGGGCAAGCACTCTACACCTTTGCTTCATTCATAGAAACCGCTGCCTTGGCCAAAGCATCAGCAACCATGTCGGCCTCTCTTTAGATGGTAGGGTCTTCCAATGATTTTCAGCAAAAGATTAAAGCTTAGTAAGTACAATTATCCTCCATTGCGCCAATCTCCAAGAGGCCTACAATGACAACCCATGGAATCAACGGTAAGCTTGGAGTCTCTTTCAATAACAATAGGTAGCATGAGATAAAGTTTAAAAGAAAGTCAAAATATTGGGTGATCAATCTTTTACCATGGTGAATAATAATCAAAACCTCAAGCACGAAGAAAGGATGAAAAACCTCAAGCACGAAGAAAGGATGAAAACAGCCGCATCAGTTGCTGCAACTGGTAGTACTCAAGCTATAGTAGGCACTGTTCTAGTGACCTATGTGCATAAATCATATGCACCAAAATATAATTTAATTGGTACAAAGTACCATAAAGTTATAATTAACTCCACTGAGGTGGAATGTCGAAATCAGATCAGAATTAATAAAAGAGCTTACTCTATCTTGACTCTATTATTCATTCTTGACCCTAAATAATCAAAGTAAGATGTACTTCTAAATGGTGTCGGAAAGATGATTTTTTAGTAGTAAAATCTTTGTGATGGCCTGGAAATTTATTTCATCTCTAATTACAAAATTTAAAGCCTAAAAAATAATATAGATCGGGCAAATCTATAAATGGTTTAAATTATTGAAAATTGACGCCCCAAATAATGCATTTGAAGATACGCCCTTTCCTAGACATTGAAATCTTTCTTTCTTTTTTCTTACTTCTACGCATCTCAAGGTAGCGATGATCTATTAGAGAGTATTTCGATATTGAAACAACCTCTTCTAGTGAATTTTTTAGGTGTGTCTTAATTTAATTGTTTAAGGCCTCAACCTTATATAAATTTTATCCTTAAATAAAATATATCTCTAATTTCATAAATTCTGAAAAAATCAACACATTATGAAAAGAATAAAAAAATATATTCAATTTAAGTATACTTCACATCCATTTTACTTATCGATATTTATTTCAAAGGCTAGAAGTTTATATAAAAGGTTAATTCTTAAGACTTTATTAAAACTATTTTGTTTTATAAGCATAATTTTGAAAACTATTTTTTTAAATGGAATAGTGTATAAATATACATTATAGTTTCCATTATTACCAAAGTACCAAATAGTTTCCGTTACTACTAGACTGTCTGTTTTTTCACTTCATAACGAAATGTTTTAAAAAATATTGTTTTACCCTTTTTCGGGTTTTGAACAACCGAAATGGCCGTATTTTCGGTTTTTCAAAAACCGAAACGTGCCTCATTTTGATTCTTGAAAAACAAAAAATGACCTTGACAATTTAAAAACTTTTGTTGTCTTCTCTACGTCTTGTGCTCAGTGTATATGATTCTTAAAGCTACTTTTGTGTGAGTCTAAAAAAAAACCAGTCTCACATGAAAAGCTACACTATTGTGGGTAGAAAAGTTATCAAATGGATGTGGGACTTCACTTTTCTAGAGATCCATACCAACTTTAATGGTGATCTTTTGGAGGTCCTATTCACATAGGTGGGAGAGGGTCCTATAGGATCATTTCTCTATTTTGAATTTGGCGATCAAATTAATTGTTTATCCGAAAATCTGAGTTGCTTAAACAGGACTAGACATGTCAGTAATCGATGGCCATACCGATCAGGTTGAACCCCTATAAGTTATTATATAAAGGGTGCAATTGGCATACAGATGCATCCATAGTTGTAGAGGTAAGGTGCGCTTTCAAATTTGATCACCGTATATAGTTTTGATGTAAAATGTTTTAAGGATTATCTCAAAATCTATGTTTATATCTAATTATAAAATTTTAAATTAAAAAAATGATTAAAATCAAGTAGATCTATAAACATATGAAAATCTTGAAAATGGACGGTGTAGATAATATGTTGTAAAATGCACTATTTTTGAGACTTAAAATCTTTTTATTTTTCACAGTCATACATCCCGATGTCGAGATGATCAATCAAACGGTTTTTCAACATTAAAACTACCTTTTCCGATGGATTTTTGAGGTGCATCCGTAGCTCTGCATTGTAAGGTTGCAACCTTATATAAACTTTTTCTTTTTATAAATAAAGCGTGTTTTAAAATGAAAAAGTTTATATAAGGATGCTACCTTATAATGTAGAACTACTTATGCCTCTCAAAAATCCATCGAAAAAGGTAGTTTTAATGTTGTAAAACCCTTTGATTGATCATCTTGACATCGAGATATATGACTATGAAAAATAGAAAGGTTTTAAGTCTGTGCATTTTACAACATATTATCTATACCGTCCATTTTCAAGATTTTCATATGTTTATAGATCTACTTGATTTTAACCATTTTTTAAATTTAAAATTTTATAGTTAGATATAAAAATAGATTTTGAGATAATCATAAGAATTACATCAAAATTATATACCATGATAAAATTTAAAGGTGCACCTTACCTCTACACATACGTATGTATATGTACGCCAACTGCACCCGTTTAAAAATGGGTATGGTTTCTATAAGGTTGCAACCTTAAACAATCCAATTAAGGTGCACCTGCAAATTTTATCATAACATATAATTTTGGTGTAAAAATTTCTTAGGAAAATATCAAAATCTATTTTCATATCTAATTATAAAATTCTAAACTCCACCAAAAGTTACATAGATCTGTAAACATACGAAAATCTTGAAAATGGATGGTCTAGATAATGTGTTACAAGATGCATTATTTCCGGGACTCAAAATCTTTTTTTTTGTTTTTTGTTTGTTCTTTTTCATATAGATGATTAATTAGAGGGTTTTTCAGCATTAAAACAACCTTTTCTGATGGATTTTTGATGTGCATTTGTACTTCTACATTTTAAGGTTGCAACTTTATATAAACTTTTTCCTTTAAAAGTGAAGCTTTTGACCATATTTAATATCTATTATTTAAAGGGTGCGGTTTCCATAAGGTTGCAACCTTAAACAATCCAGGCGTACCTTCAAATTTTATCATAACATATAATTTTGATGTAAAATAATCTTAATATTATCTCAAAATCTATTGTTATATCTAATTAGAAACTTTCAAACTTCAAAAATGACTGAAATCAAGTAGATCCATAACACATGAAAATCTTGAAAAATGGACGGTCTAGATAATGTTTTGTAAGATGCGCCATTTATGGGACTCAAAATCTTTTTTTTTTTTCTCATAGTCACACATCTCGATGTCGAGATGATCAATTAGAGGGCTTTCAATATTAAAACATTTTTTTCTAATTGATATTTGATGTGCATCCATAGTTCTACATTTTAAGGTTGCAACCTTATGTAAACTTTTCCCTTATTTAAATGTTATTTGTATATTAAGATATATTATATAATTACTATTATTTGTAAATCATAAAATATTTTTAATAAATAAAAAAATAAGATATTATTTATATTTTTGGTTTATTATTATAGATCTTAGTATTAAATATTATATCTTAATATAATTAGGGAAACGTTTATATAGGGCCGAGGCTCTAAACAATCAAATTGGAGCCCACCTTAAGAATTTTATTAGAAGCGGTTGTCCTGATGTCTAAATATCCGCAACTTAATCATTTCAACATTAAGATGTATGGACATGAGAAAAAAAATGGATTTAAAGTTTTGGAAATAGTGCATCTTGTAACGCATTTTGGACCGTCAATTTTCATGATTTTAAAGTGTTCATAGATTGGCTTGATCTACACTATTTTTAAAGCTTTAAATTTTATAATTAAAGATAAAAATATAATTTAAGACTATCATAAAGATTTTCAATATTGAAACCACATTTCTTGAAACTATTTGAAGGTGGGCTCTAATTTGATTGTTTAGAGCCTCGGCTCTATACAAACCGCACACATATGATTATTAATCCTATGATATGCACACATATGATTATTAATCCTATGATATTTTGGCTTCTGTGCAATTGAGAACTATTAGTTTTGGAGCACTTTTTTTTCACAACAATTGTTCATAACAAATAATTCCAAACCACTTTAATTCCTAACAATGAGCACTCTGGAACTATTAGTGTTGGAAGTTCAAATACCCGAAACCCCAATTTAACCTGAATATCACACACTCAATACCGCATATATAAAATCAATAATCCTTTCAAATATCATGTGCAATAATTTAAGAAAAATAAATTAGAGATGGAATAAATTACATATTCATGTGAGAAAATTAGAGAGACAAATCATAATACAAATTTAATGTGGCTCACCTGGCAGGGCTATACGGACAAGCCAGTAAGTAATTACACTATCAAAGAGAAATTTACTAGGGGATACAAAGTTACCTCATTGGAGAAAATTGGTGAAAACTATCACCAAAAAAATACTTTATTGTGATCACCCAAAAACCACGATTTACTCCATTTTACTTTGGACGATCTAAGGACATGAGCAATATAAACTCATATAATTTTCCCACTAAAATGAACAAAAAAATCTCTTTTCTTTTCTAAACATAACCCAAGTAAACCCTAGAAAGAACTTTCTAAAGAGAGAGAAAAGTTCTAACCAAAAAGAAAACATTGTGTGTCCCATAAAACCTTTTTTGCTTTTGTACCAGTCACATAATTTAGTATAAAAAAAAGACCCTAAACAAATAAGTAAAATACAAATACATATTAGGTGATTTTTTTATCACTGTTTAACAATTGGTTTCATACCATTTTGATTCCCCTTTTATTTATCAATAAAGAAGATTTTCGACTGGTGTCTGGGTAAACAAGATAACTTCGTAAAAGGGGAATCAGGGAAGTTTTCTTAAGTAGTTTTTTTTTTTTTTTAAGGAAATTCAGAATTATAATGAATTTCCATTTTCTAAAGTTTTATTTTAGGTTTAAAGTGGACAAGGAGACTTCTAGTAGCTTCAGGAGGCTATTTTACCCGTAAGGGACTTGACTATAGTGGGATTGGATCATTTCACTAATATGGCCCATAGCATATGTCTTGGTGCAATTAGGGGTTTTGGTGAATTTTAGGGACCGAAGGTGATTGTGTGATTGTGGTGATTTCCTAGATCAACATCTCCATGCAAGGGTAGGAAAACCGAAAAGTTCAAGAGGTCTCTTTTTTGGAAAAGTTTATATAGAGCCGAGATTCTGAACAATCAAATTAGAGCCTACCTTAAAAATTTTACTAGAAGATATTGTTTTGATGCCTAAATATCCTCAAATTGATCATCTTGACATCAAGATGCATGGACATGAGAAAAAAAATGGATTTCAAGTTTTGGAAATATGGTATTTTGTAACGCATTTTTGTGACCATCAATTTTCATGATTTTTTAGTTTTCATAGATATGTCGATCTACACTATTTTTGAAGCTTTAAACTTTATAAATAAAAATAAAAATATATTTTAAGGCTATCACAAAGACTTCTAATATTGAAACCATATTTCTCGACACTATTTGAAGGTGCAAATAAATAACTTATTCACCCGGTAGTTTTAGAACCAAACCGCTATTCAGGCAAGGTGCTCCGGTGTCTGGTATTTTCAATATTAAATAGCTGATTGCAGCCCCTTAAAAAGCGAGCGCGCCCATTTTGTTTGTGGATTAACACGCTCTCTCCACCAGTGTTTGCAAAACCGGCCGGTTAGATCGCTACCGGTGGGGTTGCGAGTTTGGTTAGGGTCGGTTTTGTGGCACACCTCATAAGATGGCACTCTTCAAAAAAAAATCGGCACCATAACCGGCTATTTTGAGGTTGAACCGACGTTTTTTAGTCTAAACAGGTCGGTTTTTCCTAACCGGTCCGGTTTACCATTCTAATGCTCGATATAACGGCATTTTCAACGCATCAAATAAACGGTCGTTATTTGATACAGACCCATTATTTTTCACCGAACAAGATTTTGCAGCTTTTTTTTACATAATTTTTGTTTTTTTGATCAACTATTGATGTTATACACCAAAAAGTTTTTATAAATCATCAATTATTGAATCAAAATTCCAAAAACAAAGAGTTCTTGGCAGATTGAAATGGGGATTTTTGAAAATTAGAAATTTCCGCCATTCTATCAAATGCAGCTTCAATACCTCATAGAGTTTCTTAAAAATGGAGGACTTTGATTAATTGTTAAAGGATTCAACGTTCATATAATTCAAATTTTCAAAAACGATGAAGATTTGAGGTTTTTTTGGGCCCGAAGTATTAATGCTTGAAGAATTGTTTTTTATCCAAACAAATTGATTTCTGATCGATCAATTCATCGATTTTTATCAAATTGATCAATGAAGTTTGATCATAAAGGCCTCATGTATCAAATAAACTAGTTATTTTGATTTACTATTGATTAAATGTTTTTATATCAATTTTTTTTGCTAAGTTTTTTTCTTGAAAATTTTCATGAAGTGAAAAATCCGCAATTTTTTCAATAAAGATCTCAATAGTAGATGAATCTTCATGAAATTTGGGGCATTTGAATCTTAATTAAAGTATCTATCATATCCCCATGTCAATTTGTTCAAAAAATGAAAGATTTGGGGTTGATTTTGACTCTAAAGTTTATGCGTTCTTTGGCTCGATTTTAGGGTTCTTAAAAAAAATTTGTTTTTTAATAAAATTAAGTTTTGTTTTTATAAAAATATGTTCTTTGTGATGAATATGAGAAAAAAAGAATATATTCTTTTTTTAAAAAAAAATTATATATTTTTGGTGAGCTTTTTCGATCGTTTTTTATGTTATTTATTTATTTTACAAAAATATTTTTTTTTTTGACGAATATGAGAAAAAAATATTTCTTTCTTTTTAATGTTATATATTTTTGGTGAGCTTGTTGGATTGGTTTTAATGTTATAATTTATTTTTATAAAAAAAAAAAAATTTGTGATGAATATGAGAATTTTAAGGTTATTTTTTGTGTATGTTATTGTTGTCTGTGTTCTCAACTTCTTGTTTAGTTGTGACATTTTGTTCTAATTTATTTTTTTATTTGTTACAAGCTATCTATCATTTGTTGCAACTTCATACTCCTTAAATATGTTTATTAGCCTCTATGAAGAAAAGAGGTAGAAACTAAAAAGTGTTTTACTAATCTCTCATGTTTCCACATGCTGAATTGGATAAAAAACTAACCTTTTTTTTATTTATTTTTAATATGCATCTTAATTCTACATTTTAAAGTTGCCATCTTACATAAATTTTTTATTTTGTCATGTTAAAACTCAACTCAAAATGTTACTGAGTAAATGAGGTATGGCCATTTCAAAATCGATTTGGTCATTTTAAGCAACACTTAACACCTTGACCCACACCTTGCATTTTTAACCAAGTTACTGAGTAAATGAGGTACTCTATCTTACTACCTTGACTCACAACCTTTCGAAAAAATGGGAACATTATGCTACAAAAAAATACAATCTCAAACCCAATTCTAAACTGTATTAAAGGGTTTTTCAACATTAAATCAACATTTTTCAGCATCAACATTAAAACAATATAGAAGCATATATTATTGGATCATCTACTGTTAGTTGGACGTTGTAACTTCATCAATTGAATTTATGTGAAATTATAAATTGTCTTACATATCTCTATAATATTCAACTATTAAATTATATAAAAAGTTGTTTCAATTGTTTTTTATAAGATAAATGTATGTAATATGATAGTGTATACTTAATCTAAGTTTTTCAAAAAAAATTTAAAATTTTTTTAGGGGGCTTTGATTCATTTTTATTAAAAAAAATCTACTTAATCGGTTAGTCCGGTTAATCGCTCCAGTTAATCCGGTTCCGATTTGAACCGCCCCCAGCCTCTTGACCTATTAACCGTTTCGGTTCGATTTTACGAACACTACTCTCCACGTGGAGCTTTCGCCTCAAGCAGACGTATGAGGTCTTAGATCTATTCGGACAACTGCCCATCTATTTTTGCAATCTATGTGTATGTTTTTATATTATTTGTTTCATTCTTTGTAATCTTTTTTATTGAAAGCGCCATTACTCTTTGACCTTTTGAACCAATTTATCAGGGCCTTTGCTAGCTTGATCAATTATCAACAGAAGTGTTTTGGTCGAGATGTAGGTTTCGGGGGTTTCACGGGTCAAACAGCGATAGATGAACCTTTTGAGCAAGTAATGATGGATTGGGATTTCGAGACTAAAAAATGCATAAACTTGGATCTTAAAACCTCACTTGAGTAAAAAAATCCAACTAATGTGCATGAGGGTTTGGTAAAAGGGCTTAATTACTAATAATTACTAATATTGGAGAAGTATATAAGTTGAAATTTGAAGTTTTGATATTTATCTTTCTATATATATATATATATATATAATTGTCATTATATTCCTACAGTAAAGTAAAAACTATGTAGTTGTAATAGTCATCAATTAATTAATAATGCATCTAATAATACAGATTATGCATCTAAAAACATCGACCCATTATGTCATCGATGTTTTTTTGTATGTAACAAATTGATAGAAGATATTATCTGAAAATGTGAAAAAATAAAATTTCAATTACATTAAGTAATTGGCTTTTAGTTAATCCCTAGGCTAGCTTCCTTATTTGCTCTTCGTGTAATTAACCTGGATACTGGAATAATTGTATGCGTTGATGACTAATTGCAAATTTATATGGAACTGAACTTGTTGAATTTTTTTTTTTTCAATGAATATTTGATATGAAGTTAGAAATGTCTATTAATTATGTGAGCTTTGATGACGTTTTACTCCCTCTCCACTATGCATTCATTTGTCTAGGTCCTCTAATAGTAGGTATCCCAGATTGATTCATGGCCATTGGAAGAGTGCAATTATTGATTTGCCATAGTGGTTATTTTAAGCATAACCAGAATGATGGGCGTAACTATTATAAAAGGAAAACTTAAAATCCACACTACATGATGGGGGCAACTCACTACAACAACTAAAGGTTCATGTATGTGTGGTCTATATTGAGCTTTGACCCAAACCGTTTATGTGAATTATTCACTTGTAGAACCCTTTGAAAAAAGGTTTGAAGCATAGAATAGGTTGATGACGTGATGCACGTTGTTAGGCCCATTGCGTTCACCTACGCACCCTGCGTCACGGGCCAGGAGCAACCTTTGGCTGGTACAACAAGCTCTATTGAGTTCTACAGTGGTGATGTGGTCCATATTTTATGCATTCTGGGGTCTTCAATTAACAATTTTATGAGATTTTTGTGTTGTTCTAGGTTGACCTGGATAAATTCTGATAAGATTTAGTTACTGGACTGACCTTGTCTGATGTGAGGGTTTCCTAAGTATTATGGACTACTAGGCATGATCAACAAAGATCTACTATACTAGTATGGTCCTTAGGGGTTTAGGATTAGAGGTTTCTCGAAATTTCCTTAACCAAAGTTTTAGGGAGGTGTATAGAGAGCTATGGCAAGTGTTCAAGGAAGGCATATGAAGAGCTAAGTTCCATCACAAGCGAATAGTATGGACAAGAGCTTTGTGAAAATCAGGTTAAATATTTGATATGGCTCTACAGAGGGATAAAAGAGCTCCCAAATCAGCCTAGTCTTCAGTTCAATAAAGTGACGAAGAAGATGACTAGGCCTAGTTGGGAGGAGCATGTTTAAGTACAATTTACTTATATTGCAAAGAACCAGAAAAACTTATGTGCTAGTATAAAAATTTCATATTTTGGTAATTTATTCAGGCAAATTATTGGACTTCAAGGCACTTGTCCATTACTTTTCATCCTATGCACATAAAGGGTTTCATTTTTGGAGATGTTGTGGCTCATGCGCAACCTATATCAGATGTTCATGCTCGCGAGTAGGCCTAGGTCCTAAACTCTGAAAGCTTTTGTCGGACAATTTATTCCGGAAGGCTTTGATATATTGTACTTTGATTTAAAGAACTATACAGTTAGATGTTTATGACTTCACAGTGTAACCTAGAGACCAGAATTTGTGAGTCTGAGCAAATTACATATTTAAATGTAGATTTAGATATGAGAGAGAGATAGAGAGACCAGGTCAGGGAGATGATGCAGAGATCTCTCATGTCGTCTCGTTTTTTTGCATATGATACCAGGTTAAACTTGGCATTATGTGTTTTTTTTCTTCTTGGGATAATAAAAAAGAGAGAGAAATAGAGAGAATCAGGAGAGAACATAATTAGAATAATGAAATTTTGATGACCTTGTAATATGGAAGTACTATTTCCCTCAATAATGAAGTAGTGACATAATTATGTAGTTGGCAAAAATGTCTTACTTGGTTTAGCCTTTGAAGATTTTGATACATTTCAATAGATAGAGGATAATAGAAACTTTGGGATATAAAAATGCTAACTATTGGAAAGCAAAATGAAGAATAAATATTTTATCAAAATCAATAAACGACATTGAACATTGGAATGAAAATGAGAAGTTCATTGGTAAATCTCAAAATTAAATGAAGAAAAAAAAACTAAAAGAATGACTAATGAATTTCAGGAATACACATCTTCCAGGCAACCCAAACAATATACAGGCTATTCCAGGTTTCTTACCAGGTCTATCCAAACAACAGGCACCCCAACCCTAAGAACAACCCAAACTTGCACCTCTCCCTTTCTCAACCCCAACTGAAATTCGAGAAATTCCAAATTATGAAAGAAACATTCAGGAACTTCTTGATATCAAAGAACTAGAACTTTCATGTTTTAGAGAATACCAAACATGCACTATGTCATCTACTCATACGGCGATGATCATTTTTGCTTTTGAGTGTAGAGAGATAACCATGATCATCCAACTCATAGGCACTTACACCTCGCACTTTCTTCAACCCCAACATATCCATCATGCTTCTCTCTCTTTCTACTTCCTTCCACCTCCCAACACTAGCATACACATTAGACATGAGCACATAGTCCCCCACATTATCATGATCCAACCCAAGAAGCAATAGGGTGCAGTTGGCGTACCCGATGAATCCGTAGGTGTAGAGGTAAGGTGCACCTTCAAATTTTATTATGGTATATAATTTTGATGTAAAATATTCTTAAGATTATCTCAAAATCTATTTTTATTTCTAATTAAAAAATTTTAAATTTAAAAAATAGTTAAAATCAAGTAGATCTATAAACATATGAAAATCTTGAAAATGGACAGAATAGATCATATGTTGTAAAATGCACTATTTCTGAGACTGAAAATCTTTTTATTTTTCATAGTCATACTTCTTGATGTCGAGATGATCAATCAAATGGAGTTTTTCAGTATTAAAACTACCTTTTTCGATGGATTTTTGAGGGGTATCCATAGTTTTACTAAGGTAGCATCCTTATGTAAAATTTTTCCTAATAAATATAGTGTTAAAAAACTCCATTTTTAAATCAAAACCATCAATAAATATAGTGTTAAAAAATATATTTTTTAAGAGAGTTATGAAAAGAAGAATTCTAAAATAAAGCCAAGCCATTAATAAAATAGATTTAAAACATAAATCTAAGCCATTAACAAATGTAGAGTAAATATATATTTATTTTTTAAGAGAGTTATGGAAAAAAAAAATAAAAAATAATTTCATGCACTAAGAAAATTAGAGTTAAAAAAATACGCCACCTATAAAAATGGAACTCACAACCTATTTGGAAGTTAAGACCTGCCCACACATAACTGTAGTTGCAATAGTCCTCCATTTTTATATACAACGTAATCTTTATTTGCTAGAAAGAAGCAAAAGGAATTTTTATATAGAATGTAATCTTTATTGGCTGGAAAAAGAAGCAATAGGGTTAGGGAAAATGTATCCCACGTCCTGGGGGTGCATGACTAGTTCAGGCTTACTACCACGAAGCCAGCGGACGCACATTGAATAAACGCTGCTCCTCATTATATATATGAAATTAATTTATGTTAAAAAAAATAAAACAAGAGCTTGACTCGGCCGAGGAAATCGGACTCGGCTGAATAAATCGCCTTGGCCTGGGCCTGAGTACTTTGGCCGAGTCGATGTTTTGAATCTTGCTTTCATGTATTGGATTTCACATCAATGGCTAAAGTAATTGTGATCTTTTTTTTAAAAGAAAAATAAAATATCTTTGTATACAATCCCTTCAAAAAAAAAAACCTCAATTCTAGTTTTTAAAGCTTCAAATAGGTTGCTAGCACCTCCTCAACCATGGAAACCCAATAATGGACGGTTGGAGTGGGACGTTCCTCCAATAGAAGTTCAACCAAACTTTGAGCCATACACCAACCTTCCCTTTTTAACGTGAGATAATTGGTAACCTGCTAGCAAACTCTTTTATGCCCAAATATCAAGCACGGCTCACAAATCAAATCTATCTATACCAGGCCGGACTTGTGGTTACCTGTTTGACCACCAATTAGTACTTTGGTCAGTTTGATCTAAAGTAAATTTATGTTTATTCAATAAACAACAAAACTGGTATTTGACTAATTTTGACAGTGCAATATATATATATTTTAAACTATTATTCATATTTTTTTATATTATAAAAATCTATTGAACTGGTTTGGTAAGGCATGTTTTGCTGGAGCCGGATCGTTCACCAATGATGTAGCCAGTATAACACCGTTGCAAACATTGTGGAGCTATATAATGTGATCCATATGTCCATAATGACATCAAGTGAGTGAGGTTATTATTAAATATAGTTTGTCACTGTGTTGAGGAGAGAGAAAGAGCACGACAGAAAATGAGAGATATTAGAAAGATTTTGTAGAAAGTTTTTGGCACAAAGAGTGAGATCTGAGAGATATCCAATGAGATTGAGCATAGAGAGAGGGAAACATTGGGAGATTCAAGAGAGATTTTGTAGACTGAGAGGGGAAAAAATGGGTGATTCAAGAGAGATTTTATAGAGAGAGAGAGAGTGGGCAAAGAGAGAGAGAGATATCAAGAGATTGGGCACAAAGAGAGAGAAGGAGAGATTGGTTTCTAAAAAATCAGAAATGGAGAGATCGAGATTTCCTAAAGCGAGAGAGTTTGGGCAAAGAGATTGAGATAGACAGATTGGGCATAGAGAGAGGGAGATCCACAGCTTACATTGGGATTTCATAGAGAGTGAGAGAGAGTTTGGGGGGAGAGAAACTTTTCGCATGGGATTTCGGTAGAGAGAGAGGAGAGTTTGGGGAGAGGTTGAAATTTCAGGAGTTTATGAAATTTTGGTAGAGAGAGAAGGGTGCAGCTCTAAAACCTAAAAATAGTAAAATATGGGAGAAGTATTAAGAAAGATATTGTGGTTTCAATTTTCTTGACTTTTTAATAGGAGATGGTGGGGACTATAAATACGAGAAAAAATAATGTTGAGATTTAATATATAATATAAAAAATATTGAGGGTATGATGTGTAAAAAGTTGATTTTGGAATTAATCTATAATTTCGGCTTGTTACTATCCCAATGTCTTCAACAAGTTGGACGTGATATAGTGGTTCCCACCAAATATGTCATTAGCCGTATTTGCATCACCTTCATTGTCCAAACATAGTTATAACATATATGGTATTGTGGTTATCATGACCACATGGATCGTTTTTGCATCAGTCCATCTTAATATTACCCTCGCAATAAAATTTATTTCAGCTCTACAACACCAACTGACGACGGAAATGAGAGATTATCACTGATTTACCTGAAAACAGTGAGAATCATACTGTTTGTAACACGAAAATACCACACAAACACCATCCATAGAATCATCACTAATAGGGAAGCACATCGTTCTTAATACAAAAATATTACACAAACACCATCCATGGAATCGTAATTAAGAGGGATGCTCTACCAGTAATACAGGCACTTTATACTTTAGTGCCCCTATGATATGAGCGATATGGTGCTATGAACAATCCCTGTTTTCCACCGTCATTATTCAATTCACTGAGTTGATGGTGATAATCCACATGATCATGTCATTTTCAAAACTATATGGATCGTATAATATTTTCGTTGTAGTTTATGGTAATACTACTCATTTGGGTCGGGGTAAGCTTCGATAATTGACTGGAGGGTCGGAAGCGGTTTGATGTTGCAGTTGCTGAAACCACCCTTGCTCAGCAGTGCCCTCCACTCCTCCTCTGTCCTTTCCAAGCCTCCTGAGGTTACTGCAAACATTAACATGTCGAATGCCAACCTCGAGTCAGCAAAGGCACTGGTATCTTCCTTAAGATGCAGAACTACGTCCACAATAATCAACTTCCCGCTCTTGGAAGGGAGTGCTTTTCGACATTGCTTCAATATCTTCACACAGTCTTCGTCGTTCCAGTCATGTAGTATCCACTGCACAAAAGCAATTTAGGAAAACAATCAAGCATGCCATGAGAGGGGGATGTAGTTTCAAAAGGTATATGCTTGGGACGGTACGCTATATGGTTCTACATGGTACACCATAAGGTATGGCACATTCACAGACATGGAGGGCAAAAATTAAGTACACCTAATTTTCATCTACAGGAATTACTCCTAATATTCACTATCCATCTCAAGTCCCAGGTCTTTTTCTCTTGTTTGCTAGGTTACATTGGGATCCAAAGCAAGGATATATTAAAATCCAAGACTCGTTATGGGTCATCTATATTTTTTAAGAGTGATTTATGTCCTGACCCCAAAATTTTAGGTAAAATGGAGAATGCTCCATTTATAGATGGAAATTACAAAGGTTGGTCAATTTTAAAAAAAATAAAAAAAAGGTAGGCTGACCGATCTTCTTCGTAATTTCCGCTTATAAATAGCATATTTAACTTAAAATTTTAGGACTGATGCAAAGCATTCTATTTCGGGAGAAAAAGTGGGAGAGGATTATTAGTTTCCTTTTGAACTCCTTTTCCTTCCTATCTTCCTACTGCCACGCTTTCTTTTGTTTATATACCATATACGGCACAAAAAAAAACTCATTCCAAAAGATTTTAGGGAATATATCCTATTATCTTATATTTTTCTAACTTCTATATCTCATTAGACTCAAGCATTGAAAATATTACTTATTAGCAAGAAGACTCCATCTTTTCTATCTTCCAACCCCCTAAACCTTTTTGACCATGTATTATTGACCTCAACAACTTATGAAATGACTCTATCTCTCTCTCTCTCTAAAACTCCATCTCTCTTACATCATCGTCTCTCTCTCAAAACTCCATCTCTCTCACTCTCACATCATTGTCTCTCTCTCTCAAAACTCGATCTCTCTCCCTAAAACTCCAACTCCATCTCTCTCCCTAAAACTCAAACTACATCTCTCTCTCTCTAAAACTCCATCTCTCTCTAAAACCCAAACTCCATCTCTCTCTCACACATAAGAAGGTATGCTCGTGTTCGAGCTCAAGCTAAACCCCTTAGCTTGTAAACTCACCGAGAAGAGAAGAGAGAGAGAGAGATGGAGTTTTAGAGGGAGAGAGATGAAGTTTTAATAAGGTGTCATTTTAGTATTTGTTTGGGTAAAAAATTTATGGTAAAAAATGTTTAGGGGGTTTGTAAGATAGAAACGATGGAGAGCTTTTGTTTATAATTAATGTTTTCAATTCTTGGGTCTCATGAGATTTGAAAGTTAAAAATAGGGGATAAGGAGATATTTTTTCAAAATTTTATATTGGTGTGGGATTATACAATTCATTAAGTCCCTAGAGTAATATTCAAGATAGGAGCAATTTTAGGATCCCAAATTTTAGGGACGTAACCTTTTCAACCTATAGATTAATCTTAATAAAAAGAAAAAAAATCTAATTGAACCTAAAAAAATAACATCTCAAGATTATCTAAAGACCCTCCAATATTTGCGGTGCGAGGTCTAAGTGTAAAAAAACTTGAAATTCAAATTTTTTTTTTTGGAAATAATATACATAATATAATCCTGCAGGAGTATAGTTTGCATACTAAGAAAACATCTCTCCCACTTAAATCTCTCTCTCGATCAGATCTAGATCTGATGATACAATGTCCAAAACAAGTCAAACGTCATTTCTATCTCTCCATAGAAAACTTATTTGATTACTTGACCAAATATATCTTTCAATTGGATAGATAGAAGAGAGTTTGGCACAACGGTGTTTAAACGTCAACTTATTCATAAGAAAGGAAAATTAAAAGGCTTTTATATGCTTTCGAATAGGCTTAGTTTATAAGAAAAAATTTATATAAGGTTGCAGGTTCCGATAAGTAAGGTTACTTAAATCTACACCATCCATTTTATTTAGATAGTGTATATTTGATATTATCTTATAAGATGTGTTCTTTTGACATTGTTTAAAAAACTAATTGCTTGATGGTGTATAATATTACTGGCAATATAATATATTTAGCCATTAAGAAGTGAAATATATCTTTAAATTAGATATTCATAAATATATTTCTTATATAGTTCTTAGCTGGCTAAAGCAAAACAAATGTGCAAGGCTACATGCCATTAACCAGTATGCCAAATTTGGTAATCACTGAAAATGAAATTATATAAGTGTGCCTCACCCAAACAAAAATTTAACAACCAGAAGTTGGAGAGGTGGGAAATTTTGTAGCCTCGAAGTTGGAAGAATTCTATTTGTATTTTTGTTGGATAACTTGTCTATAATCCTAGTGGACTATGTTTTGAGATAAGAGAAATGTTTCTATGTTACCCCAACAATATATAAGTTAGATGTGGCCCCACTTTTTGCCTGTTATATCTGAATCAAATGGTTACAATGGTTCACACCATAATGTCACGCAAACACTGTTTTATTTTTCATTTTTTTTACAAAACATTTTTGGATAAAATTTTGGCATTCCATCATAAAATTAGCGTGAACCTGAGAAAATAAAAAAAGTATTTCATGTCAAAATAAGTGGACAAAATGGCCTTACAATTTTTAGGGGTATTCTTGCAATTTTTCATCACCGATTTTATTTTACGTTTACTTTTTATTTCTTATTATTATTATTATTATTATTTTATCATGTGAGCCCTTGTTAGATCTATGCATTTTTCAAATTTTGTTTTATAATTATTTTTAAAAGAAAAATAAAAAATAAAAAATAAAAAACCATGAGCCGTCCGATCAAGATTTGACGGTTAAGAGCTAGCTAGGCTCTGACATTGTAACTCAAGCCATTTCAACTATCTAATCAGATTTGATGACGGAGACCCGGAGTCACATATGTTATATATGTGCACATAGAAAATTTCCTCTTGACAAACCTAGAAGCTCTCAAACTTAGAGTACTTCAGTTTTGAGAGCCTTTCTAACTATTTCAACTTTATTTTTATAAAGCAGGTTAAAATAAAATTCAGGTTTTTGATACATCATAGTTCTCACCCACACACACCTTGAAAAATACATTAAAAATAAATAAATATAAAACATCCAAAATGCCCCCTGAAATGTTCTAAGGCATTTTTGGTCATTTATTTTTTGCAAATACTGTTTATATTATTTTTTTATTGATGCTCCCCAGCGAAATCAACTAACCCTCAAATTTTATCTTAGGCTGGTCTTATAATAATAAAAATAAGATAAGGGCTTAGAGCCATTGCAATTGTATTGCCGAGCCTCAAGGTAAGGTTTTTGACCTCTATCTTAAAATAAATAAATAAATAAATAAATAAATAAATAAATAAAAAAAAGCCAATATGGAGCGAGAGAGAGAAACAGTTGAAAACCTTCATGAAAACACCATCGGCACTTGGGATGGAAGAAAACATATCACCCCCGACATTAACCACCCCGGGGTATTTTGGTGCAGTGGCGACCACAAGTGGCAGGTCAAAATTGATGCCGGAGATATGAGGATTCGCCTCCACAATCTTGCTTATCGCCGTTCCGGTGCCACCGGCCACGTCCACCAAAGAAGTAAATCCTGCAAACTCAGACTTGTACTCCAACAGCAATGCATCTAACACCACCCTCGAATTGCTCGCCATCGCATCATTAAAGAGAAGATCAAACTCAGGATTCTCAGAGTTATAATCAAAAAATTCCTTCTTGTGAGCCTTCTCAAATGGGAGGCCCCCTTGCACAACACACTGGCTCAAGTAGTGCCATGGCGCAAGGACTGTGGGGTGGCCCAACAGCAGCGCCATGGGTGTCAGCCCCGATTCCTCGGGCCTTACCAACCACTTGGACAGGGGAGTGAGGCCATAGTAGGCCTCGCCCTGCCTCACCTTGACGCTGAACACACGTTTCTTGACCAGGAATCGCATGACTCGCGAGAGGCACTGGATGTCTGGTGAAGGAGCCTGCAGTGAGGTGATGATCTCAGAGAGGGTGAGTGGTCGGGCTTTGGAATGGATCATATGGGCTATGCCGAGCTCAACTGCACACTTGAGTGTGAGAGTGTCCGCGAAAGCTAAGGTGAGCTGCCAGAGCTCAGCCTGGCCCTGAACATCATCCTCACCCGGCATCTCCATCCCTCCAGTCTTCTTGATCTTCTGAGCCCTCTTCCATTTTGAATTTATAAGGGCTCGGGTGTGGGCCATATTGCAAGTTGGAGGCCTGTTCCTTGTGCACATTGAAGTATTCATAAGACGCAGTCGTCATATTTGTTTATGGATTCTTTTTTATTGAAATGTTGGGGAAATTTGGAAATGGATAAGCATAAAATCAGCCCATTTACCTTTGATACAGTATAATGCAATCACATTTTTAGAAAACCAAGTTTGTGGTATTTGTATGACCCAAAATTTTTCATACACACACTCTTCATCTCAATAATCAACTACCAAAAAAAATAAGTTCAATTTGACCCTTAGATGTGGTCAAAATGAATCCCCTCCAACAACGAATGTAGACCATTCATTCGGTGAATTTTAAGATCTTAGCCTTTAAAAATTCAAAATCATTTTTTTCTTTTTTAACACTGTTCATCTACAGATAATAAAGCCATTTAAAAAAAATTAAAAGAGAAAAAAAATCCTTCTAAAACCCAGATCTAAGCAGCTTATCAAAATGAATGGGTTATGTTAATTGGGCTAAAAAATATCTTTTATAGGTTGTGGTTTCAAAATTTTCTTTTTTGTGATTGTTCGTTAGAATGAAAAGAGTCTATATTCTAAAAATTGGTTCAAACAAATGGTCTTAACATAGCTAGAAAATTTCAAAAAACCATCTATAGAAAATTTCAAAAAACCATTTATAGAAAATTTAAAAAAACCATTTATAGAAAATTTCCAAAAACAATTTATAGAAAATTTCAAAAAACTAGTTATAAAAAATTTTAAAAAACCATTTATAGAAAATTTCAAAAAACCATTTATAGGAAATAACCAATATAAATATATATATATATATATATATATATATATATATATATATATATATATATATATATATATATATATTTGATTAAGTAAAAACATAATTCTATATGTTTTCTTATGTGACCGATCTTGTACGTATGAACTCGATTTTCATGCGGAATCAAAGACGACTCGTCAAGTTTAGAGCCATTGAAATTGATAATGACATGATAATTGTAGGGAAAGTATTTGAAAATTTCTCATTTAATTTGGATAACCAATTAAAATCTGAAATTAAATAAAAAATAACCAATCTAAACCCCCTCAAATTTAATTTGGATATTAATTTAATGATGTTAGTTCCTTCCTAGGGGTAGTAATGACCATTCCCAACTCGGGACCCGTCGGGTATACCCGTCATGTGTCCGGGTATAGGTCCAAATATTTGGACATGGCAGGTCGGGTCCGGATCCAAGACCGGGACCCAAACACTATTTGGATCCTTGTCTAGATCCGGTTTTGATTAAGTGACACGGAAGACTTAACACTAACCTTCTCCACTCATTGTTACAAAAAAATAATTAGTGATCAAATCACCTTAAAATCAAAGGTCACAAGTGATTATATTGGTACTAATAAGGACAAACAAACAAGTTGCTGATATATTTATGAAAGGACCTACTATCACAAATTCTTCATCACAGAAAATAACTCGAAACGATCAGAGGGTCAACAATTGTAGTAAGCCATTGTTGAGGGGGAGAATTGTTGGAACAACACGTGGCTTTCTCTTTTCTCAACTCATTTTCTCTCTCTAGATAAAATGAGTCATATCTTAAAAATCCATTTTTGAGATGGATTTTTGGACCTAATTTTTAAGGATATGCAATCTCTAACATGGAGATCATGAATATAAAAAATAAATAAATTTTGAAAATTAAAAGAAATAATTCTATTAAAAAAACCTTTTGACCGTTAGTTTCAATTGCTTCTAAATGGATACCTCGCGGACCGCAAATGTAGAAATGCGGTCCCCACCGCATGAAACAATTTTCCATTAAAGGGATGCAACTAAACATTGGTACTTACCAAAGAAAGAAAAAACACAAGTTTATTCCAGTTAGTTGCATAAAAAAGAGAAAATCATTGGGTCTCTTTAATAAGGTCTTTGTTCTTCCCCCTTATTGTACAAAGACAAAAAATGAAAAAAATTAAAAAATGGAAGGAATGAGAAGGCACATTCCGTCATTCCATAACCAACTACCATTATTGGCAAGAAGTAGGCCACCCTTTTGAAAGAAAACAAAGATAATCCTCTTGTCTGCTCACAGCCGCAGGTGAATGTGCAGGGTGCCATGTTACCTTCTAAATGAATACCTCGAGGACCGCAAATGTAGAAATGAGTCATATCTTAAAAATCTATTTTGGAGATGAATTTTTGGACCTAATTTTTAAGGACATGCAATCTCTAACATGGAGATCTTGAATATAAACAAAAAAAAAAAAATTGAAAATTAAAAGAAATAATTCTATTAAAAAAACCTTTTGACCGTTAGTTTCAATTGCTTCTAAATGGATACCTCGGGAACCGCAAAGGAAGAAATGCGGTCCCCACCGCATGAAACAATTTTCCATTAAAGGGATGCAACTAAACATTGGTACTTACCAAAGAAAGAAAAAACACAAGTTTATTCCAGTTAGTTGCATAAAAAAGAGAAAATCATTGGGTCTCTTTAATAAGGTCTTTGTCCTTCTCCCTTGTTGTACAAAGACAAAAAATGAAAAAAATTAAAAAATGGAAGGAATGAGAAGGCACATTCCGTCATTCCATGACCAACTACCATTATTGGCAAGAAGTACGCCACCCTTTTGAAAGAAAACAAAGATAATCCTCTTGTCTGCTCACAGCCGCAGGTGAATGTGCAGGGTGCCATATTACCTTCTAAATGGATACCTCGGGGACCGCAAATGTAGAAATGAGTCATATCTTAAAAATCTATTTTGGAGATGAATTTTTGGACCAATTTTTAAGGACATGCAATCTCTAACATGGAGATCACGAATATAAAAAAAAAAAAAAATTTGAAAATTAAAAGAAATAATTCTATTAAAAAAACCTTTTGACCGTTAGTTTCAATTGCTTCTAAATCGATACCTAAGGGACCGCAAATGTAGAAATGCGGTCCCTACCGCATGAAACAATTTTCCATTAAAGGGATGCAACTAAACATTGGTTATTCCAGTTAGTTGCATAAAAAAGAGAAAATCATTGGGTCTCTTTAATAAGGTCTTTGTCCTTCCCCCTTGTTGTACAAAGACAAAAAATGAAAAAAATTAAAAAATGGAAGGAATGAGAAGGCACACTCCGTCATTCCATGACCAAGTACCATTATTGGCAAGAAGTAGGCCATCCTTTTGAAAGAAAACAAAGATAATCCTCTTGTCTGCTCACAGTCGCAGGTGAATGTGCAGGGTGCTATGTTACCTACACATGGATAAGGGTAAAATGCCTAGTACTTCACTCTACAAGGCCAATATAGAAAGATCTAAAACCAATATAGCAAGATGTGTCAGTATGATTATCATTTTATTAAGAATGGGCTGGGTTTTATTGAGAATAGGCTGGGTTTTGGTGGCAGTACCATTATGATGAAGTTTTTAGCTTCATTCCGACCTCAAATCCCCACCGACTTATCTTATTATTATTATTACCATTATTATCATTTTATTAGTAAAATATTAAAATTTTAATGCATATACAAGTAACTCATATTTTGTATATATATATTTTTTAAGAAATATTATTCAATGAAACTTACCTTTGATACAAGGTAGTCATAACTAATTTTGACAATTACATATGAAATTGGGTGGCTGCATTTATCCCATTAACTAAACTCAAAATTCAAAAGAAATTATTTTGAACTTTGACACATCAAGTTATCAAATTTCTTTGGGCATAGAAGTTCAAAATAATTCCTTTTTTAAACTCAAGCTATCAATGTATACATAGTATCATTGTATAAAATATATTTATACCCCTTATCTTTAGGTTTCATTTCTTCATAGACTTAAAGTTTAAAAACCTATCTTTAAAAATAGAAGTTGTAGGTCTTATATCTTCTAACTCCCCTAAACTAATTTTACCAGTTTCAGACCTATTTTATTATCCAAACAAATTTGAAAAAGACATATCCTTTCTAACCCATCATTTCTCTCTCTTCACGTGATATCTCTTAACTTCTCTCTCCAAACTCTTCCCAAATCGTCTCTCTCTCCACATTTTCCCATTCTCTCTCTCCATATCCTTTGCGTAACCGAGATTTGCCTTGGGAACACCCTTAATCTCTCTCGCCCATTGACTCTCCCCAATCCCTTCTCTTTTGTACTATTTTTCCCATTCTCTCTCTCTCTCTCTGTCTCTTGCATTACCGAGATTTTTCGTGGGAACACTTGCCAGAAAACTTGTCGGAATCTGTACATTTTGGTCAAAGAACTTTTGCAAAAATGTAATAGCGGCTGCATCTTTGGAATCTAATAATGCCCTCTGATGAGCTATTACTAACCCTAGCCATCTCCTGTCTCTTCCAAGCTTCCTCTCTCATAACCCTCTGTTCCACTATCTTCTCTATTGTCCACAAAAACTTATGTTGCAATTCCCCTATTGCTTCTCTATCCCCTGCATCATGAGGTTATGAAAAATACCATCCTCTCTCTGTATTTTCGCTTGTGGGTATTGCCAGAAATCGATTTGTTTTTACCAAAATCTAATGATGACCCGAAGAGAAGCTTATTCGTCCACTTTGGTTGACTAGAATATTTTGGCAAAAATTCTGGCTATCACCTTAGCCGTGTTGTTATTGGTAATGGTGGTGTTATTGATATTGGTATTAGAGTTAGGAATAAGATTGTTATTGTTATTGTTGAGAGCTTCTAATTGCGTAGAGAACCTCTGAGTCTTGCCATTTTGCCTTCCTACTCTTCCATCTTTGATTCTCTTGTAATATATTTGGATGTTTTAGAGCAGCATTATCTTCAATTTTGAACGTTTTCTAATGTGGATGTATGCAATAAAGAGTATATTGGGAAAGGAAGAGAACTCAAATTATTTGCCGGTGTAAGAGAGAGAGCTATCTACCTGAAAATAGAGCGAGTTGAACAAAAAATTATGTGGGTTCCAATAGCCATGAAATTCAGACTGAAATTTAGAGAGAGACAAAGTGATGAAATTTTGTCTGAAATTTAGAGAGGGATGAAATTGAGTCTGAAATTTAGACTGAGAGAAGGGTTGGGAAACACCGGGAGAGAGAATGAAGGAAAATAGAGATAGAAGGGGTTTGGGGAAAGTCAAGAAAGGGAAGTTTAGAGAATATGAAGAGAGAGAAATGATGAGTGTAAAGAGCATGTCTTTGTTATATTTTTTTGGGCTGAAAAATAGGTTTAATGGGACTAAAGCTAGTTTTAAAACATGGTTTATTAAAAAATGAAACTTAAAAATAGGGGCTATAGAGATATTTTACCTTTTAAATATCCCTTTGAAAGAAAATGTCAATTTAGTCACCATCTGTCGCTACACCAAACTTCTTCAAACATAAAGTATCTAGATTCTATAACTATAGTTACAAATAAGGTATCGCGATAATGCATGGCAAAAAGATATAAAACCCCTCTCTCTAAAATAACCTATGGAATCCCCAAGTTAAATAAAAAGAGACCTTTAACGCCTCTTTTTATCTTTTTTCTTATCCAAATTATAAAATTTACCCTTATGTTTTTTTTAATAACATCATCATAAACATCAAGCCACCACATTGTGGTTTCCATTCGTACCATTAACATCACGCCACTAACATCTTAAAAATTCTAACTCCTTACCTACTTAAGAAAACGGATAGGACCCATCTTTCCCATTGAATTACCAAAGAAAAAGAAAGCGGCCTAGGGTGACATGTATTTCTATGGGGAATGCTACTAAGGGACTCGAGGTTTTCTTCTTAAATTTACTTTTTTTATTCTTTCCTTTGTTGTGAAGCTTTGGTTAGTGATTTGAAAGTAGCTTGGATCTTAAAAGGATAAAATGAATTATATTTCTGAAAAAAAAAAAAAAAAAAAAAAAAAAAACAAAATATTCCTCTTGCACAATATTTTTCCTTTTTCTTTCTAAAAAATACCCATTCTTTCCAAATAAAACATTATAGAAATTCGTCATGCTGCAAATAAAAATTGGGATTATAAAAAAAAAATTTAATGGATTAATTTTTGTTTAACAGATAAGGTTGCGTGAGTTGTGTCGGGGATATAGACAACGTTATTAATAGACAAAGGGACTTAGATCTCCTATTTTTATGGACTTAGGAGATTTAATTAAAGATTCATGAGAGATTTATGGGGTCTCAAGTTGGGTGAAGAAGAGATTGAGTACAAGAAGAAATTTGTATAAGAATTGAGATATTTGTGTAAGAATTGAGATATGTAAGGGAAATATCAATTGTGGGTAGTTAGATATAGGAAAGATTAACTGTGGGTAGTCAGCTATGGGAAAGATCAAATTTGGGTACAAATTAAAAAAATCATTGAAAAAAGAGAGAGAAAAGAGAGAAGATAGGAAGATATTTCGGAGGAGAATATACAAAGAAAGAGAGAAAGTTTATATTTTTTGGGTATATTTATTTATTTATTTTTCTTCTAAGTGTAATTAAAGGGGAGATGTTCTTTCTTTAAAAATAGAGATATTAGAATTGAGTAAAGAGTTGATGGTATAAAAGATTTTTGGGGGTGAATTCCTTACATACCTTGAAAGATGGTATATTCTCTCACATTTTATTATTATTTTTTCTCTTCATCTTTTTTAATTATTATTTTTATTATTTTTTCCCTCCATCTTCCACATATCTTTTATTATTATTATTTTTTCCCTCCATCTTCCACATATCTTTTATTATTATTATTTTTTCCCTCCATCTTCCCTACATCAGTTGGTATCAGAGCAAATAAGATCTAGCTATTAGAGCGCCACTAAAAGTTATTCCTGCTATGGACGATCACTTGCGACAAATTTTCAAAAATTTGACTAAAGACATGGAGGATGTTCAAACTGAAGTTCATGAAGTTTATGGCGAAGAGGGTTCTTGCAACCATGAAGATCTGACTGGACTTTGGCATAACGATGAATAGATGCCCACAACTAATTAAGGGTGCCGATGCTAAATATGACGATCACATTGTGATACAATAACTACAATATGAGGAGCATCCACATATCTTGGTACTCAGTTCGATCTTCTGAAGTTTTACTAGGAATTTAAAAAAGAAAGAGAAATCATGACTGACTTAGAGATCCTAGTGTTCTACTTCGAGGTGAGTACAAAATTTGGATAAATCGATGATCCTAGTATTCTATTTCGAGAGGAGCACGAAATTTTGATAAATCGGTTTATTGAAGAAAAAGTACCGAAGCGTATGGTGGGACTACATTACTAATTATTTGATTGGCCAGGGTATATTTGATTGGCCTGGTATAAGCTCGACTTCAAGCTTCTCACACCCCAGAAGAATGATGCAAATCGACGTCAAGCTTCTCACACCCCAGGAGAATCATGTAAATAAAAATTGAGGTTATCAAAATTTTAATTTAGGTTTATTAATGGATTAAGTTTTGTTTAGTGGATAGGGGTGCGTGAGTTGTTTAGGGGATATGGTTATTTTTAACATTAGACAAAGGGATTTAGATCTCGTATTTTTATGGACTTAGGAGATTTAGTTAGAGATTTATCATAGATTTATTGCGCCTCATGTGGGGTGAAGAAGAAGAGATTGAGAAAAATAAGAGATTTGCGTAAGAATTATGTGATTTAAGGGATTTAGATATGGAAAAGATCAAGTGTGGGTAGTTAGATATGAAAAAAATCAATTGTATATAAGATTGAGAAAATTATCGAAAAGAGAAAGAGAGGAGAGAGAGAGATTTGAAGAGATTTATGTGGAGAATAGAGAGAGAAATAGAGTTTATATTTTGTAGATTTATTTATTTATTTCTCTTCTAAGTGTATTTAAAAGGGAGACATCCCTTTTTTTTAAAATGGAGAGATTGGAATTGAGTTAAGTGTTGATGTTGTGAACGATCGTTTTAAGGTAAACTCCTAGTAGACCAAGGGATGGTATATTCTCTCACCTTTTATTTTTATTTTATTTTAATTAATTTTTCCCGCCATTCTCCCTACATCATGTCCGCTCTCATTTATTCTCATGTACTATGTTTCTAACTCTCTCTTCTACCAAATGTCCAACCCTACAGTTCATGAGAGAGGGGAAAGAGGGCATTTTATGCTTTTTAGATTTGGACTAATATGGTATTTTGGAAGAAGAAAAGGAAAAAAAAAAGTAACTGTGAGGATTGTTTGTCCTTTTTTTTTAGGAAAAAATATGTATAAGCTTGAGGCTCTAAACAATCAAATTAAGACGCACCCCAAAAATTTTAATAGAAGATGCTGTTTTGATGCTCAAATATCTTCAATTGATCATCTCGACCTCAAGATACATGGTCATGAGAAAAAAATGGATTTCAATATTTAGAAATAGTGCATCTGGCAATGCATTTTTTGATTGACAAATTTCAAGATTTTGAAGTTTTCATAGATATGCTCAATCTAAACCCTATTTTTTATTTAGAGTCAATTTTCAAGATTTTCAAGTTTTCTATACTCGATCTACACTATTTTTGAAGCTTTAAATTTTATAATTAAAGATAAAAATATATTTTAAGACTATATATAATAAAGATTTCTAATATTGAAACTACATTTTTCAACACCATTGGAAGGTCCTCTTTACTTTGATTGTTTAGAACCTTAGCTTTATACGAACCGCACCCTATTTTTTCTATTTTTTTTAAGTTAGGGAGGTCTTTCGGCTTTGAATAGCACGGGTGGCCTAATGGGATGAAAATTTGAGAAAAACGGTATATATTTCAGCTGAATAATCCAACTGCACTAGTAAAAAATCGCTCACATGCTGTGAGAAAGTCATTATTCGTTTTACTAGAATATTTGTGGAATGCAACACGTTGTAGTTTACAAACATTGTATTGCGTTCATCAATTTTGGTTGATATGAAGCATAAATCATCATCGACAGATTATCCTGTTCTCCATCGTCATTTGACATCGAATTTATTATTTACAAACAGCTCGCAGAATCTTATCGGATCCCACCTTTTAATATTTGCTGCTTATCAATAACCAGGTGATTCATTCAAAACACCAAATCACAAAAAATAAAAAACTAGAACCTAATTTATTAACAAGTGTGCAAATCTTTATCGCAGGGCCAGGACACCCACTTTTTATAGTTGTTTTTAGTTTTGATTAATTAATGAGATTATGGTATTTTGTTCAAAAAAACAAACTGTTTTTAATTGAACGTCCACATCATAAATTGGCAGGACCAATAAAATTAGAGTATTATTTGACTTTTGATGTAAAAAAATAAATTTTGTTTTTAATTGAAAGGACCCATCATAAATTGGCAGGACCTATAAAATTAAAATATTATTTGACTTTTGTATAAAACGAATTTTATTTAAAAAATATCATTTTTTTCAGTTCAACCGGGATGGAGTCCGTAAGCATTTGATAGAGCGGTAGATCATGAGATTCTCGTGTATTATGTCATGCAGGGAAAAGCATTGAGTAAGAAAAAGAGATAATTTTACAATATTTTGGACCCATTATAAATTTATTGGAAAAAGAGATAATTATACAATATTTTGGACCCATTATAAATTTATCGGCAAAGAACACCAGCAAAATAACTACGAAAGAAATAAAAATTGTTATGAAAATCACAAAAAAGAACAAAATGTGTAGATACGAGTATTCCAACACCGACCTATACCAAAGCAGAATAAACAACCCTTACAAAAAACTCTCTTTCACTCTACACGATCTTAAAAATCAATTTTTTTCCTTCATAAAATTCAAATCTCTCTCAATTACAATGCATGTACTCTTTTTATATCCATAACAAAAACATAACAAAAAACGCTAAAAGCTTTATCTCTCTAATCACTAAAAACCTTATTTCTCTGACTAGTAAAAGCTAATCCTTATCTTTCCAATAAGGAAAAGCTTTGTCTTGCAATCGACCTTAAACTTATCCTACCATTAAACAAGGACGTCAACTTAATCTTTTTTTAAAATCCAAACTTCTATTCACGTTGATCTTAAAAGTGCGGGTCTTATCTAAAAGACAACCATACCTAAATCCAATGCATACATAAAAAGGACTTACAAGGACTTAATAAAGAAAAGAAAAAATATAAAGGTCCAACATTATAATGTAGAACTATAGATCCCCCTCAAAAATCTATCTGAAAAGGTAGTTTTAATGTTGAAAAACCTTTCGATCAAGCAAGATGTATGCTTATGAAAAATAAAAAAAATTTAAGTCTCATAAATAGTGCATTTTACAACATATTATCTACACCGTCCATTTTCAAGATTTTCATATGTTTATAGATCTACTTGATTTTAACCATTTTTGAAATTTAAAATTTTATAATTAGATATAAAAATAGATTTTGAGATAATCATAATAACATTTTACATCAAAATTATATACCACGATAAAATTTGAAGGGCACCTTACCTTTATACAGAGGCGTCCGTATGCCAACTACACCCTGTAAAAAAAAACTTATCAAAGTAACCCCAAAAATCCTATTTCTAATAGTTAATCCTAATAAATAAAAATTAAAATTCTACCTAAAATCTAAAAATAAAATTAACAAAAATAAAAATAAAATTTGTACTACCAGATTTTGATATGCGTCATTCTTCGTGGTTCAAATTCATCCTCGAGTTTGTTAAAATGCATTAAGATAAAATTTGTAGTTGTCCCGCCTCCTTCTTCACCCTAAATATTAGAAAAACGATCATCCGACTTGTGGGTTACTGAATTAGTTAAGATACAATGATGGTGCACTGAAATTGTGAAACCCCTGAGAAAAAGGTCATTGTAGGTTGATTTTTCAGCCACATCAATGTGCTGAAATTGCTCAAACTTCACCTTGGAGTACACCACTAATACATCGGTTTCTTTGTCATACATCTCGCTCAATCGCCTCTGGGATCAAGTCGTCATACATCTCCATAGGCTCAATCTCCTTTGGGATGAAGTCAATATCTTGATTCTCCACCTCTCAATCGATAAGAAAATTATACATCCTTGTTGCCTAATGGATAACTTCTTTCCTTTCATCTTATTTTTCATAAAAAAGATTAACTTCATAAAAAATGAGGTAACCTGTGACATTGAAGAATGATGAATGTAATTGAAGATCCACATCTACATGTTCTTCATCTTCAACTGATTTTTCATCAAACTTAGGCAGATCAATTTCTCGACCATGATGAAATAAATCATTCTCCCAACCATGAGGCTCCCGATACATAGCGTTGTATAGAATGGGTTCTAGAAAATAGTGTTCAACTCACTACCATCATCATAGTGTGTCGAAACTAATTTTTGCACCAAGCGCAAGGTCAGCTCTTCGACTTACCTTCTCTATCCCATGAAGAGGTCGGAGGTTTCATTCTCGCTAAATGGGTTGAGTCTCGATGCCCAGCCATGCTTGATGGGTTGAATCTCGATGCCCGACCATAGACTTTGTACACAAGCCATGAGCCAATTGACGAACACCACCATCCACAATAATTGACTACACTCCACCTGTGACGCACTGTAAAATTTACGAGCAAACAACACCAATAAAATTAACCGCTGCATAAAGTTTACCTCCAAACAACACCAGCAAAATCAGCAATCGCGAAGGAAATCAAAAGAGCAAAACATGCGGACACAAGTATTCTCGTGTAGAGACTGAGTATTCTTATCTCTTTCTCTCTATGTGACTTCCTATTCATTCTATCTCACGTACATTTCTATACATGGAACCCTTTGTAAATACTTCTGCCAAACAAAAGATGTGTAAATAGTTCTTCTAAACAAAAGATGAACATCAACTTAAAATAAATCTATCCAAAACGAACTCACGTGAGAAAATAAAAGAAACAAAAAACGGACTTATCAAATTAACCCCAAAAATCCTATTTTTAATAAGTAATCATAATAAATAAAAATAAAAACTCAACCCATACTCTAAAAATAAAATTAACAAAAATTATATTAAAATTTTTAGCGACAATCTTCGTCAATTTTTTTGTGCACAGATTTTCAAAGATATGTTTGATTCATAATTCAAAACGCTTTTAACAAATATTAACTCAAACGTGTTTCACGACTCTGTGCATTTAATCGAGTTTGTGAGAAACGATGCTGGCAGAAGTTTGGACTAAACCATGAGCATCAAACTCCTCATGTTTCATGACATTTTGTGGTTGTTCATTTTCAGCAGTTCGATTTTTTGGGTGAATATTTTCAGTTGTCTACTTGTCCTTAAAGGGCCTTAATCTGGAAATAATCCAACATTTTGGAATGTGAAACTCATGGATGTTGGCTCTGAGGCATAAAATGGGGTATATTAGTTTCTTAAGGAACTTCTTATCCATGATGCTTCCTTAGCCGCCATACAACATGCAATGAATTTGTTTTTTATAGTTGATAATACGCCTAAACTTTGTTTCTTAGAGAACAATGAGAAAACACCACAACCATATTTCAGGAATTAAGGTGATTCCAATTCTAATTGGTGACTATCTCTAACACATGAGGATACCTACATCCACGGATAGAAAAGTTCTTTTCCATTTATCAGAAAAGCACTAGACAATCATGGAGAATGCAAGGGATTAGAAAATCTCTCTCTCTCAAGCACTTAAACAAGTTATTTTTCTGTCAAGAATACCCACTCAAGGACTAGAAACCACCCACCCAAGGACTAAAAAACTAATCCTTCTCTCTTGCTTACTTTTTCTATACATTTTTTTATTTTTCCATATGTTTTCTCTCTCTACAAATATACTATCGAGCAATGATCCAATACAACAGTTGTATCATAGTATAATGCAACGACACTTCAAAAAACCATGTTTGTGGTATTTGTATGACTCCAAATTTTGTACACACACTCTCTTCATCTCAATAATCAATCCCCCCCAAAAACAAAGTTCAATTTGTACCCTACATATGGTCAAAATGAGTCCCTTCCATAAAAACAAATCTAGACTATTCATTTTGTGAATTTCAAGATCTTAGCCTTTATAAACTCAAAATCATTTTTTTTTTTCTAACATTGTTCATCTAATGATAATAAAGACATCAAAAAACGTTGGAAATGAAAAAATCCTTCTAAAGCCCAAATCTAAGTATCTTACCAAAATGAACGACCTATGTTAATTGGCCTAAAAAAATACTTTCGAGGTTGTGTTTTGAATTTTTTAATTTTTTTATGATGGTTCATTAGAATGAAAAGAATGTATATTTCAAATTTTGAATCAAATAAATAGTTGTGATACGCACATGAGGCCTCTCCATTTCCTATTAGAAATAGGATAACACAATCCTAGGAGAATATTTCGTAAGATTTCTTATTCGTAACACAATCCTATGAGAATCTTTCCTAAGATTTCCTATTCGTAATTTGATTGGGTTTAGATGGCCTCAACCTTCCAGTAGACTCACGTGAGACATTCTTTCTCCAATTTATAAGATTATAGATCCATAAAACTAGCATCTAATATCCCATGATACCATTCTTTCTCCAATTTATAAGGTTATAGATCCATAAAACTAGGATCTCATATCCCATGATACTAGTAACGTCAATGTCAACCATGAGAGTATATCATGTTCCCTTAAATCAAGGAAACAAGGCTTCGTCACGTATGTCTAACAAATCCATCCTCCCCAAACCTCGTAGGGAAAATTACAAATAAACTGAAGACCGGACTTTTTTTATGTAACTTATCCACCTAATTTTTTTTCTCATTTTTTTTTTAACACGAATTTTCTATGTAAGGAAAAAGTTCATTTTGTTTAGACATAAATGTCTTTCTCGTGTAAAATAATCACTTCCCAAGATTTGACGTTGACTTTTGGTCCCAACAGCACATGGCTTGAGGGCACCATCACAGCATCCGACCGCCTTAAGACAGCTATTGCACCGAAATTGAGTACTATCGGACTGCCCTAAGACAACTTGTGGACCAAATCTGAGTATTGTTGTACCGCCGGAGCCCTGAAATCTAGTAACTGTCGAAACGCCTTTTGCAACCACTGGACTGCACTTTACATAGTACTAGAGCGCTATAGCCACCGCACTTTATACAGTGTCAGAGCCTTACTGGCGGATCGCATTTTACATAGTGCCAGAGCCCTATGGCAGGACCACATTTACATAGAGCTGGAGCCCTCCGACATACAATAATTGCCAAACCGCCCTTTGCAACTACCGAACCATATTTTACATAATACCGGAGCCCTCCGAAATTCAGTAACGGCCGGACCGCACTTTACACAGTACCGGAGCCCTATTGCCGGACCGCATTTTATACAGTGCTAGAGCCCTACTTCCGGATCTCACTTTACACAATGCCAAAGCCCTGTGGCCGGACCACTTGCACAGAGCCAGAGCCCCTATTTTGGTGGGATAGAGGTGAGTGGTCTGGGTAAGGTAAAAATCAGGGATGGTAGCTTAGGTATTTTTTTTATTTTTTTTGATTGGGGGTATTTGTATAGAAAGTGTATTTTTTGGAAAAAAATGTGAGAAAAAGTTAGGTCGAGGTAAGTTGCATAGAAAGTGTAGTTTTCAGGTTTTTTTTTTTTTTTCTCAACTTATGGATGCAAGTTCTATAAGGTTGCAACCTTAAACAATCCAATTAAGGCGCACCTTATATGTTTTATCATAATATGTAATTTTTTTG
The DNA here is from genome assembly GCF_054954075.1 of Amborella trichopoda. Lineage (NCBI taxonomy): Eukaryota > Viridiplantae > Streptophyta > Magnoliopsida > Amborellales > Amborellaceae > Amborella > Amborella trichopoda. The sequence goes on from NC_142337.1 coordinate 52,973,677, forward strand.
TAAAAAATTATTAGTATTATCTTAAAATCTATTTTCATACTTAATTAGAAAATTTTAAATCCAAAAATAGTTAAAATTAAGTAGATCTATAAATATATAAAAATCTTGAAAATGGATGGTCTAGATAATATGTTGCAAGATGCACTATTTTCGGGACTAAAACTTTATTTTTTTTCATATTCATACATCTCGATGTCTAGATGATCGATTGGATTGTTTTTTCAACATTAAAACAATATTTTCGATAGATTTTTTAGGTGTCTATCATTCTACATTTTAAAGTTGCAACCTTATGTAAACTTTTCCCTTTTTTTATACTGTTAGAACTTGCTTTTTCTAAAACTCCCAAAAAAAAAAAAAAAAAAAGTCCACCGCTTCAACATTAATTCTAATAGGTGGTCTTCGTATCAGAATCATGTCCTTATCCAAAATATAATGAAAAATTTTCTTAAAATATCAACTCAACTAATATTTACTTAAGAAAAGGAAACATACTTACTTCATCTTTCCAAAATAACTCAACAAAACAGGACTAATTAAAAGAGGGCAAGCTTTCTACAACATAAAACTTATATACTTCCCCTTATCCAACCGTCCATTCTGAATGGAGGCTAAGATATCCCAAATCACAATGTCATATGTCTACATTATTTTATTTTAATTTTTTTTCTATAAACTATTTTAACACCAAATTTTGTACGTTCAATCCGCTATTAAATTCATACTAGCAAAAAATATAAAAAAATATTTTCAATAAAATAAAATAACTAAAATACCCCTTAAAATTTTAAGGGGCATTTTGGTCATTAAATTTTATCAAAAAAATATTTTAAATAATTTTTATAGGTGCACCTAAATGAGAAGATGGAACATACCAAATTTTATATTTATAAAATTTGTATAAAAAAACTAAAAATAAAATAATTTGAGACATCGGATCTAAGATCAAACGGTGAGTAACTCTCTTAATCAAAATTGGACGGCTGGATGGTAGGGGAAGCATAGATCTTCTATGCTGTAGGGGAAGTATAGAAACCTTTCCCATAAAAATATACTTATCAAACAAACACAGAATCTTAGACAAATCGTATTTCTAACAATTAACTTTAATAAAAATAGAAACAAAAAAATAGAAGATACCATAACAAAAACTAACAAAATATTTTTTGCAAAAAAAAAAATATAACTCTAACTCCTAAAATAATTATAATTCCTAAAAACAAACCCAAAAATCTATCCACATCTCTAAAAATAAAATCAACAAAACTAAAATTAAAATTTTGTAACAAGTGGATCTTGATATGCATCATTCTCCCCTGGTTGGAGAAAATTCGATCAGAGTGTTGAAATGCGTTAAGATGAATTTTTCAATATCCTTGTAATCTTTTTCAACTAGAAACATTGTAAACACGATCTTGGGACTTATGGGTTATTGCATTGATTATAATGCAATAATCGTGCATTGAAAATGAAAAGGCCTCATGGAAAAGATCATTGTTGGTCAATCGAGTCTGTTCAACCATAAACTTGCTGAAATTGCTTAAACTTAACCTTAAGACATACGACGTGTGCATATTTGATATGAGCACTAGATTCAACAGTTGAACCAATTCAACATATTGATTTTTCTTTGAGGCCTTCTTTTTATTTTCTTCATCAAATATTGGTTTAATCATGTAATCTTGAACATTATCACATATTGGATCTCCTACAAATCATTGATCTTCATCTAAATATGTATAGAAAATTGGGGACAAATCCCAATCGACAACCTATTGATCTTCGATACGACAACACCAAAATCAACCTTGTTCCCTTTCAAATGATGTAGATTAACTAAATCCAATGATTTATTCTCCTGACTATGGGTCTGTCGAAGCAAGCGTATGTATATAACGGGTACTCGAAGACAGTTTCCCAGTCACTATCGTCATCGTAGTATGTCGGTATTGTGTTTTGTGCAAAGCAGTGGGTCAATTCCTCAACTTGTCGACTCAAGTCTTCTATCTCAGTGTCTCAGAGGTCTCGCTCTCTTGAGGATGTGCTCATTTTCGGTACCCGGCCATAGGTCTCGTTCACGAGCCATGATGCCTATCACCAAACACCATGATCCTTAAGAATTGACTGATGTTCTGATACCACCTGATGCAGTTGAAAATTACCAGCCCACCAATAACCGGTAAATCAACTGCATTTTAGATAGAGAAATAAAAAGCATATAGTAAATCAGCAAAAGGAAGCACGAACGTGGGGACTCTGAGTCCTCCACCAAGAACCATAAGAGCACATAAAAGAAAAACTCATAGAAACGACTCTCTCACTCTCTCTCTCTCTACAATAAGCTTTTTTCATTCAACCAAAAATCCATCATCCCAATACATTGTATGTGCTTAATTTTTTATTCCCCTGCAACTTGCTTTTTAGAACTCCCTACAAAAATGGAAGTTCAGCACTTCAACATTAATCCTAATAGGTGGTTTAATATCATGTGAATTATGTACTTATTCAAAAGATAAAGAAAGATTTTATTCAAAAACAGGAAGTACCAACACAATTAATACTTATTAAAGGAAAGTAAACGGACTTATTTCATCTTCCTAAAATAACTCAACAAAAATGAACTAATAAAAAAAGACTTGTCAAACTAACCCAAAGAATCTTAAACTAATTATGTTTCTAACAATTAACCTTAATAAAAAAAAATAAAAGATGCCATAACAAAAAATAACAAAATATGTTTTTAGGAAAAAGAAAAAGAAAATATAACCCTAACTTCTAAACTAATTATAATTCCTAAAACTAAACCAAAAAATCTACTGACATCTTTAAAAGTAAAATCAGCAAAAATAAATTTAAAATTGTGTAGGAACCTGATCTTGATCCCCATCTGATCTTCCCCAGAATTATATGAACAAATCTTACAAAATGAAAGGGGTGATAAAATCTAGGGGCAAGCACTCTACACCATTGCTTCACTCATAAAAACCGCTGCCTTGGCCAAAGCCTCTCTTTAGATGGTAGGGTCTTCCAATGATTTTCAGCAAAAGATTCAATCTTAATAAGTACAATTATCCTCCATTGCGCCAATCTCCAAGAGGCCTACAATGACAACCCATGGAATCAACGGTAAGCTTGGAGTCTCTTTCAATAACAATAGGTAGACAATACATTTCACCTGCTAGTGAGATCCCCTACTCCAATGGATAAAATTCAATTGTGTTCCTAATGGGGCTGTCGAAGCCACAATAAATACACGTGCATTGTTTTTATGGATTCCTCCATAGCTAGAGCTACCCGGATTCCACATCAATTTTGAGCTTGAAGAAAACTAAAGGAGGTAGCAGCCATGCCACATGATATTGAATTGGGGACGGGCCAACCACACTCCATCTCAATTTAAGGTTAGTAGCTATGTTAAATTTTGAGGAATGGAAAGCCTCGCCAAAGCTCCAACCCAATGTAAAATATGTTGTAGGAGCTGCTCCCTAGATGTACGTGGCAATTATAAAACATCTTGAAAGGGTTGGTAGGAGGTTTTAAAAAAAGGAACTTGGGGAAAAAAAAGAGGTAGCATGAGATAAAGTTTAAAAGAAAGTCAAAATATTGGGTGATCAATCTTTTAACATGGTGAATAACAATCAAAACCTTAAGCACGAAGAAAAGATGAAAATAGCCGCATCAGTTGCTGCAACCGGTAGTACTCAAGCTATAGTAGGCACTGTTCTAGTGACCTATGTGCATAAATCATATGCACCAAAATATAATTTAATTGGTACAAAGTACCATAAAATTATAATTAACTGCACTGAGGTGGACTGTCGAAATCAGATCAGAATTAATAAAAGAGCTTACTCTATCTTTACTCTATTATTCATTCTTGACCCTAAATAATCAAAGTAAGATGTACTTCTAAATGGTGTCGGAAAGATGATTTTTTAGTAGTAAAATCTTTGTGATGCCTGGAAATTTATTTCATCTCTAATTACAAAATTTAAAGCCTCAAAAATAATATAGATTGGGCAAATCTATAAATACTTTAAATTATTGAAAATTGACGCCCCAAATAATGCATTAGAAGATACGCCCTTTCCTAGACATTGAAATCTTTCTTTTTTTTTTCTTACTTCTACACATCTCGAGGTAGCGATGATCTATTAGAGAGTATTTCGATATTGAAACAACCTCTTCTAGTGAATTTTTTAGGTGTGTCTTAATTTAATTTTTTAAGGCCTCAACCTTATATAAATTTTATCCTTAAAGAAAATATATCTCTAATTTCATCAATTCTGAAAAAAGCAACACATTATGAAAAGAATAAAAAAATATATTCAATTTAAGTATACTTCACATCCATTTTACTTATCGATATTTATTTCAAAGGCTAGAAGTTTATATAAAAGGTTAATTCTTAAGACTTTATTAAAACAATTTTGTTTTATAAGCATAATTTTGAAAACTATTTTTTTAAATGGAATAGTGTATAAATATACATTATAGTTTCCATTATCACCAAAGTACCAAATAGTTTCCGTTATTACTAGACTGTCTGTTTTTTCACTTCATAACGAAATGTTTTAAAAAATATTGTTTTACCCTTTTTTGGGTTTTGAACAACCGAAATGGCCGTATTTTCGGTTTTTCAAAAACCGAAATGTGCCTTATTTTGATTCTTGGAAAACAAAAATGACCTTGACAATTTAAAAACTTTTGTTCTCTGCTCTACGTCTTGTGCTCAGTGTATATGATTCTTAAAGCTACTCCTGTGTGAGTCTAAAAAAAAAACAGTCTCACACGAAAAGCTACATTATTGTGGGTAGAAAAGTTATCACATGGATGTGGGACTTCACTTTTCTAGATATCCGTACCAAGTTTAATGGTGATCTTTTGGGGGTCCTATACACATAGGTGGGAGAGGGTCCTATAGGATCATTTCTCTATTTTGAATTTGGCGATCAAATTAATTGTTTATCCGAAAATCTGAGTTGCTTGAACAGGACTAGACATGTCAGTAATCGATGGCAATACCGATCAGGTTGAACCCCCATAAGTTATTGTATAAAGGGTGCAGTTGGCATACGGATGCATCCATAGCGGTAGAGGTAAGGTGCGCTTTCAAATTTTATCACCGTATATAGTTTTGATGTAAAATGTTTTAAGGATTATCTCAAAATCTATGTTTATATCTAATTATAAAATTTTAAATTTAAAAAATGATTAAAATCAAGTAGATCTATAAACATATGAAAATCTTGAAAATGGACGGTGTAGATAATATGTTGTAAATGCACCATTTCTGAGACTTAAAATCTTTTTATTTTTCACGGTCATACATCTCGATGTCGAGATGATCAATCAAACGGTTTTTCAACATTAAAACTACCTTTTCCGATGGATTTTTGAGGTGCATCTGTAGCTCTACATTTTAAGGTTGCAACCTTATATAAACTTTTTCTTTTTATAAATAAAGCGTGTTTTAAAATGAAAAAGTTTATATAAGGATGCTACCTTATAATCTAGAACTACTTATGCCTCTCAAAAATCCATCGAAAAAGGTAGTTTTAATGTTGTAAAACCCTTTGATTGATCATCTTGACATTGAGATATATGACTATGAAAAATAGAAAGGTTTTAAGTCTGTGCATTTTACAACATATTATCTATACTGTCCATTTTCAAGATTTTCATATGTTTATAGATCTACTTGATTCTAACCATTTTTTAAATTTAAAATTTTATAGTTAGATATAAAAATAGATTTTGAGATAATCATAAGAATTACATCAAAATTATATACCATGATAAAATTTAAAGGTGCACCTTACCTCTACACATACGTATGTATATGTACGTCAACTGCACCCGTTTAAAAATGGGTATGGTTTCTATAAGGTTACAACCTTAAACAATCCAATTAAGGTGCACCTGCAAATTTTATCATAACATATAATTTTGGTGTAAAAATTTCTTAGGAATATATTAAAATCTATTTTCATATCTAATTATAAAATTGTAAACTCCACAAATAGTTACATAGATCTGCAAACATACGAAAATCTTGAAAATGGATGGTCTAGATAATGTGTTACAAGATGCATTATTTCTGGGACTCAAAATATTTTTTTTTTTTTTTTTTTTGTTCTTTTTCATATAGATGATTAATTAAAGGGTTTTTCAGCATTAAAACAACCTTTTCTAATGGATTTTTGATGTGCATTTGTACTTCTACATTTTAAGGTTGCAACTTTATATAAACTTTTTCCTTTAAAAGTGAAGCTTTTGACCATATTCAATATCTATTATTTAAAGGGTGTGCTTTCCATAAGGTTGCAACCTTAAACAATCCATTTAACGCGTACCTTCAAATTTTATCATAACATATAATTTTGATGTAAAATAATCTTAATATTATCTCAAAATCTATTGTCATATCTAACGAGAAAATTTCAAACTTCAAAAATGACTGAAATCAAGTAAATCCATAACACATGAAAACCTAAAAAAATGGACGGTCTAGATAATATTTTGTGAGATGCGCCATTTATGGGACTCAAAATCTTTTTTTTTTTTTTCATAGTCATACATCTCGATGTCGAGATGATCAATTAGAGGGCTTTCAATATTAAAACATTTTTTCCGAATAGATATTTGATGTGCATCCATAGTTCTACATTTTAAGGTTGCAACCTTATGTAAACTTTTCCCTTATTTAAATGTTATTTGTATATTAAGATAAATTATATAATTACTATTATTTGTAAATCATAAAATTTTTAATAAATAAAGAAATAAGAGATTATTTATATTTTTGGTATATTATTATAGATCTTAGTATTATTAGTTATATCTTAATATAATTAGAGAAACGTTTATATAGGGCCGAGGCTCTAAACAATCAAATTGGAGCCCACCTTAAGAATTTTATTAGAAGCGGTTGTCCTGATGTCTAAATATCCGCAACTTAATCATTTCAACATTAAGATGTATGGACATGAGAAAAAAAAAGGGATTTAAAGTTTTGGAAATAGTGCATCTTGTAACGCATTTTGGACCGTCAATTTTCATGATTTTAAAGTGTTCATAGATCGGCTTGATCTACACTATTTTTAAAGCTTTAAATTTTATAATTAAAGATAAAAATATAATTTAAGACTATCATAAAGATTTTCAATATTGAAACCACATTTCTCGAAACTATTTGAAGGTGGGCTCTAATTTGATTGTTTAGAGCCTCGGCTCTATACAAACCTCACACATATGATTATAAATCCTCTGATATTTTGGCTTCTGTGCAATTCAGAACTATTAGTTTTGGAGCAATTTTTTTTCACAATAATTGGTTCATAACAAATAATTCCAAACCACTTTAATTCCTAATAGTGAGCACTCTGGAACTATTAGTGTTGGAAGTTCAAATACCCGAAACCCCAATTTAACTTGAATATCACACACTCAATACCGCATATGTAAAATCAATAATCCTTTCAAATATCGTGTGTAATAATTTAAGAAAAATAAATTAGAGATGGAATAAATTACATATTCATGTGAGAAAATTAGAGAGACAAATCATAATACAAATTTAATGTGACTCACCTGGCAGGGCTCTACGGACAAGCCGGTAAGTAATTACACTATCAAAGAGAAATTTACTGGGGGATACAAAGTTACCTCAATGGAGAAAATTGGTGAAAACTATCACCAAAAAAATACTTTATTGCGATCACCCAAAACCACGATTTACTCCATTTTACTTTGGACAATCTAAAGACATGAGCAATATAAGCTCATACAATTTTCCCACTAAAATGAACAAAAAAATCTCTTTTCTTTTTTAAACATAACCCGAGTAAACCCTAGAAAGAACTTTTTAAAGAAAGAGAAGAGTTCTAACCAAAAAGGAAAAATTGTGTGTCCCATATAACCTTTTTTGCTTTTGTACCAGTCTCATAATTTAGTGACAAAAAAGACCCTAAACAAATAAGTAAAATACAAATACATATTAGGTGATTTTTTTATCACTGTTTAACAATTGGTTTCATACCATTTTGATTCCCCTTTTATTTATCAATAAAGAAGATTTTCGACTGGTGTTTGGGTAAACAAGATAACTTTGTAGGAGGGGAATCAAGGAAGTTTTCTTAAGTAGTTCTTTTTTCTTTTAAGGAAATTCAGAATTATAATGAATTTCCATTTTCTAAAGTTTTATTTTAGGTTTAAAGTGGACAAGGAGACTTCTAGTAGCTTCAGGAGGCTATTTTACCCGTAAGGGACTTGACTATAGTGGGATTGGATCATTTCACTAATATGGCCCATAGCAGATGTCTTGGGTGCAATTAGGGGTTTTGGTGAATTTTAAGGACCGAAGGTGATTGTGTGATTGTGGTGATTTCCTAGATCAACATCTCCATACAAGGGTAAGAAAACCGAAAAGTTCAAGAGGTCTCGTTTTTTGGAAAAGTTTATATAGAGTCGACGTTCTGAACAATCAAATTAGAGCCTATTTTAAAGATTTTACTAGAAGAAGTTGTTTTGATGCCTAAATATCCTCAAATTGATCATCTCGACATCAAGATGCATGGACACGAGAAAAAAAATGGATTTCAAGTTTTGGAAATATGGTATTTTGTAACGCATTTTTGTGACCATCAATTTTCATGATTTTTTAGTTTTCATAGATATGTCGATCTACACTGTTTGTGAAGCTTTAAACTTTATAAATAAAGATAAAAATATATTTTAAGGCTATCACAAAGACTTCTAATATTGAAACCATATTTCTCGACACTATTTGAAGGTGCAAATAAATAACTTATTCACCCGGTAGTTTTAGAACCAAACCGCTATTCGGGCAAGGTGCTCTGGTGTCTGGTATTTTCAATATTAAACAGCTGATTGCAGCCCCTTAAAAAGTGAGAGCGCCCATTTTGTTTGTGAGTTAACTCGCTCTCTCCACCAGTGTTTGCAAAACGGGCCGGTTAGATCGCTACCGGTGGGGTGGCGAGTTTGGTTAGGGCCGGTTTTGTGGCACACCTCATAAGATGGCACTCTTCAAAAAAAATCGGCACCAAAACCGGCCAGTTTGAGGTTGAACCGATGTTTTTTAGTCTAAACAGGCCGGTTTTTCCTAACCGGTCCGGTTTACCATTCTAACGCTCGATATAACGACATTTTCAACGCATCAAATAACGGTCGTTATTGATACAGGCCCATTTTTTTTCACGGAACAAGATTTTGCAGCTTTTTTTTACATAATTTTTGTTTTTTTGATCAACTATTGATGTTATACACCAAAAAGTTTCTATAAATTGTCAATTATTGAATCAAAATTCCAAAAACAAAGAGTTCTTGGCGGATTGAAATGGGGATTTTTGAAAATTAGAAATTTCCGCCATTCTATCAAATGTAGCTTCAATACCTCATAGTGTTTCTTAAAACTGGAGGGCTTCGATTAATTGTTAAAGGATTCAACGTTCATATATTTCAATTTTTCCAAAATGATGAAGATTTGAGGTTTTTTTGGCCTTGAAGTACTACTGCTCAAAGAACTGTTTTTGATCCAAACAAATTGATTTCTGATTGACCAATAGATCAATTTTTATCAAATTGATCACTGAAGTTTGATCATAAAGGCCTCATGTATCAAATAAACTAGTTATTTTGATTTACTATTGATTAAATGTTTTTATATCAATTTTTTTTGCTGTGTTTTTTTCCTGAAATTTTTGTGAAGTGAAAAATCCACAATTATTTGAATAAAGATCTCAATAGTGAATGAATCGGGCATTAGAATCTTAATTAAAGTATCTATCATATCCCCATGTCAATTTGTTCAAAAAATGAAAGATTTGGGGTTGATTTTAGGGTTCTTAAAAAAAAAAAAATTTTAATAAAATTACGTTTTGTTTTTATAAAAATATGTTATTTGTGATGAATATGAGAAATAAAAGAATATATTATTTTTTAAAAAAATTTTAAATATTTTTGGTGAGCTTTTTGGATCTTTTTTTATGTTATTTATTTATTTTACAAAAATAATTTTTTTTGTATTGAATATGAGAAAAAAATAATTCTTTCTTTTTAATGTTATATATTTTTGGTGAGCTTGTTGTATTGGTTTTAATGTTATATTTTATTTTTATAAAAATATTTTTTTTTGTGATGAATATGAGAAAAAAATTTATTTCTTTTTAAGGTTTTTTTTGGTGCATGTTATTGTTGTCTGTGTTCTCAACTTCTTGTTTAGTTGTGACATTTTCTTCTAATTTATTTTTTTATTTGTTACAAGCTATCTATCATTTGTTGCAACTTCATACTCCTTAAATATGTTTATTAGCCTCTATGAAGAAAAGTGGTTGAAACTAAAAGGTGTTTTACTCATCTCTCATGTTTCCACATGCTGAATTGGATAAAAAATTAACCATTTTTTATTTATTTTTAATATGCATCTTAATTCTACATTTTGAAGTTGCCATCTTATATAAATTTTTTTTTTGTCATGTTAAAACTCAACTTAAAATGTTACTGAGTAAACGAGGTTTGGCCATTTCAAAATCAATTTGGCCATTTGAAGCAACACTTAACACCTTGATCCACACCTTGCATTTTTAACCAAGTTATTGAGTAAATGAGGTGCTCTCTCTTACTACCTTGACTTACAACCTTTCGAAAAGCTGGGAACATTATGCTACAAAAAAAATACGCTCTCAAACCCAATTCTAAACCGTATTAAAGGGTTTTTCAACATTAAAACAACATTTTTCAACATCAACATTAAAACAATATAGAAGCATATATTATTGCGTCATCCATTGTTAGTTGAACTTTGTAACTTCATTAATTGAATTTATGTGAAATTATAAACTGTCTTACATACCTCTATAATATTCAAATATTAAATTATATAAAAAGTTGTTTCAATTTTTTTTTATAAGACAAATGTATGTAATATGATAGTGTATACTTAATCTAACTTTTTCAATATTTGTTTTCAATTTTTTTAGGGGGCTTTGATTCATTTTTTTTAAAAAAAATATACATAACCGGTTAATCCGGTTAACCGCTCCTGTTAATCCAGTTTCAATTCGAACCGCCCCAGCCTCTTGACCGGTTAACGGTTTCGGTTCGATTTTACGAACACTACTCTCCACGTGGAGCTTTCGCCTCAAGCAGACGTATGAGGTCTTAGATCTATTCGGACATCTGCCCATCTATTTGCAATCTATGTGTATGTTTTTATATTGTTTGTTTCATTCTTTGTAATCTTTTTTATTGAAAGCGCCATTACTCTTTGACCTTTTGAACCAATTTACCAGGGGCTTTGCTTGCTTGATCAATTAATAACAGAAGTTTTTCGGTCGAGATGTAGGTTTCGGGGGTTTCAGGGTCAATCAGCGATAGATGAACCTTTTGAGCAAGTAATGATGGATTGGGATTTCGGGACTAAAGAATGCATAAACTTGGATCTTAAAACCTCACTTGAATAAAAAAATCCAACTAATGTGCATGAGGATTCGGTAAAAGGGCTTAATTACTAATAATTACTAATATTGGAGAAGTATATAAGTTGAGATTTGAAGTTTTGATATTTATCTTTCTATATATATATATATATATAATTGTCATTATATTCCTACAGTAAAGTAAAAACTATGTAGTGGTAATATTCATCAATTAATTAATAATGCATCTAATAATACAGATTATGCATCTAAAAACATCGACCCATTATGTCATCGATGTTTTTTTGTATGTAACAAATTGATAGAAGATATTATCTGAAAATGTGAAAAAATAAAATTTCAATTACGTTAAGTAATTGGGTTTTAGTTAATCCCTAGGCTAGCTTCCTTATTTGCTCTTCGTGTAGTTAACGTGGATACTGGAATAATTGTATGTGTTGATGACTAATTGCAAATTTATATGGAACTGAACTTGTTGATTTTTTTTTTTTTTTTCAATGAATATTTGACATGAAGTTAGAAATGTCTATTAATTATGTGAGATTTGATGACGTTTTACTCCCTCTCCACTATGCATTCCCTTGTCTAGGTCCTCTAATAGTAGGTATCCCAGATTGATTCATGGGCATTGGAAGAGTGTAATTATTGGTTTGCCATAGTGGTTAGTTTAAGCATAACCAGAATGATGGGTGTAACTATTATAAAAGGGAAACTTAAAATCCACACTACATGATGGGGGCAACTTTCATGTGTGGTCTACATTGAGCTTTGACCCAAACCGTTTGAGAATTATTCACTTGTAGAACCTTTTGAAAAAAGGTTTTGAAGCATAGAATAGGTTAATGACGTGATGCACGTTGTTAGGCCCATTGCGTTCACCTACGCACCCTGCGTCACTGGCCAGGAGCAACCCTTGGCTGGTACAACAAGCTCTATTGAGTCCTACAGTGGTGATGTGGTCCATTTTTTATGCATTCTGGGGTCTTCAATTAACAATTTTATGAGATTTTTGTGTTGTTCTAGGTTGACCAGGATAAATAATGATAAGATTTAGTTACTGGACTGACCTTGTCTGATGTGAGGGTTTCCTACGTATTATGGACTACTAGGCATGATCAACAAAGATCTACTATACTAGTATGGTCCTTAGGGGTTTAGGATTAGAGGTTTCTCGAAATTCCCTTAACCAAAGTTTTAGGGAGGTGTATAGAGAGCTATGGCAAGTGTTCATGGAAGGCATATGAAGAGCTAAGTTCTATCACAAGCGAATGGTATGGACAAGAGCTAGGTGAAAATCAGGTTAAATATTTGATATGGCTCTACAGAGGGACAAAAGAGCTCCTAAATCAGCCTATTTTTCAGTTCAATAAAGTGAGGAGGAAGATGACAGGGCCTAGTTGGGAGGAGCATGTTTAAGTACAATTTGCTTATATTGCAAAGAACCAGAAAAACTTATATGCTAGCATAAAAATTTCATATTTTGGTGATTTAATCAGGCAAATTATTGGACTTCAAGGCACTTGTCCATTACTTTTCATCCTATGCACATAAAGGGTTTCATTTTTGCAGATGTTGTGGCTCATGCGCAACCTATATCAGATGTTCATGCTCGCGAGTTGGCCTAGGTCCTAAACTCTGATAGCTTTTGTCAGACAATTTATTTCGGAGGGCTTTGATATATTGTACTTTGATTTATAGAACTATACAGTTAGATGTTTATGACTTCACAGTGTAACCTAGAGACAAGAATTTGTGAGTCTGAGAAAATTACATATTTAAATGTGGATTTAGATATGAGAGAGAGAGAGAGAGAGAGAGAGAGAGAGAGAGAGAGAGAGAGAGAGAGAGAGAGAGACCAGGTCAGGGAGATGATGGAGAGATCTCTCATGTCGTCTCGTTTTTTTGTCTATTATTCCAGGATAAACTTGGCATTATGTGTTTTTTTTCTTCTTGGGATAATAAAAAAGAGAGAGAAGTAGAGAGAATCAGGAGAGAACATAATTAGAATAATGAAATTTTGATGACCTTGTAATATGAAAGTACTATTTCCCTCAGTAATGAAGTAGCGACAAATAATTATGTAGTTGGAAAAAATGTCTTACTTGGTTTAGCCTTTGAAGATTTTGATACATTTCAATAGATAGAGGATAATAGAAACTTTGGGATATAAAATTGCTAAATATTGGAAAGCAAAATGAAGAATAAATATTTTATCAAAATCAATAAACGACATTGAAGATTGGAATGAAAATGAGAAGTTTATTGGTAAATCTCAAAATTAAATGAAGAAAAAAAAACTAAAAGAATGACTACTGAATTTCTGGGATACACATCTTCCAGGCAACCCAAACAATATACAGGCTATTCCATTGTTTCTTACCAGGTCTATCCAAACAACAGGCACCCCAACCCTAAGAACAACCCAAACTTGCACCTCTCCCTTTCTCAACCCCAACTGAAATTCGAGAAATTCCAAATTATGAAAGAAACATTCAGGAACTTCTTGATATCAAAAAGCCCTAGATTCTAGAGAACTAGAACTTTCATGTTTTAGACAATACCAAACATGCACTATGTCATCTACACATACGGCCATGATCATTTTTGTTTTTGAGTGTAGAGAGATAACCATGATCATCCAACTCAATGGTACTTACACCTCTCACTTTCTTCAACCCCAACATATCCATCATGCTTCTCTCTCCTTCTACATCCTTCCACCTCCCAACACTAGCATACACATTAGACATGAGCACATAATCCCCCACATGATCATGATCCAACCCAAGAAGCAATTGACATGCATCCTTTGCCATCTCCACATTCCCATAGGCCATGCAACCACCGGCCAATGCTCGCCACACAAGCCCATTGGGCCTTTCTCCCATCCCCCATACAAGTTCTTGGGCCTCATCAAGAAGCCCGGCCCGTGAAAGCAGGCCTACCATACACCCATAGTGCTCAACTCTTGGGACCAAACCATACTTGGCATTCATCTCTCTAAACAACTTCCGGCCCTCACTAACCAGCCCTGAATGGCTACATGCACTTAACACACTCAATAGTGTGACCTCATTAGGCAGCACGCCGACCTTCAACACACTCAATAATCTAAAATTTCCGCTTGTTACTATCCCAATGTCTTCAACAAGTTGGACGTGATATAGTGGTGCCCACCAAATATGTCATTAGCCGTATTTGCATCACCTTCGTTGTCCAAACATAGTTATAACATATATGGTATTGTGGTTATCATGACCACATGGATCGTTTTTGCATCAGTCCATCTAATATTACCCTCGCAATAAAATTTATTTCAGCTCTACAACACATGTGAAAATTGACAACACCAACTGACGACGGAAATGAGAGATTATCACTGATTTACCTGAAAAGAGTGAGAATCATACTGTTTGTAACACGAAAATACCACACAAACACCATCCATAGAATCATCACTAATAGGGAAGCACATCGTTCTTAATACAAAAATATTACACAAACACCATCCATGGAATCGTAATTAAGAGGGATGCTCCACCAGTAATACAGGCACTTTATACTTTAGTGCCCCTATGATATGAGCGATATGGTGCTATGAACAATCCCTGTTTCCCACCGTCATTATTCAATTCACTGAGTTGATGGTGATAATCCACATGATCGTGTCATTTTCAAAACTATCTGGATCGTATAATATTTTCGTTGTAGTTTATGGTAATACTACTCGTTTGGGTCGGGGTAAGCTTCGATAATTGACTGGAGGGCCGGAAGCGATTTGATGTTGCAGTTGCTGAAACCACCCTTGCTCAACAGTGCCCTCCACTCCTCCTCTGTCCTTTCCAAGCCTCCTGAGGTTACTGCAAACATTAACATGTCGAATGCCAACCTCGAGTCAGCAAAGGCACTGGTATCTTCCTTAAGATGCAGAACTACGTCTACAATAATCAAATTCCCGCTCTTGGAAGGGAGTGCTTTTCAACATTGCTTCAATATCTTCACACGGTCTTCGTCGTTCCAGTCATGTAGTATCCACTGCACAAAAGCAATTTAGGAAAACAATCAAGCATGCCTTGAGAGGGGGATGTAGTTTCAAAAGGTATATGCTTGGGACGGTACGCTATATGGTTCTACATGGTACACCATAAGGTTTGGCACATTCGCAGACATGGAGGGCAAAAATTAAGTACACTTAATTTTCATCTACAGGAATTACTCCTAATATCCACTATCCATCTCAAGTCCCAGGTCTTTTTCTCTTGTTTGCTAGGTTACATTGGGATCCAAAGCAAGGATATATTAAAATCCAAGACTCGTTATGGGTCATCTATATTTTTTTAGAGTGATTTATGTCCTGACCCCAAAATTTTAGGTAAAATGGAGAATGCTCCATTTATAGATGGAAATTACAAAGGTTGGTCAATTTTAAAAAAATAAAAAAAAGGTAGGCTGACCGATCTTCTTCGTAATTTCCGCTTATAAATAGCATATTTAATTTCCGCTTATAAATAGCATATTTAACGTAAAATTTTAGGACTGATGCAAGGCATTCTATTTCGGGAGAAAAAGTGGGAGAGGATTATTAGTTTCCTTTTGAACTCCTTTTCCTTCCTATCTTCCTACTGCCACGCTTTCTTTTGTTTATATACAATATACGGCAAAAAAAAAAAACTCATTCCAAAAGACTTTAGGGTAAATATCCTATTATTTTCTATTTTTTTAACTTCTATATCTCATTAAACTCAAGCATTGAAAATATTACATATAAGGACAAGGACTCCATCTTTGCTATCTTCCAACCCCCTAAACCTTTTTGACCATGTATTATTGACCTCAACAACTTATGAAATGACGCTATCTCTCTCTCTAAAACTCCATCTCTCTCACATCATCGTCTCTCTCTCAAAACTCTATCTCTCTCTCTCTCTCTCACATCATTGTCTCTCTCTCTCTGAAAACTCCATCTCTCCCTAAAACTCAAACTACATCTCTCTCTCTCTCTCTAAAACTCCATCTTTCTCTAAAACCCAAACTCCATCTCTCTCTATCTAATACTCCATCTTTCTTTCTCTCTAAAACTCCATCTCTCTCTCACACATAAGAAAGTATGCTCGTGTTCGAGCTCAAGCTAAACCCCTTGGCTGGTAAACTCACCGAGAAGAGAAGAGAGAGAGAGATAGAGTTTTAGAGGGAGAGAAATGAAGTTTTAATGGGGCGTCATTTTAGTATTTGTTTGGGTAAAAAATTTATGGTCAAAAAGGTTTAGGGGGTTTGTAAGATAGAAAAGATGGAGAGCTTTTGCTTATAATTAATATTTTCAATTCTCGGGTCTCATGAGATTTGAAAGTTAAAAATAGGAGATAAGGGGATATTTTTTCAAAATTTTATATTCTTGTGGGAATATACAATTCATTAATTCCCTAGAGTAATATTCAAGATTGGAGCAATTTTAGGATCCCAAATTTTAGGGACGTAACTATTTCAACCTATAGATTAATCTTAATAAAAAGAAAAAAAATCTAATTGAACCTAAAAAAATAACATTTCAAGATTACCTAAAGACCCTCCAACATTTGCGGTGCGAGGTCTAAGTGTAAAAAAACTTGAAATTCAAATTTTTTTTTTGGAAATAATATACATAATATAATCCTGCAGGAGTATAGTTTGCATACTAAGAAAACATCTCTCCCACTTAAATCTCTCTCTCGATCAGATCTAGATCTGATGATACAATGTCCAAAACAAGTCAAAAGTCATTTCTATCTGTCCATGGAAAACTTATTTGATTACTTGACCAAATATATCTTGCAATTGGATAGATAGAAGAGAGTTTGGCACAACGGTGTTTAAACGTCAACTTATTCATAAGAAAGGAAAATTAAAGGTTTTTTATATGCTCTCGAATAGGCTTAGTTTATAGGAAAAAATTTATATAAGGTTGTAGGTTCTGATAAGTAAGGTTATTTAAATCTACACCATCCATTTTATTTAGATGGTGTATATTTGACACTATCTTATAAGACGTGTTCTTTTGACATTGTCTAAAAAACTAATTGTTTGATGGTGTATAATATTACTGGCAATATAATATATTTAGCCATTCAAAAGTGAAATATATCTTTAAATTAGATATTCATAAATATATTTCTTATATAATTCTTAGCTGGCTAAAGCAAAATATATCTTTAAATTAGATATTTGTAAATATATTTCTTATATAATTCTTAGCTCGCTAAAGGAAAACAAATGTGCAAGGCTACATGCCATTAGCCAGTATGCCAAATTCGGTAATCACTGAAAATGAAATCATATAAGTGTGCCTCACCCAAAAAAAAATCTAACAACCAGAAGTTGGAGAGGTGGGAAATTTTGTAGCCTCTAAGTTGGAAGAATTCTATTTGTATTTTTGTTTGATAACATGTCTATAATTCTAGTGGACTTTGTTTTGAGATAAGGGAAATGTTTTTATGTGACTCCAACACTATAAGTTAGATGTGGCCCCACTTTTTGGCTGTTATATCTGAATCAAATGGTTACAATTGTTCACACCATAATGTCACGCAAACATTGTTTTATTTTTCTTTTTTTTACAAAATATTTTTGGATAAAATTTTGGCATCCCATCATAAAATTAGGGCGAACCTAAGAAAATAAAAAAAGTACTTTATCTCAAAATAAGTGAACAAAATGCCCCTACAATTTTTAGGGGTATTCTGGCAATTTTTCATCACCGATTTTATTTTATTTTTACTTTTTATTTCTTATTATTATTATTATTATTTTATCATGTGAGCCCTTGTCAGATCTATGCATTTTCCAAATTTTGCTTTATAATTATTTTTAATAAAAAAATAAAAAATAAAAAATAAAAAACCATGAGCCGTCTGATCAAGATTTGACGGTTAAGAGCTAGCTAGGCTCTGACATTGTAACTTAAGCCATTTCAACTATCTACTCAGATTTGATGACTGAGACCCACTATCACAATGAAGATTACAATTTTGAGTTACAAGAGATAATACTTATCTCTAAACATTGGTAAAAAACCATCACCGATCTCTAAACCAGCTCTTCCGACCGAGCAACACCGTTGATCAACATCTTTCCCACCGTAATGCTGCTACCGGAAAGATAACCTCTAGAGCAATATAGAGATTTTCTCTTTCTAGAAGTGGAAGTTAACATACTCAAAACTCATGTGAATACGATATCTCTCTCGGAGGCCATATCTCTCTTTCTTGGAGACCCATCTCCATATTGGATATCTATTCCCAAAACCCCTAAAGGGGTGACCTTCAAAGGATGGCTATTATGTCTTCATTCTCTCTTTTATATAGATCTCACTTTTTTGCTACCCAAGAAAGTCTATTTTCTATTTACCATAATACCCTTAATTTTCTGAAAGAAAATATGGGTATGGTGATTTTGCTATCACCAAACCCAACAATCTCTACCTTGATAGCAAAATCATCATAATTGTTTTGACAACCTTCATTGAAAAGATTTCTTGATTTCTTCATGCTTGCCTCCATTGTAGAATTTTCACAAACACTTTGCCTTCATATTTTTCCATTTCAAGCCATGTATCCATCAAACTCTACTATTCAGCATTTTCTTAATGCAAGCCTTATCCCCATACACGCCTTATGCTCTGATATCAATGATAGAACACTCGAGAACCCTTAGCTTGCTGAACCGGGAATCCTAAATACTGGGATCCTACCCAAGATCGTGTACATAATTAACTAAATACGAAATAGATGAATACAACTATAAATCGAATACGAGAAAAAAAACAAACATAAAAAGCACGTCACAACAACACACGATTTACGTAGTTCATCCCGTTGGGCCACGGCGACGGCATCGGCAAGAAATCCATTATCACAATGAAGATTACAATTTTGAGTTATAATATATATATCTAAACATCGGTAAAAAACCATCACCGATTTTCCTTTCTAAATTCGCTCTCCCGACCGAGCAATACCGTTGATCAATGTCTTTCCCACGGCAATGCCGCTACCGGAAAGATAACATCGAGAGCAATATAGAGATTTTCTCTCTCTAGAGGTAGAAGTTAACAAATTCAAAACTCATGGGAATACCTCCTCTCTCTCGGAGGTTATATCTCTCTCTCTTGGTGACCCATCCCCATATTGGAGATCCATTCCCATAACCCCCAAAAGGATGACCCTAAAAAAATGAGTATTATGTCTTCATTTACTCTCTCTTATAAAGATCTCACTGTCTTGCTTCCCAAAAAATCTATTTTCTATTTACCATAATATATTTAATTTTTTAGAATAAAATATGAGTATGGTGATTTAGCTATCACCAAACCTAACATTCACCATGGCCCGACAATATTGCTGCCAAGGCCCCATGCTATTCTCGATCGACGAGAATTTCCTTATTACATAACCCCACTTGCTTAGCACTCCCCTCATTTAGAAAGCCCCACTTGTGCTTATCATAATGACTAATAATTGGCAAATTTCCATGAGATAGAAGGCAATTTTTTAATGGGATGGGATTTTAATACTAAGCTGCTGGTCTTATTCAAATGTGACCCTCCTTCCAAAGTCAAATGTGACCCCCCTTCCAAAGTCAGAGAAAAATTCTGGATAAAAAATATTATAAGCTAATGTTCATCCCCCAAGATTTTAAAGATCCCATCGGTGACCTGGATCAAACCTTCAGATTTTTGATCAAGCACAATGGAACAACTATTTGGTCTACAAACTGGAAACTTTAAAAAGATTATATGAGGCCGGTTCTTGCCGATTTTCTTACAAGTATGGGGTCGAACTGCCCGGTTCTGGCCTATTCTCTTACTAGTATGGGGTTGAACTGGCCCGTTCAGTGATTAAAAAATTATAATTAAAAACAGGTGGACACAATTCGTATCAAGTTTTGCTAGAGAACCAATACGAACTCACCAGTTCATAGGGGAATCGGCCAATCCAGGTCACTGAGTTTTTACCCTGCTATTGCCAATACTTTATCTCCAACTTTTTTAATTGCCTTTGGTTGGGCACTTCACAAGGTAAACACATGCGCTATCTTTTGATTTGCACAAAGTACAGCTTTGAAGTGCAAATGCATTTGAAGCGACTTAATATGAAATCAATATTCCAAATGCATAAAAAGCGATGACAAACTGTGAATTGGAAAGTTCTTTTTAAGTTAGTGACAATTTTCGTTAATAAATTCAAATTATCTCCACTTTATCCGGAGGAGCTTCACCGTTTAAAATTAGTTTCATAATATCCCGGTAAAAAAAAACTTTCTCTTGATATTTTAAAGGGAAAAGTTTATATAGAGCTGAGGCTCTAAACAATCAAATTTGAGCTTACGTCACAAATTTCACTAGAAGAGCTTGTTTTGATTCCCAAATACCTTCAAGTTGATCATCTTGACATCAAGATGTATGGACATTAGAAAAAAATGAATTTTAAGTTTTGAAAATAGTGTATTTTGTAAAGCATTTTTGGATCGTCAATTTTCAAGATTTTCAAGTTTTTTTAGATCGGTTGATCTACATTATTTTTAAAGCTTTAATATTTATAAATAAATATGAAAATATATTTTAAGGGTATCACAAAGATTTCTATTATTGAAATCACATTTCTTGACACTATTTGAAGGTAGGCTCTAATTTGATTGTTTAAAGCCTAGGCTCTATACAAACCGCACCCTATTTTAGAACTTTTCATTAATCATTATTATCGCCATAAAAGGTTTCCCAATAACAAGAATGTATGTAATCTTAATGTAAAATAAGCCACATCTTCCATTTGCAAGGAATTGATAAGGCTATTAAGTTGATAAGTATCTTTAGATATTTTAATTTTGAAATGCATTAGAAATTCTTATGACCAGTATGTTAGGATTTAAGAACCCTCTAACATGCGGAAACAAGAATCCCAAAGTTTGATTCCATCAAGATCGTGTACTTATCCAGCTAGAAACAAAATAGGAGAGAGCACGAGTCATAATACGATAAATAAAACATTAAAGACACACATCACAAGAGCATAAAGATTTGTAGTACCCCAAGAAGGCTACATCCATGTAACAGTAAACTGAAATCCATTATACCAATGAAAATTATATCATAGATTTTGGGATATAGAGTTACCTCTCTAACCCTCGACAAAACCTAGTCGAGCAAACCCTTTTAGACCTCATTTCCCGATCGGAACCACTCGTCGATCTCTCATATCTATTCTATAGCTAAACCAGTATCCAGGAAGATAACCATCTTCCACAGTTAAACCGCTCTCCAGGAAGAGACCCATCTCTATTCTACAGCTAAACAGCTGTCCAGGAAGAGACCCTTGAGAGCAATAAAAACTTTCTTTTACTAAAAGGGGAAACCATCTAAAATCTTTATGAGAATCACTTCTCTAGAGTAAATCATCTTCTCAATCCACATGAGGCACATCGTGGTGTTTCTCTCTATAAGAAGTTCTCTTCTCTCTAAGAGAGGCATTGCCACTGATGAGGCATTGTCTCTCTCTCTAGAGGAAGCCACATTTCCCATATGGTGACCCAAATATGGCACACAAATTATTTGGTCTTTCATCCCATATATATAAGAATAGGAATCTATATTAAATAGGAAATCTCTAATAGATGTTACATATATCAAAATCAAGAGATATATTCAAGAGTCCTAATCTTTTTGGATTTCTATTTTCTTTAGGAAACTTATCAATATCAATCTCAATCTCAATCCCACATAAGATGAGATTTTCATATGTAGGTGATTTTGGATATCACTATTTCCCACTCTCTCCACCTTGATATCAAAACCACCTGCTCACCATGCCAACATCCATGTGATAGTTTATGAATTCATCATCTTTTGCCAAATAAATTATTTCATCATTCTTGCTGAAAAATAGTGCTTGCCATCATATTTCTCCACCTCAAATAAAACACTTGCATACGTTGTTATGTAATTTTCTTCAACGAATGTACAAACATTAGCCTTGCATTGAACCATGCACCCTGATACCACTAGTTAGAATTTAAAAAACCTTTTCGATGCGGAAACAAAAATCCCAAAAGTTGGATCCTACCAAGATCGTGTACTAATCCAGCTAGAAACAAATTAGGAGAGTGCACGAGCCATAATACGAGAAATAAAACATGAAATATACATACCACAAGAACACAAAGATTTACATAGTTCGCCCCAAGAGAGCTACATCCATGGGAACAAAAAATTGAAATCCACAATACCAATTAACGTTACATCATAGATTTTAGGACATAGAGTTACTTCTCTAACCCTCGACAAAACACAGTCGAGCAAACCCTTTTAGACTATCTCTCCTAATCGGCACGACACGCCGATCTCTCATCTCTATTCTACAGCTAAACCGATGTCTAGGAAGAGGGCCATCTTTATTTTATAGCTAAACCACGGTCTAAAAAAACACCCTTGAGAGCAACCGAGACTTTCTCTCACTAAAAGGAGAAACCTCCCAAAATCTTTACGGGAACTGCTTTTCTACAAGAAATTAGTCGCTCAATCTATATAAGGCACATCTATAGAGTTTATCTTCGAATGAAGCTCTCTTCTCTCTAAGGGGATGCCTTGTCTCTAGAGGAGAACTCTGGAACAGAGGAGGCCCAACCTCTCTCTTTAGAGGAAGCCACCTTTCTCATATGGTGACTCAAATTATGCACACAAATGCTCTGCTCTTTCATCCTATACATATAAGTATAGGAGTCCACACCACATAGGAAACTTCCTATAGGTGTTATATATATATATATATCAAAACTAAGAGATGTACTCAAGAGTCCTAATCCTTTTGGATTTCTATTTCTTTTAGGAAACTTATCAATAACAATCTCAATCCCACATAATATTAGATTTCCTTATGCGGGTGATTTTGAATATCACTATATCCAACAATTTCCACCTTGATATCAAAATCACGTGCTCACCATGCCAACATCAATTGTATTGCTTTACGGATTCTTCATCGTTTTCCATATAAATTCCTTCGTCATTCTTGCTGAAAAATTGTACTTGTCATTATATTTCTCCACCCCAAATAAAACACTCGCATATTTTGCCTTGTGCTTTTCTTCAACTAAATGCACAAAACACTGCATATTTTGCCTTGTGCTTTTATTAGCCATGTATGGAGTCATCAATATGCTCAGTTTTTTTTGTCATATTGGATTTTACTTAGAACAACTCCATTCTATGCAACAAGACAATTTACGTATCCAAATAGAAAATTTATAATAATCAAACATATGAATTTCCACATATTGGCTAATATGTCTTTAGAAGTATCCATTTCGAATTGCAAACTATAATCCGCAATCCTTCATCCTTCATACCAGATTATTGATCCCTAAAACTAGCATCTAATATCCCATGATACTATTCTTTCTCCAATTTATAAGATTATAGATCCATAAAACTAGCATCTAATATCCCATGATACTATTCTTTCTCCAATTTATAAGGTTATAGATTCATAAAACTAGGATCTCATATCCCATGATACTAGTAACGTCAATATCATCCATGAGAGTATATCATGTTCCCTTAAATCAAGGTAACAAGGCTTCGTCACGTATGTCTAACAAATCCATCCTCCCCAAACATTGTAGGGAAAATTACAAATAAACTGAAGACCAGACTTTTTTTATGTAACTTATCCACCTAATTTTTTCTCTCATTTTTTTTTTAAAGCAAATTTTCTATGTAAATACTCTCAAGGGAAAAAGTTCATTTTGTTTAGACAGAAATGTCTTTCTCGTATACAAAAATCATTTCGCAAGATTTGACGTTGACTTTTGGTCCCAACAGCACTTTGCTTGAGGGCACCATCACAGCATCCGACCGCCTTAAGACAGCTATTGCATCGAAATTGAGTACTACCGGATTGCCCTAAGACAACTTGTGGACCAAAACTGAGTATTGTTGTACCGCCGAAGCCTTGGAATCTAGTAACTGCCGGAACGGCTTTTGCAACCACCGGACTGCACTTTACGTAGTACTAGAGACCTATAGCCCTATTGCAGGACCACACTTTATACAACGTCGGAGCCTTACTGGCGGATCGCATTTTACATAGTGCCGGAGCCCTATGGCCGGACCACACTTACACAGAGCTGGAGCTCTCCGACATCCAGTAATTGCCGAACCGGGCTCCGACATCCAATAATTGCCGAACCGCCCTTTGCAACTACCGAATCATATTTTACATAATACCGGAGCCCTCCGGAACTCAGTAACGGTCGGATCGCACTTTACACAGTACTGGAGCCCTGTTGCCGGACGGCATTTTACACAGTGCTGGAGCCCTACATCTGGATCTCACTTTACACAATGCCGAAGCCCTGTGGCCGGACCACTTGCACAGAGCCAGAGTCCCTATTTTGGTGGGATAGAGGTGAGTGGTCAGGGTAAGGCAAAAATAAGGGATGGTAGCTTAGGTATTTTTTTTATTTTTGGTTGGGGGTATTTGTATAGAAAGTGTATTTTTTGGAAAAAAATGTGAGAAAAAGTTAGGTCGAGGTAAGTTGCATAGAAAGTGTAGTTTTCAGGTTTTTTTTTTTTTTTTTTTCTCAACTTATGGATGCAGTTTCTATAAGGTTGCAACCTTAAACAATCCAATTAAGGCGCACCTTAAATTTTTATCATAATATGTAATTTTTTTGTAAAAAATTATTAGTATTATCTTAAAATCTATTTTCATACTTAATTAGAAAATTTTAAATCCAAAAATAGTTAAAATTAAGTAGATCTATAAATATATGAAAATCTTGAAAATGGATGGTCTAGATAATATGTTGCAAGATGCACTATTTCCGGGACTAAAACTTTATTTTTTTTCATATTCATACATCTCGATGTCTAGATGATTGATTGGATTGTTTTTTCAACATTAAAATAATAGTTTCGATAGATTTTTTAGGTGTCTATCATTCTACATTTTAAAGTTGCAACCTTATGTAAACTTTTCCCTTTTTTTATACTGTTAGAACTTGCTTTTTCTAAAACTCCCAAAAAAAAAAAAAAAAAAAGTCCACCGCTTCAACGTTAATTCTATTAGGTGGTCTTCGTATCTGAATCATGTCCTTATCTAAAATATAATGAAAACTTTTATTAAAATATCAACTCAACTAATATTTACTTAAGAAAAGGAAACATACTTACTTCATCTTTCCAAAATAACTCAACAAAACCAGACTAATAAAAAGAGGGCAAGCTTTCTACAACATAAAACTTACATACTTCCCCTTATCCAACCGTCCATTCTGAATGGAGGGCTAAGATATCCCCAATCACAATGTCTTGTGTCTACATTATTTTATTTTAATTTTTTTTCTATAAACTATTTTAACACTAAATTTTGTACGTCCAATCCGCTATTAAATTCATACAAACAAAAAATATAAAAAAATATTTTCAATAAAATAAAATGACTAAAATACCCCTTAAAATTTTAAGGGGCAATTTGGTCATTATATTTTATCAAAAAAATATTTTAAATAATTTTTATAGGTGCACCTAAATGAGAAGATGGAACATACCAAATTTTACATTTATAAAATTTGTATAAAAAAACTAAAAATAAAATAATTTGAGACATCGGATCTAAGATCAAACGGTGAGTAACTCTCTTAATCAAAATTGGACGGCTGGATGGTAGGGGAAGCATAGATCTTCTATGCTGTAGGGGAAGTATAGAAACCTTTCCCATAAAAATATACTTATCAAACAAACACAGAATCTTAGACAAATCGTATTTCTAACAATTAACTTTAATAAAAATAGAAATAAAAAATAGAAGATACCATAACAAAAACTAACAAAATATTTTTTGCAAAAAAAATAAATATAACTCTAACTCCTAAAATAATTATAATTCCTAAAATCAAACCCAAAAATCTATCCACATCTCTAAAAATAAAATCAACAAAACTAAAATTAAAATTTTGTAACAAGTGGATCTTGATATGCATCATTCTCCCCTGGTTGGAGAAAATTCGATCAGAGTGTTGAAATGCGTTAAGATGAATTTTTCAATATCCTTGTAATCTTTTTCAACTAGAAACATTGTAAACACGATCTTGGGACTTATGGGTTATTGCATTGATTATAATGCAATAATCGTGCATTGAAAATGAAAAGGCCTCATGGAAAAGATCATTGTTGGTCAATCTAGTCTGTTCAACCATAAACTTGCTGAAATTGCTTAAACTTAACCTTAAGACATACGACGTGTGCATATTTGATATGAGCACTAGATTCAACAGTTGAACCAATTCAACCTATTGATTTTTCTTTGAGGCCTTCTTTTTTTTTTCTTCATCAAATATTGGTTTAATCATGTAATCTTAACATTATCACAAATTGGATCTCCTACAAATCATTGATCTTCATCTAAATATGTATAGAAAATTGGGGACAAATCCCAATCGACAACCTGTTGATCTTCGATACGACAACACCAAAATCAAACTTGTTCCCATTCAAATGATGTAGATTCACTAAATCCTATGATTTATTCTCCTGACTATGGGTCTGTCGAAGCAAGCGTATGTATATAACGGGTACTCGAAGACAGTTTCCCACTCACTATCGTCATCATAGTATGTCGGTATTGTGTTTTGTGCAAAGCAGTGGGTCAATTCCTCAACTTGTCGACTCAAGTCTTCTATCTCAGTGTCTCAGAGGTCTCGCTCTCTTAAGGATGTGCTCATTTTCGGTACCCGGCCATAGGCCTCGTTCACGAGCCATGATGCCTATCGACAAACACCATGATCCTTAAGAATTGGCTGATGTTCTGATACCACCTGGTGCAATTGAAAATTATCGGCCCACCAATAACCGGTAAATCAACTGCATTTTAGATAGAGAAATAAAAAGCATATAGTAAATCAGCAAAAGGAAGCACGAACGTGGGGACTCTGAGTCCTCCACCAAGAACCATAAGAGCACATAAAAGAAAAACTCATAGAAACGACTCTCTCACTCTCTCTCTCTCTACAATAAGCTTTTTTCATTCAACCAAAAATCCATCATCGCAATTCATTGTATGTGCTTAATTTTTTATTCCCCTGCAACTTGCGTTTTAAAACTCCCTACAAAAATGGAAGTTCAGCACTTCAACATTAATCCTAATAGGTGGTTTAATATCATGTGAATTATGTCCTTATTCAAAAGATAAAGAAAGATTTTATTCAAAAACAGGAAGTACCAACACAATTAATACTTATTAAAGGAAAGTAAACGGACTTATTTCATCTTCCTAAAATAACTCAACAAAAATGAACTAATAAAAAAAGACTTGTCAAACTAACCCAAAGAATCTTAACTAATTATATTTCTAACAATTAACCTTAATAAAAAAAAATAAAAGATGCCATAACAAAAAATAACAAAATATGTTTTTAGGAAAAAGAAAAAGAAAATATAACCCTAACTTCTAAACTAATTATAATTCCTAAAACTAAACCAAAAAATCTACTGACATCTGTAAAAGTAAAATCAGCAAAAATAAGTTTAAAATTGTGTAGGAACCTGATCTTGATCCCCATCTGATCTTCCCCAGAATTATATGAACAAATCTTACAAAATGAAAGGGGTGATAAAATCTAGGGGCAAGCACTCTACACCATTGCTTCACTCATAAAAACCGCTGCCTTGGCCAAAGCATCAGCAACCATGTTGGCCTCTCTTTAGATGGTAGGGTCTTCCAATGATTTTCAGCAAAAGATTAAAGCTTAGTAAGTACAATTATCCACCATTGCGCCAATCTCCAAGAGGCCTACAATGACAACCCATGGAATCAACGGTAAGCTTGGAGTCTATTTCAATAACAATAGGTAGACAATACATTTCACCTGCTAGTGAGATCCCCTACTCCAATGGATAAAATTCAATTGTGTTCCTAATGGGGCTGTAGAAGCCACAATAACACGTGCATTATTTTTAATGATTCCTCCATAGCTAGAGCTAACCGGATTCCACATCAATTTTGAGCTTGAAGAAAACTGGAGGTAGCAGCCATGCCTGTTCAAGCTCAAGCTATAGTAGGCACTGTTCTAGTGACCTATGTGCATAAATCATATGCACCAAAATATAATTTAATTGGTACAAAGTACCATAAAATTATAATTAACTGCACTGAGGTGGACTGTCGAAATCAGATCAGAATTAATAAAAGAGCTTACTCTATCTTTACTCTATTATTCATTCTTGACCCTAAATAATCAAAGTAAGATGTACTTCTAAATGGTGTCGGAAAGATGATTTTTTAGTAGTAAAATCTTTGTGATGCCTGGAAATTTATTTCATCTCTAATTACAAAATTTAAAGCCTCAAAAATAATATAGATTGGGCAAATCTATAAATACTTTAAATTATTGAAAATTGACGCCCCAAATAATGCATTAGAAGATACGCCCTTTCCTAGACATTGAAATCTTTCTTTCTTTTTTCTTACTTCTACGCATCTCGAGGTAGCGATGATCTATTAGAGAGTATTTCGATATTGAAACAAGCTCTTCTAGTGAATTTTTTAGGTGTGTCTTAATTTAATTGTTTAAGGCCTCAACCTTATATAAATTTTATCCTTAAAGAAAATATATCTCTAATTTCATCAATTCTGAAAAAAGCAACACATTATGAAAAGAATAAAAAAATATATTCAATTTAAGTACACTTCACATCCATTTTACTTATCGATATTTATTTCAAATGCTAGAAGTTTATATAAAAGGTTAATTCTGAAGACTTTATTAAAACAATTTTGTTTTATAAGCATAATTTTGAAAACTAT
This sequence comes from Amborella trichopoda, assembly GCF_054954075.1. Taxonomy (NCBI): domain Eukaryota; kingdom Viridiplantae; phylum Streptophyta; class Magnoliopsida; order Amborellales; family Amborellaceae; genus Amborella; species Amborella trichopoda. The sequence goes on from NC_142337.1 coordinate 53,002,967, forward strand.
TTTTTTAAATGGAATAGTGTATAAATATACATTATAGTTTCCATTATTACCTAAGTACCAAATAGTTTCCGTTATTACTAGACTGTCTGTTTTTTCACTTCATAACGAAATGTTTTAAAAAATATTGTTTTACCCTTTTTTGGGTTTTGAACAACCGAAATGGTCGTATTTTCGGTTTTTCAAAAACCGAAATGTGCCTCATTTTGATTCTTGGAAAACAAAAAATGACCTTGACAATTTAAAAACTTTTGTTCTCTTCTGTACGTCTTGTGCTCAGTGTATATGATTCTTAAAGCTACTCCTGTGTGAGTCTAAAAAAAAACAGTCTCACACGAAAAGCTACACTATTGTGGGTAGAAAAGTTATAACATGGATGTGGGACTTTACTTTTCTAGAGATCCGTACCAAGTTTAATGGTGATCTTTTGGGGGTCCTATACACATAGGTGGGAGAGGGTCCTATAGGATCATTTCTCTATTTTGAATTTGGCGATCAAATTAATTGTTTATCCGAAAATCTGAGTTGCTTGAACAGGACTAGACATGTCAGTAATCGATGGCAATACCGATCAGGTTGAACCCCCATAAGTTATTGTATAAAGGGTGCAGTTGGCATACGGATGCATCCATAGCGGTAGAGGTAAGGTGCGCTTTCAAATTTTATCACCGTATATAGTTTTGATGTAAAATGTTTTAAGGATTATCTCAAAATCTATGTTTATATCTAATTATAAAATTTTAAATTTAAAAAATGATTAAAATCAAGTAGATCTATAAACATATGAAAATCTTGAAAATGGACGGTGTAGATAATATGTTGTAAATGCACCATTTCTGAGACTTAAAATCTTTTTATTTTTCATGGTCATTCATCTCGATGTCGAGATGATCAATCAAACGGTTTTTCAACATTAAAACTACCTTTTCCGATGGATTTTTGAGGTGCATCCGTAGCTCTACATTTTAAGGTTGCAACCTTATATAAACTTTTTCTTTTTATAAATAAAGCGTGTTTTAAAATGAAAAAGTTTATATAAGGATGCTACCTTATAATCTAGAACTACTTATGCCTCTCAAAAATCCATCGAAAAAGGTAGTTTTAATGTTGTAAAACCCTTTGATTGATCATCTTGACATTGAGATATATGACTATGAAAAATAGAAAGGTTTTAAGTCTGTGCATTTTACAACATATTATCTATACCGTCCATTTTCAAGATTTTCATATGTTTATAGATCTACTTGATTCTAACCATTTTTTAAATTTAAAATTTATAGTTAGATATAAAATTTTTTTTTGAGATAATCATAAGAATTACATCAAAATTATATACCATGATAAAGGTGCACCTTACCTCTACACATACGTATGTATATGTACGTCAACTGCACCCGTTTAAAAATGGGTATGGTTTCTATAAGGTTGCAACCTTAAACAATCCAATTAAGGTGCACCTGCAAATTTTATCATAACATATAATTTTGGTGTAAAAATTTCTTAAGAATATATCAAAATCTTTTTTCATATCTAATTATAAAATTGTAAACTCCACAAATAGTTACATAGATCTGCAAACATACGAAAATCTTGAAAATGGATGGTCTAGATAATGTGTTACAAGATGCATTATTTCTGGGACTCAAAATATTTTTTTTTTTTGTTCTTTTTCATATAGATGATTAATTAAAGGGTTTTTCAGCATTAAAACAACCTTTTCTGATGGATTTTTGATGTGCATTTGTACTTCTACATTTTAAGGTTGCAACTTTATATAAACTTTTTCCTTTAAAAGTGAAGCTTTTGACCATATTTAATATCTATTATTTAAAGGGTGTGGTTTCCATAAGGTTGCAACCTTAAACAATCCATTTAAGGCGTACCTTCAAATTTTATCATAACATATAATTTTGATGTAAAATAGTCTTAATATTATCTCAAAATCTATTGTCATATCTAACGAGAAAATTTCAAACTTCAAAAATGACTGAAATCAAGTAGATCCATAACACATGAAAACCTAAAAAAATGGACGGTCTAGATAATATTTTGTAAGATGCGCCATTTATGGGACTCAAAATCCGTTTTTTTTTTTTCATAGTCCTACATCTCGATGTCGAGATGATCAATTAGAGGGCTTTCAATATTAAAACATTTTTTCCTAATAGATATTTGATGTGCATCCATAGTTCTACATTTTAAGGTTGCAACCTTATGTAAACTTTTCCCTTATTTAAATGTTATTTGTATATTAAGATATATTATATAATTACTATTATTTGTAAATCATAAAATTTTTAATAAATAAAGAAATAAGAGATTATTTATATTTTTGGTATATTATTATAGATCTTAGTATTATTAGTTATCTCTTAACATAATTAGGGAAACGTTTATATAGGGCCGAGGCTCTAAACAATCAAATTGGAGCCCACCTTAAGAATTTTATTAGAAGCGGATGTTCTGATGTCTAAATATCCGCAACTTAATCATTTCAACATTAAGATGTATGGACATGAGAAAAAAAAAGGATTTAAAGTTTTGGAAATGGTGCATCTTGTAACGCATTTTGGACCGTCAATTTTCATGATTTTAAAGTGTTCATAGATCGGTTCGATCTACACTATTTTTAAAGCTTTAAATTTTATAATTAAAGATAAAAATATAATTTAAGACTATCATAAAGATTTTCAATATTGAAACCACATTTCTCGAAACTATTTGAAGGTGGGCTCTAATTTGATTGTTTAGAGCCTCGGCTCTATACAAACCACACACATATGATTATTAATCCTATGATATTTTGGCTTCTGTGCAATTCAGAACTATTAGTTTTGGAGCACTTTTTTTTCACAATAATTGGTTCATAACAAATAATTCCAAACCACTTTACTTCCTAATAGTGAGCACTCTGGAACTATTAGTGTTGGAAGTTCAAATACCCGAAACCCCAATTTAACCTGAATATCACACACTCAATACCGCATATATAAAATCAATAATCCTTTCAAATATCGTGTGTAATAATTTAAGAAAAATAAATTAGAGATGGAATAAATTACATATTCATGTGAGAAAATTAGAGAGACAAATCATAATACAAATTTAATGTGGCTCACCTGGCAGGGCTCTACGGACAAGCCGGTAAGTAATTACACTATCAAAGAGAAATTTATTGGGGGATACAAAGTTACCTCAATGGAGAAAATTGTTGAAAACTATCACCAAAAAAATACTTTATTGTGATCACCCAAAAACCACGATTTACTCCATTTTACTTTTGACGTTCTAAGGACATGAGCGATATAAGCTCATACAATTTTCGCACTAAAATGAACAAAAAAATCTCTTTTCTTTTCTAAACATAACCCAAGTAAACCCTAGAAAGAACTTTCTAAAGAGAGAGAAGAGTTCTAACCAAAAAGGAAAAATTGTGTGTCCCATATAACCTTTTTTGCTTTTGTACCAGTCTCATAATTTAGTGACAAAAAAGACCCTAAACAAATAAGTAAAATACAAATACATATTAGGTGATTTTTTAATCACTGTTTAACAATTGGTTTCATACCATTTTGATTCCCCTTTTATTTATCAATAAAGAAGATTTTCGACTGGTGTTTGGGTAAACAAGATAACTTCGTAAGAGGGGAATCATGGAAGTTTTCTTAAGTAGTTTTTTTTTTTTTTAAGGAAATTCAGAATTATAATGAATTTCCATTTTCTAAAGTTTTATTTTAGGTTTAAAGTGGACAAGGAGACTTCTAGTAGCTTCAGGAGGCTATTTTACCCGTAAGGGACTTGACTATAGTGGGATTGGATCATTTCACTAATATGGCCCATAGCAGATGTCTTGGGTGCAATTAGGGGTTTTGGTGAATTTTAAGGACCGAAGGTGATTGTGTAATTGTGGTGATTTCCTAGATCAACATCTCCATGCAAGGGTAGGAAAACCGAAAAGTTCAAGAGGTCTCTTTATTTGGAAAAGTTTATATAGAGCCGACGTTCTGAACAATCAAATTAGAGCCTATTTTAAAAATTTTACTAGAAGAAGTTGTTTTGATGCCTAAATATCTTCAAATTGATCATCTCGACATCAAGATGCATGGACATGAGAGAAAAAATGGATTTCAAGTTTTGGAAATATGGTATTTTGTAACGCATTTTTGTGACCATCAATTTTCATGATTTTTTAGTTTTCATAGATATGTCGATCTACACTGTTTGTGAAGCTTTAAACTTTATAAATAAACATAAAAATATATTTTAAGGCTATCACAAAGACTTCTAATATTGAAACCATATTTCTCGACACTATTTGAAGGTGCAAATAAATAACTTATTCACCCGGTAGTTTTAGAACCAAACCGCTATTCGGGCAAGGTGCTCTGGTGTCTGGTTTTTTCAATATTAAACAGCTGATTGCAGCCCCTTAAAAAGCGAGCGCGCCCATTTTGTTTGTGAGTTAACTCTCTCTCTCCACCAGTGTTTGCAAAACAGGCCGGTTAGATCGCTACCGGTGGGATGGCGAGTTTGGTTAGGGCCGGTTTTGTGGCACACCTCATAAGATGGCACTCTTCAAAAAAAGTCGGCACCAAAACCGGCCAGTTTGAGGTTGAACCGATGTTTTTTAGTCTAAACAGGCCGGTTTTTCCTAACCGGTCCGGTTTACCATTCTAACGCTCGATATAACGGCATTTTTAACGCATCAAATAAACGGTCGTTATTTGATACAGGCCCATTATTTTTCACCGAACAAGATTTTGCAGCTTTTTTTTACATAATATTTGTTTTTTCGATCAACTATTGATGTTATACACCAAAAAGTTTCTATAAATTGTCAATTATTGAATCAAAATTCCAAAAACAAAGAGTTCTTAGCGAATTGAAATGGGGATTTTTGAAAATTAGAAATTTCCGCCAATCTATCAAATGTAGCTTCAATACCTCATAGTGTTTCTTAAAACTGGAGGGCTTTGATTAATTGTTAAAGGATTCAACGTTCATATATTTCAATTTTTCCAAAATGATGAAGATTTGAGGTTTTTTTGGCCCCAAAGTACTACTGCTCGAAGAACTGTTTTTGATCCAAACAAATTGATTTCTGATTGACTAATTGATCAATTTTTATCAAATTGATCACTGAAGTTTGATCATAAAGGCCTCATGTATCAAATAAACTAGTTATTTTGATTTACTATTGATTAAATGTTTTTATATCAATTTTTTTTGCTGTGTTTTTTTCCTGAAATTTTCGTGAAGTGAAAAATCCACAATTATTTGAATAAAGATCTCAATAGTGAATGAATCGGGCATTATAATCTTAATTAAAGTATATGAGAAAAAAATAATTCTTTCTTTTTAATGTTATATATTTTTGGTGAGCTTGTTGTATTGGTTTTAATGTTATATTTTATTTTTATAAAAGTATTTTTTTTTGTGATGAATATGAGAAAAAAATTTATTTGTTTTTAAGGTTTTTTTTGGTGCATGTTATTGTTGTCTGTGTTCTCAACTTCTTGTTTAGTTGTGACATTTTCTTCTAATTTATTTTTTTATTTGTTACAAGCTATCTATCATTTGTTGCAACTTCATACTCATTAAATATGTTTATTAGCCTCTATGAAGAAAAGTGGTTGAAACTAAAAGGTGTTTTACTCATCTCTCATGTTTTCACATGCTGAATTGGATAAAAAATTAACCATTTTTTATTTATTTTTAATATGCATCTTAATTCCATATTTTGAAGTTGCCATCTTATATAAATTTTTTTTTTGTCATGTTAAAACTCAACTTAAAATGTTACTGAGTAAACGAGGTTTGGCCATTTCAAAATCAATTTGGCCATTTGAAGCAACACTTAACACCTTGATCCACACCTTGCATTTTTAACCAAGTTATTGAGTAAATGAGGTGCTCTCTCTTACTACCTTGACTTACAACCTTTCGAAAAGCTGGGAACATTATGCTACAAAAAAAATACGCTCTCAAACCCAATTCTAAACCGTATTAAAGGGTTTTCCAACATTAAAACAACATTTTTCAACATCAACATTAAAACAATATAGAAGCATATATTATTGCATCATCCATTGTTAGTTGAACTTTGTAACTTCATTAATTGAATTTATGTGAAATTATAAATTGTCTTACATACCTCTATAATATTCAAATATTAAATTATATAAAAAGTTGTTTCAATTTTTTTTTATAAGACAAATGTATGTAATATGATAGTGTATACTTAATCTAACTTTTTCTATATTTGTTTTAAATTTTTTTAGGGGGCTTTGATTCATTTTTTTAAAAAAAAATCTACATAACCGGTTAGTCCGGTTAACCGCTCCTGTTAATCCAGTTTCAATTCGAACCGCCCCAGCCTCTTGACCGGTTAACGGTTTCGGTTCGATTTTACGAACACTACTCTCCACGTGGAGCTTTCGCCTCAAGCAGACGTATGAGGTCTTAGATCTATTCGGACATCTGCCCATCTATTTTGCAATCTATGTGTATGTTTTTATATTGTTTGTTTCATTCTTTGTAATCTTTTTTATTGAAAGCGCCATTACTCTTTGACCTTTTGAACCAATTTATCAGGGGCTTTGCTAGCTTGATCAATTAATAACAGAAGTGTTTCGGTCGAGATGTAGGTTTCGGGGGTTTCAGGGGTCAATCAGCGATAGATGAACCTTTTGAGCAAGTAATGATGGATTGGGATTTCGGGACTAAAGAATGCATAAACTTGGATCTTAAAACCTCACTTGAATAAAAAATCCAACTAATGTGCATGAGGATTCGGTAAAGGGGCTTAATTACTAATAATTACTAATATTGGAGAAGTATATAAGTTGAGATTTGAAGTTTTGATATTTATCTTTCTATATATATATATATATATATATATATATATAATTGTCATTATATTCCTACAGTAAAGTAAAAACTATGTAGTGGTAATATTCATCAATTAATTAATAATGCATCTAATAATACAGATTATGCATCTAAAAACATCGACCCATTATGTCATCGATGTTCTTTTGTATGTAACAAATTGATAGAAGATATTATCTGAAAATGTGAAAAAATAAAATTTCAATTACGTTAAGTAATTGGGTTTTAGTTAATCCCTAGGCTAGCTTCCTTATTTGCTCTTCGTGTAATTAACGTGGATACTGGAATAATTGTATGTGTTGATGACTAATTGCAAATTTATATGGAACTGAACTTGTTGATTTTTTTTTTTTTTTTCAATGAATATTTGACATGAAGTTAGAAATGTCTATTAATTATGTGAGATTTGATGACGTTTTACTCCCTCTCCACTATGCATTCACTTGTCTAGGTCCTCTAATAGTAGGTATCCCAGATTGATTCATGGGCATTGGAAGAGTGTAATTATTGGTTTGCCATAGTGGTTAGTTTAAGCATAACCAGAATGATGGGTGTAACTATTATAAAAGGGAAACTTAAAATCCACACTACATGATGGGGGCAACTTTCATGTGTGGTCTATATTGAGCTTTGACCCAAACCGTTTGAGAATTATTCACTTGTAGAACCTTTTGAAAAAAGGTTTTGAAGCATAGAATAGGTTGATGACGTGATGCACGTTGTTAGGCCCATTGCGTTCACCTACGCACCCTGCGTCACTGGCCAGGAGCAACCCTTGGCTGGTACAACAAGCTCTATTGAGTCCTACAGTGGTGATGTGGTCCATTTTTTATGCATTCTGGGGTCTTCAATTAACAATTTTATGAGATTTTTGTGTTGTTCTAGGTTGACCAGGATAAATATTGATAAGATTTAGTTACTGGACTGACCTTGTCTGATGTGAGGGTTTCCTACGTATTATGGACTACTAGGCATGATCAACAAAGATCTACTATACTAGTATGGTCCTTAGGGGTTTAGGATTAGAGGTTTCTCGAAATTCCCTTAACCAAAGTTTTAGGGAGGTGTATAGAGAGCTATGGCAAGTGTTCATGGAAGGCATATGAAGAGCTAAGTTCTATCACAAGCGAATGGTATGGACAAGAGCTAGGTGAAAATCAGGTTAAATATTTGATATGGCTCTACAGAGGGACAAAAGAGCTCCTAAATCAGCCTAGTTTTCAGTTCAATCAATTGACGAGGAAGATGACTGGGCCTAGTTGGGAGGAGCATGTTTAAGTACAATTTGCTTATATTGCAAAGAACCAGAAAAACTTATATGCTAGCATAAAAATTTCATATTTTGGTGATTTACTCAGGCAAATTATTGGACTTCAAGGCACTTGTCCATTACTTTTCATCCTATGCACATAAAGGGTTTCATTTTTGCAGATGTTGTGGCTCATGCGCAACCTATATCAGATGTTCATGCTCGCGAGTTGGCCTAGGTCCTAAACTCTGATAGCTTTTGTCAGACAATTTATTTCGGAGGGCTTTGATATATTGTACTTTGATTTAAAGAACTATACAGATAGATGTTTATGACTTCACAGTGTAACCTAGAGACAAGAATTTGTGAGTCTGAGAAAATTACATATTTAAATGTGGATTTAGATATGAGAGAGAGAGAGAGAGAGAGAGAGAGAGAGACCAGGTCAGGGAGATGATGGAGAGATCTCTCATGTCGTCTCGTTTTTTTGTCTATTATTCCAGGATAAACTTGGCATTATGTGTTTTTTTTCTTCTTGGGATAATAAAAAAGAGAGAGAAGTAGAGAGAATCAGGAGAGAACATAATTAGAATAATGAAATTTTGATGACCTTGTAATATGAAAGTACTATTTCCCTCAATAATGAAGTAGCGACAAATAATTATGTAGTTGGAAAAAATGTCTTACTTGGTTTAGCCTTTGAAGATTTTGATACATTTCAATAGATAGAGGATAATAGAAACTTTGGGATATAAAATTGCTAAATATTGGAAAGCAAAATGAAGAATAAATATTTTATCAAAATCAATAAACGACATTGAAGATTGGAATGAAAATGAGAAGTTTATTGGTAAATCTCAAAATTAAATGAAGAAAAAAAAACTAAAAGAATGACTACTGAATTTCTGGGATACACATCTTCCAGGCAACCCAAACAATATACAGGCTATTCCATTGTTTCTTACCAGGTCTATCCAAACAACAGGCACCCCAACCCTAAGAACAACCCAAACTTGCACCTCTCCCTTTCTCAACCCCAACTGAAATTCGAGAAATTCCAAATTATGAAAGAAACATTCAGGAACTTCTTGATATCAAAAAGCCCTAGATTCTAGAGAACTAGAACTTTCATGTTTTAGACAATACCAAACATGCACTATGTCATCTACACATACGGCCATGATCATTTTTGTTTTTGAGTGTAGAGAGATAACCATGATCATCCAACTCAATGGTACTTACACCTCTCACTTTCTTCAACCCCAACATATCCATCATGCTTCTCTCTCTTTCTAGATCCTTCCACCTCCCAACACTAGCATACACATTAGACATGAGCACATAGTCCCCCACATGATCATGATCCAACCCAAGAAGCAATTGACATGCATCCTTTGCCATCTCCACATTCCCATAGGCCATGCAACCACCCGCCAATGCTCGCCACACAAGCCCATTGGGCCTTTCTCCCATCCCCCATACAAGTTCTTGGGCCTCATCAAGAAGCCCGGCCCGTGAATGCAGGCCTACCATACACCCATAGTGCTCAACTCTTGGGACCAAACGATACTTGGCATTCATCTCTTGAAACAACTTCCGGCCCTCACTTACCAGCCCTGAATGGCTACATGCACTTAACACACTCAATAGTGTGATCTCATTAGGCAGCACGCCGACCTTCAACATTCTCGAAAAGACTCTTAAGGCCTCCTCGCCATGGCCATGTATGGCCAACGCTTCTATCATGACACTCCATGACCATACATCTTTCTCTATAATCCCATCAAAAACCCATCTAGCCTTGTCTATATCACCACACTTTGCATACATATACACAATGGCATTGCTCAAGTAAGTGGCTTTCCTTATGTATGGGCTTCTATCTATGAAATTATGAAGTTGTTTCCCTAGAGTGAGTGCACTGGACTTGGCAATGGCTTGGATGATTGGAATCAATGTAACCTCATTGGGATGGATGCCTGATGACCCCATGCAATCCAAGAGCCTCAGTGCATGGTCTATGTCCCCTTTTCTTGCATGAATGGCTATTATAGCACTCCATGAAACAACATCTCTTTGAGTCACCTTATCAAACATTTGCATTGCACATTTTAATTGACCACAATCCACATACATCATAGCCAAATTAGTGTCCAAGATCTTATTGCAAGATGCCCATCCAAGCTTGATTATATGGCCATGGACTTGCATTCCATACGCATCCTTGCAGGTACGGCGGCACGACTCGAGCAAGAAGTTGAAGGTGAAGCCATCAGGAGAAGCACCTTCACGCCTCATTTTAGAGTAAAATTGAAGGACTGCTTGTGGGTTAGAGTGCAGAGTAGAAGCCCTTATCATGGTGTTATAGGAGAATGTATCTGGATTTTTGATCTGGGAGAAGATCAGTCGTGCATATTGGAAGGTGTTTGAAGGGGAGCATAGAGATATGAGTTTTGTTTGTGTGAAGTTATTGAGAAGTTGGGTTGTTGTGATGAGGTACGCATGGAGTTGCTTGATTTGGTTGAGGGAGTAGGATTTGGCTGTGATTTGGAGTCCTTGGTTCATACTTCATAGTGGAGGAGTTATTCTCGAATTTGATAAGTTTTCTAGAATGGAGACTACTACTATTTGAATGCTCTCACCTCTTCACGGTTTCTATTTTGTTGATTTTGCTCTGTCATTGCTACTCTTGCAGCATTCACAACTATCTCTCTCTCTCTCTCTCTCTCTCTCTCTCTCTATCTCTCTCTTAATTTGAAATGCTAACAGTTATAAGAAACACATTTAAGAGGAATTCTCAGGCCCCTCCACAAGAAGGAAGATCAGGCCTTTCAAATAATTGTTCCATTTATAACTACTAATATATATTATCTTCTTGAGAAATCAACGGAAATATTTTTAGTTTTTGGTATATTTAAAAATATTCTGAAATTTTTTAATATACAGGGGAGTGAGGCCATAGTAGGCCTCGCCCTGCCTCACCTTGACGCTGAACACACGTTTCTTGACCAAGAATCGCATGACTCGCGAGAGGCACTGGATGTCTGGTGAAGGAGCCTGCAGTGAGGTGATGATCTTAGAGAGGATGAGTTGTCGGGCTTTGGAAGGGATCATATGGGCTATGCCGAGCTCAACTGCACACTTAAGTGTGAGAGTGTCCGCGAAAGCTAAGGTGAGCTGCCAAAGCTCAGCCTGGCCCTGAACATCATCCTCACCTGGCATCTCCATCCCTCCAGTCTTCTTGATCTTCTGAGCCCTCTTCCATTTTGAATTTATAAGGGTTCGGGTGTGGGCCATATTGCAAGTTGGAGGCCTGCTCCTTGTGCACATTGAAGTATTCATAAGACGCAGTCGTCATATTTGTTTATGGATTTCTTTTTATTGAAATATTGGGGAAATTTTGAAAACGATAAGCATAAAATCCGCCCATTTACTTTTGATACAGTATAATGCAACCGCACTTTTAGAAAACCAAGTTTGTTGTATTTGTATGCCCTAAAATGTTTCATACACGCACTCTTCATCTCAATAATCAACTACCAAAAAAAAAAAGTTCAATTTGAACCTTAGATGTAGTCAAAATGAATCCCCTCCAACAACGAATGTAGACCATTCATTCGGTGAGTTTTAAGATCTTAGCCTTTACAAACTCAAAATCATTTTTTTTTTTTTAACACAGTTCATCTACTGATAATAAAGCCATTTAAAAAAATTAGAAGAGAAAAAAAATCCTTCTAAAGCCCATAATCAAATGTAGACTAACCATATGATAGATGTTAGGTTGGGGTTCTGGTACTAAACCAGTTATTAGTTCAATAAGACTACTGTAGAATTTACATGAAACCTGTGTCAATGCTCCAAACAAATAAAAAACTTGATTGTTCACTATTACCATAGTTTTGTGGATCACGAGATTCACGAGTATTTAGAATTATGAAAAACTTGATAGTTGACTCTAAAATCGATATTATAAGATAAAAAATGCCACTATGGCGTTAGAGTTCCGGATCACGAGATTCACCAGAAATTTTTTTTTGGGGTAATTTAATGGGGAAGACAGTCCCCTGCCCATTTCTTCAACTAGATTAAGAGTAAGCTTTTTTTTAAGGTATTAGTGGGGTGGTGTTAGTTGTAGGAATGGAAACCACAACGTGATAATTAGATTGTTGGGTGTTACCAGCACGACCCCAGCCCCTTATTAAAAAATGGTAAGTCAGTGGGGATTTGGGCCCTTACCCTTCGGTGAGAATGGAGTCAGGGACCTCAATGTAGAGACCTTGAGAACCCCTTAGCTTGCGGAACGCGGAATCTCAAACACTGGAATCCCACCAAAGATCGTGTACATGATTGACTAAATGCGAAGTAGATGAATACAACTATATATCGAGTACGAGAAATAAAGTACACATAAAAAGCACACCACAACAATACAAGATTTACGTGGTTCACCCCGTTGGACTACATCCACAGCCTCGACAACTAGAAATCCACTAGCACAATGAAGATTACAATTTTGAGTTACAAGAGATAATACCCTTCTCTAAACATCGGTAAAAAACCATCAATGATCTCTAAACCCACTCTTCCGACCGAGCAACACCGCTGATCAACGTCTTTCCCACCGCAATGCTGCTACCGGAAAGATAACCTCGAGAGCAATATAGAGATTTTCTCTTTCTAGAAGTGGAAGTTAACATACTCAAAACTCATGTGAAAACCATATCTCTCTCGGAGGCCATATCTCTCTTTCTTGGAGACCCATCTCCATATTGGATATCTATTCCCAAAACCTCCGAAGGGGTGACCTTCAAAGGATGGCTATTATGTCTTCATTCACTCTCTTATATAGATCTCGCTTTTTTTCTTCCCAAGAAAGTCTATTTTCTATTTACCATAACACCCTTAATTTTTTGAAAGAAAAAAGGGGTATGGTGATTTCGCTATCACCAAACCCAACAATCTCTACCTTGATAGCAAAATCATCATAATTGTTTTGACAACCTTCATTGAAAAGATTTCTTGATTTCTTCATGCTTGCCTCCATTGTAGAATTTTCACAAACACTTTGCCTTCATATTTTTCCACTTCAAGCCATGTATCCATCAAACTCCACTATTCATCATTTTCTTAATGCAAGCCTTATCCCCATACACGCCTTATTCTCTGATATCAATGATAGGACACTCGAGAACCCTTAGCTTGCGGAACCGGGAATCCTAAATACCGGGATCCTACCCAAGATCATGTACTTAATTAACTAAATACGAAATAGATGAATACAACTATAAATCGAATACGAGAAAAAAAACAAACATAAAAAGCACGTCACAACAACACACTATTTACGTGGTTCATCCCGTTGGGCCACGACGACGGCATCAGCAAGAAATCCATTATCACAATGAAGATTACAATTTGGAGTTATAATATATATATATATCTAAACATCGGTAAAAAACCATCACCGATCTTCTTTTCTAAACTCGCTCTCCCGACCAAGCAATACCGTTGATCAACGTCTTTCGCACGGCAATGCCGCTACCGGAAAGATAACATCAAGAGCAATATAGAGATTTTCTCTTTCTAGAGGTGGAAGTTAACAAATTCAAAACTCATAGGAATACCTCCTCTCTCTCGGAGGTTATATCTCTCTCTCTTGGAGACCCATCCCCATATTGGAGATCCATTCCCATAACCCCCAAAGGGATGACCCTCAAAAAATGAGTATTATGTCTTCATTCACTCTCTCTTATAAAGATCTCACTGTCTAGCTTCCCAAAAAATCTATTTTCTATTTACCATAATATATTTAATTTTCTAGAATAAAATATGAGTATGGTGATTTAGCTATCACCAAACCTAACATTCACCATGGCCCGTCAATACTGCTGCCAAGGCCCCAAGCTATTCTCGATCGACGAGAATTTCCTTATTACATAACCCCACTTGCTTAGCACTCCCCTCATTTAGAAAGCCCCACTTGCGCTTATCATAATGACTAATAATTGGAAAATTTCCATGAGATAGAAGGCAATTTTTGAATGGGATGGGATTTTAATACTAAGCTGCTGGTCTTATTCAAATGTGACCCTCCAAGTAAAAAAAAAATTTCTCTTGATATTTTAAAGGGAAAAGTTTATATAGAGCTGAGGCTCTAAACATTCAAATTTGAGCTTACCTCACAAATTTCACTAGAAGAGGTTGTTTTGATTCCCAAATACCTTCAAGTTGATCATATTTACATCAAGATGTATGGACATCAGAAAAAAATGAATTTTAAGTTCTGAAAATAATGTATTTTGTAATGTATTTTTGGATCGTCAATTTTCAAGATTTTCAAGTTTTTTTAGATCGGTTGATCTACCCTATTTTTAAAGCTTTAATATTTATAAATAAATATGAAAATATATTTTAAGGCTATCACAAAGATTTCTAATATCGAAATCACATTTCTTGCCACTATTTGAAGGTAGGCTCTAATTTGATTGTTTAAAGCCTAGGCTCTATACAAACCGCACCCTATTTTAGAACTTTTCATTAATCATTATTATCACCATAAAAGGTTTCCCAATAACAAGAATGTATGTAATCTTAATGTAAAATAAGCCACATCTTCCATTTGCAAGGAATTGATAATGCTATTAAGTTGATAAGTATCTTTAGATATTTTAATTTTGAAATGCATTAGAAATTCTTATGACCAGTATGTTAGGATTTAAGAACCCTCTAACATGCGGAAACAAGAATCCCAAAGATTGACCCCATCAAGATCGTGTACTTATCCAGCTAGAGACAAAATAGGAGAGAGCACGCGCCATAATACTATAAATAAAACATTAAAGACACACATCACAAGAGCATAAAGATTTGTGGTACCCCAAGAGGACTACATCCACGTAACGGCAAACTGAAATCCACTATACCAATGAAAATAATATCATAGATTTACCTCTCTAACCCTCGACAAAACCCAGTCGAACAAACCCTTTTAGACCTCATTTCCCGATCGGCACGACTCATCGATCTCTCATATCTATTCTATAGCTAAACCAATATCCAGGAAGATAACCATCTTCCACAGTTAAACCGCTCTCCAGGAAGAGACCCATCTATATTCCACAGCTAAACAGCTGTCCAAGAAGAGACCCTTGAGAGCAATAAAAACTTTCTTTTACTAAAAGGGGAAACCACCTAAAATCTTTATGAGAATCACTTCTCTAGAATAAATCAGCTTCTCAATCCACATGAGGCACATCGTGGTGTTTCTCTCTATATGAAGTTCTCTTCTCTCTAAGAGAGGCATTGCCACTGATGTGGCATTGCCTCTCTCTCTAGAGGAAGCCACATTTCCCATATGGTGACCCAAATATGGCACACAAATTATTTGGTCTTTCATCCCATATATATAAGAATAGGAATCTATATTAAATAGGAAATCTCTAATAGATGTTACATATATCTCAAAATCAAGAGATATATTCAAGAGTCCTAATCTTTTTGGATTTCTATTTTCTTTAGAAAACTTATCAATATCAATCTCAATCCCAATCCCACATAACATGAGATTTTCATATGTAGGTGATTTTGGATATCACTATTTCCCACAATCTCCACCTTGATATCAAAACCACCAGCTCACCATGCCAACATCCATGTGATAGCTTTATGAATTCATCATCTTTTGCCAAATAAATTATTTTATCATTCTTGCTGAAAAATAGTGCTTGCCATCATATTTCTCCACTTCAAATAAAACACTTGCATACTTTGTTATGTAATTTTCTTCAACGAATGTACAAACATTAGCCTTGTATTGAACCATGCACTCTGATACCATTAGTTAGAATTTAAAAAACCTTTTAGATGCGGAAACAAAATCCCAAAAGTTGAATCCTACCAAGATCGTGTACTAATCCAGCTAGAAACAAATTAGGAGAGTGCACGAGCCATAATACGAGAAATAAAACATGAAATATACACACCACAAGAACACAAAGATTTACATAGTTCGCCCCAAAAGAGCTACATCCATGGGCACAAAAAATTGAAATCCACAATACCAATTAACGTTACATCATAGATTTTAGGACATAGAGTTACTTTTCTAACCCACGACAAAGCACAGTCAAGCAAACCCTTTTAGACTATCTCTCCTAATCGGCACGACCCGTCGATCTCTCATCTCTATTCCACAGCTAAACTGATATCTAGGAAGAGGGCCATCTTTATTTTATAGCTAAACCACTGTCTAAAAGAACACCCTTGAGAGCAACCGAGACTTTCTCTCACTAAAAGGAGAAACCTCCCAAAATCTTTATGGGAATTGCATTTCTACAAGAAATTAGCCACTCAATCTATATAAGGCACATCTATAGAGTTTATCTTCGTATGAAGCTCTCTTCTCTCTAAGGGGACGCCTTGTCTCTAGAGGAGAACTCTGGAACAGAGGAGGCCCAACCTCTCTCTTTAGAGGAAGCCACCTTTCTCATATGGTGACTCAAATTATGCACACAAATGCTCTGCTCTTACATCCTATACATATAAGGTTAGGAGTCCACACTACATAGGAAACTTCCTATAGGTGTTATATAAATATATATCAAAACAAAAAGATGTACTCAAGAGTCCTAATCCTTTTGGATTTCTATTTCTTTTAGGAAACTTATCAATAACAATCTCAATCCCTCATATTATTGGATTTCCTTATGTGGGTGATTTTGAATATCACTATATCCAACAATTTCCACCTTGATATCAAAATCACTTGCTCACCATGCCAACATCAATTGTATTGCTTTACGGATTCTTCATCGTTTTCCATATAAATTCCTTCATCATTATTGCTGAAAAATTGTGCTTGTCATTATATTTCTCCACCTCAAATAAAACACTCGCATATTTTGCCTTGTGTTTTGCTTCAACCGAATGCACAAACATTAGCCTCGTACTGAACCATGCACTCGGATACCACTTGTTAGATTTAATAACCCTCGTAGATGCGAAAACAAAAACCCCAAAGTTGGATCCCACTAAGATTGTGTATTTATTCAGCTAGAAACAAAGATTTGTGTGGTTTACCCCAAGAGGGCTACATCCACGGAACGATATACAAGCTAGAAACAAAGATATGCGAGCCACAATACGATAAATAAAACATGAATCACACACCACAAGAACACAAAGATTTATGTGGTTCAGCACAAGAGGGCTACATCCACGAAACGACAACCTAAAATCCATTATACCAATGAAAATTACGCCATAGATTTTGGGACATAGAGTTACCTCTCTAACCCTTGACAAAACCCAGTTGAGCAAACCCTTTTAGACTCGCTCTCCAGATTGGCACGACCCGTCCATCTCTCATATTTATTCTACAACTAAACCATTGTCTAGGAAGATACTCATCTTCTAGAGCTAAACCATTGTCCAGGAAGAGACCCATATCTATTCCACAGCTAAACCGTTGTCCAAGAAGAGACCCTTGAGTGCAATCGAGACTTTCTCTTACTAAAAGGAGAAACCACCCAAAATCTTCATAGGAATCACTTCTCTACAAGAAACCAGCATCTCAATCTACATGAGGCTCATTGTGGTGTTTCTCTCCATAGGAAACTCACTTCTCTATAAATGAGGCCTTGCCACTTATGTAGAGGAGGCCCTGTCTCTCTCTTTAGAAGAAGCCACCTTTCCCATATAGTAACCCAAATAGGGCATACAAATTCTCTGCACTTTCATCCTATATATATAAGATTAGGAATTCGTACTAAATAGGAAATTTCCTATAAATGTTACATATATTTCAAAACTAAGAGATATACCAAAGAGTCCTAATCCTTTTAGATTTCTATTTCTTTTAGGAAACTTATCAATATCAATCTCAATCCCACATAATATGGGATTTTATATGTGGGTGATTTTGGATATCATTATATCCAACACATTATTATAAACAAAAATTTTAAAATCTTTGAATAATGTACAATTTGAATTTACCTGTCTAAATAAAAATTTATTCCATAATATTAAATAATTAAATATACATATTAAAGTCCCCATAATTATTAGAGAAATTTTGGCTAAAACACAAAAACTACAATATCATGTTAAAACTCAACCCCAGAAGATATTTGTAGAGGATAAAAACTATGGTTTGGAAAAAATGAAGGAAAAAAAAAATAGCAAACGAAATTAAAAGAACCACGACACAAGGATTTTCGTAGTTTAGCAAGTTGTCTACATCTTGCAAAAGTTTCTTCCAATAATAAAAAAACACCATGTAAGTGTGGAGGATATAAAGATTTACAAGCTTTATCTCACAAATCTTAAAATACATTTTTTTTCTCTCTAGAAGACCCGCCCAAAACTAGAAGACCCACCCAAATGACACAAAATCTCACCCTCTATCTCTCTTGCACTTTGTCTCTCTACAAAATATATTTTATAAATCTATATCTCTTGCACTTTTTCCCTCTACAAAATATATTTTATAAACAAGAAAGCCCAAGTAAGCACCCACGTGAGTGTTTCCTATTCCCCTTTTTAAAGGAGTAGGAAAGTCTATTTATGTCCCATAGATTTACATGATTTTTCCAAACCCAAAAGGATTCCCAACCTATAAAATTGGATCGCCATGCAAATAGGGAAATTAGGTGTGCATGAAATATCTCAAGTTCTTTAAAGATAAGAAAGTCGGATTCATGCTAATATTCTCCAACTTGAAAACATGTTTGCATTTGGACAAGTCTGCTCCAAAATTGTTGTCCATCAGTTACCAATCATTAAGTAACTATAAGCCCCAAGGAAGTTCTGCATCAAATGAAGTTCCATTCCCAATGGGGTTAGTCAACATATCTGATTGATTGTTATAAGTATGAATTTTTTAAATAAAATTCTTCTGTCTTCTATCACATCACGAAAAAAGTGATACTGAACATGAATATACTTAGTACTATCATAGAAGACTAGATTCCTTTGTAAAACAATATACTCTAATTATCACAATGAAGTGGCATTATCTTCTTACACAAGTCTGAGTTCACTAAGTAACTTGTTTAACGAAGTAGCTTATTTAGTCATATTGCTCCTTTAGATGCATCAGTTCGAGAGCCAAAGAAGGGAACTTGTGCAAGATCAATAAGTAAACGAAGGGTAAGAAAATATGGCCGTCTTGCAAGCCGAAATTGTTTCTATTTTTTATGTCAATTCTCCTTCATAATATAAATTAATCAGTGATTTTATGATTTTATTGGGTTTTTCCCCAAAAATATTTGATTTTCTGGAGCCCATGGTGGACTCGAGCTTAACTTGGGTGAGGCCTAGTGACTTACCATTGTAACTTGGCTAGGCCAGGGGCGAGTCGGCTGCCTGAGCCGAGTTCTACAGCATTGGTTCCCATAATAAATTGGGTAGACAATGGTCTTATTATAAGACTTCCTAGATGGAATTTTACATCACCAAACAAAGTTGGGAATTTCACATCACCAAAACAAAGTTGGTGACTGTTTCCCAAATCAAGCAAGTGGTGAAATTATTTTACATAACAAACTTTTGTTTCTATAGTAGTTTAACAAAAGAAGAGACAAGCCAGAACCAGAATCAGAATCATGGTTACATGAAGGCTACAGAGTAACACAGAGAGTACTAGTCATCAGAAAATGCTTCAATAATGGACTGCAGTGTTGGAAGAGATATGATATTGCATTTGCTGAAACCTCCTTGGCTCAATAGAGCCCTCCATTCTTTTTCAGTCCTTTGTTTGCCTCCTAATAGAAATGCAATTATGACGAGGTCATATGCCAACCTTGAGTCTGAAAAAGCACTTGTATCATCCTCAGGACGCAAGACCACGTCGACGATGATCAACTTCCCACTTTTCTTTGCGATTGCTTTCTTGCACTGCTTCAAGATTTCACACAATTGTCTTCGTCCCAATCGTGCAAAATCCACTGCACCAATTTGAAATGAACTATTTACTCAAGTGCAGAAGGGGAGAGAGAGGAGAATGGAATGGAGGGAGCATTACATACCAAATGTTTTTGGCAATCAATGAGAGGAAAGAGATAGAGAAAGATGAGGATACAAAATTTCTTCTTCACTGTCTAGTTAGTCAGAAAACTACGACAAATAAAGGAGAAATCACTATTTTAGGACTCGGCAGAGGAGACTCGGACCCCGCCAAGTTACTCGGCCTCGGCTTACCGATTTTATGTCTAAGGTTTTAATCCCGCCTGGCAGGATCCCATTTTTTTTTTATTTTGAACAATAAATGTTTCTAATTTTTTTAAAAGATAAAAAATAAGTCCCCTGTGCACTTTTTCCCAATAAGCAATTTAAATATTTGTGTTAAAGATAAGTATCTTATTATATATATACCTTATTCCATTTTATTATCCTCTTCTTTTTCAATATGACATGAACTTAGCCGGGTTACTCCCCGCCGAATAACTCACCTCGGCCAAGGTCCAAGACAAAGTATGCAATGGGCCAATACCTTCATGAAAACTGCATCGGCACGAGGGATAGAGATGAACAATGGGCCAATACCTTCATGAAAACTGCATCGGCATGTGGGATAGAGATGAACATGTCACCGCTGACATGAACAACACCCGGATGCTCTGGTGCACTCGACACAACTTGGGGGAGGTCGAAATTGATCCTTGAGATATGCGGGTGCGCCTTCACTATCGCACTCACCGCGGTCCCTGTACCACCAGCTACGTCAACCAATGATGTCAAGCCTGCAAACCCTGATTTATACTCAGAGAGCAAGGCTTCAAGAACTACCACAGTGTCGCTAGCCATGGCCTCATTGAATATGTCATTGGCACCAGTATTATTTGCTGTATACATCCATAACTTGCTACCATGAGCCTTTTCAAAGGCATCAACCCGTTCCACCACACAACGGCTAAAGCAGTGCCATGGTGCAAGGAAAATAGGGTGGTTCAGCATGGTGAGCATGGGAGCAAGGCCCGATGCCCCCGGCCTCACCAGCAATTTGGAGGCACGAGTGAGCCTGTAGTAGGCCTCACCCACCTTCACCTCTTCACTAAACACCTGCTTCTTCACCAAGAAGCGCATGACTCGTGAGAGACAACTTGAGTCGGGGGAGGGAGCTTGCAGTGAGGTGATGATCTCTGAGAGGGTGAGGGGTTGACCTTTGGCATGGATTATCTGGGGTATGCCGAGCTCGACTGCACACTTGAGTGTGAGACTGTCGACGAAGGCTAAGGTGATCTGCCAGAACTCAGCCTGGCCAAGTGCATCCTCATCCTGCATCTCCATCTTTAGTCCTTGTACATTCCTAAGCCTCATAATCGGAAGATTATATAGGAAGCAGAGGCTGTATGTATTCGTATTTCTTTGGTTTTTTTTTTTTTTTTTCATCTAAGGCAAGTTGGGGGAAGTTTTTTTTTTTTTTTTGCGTTTATTTCTCTTTTGTTTGTTTTGGAAGTGGGGCCTTAGTGTTTACATATGTTTTATTAGAAATTGATGCCTGAAGTGACTTGGCTTTACTCCTCTTCTTCTGTTGGTTACTTTTATGGTGAAATGTAATGGAAGTTGTGTGACTTTGAATGCAAGAGAAGGGAACCAGAGAGTGAGAGAGACAGAAGGTTTTTCTAATGAAACTTTCATTATTCCAATCCCTAAGTAAGGCTTGCTTGGTTAAGTATAATTTGAGGAATTTATTGCTAAGTTTGGCCTTCAATAAAATTGAGGGGAACAAAATTATGTTTGTTTCAAATTTTGGCGTTCAATAAAAATTAAGGGGAACAAAATTATGTTTGTTTCAAATTTCCATGGGTAGTTTAGGTTGCTGGGAAAGATTTTGCACTTTCCTTACGAGGTCGTTTCTTGTTTTTTAATTTTCCTTTATGATTTACCTTACTTTTTTATTTTATTTTTTTGAACGTTAATTTACTTCTCTCTTTTTGCTTGATGCCCTTAAAGATTAAGGATTTGGGTAGTTGCCCCAACTCATCAATATGCACAGGCAAAATTTCAAATATCTTGGAAACATTTTGCAGAACTTTTGTAAAAAAAAATTGATGTTGACTTGGAAATTTTGAAATTTCAAGGTTGATCTTCCAATTTTTTTCTTCTTCGTTTTTTCTCTCTTTTCTTTTTGTACATATTAACGGTGGGAATGGAGGGTGGGACGTTATGTTGAGGCATCGCCCCCCTTAACTCCAATGCCCCATCTCCACTCCCATTGATCCTCCAATCCTTGTGCTCGGTATGAATCAATGCCTTGGTATTTGTCAAAGTGTTCTTAAATGACCCATATCAAAACCCCGAAACTAGACTCTGGTTTGGAGTTCGGATGTGATTAACCCAAGCTCTCTAAAACTGTGTGAATAGTAAATCCAAAGTAAAAGTATGGAAACATGTTTCATGCGGGCTGGCCCGCATTTCTAGAATATGCGGTCCAAACGTATAAAGTAGCCATCTTAAAGATGGATGTAAATAGGTGATCCATCTAAAGATTATATATTCTCTTTAAATTAGGATCAAATTATATTTAAAAAATATATTTATTGCCAAGCTTGCATTTCTACAATATGCGAGCTGGCCGCATAGAAACCTTGTCCTTAAAAGGATTGCAAGTGCAATGTTTTTGTATTTTATTTTTAAGAAGCCTTTCATTTGATGAAGAATGCAAAACTAGGCTTAAGAAACCAATCACCATGAAAAACTTGCATTTTTTTGAATTCGACAAAAAATTATGTTGAACTCTTCCATTTATCAAGTCCATGAAACTAGGAAATTAAGCAGAAAATTGACCGAATTGCTACGGTATTTAGGCGAGTTTCTACGGTAACTTAGCCCCAGGTACTGTACCATTGTAATATAAATCTGAGATGGGGAGGGTTACGAGCCCTGCAGGGTGCCAAGACCGAGGAACTTGGTAATGGACTTGCCCGAGTCTGAGGTTACAAACATTGCTCTGAAGATGTTTTGAAGATTTAAAAGCTACAGTTTAATTATACCAACTTTTTGTATATATATATATATATATATATATATATATATATATATATATATAACCACTTTGTGAAAACCATCATAAGAAAACCATATGAAACTGCCATCTGAAACCAGATCTTGCCTCTGATCATATATCAGAACATACCTTCTGAGGCAGTGAGAAAATAATAACTAGAATTAAAAATAAAAAATAAAAGGGTTGAGAGAATATACAATCTCTCTAGGTCTGCAAGGGAGTCCACCCAAAAGATCTTTTTACAAAGACCCAAATTCTTTCTTCAAATCCAATTATTTTCTCTTTACTCAAATCCAATGTTTGGATTATTGGTTGATTCTTGATCTTCTACCTCTTTATGTTCTTCTTCCTCAGATTGCCAACTATGAAATAGATATCACAGACTTTGTTCTATAAATTTGTTAATATGCACTACTAGGTCTTCTTTGAATATCTCAAATATTTGATCTAGAAACTCCATACCTAGATCATCAGTTATTTGTTATCAGCATGGATCTTAGAGCTCTGATACCAACTGATGTAAAGAGAAAATGATAACCAGAATGATTAAAAAAAAAACAAAAGATGAGAGAAAATACCCGTTATCTAGGTCTGCAAGGGAGTCCACTCAAAAAAATCATTTTACAAGATCAACTCATAACTGAATCTCCAATCTCTCTTTTTTTATAATGAGGGACTTTTTCCTTTAAATACACTTAGACAATAAATAAATAAATAAATAAACCCAAAAACATAAACTATATCTCTCTCTCTCTAAAATTCACATGCCACCTTTTCATTCTTTCTTCTCTCTCTAACTCCCACATAAATCTCTATCTCATCAATCTCTTTAAATCTTATTTATCTTCTCTTTCTAAAAAATAATGAAAAATAATTTCTACTTAACTTAAAATATAAGCTATTTCCTAAACCAAAA
The DNA here is from genome assembly GCF_054954075.1 of Amborella trichopoda. Lineage (NCBI taxonomy): Eukaryota > Viridiplantae > Streptophyta > Magnoliopsida > Amborellales > Amborellaceae > Amborella > Amborella trichopoda. Next base: position 53,027,030 of record NC_142337.1, read on the forward strand.
GATAGACCTCTGGGTGACAACTCATACCCTACTAAAACTCGCGCATAAAATCCTCCTACCTAACTGTGTTCTTTTAAAGTTTGATTTTTTATTTTCTCTAGTTAGGCATTCCATTCTCTTTTAGCTTCAACTGAAAACTACTTAACATCCGATTATGAAATTTCAATCTAAAAAAATGATACACATCGAGCAGATCTACAAACACATAAAAATCTTGAGAACGGACAGTCTAAATAATATATTACGAGATGTACATTTTTTATGGGCGTGTCTTTTTTCTACAGTTTGAAGTTGTAACCAACCTTGTATAAACCTTTTCTAAACTTATTTAAAAATAAGTGCACAACAAGTAATTGGAAAAAAACTATGATGATCTAAGTCCATTTAGAGTAGTGGGACGAAACATAATAAACCAAATAAAGATCGTCAATTTTTCATAGGGGAAAGTCTTTGTCTTGATGCACTCACGGACAAAAATGAACTAAATCAAGAAACACAGCGTTATGGCAAAGAACCTATCTCCTTTTTAGAGAGAGGGGCAACCCTTGATACTTTACCTAATGGACCACATCAAAATAAAAACAAAGAGAGAAAAAACTCTCAGAACTTTATTCTAGAGAAAAGAAGAACACAAATACAAGAACATATCATCTCACACGCCACCAGGTTCATCATCACGTGGCATTCAAGAAATTGTTTTGAGGTTTGGAGAACTCAAATTCAAATTTTTAAGGACATCAATAACACACTCATAAGGTAAAGAATAGTAATTAGGTTTGTTATTGCGTCTACAACAATCGACATTTTAATGGTTCAGATGAATCATTGCTTATCCAAGGGCCAATAATAAATCTCATTTTTTAAAACTTTTTATTTAAAAATTATATTAATATGAAAATTTTGTTTTAGGTTCATTTTTATAAGATTGACTGAAATTAATAAAGAAAACAATTTAAACAAAAACTTTTGACCGAAACAAATATAAAGGTATTTTGGTCATTATTACTTAAAATATTTTTAATCATTTTTATTTAGTTATATTTATAAAAATATGCCTAAAATTCAAAATTCAGATAAATATATTATTTAAATAAAAAATAAAAAAATAAAATACAAATCTAATTTTCTGTCGTTGGATACGGCCCAACGAAATCTCAACCATTGGAAGGGTGCTTGCGCACCCTACCACCCGTCGCTACAGAATACTTTTCCTAGTAATTAACAATAGTCTAACTTATAAGTGTTTTACGGTCCTCTAGCTACATGATCCATCGCCTAAAAGTTCTATTAACAATTTAAAATTTCCACTTTTCCTTTTTAAATACTCATTTTAAAATGCAATTCATTAAATTTCAGACCTATGAATGCTACAAGTAGGTTTTTTAGGATTGAGGAATTACATAGTATACTCTTAAGGGAGCACTTTAGGTAGCCGTTATACATGTTTATGAGTCTTTTGGTGTTAGGTAAAAGTTTATATAAAGCCTGGGATCTAAACAATCAAAGAGTCTATCTCAAAAATTTAAACAAATTTCATCAAATTGATCATCTGGATATAAAGATGCATAAACATAAGAAACAAACGGATTTCAAGTTTTTAAAATAGTGCATCTTATAATATTTTTGGACCGTCAATTTTTAAGATTTTTATAGATTTGCTTGATATACACTATTTTTTAAACTTTAAATTTTATAATTAAAGATGAAAATACATTTTAAAGCAATAAAAAAAAATTTCAGTATGAAAACCATATTTCTTGATACTATTTGAAGGTGGGTTGTCATTTAATTGTTTAGAGTCTCATCTCTATACAAACCGCAGCCTACATTAAATACCAAAGTAAAAGAAATGCACCACAAAAGTCATGTTTTTTTTTTTTCCATGATAACTAATACCTTTATTGGAAAAGATACTAAAATCCTTTATTATCTTAACAATAAACCAATTTTGTAAAGAGTTATATTAGGGTACTTACACTATAGAGTAATTTATCATTATACTCAATAAAATTTGACACTTATATACCATTGTTTTGTACATTGACCTTGTTTTCAGTAAGGGTATTTTTGGTCATTGCTGTGACGTCATCTACATGGGGTGTGATATTAGCCACTGATGTCACACCTCGTGTAGATGACATCATACCCTTTCTAATGACAAAAAATATCCCTATTAAAAAAGTACTCCATATACAAATCCCTATTAAAAAAATACTCTATATACAAAACAACGATATAAAAGTGTCCAAAATTTGTTGAATACAATGATACATTACTCCATGGATTTGGTTTTGATGTGACCAAACCCGCATATGTAGAAATGCAAGCCTCTTAATAAATCTATTTTTGAAATGGATTTTAAGACCTAAGTTTTAAGGATATATAATCTCTAACATGGAGATCATGAATATGAAAATAAAAAATAGAAATAATAATTCTAATAAGAAAACATTTGGACCATTAGTTTCTATTATTTTTAGACGGAACAACTACTTGCATCTATATTTAAGATGGATGCTTTATACTTACTGACCGCAGATGTAGAAATGCGGTCCAACCCGCATGAAACAATTTTCCATTACTCCAAAGTGTGAGCACCCTAACATAACCCTTTTGTAAATTATTAAAAAGTGCACCATATCGACAAAAATTTGAGTTTCTATTAAAAAATAATACATCAACTTCAAATATTTATTTTAAAAGCTCTAAACTAAAAGTCTAAACTTTTGAAAATTTAAATCGTTTTAAGAATAATTCCTTTGTATGAGCATAAATTAAGTAATTGAATTATTTAATAGATAAAATTAAAATTCATTTATAAATATTTTTAATAATAATATATAAACTGCCAGGTGGTTAAGGGTGAGAACGGGATGTATCAAGACCGGATCCGACCATATCTAGATCCGGAATCTAATAGTATACATCTGATCCAGGTTAAAACCCGATCCTGAATATTTGGATCCGAATTTGATGAATAGTATGCATCAGATCTGGAGCCAAATAGCATATCAGATCTGGATTCGAATTAGGATTATCTACTATTTAAAAAATTATATATATAAATAAAAAGTTACCATTTAAAAAAATCGGGTTGGATCTGGATCTGGATCTGGATTCGGATTGGATCCAATGTACCTAGATCCGAACCAAATTTTATTTCCGATCTGATTTTTGGATTCGGATCCAAATTTTGGGTTCAAACCTAGATCCGAATAGGGTCTGAAACATGGGTTTCGGATATGAATCGGGTCAATTCTCATCCCTACAGGTGGTTCATACACCTTGTACTCAAGCAACACCCTTGGAGGTATCGATGAGTGATCTCACTTATAGGTTTCTCCTATGTTTTAAAAAATAGATCGCTAACCCAAATCGTCCCCCAACAGATTGTTCTTAGACCTTGTGCTCAAGAAAAACCTTTGAAGGTATCGTTGAGTGGTCCCACTTATAGGTTTCTCCTATGTTTAAAAAAACAGATCGGTAACCCAAATCATCTTTACCCATACCCGTGTCGGATCGGTGGATCAACGTGTCGGATAGGAGAATAGGCCGAATCGGCAAATTTTGTCCCAAATAGTTTTTCTAAAAAATCACTATAAATCTCTAAAAATAGTGTTCTTTTAGTTTTTAAAAGAAATTAGGAGTGGTACATGATGTAGTTTCATTATTTGCAAAAAAATGTGAATATTGAGACATTGTTTCCTTGTTTGGATATCAATATAATTATTAATTGTATATGGTATTAAAAATAATTTATTATACAAATAAAAATAAATTTAAATTTTGTCTTATAATGTCATCTAATTTTAAAAAATATATTTGCAACTATAGCAAAAAAATACTACAGTATATAATTTATAATGTAAATAAATTAACAAATAAAATACGATAATTTATTATCACTGTATAATTATTAAATTTAATATTATAATTAAAATTGATTAAAAAATATTAAAAAGCACTTCTATATAATATGATTAAAAAGAAAAATAAAATCCAGTATAAGTTTCAATGTTATGACATAAAAAAGAAATATTAAAAAAAGGATTTTTCCCTTACAAAATTCAAAATAATGATATCAATTTAAAAAAGTAACAGATAAACAATATTGGACTGATGTTGTGCTGGTTATAGAGATCGGTTCATGAATAAGTTTCATGTTGTTCTAAGTTTGTTGTGTGTTATTATTCTTAAAAGAGTAAACTTCATAATGTAAGTTTGTAGTTTGTTATTATTCTTAAACGAGTAAACTTCATAATGTTACAATGTTACAAGCAGTCGTTTAAAAATCGCGGAGTCAGCTCAGACTCGGGCCTGATAGGGGAATCGGTCATCTCGTGTCAATTCTAAAGGTCACAGAATAGGCAAGTCGGGCGACGATGGATTTTGATGCGACCGTGTTGCCATGTGTGCTTGTCAACCTCAGGTTTGATCAGGCTTTTTGCGCACTCGATAAACCATGGTACTGAGGAGGCTTTTATAGACCTCAAACTTCTTTCGTTTTTCCGATGTGGGATTTGAGCATAGTATTTAGGGCTAGAAAAGGTCAAACAATATATCTTTTTATTATAAAAAATAAGTTAACAAGTGGGGTTGTGGTTTAGTCGGTTATTATGTCCGTCTCCCTCTCAAGAGGTTCCTAGTTCAAACCTTAGGCAACACTAAAAAGTTATTTTGGCAAAAAAATAAAAGTTATGACAAAAAAAATAGAAGTTACCTTGACAAAAATTTTTAAAAAAATTACCTTGACAAAACCGTCTTCTTATTTTTCTTCTCAATAAGGGAGGTGTGTGTGTGCCTGACATTAAATTACTTGATAAAAAAAGAAATAAAATTATTAAAAATAATAATTGGGAGATACGGCCCACCATACCTATCTTTCACCAAAAAAAAATTGAAATTTACTTATCAAAAAATCAAAATAAAGAGACCAATACTATTAGGCTATTATCTCATGGGATTATTTTATTATATGATTAATATTAGACTATTAGCTAATTAGAATTAAAAAAATTAGTACTAGCTCATAGGATATTAATAAAATAAAAAAATAACACTAATATTAGTTTATTGAATATTAAAAAAAATTAGTTTATGGGATATTTTAAGAGAGAAAATAACACTAACTTATACCACTTAAGAATTTATTTTTAAGTTACTTTATCAATTACCCTATATTACAAGTATGAATTTATTTATTTGTTAATTAATTTTATTTAAATATGATTGTAAATTTATACTTTTAAATTCTATATTTCTATCCACACTAATTATTATATCTTAGATTTATTTATTTGTGAGGGTCATACCTTTGTTTTTTTAATCACGTTTATTATAATATTGTAATTAATAATTATACTAATTAAAATGATAACCATGTCTTATATTTTATTTATTAATTTATTTATATTATAAATTATGCAATGTATTATTTTTTGTTATAATTGTAAATTATATTTTTAAAATTAGATGATACTATAAGACAAATTTCAAATTTATTCTTATTTGTATAGTAAAATGATGATAAAATAATAAAATACAAACTAATAATTCTAATTTCAATGTATAATATTGTATTTAGCTAGGTTTTAATAAAGGGTTCGGTTTTTATAGAGCCTAGGCTCTAAACAATCAAATTAGAGCCTACCTTCAAATAGTGTCGAGAAATGTGGTTTCAATATTGGAAATCTTTGTGATAGCCTTAAAACATATTTTTATATTTATTTATAAATTTTAAAGCTTAAAAAATAGTGTAGATCGAGATATATTTGCAAACTTGAAAATCTTGAAAATTGACGGCCCAAAAATGCTTCACAAAATACACTATTTCCAAAACTTATGATCCATATTTTCCTCTTGTCCATGTATCTTGATGTCGAGATGATCAATTTGAAGATATTTTAGCTTCAAAACAACCTCTTTTAGTGAAATTTTTGATGTAGGCTCAAATTTGATTGTTTAGAGCCTCGGCTCTATATAAACTTTTCTCTTTAATAAATGTTTGATGAGAAAAGAACATCTCAATCTTCATATATTGATACAAAGAAATAAAATTTATTAATATAGTACCTCATTTCTTATTGGATTACTAAAAAACAACATTTATAATGATTTTTAATATATTTTTTTGAATTTTTGTTAAGGCTGAATTCGACCGATTCGGCCGATTCCCGATTCGAAACGCTGATTCATCGATCTGAATGGATTTTTGGGTTTTTGGGTGCCCAATCCGGGGCACCGATCCATTTTTTAAATCACCTATGAAATTTACTACTTATGAAATTTTAAACTAAAGAAAAACACATATCAAGCTGATCTACAAACACATAAAAATATGAATTTCAAACTCGAAAAAAGTACATATCAAACTGATCTACAAACACATAAAAATCTGGAGAACAGACAATTTAGATAATATATTACAAGATGCACCATTTTTTGTACTTTAAAATCTGTTTATTTATTTAGAAAAAGCTTTTTCTAAAGAGGTTGTTTTCTCTCCATCACTGGATAGAATCTCTTTTAATAGGCTTCCTTTAAATTTGTGTTTTGAACTGAAGAAGGAAGCCACCAGTGAGGAGTTACATAAGGCTGTTTTTGCCTTATCTGAGGACAAAGTACTAGGACCTAATGGTTTCCCTTTGGCATTCTTCCATAAATTTTGGCTGTTGGTTAAACATGAAGTGCTTCAATTAGTGAAAAGTTTTATGATTAGGGGTCAAATTTTCAAAGGTGTTAATTCTACCTTTGTGGCATTGATTCCTAAGAAAGGGTTGATTTCTAGTCTTGTTGATATTAGACCCATAAGTTTGCTGACAAGCCTATATGAGATCATTGCTATGGTTTTCGCAGAGAGGCTGAAGTTGGTGCTGCCTACTCTTATCTCTAATACCCAATCAACCTTTATTAAGGATCGTCAAATCACAGACAATGTTCTGCTAGCTCAAGAATGCATCCATTTAAGAGTTATTCGTAAAAAGCCGGGTATTCTTTTTAAGTTGGATATGGAAAAAGCCTATGATAGGGTAAAGTGGGGGATCCTTTTGGAAATTATGAGAGTTATGGGCTTTGGTGAGAGATGGAGATCTTGGATTTTTGGGTGCTTATCATCGACTCATTTCTCTGTTCTGTACAAAGGTAGTCCTGTAGGCTTCTTCAATGCCTCTATGGGTTGTGACAAGGGGATCCCTTGTCTCCTTTCATCTATATAATTTATGCTAAATACTTTAGTTTAATGTTAGATAGAGTGGAAAATGATGGCTACTTCACTGGGTTTCGGATTGCTAACTCTGATATCCAAATTTCTCATCTTCAATATGCAGACGATACCCTTATTTTTTGTGAGGCAGAGACACTACAAGTTTTTAACGTTGACAGATTTTTGGATATTTATGAAGCAACCTTGGGTCTGAGAGTTAATTTTTATAAATCTTCCATGGTTGGGATTTGTTGTGAAGATGGGGTGATAGAGGAGATGGTTGCTATTATGGGTTGCAAGGTTGGCTCCTTCCAATGTGACCTGTTTGGGTCTTCTTATCTCTAAGACTTACGATTGCTGTCTGAGATATAGTGCTTGAAAGAGTTAAAAAAAAATTGGATTTATGGATGTATAAGTATCTCTCTTTGGGTGGTAGGGTTACTCTTTTGAAATGGAGGGCTAAGATTGCCCCAATCACAATGTCATGTGTCTACATTATTTTATTTTAAATTTTTTTCTATAAACTATTTTAACACCAAATTTTGTACGTCCAATCCGCTATTAAATTCATACTAGCGAAAAATATAAAAAAATATTTTCAATCAAATAAAATTACTAAAATACCCCTTAAAATTTTAAGGGGCATTTTGGTCATTATATTTTATCAACAAAATATTTTAAATATTTTTTATAGGTGCACCCAAATGAGAAGATGGAACATACCAAATTTTATATTTATAAAATTTGTATAAAAAAACTAAAAATAAAATAATTTGAGACATCGGATCTAAGATCAAACGGTGAGTAACTCTCTTGATCAAAATTGGACGGCTGGATGGTAGGGGAAGCATAGATCTTCTATGCTGTAGGGAAAGTATAGAAACCTTTCCCATAAAAATATACTTATCAAACAAACACAGAATCTTAGACAAATCGTATTTCTAACAATTAACTTTAATAAAAATAAAAATAAAAAATAGAAGATACCATAACAAAAACGAACAAAATATTTTTTTCAAAAAAACAAAATATAACTCTAACTCCTAAAATAATTATAATTCCTAAAAACAAACCCAAAAATCTATCCACATCTCTAAAAATAAAATCAACAAAACTAAAATTAAAATTTTGTAACAAGTGGATCTTGATATGCATCATTCTCCCCTGGTTGGAGAAAATTCGATCAGAGTGTTGAAATGTGTTAAGATGAATTTTTCAATATCCTTGTAATCTTCTTCAACTAGAAACATTGTAAACACGATCTTGGGACTTATGGGTTATTGTATTGATTATAATGCAACAATCGTACATTGAAAATGAAAAGGCCTCATGGAAAAGATCATTGTTGGTCAATCGAGTCTGTTCAACCATAAACTTGCTGAAATTGCTTAAACTTAACCTTAAGACATACGACGTGTGCATATTTGATATGAGCACTAGATTCAACAGTTGAACCAAGTCAACCTATTGATTTTTCTTTGAGGCCTTCTTTTTATTTTCTTCATCAAATATTGGTTTAATCATGTAATCTTGAACATTATTACATATTGGATCTCCTACAAATCATTGATCTTCATCTAAATATGTATAGAAAATTGGGGACAAATCCCAATCGACCCTGTTGATCTTCGATACGACAACACCAAAATCAACCTTGTTCCCTTTCAAATGATGTAGATCAACTAAATCCTGACTATGGGTCTCTCGAGGCAAGCGTATGTATATAACGGGGTACTCGAAGACAATTTCCCACTCACTATCGTCATCATAGTATGTCGGTACTGTGTTTTGTGCAAAGCACTGGGTCAATCCCTCAACTTGTCGACTCAAGTCTTCTATCTCAGTGTCTCAGAGGTCTCGCTCTCTTAATGATGTGCTCATTTTCGGTACCCGGGCATAGGCCTCGTTCACGAGCCATGATGCCTATCGACAAACATCATGATCCCTAAAAATCGACTGATGTTCTGATACCACCTGATGCAGTTGAAAATTACCGGCCCACCAATAACCGGTAAATCAACTGCATTTTAGATAGAGAAATAAAAAGCATATAATAAATCAGCAAAAGGAAGCACGAACGTGGGGAGTCCGAGTCCTCCACCAAGAACCACAAGAGCACATAAAAGAAAAACTCATAGAAATGACTCTCTCACTCTCTCTCTCTCTACAATAAGCTTTTTTCATTCAACCAAAAATCCATCATCCCAATACATTGTATGTGCTTAATTTTTTATTCCCCTGCAACTTGCTTTCTAAAACTCCCTACAAAAATGGAAGTTCACCACTTCAACATTAATCCTAGTAGGTGGTCTAATATCATGTGAATCATCTCCTTATTCAAAAGATAAAGAAAGATTTTATTCAAAAACAGAAAGTACCAACACAATTAATACTTATTAAAGGACAGTAAACGGACTTATTTAATCTTCCTAAAATAACTCAACAAAAATGAATTAATAAAAAAAGACTTGTCAAACTAACCCAAAGAATCTTAAACTAATTATATTTCTAACAATTAGCCTTAATAAAAAAAAATAAAAGATGCCATAACAAAATATGTTTTTAGGAAAAAGAAAAAGAAAATATAACCCTAACTTCTAAACTAATTATAATTCCTAAAACTAAACCAAAAAATCTACTGACATCTCTAAAAGTAAAATCAGCAAAAATAAATTTAAAATTGTGTAAGAACCTGATCTTGATCCCCATCTGATCTTCCCCAGAATTATATGAACAAATCTTACAAAACGAAAGGGGTGATAAAATCTAGGGGCAAGCACTCTACACCATTGCTTCATTCATAGAAACCGTTGCCTTGGCCAAAGCATCAGCAACCATGTTGGCCTCTCTTTAGATGGTAGGGTCTTCCAATGATTTTCAGCAAAAGATTCAATCTTAATAAGTACAATTATCCTCCATTGCGCCAATCTCCAAGAGGCCTACAATGACAACCCATGGAATCAACGGTAAGCTTGGAGTCTCTTTCAATAACAATAGGTAGACAATACATTTCACCTGCTAGTGAGATCCCCTACTCCAATGGATAAAATTCAATTGTGTTATTAAAGTTACTGCCTAATGGGGCTGTAGAAGCCACAATAAATACACGTGCATTATTTTTAATGATTCCTCCATAGCTAGAGCTACCCGGATTCCACATCAATTTTGAGCTTGAAGAAAACTAAAGGAGGTAGCAGCCATGCCACATGATATTGAATTGGGGACGGGCCAACCACACTCCATCTCAATTTAAGGTTAGTAGCTATGTTAAATTTTGAGGAATGGAAAGCCTCGCCAAAGCTCCAACCCAATGTAAAATATGTTGTAGGAGCTGCTCCCTAGATGTACGTGGCAATTATAAAACATCTTGAAAGGGTTGTTAGGAGGTTTAAAAAAAAGCAACTAGGGAAAAAAGAAGAGGTAGCATGAGATAAAGTTTAAAAGAAAGTCAAAATATTGGGTGATCAATCTTTTACCATGGTGAATAACAATCAAAACCTCAAGCACGAAGAAAAGATGAAAATAGCCGTATCCGTTGCTGCAACTGGTAGTACTCAAGCTATAGTAGGCACTGTTCTAGTGACCTATGTGCATAAATCATATGCACCAAAATATAATTTAATTGGTACAAAGTACCATAAAATTATAATTAACTCCACTGAGGTGGACTGTCGAAATTAGATCAGAATTAGTAAAAGAGCTTACTCTATCTTTACTCTATTATTCATTCTTGACCCTAAATAATCAAAGTAAGATGTACTTCTAAATGGTGTCGGAAAGATGATTTTTTAGTAGTAAAATCTTTGTGATGGCCTGGAAATTTATTTGATCTCTAATTACAAAATTTAAAGCCTAAAAAATAATATAGATCGGGCAAATCTATAAATACTTTAAATTATTGAAAATTGACGCCCCAAATAATGCATTTGAAGATACGCCCTTTCCTAGACATTGAAATCTTTCTTTCCTAGACATTGAAATCTTTTCCTAGACATTGAAATCTTTCTTTCTTTTTTCTTACTTCTACGCATCTCGAGGTAGCGATGATTTATTAGAGAGTATTTCGATATTGAAACAACCTCTTCTAGTGAATTTTTTAGGTGTGTCTTAATTTAATTGTTTAAGGCCTCAACCTTATATAAATTTTATCCTTAAAGAAAATATATCTCTAATTTCATAAATTCTGAAAAAAGCAACACATTATGAAAAGAATAAAAAAATATATTCAATTTAAGTATACTTCACATCAATTTTACTTATCGATATTTATTTTAAAGGCTAGAAGTTTATATAAAGGGTTAATTCTTAAGACTTTATTAAAACAATTTTGTTTCATAAGCATAATTTTGAAAACTATTTTTTTAAATGGAATAGTGTATAACTATACATTATAGTTTCCATTATTACCAAAGTACCAAATAGTTTCCGTTATTACTAGACTGTCTGTTTTTTCACTTCATAATGAAATGTTTTAAAAAATATTGTTTTACCCTTTTTCGGGTTTTGAACAACCGAAATGGCCGTATTTTCGGTTTTTCAAAAACCGAAATGTGCCTCATTTTGATTCTTGAAAAACAAAAAATGACCTTGACAATTTAAAAACTTTTGTTCTCTTCTCTACGTCTTGTGCTCAGTGTATATGATTCTTAAAGCTACTCCTGTGTGAGTCTAAAAAAAAAACAGTCTCACACGAAAAGCTACACTATTGTGGGTAGAAAAGTTATCACATGGATGTGGGACTTCACTTTTCTAGAGATCCGTACCAACTTTAATGGTGATATTTTGGGGGTCGTATACACATAGGTGGGAGAGGGTCCTATAGGATCATTTCTCTATTTTGAATTTGGCGATCAAATTAATTGTTTATCCGAAAATCTGAGTTGCTTGAACAGGACTAGACGTGTCAGTAATCGATGGCCATACCGATCAGGTTGAACCCCCATAAGTTATTATATAAAGGGTGCAGTTGGCATACGGATGCATCCATAGCTGTAGAGGTAAGGTGCGCTTTCAAATTTTATCACTGTATATAGTTTTGATGTAAAATGTTTTAAGGATTATCTCAAAATCTATGTTTATATCTATTTATAAAATTTTAAATTTAAAAAATGATTAAAATCAAGTAGATCTATAAACATATGAAAATCTTGAAAATGGACGGTGTAGATAATATGTTGTAAATGCACTATTTCTGAGACTTAAAATCTTTTTATTTTTCACGGTCATACATCTCGATGTCGAGATGATCAACCAAACGGTTTTTCAACATTAAAACTATCTTTTCCGATGGATTTTTGAGGTGCATCCGTAGCTCTACATTGTAAGGTTGCAACCTTATATAAACTTTTTCTTTTTATAAATAAAGCGTGTTTTAAAATGAAAAAGTTTATATAAGGATGCTACCTTATAATGTAGAACTACTTATGCCTTTCAAAAATCCATCGAAAAAGGTAGTTTTAATGTTGTAAAACCCTTTGATTGATCATCTTGAGATCGAGATGTATGACTATGATAAATAGAAAGGTTTTAAGTCCATGCATTTTACAACATATTATCTATACCGTCCATTTTCAAGATTTTCATATCTTTATAGATCTACTTGATTTTAACCATTTTTTAAATTTAAAATTTTATAGTTAGATATAAAAATAGATTTTGAGATAATCATAAGAATTACATCAAAATTATATACCATGGTAAAATTTAAAGGTGCACCTTACCTCTACACATACGTATGTATACGTACGCCAACTGCACCCGTTTAAAAATGAGTATGGTTTCTATAAGGTTGCAACCTTAAACAATCCAATTAAGGTGCACCTGCAAATTTTATCATAACATATAATTTTGGTGTAAAAATTTCTTAGGAATATATCAAAATCTATTTTCATATCTAATTATAAAATTCTAAACTCCACAAATAGTTACATAGATCTGTAAACATATGAAAATATTGAAAATGGATGGTCTAGATAATGTGTTACAAGATGCATTATTTTTGGGACTCAAAATCTTTTTTTTTTGTTCTTTTTCATATAGATGATTTATTAAAGGGTTTTTCAGCATTAAAACAACCTTTTCTGATGGATTTTTGATGTGCATTTGTACTTCTACATTTTAAGGTTGCAACTTTAGATAAATTTTTTCCTTTAAAAGTGAAGCTTTTGACCATATTTAATATCTATTATTTAAAGGGTGTGGTTTCCATAAGGTTGCAACCTTAAACAATCCATTTAAGGCGTACCTTCAAATTTTATCATAACATATAATTTTGATGTAAAATAATCTTAATATTATCTCAAAATCTATTGTCATATCTAATTAGATAATGTTGAAAAATCTTGAAAAATGGATGGTCTAGATAATGTTTTGTAAGATGCGCCATTTATGGGACTCAAAATCTTTTTTTTTTTTTTCATAAGCATACATCTCGATGTCGAGATGATCAATTAGAGGGCTTTCAATATTAAAACATTTTTTCCTAATAGATATTTGATGTGCATCCATAGTTCTACATTTTAAGGTTGCAACCTTATGTAAACTTTTCCCTTATTTAAATGTTATTTGTATATTAAGATATATTATATAATTACTCTTAGTTGTAAATCATAAAATTTTTAATAAATAAAACAATAAGATATTATTTATATTTTTGGTATATTATTATAGATCTTAGTATTATATATTTTTTCTTAATATAATTAGGGAAACGTTTATATAGGGCCGAGGCTCTAAACAATCAAATTGGAGCCCACCTTAAGAATTTCATTAGAAGCGGTTGTCCTGATGTCTAAATATCCTCAACTTAATCATTTCAACATTAAGATGTATGGACATGAGAAAAAAAATGGATTTAAAGTTTTGGAAATAGTGCATCTTGTAACGCATTTTGGACCGTCAATTTTCATGATTTTAAAGTGTTCATAGATCGGCTTGATCTACACTATTTTTAAAGCTTTAAATTTTATAATTAAAGATAAAAATATAATTTAAGACTATCATAAAGATTTTCAATATTGAAACCACATTTCTCGAAACTATTTGAAGGTGGGCTCTAACTTGATTGTTTAGAGCCTCGGCTCTATACAAACCGCACACATATGATTATTAATCCTGTGATATTTTGGCTTCTGTACAATTAAGAACTATTATTTTTGGAGCACTTTTTTTTCACGATAATTGGTTCATAACAAATAATTCCAAACCACTTTAATTCCTAACAATGAGCACTCTGGAACTATTAGTGTTGGAAGTTCAAATACCCGAAATCCCAATTTAACCTGAATATCACATACTTAATACCGCATATATAAAATCAATAATCCTTTCCAATATCGTGTGTAATAATTTAAGAAAAATAAATTAGAGATGGAATAAATTACATATTCATGTGAGAAAATTAGAGAGACAATTCATAATACAAATTTAATGTGGCTCACCTGGCAGGGCTCTACGGACAAGCCTGTAAGTAATTACACTATCAAAGAGAAATTTACTGGGGGATACAAAGTTACCTCAATGGAGAAAATTGGTGAAAACTATCACCAAAAAAATACTTTATTGTGATCACCCAAAAACCACGATTTACTCCATTTTACTTTGGACGATCTAAAGACATGAGCAATATAAGCTCATACAATTTTCCCACTAAAATGAACAAAATAATCTCTTTTCTTTCCTAAACATAACCCAAGTAAACCCTAGAAAGAACTTTCTAAAGAGAGAGAAGAGTTCTAACCAAAAAGGAAAAATTGTGTGTCCCATATAACCTTTTTTGCTTTTGTACCAGTCACATAATTTAGTGACAAAAAAGACCCTAAACAAATAAGTAAAATACAAATACATATTAGGTGATTTTTTTATCACTGTTTAACAATTGGTTTCATACCATTTTGATTTCCCTTTTATTTATCAATAAAGAAGATTTTCGACTGGTGTTTGGGTAAACAAGATAACTTCGTAAGAGGGGAATCAGGGAAGTTTTCTTAAGTAGTTTTTTTTTTTTTAAGGAAATTCAGAATTATAATGAATTTCCATTTTCTAAAGTTTTATTTTAGGATTAAAGTGGACAAGGAGACTTCTAGTAGCTTCAGGAGGCTATTTTACCCGTAAGGGACTTGACTATAGCGGGATTGGATCATTTCACTAATATGGCCCATAGCAGATGTCTTGGGTGCAATTAGGGGTTTTGGTGAATTTTAGGTACCGAAGGTGATTGTGTGATTGTGGTGATTTCCTAGATCAACATCTCCATACAAGGGTAGGAAAACCGAAAAGTTCAAGAGGTCTTTTTTTTTGGAAAAGTTTATATAGAGCCGACGTTCTGAACAATCAAATTAGAGCCTATTTTAAAAATTTTACTAGAAGAGGTTTTTTTGATGCCTAAATATCCTCAAATTGATCATCTCGACATCAAATAAATAACTTATTCACCCGGTAGTTTTAGAACCAAACCGTTATTCGGGCAAGGTGCTCTGGTGTCTGGTATTTTCAATATTAAACAGCTGATTGCAGCCCCTTAAAAAGCGAACGGGCCCATTTTGTTTGTGAGTTAACTCGCTTTCTCCACCAGTGTTTGCAAAACTGGCAGGTTAGATCGCTACCGGTGGGGTGGCGAGTTTGGTTAGGGCCGGTTTTGTGGCACACCTCATAAGATGGCACTCTTCAAAAAAATATCGGCACCAAAACCGGCCAATTTGAGGTTGAACCGACGTTTTTTAGTCTAAACAGGCCGGTTTTTCTTAACCGGTCCGGTTTACCATTCTAACGCTCGATATAACGGCATTTTCAACGCATCAAATAAACGGTCGTTATTTGATACAGGCCCATTATTTTTCACCGAACAAGATTTTGCAGCTTTTTTTTACATAATATTTGTTTTTTCGATCAACTATTGATGTTATACACCAAAAAGTTTCTATAAATTGTCAATTATTGAATCAAAATTCCAAAAACAAAGAGTTCTTAGCGGATTGAAATGGGGATTTTTGAAAATTAGAATTTTCCGCCAATCTATCAAATGTAGCTTCAATACCTCATAGTGTTTCTTAAAACTGGAGGGCTTTGATTAATTGTTAAAGGATTCAACGTTCATATATTTCAATTTTTCCAAAATGATGAAGATTTGAGGTTTTTTTGGCCCCAAAGTACTACTGCTCGAAGAACTGTTTTTGATCCAAACAAATTGATTTCTGATTGACCAATTGATCAATTTTTATCAAATTGATCACTGAAGTTTGATCATAAAGGCCTCATGTATCAAATAAACTAGTTATTTTGATTTACTATTGATTAAATGTTTTTATATCAATTTTTTTTGCTGTGTTTTTTTCCTGAAATTTTCGTGAAGTGAAAAATCCACAATTATTTGAATAAAGATCTCAATAGTGAATGAATCGAGCATTAGAATCTTAATTAAAGTATCTATCATATCCCCATGTCAATTTGTTCAAAAAATGAAAGATTTGGGGTTGATTTTGACTCTAACGTTTCTGTGTTCTTTGGCTTGATTTTAGGGTTCTTAAAAAAAAATTAGTTTTTTAAAAAAATTACATTTTGTTTTTATAAAAATATGTTATTTGTGATGAATATGAGAAAAAAAAGAATATATTCTTTTTTAAAAAAAAATTTTAAATATTTTTGGTGAGCTTTTTGGATCTTTTTTTATGTTATTTATTTATTTTACAAAAATAATTTTTTTTGTGATGAATATGAGAAAAAAATAATTCTTTCTTTTTAATGTTATATATGTTTGGCGAGCTTGTTGTATTGGTTTTAATGTTATATTTTATTTTTATAAAAATATTATTTTTGTTGATGAATATGAGAAAAAAATTTATTTCTTTTTAAGGTTATTTTTGGTGCATGTTATTGTTGTCTATGCTCTCAACTTCTTGTTTAGTTGTGACATTTTCTTCTAATTTATATTTTTATTTGTTACAAGCTATCTATCATTTGTTGCAACTTCATACTCCTTAAATATGTTTATTAGCCTCTATGAAGAAAAGTGGTTGAAACTAAAAGGTGTTTTACTCATCTCTCATGTTTCCACATGCTGAATTGGATAAAAAATTAACCATGTTTTATTTATTTTTAATATGCATCTTAATTCTACATTTTAAAGTTGCCATCTCATATTTTTTTTTTTTTGTCATGTTAAAACTCAACTTAAAATGTTACTGAGTAAATGAGGTTTGGCCATTTCAAAATCAATTTGGCCATTTGAAGCAACACTTAACACCTTGATCCACGCCTTGCATTTTTAACCAAGTTATTGAGCACATGAGGTGCTCTCTCTTACTACCTTGACTTACAACCTTTCGAAAAACTGGGAACATTATGCTACAAAAAAAATACGCTCTCAAACCCAATTCTAAACCGTATTAAAGGGTTTTTCAACATTAAAATAACATTTTTCAACATCAACATTAAAACAATATAGAAGCATATATTATTGCGTCATGCATCGTTAGTTGAACTTTGTAACTTCATTAATTGAATTTATGTGAAATTATAAATTTTCTTACATATCTCTATAATATTCAAATATTAAATTATATAAAAAGTAGTTTCAATTTTTTTTTATAAGATAAATGTATGTAATATGATAGTGTATACTTAATCTAACTTTTTCTATATTTGTTTTAAATTATTTTAGGGGGCTTTGATTCATTTTTTTTAAAAAAAATCTACATAACCGGTTAGTCTGGTTAACCGCTCCTGTTAATCCAGTTTCAATTCGAACCGCCCCAGCCTCTTGACCGGTTAACGGTTTCGGTTCGATTTTACGAACACTACTCTCCACGTGGAGCTTTCGCCTCAAGCAGACGTATGAGGTCTTAGATCTATTCGGACATCTGCCCATCTATTTTGCAATCTATGTGTATGTTTTTATATTATTTGTTTCATTCTTTGTAATCTTTTTTATTGAAAGCGCCATTACTCTTTGACCTTTTGAACCAATTTATCAGGGGCTTTGATAGCTTGATCAATTAATAACAGAAGTGTTTTGGTCGAGATGTAGGTTTCGGGGGTTTCAGGGGTCAATCAGCGATAGATGAACCTTTTGAGCAAGTAATGATGGATTGGGATTTCGGGACTAAAAAATGCCTAAACTTGGATCTTAAAACCTCACTTGAATAAAAAAATCCAACTAATGTGCATGAGGATTAGGTAAAAGGGCTTAATTACTAATAATTACTAATATTGGAGAAGTATATAAGTTGAGATTTGAAGTTTTGATATTTATATTTCTATATATATATATATATAATTGTCATTATATTCCTACAGTAAAGTAAAAACTATGTAGTGGTAATATTCATCAATTAATTAATAATGCATCTAATAATACACATTATGCATCTAAAAACATCGACCCATTATGTCATCGATGTTTTTTTTTATGTAACAAATGTCTATTAATTATGTGAGATTTGATGACGTTTTACTCCCTCTCCACTATGCATTCACTTGTTTAGGTCCTCTAATAGTAGGTATCCCAGATTGATTCATGGCCATTGGAAGAGTGTAATTATTGGTTTGCCATAGTGGTTAGTTTAAGCATAACCAGAATGATGGGTGTAACTATTATAAAAGGGAAACTTAAAATCCACACCACATGATGGGGGCAACTTTCATGTGTGGTCTATATTGAGCTTTGACCCAAACCGTTTGAGAATTATTCACTTGTAGAACCTTTTGAAAAAAGGTTTTGAAGCATAGAATAGGTTGATGACGTGATGCACGTTGTTAGGCCCATTGCGTTCACCTACGCACCCTGCGTCACTGGCCAGGAGCAACCCTTGGCTGGTACAACAAGCTCTATTGAGTCCTACAGTGGTGATGTGGTCCATTTTTTATGCATTCTGGGGTCTTCAATTAACAATTTTATGCGATTTTTGTGTTGTTCTAGGTTGACCAGGATAAATAATGATAAGATTTAGTTACTGGACTGACCTTGTCTGATGTGAGGGTTTCCTACGTATTATGGACTACTAGGCATGATCAACAAAGATCTACTATACTAGTATGGTCCTTAGGGGTTTAGGATTAGAGGTTTCTCGAAATTCCCTTAACCAAAGTTTTAGGGAGGTGTATAGAGAGCTATGGCAAGTGTTCAAGGAAGGCATATGAAGAGCTAAGTTCTATCACAAGCGAATGGTATGGACAAGAGCTTGGTGAACATCACGTTAAATATTTGATATGGCTCTACAGAGGGACAAAAGAGCTCCTAAATCAGCCTAGTTTTCAGTTCAATAAAGTGACGAGGAAGATGACTGGGCCTAGTTGGGAGGAGCATGTTTAAGTACAATTTGGTTATATTGCAAAGAACCAGAAAAACTTATATGCTAGTATAAAAATTTCATATTTTGGTGATTTTTCAGGCAAATTATTGGACTTCAAGGCACTTGTCCATTACTTTTCATCCTATGCACATAAAGGGTTTCATTTTTGGAGATGTTGTGGCTCATGCGCAACCTATATCAGATGTTCATGCTCGCGAGTAGGCCTAGGTCCTAAACTCTGATAGCTTTTGTCAGACAATTTATTTCGGAGGGCTTTCATTTAAAGAACTATACAGTTAGATGTTTATGATTTCACAGTGTAACCTAGCGACAAGAATTTGTGAGTCTGAGCAAATTACATATTTAAACGTGGATTTAGATATGTGAGAGAGAGAGAGAGAGAGAGAGAGAGAGAGAGACCAGGTCAGGGAGATGATGGAGAGATCTCTCATGTCGTCTCGTTTTTTTGTCTATAATACCAGGATAAACTTGGCATTATGTGTTTTTTTTCTTCTTGGGATAATAAAAAAAAGAGAGAATAGAGAGAATCAGGAGAGAACATAATTAGAATAATGAAATTTTGATGACCTTGTAATATGAAAGTACTATTTCCCTCAATAATGAAGTAGTGACAAATAATTATGTAGTTGGATCTTACTTGGTTTAGCCTTTGAAGATTTTGATACATTTCAATAGATAGAGGATAATAGAAACTTTGGGATATAAAATTGCTAAATATTGAAAAGCAAAATGAAGAATAAATATTTTATCAAAATCAATAAACGACATTGAAGATTGGAATGAAAATGAGAAGTTTATTGGTAAATCTCAAAATTAAATGAAGAAAAAAAAACTAAAAGAATGACTAATGAATTTCTGGGATACACATCTTCCAGGCAACCCAAACAATATACAGGCTATTCCAGGTTTCTTACCAGGTCTATCCAAACAACAGGCACCCCAACCCTAAGAACAACCCAAACTTGCACCTCTCCCTTTCTCAACCCCAACTGAAATTCGAGAAATTCCAAATTATGAAAGAAACATTCAGGAACTTCTTGATATCAAAAAGCCCTAGATTCTAGAGAACTAGAACTTTCATGTTTTAGACAATACCAAACATGCACTATGTCATCTACACATACGGCCATGATCATTTTTGTTTTTGAGTGTAGAGAGATAACCATGATCATCCAACTCAATGGCACTTACACCTCTCACTTTCTTCAACCCCAACATATCCACCATGCTTCTCTCTCTTTCTACATCCTTCCACCTTCCAACACTAGCATACACATTAGACATGAGCACATAGTCCCCCACATGATCACGATCCAACTCAAGAAGCAATTGACATGCATCCTTTGCCATCTCCACATTCCCATAGGCCATGCAACCACCCGCCAATGCTCGCCACACAAGCCCATTGGGCCTTTCTCCCATCCCCCATACAAGTTCTTGGGCCTCATCAAGAAGCCCGGCCCGTGAATGCAGGCCTACAATACACCCATAGTGCTCAACTCTTGGGACCAAACCATACTTGGCATTCATCTCTCTAAACAACTTCCGGCCCTCACTTACCAGCCCTGAATGGCTACATGCACTTAACACACTCAATAGTGTGACCTCATTAGGCAGCACGCCGACCTTCAACATTCTCGAAAAGACTCTTAAGGCCTCCTCGCCATGGCCATGTATTGCCAACGCTTCTATCATGACACTCCATGACCATACATCTTTCTCTATAATCCCATCAAAAACCCATCTAGCCTTGTCTATATCACCACACTTTGCATACATATACACAATGGCATTGCTCAAGTAAGTGTCTTTCCTTATGTATGGGCTTCTATCTATGAAATTATGAAGTTGTTTCCCTAGAGTGAGTGCACTGGACTTGGCAATGGCTTGGATGATTGGCATCAATGTAACCTCATTGGGATGGATGCCTGATGACCCCATGCAATCCAAGAGCCTCAGTGCATGGTCTATGTCCCCTTTTCTTGCATGAATGGCTATTATAGCACTCCATGAAACAACATCTCTTTGAGGCACCTTATCAAACATTTGCATTGCACATTTTAATTGGCCACAATCCACATACATCATAGCCAAATTAGTGTCCAAGATCTTATTGCAAGATGCCCATCCAAGCTTGATTATATGGCCATGGACTTGCATTCCATACGCATCCTTGCAGGTACGGCGGCACGACTCGAGCAAGAAGTTGAAGGTGAAGCCATCAGGAGAAGCACCTTCACGCCTCATTTTAGAGTAAAATTGAAGGACTGCTTGTGGGTTAGAGTGCAGAGTAGAAGCCCTTATCATGGTGTTATAGGAGAATGTATCTGGATTTTTTATCTAGGAGAAGATTAGTCGTGCATATTGGAAAGTGTTTGAAGGGGAGTTTGCACATAGAGATATGAGTTTTGTTTGTGTGAATTTATTGAGAAGTTGGGTTGTTGTGATGAGGTACGCATGGAGTTGCTTGATTTGGTTGAGGGAGTAGGATTTGGCTGTGATTTGGAGTCCTTGGTTCATACTTCATAGTCGAGGAGTTATTCTCGAATTTGATAAGTTTTCTAGAATGGAGACTACTACTATTTGAATGCTCTCACCTCTTCACGGTTTCTATTTTGTTGATTTTGCTGTCATTGCTACTCTTGCAGCATTGACAACTATCTTTCTCTCTCTCTCTCTCTCTTTAGGACTAGTATTATGGTAGTTTGGTATTAGTATTACTATTACAAAAAATACTGGTACCAATTCCAAAAAAGAAAAGGAAAAAACCTAATTCGGTACTGCTAGTACTGCAGTACATAACAAAACATTAAGCTAAGAAAATATTTTGTTAAGAAGCGGAACAAAACACTAAGCCAAGACAACATTCAGTACACCCATTAATAAATAGGGTGCAGTTGGCATACCCGATGCATCCGTACGTGTAGAGGTAAGGTGCACCATCAAATATTATTATGGTATATAATTTTGATGTAAAATGTTCTTAGGATTATTTCAAAATCTATTTTTATATCTAATTAAAAAATTTTAAATTTAAAAAATAGTTAAAATCAAGTAGATCTATAAACATACGAAAATCTTGAAAATAGACAGTATAGATCATATGTTGTAAAATGCACTATTTCTGAGACTGAAAATCTTTTTATTTTTCATAGTCATACATCTTGATGTCGAGATGATCAATCAAACGAAGTTTTTCAGTATTAAAACTACTTTTTCTGATGGGTTTTTGAGCGATATCCATAGTTTTACTAAGGTAGCATCCTTATATAAAATTTTTCCTAATAAATATAGTGTTAAAAAACTCCATTTTTAAATCCAAACCATTAATAAATATAGTGTTAAAAAATATATTTTTTAAGAGAGCTATGAAAAGAAGAATTCTAAAATAAAGCCAAGCCATTAATAAAATAGATTTAAAACATAAATCTAAGCCATTAACAAATGTAGAGTAAATATATATATATTTTTTTAGGAGAGTTATGGAAAAAAAAAACTCATAAATAATTTCATGCACTAAGAAAATTAGAGTTAAAAAAATACGCCACCTATAAAAATGGAACTCACAACCTATTCGGAGGTTAAGACCTGCCCACACATAACTGTAGTTGCAATAGTCCTCCATTTTTATATACAACGTAATCTTTATTTGCTAGAAAGAAGCAAAAGGAATTTTAATATAGAATGTAATCTTTATTGGCTGGAAAAAGAAGTAAAAGGGTTAGGGAAAATGTATCCCACGTCCTGGGGGTGCATGACTAGTGCAGGCACATTACCACGAAGCCAGCGGACGCACATTGAATAAACGCTGCTCCTCATTATATATATGTAATTAATTTATGTTAAAAAAAATAAAACAAGAGTTTGACTCGGCCGAGGAAATCGAACTCTGCTGAATAAATCGCCTTGGCCTGAGTACTTTGGCCGAGTCAATGTTTTGAATCTTGCTTTCATGTATTGGATTTCACATCAATGGCTAAAAGTAATTGTGATTTTTTTTCTTAAAAAAAAAAAAAAAAGAAAAAGAAAATATCTTTGTATACAATCCCTTAAAAAAAAAACCTCAATTCTAGCTTTTAAAGCTTCAAATAGGTTGCTAGCACCTCCTCAACCATGGAAACCCAATAATGGACGGTTGGAGTGGGACGTTCCTCCAATAGAAGTTCAACCAAACTTTGAGCCATACACCAACCTTCCCTTTTTAACGTGAGATAATTGGCAACCTGCTAGCAAACTCTTTTATGCCCATATATTAAGCACGGCTCACAAATCAAATCTATCTATACCAGGCCGGACTTGTGGTTACCTGTTTGACCACCAATTAGTACTTTGGTCAGTTTGATCTAAAGTAAATTTATGTTTATTCAATAAACAACAAAACTGGCATATGACTAATTTTGACCAGTGTAATATATTATATATTTTAAATTATTATTCATAATTTTTTTTATATCATAAAAATCTATTGAACTGGTTTAGTAAGGCATGTTTTGCTGGAGCCCGACAGTTCACCAATCATGTAGCCAGTATAACACCATTGCAAACATTGTGGAGCTATATAATTTGATCCATATGTCCATAATGACATCAAGTGAGGTTATTATTAAATATAGTTTGTCACCTAGTTGAGGAGAGAGAAAGAGCACGAGGGAAAATGAGAGATATTAGAAAGATTTTGTAGAGAGAGTTTTTGGCACAAAGAGTGAGATCTGAGAGATATCCAGTGAGATTGAGAATAGAGAGAGAGGGAAAAAATGGGAGATTCAAGAGAGATTTTGTAGATTGAGAGGGGAAAAAATGGGTGATTCAAGAGAGATTTTATAGAGAGAGAGAGAGTGGGCAAAGAGAGAGAAAGAAATCAAGAGATTGGGCACAAAGAGAGAGAGAAGGAGAGATTGGTTTCTAAAAAAACAGAAATGGAGAGATTGAGATTTCTTAAAGCTAGAGAGTTTGGGCAAAGAGATTGAGAAAGACAGATTGGGCATAGAGAGAGGGAGATCCACAGCTTACATTGAGAGTTCTGCTGTGAGAAGGAGTTTGGGATTTCATAGAAAGTGAGAGAGAGTTTGGGGGGAGAGAAACTTTTCGCATGGGATTTCGGTAGAGAGAGAGGAGAGTTTGGGGAGAGATTGAAATTTCAGGAGTTTATGAAATTTTGGTAGAGAGAGAAGGGTGCAGCTCTAAAACCTAAACATAGTAAAATATGGGAGAAGTATTAAGAAAGATATTTTGGTTTCAATTTTCTTGACTTTTTAATTGGAGATGGTGGGGACGGTAAATACAAGAAAAAATAATATTGAGATTTAGTATATAATATAAAAAATATTGAGGGCAGGATGTGCAGAAAGTTGATTTTGGAGTTAATCTAAAATTTCCGCTTGTTACTATCCCAATGTCTTCAACAAGTTGGACGTGATATAGTGGTGCCCACCAAATATGTCATTAGCCGTATTTGCATCACCTTCGTTGTCCAAACATAGTTATAACATATATGGTCTTGTGGTTATCATGACCACATGGATCGTTTTTGCATCAGTCCATCTAATATTACCCTCGCAATAAAATTTATTTCAGCTCTACAACACATGTGAAAAATGACAACACCAACTGACGACGGAAATGAGAGATTATCACTGATTTACCTGAAAACAGTGAGAAACATACTGTTTGTAACACGAAAATACCACACAAACACCATCCATAGAATCATCACTAATAGGGAAGCACATCGTTCTTAATACAAAAATATTACACAAACACCATCCATGGAATCGTAATTAAGAGGGATGCTCTACCAGTAATACAGGCACTTTATACTTTAGTGCCCCTATGATAAGAGCGATATGGTGCTATGAACAATCCCTGTTTCCCACCGTCATTATTAAATTCACTGAGTTGATGGTGATAATCCACATGATCGTGTCATTTTCAAAACTATATGGATCGTATAATATTTTCGTTGTAGTTTATGGTAATACTACTCTTTTGGGTCGGGGTAAGCTTCGATAATTGACTGGAGGGTAGGAAGCGGTTTGATGTTGCAGTTGCTGAAACCACCCTTGCTCAACAGTGCCCTCCACTCCTCCTCTGTCCTCTCCAAGCCTCCTGAGGTTACTGCAAACATTAACATGTCGAATGCCAACCTCGAGTCAGCAAAGGCACTGGTATCTTCCTTAAGATGCAGAACTACGTCCACAATAATCAACTTCCCGCTCTTGGAAGGGAGTGCTTTTCGACATTGCTTCAATATCTTCACACAGTCTTCGTCCTTCCAGTCATGTAGTATCCACTGCACAAAAGCAATTTAGGAAAACAATCAAGCATGCCATGAGAGGGGGATGTAGTTTCAAAAGGTATATGCTTGGGACGGTACGCTATATGGTTCTACATGGTACACCATAAGGTATGGCACATTCACAGACATGGAGGGCAAAAATGAAGTACAACTAATTTTCATCTACAGGAATTACTCCTAATATCCACTATCCATCTCAAGTCCAAGGTCTTTTTCTCTTGTTTGCTAGGTTACATTGGGATCCAAAGCACGGATATATTAAAATCCAAGACTCGTTATGGGTCATCTATATTTTTTTAGAGTGATTTATGTCCTGACCCCAAAATTTTAGGTAAAATGGAGAATGCTCCATTTATAGATGGAAATTACAAAGGTTGGTCAATTTTAAAAAAAATAAAAAAAAGGTAGGCTGACCGATCTTCTTCGTAATTTCCGCTTATAAATAGCATATTTAACGTAATATTTTAGGACTGATGCAAAGCATTCTATTTCGGGAGAAAAAGTGGGAGAGGATTATTAGTTTCCTTTTGAACTCCATTTCCTTCCTATCTTCCTACTGCCACGCTTTCTTTTGTTTATATACAATATACGGCAAAAAAAAAAAACTCATTCCAAAAGATTTTAGGGAAAATATCCTAATATCTTATATTTTTTTAACTTCTATATCTCATTAGACTCAAGCATTGAAAATATTACTTATTAGCAAGAAGACTCCATCTTTTCTATCTTCCAACCCCCTCAACCTTTTTGACCATGTATTATTGACCTCAACAACTTATGAAATGACTCTATCTCTCTCTCTCTAAAACTCCATCTCTCTCACTCTCACATCATTGTCTCTCTCTCTCAAAACTCCATCTCTCTCTCTAAAACTCAAACTCCATCTCTCTCCCTAAAACTCAAACTACATCTCTCTCTCTCTCTCTAAAACTCCATCTCTCTCTAAAACCCAAACTCCATCTCTCTCTCACACATAAGAAGGTATGCTCGTGTTCGAGCTCAAGCTAAACCCCTTGGGTTGTAAACTCACCGAGAAGAGAAGAGAGAGAGAGAGATGGAGTTTTAGAGGGAGAGAGATGAGGTTTTAATAAGGTGTCATTTTAGTATTTGTTTGGGTAAAAAATTTATGGTAAAAAAGGTTTAGGGGGTTTGTAAGATAGAAACGATGGAGAGCTTTTGTTTATAATTAATATTTTCAATTCTTGGGTCTCATGAGATTTGAAAGTTAAAAATAGGGGATAAGGAGATATTTTTTCAAAATTTTATATTCCCGTGGGATTATACAATTCATTAATTCCCTAGAGTAATATTCAAGATAGGAGCAAGTTTAGGATCCCAAATTTTAGGGACGTAACCTTTTCAACCTATAAATTAATCTTAATAAAAAGAAAAAACATCTAATTGAACCTAAAAAAATAACATCTCAAGATTATCTAAAGACCCTCCAATATTTGCGGTGCGAGGTCTAAGTGTAAAAAACCTTGAAATTCAAAATTTTTTTTTTGGAAATAATATACATAGTATAATCCTGCAGGAGTATAGTTTGCATACTAAGAAAACATCTCTCCCACTTAAATCTCTCTCTCGATCAGATCTAGATCTGATGATACAATGTCCAAAACAAGTCGAACGTCATTTCTATCTCTCCATGGAAAACTTATTTGATTACTTGACCAAATATATCTTTCAATTGGATAGATAGAAGAGAGTTTGGCACAACGGTGTTTAAACGTCAACTTATTCATAAGAAAGGAAAATTAAAAGGCTTTTATATGCTCTCGAATAGGCTTAGTTTATAGGAAAAAAATTATATAAGGTTGCTGGTTCGGATAAGTAAGGTTACTTAAATCTACACCATCCATTTTGTTTAGATGGTGTATATTTGATACTATCTTATAAGATGTGTTCTTTTGACATTGTCTAAAAAACTAATTGCTTGATGGTGTATAATATTACTGGCAATATAATATATTTAGCCATTCAGAAGTGAAATATATCTTTAAATTAAATATTCATAAATATATTTCTTATATAATTCTTAGCTGGCTAAAGCAAAACAAATGTGCAAGGCTACATGCCATTAACCAGTATGCCAAATTTTGTAATCACTGAAAATGAAATCATATAAGTGTGCCTCACCCAAAAAAAAATTTAACAACCAGAAGTTGGAGAGGTGGGAAATTTTGTAGCCTCGAAGTTGGAAGAATTCTATTTGTATTTTTGTTGGATAACTTGTCTATAATCCTAGTGGACTATGTTTTGAGATAAGAGAAATGTTTCTATGTGACCCCAACAATATATAAGTTAGATGTGGCCCCACTTTTTGCCTGTTATATCTGAATCAAATGGTTACAATTGTTCACACCATAATGTCACGCAAACACTGTTGTATTTTTCATTTTTTTTACAAAATATTTTTGGATAAAATTTTGGCATCCCATCATAAAATTAGGGCGAACCTGAGAAAATAAAAAAAGTATTTCATGTCAAAATAAGTGAACAAAATGGCCCTACAATTTTTAGGGGTATTCTTGCAATTTTTCATCACCGATTTTATTTTACGTTTACTTTTTATTTCTTATTATTATTATTATTATTTTATCATGTGAGCCCTTGTCAAATCTATGCATTTTCCAAATTTTGTTTTATAATTATTTTAAAAAATAAACTAAAAAATAAAAAATAAAAAACCATGAGCCGTCTGATCAAGATTTGACGGTTAAGAGCTAGCTAGGCTCTGACATTGTAACTCAAGCCATTCCAACTATCTACTCAGATGAAGCCATTTCAACTATCTACTCAGATTTGATGACTGAGACCCGGAGTCACATATGTTATATATGTGCACATAGAAAATTTCCTCTTGACAAACCTAGAAGCTCTCAAACTTAGAGTACTTTAGTTTTGAGAGCCTTTCTAACTATTTCAACTTTATTTTTATACATCAGGTTAAAATAAAATTCAGGTTTTTGATACATCATAGTTCTCACCCACACACACCTTGAAAAACACATTAAAAATAAATAAATATAAAACATCCAAAATGCCCCCTGAAATGTTCTAAGGCATTTTTGGTCATTTATTTGTTGCAAATACTGTTTATATTATTTTTTTATTGATGCTTCCCAGCGAAATCAACTAACCCTCAAATTTTATCTTAGGCTGGTCTTATAATAATAAAAATAAGATAAGGGCTTGAGGCATTGCAATTGTATTGCCGAGCCTCAAGGTAAGGTTTTTGACTTCAAATCCCTAGTGACGTACCATTATTTAACAAAAAAAAAAAAAAAAAAAAAAAAAAAGGGGCACATATGGAGCGAGAGAGAGAGAGCAACAGTTGAAAACCTTCATGAAAACACCATCGGCACTTGGGATGGAAGAAAACATATCACCCCCGACATTAACCACCCCGGGGTATTTTGGTGCAGTGGCGACCACATGTGGCAGGTCAAAATTGATGCCGGAGATATGAGGATTCGCTTCCACAATCTTGCTTATCGCCGTTCCGGTGCCACCGGCCACGTCCACCAAAGAAGAAAATCCTGCAAACTCAGACTTGTACTCCAACAGCAATGCATCTAACACCACCCTCGAATTGCTCGCCATCGCATCATTAAAGAGAAGATCAAACTCAGGATTCTCAGAGTTATAATAAAAAAATTCCTTCTTGTGAGCCTTCTCAAATGGGAGGCCCCCTTGCACAACACACTGGCTCATGTAGTGCCATGGCGCAAGGACTGTGGGGTGGCCCAACAGCAGCGCCATGGGTGTCAGCCCCGATTCCTCGGGCCTTACCAACCACTTGGACAGGGGAGTGAGGCCATAGTAGGCCTCGCCCTGCCTCACCTTGACGCTGAACACACGTTTCTTGACCAGGAATCGCATGACTCGCGAGAGGCACTGGATGTCTGGTGAAGGAGCCTGCAGTGAGGTGATGATCTCAGAGAGGGTGAGTGGTCGGGCTTTGGAATGGATCATATGGGCTATGCCGAGCTCAACTGCACACTTGAGTGTGAGAGTGTCTGCGAAAGCTAAGGTGAGCTGCCGGAGCTCAGCCTGGCCTTGAACATCATTCTCACCCGGCATCTCCATCCCTCCAGTCTGCTTGATCTTCTGAGCCCTCTTCCATTTTGAATTTATAAGGGTTCGGGTGTGGGCCATATTGCAAGTTGGAGGCCTGTTCCTTGTGCACATTGAAGTATTCATAAAACGCAGTCGTCATATTTGTTTATGGATTTCTTTTTACTGAAATATTGGGGAAATTTGGAAATGGATAAGCATAAATTCGGCCCATTTACCTTTGATACAAAGTATAATGCAACCACACTTTTAGAAAACCAAGTTTGTGGTATTTGTATGACCCAAAATTTTTCATACACACACTCTTCATCTCAATAATCAACTACCAAAAAATAAAGTTCAATTTGAACCCTAGATGTGGTCAAAATGAATCCCATCCAACAACGAAGGTAGATCATTCATTCGGTGAATTTTAAGATCTTAGCCTTTAAAAATTCAAAATCATTTTTTTCTTTTTAACACTGTTCATCTACTGATAATAAGCCATTTAAAAAAATTAAAAGAGAAAAAAAATCCTTATAAAGCCCATATCTAAGCAGTTTATCAAAATGAATGGGTTATGTTAATTGGGCTAAAAAATATTTTATAGGTTGTGGTTTCAAAATTTTCTTTTTTGTGATTGTTCGTTAGAATGAAAAGAGTGTATATTCTAAAATTTGGTTCAAACAAATTGTCTTAACATAGCTAGAAAATTTCAAAAAACCATCTATAGAAAATTTCAAAAAACCATTTATAGAAAATTTCAAAAAACCATTTATAGAAAATTTCAAAAAACCATTTATAGAAAATTTCAAAAAACCATTTATAGAAAATAACCAATATATACATATACATATATATATATATATATATATATATATATATATATATATATATATATATATATATATATATATATATATATATATATATATATATATATATATATATATATATATATATATATATATATATATATATATATATATTATGTAAAAACATAATTTTATATGTTTTCTTATGTGACCGATCTTGTACGTATGAACTCGATTTTCATGCGGAATCAAAGACGACTCGTCGAGTTTAGAGCCATTGAAATTGATAATGAATTGATAATTGTAGGGAAAGTATTTGAAAATTTCTCATTTAATTTGGATAACCAATTAAAATCTGAAGTTAAATAAAAAACAACCAATCCAAACCCCCTCAAATTTAATTTGGATATTAATTTAATGATGTTAGTTCCTTCCTAGGGTTAGTAATGGACCCATACCCAACTTGGGACCCGTCGGGTATACCAGACATGTGTTTGGGTATGGGTCCAAATATTTGGACTTGGCAGGTCGGGTCCGGGTCCAAGACCGAGACCCGAACACTATTTGGATTCGTGTCCAGGTCTGGTTTTGATTAAGTGACACAGAAGACTTAACTTAACAGTAACCTTCTCCACTAAGTGTTAAAAAAAATAATTAGTGAACCAGAAGTGCCAAATCAAATCACCTTAGAATCAAAGGTCACAGGTGATTATATTGGCACTAATAAGGACTAACAAACAAGTTGCTGATATAGAAAATAACTCGAAATGATCAGATGGTCAACAATTGTAGTAAGCCATTGTTGAAGGGGAGAATTGTTGGAGCAATACGTGGCTTTCTCTTTCTCAACTCATTTTCTCTCTCTAGATAAATCTTAAGCGGTGATTACAAAGTTGACCTTATTCGGTAAAACATGAGTTACATTGACCCTCATTGACTGTAAAATAAAAGGACCATGTTCTCCTTTTAACACCCTTTACAAAGGCAGTCTTAGAGTCTATAAATAGGGGCAGTACGTGTGTGCACGTGTGTGTGGTGTGTCGTGTAAGCACAAATCCGAAATAATATAATATAAGGTTGCAGTTGGCATACGGATGCATCCGTAGCTGTAGAGGTAAGGTGCACCTTTGAATTTTATCATGGTACATAATTTTGATGTAAAATGTTCTTAGGTTTATCTCAAAATCTATTTTTATATCTAATTATCAAATTTTAAATTTTAAAAATGGTTAAAATCAAGTAGATCTATAAACATATGAAAATCTTGAAAATGGACGGCGTAGATAATATGCTGTAAAATGTATTATTTTTGAAACTTAAATCTTTTTATTTTTCATGGTCATACATCTCGAAGTCGAGATGATCAATCAAAGCGTTTTTCAACATCAAAACTACCTTTTCCGATGTATTTTTGAGGTGCATCCGTAGTTCTACATTATAAGGGTGCATCCTTATATAAACTTTTTCCATAATAGAAAGTGGTGCTTTTCTCTCTAAGTTAATTTTTTACATACGATAATAGTAAAAAAATAAATCACTTTATTTCCATAGATCAAAATTTATGTAGATCAAATCCCCCCTGAATCAAATGTGGACTAACCATATGATAGATGTTAGGTTGGGGTTTTGGTACTAAACCATTTATTAGTTCAATAAGACTATTGTAGAATTTACATGAAACCTGTGTCAGTCCTCCAAACGAATAAAAAACTTGATTGTTGACTATTACCATAGTTTTGTGGATCACGAGTATTTAGAATTATGAGAAACTTGATAGTTGACTTTAGAATCGATATTATAAGATAAAAAATGCCATTATGGCGTTAGAATTGTGGATCACGAGATTCACCAGAATTTTTTTTTTTGGGGTAATTTAATGGGGAAGACAGTCCCTTGCCCATTTTTTCAACTAGATTAGGAGTAAGCTTTTTTTTAAGGTATTAGTGGAGTAGTGTTAGTTGTAGGAATGGAAACCACAACGTGATAATTAGATTGTTGGGTGCTACCAGCATGACCCCAGCCCCTTATTAAAACATGGTAAGTCAGTGGGGATTTGGGCCCCTACCTTTTGGTGAGAATGGAGTCAGAGACTTCAATATAGAGATCTTGAGAACCTCTTAGCTTACAGAATGTGGAATGCCAAATACTGGAATCCCACCAAAGATCGTGTACGTGATTGACTAAATGCGAAGTAGATGAATACAACTATATATCGAGTACGAGAAATAAAGTAAACATAAAAAGCACACCACAACAACACAAGATTTATGTGGTTCACCCCGTTGGGCTACATCCACGGCCTCGACAACTAGAAATCCACTATCACAATGAAGATTACAATTTTGAGTTACAAGAGATAATACTTATCTCTAAACATCGGTAAAAAACCATCACCGATCTCTAAACCCGCTCTTCCGACCGAGCAACACCGTTGATCAACGTCTTTCCCACCGCAATGCTGCTACCGGAAAGATAACCTCAAAAGCAATATAGAGATTTTCTCTTTCTAGAAGTGGAAGTTAACAAACTCAAAACTCATGTGAATACCATATCTCTCTCTGAGGCCATATCTCACTTTCTTGGAGACTCATCTCCATATTGGATATCTATTCCCAAAACCCCCAAAGGGGTGACCTTTAAAGGATGACTATTATGTCTTCATTCACTCTCTTATATAGATCTCACTTTTTTGCTTCCCAAAAAAGTTTATTTTCTATTTACCATAATACCCTTAATTTTCTGAAAGAAAATATGGGTATGGTGATTTAGCTATCACCAAACCCAACAATCTCTACCTTGATAGCAAAATCATCATAATTATTTTGACAACCTTCATTGAAAAGATTTCTTGATTTCTTCATGCTTGCCTCCATTGTAGAATTTTCAAAAACACTTTGCCTTGATATTTTTCTACTTCAAGCCATGTATCCATCAAACTCCACTATTCATCATTTTCTTAATGCAAGCCTTATCCCCATACGCGCCTTATGCTCTGATATCAATGTTAGGACACTCGAGAACCCCTTAGCTTGCAGAACTGGGAATCCCAAATACCGGGATCCTACCCAAGATCGTGTACATAATTAACTAAATACAAAATAGATGAATACAACTATAAATCGAATACGAGAAAAAAAACAAACATAAAAAGAACGTCACAACAATACACGATTTACGTGGTTCATCCCGTTGGGCCACGGCCACGGCATCAGCAAGAAATCCATTATCACAATAAAGATTACAATTTTGAGTTATAATATATATATATATCTAAACATCGGTAAAAAACCATCACCGATCTTCCTTTCTAAACTCGCTCTCCCTACCGAGCAATACCGTTGATCAATGTCTTTTCCACCGCAATGCCGCTACCGGAAAGATAACATCGAAAGCAATATAGAGATTTTCTCTCTCTAGAAGTGGAAGTTAACAAATTCAAAACTCATGGGAATACCTCCTCTCTCTCGGAGGTTATATCTCTCCTCTTGGAGACCCATCCCCATATTGGAGATCCATTCCCATAACCCCCAAAGGGATGACCCTAAAAAAATGAGTATTATGTCTACATTCACTCTCTCTTATAAAGATCTCACTATCTTACTTCCCAAAAAATCTATTTTCTATTTACCATAATACATTTAATTTTCTAGAATAAAATATGAGTATGGTGATTTAGCTATCACCAAACCTAACATTCACCATGGCCCGACAATACTGCTGCCAAGGCCCCAAGCTATTCTCGATCGACGAGAATTTCCTTATTACATAACCCCACTTGCTTAACACTCCCCTCATTTAGAAAGCCCCACTTGCGCTTATCATAATGACTAATAATTAGCAAATTTCCATGAGATAGAAGGCAATTTTTTAATGGGATGGGATTTTAATACTAAGCTGCTGGTCTTATTCAAATGTGACCCTCCTTCCAAAGTCAAATGTGACCCCCCTTCCAAAGTCAGAGATACATTTTGGATAAAAAATATTATACGATAATGTTCACCCCCCAAGATTTCAAAGATCCGATCGGTGACCTGGATCAAACCTTCAGATTTCTGATCCAGCACAATGGAACAACTATTTGGTCTACAAACTGGAAACTTTAAAAAGATTAAAAAGATTATGTGAGGCCGGTTCTAGCCGATTTTCTTACCAGTATGGTCGAACTGCCCGGTTCTAGCCTATTCTCTTACCAGTATGGGGTTGAACTAGCCCGTTCAGTGATTAAAAAATTATAATTAAAGACAGGTGGACACAATTCGTACCAAGTTTTGCTAGAGAACCAACACGAACTCGCCAGTTTATAGGGGAATTGGCTAATTCCCGATATTATATAGGATCTAGATTGGCCCGATCTACTCCTAATCTGAATCGGCCAATCCAGGTCACTGAGTTTTTACCCTGTTATTGCCAATACTTTATCTCCAACTTTTTTAATTGCCTTTGGTTGGGCACTTCACAAGGTAAACACATGCGCTATCTTTTGATTTGCACAAAGTACAGATTTGAAGTGCAAATGCATTTGAAGCGACTTAATATGAAATCCATATTCCAAATGCATAAAAAGCGCTGACAAACTGTGAATTGGAAAGTTTTTTTTAAGTTGGTGACAATTTTCGTTAATAAATTCAAATTATCTCCACTTTATCCGGAGGAGCTTCACCGTTTAAAATTAGTTTCATAATATCCCAGTAAAAAAAAAATTTCTCTTGATATTTTAAAGGGAATAGTTTATATAGAGCTGAGGCTCTAAACAATCAAATTTGAGCTTACCTCAAAAATTTCACAATAAGAGGTTGTTTTGATTCCCAAATACCTTCAAGTTGATCATCTTGACATCAAGATGTATGGACATGAGAAAAAAATGAATTTTAAGTTTTGAAAATAGTGTATTTTGTAATGCAATTTTGGATTGTCAATTTTCAAGATTTTCAAGTTTTTTTAGATCGGTCAATCTACACTATTTTTAAAGCTTTAATATTTATAAATAAATATGAAAATATATTTTAAGGCTATCACAAAGATTTCTAATATTAAAATCACATTTCTTGACACTATTTGAAGGTAGGCTCTAATTTGATTGTTTAAAGCCTAAGCTCTATACAAACCACAACCTAGTTTAGAACTTTTCATTAATCATTATTATCGCAATAAAAGGTTTCCCAATAACAAGAATGTATGTAATCTTAATGTAAAATAAGCCACATCTTCCATTTGCAAGGAATTGATAAGGCTATTAAGTTGATAAGTATCTTTAGATATTTTAATTTTGAAATGCATTAGAAATTCTTATGACCAGTATGTTAGGATTTAAGAACCCTCTAACATGCGGAAAAAAGAATCCCAAAGTTTGATCCCATCAAGATCGTGTACTTATCCAGCTAGAAACAAAATAGGAGAGAGCACGAGCCATAATACGATAAATAAAACATTAAAGACACATCACAGGAGCATAAAAATTTGTGGTACCCCAAGAGTGCTACATCCACGTAACGGCAAACTGAAATCCACTACACCAATGACAATTATGTCATAGATTTTTGGATATAGAGTACCTCTCTAACGCTCGAGAAAACCCAGTCGAGCAAACCCTTTTAGACCTCATTTCCCGATCGGCATGACTCGTCGATCTCTCATATCTATTCTATAGCTAAACCAGTATCCAGGAAGATAACCATCTTCCACAGTTAAACCGCTCTCCAGGAAGAGACCCATCTCTATTCCACAGCTAAACAGCTGTCTAGGAAGAGACCCTTGAGAGCAATAAAAACTTTCTTTTACTAAAAGGGGAAACCACCTAAAATTTTTATGAGAATCACTTCTCTAGAATAAATCAGCTTCACAATTCACATGAGGCACATCGTGGTGTTTCTCTCTATAAAAAGTTCTCTTCTCTCTAAGAGAAGTATTGCCACTGATGAGGCATTGCCTCTCTCTCTAGAGGAAGCCACATTTCCCATGTGGTGACCCAAATATGGCATACAAACTATCTGGTCTTTCATCCCATATATATAAGAATAGGAATCTATATTAAATAGGAAATCTCTAATAGATGTTACATAAATCTCAAAATCAAGAGATATATTCAAGAGTCCTAATCTTTTTGGATTTCTATTTTCTTTAGGAAACTTATAAATATCAATCTCAATCTCAATCCCACATAACATGAGATTTTCATATGTAGGTGATTTTGGATATCACTATTTCCCACAATCTCCACCTTGATATCAAAACCACCTGCTCACCATGCCAACATCCATGTGATAGCTTTATGAATTCATCATCTTTTGCCAAATAAATTATTTCATCATTCTTGCTGAAAAATAGTGCTTGCCATCATATTTCTCCACCTCAAATAAAACACTTGCGTACTTTGTTATGTAATTTTCTTCAACGAATGTACAAACATTAGCCTTGTATTGAACCATGCACTCTGATACCACTAGTTAGAATTTTGAAAACCTTTTAGATGCGAAAACAAAAATCCCAAAAGTTGGATCCTACCAAGATCGTGTACTAATCCAGCTAGAAACAAATTAAGAGAGTGCACGAGCCATAATACGAGAAATAAAACATGAAATATACACACCACAAGAACATAAAGATTTATATAGTTCACCCCAAGAGAGCTACATCCATGGGCACAAAAAATTGAAATCCACAATACCAATTAGCGTTAGATTTTAGGACATAGAGTTACTTCTCTAACTCTCGACAAAACACAGTCGAGTAAACCCTTTTAGACTATCTCTCCTAATCGGCATGACCCACCGATCTTTCTTCTCTATTCCACAGCTAAACCGATGTCTAGGAAGAGAACCATCTTTATTTTATAGCTAAACCACTGTCTAAAAAAACACCCTTGAGAGCAACCGAGACTTTCTTTCACTAAAAGGAGAAACCTCCCAAAATCTTTATGGGAACTGCTTTTCTACAAGAAATTAGCCACTCAATCTAAATGAGGCACATCTATAGAGTTTATCTTCGTATGAAGCTCTCTTCTCTCTAAGGGGACGCCTTTTTTCTAGAGGAAAACTCTGGAACAGAAGAGGCCCAACCTCTCTCTTTAGAAGAAGCCACTTTTCTCATATGGTGACTCAAATTACGCACACATATGCTCGGCTCTTACATCCTATACATATAAGGTTAGGAGTCAAAACCACATAGGAAACTTCCTATAGGTGTTATATATATATCAAAACTAAGAGATGTACTCAAGAGTCCTAATCCTTTTGGATTTCTATTTCTTTTAGGAAACTTATCAATGACAATCTCAATCCCAAATAATATTGAATTTGCTTATGTGGGTGATTTTGAATATCATTATATCCAACAATTTCCACCTTGATATCAAAATCACTTGCTCACCATACCAACATCAATTGTATTGCTTTACGGATTCTTCATCATTTTCCAAATAAATTCCTTCATCATTCTTGTTGAAAAATTGTGCTTGTCATTATATTTCTCCACCTCAAATAAAACACTCGCATATTTTGCCATGTGCTTTTCTTCAACCGAATGCACAAACATTAACCTTGTACTGAACCATGCACTCGGATACCACTTGTTAGATTTAATAACCCTCTTTGATGCGGAAACAAAAACCCCAAAGTTGGATCCCACTAAGATTGTGTATTTATTCAGCTAGAAACAAAGATATATGTGGTTCACCCCAAGAGGGCTACATCCACGGAACGATATACAAGCTAGAAACAAAGATATGCGAGCCATAATACGATAAATAGAACATGAATCACACACAATACAAGAACACAAAGATTTATGTGGTTCACCACAAGAGGGCTACATCCACGAAACGACAACCTAAAATCCATTATACCTATGAAAATTACGCCATAGACTTTGGGACATAGAGTTACCTCTCTAACCCTGGACAAAACCCAGTTGAGCAAACCCTTTTAGACTCGCTCTCCCGATCGGCACGACCTGTCCATCTCTCATATTTATTCTACAACTAAACCATTGTCTAGGAAGATACTCATCTTCTAGAGCTAAACCATTGTCCAGGAAGAGACCCATATCTATTCCACAGCTAAACCGTTGTCCAAGAAGAGACCCTTGAGAGCAATCGAGACTTTCTTTTACTAAAAGGGGAACCATCCAAAATCTTCATGGGAATCGCTTCTCTACAAGAAACCAGCATCTCAATCAACATGAGGCTCATTGTGGTGTTTCTCTCCATAAGAAGCTCTCTTCTCTATAAATGAGGCTTTGCCACTGATGTAGAGGAGGCCCTGTCTCTCTCTCTAGAGAAAGCCACCTTTCCCATATAGTAACCCAAATAGGGTATACAAATTCTCTGCACTTTCATCCCATATATATAAGATTAGGAATCCGTACTAAATAGGAAATTTACTATAAATGTTACATATATTTCAAAACTAAGAGATATACCAAAGAGTCCTAATCCTTTTGGATTTCTTTTTCCTTTAGGAAACTTATCAATATCAATCTCAATCCCACATAATATAGGATTTTATATGTGGGTGATTTTGGATATCATTATATCCAACACAATATTATAAACAAAAATTTTAAAATCTTTTAGTAATATACAATTTGAATTTACTTGTCTAAATAAAAATGTATTCCATAATATTAAATAATTAAATATACATATTAAAGTCCCCATAATTATTAGAGAAATTTTGACTAAAACACAAAAACTACAATATCATGTTAAAACTCACCACAGAAGATATTTGTAGAGAATAGAAACTATGGTTGGGAAAAAATGAAGGAAAAGAAAAATAGCAAAAGAAAATTAAAAGAACCAAGACACAAGGATTTTCGTAGTTAAGCAAGTTGTCTACGTATGTGAGATTGCAAAAGTTTCTTCCACTAATCAAAAAACACCATGTATGTATGGAGGATATAAAGATTTACAAGCTTTATCTCACAAATCTTAAAATACGGTTTTTCTCTCTCTAGAAGACCCGCCCAAAACTAGAAGACCCACCCAAATGACACAACATCTCACCCTCTATCTCTCTTGCACTTTTTCTCTCTGCAAAATATATTTTATAAATCTATCTCTCTTGCACTTTTTTTCTCTACAAAATATATTTTATAAACAAGAAAGCCCAAGTAAGCACCCACGTGAGTGTTTCCTATTCCCCTTTTTAAAGGAGTAGGAAAGTCTATTTATGTCCCATAGATTTACGTGATTTTTCCAAACCCAAAAGGATTCCCCAACCTAAAAAATAGGATCACCATGCAAATAGGGAAATTAGGTGTACATGAAATATCTCAAGTTCTTTAAAGATAAGAAAGTCGGATTCATGTTAATATTCTCCAACTTGAAAATATGTTTGAATTTGGACAAGTCTTCTCCAAAATTGTTGTCCATCAGTTACCAATCATTAAGTAACTATAAGCCCCAAGGGAGTTCAGCATCAAATGAAGTTTCATTCCCAATGGGGTTAGTCAACATATCTGATTGATTGTTATAAGTATGAATTTTTTAAATAAAATTCTTCTGTCTTCTATTACATCACGAAAAAAGTGGGAACATGAATATACTTAGTACTATCTTAGAAGACTAGATTCATTTCTAAAACGATATACTCTAATTATCACAATGAAGTGGTATTATCTTCTTGCACAACTCTGAGTTCACTAAGTAACTTGTTTAACGAAGTAGCTTATTTAGTCATATTGCTCCTTTAGATGCATTAGTTAGCGATATATACTTGGCCTCTATAAGAGACAAAGTCATCGCAGATTGAAAGTTTGATAACCAAATAAACCGCACCATCAACCAAAGAAAAAACATAACGGGTAGTAGACCTTCTTTTCTCCAAGACACTTGTAAAATCAACATAAACATAACGGGTAGTAGACCTTCTTTTCTCCAAGACACCTGTAAAATCAACATAAATATAACTGGTGAATTTCAAATCCACCTCACTATAACAAATACCAGCATCACAGGTTCCCTTCAAATATCGAAGGTTGTACTTTACAGTGATCTAGTGATCATGGTCAAGATTTATCATGTATCTACTTTCAACTCTTATTGCTTGTGCTATGTTAGATCTGGCATAACCATAGCAAATATGAGGTTCCCTACTGCTAATGAACGTTGGGTTTTGTTGCCATTTAAAGGCCGTACGAGAGCATGTAGCAAA
Organism: Amborella trichopoda; assembly: GCF_054954075.1. NCBI lineage: Eukaryota > Viridiplantae > Streptophyta > Magnoliopsida > Amborellales > Amborellaceae > Amborella > Amborella trichopoda. Next base: position 53,067,859 of record NC_142337.1, read on the forward strand.
ATTTTATAATAGTAGAATAATGAACTCCAGTGGGAGCATGGTCTAGAGGGTTCGAAGTTCGCAATACTCATACCAAAACTCAAACTGGGCTTGTCGAGCTTGGTCAAGTTGAGTTCTAAAACCGTATGAGACCTCGATATATAGCACAACCGAGAAGGGTTTGCAGGGTTACCCCTTGATGAGGTCAGATAGATGCCCAGGGTAGTTAGCCAAGGGACTTAGTGATCCTTGTGTGTGATTGGTAGGCCTAAGCGGACAAATGTCAAATCCTTATCATAATTATCACACAACATGCTATACGATAGCCGTAGTGGGAAGTAGATACTATTGAGGGTGTTACATGTACATGTGTGAGAGCCCCATGTACAAATTACGATGAGTGTGCACATGTGTGTATGACTTGGGCTTGTCCGTAAGGGGAACCTATAGTCTACAAGCTACGATCATGTTCTTATCACTTATTGGCTGGATTTGGTAGTTCAATCATGAACCCCCAGTGATAGAATATGGATCATGGGTGTTGCAAGGTCAGTTTCAGAAAGTGAGTGTGGGACACGGTCATAAGTAGAGATGATGTGCCTAAGTGTTTTCATATTTTTCTTAATGAAATTGGATCCAATTCTCATTAAATTAATTTTAAAATATTAATTTTTAATTAATTTTTAAAATATTAAATAAATTCTTAGAAACTCTAAATATTTTGTTTTATAAAAAATGATTTTAAAAGAACTAAAATTGAATTTTTAGGTATTTAAATATTCAGAGAAGAAAATAAAATATTTAAATATTTTGAAAAATTATTTTCTTTTATCTATAAATTGTTTAGTATTATGGGGGCCAATAATACATTATGGCCCACCATATTAGGCCCACCATGATGGGGACGTGGGGCCCACTTTACACTACTTAAGGGGGACACCCCACTTTTCTCCACTTTATATATGGTGTGGCTTGTGGAATAAGCCACTTAATTGATTTAAAAAGTGAAATGGAAAGTTTGGTGAAAGAGGCTAATTGATTTAAGAAAGAGAATGGTAGAGATTGAGTGACAAAAGAAAATACAAAATATACTTTCTCTACACAAAATATTTGATGGGATTAAGTTAAGGATGATGAGGGATAAGGTTCTAGTACCTTTCAATAGATCATCATGGATGATCTATAGATTGTATGGTTAATATCTCTCATCCCCCAGGTCACCCATGGTCAATTGTCTAAATCAAATATCCACAAGGATTGATACCCTAAAAACCCTAACCCTAACCTAACTACTATAAAACATCTTAATATGGGGTCATCTCAACATACCATTAGCCTAGAGCTCTCTCTCTCTCATTCATAGGGTGCCACACCACTCTCTCTCTCTTTCTAGTCTTCTCTCCCTCTCTCCCATACTCTCTAAGAGAAAAAGAGAAGGGGCAGACCCCTAGAGTTTCAAACAAAGAAAGGTGGGCATGCTCCACATAGTTGGAGAAGAAAGAGGCTCATCTTCATGTGCATGCTCTCAATTATTAAATAAAGAGTTTAGCCTAACTTCCCATTTGTTGAGATTCAAAAAAGGCCTAGATCCCGTGTGATATTGGTGGAGGAGACTGAGTGTAGGGTATGCAAAGTCCATTGAAGGTAATCTTTTGGCTGATTGTCTTATTTTATGATTTCTTGTACTTTCTTATTCCCAATCTCAATTGATATAATTTTTTTTATGTAATGAAGAGGTTTTGAAAAATGGCAGCAAGTAAAAATCCATATTTAAATTTTATGTATTTATTTGTAAATTAATTGTAATTCTTGGACATATGTAAGTGCTTTAGCCTGTATTGCAAATGAAAAATTATAAACTACATAGACCGTCCTAGTTCACATCGTCCACTTTCATTGGTATCAGAGCAAGGATTTCTTCCTGCCACTATTTTAGTTTTTTTATTATTTTTTTCATATTTTTCAGACAAGAAAACATGACAACAAAGACTAATAGATTCGATAGCACAAACTATGCCTAATAGAAGTGCAAAATCGGCTATGTGCCTATAAGGAAGATTTGTATAATATGCTCACCGAGGCTCCACCATCTTAGCCTAGAGGGAATGTATCTCAGGGTACGAGATATGCATATGCCAAGAGGGAGCTCATAAATATGCTTGCAATGCATATCCTACTCATGGTTATGCATGACTCGTGTGCATTGGAGTATGAGACCATCAAGACCACAAAAGGCATGCATGAAAGGCTCGAGAAAGAATTTACTGATCCATCATTTATGACCAAGAATTTTTCCATGAAAAGATACAACTTGAAGAAGCCCAAAGGAGGAAAGATAGCCGAGCATGTGCATGCTTTCAAAGCTTTAATTCGCGAGTTGAAAGTACTTGAAATAGGGCCCAATGAACCTATGCAAGTGGTTCACCTTCTAAATACTCTCCCCAATTCATGGGAGGTATTTGCGGCCTCTCTTGCTACTATAGATAACTCCTAGGATAGTGGAGCTTGTGACCTTGCTAAAGGCCAAGGAGGAAAGAGAATGTGCGTGATGCATTAGCACCAAAAGATGTGGTGCATATGATGAACTCTAAATCCTATTTTAAACCAAACAAAAGGAAAGGGAAATTCAATAATAAAGAGAATAATGATGAAAAGAAAAGGGGAGAGAAAAAACAAGAAAATAATAAAGAGAAGAAGCAATGTTTTCTGTGCAGGAAGGTTGGTTCAATTGCTAAGAATTGTAGGTTCAATTAAAACAATGCCGATAATAGGGAATATGCCCATGTAATCTTTGGGAGGATGCAAGCTAATCCAAAGGATGCATCTTGGTGTTCTAACTCTACAGCTACAACCCACGTGTCAAACACGAAAGATAAATATCGCAAAGATTGTGGGGTCAGGCAAATAACACATTCATGGGAGGAAACCAAAAGATTGAAGTTTTGGGCATTGGGGACCGTGTTAGAAATGAATAATGGAAAAACTATGGTACTAAAACTAACAATTTATGCTCCCAAAATGAGGAAGTGTTTGATTTCAATCCTTAAGTTGGCTAAGCCTGTGTATGTCAAAATCTTCTCTGCTAATAAGGTGACAGTCAAGAACCACGGTGAAACTGTTATGACCGGTCTCCTCAAGGATGACCTCTTTGTTATTGAAATGAAAGAAGAAGTTATTTATATCTCATCTCCTACTCATGAGAATGATGCTTATTTCGATAGTTTTAGGAGTAAATTTGCGTGAGTGTAAAGTTCTATTTTCTATTAAAATAGTTTCTCCTGTTTTACTATTATTAATAGTCTTAGGATTTATCATTGTTTTTATTAATTTATAACAGACTCTATAGTGTACTGAAATATTATAGCTATCTTTTTTCAGTTTTTTGCCCATTTGTTTGTACTTTAATAATTAATGACTCTAAGATTTTTTATCTTCAAAAGCAACCTCTAAATTTGGAAATATTTCAAAATGAACTCCATTACTTAATGGAGCTTGTATTCCTCCAATCACTGCATCTTGGAGTCTGAAATGTCTATAGCTTAACACACATAATAAAGTTGATACATCCAATCCTTTTCTAAATAAAGGACATGTTCCGATTTGTATCATTTCTTAGTGTATAAAATTATACCTAGACTTTTATAATTTTTTAATTTTGTATTATCTACTACTGGGATCTTAAACTTTTTTCATCATTTTCATGTACTTTTTAAATTCCTTCATTCATTTCTATAGAAGTCAATTTTTTTATATTGAATAGAGAAAATCTATGAATTCTTTGCATTTTCTCTGGGATTTTCCATTAGTAAATACCATCATCTTCATCCTCATTTTCCCAACTACATTCTTCATTGTAAATTTCTCTTGGCCTAACTGTTTCTACTTCTCTTAACATATATAGAGTGATATGAAAACCTCGTTGTCTTGTGTTTCCGTGCTCTATATACTCTATTAAATTTTGTTTTATATTTATTAAAATTTCTACAGTTTCTTCCGCTAAGTCTAGACTTTCTATTTGTCCTATTTGCACCATTATTTTTTCTATTATTTCTATTCAATTTTCTAGGCTTTTAAATTTACTTTTAGTTTTATATGATAAATCTATTAAGAAATTTAATGGTGCACATATGGAGACTAAACTTTTATCTGCTATTTTTATATGGCATGTATGCCTCTTCTTTCTATAAAAACTAAATAGTCGTATCTACTAATTACATGACTTCTCTCTTCTTCTTCTTCCTTTTATATATATATATATATATATATATATATATATATATATATATATATTGGAAAATGCTCTCGTGAGCCAGCTCGCGCATAGGAAATACGTGTGCCGAACGGCTCAGATGGTTTTTTCGAGTGTGAACGGTTGGAAGTTGCCCCTTTCAAAATAGTAGGATGTCAGTTGTAGCAGACAACCTCAGTCCTACTTGCAGAGCCTTTCTCTCATCTCGCACAACCAGCCCGCACTCTCTCTCTCATCTCACACACCCAGCACGCAATATCTCTTTCTCATCTCGCCATCCCCGCTCACAGAGGTCTCTCTCATCTCGCACACCGAGCACGCAGTTTCTCTCTCTCATATCATCATCCCTACTCGCAGAGTTCTCTCTCATCACGTCCTACTAAAACCAGTCTCTCTCTCATCTCGCCCTCCCTGTAGTTTTTTTTCTGAGCACCCCCACAACGAAGGTAATGGTGATTTGCAGTTTTACTTTGTGTTTTTAATTAGGGTATTATATATACTCGAATGGAATCCATTGCTTTTTAGATGATTATGGGGCTTTTTGTTCATTACGAAAGTGTCATTTCAAACAAACCTGCAATTTGGGTTTTTAATGGAAATTTGGATTTTTTATTTTATTTTGTAATACTTGAATGTCATCCATTAGTGTTGCTGATTTATAGTTTCCTTTTAGTTGATTCTTGGGCTGGTTGTTAATGGAAATTTGGATGTTTTTATTTATTTTGAAATACTCGAATGCCATCCGTTAGTGTTGCTCTGTTAACTGATTTATGATTTCCTTTTATGTTGATTCTTGGGCTGGTTGTTAATGGAAATTTGATTTTTTTTTTTTTTTTTGTAATACTCGAATGCCGTCCATTAGGGTTGCTCTGTTAACTGATTTAAGGTCCTTTCGTGTTGATTCTTGGGCTTTTTGTTCATTAGTTTTGTTTCCTTTCAATAATCAAGCACTTTTTTTTTGTTAATGGTTCGAATATGGTTTCTTCTTACTATTGGAACTGATGTTGCTCTGTTTAGTACAGATTTGGATTTTTTTTGTAATACTTGAATGCCTTCTGTTGAGTGAATCACGGTTTCCTTTTGTGTTGATTCGTGGGGTTTTTGTTCATTAGAAAAGAAACCAGTTATATTTCAATCATCAAGCATTTTGGTTCGTTAATAATACAAAACAGGGTTTTTTTCTTACTGTAAGAATTGAAGTTGCTCTGTTAAGTACTGATTTGGAGTTTTTTTTTTTCAATAGTTCTACTCTCTTAACTGATTTACGGTTTCCTTTTATGTTGATTCTTGGGCTGGCTTTTAATGGAAATTTTTTTTTTTTTTTTTTTTGTAATACTCAAATGCCGTCCATTAGTGTTGCTCTGTTAACTGATTTGCGGTTTCCTTTGGTGTTGATTCATGGGCTTTTTGTTCATTAGTTTTGTTTCCTTTCAACAATCAAGTAATTTTTGTTTGTTAATAGTTCGAATGTGGTTTCTTCTTACTATTGGAATTGATATTGCTATGTTTAGTACTGATTTGGATTTTTTTTGTAATACTTGAATGCCTTCTGTTGAGTGATTCACAGTTTCCTTTTGTGTTGATTCTTGGGCTTTTTGTTCATTAGAAAAGAAACCAGTTATTTTTCAATCATCAAGCATTTTGGTTTGTTAATGATACAAACATGGTTTTTTCTTACTGTAAGAATTGATGTTTCTCCATTAAGTACGGATTTGGAGTTTTTTTTTTTTCAATACTGTAAGAATTTAGTGTTGCTCTGTTAACTGATTTACGGTTTCCTTTTATGTTGATTCTTGGGCTGGTTGTTAATGGAAATTTTGACTATTTTCTTTTTTTTTTGTAATACTCGAATGTCGTCCATTAGTGTTGCTCTGCTAACTGATTTACGCTTTCCTTTGGTGTTGATTATTGGGCTTTTTGTTCATTAGTTTGTTTCCTTTAAATAATCAAGCAATTTTTATTTGTTATTGGTTCGAATCTGATTTCTTCTTACTGTTGGAATTGATGTTGCTATGTTTAGTATTGATTTGGATTTTTTTTGTAATACTCGAATGCATTCTGCTGAGTGATTCATGGTTTCCTTTTGTGTTGATTCTTAGGCTTTCTGTTTATTAGAAAAGAAACCAGTTATTTTTCAATCATCAAGCATTTTGGTTTGTTAATGATACAAACAAGGTTTTTTCTTACTGTAAGAATTGACGTTGCTCTGTTAAGTACTGATTTGGAGTTTTTTTTTTTCAATACTGTAAGAATTTAGTGTTGCTCTATTAACTGATTTATGGTTTCCTATTATGTTGATTCTTGGGCTGGTTGTTAATGGAACTTTGGATTTTTTTTTTTTTTTTCTATTACTCGAATGCCTTCCGTTAGTGTTGCTCTGTTAACTGATTTGTGGTTTTCTTTGGTGTTGATTCTTGGGGTTTTTGTTCATTAGTTTTGTTTCCTTTCAATAATCAAGCAAATTTTTGTTTGTTAATGGTTCGAACATGGTTTCTTTTTACTGTTGGAATTGATGTTGCTCTGTTTAGTTCTGATTTGGATTTTTTTTGTAATACTAGAATGCCTTCTGTCAAGTGATTCACGGTTTCCTTTTGTGTTGATTCTTGGGCTTTTTGTTTATTAGAAAAGAAACCAGTTATTTTTCAATCATCGAGCATTTTGGTTTGTTAATGATACAAACAGGGTTTTTTTCTTACTGTGAGAATTGAAGTTGCTCTGTTAAGTATTGATTTGGACTTTTTTTTTTTTTTTTTTTTCAATACTGTAAGAATTGAGTGGTTCTCTGTTAATTAATTTACGGTTTCCTTTTATGTTGATTGTTGGGCTGGTTGTTAATGGAAATTTGGATTTTTGTTTTTGTAATACTTGAATGTCGTCCATTAGTGTTGCTCTGTTAACTGATTTACGGTTTCCTTTGGTGTTGATTCTTGGGCTTTTTGTACATTAGAAAAGAAAACAGTTATTTTTCAATCATCAAGCATTTTGGTTTGCTAATGATACAAATAGGGTGTTTTCTTACTGTAAGAATTGATGTTGTTCTGTTAAGTACTAATTTGGAGTTTTTTTTTTCCATACTCGAATGGCATCCATTGATATTGCTATGTTAAGTAGTAATACGAAGTTTTTTTTTTAATGCTGGAATGACATCAATTGATGTTGCTTTGTTAAGTAGTAATACAATGGTAATGGTGGTTTACAGTTTCATTTTGTGCTGATTTTGGGGCTTTTTGTTCATCAGAAAAGACACCATTTATTTTTCTTATTGTTAATGGTTATTTACGGTTTCTTTTTTTGTTTATTTTAGGGCTTTTTGTTCATTAGGTTTGCTTCCTTTAAATCGAATACGGTTTGTTTTAGTTGAGATTTGAAGGCGAATGATTCTGAATGAAGAATTAGAGCTTTTTGTTCTTGTTTTTAATTTTTTTTAGTGTTCAAGAAATAAGGATCGATATTTAACTAAACTTAATGACCAAAAGAAAAGTTATGCAAATTGTCAAATCATTTAATAAAAAATATGTGAAGTGTTAAAAGAAATTGTGTTTTGTGCAGGGTAATTTTAGTACCTGTGATGAACCTCACCATTTCAGAAAGTGTCGCATCTCTCTCATGGTCAGAGGATGACAACATGGGCGATACTGTAGAGCCCATGGAGGAAGATCCCTTGCTTGCAACCTTGTCCCTCAATATGTCCACAAGATCCCTTGCTTGCAACCCCATCCCCCATGGAGCAAGTTCCCTTGGGTGGTGTCACACTTTCTGAAATGGTGAGGTCCATCTAAGGTACTCTAAGTACCCTACACAAAACACATTTTATTTCAGGTCCAATCTATAATCACTAGTTTGAACACTAAATATGGTTATTAGTTTCCATGTCATTGAACACCTAATTTTAAATTCAATGAGCATACTAGATTGAAAATGTAAAGCTCATGAAAAATTGTAAATGCAAAGCTGAAAGTGAATTTATTGACCTCACTAAGGGTGGTATAGTAGCTGTGGAACTCGCTCCAACTCCACCTTAGACAAGCCAAGTTAGTAACACTCTCCAACAAGAGGTTAAGATCACAAAACTGTAAGATTAGGATCGAAATTTAACTCAATTGATGCCATTCGAGTATTTAAAAAAAGAAAAGAAAAAAAAATCTACAAATTAGGTCTTAAAATAGCAACATCAATTCCACCCTATTTGAACTATTAACAAACAAAAATGCTTGATGATTGAAAGAAAACAAACCTAATGAACAAACAACAATCACTTAACAGAGCAACATGAATGGATGCAATTCGAGTATTAAAAAAAAAAACAAAAAGTCCAAATTAGTACTAAATAGAGCAATCAATTCTTACAGTAATAAGAAACCTTGTTTGAACCATTAACAATCCAAAATGCTTGATGATTAAAAGGAATCAAAACTAATGAACAAAAAACAATCACTTAACAGAGCAACATCAATGAATGCCATTCGAGTTTAAAAAAAATAAAATAAAAAATCTCCAAATTATGACTTAATAGAGCAATTCCACCCTTTTTGAACCATTAACAAACCAAAATGTTTGATGATTGAAAAGAAACAAAAGTAATGAACAAAAAGCCCAAGAATCAACACAAAAGGAAATCGTGAATCACTCAACCGAGAACCACTACACTAATGGATGTCATTCGAGTATTAAAAATAAACATCCAAATCAATACTAAACAGAGCAACATCAATTCCAACAGTAAGAAGAAACCACATTCGAACCATTAACAACCAAAAATTGCTTGATTAATGAAAGGAAACAAAACTAATGAACAAAAAGCCCAAGAATCAACACCAAAGGAAACCAGAAATCAGTTAACAGAGTACCACTAATGGGCGGCATCCAAGTATTACGAAAAAAAAAAAAAAAATTCAAAATTTCCAAGAACAACTAGCCCAAGAATCAACATAAAAGGAAACCGTAAATCAGTTAACAGAGCAACACTAAAAAAAAACTTCAAATTAGTACTTAACAGAGCAACATCAATTCTTACAGTAAGAAAAAACCCTGTTTGTATCATTAACAAACCAAAGTACTTGATGATTGAAAAACAACTGGTTTTTTTTCTAATGAACAAAAGGCCCAAGAATCAACACCAAAGGAAACCATAAATCAGTTAAAAGAGCAACACTAATGGACGGCAATCGAGTATTACCAAAAAAAAAATCCAAATTTCCATTAACAACCAGCGCAAGAATCAACATAAAAGGAAACCGTAAATCAGTTAATAGAGCAACACTAAATTCTTACAGTATTGAAAAAAAAAACGTCTAAATCAGTAATTAACAAAGCAACAACAATTCTTACAGTAAGAAAAAAACGTTGTTTGTATCATTAACAAACCAAAATGCTTGATGATTGAAAATAACTGGTTTCTTTTCTAATGAATAAAAAGCCCAAGAATCACACAAAAGGAAACCATGAATCACTCAACAGAAGGCATTCTAGTATTACAAAAAAAATCCAAATCAGTACTAAACAGAGCAACATCAATTCAAACAGTAAGAAGAAACCACGTTCGAACCATGAAAAAACAAAAATTGCTTGATTATTGAAAGGAAAAAAAACTAATGAACAAAAAGCCCAAGAATCAACACCAAAGGAAACCGCAAATCTGTTAACAGAGCAACACTAAAGGAAGGCATTCGAGTAAAAAAAAAAAAAAAATCCAAATTTCCAGTAACAACCTGCCCAAGAATCAACATAAAAGAAACCATAAATTAGTTAACAGAGCAACACTAAATTCTTACAGTAATGAAAAAAAAAACTCCAAATCAGTACGTAACAGAGCAACATCAATTCTTACTGTAAGAAAAAACCTTTTTTGTATCTTTAACAAACAAAAATGCTTGATGATTGAAAAATAACTGGTTTCTTTTCTAATGAACAAAAAGCCTAAGAATCAACACAAAAGGAAACCGTGAATCACTCAACATAAGGCATTCGAGTATTATAAAAAAAATCCAAAGAAGTACTAAACAGAGAAACATCAATTCCAACAGAAGAAACTATGTTTGAACCATTAAAAAACAAAAATTGTTTGATTATTGAAAAGAACAAACCTAATGAACAAAAAGCCCAAGAATCGACACCAAAGGAAACCGAAAATTAGTTAACAGAGAAATACTAATGGACGGCATTCGAGTACTACAAAAAAAAAACAAAAAGAAGAAGATAAAAGATAGTTCCAAATTTCCATTAACAACCAGCCCAATAATCAACATAAAAGGAAACCGTAAATCACTTAATAGAGCAACACTAAATTCTTACAGTATTGAAAAAAAAAAAACTCCCAATCAGTACTTAAAAGAGCAACATCAGTTCTTACAGTAAGAAAAAACCCTGTTTGTATCATTAACAAACCAAAATGCTTGATGATTGAAAAATAACTGGTTTCTTTTCTAATGAATAAAAAGCCCAAGAATCAACACAAAAGGAAACCGGGAATCACTCAACAGAAGGTATTCGAGTATTACAAAAAAAATCCAAATCAGTATTAAACAGAGCAACGTCAATTCCAACAGTAAGAAGAAACAACGTTCGAACCATTAACAAACAAAAATTGCTTGATTATTGAAAGGAAACAAAACTAATGAACAAAAATCCCAAGAATCAACACCAAAGGAAACCGCAAATCAGTTAATAGAGCAACACTAATGGACGGCATTCGCGTATTACAAAAAAAAAAAAAAACCCAAATTTCCATTAACAACTTGCCCAAGAATCAACATAATAGGAAACCATAAATCAGTTAACAGAACAACACTAAATTCTTACAGTATTGAAAAAAAAACTCCAAATCATTACTTAACAGAGCAACATCAATTCTAACAGTAAGAAAAAAACTATGTTTGTATCATTAACAAACCAAAATTCTTGATGATTGAAAAATAACTGGTTTCTTTTCTAATGAACAACAAGCCCAAGAATCAACACAAAAGGAAACCGTCAATCACTTAACAGAAGGCATTCGAGTATTACAAAAAAAATCGAAATATGTACTAAATAGAGAAACATCAATTCCAACAGTAAGAAGAAACCACGTTCGAACCATTAACAAACAAAAATTGCTTAATTATTGAAAGGAAACAAAACTAATGAACAAAAAGCTAAAGAATCAACATCAAAGGAAACCGTAAATCAGTTAACAGAGCAACACTAACGGACGGCATTCGAGTTTTACCAAAAAAAAAAAAAAGCAAAAAGGAAAAAAAAAAAAACCCAAATTTCCATTAACAACTATCCTCAGAATCAACATAAAAGGAATCCATAAAGCAACACTAATGAATGGCATTCGAGTATTTCAAAATAACATAAAATAAAATCCAAATTTTTATTAACAACCAGCCCAAGAATCAACACAAAAGGAAACCGTAATTCAGCTAACAGGGCAACAGTACTGGATGACATTCAAGTATTACAAAATAAAGTAGAAAATCCAAATTTCCATTAACAGCCCAAATTGTAGGTTTGTTTGAAATGACACTTTTGTAATGAACAAAAAGCCCCATAATCAACTAAAAAACCCTAAAATCCATGGATTCCATTTGAGTATATATAAAGCCTTAAAAAAAAGGCAAAGTAAAACTGCAAATCACCATTACCTTCATTGTGGGGGTGCTTAGAAAAAAACCCAACTGCCGGGAGGGCGAGTGAGTGAGAGACTGGTTTTAGTAGGACGTGATGAGAGAAACCTCTGCGAGCAGGAACGACGAGATGAGAGAGAGAAACTGCGTGTTGGGTGTGCGAGATGAGAGAGACATCTGTGAGCAGGGATAACGAGATAAGAGAGAGAGATTGCGTGTTGGGTGTGCGAGATGAGAGAGAGTGCGGGCTGGTTGTTCGAGATGAGAGAGAGGCTCTGCAAGTAGGATTGAGGTTGTCAGCTACGACTAACATCCTACTATTTTGAAAGGGGCAACATCCAACCGTTCACACTCGACAAAACCCTCCGAGCCGTTCGGCGCACGTATTTCCTATGCTCGAGCTGGCTCACATGAGCATTTTCCTCTCTCTCTCTATATATATATAGATATATATAACGCTCTGTACTAAATTGAAGAAATGCTACCTTTGGGTTATGTCCCACTATAATTGTTTCACATTTTGTACCTTCGTCTTTAGCCATGTATGGAGTCATCAATATGCTCAGTTTGTTTGTCATATTGGATTTTACTTAGAACAACTCCATGCTATGCAACAAGACAATTTACGTATCCAAATAGAAAATTTATAATAATCAAACATATGAATTTCCACATATTGGCTAATATGTCTCTAGAAGTATCCATTTCGAATTGCAAACTATAATCCGCAATCCTTCATACCAAATGTTGGCCTTAAAATACTGGACTTTAGGTTTTCTAGACTATAATTTTTAGAGTTTGTAAACTAAGGCTCTAGCTAAACTAGGAAAGTCAGCAAACATAGAGCATGCAAAGGAAAAAAATAAGAAACTTATGACCAGTGTTTAAACAAACGCCAAGTCGAACCGGAATCGCCCGGTTTGACTCGGGAATCACCATGGACGGATCGAATCGGCGAAAAAAACAGGAATCGTCCGGTTTTAGAGAGAACCGGATGATTCTGCACAGTGACGCGCCGATTCAATGTACGGAAACGGCGAGTCCCGTACGGAATTTTATTTTATTTTATTTTATTTATTTTTTTTATTTTTATTTTTTTTGTAATCCATGATAGATTTTTTTGTAATACTTGATCGATTTTTTGTAATCCATGATGGAATTGTTTTTTTTTTTTTTTTGTAATCCATGATCGAATTTTTTGTTTTTTTTTTTTTTTTGTAACCCATGATAGAATTTTTTGTAATCCATGATCGAATTTTTTGTAGTCCATGATCAAAATTTTTTTTTTTTTCTTGTAATCCACGATCGAATTTTTTATTTTTTATTTTTTATTTTGTAACCCATGATAGAATTTTTTGTAATCCACGATCGAATGTTTTGTAATCCATGATCGAAATGTTTGTTTTTTTTTTTTGTAATCCATGATCGAAATGTTTGTTTTTTTTTTTGTAATCCATGAGCGAATTTTTTTTTTTTTGTTTTTTTTGTAACCCATGATAGAGTTTTTTGTAATCCATGATTGAATTTTTTTTAATCCATGATCGAATTGTTTTTTTCTTTTTTTGTAATCCACGATCGAATTTTTTGTTTTTTCTTGTTTGTTTTTTTTTGTAATCCATGATCGAATTTTATGTAATCCATGATCGAATTTTTTGTAATCCATGATTGAATTTTTTGAAAATTTGTGATTTTTTTTTTTTAATCCATGATCGAATTGTTTTTTGTAATCTATGATAGATTTTTTTTGAAAATTTGTGATTTTTTTTTTTTAATCCATGATCGAATTTTTTTTTGTAATCCATGATAAAAATTTTTGAAAATTTCTGATTTTTTTTTTTAATCCATGGTCGATTTTTTTGAAAATTTGTTATTTTTTTTTTTTAATCCATATTATTCAAAGAGAAAATGAGAGAGATGATGATTCTGAGGCCACCCTATCCCAGCCATATTATTCACATATCGAGTCCCAATAGCAACAGTGTAGGGATGAGCACGACAATGCAGGTGAGCATGAAGGATGGACAATCTTCGGGGATTTTAGATTGGGAACACAACAAAATACTAACACTTAGGGATTTGGGAATAGTCAGACGCCTACTAATATCGATGATTCGTTGTAGATCGAATCAATGAATTATTAAATGAATTCAATCAATGGCACCAGTGTGACCAAAAAGAGCAACAACGTCGTCTATCATTTTATTTTTAGATCATATGTTACTAATTTTATGCTTTATTGTAGTCCATGTATGTTGATATACTTATTCCATGATAATTCTATGTTTATCTTTTTATGTGATGTAAATTAAATGCTGAATGGCGGTTCATGCAGGGAAAGAACATATCAATATTCGCATATTCATTCAAAAACATGAAAATTCTTAATGGAGTAACCTCATTTCTTATTGAATTCCTTAAAAACAATATTTATAATGAATTTTAATATTTTTTTTGGATTTTTTTTAAGCTCTATTCTGACCGATTCACCGGATTCTCGATCCGGATCGCCGATTCGCCGATCCAGATCGGATTTTTGGGAGCTCGATCCGGGTCACCGATCCGTTTTTTAAACCATTGCTTATGACTGTTGTTTTATATAAAAAATCAGTCATACATTTTGTTTGTAATTTTCGAAATACATCGAAGAATGCGCACCCTAGATTTCAATTCTTTTGGGGTTCAAAAAATTAGACACAATCATGTTAGCGTTATTCCAGAAATCGAATGATCTCAATGTGAAAACCGAATTAGCACAATGGGAGATTATAAGATGAAATTCCTATTCAAATCATGCTAAAAAGCTTTTCCAATGAACTTGTTAATCTGTTAGGCTTAGCTAGTCGAGCGCTCTCGCACTAATATAGATGATGTGTGTGCATGAGTACAAAAATATGCAATAAAGTAAGTAAAAATAATTTATTGGCACCGATATTTGTTCACCTTTTTAGGCCATGTCTACAGAAGAAAAAAGCATATCCACTTTATTTTTTTTGGGTGAATCAGTGGGGATGTTGGGCCCTACTCGTTTTATTAAGAACTCAAAAAAAAAAAGTTACATGAACAAACCTTTTATAACCCTTAGGAAGGGAACTTTGGCAACATTAGATAAAAGAAAAGGCAAACATGACGGACGAGCACGCTACACCGTTGCTTCATTCCTAGATACCGCCTCTTTAGGTAGAGAGTCAACAACCATATTAGCCTTTTTGTAAGTATGTTCGATGTGCGATTGATGGTATGCGAAAAATTTAGACAAAATTTGCAATTTGCCATGATAATACATGGTTTCCATGGGGCCCTATAGCGTTGACTCAAGCTTCGAGTCAGTTTCAATAGTCAGGGATATGTATTGCATCTCCTTTACCAGACCGATCCCCTTCTCTAGTTGTTGAATGTTATAACAGCAAAATATTAAATTTTTTATTTTGTGGATTACAAGATATTTGTTTTCTAAAAGATAAGAATTGTAACTCTATAAATCTCTGATAAACTAGAATAATTCATATGAATGAAAAACTGGTATACCTTTCCTGGATGTAGGCATGATTGTCGAACTTATGTTTTTTATTTTGTTATTACACTCTTTACATAATATCAAAGCAGACGGATCTATCACGGCTGATCCATTGCTGGCCGGTGATTGTGAGAATTACTAAGTTATTTGGTATCTTCCTGTGTGGTTAGCGTGGATCTATCTCTCTCTACGACCCTTTATTAATGTGATTGCTATTATTTTCAAGAGCCCAAGAAGGGAACTTGTGCAAGATCAATAAGTAAAAGGAAGGGTAAGAAAATATGGCCGTCTTGCAAGCCAAAATTGTTTCTATTTTTTATGTCAATTCTCCTTCATAATATAAATTAATCAGTGATTTTATGATTTTATTGGGTTTTTCCCCAAAAATATTTGATTTTCCGGAGCCCTTGGTGGACTCGAGCTTAACTTGCGTGAGGCCTAGTGACTTACCATTGTAACTTGGCTAGGCCAGGGGCGAGTCGGCTGCCTGAGCCGAGTTCTACAGCATTGGTTCCCATAATAAATTGGGTAGACAATTGTCTTATTATAAGACTTCCTAGATGGAATTTTACATCACCAAACAAAGTTAGGAATTTCGCATCACCAAAACAAAGTTGGTGACTGTTTCCCAAATCAAGCAAGTGGTGAAATTATTTTACATAACAAACTTTTGTTTCTATAGTAGTTTAACAAAAGAAGAGACAAGCCAGAACCAGAATCAGAATCATGGTTACATGAAGGTTACAGAGTAACACAGAGAGTACTAGTCATCAGAAAAGCTTCAATAATGGACTGAAGTGTTGGAAGAGATATGATATTGCATTTGCTGAAACCCCCTTGGCACAATAGAGCCCTCCATTCTTTTTCAGTCCTTTGTTTGCCTCCTAATAGAAATGCAATTATCTCGAGGTCATATGCCAACCTTGAGTCTGAAAAAGCACTTGTATCATCCTCAGGACGCAAGACCACGTCGACGATGATCAACTTCCCACTTTTCTTTGGGATTGCTTTCTTGCACTGCTTCAAGATTTCACACAATTGTCTTCGTCCCAATCGTGCAAAATCCACTGCACCAATTTGAAATGAACTATTTACTCAACTGCAGAAGGGGAGGGAGAGGAGAATAGAATGGAGGGAGCGTTACATCCCAAATTTTTTTGGCAATCAATGAGAGGAAAGAGATAGAGAAAGATGAGGATACAAAATTTCTTCTTGACTGTCTAATTAGTCAGAAAACTACGACAAATAAAGGAGAAATCACTATTTTAGGGCTCTGCAGAGGAGACTCGGACCCCGCCAAGTTACTCGGCCTCTACGTACCGATTTTATGTCTAAGGTTTTAATCCCCCCTGGCTGGATCCCATTTGTTTACTTTTTTGAACAATAAATGTTTCTATTTTTATTAAAAGATAAAAAATAAGTCCCCTGTGCACCTTTTCCCAATAAGCAATTTAAATATTTGTGTTAAAGATAAGTATCTTATTATATATATACCTTATTTCATTTTATTATCCTTTTTTTTTTCAATATGACATGAACTTAGACGGTTACTTTCCGCCGAATAACTCACCTCGGCCAAGGTCCAAGACAAAGTATGCAATGGGCCAATACCTTCATGAAAACTGCATCGGCATGAGGGATAGAGATGAACATGTCACCGCTGACATGAACAACACCCGGATGCTCTGGTGCACTCGACACAACTTGCGGGAGGTCGAAATTGATCCCTGAGATATGCGGGTCCGCCTTCACAATCGCACTCACCACGGTCCCTGTACCACCAGCTACATCAACCAATGACGTCAATCCTGCAAACCCTGATTTATACTAAGAGAGCAAGGCTTCAAGAACTACCACAGTGTCGCTAGCCATGGCCTCGTTGAATATGTCATTGGCACCAGGATTATTTGCTGTATACTTCCATAACTTGCTACCATGAGCAATTTCAAAGGCATCACCCCCTTCCACCACACAACGGCTAAAGCGGTGCCATGGTGCAAGGAAAATAGGGTGGTTCAGCATGGTGAGCATGGGAGCAAGGCCCGATGCCCCCAGCCTCACCAGCCATTTGGAGGCACGAGTGAGCCTGTAGTAGGCCTCACCCTCCTTCACCTCTTCGCTAAACACCTGCTTCTTCACCAAGAAGCGCATGACTCGTGAGAGACAACTTGAGTCGGGGGAGGGAGCTTGCAGTGAGGTGATGATCTCTAAGAGGGTGAGGGGTTGACCTTTGGCATGGATTATCTGGGGTATGCCGAGCTCGACTGCACACTTGAATGTGAGACTGTCGACGAAAGCTAAGGTGATCTGCCAGAACTCAGCCTGGCCAAGTGCATCCTCATCCTGCATCTCCATCTTTAGTCCTTGTACATTCCTAAGCCTCATAATCGGAAAATTATATAGGAAGCAGAGGCTGTATGTATTCGTAGGTCTTTGTTTTTCTTTTTCTTTCTTCCATCTAAAGCAAGTTGGGGGAAGTTTTTTTTTTTTTTTTTTGTTTATTTCTCTTTTGTTTGTTTTGGAAGTGGGGCCTTGGTGTTTACATATGTTTTATTAAAAATTGATGCCTGAAGTGACTTGGCTTTACTCCTCGTCTTCTGTTGGCTACTTTTATGGTGAAATGTAATGGAAGTTGTGTGACTTTGAATGCAAGAGAAGGGAACCAGAGAGAGAGAGACAGAAGGTTTTTCTAATGAAACTTTCATTATTCCAATTCCTAAGTAAGGCTTGCTTGGTTAAGTATAATTTGAGGAATTTATTGCTAATTTTGGCCTTCAATAAAATTGAGGGGAACAAAATTATGTTTGTTTCAAATTTTGGCGATCAATAAAAATTAAGGGGAACAAAATTATGTTTGTTTCAAATTTCCATGGGTAGTTTAGGTTGCTAGGAAAGATTTTGCACTTTCCTTACGAGGTTGTTTCTTGTTTTTTAATTTTCCTTTATGATTTACCTTACTTTTTTATTTTATTTTTTTGAACATTAATTTACTTCTCTCCTTTTGTTTGATGCCCTTAAAGATTAAGGATTTGGGTAGTTGCCCCAACTCATCGATATGCACAAGAAAAATTTCAAAAATCTTGGAAACATTTTGCAGAACTTTTGTAAAAAAAAATTGATGTTGTTGACTTTGAAATTTTGACATTTCAAGGTTGATCTTCCAATCTTTTTCTTCTTCGTTTTTTCTCTCTTTTCTTTTTGTACATATTAATTAACGGTGGGAATGGAGGGTGGGACGTTATGTTGAGGCATCACCCCCCTTAACCACAATGCCCCATCTCCATTACCATTGATCCTCCAATCCTTGTGCTCGGTATGAATCAATGCCTCGGTATTTGTCAAAGTGTTCTTAAATGACCCATATCAAAACCCCCAAACTAGATTCTGGTTTGGAGTTCGGATGTGATGAACCCAAGCTCTCTAAAACTGTGTGAATAGTAAATCCAAAGTAAAAGTATGGAAACATGTTTCATGCGGGCTGGCCTGCATTTCTAGAATATGCGGTCCAAACGTATAAAGTAGTCATCTTAAAGATGAATGCAAATAGGTGGTCCATCTAAAGATTATATATTCTCTTAAAATTAGGATCAAATTATATTTAAGAATATATTTATTGCCAAGCTTGCATTTCTACAATATGCGAGCTGGCCGCATATAAACCTTGTCCTTAAAAGGATTGCAAGTGCAATTTTTTTGTATTTTATTTTTAAGAAGCCTTTCATTTGATGAAGAATGCAAAACTAGGCTTAAGAAACCAATCACCATGAAAAACTTGCATTTTTTTGAATTCGACAAAAAATTATGTTGAACTCTTCCATTTATCAAGTCCATGAAACTAGGAAATTAAGCAAAAAATTGACCGAATTGCTACAGTATTTAGGCGAGTTTCTACAGTAACTTAGCCCCAGGTACAGTACCATTTTAATATAAATCTGAGATGGGGAGGGTTACGAGCCCTGCAGGGGGCCAAGACCGAGGAACTTGGTAATGGACTTGCCCGAGTCTGAGGTTACAAACATTGCTCTGAAGATGTTTTGAAGATTTAAAAGCTACAGTTTTAACTATACCAACTTTTTGTGTATATATATATAAATATAACCACTTTGTGAAAACCATCATAAGAAAACCATATGAAACTGCCATCTGAAACCAGATCTTGCCTCTGATCGTATATCAGAACATACTTTCTAAGGCAGTGAAAAAATAATAACCAGAATTAAAAATAAAAAATAAAAAGGTTAAGAGAATATACAATCTCCTTAGGTCTGCAAGGGAGTCCACCCAAAAGATCTTTTTACAAAGACCCAAATTCTTTTCTCAAATCCAATTATTTTCTCTTTACTCAAATCCAATGTTTGGATTATTGGTTGATTCTTGATCTTCTTCTTTTTCCTCATATTGCCAACTATGAAATAGATATCATAGACTTTGTTCTATAAATTTGTTAATATGCACTACTAGGTCTTCTTTGAATCTCTCAAATATTTGATTTAAAAACTCCATACTTAGATCATCAGTTATTTGTTATCAGCATGGATCTTAGAGCTCTGATACCAACTGAAGTAAAGAGAAAACGATAACCAGAATGATTAAAAAAAAAAACAAAAAGATGAGAGAAAATACCTGTTATCTAGGTCTGCAAGGGAGTCTACTAAAACAAATCAGTTTACAAGATCAACTCTTAACTTAATCTCCAATCTCTCTTCTTTTATAATGAGGGACTTTTTCCTTTAAATACACTTAGAAGATAAATAAATAAACCCAAAAACATAAACTATATATCTCTCTCTCTAAAACTCACATGCCACCTTTTCATTCTTCCTTCTCTCTCTAACTCCCACATAAATCTCTATCTCATCAATCGTTTTAAATCTTATTTATCTTCTCTTTCTAAAAAGTAACGAAAAATAATTTCTACTTAACTTAAAATATAAGTTATTTTCTAAACCAAAATATAGACCTCTGGGTGACAACTCCTACCTTACTAAAACTCACTCATAAAATCCTCCTACCTAACTGTGTTCTTTTGAAGTTGGATTTTTTATTTTCTCTATTTAGGCATTCCATTCTCTTTTAGCTTCAACTGAAAACTACTTAACATCCGATTATGAAATTTAAATCTAAAAAAATGATGCACATCGAGTCGATTTACAAATACATAAAAATCTTGAGAACGGACAGTCTAAATAATATATTACGAGATGTACGTTTTTTATAGGCGTGTCTTTTTTCTACAGTTTGAAGTTGTAACCAACCTTGTATAAACCTTTTCTAAACTTATTTAGAAATAGGTGCACCACAAGTAATTGGAAAAAAAATATGATGAAGTGAGTCTATTTAGAGTTGTGGGACGAAACATAATAAACCAAATAAAGATCGTCGATTTTTCATAGGGGAAAGTCTTTGTCTTTACCTAGTGGACCACATCAAAATAAAAACAAAGAGAGAAAAAACTCTCAGAACTTTATTCTAAAGAAAAGAAGAACACATATACAAGAACATATCATCTCACACGCCACCAGGTTCATCACCACGTGGCATTCAAGAAATTGTTTTGAGGTTTGGAGAACTCAAATTCAAATTTTTAAGGACAACAATAACACACTCATGAGGTAAAGAATAGTAATTAGGTTTGCTATTGCGTCTACAACAATAGACATTTTAATGGTTCAGATTGAATCATATACTTATCCAAGGGCCAATAAAAAATCTCATTTTTCAAAAAAATTTTATTTAAAAATTATGTTAATATGAAAATTTTGTTTTAGGTTTATTTTTATAAGATTGACTGAAATTAATAAAGAAAACATTTTAAAAAAAAAAATATTGACCAAAACAAATATAGAGGTATTTTAGTCATTATTACTTAAAATATTTTTAATCATTTTTATTTAGTTATATTTATAAAAATATGCTTAAAATTCAAAATTCAGATAAATATATTATTTAAATAAAAAATAAAAAAATAAAATACAAATCTAATTTTCTGTCGTTGGATACGGCCCAACGAAATCTCAACCATTGGAAGGGTGCTTGCGCACCCTACCACCGGTCACTACAGAATACTTTTCCTAGTAATTAATAATAGTCTAACTTATAAGTGTTTTATGGTCCTCTAGCTACATGATCCATCGCCTAAAAGTTCTATTAACAATTTAAAATTTCCACTTTTCCTTTTGAAATACTCATTTTAAAATGCAGTTCATTAAATTTCAGACCTATGAATACTATAAGTAGGTTTTTTTGGATAGAGTAATTACATAGTATACTCTTAAGGGAGCATTTTAGGTGGCAGTTATACATGTTTATGAATCTTTTTGGTGTTAGGGAAAAGTTTATATAAAGCCTAGGATCTAAACAATCAACTTAGAGTCTATCTCAAAAATTTAAACAAATTTCATCAAATTGATCATCTGGATATAAAGGTGCATAGACATAAGAAAAAAACGGATTTCAAGTTTTAAAAATAGTGCATCTTGTAATATTTTTGGACCGTCAATTTTTAAGATTTTCATAGATTTGCTTGATATACATTATTTTTTAAGCTTTAAATTTTATAATTAAAGATGAAAATATTTTTTAAAGCTATCACAAAAATTTTCAGTATGAAAACCATATTTCTTGATACTATTTGAAGGTAGGTTGTCATTTAATTGTTTAGAGTCTCGTCTCTATACAAACCGCTGCCTATATTAAATACCAAAGTAAAAGAAATGTACCACAAAAGTCATGTTTTTTTTTTTCCAAGATAACTAATACCTTTATTGGAAAAGATATTAAAATCGTTTAATATCTTAACAATAAACCAATTTTGTAAAGAGTTATATTAGGGTACTTACACTATGGAGTAATTTATCATTATACTCAACAAAATTTGGACACTTATATACTATTGTTTTGTACATTAACCTTGTTTTCAATAAGGGTATTTTTGGTCATTGGTGTGACGTCATCTACATGGGATGTGATATCAGCCACTGATGTCACACCCCGTGTAGATGACGTCATACCCCTTCTAATGACAAAAAATATCCCTATTAAAAAAATACTCCATATACAAAACAACGATATAGAAGTGTCCAAAATTTGTTGAATATGATGATAAATTACTCCATGGACTTGGTTTTGATGCAACCAAACCCGCATATGTAGAAATGCAAGCCTATTAATAAATCTATTTTTGAAATGGATTTTAAGACCTATGTTTTAAGGATATATAATCTCTAACATGGAGATCATGAATATGAAAATAAAAAATAGAAATAATAATTCTATTATGAAAACATTTGGACCATTAGTTTCTATTATTTTTAGACGGAACACCTACTTGCATCTATATTTAAGATAGATGCTTTACACTTACTGACCGCATATGTAGAAATGCGGTCCAACCTGCATGAAACAATTTTCCATTACTCCAAAGTATGAGCACCCTAACATAACCCTTTTGTAAATTTTAAAAAGTGCACCATATCGACAAAAATTTGAGTTTCTATTAAAAAATAATACATCAACTTCAAATATTTATTTTAAAAGCTCTATACTAAAAGTCTAAACGTTTGAAAATTTAAATCGTTTTAAGAATAATTCCTTTGTATGAGCATAAATTAAGTAATTGAATTATTTAATAGATAGAATTAAATTTCATTTATAAATATTTTTAATAATAATATATAAACTGCCAGGTGGTTAGGGGTGAGAACAGGATGGATCAAGGCCGGATCCGACCATATCTAGATGCCGATTCTAATAGTATACATCTGATCCAGGTTAAAACCCGATCCTGGATATTTGGATCTAGATTTGATGAATAGTATGCATCAGATCTGGATCCAAATAGCATATCAGATCTGGATTCGAATTAGGATTATCTACTATTTAAAAAATTATATATATAAATAAAAATTTACTATTTAAAAAAAACGAGTTGGATTTGGATCTGGATTCGGTTTGGATCCACTGTACCTAGATCTAATCCAAATTTTATTTCGGATCTGATTTTTGGATTCAGATCCAAATTTTGGGTTCAAACCTAGATCCGAATAGGGTCTGAAACCTGTGTTTCGGATATGAATCGGGTCAATTCTCACCCCTACAGGTGGTTCTTAGGCCTTGTGCTCAAGAAACACCCTTGGAGGTATCGTTGAGTGATCTCACTTATAGGTTTCTCCTATGTTTTAAAAAATAGATCGCTAACACAAATCGTCCCTCTACAGGTGGATCATAGACCTTGTGCTCAAGAAAAACCTTTGAAGGTATCGTTGAGTGGTCCCACTTATAGGTTTCTCCTATGTTTTAAAAAATAGATCGGTAACCCAAATCGTCTTTACCCATACCTGTGTCGGATCGGTGGATCGGCGTGTCGAACAAGAGAATAGGCCTAATCGGCAAATTTTGTCCCAAATAGTTTTTTTAAAAAATCACTATAAATCTCTAAAAATAGTGTTTTTTTAGTTTTTAAAAGAAATTAGGAGTGGTACATGATGTAGTTTCATTATTTGTAAAAAAATGTGAATATTGAGACATTGTTTCCTTGTTTGGATATCAGTATAATTATTAATTGTATATGGTATTAAAAATAATTTATTATACAAATAAAAATAAATTTAAATTTTGTCTTATAATATCATCTAATTTTAAAAAATATATTTGCAACTATAGCAAAAAATACTACAGTATATAATTTATAATGTAAATAAATTAACGAATAAAATACAATCATTTATTATCACTGTATAATTATTAATTTTAATATTATAATTAAAAATGATTAAAAAATATTAGAAATCACTTCCATATAATATGATTAAAAATAAAAATAAAATCCAGTATAAGTTTCAATGTTATTACATAAAAAAGAAATATTCAAAAAAGGATTTTTTCCCTACAAAATTGAAAATAATGATATCAATTTAAAAAAGCAACAGATAAACAATATTAGACTGATGTTGTGCTGGTTATAGAGATTGGTTCATGAATACGTTTCATGTTGTTCTAAGTTTGTTGTGTGTTATTATTCTTAAAAGAGTAAACTTCATAATGTAAGTTTGTAGTGTGTTATTATTCTTAAAAGAGTAAACTTCATAATGTTACAAGCAGTGGTTTAAAAATCGCCGAGTCAGCTCAGACTCGGGCTCGACAGGGAATCGATCACCTTGTGTCAATTCTAGAGGTCACAAAACGGGCGAGTCGGGCGATGATGGATTTTGATGCGATCGTGTTGCCATGTGTGCTTGTCAACCTCAGGTTTGATCAGGCTTTTTACACACGCGATAAACCATGGTACGGAGGAGGCTTTTATAGACCTCAAACTTCTTTCGTTTTTCTGATGTGGGATTTGAGCATGGTACTTACGGCTTGAAAAGGTCATACAAGATATCTTTTTATTATAAAAAATAAGATAACAAGTGGGGTTGTGGTTTAGTCGGTTATTATGTCCATCTCCCTCTCAAGAGGTTCCTAGTTCAAACCTTACGTAACACTAAAAAGTTATTTTGACAAAAAAATAAAAGTTATGACAAAAAAAATAGAAATTACCTCGACAAAATTTTTTTTAAAAAACTTACCTTGACAAAATCGTCTTCTTATTTTTCTTCTCAATAAGAGAGATGTGTGCCTGACATTAAATTACATGATAAAAAAAGAAATAAAATTATTAAAAATAAAATTTGGGAGATATGGCCCACCATACCTATCTTTCACCAAAAACAATTTGAAATTTACTTATTAAAAAATCAAATAAAGAGACTAATACTATTAAGCTATTATCTCATGGGATTATTTTATTATATGATTAATATTAGACTATTAGCTAATTAAAATTAAAAAAATTAGTACTAGCTCATATGATATTAATAAAATAAAAAAATAACACTAATATTAGTTTATTGAATATTAAAAAAAAATAGTTTATGGGATATTTTAAGAGAGAAAATAACACTAACTTATACCACTTAAGAATTTATTTTTAAGTTACTTTATCAATTACCCTATATTGCAAGTATGAATTTATTTATTTATTAATTAATTTTATTAAAATATGATTGTAAATTTATACTTTTAAATTCTATATTTCTATCCACACTAATTATTATATCTTAGATTTGTTTATTTGTGAGGGTCATACCTTTGTTTTTTGAATCACGTTTATTATAATATTGTAATTAATAATTATACTAATTAAAATGATAACCATGTCTTATATTTTATTTTTTAATTTATTTACATTATAAAATATGCAATGTATTATTTTTTTGTAAAATGATGATAAAATAAGAAAACACAAACAAATAATTCTAATTTCAATGTATAATATTGTATTTAGCGAGGTTTTAATAAGGGGTTCGTTTTTATAGAGCCTAGGCTCTAAACAATCAAATTAGAACCTACCTTCAAATAGTGTCGAGAAATGTCGTTTCAATATTAGAAATCTTTGTGATAGCCTTAAAACATATTTTTATATTTATTTATAAATTTTAAAGCTTAAAAAATAGTGTAGATCAAGATATTTATGCAAACTTGAAAATCTTGAAAATTGACGGCCCAAAAATGCTTCACAAAATACACTATTTTCAAAACTTATGATCCATTTTTTCCTCTTGTCCATGTATCTTCATGTCGAGATGATCAATTTGAAGATATTTCGGCATTAAAACAACCTCTTTTAGTGAAATTTTTGATGTAGGCTCAAATTTGATTGTTTAGAGCCTTGGCTCTATATAAACTTTTCTCTTTAATTAATGTTTGATGAGAAAAGAACATCTCAATCTTCATATATTGATACAAAAAAATAAAATTTATTAATATAGTACCTCATTTCTTATTGGATTACTAAAAAACAACATTTATAATGATTTTTAATATTTTTTTTTGAATTTTTGTTAAGGCTGAATTCGACCGATTCGGCCGATTCCCGATTCGAAATGCTGATTCATCGATCCGGATGAATTTTTGGGTGCCCAATCCGGGGCACCGATCTGTTTTTTAAAACACTTATGAAATTTACTACTTATGAAATTTTAAACTAAAGAAAAACACATATCAAGCTGATCTACAAACACATAAAAATATGAATTTCAAACTCGAAAAAAGTACATATCAAACTTATCTACAAACACATAAAAGTCTGGATAACGGACAATCTAGATAATATATTACAAGATGCCCCATTTTTTATACTTTAAAATCTTCGTTTTTTTTTTTTTTTTGAAAAAACTTTTTCTAAAGAGGTTGATTTCACTCCATCACTGGATAGAATCTCTTTTAATAGGCTTCTTTTAAATTTGTGTTTTGAACTGGAGAAGGAAGCCACCAGTGCAGAGTTACATAAGGCTATTTTTGCCTTACCTGAGGACAAAGTATTAGGATCTAATGGTTTCCTTTTGGCATTCTTCCATAAATTTTGGCTGTCGGTTAAAAGTGAAGTGCTTCAATTGGTGAAAAATTTTATGATTACGGGTCAAATTTTCAAAGGTGTTAATTCTACTTTTGTGGCATTGATTCCTAAAAAAGGGTTGATTTCTAGTCTTGCTGATATGAGACCCATAAGTTTGCTGACAAGCCTATATGAGATCATTGCTATGGTTTTCGCAGAGAGGCTGAAGTTGGTGCTGCCTACTCTTATCTCTAATACCCAATCTGCCTTTATTGAGGATCGTCAAATCACAGACAATGTTATGCTAGCTCAAGAATGCATCCATTCAAGAGTTATTAGTAAAAAACTAGGTATTCTTTTTAAGTTGGATATGGAAAAAGTCTATGATAGGGTAGAGTGGGGGATCTTTTTGGAAATTATGAGAGTTATGGGCTTTGGTGAGAGATGGAGATCTTGGATTTTTGGGTGCTTATCATCGACTCATTTCTCTGTTCCGTACAAAGGTAGTCCTGTAGGCTTCTTCAATGCCTCTAGGGGTTATGACAAGGGGATCCCTTGTCTCCTTTCTTATATACAATTTATGATGAATACTTTAGTTTAATGTTAGATAGAGTAGAGAATGAAGGTTATTTCACTGGGTTTCGGATTGCTAACTCTGATATCCAAATTTCTCATCTTCAATATGCAGATGATACCTTTATTTTTTGTGAGGCTGAGACACTACAAGTTTTTAACTTTGATAGATTTTTGGATATTTGTGAAGCAACCTTGGGTCTGAGAGTTAATTTTCATAAATCTTCCATGGTTGGGATTTGTTGTGAGGATGGGGTGATAGAGGAGATGGCTGCTATTGTGGGTTGCAAGGTTGGCTCCTTCCAATGTGACCTGTTTGGGTCTTCTTATCTCTAAGGCTTACGATTGCTGTTTGGGATATAGTGCTTGAAAGAGTGAAAAAAAAGTTGGATTTATGGAAGTACAAGTATCTTTCTTTGGGCGATAGGGTTACTCTTTTGAAATCATGTTTATCAAATCTTCTTGTTTACCAGATGTTTTTGATAAATATGCTTGCCTCGGTTGCAAGAAAATTGGAAAAAATGATGCGAGACTTTATCGGGGGCTCCTATTTCAATGGGAGGAAGTTCCATTTGCTTAAATGGGATAGA
This sequence comes from Amborella trichopoda, assembly GCF_054954075.1. Lineage (NCBI taxonomy): Eukaryota > Viridiplantae > Streptophyta > Magnoliopsida > Amborellales > Amborellaceae > Amborella > Amborella trichopoda. The sequence continues at coordinate 53,095,745 of NC_142337.1, forward strand.
GTATGTATACTTAAAAAAGATGGTGGGTTGGGATTAAGGAGAATTAGAGTGTTTAACTAATCACTGTTATGTAGATGGTGGTGGAGAAGTCTTAAACTCAAGAACCATTTGAGGTATAAAGTTTTTATGGCTAAATATAGAGTTGATAGATTACAGGTGTGGTTGGGTAATGGGCACGAAAGAGAGGTTTCACAGGTGTGGAAGTCCACCTTTAGATGCAGGACTATTGTTTCAGGTTATTCTAGATGCAGTGTTGGTTGTGGTATGCAAGTGTCTCTGTGGCATCATAAATGGATATGGGATTATCCGTTGAAAGTGGCCTTTCCTGATCTTTTTGGATTGGCAACTCAGCCGACAATGACATTCAGGAGGCTTTAGAAAGAAGAGGTTTGCAAAGTTCTTGGAATATTTCTCTATCTACTGCAGACTAAGTAACCACCTATTATGTCAATGGTGCTCTCTTATGGAAGTGTTGGATAATACCTATGTTGTTGCTGATGCTGAGGATGAGATTATATGGGAGATTGAAAGTGAGTATTTTTTCGGTGAAATCTTATTATAATTTATTATTCCAAGATAGGATTAGATGGTCTAACTCCAATGTTGCTGCTGTTTGGAAATGGCACAGTGTTTCATTTGGCTTACTTCTTCTAATAGGATTTTAACGGTTGATAACTTAATTAAAAGGGAAAATTTTTTGCCTAATGTTTGTCTTTTGTACAAAGAAGAAGGGAAATAGTGGCACATCTTTTGGTCCATTATTCCTTTACATCCTGTGTGTGGTCCTTGCTTTTCTCCACACTTGGGATACTTTTTGTCATGCCCCATTCAGTAGAAGGTATTATCTCTCAGATGTCTTTAAGCCATTTGTCGGTAGGTGGGAAAGTCCTATGGAAGATTTTTAAAAAGGTTATCCTTTGGGAAATATGGAAGGAGATGAATAGAAGAACCTTCGATGGGAGTTCATTATCTTTTGAAAAGCTCATAGCCAAAATTAAGCTATCCATTGGGACATGGCTATCAGTGACTCAGGCGGGTTGGGGTAATCCAATTGTGGATGTTTTGTCTAATCTTCACGATCTGTTTTCCCTTGGTATTTCTCGTCCTAGACCGAAGAGCTTTTGGTTGGCACCTGACTTTCGGGAGTGTTAAGCTAAATTTCGATGGAAGTTCCTTTGGAAATCCAGGTAGGGCTGGCATTGGTGGCGTTGTATGTGACTCCACGGGCTGTGTTATTCTCTCCTTTGCTTGCCCGATAGGGGAACAAACAACAAATTTTGCTGAATTGAGTGCTTTGTTGTGTGGGTTGAAAATTTTGTTTGAGAGGAAGATTACTGGTAATGTCTGGATTGAAGGGGACTCCTTGAATGTGCTAAAATGGTGTAAATTGGATCAGTAGGTTATGTGGGAATTGCGATCTTTGTGGTTGTAAATAATGGATCTAGCTGGACCTTCTATTTCGTTCAATCATGTCTATCGAGAAGTAAACTCCATTGCCGATTCTTTGGCTAAAGGAGGTGAATCGTTATCGTCACTGTTGATTTGTTCTGATGTAATTTTTTTTACTTAATCATCAATAATTCTTTTGAACATTTGTCAAAAAAGAAATATTTTTTTTTTCTTTTTACATCCGTACAACTCAGGATCGAGATGATGAATTAAAAGTCCTTTCACCACCAAAACAACCTTTTTTGATGGAGTTTTGTGTGATGTCTTTTTTGATGGAGTTTTGTGTGATGTCTTTTTTGTATAGTTTAGGTTGTAACTTTTTATTAACTTTTTTCAAGCTTATGTTTAAAAACAACGTGGACTCCTTGGAAAAATGATGACAGGTGGTACCGAGTCTATTTAGAGTTGCCGGATTCCATAGGGGAAAGTCATTCTCTTGATTCACTCCCGTATCACAATGAACTAAACGAGGGAGAACAAATTATGGGAAAGACGCTATCTACTTTTTAGAGATCTCACAGCTTTATCTTGTAGAACAAAAAAACAAAAAAAAAAGAGTAAGAATTCTCACAACTTTATTCTAGGGAAGAGAACAACACCTAGTGACATTCAAAGAATCATTTTAAGGTTTGGAGCTTGGTTAGGTATTACACAATTCAAATTTTATAAGGTGTGCTAGAAAAGGCTGATAGGGTTAAGAAACTAATAAAGTTTGGTATTGCGTCCACAACAACATACACCTTTTAATGCCAGTGATTTAAAAAACGGATCGGTGCACTGGATCGGGTATCTTGAGAATTTATCCGGATCGGTGAATCGGTAATCTGGATCAAGAATCGGCCGAATCGGTCAGATTATGTCTTAAAAAAATCCAAAAAAATTATTAAAAATCACTGTAAATGTTGTTTTTCAGAAATCCAATAAGAAATGAGTGTACCATATTAAGAACTTTTAGTTTTTTTCATCAACATGCAAATATTGAGATTTTTTTTTCTGTATGAAGATTATTATTAAACATTTATTAAAAGCTAACTAAATACAATATTATACACTGAAATTAGAATTATTGGTTTGTATTATATTATTTTATCATCATTTTACTATACAAATAAGAACAAAGAATTGGAAGCCATTCCTCAGATCAGAATGGCCATTGGACCGTTGGACTGACCAGCCAATTGAGATTGAAAATATCATACTGTAAATAAAAATATGTAAATATGTATTTTATATAAAAGTATTGTATATGCTTTTGGGTAGAATTTGATCAAATATAACTTCGGAGGTTTAGACCAATTTTATACCAGCAAACCTTTAATTCGGTTGTGCTCCAAGATGAGCATTTTGTAATTTTACTTAAATTTCAATAAAATATTATTTGGAATTTAAGTTGGAGTAGTAGCTGTCTTTTATTTAGATAGAAATTTGGAAAATTTATTCCTTACATTAGAAATATTGAAAAATTTTCCATGTGTTTTATGTTTTGTAGCCCAACCATTGGGCTATATGAAAGAGAATGTCCCACATCGAAGAAAATTTATTCCTTACATTAGAAATGAAAAATTTTCCATGTGTTTTATGTTTTGTAGTGCAACCATTGGGCTATGTGAAAGAGAATGTCCCACATCGAAGAGATGTGGGATGAGAATGGCACATATAAGTTACTTGCAAATATCTATGAGAACGATTTGGTTGACATGGCCATATATGATGCGTAAGGGTACACCTGTGGGGTATAATTGTTATGTAAGAGTGTTTTATTAAAAAATTGGCTGACACAGCAGGAGCAGGGTGGGTGCGTGACATTATGTGATGTCGGTAGTGCATTTCAAGGTTTTATTAATAATAAGTGGGTAGCACGGCAAGACCAGGGTGGGTCGCACGTTTCAAGGTTTTATTAATAGCAAATTTCGAGTTTTTACTAATAATAAAATAATATTGATCTGTATCTCATTTTTCATTGAAATCGGAACGGCTTGGGCGATACCCGATCAGGATCACCCAATTTCGAATCAGACCGCCGATTTTTCAACCACTTGTTCACCATGCTTATCCAAGGGCCAATAATGAATCTCATTTTTTATTTTTGGATTTTTATTTAAAAATGATATTAATCAGGCATTTTGGTTTTTGGATCATTTTTATAAGATGGACTAAAATTAATAAACTAATATTTTGAATAAAGAAATTGACCAAAACAAATATAATTGTATTTCAGTCATTTTTTACTTTGAGTAATTTTAATCATTTTTATTTAGTTGCATTTATAAAAATATACTTAAAATTCAGATAAATATATTATTTAAATAAAAAATAAAAATAAAATATGAGACTAATTTTGACCGTTGGATATGGCTATGAGATGTCAACCCGCCGTGGTGGGGTGCATTGGATACTTTTCCTAGTAATTAATAACAGTCTAACACGTACGTATTTTATAGTCTTTTAGTTGCATGATCTCTCATCTAAAGGTTTTGTTAAAAATTTAAAAATTTCAACATTTTCTTTTGGAATACTCATTTTAAAATATAGTTCACTGAATTTTAGACCAATTAAATACTATGAGTTTTCTTTGGGTAGGTCAATAACATTGTATACTGTTAACGGAGAACGTTTGGCAGTAGTTTACATTTTTATGAATCTTTTGGTGTGATGCTTCAATAAGGATCATGTGTGTAACATCATATACCAAAGTAAATGAAATGTACCCCAAGATAAAACCATTATTGGAAAAGACATTAAAATTCTTCATTATTATAACCATAAATTTTGTAAATTTATTAAAAAGTGCACCATATCAACAAAAAGTTGAGTTTGCTTTACAAAATAATACATTAAACTTAATTATATTTTATATTCATGTTATTTTTTTTGAAAGAATATTCTATATTCATGTTATTCTTCAAAGGGAAAGTTTTCTATAATTCCCCTACATCATAGAAGATCTATGCTTCCCCTATCATCCAGCCGTCCAATTTTGATCAAGAGAGTCACTCACCATTTGATCTTACATATGACGTCTCAAAGTATTTTAATTTTAGTTTTTTTTATACAAATTGTATGAATATGAAATTTAATACACGTCATCTTCTCATTGGGGCACACCTATAAAATTTATTAAAAATAGTTTTTACTTATGAAATGTAATGAACAAAATACCCTTTGAATCTTTCAGAGGTATTTTGGTTATTTTATTTTATTTGAAATATTGTTTTTATATTTTCCGCTAATACAAGTTTAATAGAGGATTGGACATCAAAAATTTGGCGTCAAATAGTTTATAGAAAAAAATTAAAAATAAAATAATGTAAAGACGTGATATTGTAATTGGGGTATTCTTAACTCTCCTTTCAGAATGGACGGTTAGATAAGGGGAAGTATATAAGTTTTATGTTGTAGAGGAAGCATAAAAAGCTTGTATTTCTTCAAATACTTATTTTCGAAGCAACAAACTAAAAGTTTGAATTTTTTTTTAAATGGTTTAAAATTTGAAATGTTTTAAGAATAATTTCTTTTTATGATAATAAATTGAATAATTGAATTATGTATTAGACAAAATTAAATTAAATTTATAAATATTTTTAGTAAACATATATAAACTGCCAGGTGGTTCTTAAACCACCTTGTGCTCATAAAAGACCTTTGGATGTACGGTTGAGGGGTTCCACTTATAGGTTCCTCGTAGTAATAATTAATTAGATCACGTGCAAAAAAAAAGGTCATTAGCGTGGGCATGCGGGGTCACGTGCATCGACCCCTTCACATATATCTATTAATTTCTTAACATAATACAATGTAAAAACTCCAATAAATAGTAAAGTTTAAATTTCTTTTAAATCTTTCAAATTAAAGTCATAATTAGAATAGTTCATTTCTTGAAGTAAGAAGTTGATTAACAAATCTGTTAACTTAAAACTATAACATTAATAAAAGACAAACCTACAAAATAGTCTAGCAAGACTATAATAAAAAAGTTTCCAATTTTTAAATTCTTTGCAATCAAAGCCTAAGGTGTCGACTTTAAACGATTGAATTCTAGCGGACCTCCAAAGTTCATGGGAATACGTAATTTTGGTGTCAGGAATTTCAATGATAACTTGAAAAATTACTTCACATCTAGTTATGAAATGTAAAGTTTGAAAAACGGGCATGGATCAAGCAGATATACAAACATAGCAATCTAGATAATATTACAAGATGTACCATTTTTGGTACCTTAAAGTCTGTTTTTTTTTCTTTCCACATCGGTACATCTCAAAGTCGAGATGATCAATTAAAAGATTTGACACCACCAAAACAATCTTATTTGCTGGAGTTTTGAGGCGCATCTTTTTTCGATAGTTTAAGGTCATAGCCTTGTATAAATTTTTTCTTAACTTATGTTTTGAAATAAGGCAGACTCCAAGTAGTGGGGAAAAGTCTATGAGAATTCATTGTTAAGGGTGAGCTCAATTCCAAGATTAAAAAGACTATAAAGCATTGTTGGGTGTACTTTTTGTCTTAAACAAGACCAGATACATTCTAATGAACACTTAACAACGATCAAGTTGCGAATGACCGATGGATGAGTTATTAATATACTTTGTTTTATAAGTATATTACTTAGCCCCATATAAGGCTAAGTACGAATGTTTGATTGAAGATATACAATGAGCATCCAATAGATGACTGTCCTCAATGAATGATCAGAAGTAAACATAGTTCTTAATGACATCACTCAAATGTTCCCTTGACGATGTTCCAGGGATGGCTTAACTTAGTATCAACAACAGTCTTAAAGCTAGCCAAGGATGACTTAACCCATCTTAGTCTCAGCGACAGTTTAAATCTCCCCAGGGATGGCTTAACCCATCAACGTATCATCGGTAGTCTAAAACTACCTGGGGATGGCTTAACCCATCACCACCAACAGAAGTTTAAAGCTGCCCAAGGATGACTTAACATATCACCACATCAATGGGCCGTCTAAAGCTGCCCGGGGATGGCTTAACCCATCACCATGTCAATTAACAGTTTAAAGCTGTCCAGGGATGGCTTAACCCATTACTGCCTCAACGACAATCTAAAGCTGCCCAGGGATGACTTAACCCATCTCAGTCTCAACGGTAATCTTAAAGCTGCACAGAGATGACTTAACCTATCTCAACATTAATGGCAGTTTAAAGCTACCCAGAGATGGCTTAACCCATCTCAGTATCAACAACAGTCTTAAAGAAGCTACCCAGAGATGACTTAACCCATCTCAGCATCAACGACAATCTAAAACTGCCTAGGGATGACTTAACCCATCGCAATCTCAACGACAGCCTTAAAGCTGCCCAAGGATGGCTTGACCCATTTCAGTTTTAACGATAGTCTTAAAGCTGCCCAGGGATGGCTTAACCCATCTCAATCTTAACGACAGTCTTAAAGTTGTCTAGGGATGTCTTAACCCATTTCAGTATTATCGGCAATCTTAAAGCTATGCAGGGATGATTTAACCATCTCAGTGTCAACGATAGTCTTAAAGCTACTCAGGGATGACTTAACCCATCTCAATGTTAATCGGTAGTCTTAAAGCTGCCTATAGATGGCTTACCCCATCATCATCATTGTCCAGCAGTTAAGGCCTTAAAAGCTCTACGTGTCATGAGACATTCAGTTACCAAAAAGGAAATTGCTTCCTTAGTACAAGGAATTCTCTCATAAGATTGGCACTGTTGAATTCTTGGCTCTTTGTTTTATCATCCTTAAAAGGTATGGCATGGATTGAGCTGAACAATGAAAGTGGATGCAGCCTACTGACAACACTGACAAATCCCTGATTTTGCATATGTGAGATCATAAGATTCAAATGTTTGAAATTCAAAGACAAGTGCTAGCGATTGTATCTGCTTGAATAACCCAGCAGTGAGATAAACAATGTGAAAAAATAAACACAAGACATAAACAACATTATGATGATAAGAACTACGCCATGCAAACTCTGTGATTCAAATGAATGGATAAATCCAAGATAAGGATGGAGGGTGAAGATTCGAAGATGGGAAATGCATGGTTATCCCTTGAAAAATCATAATTTAGCAATATCAAAAAGGAACTTCTCGATTGAAGAGGTACACACATTTCTGATAGACACAGTATAATAGAGATAAAGTGTTCTTGTGAGGTTCTACCTCAGTAAGAATTAAAAGAGTGGAAAAGAGAGCAAAATATTCAAGACACGAAGAGAAAGATAATCGTTTCCTGCAATTCATTTAAGACCCGTTCTCTTAGGAAGACCAGATTCAAAAGATAACACCTGTCACGACCCCTTCTCCTGCCTCTCTTTTTTTTTTTTTTTTACTAGCCGGAGGGCAATAAGGTGTGGGACCGTGATCATGAGGTTGCGAATACCACTCCGATCGGAGTGGCTCAACGCTTTATAAACCGATAATCAGTGCAAACCACAAAAGAAAGAAAAACACCAAACACATATAACCACTCAAAAAGCCAGAAAATTAATTCCAAACCATCATTAAAGCTCCAAGGTATAACAACAGTGTCCAAGGCTCCTATAGCCCAAAAACATTACATAACATCAAAATCATAACGACTATATGGCCAAACTGCCAACAAAACATACAATCCGGAAAGGGTGTCCTTGTCAGGCTCTGGGCTCCAACCGTCAACTGTACTCACCAAACCGCTTGCCTTTCACGTGTGAGCTATCACTCTATACAGATAGAAAAATAATGGAATGAACTATAAATCCCAGTAAGTAGATCAAGGCACCATGCATTCCTGCCTACATACAATAACTCATACTCATATTCCAGATTTATGCAAGTCTAAGTAACCTGAAACCATGTATAATATTTTATTTGGCAATGTATCATAAGTGATTCCTTTCATGATGGAACAATCATAATTCATATATCAGATATCATATGAATTAGTAGTTCAGCGAACCTTTCCTTCATGAGTATCGTCACAATTCATCATAACTATGCATTTCTCAGTATCACACATTCATTTATAACTGAGCATGTCTTACAACATGCATCCTTATTACAACAGAGCATAGTTTCACTTCATAATAGAGCATACTTTCATTCTATAGCAATCACAAGGTCAGGCCGTGCAATACACCCAAAGCATCCACCTCACAGGTATCGATCACATAGTCATGCCCTGCAATACTCTCAAAGCAGGCACCTCACTAATACTAATCATGGTCATACGATACGCACAAAGCATGCCAAAGAAATTACATAGAACTCATCACTTCAGTTACACTACCAATGGGTGTCCCATTGCATAGTACTTCATACCACAATAGCACTTAACACCGGGATGAACACATAGGTCCCATCACATATCACATCAGGTGGCAAGTCCAGGCTCACCCATTAATACCACATTATTCTTACCATGTCAAAACAAAGCAGGTCTCATTATCATGCATTCATGTCATAGCTAAGCAAAGCATGAAAAGAAATCATTTATCACTTATCACATTTCACATTACACTACCAATGGGTGTTCCATTGCATAGGGCATCATATCACATATCATACCACATCGCATCACACTACCAATGGATAACCCATTGCATAGTGCCCCTTATCACATAGCACATACACATTTCAGATCATACTTTCATTTCAGGGCATACTTTCATTTCATAAGCATGTCCTATTACAACATGCACATTCAATATATCACACATCGTGCGGCATTCAATGCATCACAAGCACATCTTAATACAACCATGTACATTTACTAATTCATAAACATGTCTTATCAAATTATGATTACACATTATATCACACATCGTGCGACAAGTCCATGCTCACACATCATATATCATCATGATTACACATTATATCATATGATGCTTACACATTATATCACATTATATGGCAAGTCCATGCTCACATATGAAATCACAGTACTTATCACATATCACTTATCACTTATCACATATCACATTACATATATCATATCTGTGGCATAAATCTCAAATAATGAAGAATTTCACTCTACAACCAAAAGAAACCTTGAAGAGGACTCACCTACCTTTCATGTGAATCAAATTTAAACTCATTTGGACATATAAAAGTCGGTGAAAAGTGCAATGCACAGAGGATGTAGTTTTCCAGAAAATCTCATAATTTCAGATGATACTCTTTTGGAAAATATAACCTATCTCCCAATTCATAAAGAATATCACTATGCAACCTTAAGAACAATTGAAGACAGCTCACCCATCTTTCATTTGAATAAAATTTGAACTTATTCGACATATAAAAATTGGTAAAAAGTATAATGTACAAAGAGTGTAGTTTTCTAGAAAATCTCAGAATTTCAGATGACACTCTTTAGAAAATATAGCCTATCTTCCAATTCATAAATAATATCACTCTGAAACCTTAAGACCAACTGAAGATAAATCAACCATCTTTCATTTGAATCAAATTTTAACTCATTTGGACATATAGAAATCAGTGAAAAGTGCAATGAATAGAGAGTATAGTTTTCTGCAAAATCTCAGAATTTCAGGTGACACTATTTTGGAAAATGTAACCTATCTCCCATTTCATAAAGAATCTCACTTTGCAACCCTAAGAACAATTGAAGATAACTCACCATCTTTCATTTGAATCAAATTTGAACTTATTTAGACATATAAAAATTGGTGAAAAGTACAATTTACAGAGAATACATATTTCTGGAAAATTATAGGAATTCTTAACCAAATTTAGACAACATAACTCCCTTCCCTTGTCAAGCTCCTTAGAGTGGCTTCAGTGCCTAAGGTTCTAAAGTCTAAAGGAAAAAACGTGGGTGAGAGAAAGAGAGAGCAAAAGGTGAATGGGCTAGGGGAGGGCCTTTTAAAATTTAGTGGGGAAGAGAGAGAGAGAGAGAGAGGGCGGCTGCATGCAAGGCCAAGTGGCTTGCATGCAAAAAGAGAGAGAGATAAGGTGGCCATATGCATGAGCTGATGAGGCACACATGCATGGGGTAAGGTGGCAATAAGGTGGCATAGGTGAGGTGGCAATGAGGTGGCATGGGTGAGGTGGCATCACATGGGTGAGGAAAAGAAGGGGGATAAAAAGAAGAGGATGTTCCCCCTTGGACCACCCTATTCAACCGCACACCGTGGTAAAACATTACGCATGGCGGTTGGACATAACACGCGCAGCGTCTGGAAAACACACACACAATGGTCACGATGGTCAGGAATTTACATAGAGAGGTCAAGAATTACACACGCGGTGGTCAGGCAGGAATTACACACACGACGGTTAGAAATTCCATGCAAAAGAGTCTGGGCCCGTACAACATCCCTGCGTACATCCACAAGTACATGGGATGATATGCCATCGATGTTATCTTTTTTTTTTTTTTTTGATATGTTTGTGTATTTTCTTCATTTAGGAGCAAATGTATAGGTTTTAAGGCTATAATCAAAAGTTTTCGGCTTATTTTCTTTTCTTTAGTTGATGTAAATTATAACAAAGGATTAAATATTTAGAATTGTTCAGTGCACAATATAAATTTAAAGCCTGTGTTTTGATATGAAGTGAATGGGTGAATTTGGCCCCGAATGTGATGTCCACTGGTTTTCTATTTGGAGTCCAATGTTTGTCTAAACATTCCCACTTTTAAGCATCCACATTTCGGAGCGTCCAAGTATCAAAAGGAAGTTGAAGAGATGACTCCCTTTGAAGAATGTGATAATGATGCTTAGGGAATATGCAAGTTATCATAAATATGCGATGATGAGCATTAACCCACTCATAAACCAAGACTCCCGGAATAAAGGGATAGTCTTGAAGGTTGTGAAGCATTCATACATGGGATGATAAACATAAATAAGAGAGATAAAAGATATCGACAAAGTAACCCAAATGACCGGACACCAAACGCTTTCGGGATTCTCCAGCACGTAAACACACTTAGATGAGTACACCAATAAGTCTAAGGGCATGATGCATAAAATAATTATTAAACGAACGTTAGATCCAAATACATTGGTAGTCGATGGGCCACTATACGAACCCAATATATATGATTCTTGAAAAATATTTGTAAAGCATGCTCCTGATATAATAAGTGGAGTATAATGTGCTTAAGACTCATCATGTGAAGGCCCCTTTATTCCTTAAGATACCTAGCCGTTGGTCAAATTATAAATCTTAGCTAACGACCAAAAATAAAAAAAGGTGTCAAACCATCTCAATTCGAGACAAACTCTAGGAACTATATCCGTGATGCCGCAATATGCCTCTACACAAAATATCAGAAGACTTTGGATACGGTACACTATCAAATCCGTCATCGATCAAATATGTACATGTGGGCTAATGACCGATCATAAAATCGTATCAAGCCATCTCAAATCGAGACAAGCTCTGGGACATATTCTCCCAATGCCACAATAGACCTTTCCACACAATATTAGAAGAATTTGGATTCGGTATGATACAATTTCAAATCTGTCGTCAGTCAAATATGTTGGCTAATGATGGGTCATAGAAGACTATCAAACCATCTCAATTTGAGATGTGCTATGTGTCATATATCCCTGAGGCCATAATACGTCTCTCCACGATAATATTGGAAGAGTAGGTGTAATAATCCTAAAATTTGAAAAAAAAAAAAGGAAAAGAAACTTTTAAATAAGTGATGGTTCATATGAGAATGATGGTCCTTAGGGACCATCACTATTTTCAAAAGCCTTTTCCTGGTTTAAACTTTTGCTCCCTTCCACGTCCTTTAGTGGATGTGGTTTTCATGTATTAAAAGTAGACTTTTACGCGACACCTCATACATGAGGTGGAGGCGTTTTAAATGAAATTAAATAGGACGAAAGGTAAGACGTCGCCTAACAACTCCTTTCTCGCTCACCCTCTTACAAACACAGTGAGCTCCTCTCTCTAGCCGAATTTTTATCAGAAGCTCATTCTCAAATATTTTAGGTAAATGACTTCATTATCTTGAAAAATAATCCGTTCTTTTTAAAAATGAAATGAAATAATTATTTTTACTTATTATCATGAATTTTAGACGCGATAAATTTTATGCGCAAGCCACCTCATTATTTTGAAAAAAATTTTTTAATAAAATTGTGATATTTTATCTATGTTAGAAATTTTTAATGCTGTAAATTTTTAGAAACAAATTTTTTTATTTTCTTGTCTATTATTAAAAAATGTTAGATACTGTAAAGTTCTTGGAAATAAATGTGATATTTCTGCTGTTAGTAAAATTGTGAGATTTTTTTTTACTGTTGTTTTTGAATATTTAGATATTGTAAATTTCATATGCAAATGTCTGCCTTATTATTTGAAAACTTATATTTTTGCATTTGATTATAGCATTGTCTGTGAAATGTTTATTTGCAAATTGACATCCCATAAATTGTGATAATTCCGTATTCTTGAATTTCTATAAGAGTTTTTTTGTACATATTAGATTGGCATTTATGCTAGAATGTCTTGACGAACTGCTACCTTTCTAAATTTGAGCCAAAATATTTGACTGGTTATTTTTGAAGTGTTATTGAAAATGATTGTTATTAATGGTTTCAGTGAAATTCATATTAACAATTCCAGTGATATGTTGAGTATATGATATTGCTGCTTTCGAATGTTTAAAGAGATTTAGAAATACTTTAAGTATGCAAGTGGACACATCCGGTTTGCCGGTGAAGTATAAATGGACCTATCCGGTACACCGGTGGGGATTAAGTGGACTCATCCGGTACGCCGATGAGGTATAAGTGGACATGCAGGCATTAAGTGGACCAATCTGGGACGTCGATAGGGATTAAATGGACCCATCCGGACGCTGATGGGGTATATTAGTGACCTACTTGAGACGCCAGTAGGGTAATTTGTGAAATCCTTTGAGTTATGCACTGCTGTTAAAATGTTATATGCATTTCTATTATTCGGATTATATTTAATTATGCATTTTTGAAAGTGCATTTCATTTAGTAGACCTCCTTTTTGAAATATTGATAACTGTCAACCATGATTATTTTTAGGATTATGATGATTACTTACTGAGTAGCCAAACTCATCAAATTATGGTAAACATTTTTTTCAGGATAACTGCAGTTTCATTTTAAGTGCTCGTCAAGATCTGCTCTGGGAGATATTGTAGTTGCGCTTAAACTTTCTTTTGTTACCTTAGAAGAATTTGCCACTGTAAATTTGTCCTATCAAGCAATGTATATATGTTTTGACTATCACATCTCAGGAATATCAGTATTGTAAATTCTTGGGGCATGACAAATTTGGTATCATAGCAATAGGTTTAAGATTCGTAGGAAATTTAAAAAGAATGTACTTAAAATCACATTTATTGTGTGTACAGACCGAGACGAAGTCAAGATCCAGAATAATTGAAGCTAATATGGAAGGAATAAACAAAGCCTTAGAAAATATGGTTGCTCTAATGCAACATCAGATGGAAAACAACAATCCACCCAGGCAGTCAGTTACGGGAAATGGTGGGAGTAATATCGAACAATTTAAGAAATTGAACCCACCTTCTTTTAAGGGTGCTATAAATCCGCTGGAAGCTGAGGGATTGATTATGCAATTGGAAAAAATATTCGAGGTAATGGAATGTCCAGATGATAGGAAGGTGGCCTTAGCAGTTTTTATGTTAGAAGGTGAAGCACACCACTAGTGGAGAATGGAAAAAGGAGTATTGATCAAAGAAAACTAACCCTTAACTTGGGAAGCATTTCTAGAGGCATTTAATGAAAAGTATTTCCCAGATTTTATTCGAGACCAAAAAGAAATGGAATTTCTGGAATTAATCCAAGAAAACCGGACAGTAGCACAGTACGAAGCCAAGTTTACTGAATTGGCCAGGTTTGCACCACATATGATTAACAATGAGGCAAGAAAGGTGAAAAATTTGAAAGGGGTCTCAGGCCAGCTATTAGAAGCAGAATATCAGTCTTAAATTGAGAACTTATGCTGAAATAGTGGATCGAGCCCAAATTGTCGAAAAAGATTTTGAAGATTACCAAAAGACGAAAAATCAGAAAAGTCAAGTGAAACTCACACCATCTAATTGACATTAGCTTGAAAGGGCAAACAAGAAGCCAAGGCTCTTGCCACTTCAAAGCCCAATAGAACCATGTAAAAAATGTGGGAAAAATCATGGATCGAGCCCTTGTTATTGGAATACTGGAGCCTATTTTAAATGTGGAAAATTGGGGCACCAGATTAGATAATGTCCTAGCTTACAGATGAAACAGCTTCCAAAGCAAGGAGGGATAGCTCAAAAGCCTCAGATGAAGGGAAGAGTATTTGCGATCACCCAACAAGACGCTAAGGCCTTAAAAGCAGTGATCCAAGGTACTCTTATTATCTTCCAAAAAGTAACTCGTGTTTTGATTGATCCTGGATCTACTCATTCATTTGTGTCACCACACTTTGTATGCCACTTAAAGGTAGAACCAGAACAATTAAAATACATTATAGAAGTAGTCACACCGATGGAAAATTCAAGTGACGCCAATATAGTGTACAAATCCTGTGCAATAAAGATAGAAGAAAATGAACTGTTGGTTGATTTAATACTCCTAGAAATTCAAGATTTTGATGTAATCTTAGGCATGGATTGGCTATCTGCATACCATGCAAGTATTGATTGTTACAAGAAAATGGTTACCTTTAGTATTCTAAATCAACCAGTATTTACTTCAATGGTATTAAAAAAAACTCCCCATCATATTTAATCTCCTGTATTCGAGCTAATCGCCTCCTTCAAAAAGGGTGTCAAGGCTTTCTTGCCTTTATCAAAGAGGATAGAAAGGAAGAGATAAATTTGGATACCACTCTGGATATCCAAGAATTTCACGATGTTTTCCCTGAAGAATTGCCAGGATTACCGCCTGACAGGGAAATTGAATTCTCTATTGAATTATTGCCAGGGGTAGCCCAAATTTCTAAGGCACCTTACAGAATGGCACCTGCAGAATTTAAAGAACTTAAACAACAATTGGAAGAATTATTAGATAAAGGTTTTATCAAGCCCAATGTGTCACCTTGGGGTTCTCCGGTATTGTTTGTTAAAAAGAAAGATGGGACCATGAGATTGTGTATCGAGTATAGACAGTTGAACCAAGTGACAGTGAAAAATAAGTATCCATTACATAGAATTGATGATTTATTTGATCAATTACAAGGATCACAAGTGTTTTAAAAAATTGATCTTAGATCTGGATATCATCAACTTAAGATTAAAAGTGAAGATGTTACAAAGACAGCTTTCAGAACAAGGTATGGCCATTATGAATTTTTAGTCATGCCTTTTGGATTAACCAATGCACCGGTTGCATTTATGGATTTGATGAATCGGGTCTTTAAGCCCTTTTTGGATAAATTTATTGTGGTATTCATCGATGATATTTTAATTTATTCCAAGAATCAGAAGGAACATGAGCAGCATGTAAGAATGGTATTGCAAATATTAAGAGAAAAGAAATTGTATGTCAAACTTAGTAAATGTGAATTTTGGCTTGAACAAGTGACATTTTTAGGACATGTCATATCAAAGGAAGGTCTATCAGTTGATCCTTCAAACATTGAAGTCGTTGTTAATTGGAAACAACCAAGTAATGTGACTGAAGTTCGAAGCTTTTTGGGATTGACAGGATATTACAGAAAATTTGTAAAAGGATTTTCTCGAATCGCAACCCCATTGACTCGATTGACACAGAAAATGTCAAATTTGAGTGGACAAGTGAATGTGAGGAGAGTTTTCAAGAACTAAGAGCTCAATTAACTTCAGGACCTATTTTAACTATTCCTGAGGGGAGTGGGGGATTTGTGATTTATAGTGATGTCTCACATAAAGGCTTGGGCTGCGTATTAATGCAATATTGGAAAGTAGTGGCATATGCATCCAGACAGTTGAAAGAATATGAGAAAAAATATCCAATTCATGACTTGGAGTTGGCTGTAATAGTATTCGCTGTAATAGTATTCACTGTAATAGTATTCGCGTATTAAATATCCAATTCCGGTCAGTATTGTATCGGATAGGGATACTCAGTTTACTTCTAAATTTTGGCCTAGGCTACAGTCATTCATGAGGACGAGACTCACCTTTAGCACTGCCTTTCACCGCCAAACGGATGGAAAATCGGAGAGGACCATCCAAACCTTGGAAGATATGCTAAGGGCCTGTTTCATTGACTTTAAAGGAAGCTGGGATGACCATTTACCCCTGATTGAGTTTGCTTATAATAATAGCTTCCAAGCCAGTATTCAGATGGCACCATATGAAGCCTTGTATAGAAGGAAATGCAGGTCACCCATCTGTTGGGAGGATGTTGGTGAAAGAAAGCTTTTGGGGCCAGAAATTGTCCAGGTAACTACATATATGATAACATTAATTCGAGAGAGGCTCAAGACAGCTCAGAGTCGGCAAAAGAGTTATGCCGATAACCGAAAGAGAGATCTTGAATTTGAAGAAGGTGATCGAGTTTTCGTAAAAATCTCACCAATAAAGGGCAATATAAGATTCGACAAGAAAGGAAAGTTGAGCCCATGTTACATCGGACCATTTGAAATCCTAGAAAGAATCGGAGGTGTCGCTTATAGACTTGCCTTACCACCCGAATTGGCAAACATCCATAATGTCTTCCATGTATCATCACTACGAAATATCAGCCCGACCCATCCCATATCTTGAAATATGAACCTTTACCAATCAGGATGGACCTATCCTTCATTGAGCAGCCAATTTTGATACTAAATAGAAGGGTGCAAGTGTTGCGTAACAAGGAGATTCCTTTAGTCCGTATATTATGATAGTACCATTCAAGAGAAGAGTAGATTTGGGAACGAGAAGACGATATCAGAGAAAAACATCCCTATCTTTTTCAATAATCAGGTACATAAATTTAGAGGTCTAAATTTCTTTAAGAGGAGAAGAATGTAATATTCCTAAAATTTCAAAAAAATAAAAACGAAAAGAAACTTTTAAATAAGTGATGGGTCATATGAGCATGATGGTCTTTAGGGACCATCACTATTTTCAAAAGCCTTTTCCTGGTTTAAACTTTTGCTCCCTTGCCACGTCCTTTAGTGGACGTGGTTTTCACGTATTAAAAGTGGACTTTTACATGACACCTCATACATGAGGTGGAGGCGTTTTAAAAGAAATTAAATAGGACGAAAGGTAAGACGTCGCCTAACAACTCCTTTCTCGCTTTCCCTCTTACAAACACAGTGAGCTCCTCTCTCTAGCCGAATTTTTATCAGAAGCTCCTTCTCAAATATTTTAGGTAAGTGATTTCATTATCTTGAAAAATAATCTCTTCTTTTTAAAAATGAAATGAAATAATTATTTTTGCTTATTATCATGAATTTTAGGCGCGATAAATTTTATGTGCAAGCGACCTCATTATTTTGAAAAATAATCTTTTTAATAAAATTGTGATATTTTATCTATGTTAGAAATTTTTAATGCTGAAAATTTTTAGAAATAAATTTATGTATTTTCTTGTCGGTTGTTAGAAAATTTTAGATACTGTAAAACCATTAGAAATAAATGTGATATTTTTGCTGTTAGTAAAATTGTGAGATTTCTTTCTACTGTTGTTTTTGAATATTTAGATATTGTAAATTTCATGTGCAAATGTCTGTCTTATTATTTGAAAACTGATATTTTTGCATTTGATTATAACATTGTCTGTGAAATGTTTATTTGCAAATTGACATCCCATAAATTGAGATAATTCTGTATTCTTGAATTTCTATAAGAGTTTTTTTTTTATACATATTAGATTGGCCATTATCTTAGAATGTCTTTACGAACTGCTACCTTTCTAAATTTGAGCCAAAATATTTGGCTGGTTATTTTTGAAGTGTTATTGAAATTGATTGTTATTAATGGTTTCAGTGAAATTGATATTAATAATTCCAGTGATATGTTGAGTACAAGATATTGCTACTTTCGAATGTTTAAAGAGATTTAGAAATACTTTAAGTATGCAAGTGGACTCATCCGGCTCGCCGGTGAAGTATAAGTGGACCTATCCGGTACGTCGGTGGGGATTAAGTGGACTCATCCGGTATGCTGGTGAGGTATAAGTGGAGCTGCAGGGATTAAGTGGACCTATCTGGGATGCCGATAGGGATTAAGTGGACCCATTAAGACGCTGATGGGGTATATAGGTGACCTACTTGGGACGCCAGTAGGGTAATTTGTGAAATCCTTTGAATTATGCACTGCGGTTAAAATGTTATATGCATTTCTATTATTCGGATTATACTTAATTATGCATTTTTTAAAGTGAAAATTTTAATGCATTTGTGTTAGTAGACCTCCTTTTTGAAATATTGATAACTTTGAACCTTGATTATTTTTAGGACTATGACGATCACTTACTGAGTAGCCAAACTCATCAAATTATGGTAAACATTTTTTTCAAGAAAACTGTAGTTTCATTTTGAGTGCTCGTCAAGATCAACTCTGGGAGATATTGTTGTTGTGCTTAAACTTTCTTTTGTTACTTTGTAAGAATTCGCCACTGTAAATTTGTCCTATCAAGCAATGTATATATGTTTTGACTGTCACATCTCAAGAATATCAGTATTGTAAATTCTTGGGGCATGACAATATGATATGACATTGTACATCCTTGAAACTCTTGGGAAACCATATTTAAGACATCATATCCCCCATCCCAAAGAATCATGTGATTCGAAGATGACTTAACCCATCTTTCATAATCGTTGGCAACCAAATCCTTATGCATTGTCCGCCCGACAAATAGCCACGATGACCTCTAATCACTAAATTTGAGATTACCCTCATTCTATACGGAGTTTTCTCATGGGACTTAGACCATTGGATTCTTGACTCAATGCCCTATCAATCATGAAAGTGTAGCATCTTACCACTCTTTCATGAAAAATGTGGCAATCTCTGCGACAATAACCTTGAAAGCTGTACAAAATTTTGACCACAGATGGATGATTTCTCCCAAGATAAGAAGAATCATGAGCCCAAAATTTGTGAAGATTTGTGTCATAGTCCCCTCCACAAAAGTATTATACTCTCATGGTCTATAGTCCCATGAGGTGTAAGTGGATACACCCGTAGTCCTCAAATTTGTTATCATAATCTGCAACAGAAATGGGTTCACTTGGACGGGCCAAATCTATCTCTTATGTGATCCATTTGAGGTGGCGATGGAACCATTGTATTTGGATTTGAGTTCTCTATCATCTCTCAAAATTTCATGCTAAATGGATTCACTATCATGAAGTGAAAATACTTAGACATGTTATAACTGTTCTATAGACTGGTCGACGATGGGTAAGAGTAACCACTTTCCTTTATTTTCTCATGAAATATCGCGTTAAATCTTGGGAGTTACACACTCGAATTCGAACATCAAGACATGATCAAGATAAAATAAAGATAGACTTATAATTAATACCATCTAGAGGTGTTTTAAAAATTCAACCAAGAATGTGAGCATATCACTTCAAACCCAATCGTGAGAGATAAAACCGATATGGTCAACGATTTGGATATACTTTATGGATTCTATTTCTTATTAGTTCAGAATGCCTATTTAAATCCTTTTCTCACTGAGAGAGGAGGAGGATGAATTGAGACGCACCCATTTCCCATTTTGTGTGTGATAAAAAGAGAGAGAGAGATGAGAGAGTGATTATATTAGTTACACAGCCAGTCAAGAGACAGGATCTGATATCTCCATATCCTATTCTATGAACAATACCCCTGCACATAGCCAGGTATACGAGCCACTATGTCTGTTAATATTGATGTTCTCAACTTGTTGGTGTATTTTTCCTTTTAAAATTGTGTGTATCAACTTCAAGATCAAAATCAAGGGTGTTCAACCCCGCATAGTGGGTTGATGTAAACGGTAACAAGAATTGAAAGTTCTTGAAACTTCTCATGTACCCAGTATATATGTAAATTTTTTTTCTTGTTTCTATGATTTGAAATTTAAGGGCGAATTTGGCCCCGGTTGTGGTAGTCATCTGGTTTATTTATTCTTCCCAAAGAAGTGGCAAAAGTTTATAATGGCTGCCTACCTAATGCAAGCTACCTCCTATTTCCTAGGCTTGGGACATTTTAAGGGAAAGTTTTGTGAATGTTAGTGAAAATTGACATGACAATATTTGTTCTTGAATGAGAATATTAGTGAAAAATGATATGAGACATAGAGAGAGATATTAACAGAAAGAAAATGAGTGCATGACATAAGTGGTATAGAGAAAGAGAGAGTGGGAGAGAGATTATTATTTCAGAAGAGTGATTTAAACTTGGGGAAATTATGGTGCAATTATCAGTACCTCACTAGCTTATCAAGTGATAATCCTAAAGGGCTAAGTCAGTTTCTTTTTCATCTTTGGATTGAGAGACGGTCTAGCGTCTTTTCTAACGCTTCAGTCTTAAAGTGAGAGTAACATGGTTAAGAAAAATTGGATAGCAATTTCATGAGTGCTTCTTACTTAATGAGGCCCTTGGCTCAGTGGTTAGGGTGGTGGATATGCAATGTGAAATGGCCTAACACCATATGAATTAGTGACATGCTCACTGTGGTAGAAAAGATTTCATCACAGTCGATGCCCATCTTCTGCCTAAAACAACCAAGCTTGTACCTTGGTTTGAGCTCTTTCTTCAATCTTTTTCCTACATACCTACTAGTTCTTCTTTAGCTTCTAACCTCTTGCCAACTTTACTAAGTCATAAGTATAATTCTTACTCAAGGAGCTATATTCTCTTGAATAGCTTTAACCTATTTTTTTTTGTATTCATTTGACTGAGCTTCCATATAGCTTTCTGGTTCATCCTTTTTAGTATGCAAGATATGTGGGGTATCTGTCAGAGGTTTTATGTCCCCTTGATGGAGGGAAAATTTGTTCTTATTCTTTGTTTTATTCAACTTTAAAGGATGTATATTATAGTTTGTTTTTAGGGCTTATTTATAGGGTTTTTAGTTTTTTTTAGGGATTTTAGGGTTTTTATATATTTTTTGTTTATTTCATGGGAACAATTCACAAGTAATACTCATGAATACTAGTCATGGGAACTATTCATAGGGGTAAATTTTTTACTACAAAATTTAAGTTTAGGTTAGGATATATGGGTCATTTTAATCATTTTATGGATATGTAATGTCTTTGAATATTGAATCTTAAAATATAAGAGATGTGTGGGGCCTTGCGAGAGTCAATTATACATAATTTTTAGAAATTGAAAGAGAAAAGAGCTTTGACTTTTAGAACCCTGGCTTGGGGTATGAAGAAGAAACCCTAGGTTTCTTCGACTTGTGCTTGTGCTAGCTTTGTTTCGTGCTAATTTAACGGTTCCCTCAAATTTCCCCAATGTAATTTTCACAATGACGATCTGTGAATACAAGATTCTCTTTTCCACCCGCTTCTTGCCTAAGCACAAGCATAATCTTGCACTGGTATATGTGTATCTAATATATTGTGTTTTGTTCGTCATCTTCTTATGTGATCGCATATATTGAACTTCTCCAGGCTTTGCTAAGAAATGGTTGTGATCTTTCGCAAACTTCCTAGTGACCTATTTTCTAATGTCATTTTTCTTCACCATCATCATTGCCCTACACCCTTCTCATTGCCATACACCCTTCTCTAGCAATTTGCATGTGGTATTTTAACTCTATTTTCATTGTCCATATATTTCTTTTGTCAAAATCCTTGTTTTGAACAAACAAATCTTCTGGCATTAGCAGTTCCATGACATATATTAAAGAGTGTTGGTATGCATATTGAAACCCACCTGCCTAGCGTATTCATTATAGCTTCCTAAGATTCAAACTCCATACCTTCAAATGGTTCGAACTTCAAATTTTCATTAGATTCAATTTCAACACTTTTATAATAGAATTTTCTATCATTCTAGTATCACCATTGACACAATGAGAAGTTGGTGTCAAATCTTCAATTGTACACTCATCCTCACCTACAATAGGAGTAATGGGCGAAATACATGATAGTACTGCCACAGTGTTTCGCCACTGCCACGTACTTGCTATGTTTGTGGTGGTTTATTAATGGACCCGCCAGTTCCGCATGATTTTTTGACCATCACGGATGTAGTATGTCCATGATAGTACTGCCATGGACATGCTAGGGTAGTGGCGGTCGAAAAACGTACGCCGCTCGATTTTTCCTAACGGTGATGAGCCAATGGGCGAAATACATGATAGTACTGCCACAGACATGCTAGGTCCGTGGCTGTCGAAAAACATACACCGCCCGATTTTTCTTGACGGTGATGAGCCAATGGGCAATATATATATATATATATATATATATATATATATATTGGAGTGGATTATGTGCACCCACTCGTTGACTGCTACAATAAACTCCAATGGCCCAGATTGAATCTAGGCCAATCAAACAGCCACGACCTTATTTTGTGTTTGAATTTTAATTTTTTTTATTAAAATCCAAATCAATTGAAATTTTAGGCATTTGTTCTTCTCATCAAGGCCCACATAATAAAAATATAAAAAAAAAAAAACCAAAAAAACCAAAATACATTGGAAACTTTTCGAGGGCATTTTGATCAATTTATTTCATGTAAAATATTTTTTTGATATTTTTCGTAGATTCATCTATTTTTGAAGAACACACGTCTAAAATTTCTAGTAATTTAGATTTGTAAAAAAACAATTAAAATTCAAATACTATCATACATCCGTGATTATCAGATCGGCCCAGATCCAATATGGGCCGTGGGCATTTACTGTAACAGTATGCCCATGGGCTTACAAAATATTTTTCCTTTATATATATATATATATATATATATATATATATAGAGAGAGAGAGAGAGAGAGAGGGAGAGAGAGAGAGAAAACCACTAATTGCACTTTTGTAACAGAGATAAATGAAGAGATGAGAGAGATGAATAAGTAATTGCATTATCTAGAAATGTGAGAGTTGTATATATTTTGGGAAAGGCTTCTATACTTCCCCTGCAGCATAAAAGATCTGTGTTTCCCCTATCATCCAACCATCCAATTTTGACCAAGAGAGCCCCTCACCGTTTGATCATAGATCCGACGTCTCAAAGTATTTTATTTTTAGTTTTTTTAATGAAAATTGTATGAATATGAAATTTGGTACTGCCATATTCTCGTTGGGGTGCACCTATAAAACATATTAAAAATAATTCTTTGATAGAATATAATGACAAAAATATCCCTTGAATCTTTTAAGGGTATTTTGGTCATTTTATTTTTTGAAAATATATTTTTATATTTTTAACTAATGAAAGTTTAATAGAGGATTGGACGTCCAAAATTTGGTGTCAAAATAGTTTATAAAAAAAATTAAAAATAAAATAGTGTAGAGACGTGACATTGTGATTGGGGCATTCTTAGCCCTCCATTAAGAATGAACGGTTGGATAAGGGGAAGTATATAAGTTTTATGTTGTAGGGGAAGCATAGAAAGCTCGCCCTAAATATATATCATTGGAGAGAGAGACAAGCAAAACACAAATTACAGCAAGAAATTGTTTTGAAAGAGATACATCGAGACAGAGAGAAACTAGTAATTGCATTATGTAAACTGTAACAGGGATAGACAGAGAGATAGAGACATAGAGAGAGTGAGTGTCATACCGGTAACTCTGTAATCACTAAACTTTGCATCTTCGCATCCGGAACTATACTCATCTTCTCAGTGGAGTTCAAATCCAGAGACAATGGGCTGAACTACAAGTTGATCTTCTCAGTCTCAAGCCCTACTCCTAACTTTGGACCTTCAACCTTCTCTTTACAGCAACCATTATAACAGGAACAAACCCCAAATAGATGCCAAGATGAGTTTGATCCTTGAAAGAGATTTGATGTTTTGAATGTTCCAAATTTCGATTATAAATGTGACATGGATTTTTTAAATGGATATTTAGGTATAATCTCTGCCATTGGCTTTGATTTAATGTAAAGGATGATATTGTACCAACACAATAATGCATTATATTATAATACAATGGTTGCATAAAATCACTGATATATATATATATATATATATAGGAAAACACTAGGCAACACCTATAGGTGAAAATGAACAGTGATTTCGCCTACCCTCATCACCGTCCAAAGTTCATCGCGCAGTCACGATTGTTTGATAATTTTTATGTTTCATATTTTTTCTACAAATCGGAATGACCTGAAATTTGAAAAATATATTTATCAAAAATAGGGGAATCTTAAAAAAATATAAAACAAATATTTTACATGCAAAATATTGACAAAAATACCCTTGAAACATTTTGGGGGTATTTTGGTCAATTTGTTTTTATGGATAATTTTTTTTATATATTTTTAATGCGCCTTAGTATGATATATATACTCTCTAAATTTTAGATCATTCCGATTTGTAGAAAAAATAAATAAAAAATAAAACACTATTGGACAATATTGATCATGTGATGATATTTGGACGGTGATAAGGGTAGGTGAAATCACTATTTATTTTCGCTTATAGGAATTTTGTAGTGTGTGTGTGTGTATATATATATATATATATATATATATATATATATATATATATATATATATATATATATATATATATATATATATATATGTATATATATATATATATATATATATATATATATGTATATATATATATATATATATATATATATATGAAAATCAGACAGATCTTCCAATGAAGATATCTCGATTTTAACACCTTAAACTAAATGAAAATGCAAGAAATAAAATGGTAAAGAAAATGGGACAAATCGAATTCAGATATGAGGTCAGATCTGCCTGCTCTCAGATCTATGGCCGGGCTTGCATGATCCAGAGCATCCAAAACACGATTTTAAAATGAATAAGCAGATCAAAATGAAATTAAAACAATAAAGAAGAATAAAAAAGAAAAAAGGAAAATGATACCAAACCGAGTCGAATTGCCCGAGATTCCTGAGCCTTCTTGGATTCGTCCGAATCCGAACCGGTCCTCTTTTGTCTCTCTGAGTCGGATGTTTATTAGCAAATCTCTTCGATGTGAAGGCTTTGATTTTGGGTTGTATCTTAAGGGTAGATCTGGGGTTTCTCTCAGGAGGCTAAGGCTTCCTGAATCAATTTCCAAGGTTTTCTCTCCTGTAACTCCCTCAGGTTTTTCATCTCTATGTCTTATGTTTCTTTTTCCTTGTTAGGGTTTTTTTTCTCTCTCTGACGACTCTTTTTTTTTGCCTAGGGTCTCATCGCTATCTTAGGGTTTCTGCCTATCTCAATTCTCGATCCCCTCCCTAAATCGTCCTGGAAAGGTGCAAAAAATGGGGCCCAATTTGTTGGGGAGAATATCTTCATATAATAAACAAGTTTACCCAATTAAAATGCATTTTTTAAGGCCTCGGAATTTAAAACACCAAAACTTGTCCAAATTTACTTTTTTCACTTTGGGTGTATTCTTCAGCTTCTTGTGAAGCTCTTGTCCAAATTTACTTTTTTCACTTTGGGTGTATTCTTTAGCTTCTTGTGAAGCTCTCAGAGAACATTTTGATCACAATGGAGTTTTTACTATTTTTAATGATTTTTTTGGTAAAATAGGGCGTTTACATAAATCTGGATCAACAGGGTTCTGTACAGGCAGACTGGTTTCGGGTCGCAGGGTAGGCTATGTGAACTATGAATTTTGGGTTTACTAGGATAATTTGGTCCTAAGGGTTCAAGAAACCATAGAATTTGCCAGTTTTAAAATGGGGTATCTACAGTTGCCCCTTTTTGGCACTCCCTATCCTTCGAGGGATAGGTGAGTGGCAAAGAAGTAGACACTCTGGTATTCTCTGTCCTTCGAGGGGCAAGTGAACGTCAAATATAAAGCAAACATTTTAAATTTCGTCCTGACGTCACGTGGTCAGAGGGCATGCCAACTATCCCTCTAAGTCATTGTGCTTATCGAGCTCACCCATCTAGGGCATTTTTCCTCCTAGGGGTTTAGGCATTGTCGGTGAGTTAACTCTGGTTGGATTTTCTAGCCATGCCACTTATCTTCAGGGGTTTCGCAGTTTGAAATTTTTAGTCATGACCTTTTCTTTGATTTCCTTAAGGTTTTCGAAGGCTGTCTATTAGAAAAGGTTTCTATAGGAAGAGACTTGTCTGGCTGAATCTGAAGAGAGAGACGAGGCAGCAACGCAGTAAACGCGGCGACATGATACTCATCATGTACGAGTGTCCAAGCTCCTTCGTTTTAGAAAATGTTTTAAAAATTTTGAAAGTAGGGGGAGATTTGAAATAGAACCCGGAGCAGGGACATCTTACGATTTTAACAAAGAAATTAAAGTTTTTTAAATCACAGGCATATAGTGAAAATTTTGAAAAGAGAAAGATATTTGAAAAACAAAGTTGGTTAGCAGTTTTAACTCTTGCAACCATAGAGCCCTTTAAGCAGTTTAGCGTCATGCAGCGATGGACCATACACCCGACCCTTTTACGTCATACGGGGATAGATGTTTGAACGAGGTGGTTGTGCCTTGAACATATCGAACATGGTAATTGTGCTCTGAACAACATTGAACAGGGTGGTTGAGCCCTAAACACATCCGACATTTTACCTCGTACGGGGCTAGATGTTACTTGTCTCGTCTCTTTTATGTCGTACGAGTTTGACGTTTAACTGGATATACCGAACCTTTAACGTCATATGAGGCTAGACGTTTGAATAGGGTGGTTGTGCCCTGAACACATTGAACAGGGTGGTTGTGCCTTGAACACATCCGGCATTTTACGTCATATGGGGCTAGTCGTTAATGTAGCACGAGTTTGACATTTTTTTTTATTGTCGCACGAGTATGACATTTTTTTTGTCTCGACTCTTTAACGTCGCACGAGTTTGACTTTTTTCTTGTCTCAGCTCTTTAACGTCGCACGAGTTTGACATTTCCTATCTCGGCTATTTAACGTCGCACAAGTTTGATGTTTTTCTTGTCTCGGCTCTTTAATGTTGAACTAGTTTGACGTTTTTCCATTGAAACAGGGTGGTTGTGCCCTGGATCAAACTTTGGTTAGCAGTTCAGGCTCATGCCGCCGAGAAGTGTTCTCTCTTTTTTATTTTATGTTTTTGAAATTTTGGAAACTTGGTTGGCAGTTTGGGCTCATGCTACCGTTAAGCGTTTTTACTTTTTGAATTTTTTTTTAAAATTTTCTAGAAAATTGGTTGGCAGTTTAGGCTCATGCCACCGAGGAGCATTTTATTTTAAAAGTCGATAAAAATTTTAGAAAATAATTATAAAAAACCATGGAAAAACCAAATTTAATTCTCGAAAGTCGCCAAAATTAAGTGGGGGCATTTTTGAAAAAAAAAGCTTGGGCGACATAGGGCATGTCACCCGGGTGGCACTGGTGTTGTCGACCAGGTTTGGGCGACACGGCTAGGGTCACCCACCTAAAAAAAAATCTTTTTTTTTTTATTCTTTTTCCAATACTAAAACAAACCGAGCATGGAACATTTGGGTGACACAAGCAGTGTCGCCCACACAGGCTGGGCGACATGGCTAGTGTCGGCCCTATAAAAATTATTATTATTAGTATTTTTGTGGAACATGGGAATTTTAACGATGACAAAAATACTTGGGCGACACCAGTGGTGTTGCCTGGGCGACACGAGGAGTGTCGCCCTCACAGGTTGGACGACACGGCTAGTGTCACCCATATAAATTTTTTTTATTGTTATTAATAGCATGAGAAATTAAAAAGAAAAAGTTCTTGGAAAAATATATGGGCGACATGACTGGTGTCGCCCACATCAATGTTTTTTTTTTCTTTGGGGAAATGGGATTAAAAGGGTTTTTCTTTTCACATGGGCGACATGGGTGGTGTCGCCCAAGTCTGAGTACGGAGTTTGGTGACATGAGGCGTGTTGCCTAGACCTCTGACCTTCGAAATTATTTTTTATCATTTTTTATGGCTTTGGGGTTATCAAAACCTGCTGTTGGCCAAAGTTGATAACTATAGAACGCGTTTTGGGTCAGATTCTTTTTTTTCTATAAAAATCGTCCCTCGTCTCCTTCTTTTCTCATCCTTCATACTCATCTTTTTTCTTTCATCTTCATCCTCTCCCTTCTTCATCATGATCCTTTTGTTTTTACAATATCTTCTTGCTCACATTTTCAGATTTTCATGGCTCCTAGGAAGAACAATGTGATCTCTACGAGCAAGGGTTAAGCTCTCGAGCGAGTTGACGATGGAAGAGAGGAGGAAGACTCCCCTATTTTTCCTAGGGTTCAGCACTTCCCTGAAAGTCTGTCGTCTCATATTTCTCAGGGCCTTAGGTCGGGTGAAGTTCCTTGACGCGTTAATGGATTTCCTATTATCGGACGATGGTTCTGAGATTAGTTTCTTTCTGCTCGGCAGTGGCCCGAGCTCATGGCCCTTCTGGCTTCAATTACGATGATGGGTATCTTGAACATGACCTCTTGCAATATGAACTTTCCGCTCCTCGAAGCTCTCACTGAAAGGTTCAATCATCAGACAAATACCTTCTTTCTTACTATAGGTGAGACAACGCCAACCTTGGAGGATGTTCCCCAGATTTCTGGCGTGAACCTAACCGGGATTGTGTATCAACCTCCCACTGCCACCGATGACCATTCTATCATGGGTGAGCGACTGTTGGGGGCTGCTTATTCTTCACGTGGCCAGTGGGTTGATATGGAGCTATTGGTCAGAAATCGAAAGCAATCTCGAGCAGCTGAACAGATCCGTATTTTTCTTTTCGTGTTGTTGGGATCCATCCTTTTTCCAAGTGGTTGCAAGACGGTTCATAGCTCCCTTATTCCTTTAGTATATGCCTTCTAAGAATGAGCAGGCTACACCATTGTTCTGACCGTGTTGGCGGGCATATACCGGGGTCTTCACAACCGGGTCACGCGAGGCGACCAATTTATTGAGGGCAGTGTCTTGATTTTGCAAGCATATTTTGAACCCAATTTTATTTTATTTTTCCCTTGGAACACAATTTTTTGTCCTATTTTGGGATTTGGAGTTCATGTTTTTAACGTAGGAATTTATTGAAAAAAGCCCGATTGGATCTGAGAGGTTATGAGTTGGGCGACACGGCCAGTGTCGCCCACACAGGCTGGGTGACACTAGCAGTGTCACCGAGGTCAAACTGCCCCGGATGAGTCTGGGTTCAGAGCTTCTGTTGTGTGAGGTTTTGGGGTAATTTTGAGCTCTGTTTTCTACAGGTTTGGTCCTATGAACCCATCGCCATTATCCGTCTTCCTTGACCAACGACGGCTGTATCTGCTGCTTTGGGACTGACATATGTCAATGACTCCACCGGACCACAAAACGTCAATTATTATCAGTGAGTTTTGGATGAGTTGTCGTCTTTCGATTGGGTGATTAGGGACCTTGAGAACGTGTCCCTATTTTAGCATGCTATGGGAAATTCATGTGTTATACTGGCGGGGCAATTCTTCATAGAGGGGTATTTCCCTCAGAGGGTTCTTCGCCAGTTTCGCCACATTCAAAATTAAACTTCTTCCAGAGAGGACATCGATCGTTGCCCTATCTTTTTG
This sequence comes from Amborella trichopoda, assembly GCF_054954075.1. Classification (NCBI taxonomy): domain Eukaryota; kingdom Viridiplantae; phylum Streptophyta; class Magnoliopsida; order Amborellales; family Amborellaceae; genus Amborella; species Amborella trichopoda. Next base: position 53,125,765 of record NC_142337.1, read on the forward strand.
CTTCATCGGCACTCTTCAGCTCTTCTAATCATGGTAAGTTTGTTATAGAAGGGGAAGTAGTCCTCTTCTAGTGAGGGGTTAGCTAAGCAAGACAAGCCCATGATCACTTCGAACTATGATTCTTGTCATGGAAGGGGAAGAAGTCCTCTTCTAGTGAGGGGCTAGCTAAGCAAGACAAGCCCACGACTACTTCGAACTATGATTCTTGGTGAGAACGTGCCTGCCCTCTTCCACTATGCCCCAAATCTTTGAGACTTCGTGGTGAGTCATCTGGTCCTGGTCAGGATCTTGTGCCTCATCGAGAAGATGGTCCCTCTTGTTCAAATAAATGAATCAAGTCGCATGACAATACATCTGACATCAGCTTGGAAGAGGTTGAAGTCGAATTAGCTCGATGGGTGGCCTTCGTGGTGGAACTCAAGGAAAAGGACGTTGATCCTAAGTCGAAGATTGAATAGCCAAACTATTTTCTTTTCTTTACTTTTTTCCTTGATCTTGTGATCATTCTCATTTTCAGTACTTTTTCCTTTTATTGAAGTCCATTGGGATAATAGAAATTTCAGTCATAGGACCAAGTTTGATAGCGTGAATGCCTGTAATAAGCTAATTTTTTAACGGATGAATAAAGTCAGAATTTTGAGATAGCCAAAATTTTGTTTTATGTTCTTCTTTATTTCTCTTTTTTTTTTATTTTTTATTGCCCCTATTGGGGGGTCTTTTAACGTATACGTGTGCAGTTGACTCGTTGAAGTAGAGTAGAACACTTTCTTTGCACTCAATTTCCAAACTGAATTGTTACAAACTCAGCCCCCTAGTTGTAGGGTCTTTGTCTCAAATTTCCAGCTATTGGGATATCGTACGCACACACGGGGATGAGCTTGACTCATTTTGTCTCAGGGTATCCAGTCGAGAGAAAAACGCTCCCAGACTAGCCAATATCATCATTGGAGAGGTTCACCCATCTCTGATATGTGGTAGTTGGCAGTTATACTCATATAACCAGGGAGTGCCTGGCTAGTTTCAAGCCTTCATAATAGGCATAGGAAGATGGCTTCGAGATCGAGGCTAGATTGACTAATAGTTTAGCCTATTGTAGTGATGAAGGAAGTCCCTTCTAAAAGGAGAAAGCTTTTGTAAATGAATGATTTTAACAATCAAGTTGAAACGACATTTTCAAAAGGGGTGGGCCTTACAGTTTTGCCACCTGTGGCCCCTTTGGTGGTCATTTTCTTTGTTATATTCTACCCAAAGATGATGAAAGGATTCCCTTGTGGGATCGTTAGAACTTAGAAATCACGAAGTTGTCTTTTTACCTTTGGAGCTTTCATCCTCTGCTTCATGGATCCATAAAGAGCCCTTTGGATTCTTGCCGGGCTTCCATCTTGGAGGGTCTTGACGTTTTTCAAGGTTTGTCGAATCACTTCGGTTTTCCATTCATATCACCCTCCTACATCTTTTTGAGTTGGTTATGTTGGGAACCTGTAGGATTTAGGAGGAGTATTCATCCTCAGTGTCTGCTTGTGCAGTATTATTGGAACTTTTAAGTACTTGTTTGTACTTGAGTGTTTTGCATTGAAAGCTCCTCTTGGAGATCTTTTATTCCTTTTACCCGTGATGCTTTTTCAGGTTTTCACCACGTCCATCTTTTTTTTATTTTTTTTGTTTTGTTTTTCTTTGTAATGCCTTTTCAGGTTTTCACCACATTTTTTAGCCGTTACGGTAGTATTTTCTGAGATTCATTGTATTAATGGGGTCGTTGAGTTCGTACCCCTCTTGATTTTTTATCTTATAAGAATTGCCTGTATGCACTCAGGTAACCACGAATGACCCCTCCCAATTAGGTTTGAACTTGCCTAAAGGTGTGGATTTGTAAGAGTGTGGAAGATTTTCTTGAGTACCATGTCTCTTTCTTTGAATTGTCAAGGACCAACTTTTCTTTAGTATGCCCTCTCGATTCTACGCTGGTAAGCAACGATATTCTATGTTGCTTGTAGTCGTTTTTCATCAAAATTAATGAGGGCAACGATTCGTGCTACGATCTTTTGTTTCTCATCTGAATTTTTATTAATAAGGACTCGGAGAGATGGTATCTCAACCTCGATAGGTAGCACTGCTTCCATACCATACACTAATGAGTATGGGGTCATGCCAGTAGGAGTCTTCTCAGTTGTCCGATAGGCCCATAGCACGTCATTTAGCTTTTCGTGCCAATCTTTCCCACCTTCTATTATTTTGTCTATGATTATGAGAAGTCCTTTATTTGGGGCTTCTGTTTGTCCATTTCCTTGAGGGTAGTAAGGTGTGGAGAATTTCTGTATTATCCCAAACTTTTTGCATACCTTAGTGACCTTTTCATTTTTAAGATTGGATCTGTTGTCAGTGATGATTGAGTCAGGAACTCCAAATCTGAATACAAAGTTATTCTTTATGAAACGAGCAACATGTTGGCCTTCAATTTTAACAAATGATGCTGTCTCTACCCATTTGGTGAAGTCTTCTGTAGCCATTAATATAACACGGTGGCCGTTTGAGGCTTTTGGTGAAATCATTCTAATGATATCAAGACCCCGCATGGCGAAGGGCCATACGAGCGGTGTTGAGTTGAGTGATACGGACGGTGCATGGATGAGGTCTCCATAGAGTTGACATTTGGGACACCTCTTAACGAACTTCCAGCAGTCATCAGCCATGGTGGTCCAGTAACAGCCTAGGCACCTGATTTTTTGAGCTAAGGCGGCTGCCCCAGAATGACCTCATTCATTGTGTAGCTCTGTCAGTACTTGGTCAATTTCTGGCTAATCAAGGCATTGTAGAATGGTGTTGTAACAATCCTAAACTTTCAAATATATATATATATATATATATATATATATATATATATATATATATATATATATATATATAATAATAATAATATTAATGTTGTTAACAGAAATAAATACAAAATAAATAAATAAATAAATAAATAAATAAATAAAAATAAAATAAAATAAAATATAATAAATAAATAAATAAATAAAATAATAAGTATATATTAGTAACGATAATAATAATAATAATAATAATACTAATATACCGTTAGGATATTGTTGCTTTTATATTAACAATAAATAAAAGATATTATTGTTAATATATTTGAAGGTCCAATTTTACTTGGGTGGACCTTAGGTCCACCACCTTAAAGGTTATAAAAACACTCATTTAAACGACACCTTGCGTTGTGGTGTTCCTTGTTTATACGTCTTTTTCTCTCTCTCTCCTATGCACATCTCTTTTAACAAATTTGTTCCCACCCTCTCTCTAAATACAAAAGTGGCTAGGATCAATAGTGATTGATGGCGGCAAGAACCCGTGAATAGCGTTAACGGCATTCCATCCTACAAATTGAAATCAGTGGATAGAAAATCATTTGGGTTCTTTCCTTTTTCTCTGAATTTGAAATATGATCAATCGTAGAAAAGCCCCATTCAAAAAAAAAAAAAAACAGAAGACTGGTTTTCTTAGTTCTATCTGCTTCCCCAGTTTCGAAGTTAAGGTAAGTGATATCGTCTTCTTGAAAAATAGTCTATTTTTAATAAATAGTGATATTTCCATCTAGGATCTTTATTTTATCAATTTTATGTGTAAGTGACCTCATTGTCTAAAAAAATAATCCATTCTTTTTAAAAATAAAATGAAATAATTATTTCTGCTTATTATCATGAATTTTAGGTGCGATAAATTTTATGCGCACGTGACCTCATTTTTTTGAAAAATAATCTTTTTAATAAAAATTGTGATATTTTATCTATGTTAGAAATTTTGAATGCTGTAAATTAGAAAAATAAATTTATTTATTTTTCTTGTCTATTGTTAGAAATAAATGTGATATTTCTGCTTTTAGTAAAATTGTGATATTTCTTTCTACTGTTTTGAATATTTAGACATTGTAAAATTCATGTGCAAATGACTGCCTTATTATTTAAAAATTGACATTTTTGCAATTGATTATAGTATTGTTGTGAAATGTTTATTTGTGGATTGATATCCCATAAATTGTGATAATTCCGTATTCTTGAATTTCTATAAGAGTTTTTCTATACATATTAAATTGGCAAGTATGCTAGAATGCCTTTACAAACTGCTACCTTTCTAAATTTGAGCCCAAAATATTTGATTGGTTATTTTTGAAATGTTATAGAGAGTGACTGTTATTAATGGTTTAAGTGAAATTCATATCAATGATTTCAGTGATATGTTGAGTACATGATATTGCTGCTTTCGAATGTTTAAAGAGATTTAGAAATAATTTAAGTATGCAAGTGGACTCATCTGGTTCGCCGGTGAGGTATAAGTGGACCTATTTGGGACGCCGGTAGGGATTAAGTGGACTCATCCGGTACGCCGGTGAGGTGTAAGTGGACCTGCAGGGATTAAGTGGACCTATCTGGGACGCCGATAGGGATTAAGTGGACCCATCAGGACGCTGATGGGGTATATAGGTGACCTACTTGGGACGCCAGTAGGGTATTTTGTGAAATCCTTTGAATTATGCACTGTCGTTAAAGCGTTATAAGCATTTCAATTACTCGGATTATACTTAATTATGCATTTATTGAAAGTGAAACTGTTGATGCATTTCTGTTAATAGACCTCATTTGGAAAATATTGATATCTTTCAATCATGATTATTTTTAGGATTATGATGATCACTTACTGAGTAGCCAAACTCATCAAACTATGATAAACATTTTTTCAGGATAACTGCGGATTCATTTTGAGTGCTAGTCAAGATCAACCGTGGAAGATACTGTTGTTGTGCTAGCTTTTTTTATTTACTTTGTAAGACCTCGCCACTGTAAATTTGTCCTATCAATAGATGTATATATGTTTTGTCCGTCACATCTCAGGAATAACAGTATTGTAAATTCTTGGGGTGTGACAGGTGTTATCGAAGGACTTTTTGAATAGGGGATCACCTCTTACTAAGAATCCCATAGAAAACCTTCGAAGGACTTCTTTATCCTTTTTGGTGGCTTCTTCAAGGTACAACCCATCTTTCAACAAGGATAGAACAATGTGGAACCATGGCTTTGCCTTAGCTAGTGCATTTGAAGCTATGACAGATGCTTCCCCATCGTTATCATTTTCTTGTTCTATTTCTTTCTCAATCCTGGGGAAGGGTTATGTTTGTCCTTGTTGTAGAATGACATCGTGGTGATTTCTGGAGCAATATCGACTATTAAAACGGGGGATGCAAGGGTGTCGGTGAACCAATTATTTTCCCTAATTACATGCTGAAAGATGATTTCTTAAAGTATGAAATCATCTTTTTCACCTTTTCTTGATAGGGTTTGAGCTTTTCTTCTGTTACCTTCCAAATCCTTTGAACTTCGTTTATGACGAGTAAGGAGTCACCAATTACTCGTATTGCTGGATTTCCATTCCCATGGCATTCTTAAGCCCGGCTATCAAGGTTTCGTATTCAGCAATGTTATTAATACATGGGAAATTCAACCTGATGGCTGTTGGCATTAAAATCTTCTCGGGTGAGCATAGTATGACTCCTATTCCTAACCTGTATTCGATCTTTGCACCGTCAAAGTATAGCTCCCAAATCGAGTCCTCAATTGTGAAGAGGTTCTCATCAGGGAGATCTGTGTTAACGGGAATATTGTTTGGCAGTGCATGTTCATCTAAGTGGTCAGTAACGGCTTGTCCTTTGACTGATTTTTGAGTGACATACCTGATCTCGAACTCGCTCAATAGCATTCTCCACTTCGCTAAATGTTCGTTGAGGACTGGCCTCTCCAATAGGTACTTGAGTGAGGCAATTTTTGATATGAGCTTGACTGATTGAGATAAGACATAATGTCTTAGTTTCTGCATGGCCCACACAAGTTTTAAGCAGTGTTTCTCCACATCCGAGTCTCTTGTCTCATAGTCGACCACGGTTTTGCTGATATAGTATATCGTTTGTTCTTTTCTATGGTCGTTATATTGTCCTAACATTGCTCCCATGGTCTTATCTTTTACTGATATGTATAGGAACAGGGGTCTTTCTGGACTTGGAGGACTAAGGATGGGAGGTTTGGTGAGGCACTCCTTGATTTGATCAAACGCTTTTTGACATTCATTATCTCATATGAATGGGGTGTCCTTCTTAAGGAGTCTATTGAATGGTGCGCACTTATCCGCCAGTTGTGAAATGAAACGCCTTATGGCTTATATGCGACCTTGAAGCCCACATATTTCTCTGATGTTTCAGGGAGGTGCCATTTAAGTGATGGCTCATATTTTAGATGGGTCCACCAAAATGCCTCTTTGGCTTACTATGAAGCCTAGTAATTTGCCGGATTCAACTCCAAAGGCATGTTTTTTGTGGATTGAGTTTGAGTTGATATTTCCAGAGTCCTTTGAAAATGGTTCTCAGGTTGGTAAGATGATTAGACCTGGTCTTTGACTTGACCAGAATGTTGTTGACATAGTCTTCCATAATGGTATGCATTAGATCGTGGAAGATGCTAGAAGTTGCTCCTGCATTTTTTAGACTGAAGGGCATGACTTTGTAACAATAGGTTTCCCATTGCGTTATGAATGACGTCTTGATTTGGTCTTCTTCGGCCATGAGGATTTAGTTGTATCCCGATAAGCCGTCCATGATTGACAACATCTTGTGGCCTGCAGTGTTGTCAACCAAGGCATCTATGTTTGGTAATGGAAAATGGTCTTTGCGACATGCCTTATTAAGGTCTCTATAATCGACACACACTCGGATCCTCCTGTCTTTCTTGAGCACGATCACTATGTTGGCCAACCATGTTGAATAATCGACGGGAGTAATGAACCTTGCCTTGAGCAGTTTGTTGATTTCTTATTTGATTTTGAGCTTGAGGTGGGTCTTTTGACGTCAGAGTTTCCACCTTTCAAGCTTCGCCCGTACGTTGAATATTAGGAGATATTGCACCAATGTGGGATCTAACCTTGGCATATCATCGTATGATCAGGCGAAGACATCGCGATATTCCTTGAGAAAGGAAATCACATTTTTTGCTCCTCAGAAGATAAGGAGGTTCCAATCTTGGTTAACCCTGGGTCCTTCTCAGTTCCTAGGTTTACGTCACTCATCTCATCGATGATAGCCGTTGGGTCACCATCGAACCTCTTCTTGAATTGCACTCAAGTTGAGAGATTTCTTCAGACTCTTGACTCTCTTGATCTTCATCTCGGTCGTCCAATTCATCGTCTTGGGTATTATGCACCGTTATTGGGCTATATTGAGTGAGCATCGTTTTTTAAAATTCTTTTCATTATTATCAACTTTATCATGTTTTGAATTTTCCACGATATTTTAAATGTCGCAAGAGGTGTCACTTATGGGACTTGCTAGAGAAATGTTAAGGACCGAACGCGCATGTTGGTTAGATGCCCACCTTGCATCTATCCGTTTTTTGGCATCGGGACTTGGAGGTGTCGCTGGTATGCTTCCAGCCATTCTGGGGATAGAGGAGTGATCGACCAATTCTGTTCCTGAGTTTGAGTAGGCGGATGAGCACGCTTGGCTTTGTTAGAGCCGATTGTGCATTCCTTCAAATCCAGGTCAGCGAAAAGGTCTTCAATTCCCAGTTCTTGTGTGTGCTGAGATATGAAAGAAGAGTTATTCCCTTTTGGGGAATCAAGGATCACCTTTGGTTGTTTTGAAGGACGGGCATCTAGAGGATCGAGGCTTTGAATGCCTCCGGATACAAAGCTTGGATAGCTTGAAGGCTTCATCGGGATTTGAAATAAAGTGAGAGAACACTCGAGTCCTCTTCGATCCCTGTTTTTCAGTTTTGGCTTGGGGTGATTCAGAAATCGCCTCTGTTACACCTTGCCCTTGACTCCACAAGTCTTAGGCTAGTTGGAAACCATGGGAGAGGAGCATGTGTTAAGCTTCGAGGGATCCAAAACCGTATCAATGTTGACATTGGATAATGTCCTCTATCGATGCAGAAGTTTGCAAAATTTGAGGAACTGGGTCATCGGCCTCTAAGCGTAAGGTGGCACAATCAGCTTACTTGAAGGAAGCGAGTGGGATTTCTCCAAGCTCGACCCCTACGGCTAGCTTCCCATTATGTATGCTAGGATTGAGAAAGCAAGGGGTTCAGCGCGTACCTTCGCGACACCATTTTTCGTTGGAAATTTGAGGCATTGATGGAGTGTAGAGACGACCATGAGGTTTTCTTGCAGCCACATTCTTTCTAGAAGCATGTTGAATGAAGGTTTTATATCTAAGACATAAAACTTTATCACTTGGATGACGGGGCCGATCTTAAGTGTGAAAGGCAGTATGCCTTCAACTTGTCTCTTGGTCCTATCGTACGCATAGTTGACATGGCTAGAAGTCATCCGGGCTTTTTCCTATTTGCTTCACCAATTTCATAGGGCATATGTTTAAGGATGTCCCGTTATCAACAAGCACTCTCCGTATTTCATATCCTTGCATGAAAATGGTGCATAAAAACGGTTGAAGCTAGCCGGGATGTCATCGTCCGTGAATACAATTGGTGTTGGTTCCATCAATTGGCTGATCATTACGCACAATTCATCCGGTTGTGAGTTACTTGGGATGTGTGTCTTAGCGAGAACCCTTTCGATCTGGGCTCCGCGTGCTGGTGAGTTGGTGAGTAGTTCCAAGATGGAGGTTTAAGCCTGGATCTTCCCGAGATAAGTCGGTAGATCGTAGGTGGTTGTAGATCCTTGAATTTCATTGTTCAGCTCGTGATCTACAACCCCAGTTGGTTGCCTGACTCTTGAGGAGTTTCCCATCCTTTCATCGAGAGTGTCGGCCATTAATTGAACGGGTTTGAATACTCGGCCTCCTCAGGTTAGGGAATCAACCTCGCCAGCTTTAAGCTCGATAGGGTTAGCCCTAGCAAGAGTAATGGGAGATTTCGGGGTGTTTGCCCGTTGTTTGAGAGATGACACCTTTTCATGGGTTCTGACTATATCAATATCTAGTGTGTCATCTTCATCATATTGATCCCACTTGGGAAGGTTGTCGAGGTTTGGGGATAAAGGGCTTCCTCTTAGAAGATCTAACAGATCTTCTTCAAGTTCTTGAAAGTGATGATCACAAGCCAATATGAATTGACAGGGATCTTCTTCTTCGTCTCCACTCTCAAGCATGTAAATGACAACATTTTCTTTTGAGTTATCTTGAGCTCCCGACTTTTCGATCATTGTGACCATATTTTTAAGGAGAGGGTTTGTGATGATACCCATCTTTTTATTAGGCTCTTCAACAGGTTGATTTCTAGGTGCAACAGTGATGTCCCCCTTATTGATTAACCCTTGAATTACCCATTTCAAATATATGTAGTTTTGGGTATCATGTGCATGGTTTTGATGCCATTTGCACCACCTGCTCTTGTTCGTGACTTGAAATGGTGGTTCGGATGGTGGCAGAAGATAAACCATGTTTCTTGCCAAGAGTAATTCTAGCACTTTTTCTAGCCGGTCTTTGAGAGGAGTGAAATTATTATCTCGCCCTTGGTTATTATTTCGAGCATTGGCTCTAGGCGGATCCCTTCGGTTTTGGTTTTGATTGTTGTGCTAAGTGGCTGAACCTTGAGCCGGTCTGTTAACGACAATCTCGTTAACATGGCCGAAAGCATTTTGGTTGTTGTTGTTTTTGCTCTTATTTTGGGGAGTCGTTATCTGTTTATTGTTGGGCTTGGTGCTGAGGGGTGTCCCTCTCGCCCTTTCATGTTGTGCCACCCGCTCGATCATAGAGTCGAAAGAGTGGGGGATAAGGCCTTGGCTGAAAAAGGTCCTGCATTCAAGAGCAGCGTTCTCTAAGGTCCTGGAGATTTTGGTTGAGTCTATCAGTGGGCATTCTACGACCCGAATTGCCGTCTCGTCGAATTGACAGATGAAATCCTTGAAGGATTCTCCTGGATTTTTCTTCGTAGCACTGAGCTCGCCCAGGGAGAGAGATCTTGGTGTTGACCCGCGATAGTGAGAGACAAATAGGTTGAACATTTCATCTGGAATGATGTGTGGTTGAGCGGACATTGTTCTCCGATGTCAGTTCAAGGCCTCGCTGGTCAATGTTTGCGAAAATATGGACTTCAGTTGGTTAGGCCTGTCTCGCAAAGCTCTCACGGAGAGGTGATACGCGTTGACCTGAGCAACTGGATCGCTCTTCCCGTTAAACGTTTTTCTAAATTTTGGGATAACAAATCCTAGGGGAGGGTCCTCCATGCCTCCAAGGGTCTCTTGAACATAGGCCTTTGGGGGTAGAACATCATGCATTCACATTCTAGCGAGCATATCCTGCATCGCTTTTAAAGTGCCTTCTTGTTGGGTGTTCGTCATGACAATAGGCCCACTGGTCGGTGGGTTCCCAAGCGTGGACTGATGAGTCGAGATTTGGAGTATATGTTAGCCTGCATGGGTATGAGATTGATGAGCCGCAGTCACCAGGGTGGTTTGATACACTTGTGCCTGAGGGGCGTATTGACCCACGGGTGTCACCACTGGTTGCGAAAATTGCACGGTTTGTTGGACTGGATGAACTAGAGGGATCGATTGAAGAATCGACCTATGCCTCGGACTTGATTTGGGTTAGCTCCCGTAAGTTGAGGCATGAAAAGTGTATCCTAGGTCAACTAGACCTTTAAGGGCAGCTTGGACACCTATCTCGCTTAGGGGTCGGTTTGGGTCGACACCTTTGCCTCGTACAGTGTTAAGGACATCATGAGATGTACTACAGCGACTCGAGGTAGGGTTGGATCCCCTAGACCTAAGTGGGTCTTGGTCTTTAGACCGCTGCACCCTAGAGTTATCTCAGTTCGAGTTGTGGGAATTGGCATTAAATGCTACATGAATTTCTTTCCCCACTCGACTCCTACTTTGGTTGCCTAAGACCCCTTGCAGGACAACTCCAGGTCGGACCCCTTGACTATTCAGAGTCTTACGGACTGAACCAACCTTTTGGATCACACCAATTTCAAGATTAAAAGTGGATTCTTGGGACTCTGTCTCTGACTGAGGACCTGGGCGCTGTATAATGGATTGGTTTGAGGTCTGTTGACAATTCCAAGGGATTGCAGCATATTGGTCCCTAGGTTTAGGCAGGTTAGGCTTAGAGTCGACCGTGGAGTGATCATCATAGTCGCTTTGAATAACCAACATGGTGATTCTCTTTGGCGGGGTTCTAGAATTTAGACTTAGGTAAGATCTAAACTCGATGATTTAAGGCAGACGTATTCTAACTCTAGGGGCAAAACCCTGACTAAGACCTAGGCTGAGATTAGACTAGAACCTAGACTTGCTAGACTTAATGGATTTAGGTTCGGACCCTGAACTAGGGTAAGCGTAGTCTAGCTCTAGAGGCAACTCTATACTTAGAGCTATGCTAGAACCTAGACTAAGATCTATACTAGTGGTGCACGACTCTCGGCTTGGACCAAGGGTGGGTCTAGGTGCGAACCGAGGTGTGAGCCTAGATCGGACCTGGATTGAGCTGGGTGCAAGCCTGGGCTTAGACTTAGAGGGTTTGAAACTCAGACCGGATGTGGAATCGGACCGGATCAAGATTGAACTAGAAACGAGCCTTCGGCTCGGACCAAGAGGGATCCTAGGTTCGGACCTAGGTGCGAAACTGGTTTGGACCTGGGCTAGGCTGGGTGTAAGCTTGGACTTGCATCCAAAGAGTTTTAATGATTAGACCAAGCGTGGACCTAGACTGGATCAAAGATGAGCTAGGAGCGAGCTTTCGGCTTAGACCAAGATGGGGCTTAGGTTTGGAACAAGGTGAAATCTGGTTCGAACTTGGGCTAGATTGGGTATAAGCTTGAACTTGGATCCAGAAGCTTCAGCTCGGACCAAAAGCGGGTCCGGACTGGAATCTAAGATTAACCAATAAGAAATAAGCAAGCAAGCACACGAAAATGTTTGACCTAGTCCGATTATGGGTAGGCTTGGCTTGAGAGTGAGTTCCTAACTATTGAAATGCAGCTAGGCTGAAATAGGTCCCCACATAGGTCCAAGCCTCATGTTATAGGATGTTCACCAAGTCCTACTATACGTGGAGTTTCTTTGAGGCAAATGATTACGAAGGGGTGCTCACAGTTAAAGTTACGCGAATCCCAACCACCTCAGCTCTCAATGCTAAGTTCCACTCACACCGTTAACACAGATTTTGGGGGTTCTCGAAATATTTGTTTGCTGGTTTGCTGGGCATTATCGGTTTGGTGTGTGCTGGATTGTGTAAAGAAGCACGCAATTAAAAATAAAGTCAAGCACACAATGCACACAAAAAAAGAAAGAAAAAAAAGCGAGCGTTCAGCACTGATCGTGCCTAGCGAGGTGTGCTTCGAGGCGAAACTCGCTCGTAGCACAATATAGATGAAGGAGTAAACAACCCATAAAAAGGTAAAGTCAGAAAATGAGACCAGACACAGTCCATGCTAAGTCGAGCACAGCCCGAGTCGAGGGTGGCTCGAACGGGACACTGTTCAAGGGGAAATGAGCGAGCGCTCAACACTGATCGTGCCTAACGATGCACGCTTCGAGGCGAAACTCGCTCGAAGAATAGTATAAATGGAGGGGTAAGATCTAAGAAGGCAAAGTCAGAACAATGAGACCAGGCACAGTCTGTGCTAAGTCGAGCACAGCCCGAGTCAAGGGTGACTCGAATGGGACACAGTTCAAGGAGGGTGCAAGCAGCCCTTGATGTATATATATATATATATATATATATTTAATTTTTTTATCTTTTTTAATTTTGATGAATCACAGTTAAACTAAGCATGGCGAAAGCAGGGAAAACATGACTTAGATGAAAAATAATAAACTCAAATAAAATCAGATAACTAGAACAGAGCAGACCTTTCTTAGGAAAAATATATTTTTTTATATTTTTAAGAAATTTATTTTGAGCTAAAATTTGGTGAACAAGAAGCCCAAAGGCTCTGGAACAGGTCTATCTCAAAAAGTATCTATTGGATTGTTATAAATAATTGTGACCTCGTTGTACCAAAGATAAATGTTATATATATATATATATATATATATATATATATATATATATATATACCTTGCGATGAACTTTGGATGGTGATGAGCATAGGCGAAATCATTGTTCATTTTCTCTTATAGGCCTTGCGTAGTATTTTCCTATATATATATATATATATATATATTATGTATGAAAATAAATCACACATGTACGAGTTTTACTTGACTTTTCTCTGTTTTATTTGTCCATTGGATTACATCTAATCTAATGGTTATGATGTTGTATGAATTTTACTCTTTTAAAGCGATTAAAATCCTTTTCTTTAAAGAGAGAAAGAGTGAGAAAAATATAGAGAGATAGGGCTTCAATGAGGTTTTCTTTTGAGGGCTTAGTATGCTTTGTTTTAGAGAGAGAAAGTGAGTAAAATGCTTGGACTCTACTATGGTTTGATGTGTGCTCTGTGTTAGTGAGAGAAAGTTCCAAAACGAACCCATTCTTTAATGTTCTTGGTGCCTTGTTTTTGGGTCCTCCACCTTGTAATCTTCTCAAATTAGTAAGTAAAGTCTCACGCCATTCTCTTGTAGATGTAGGTCATGATTTGTGACCGAACCACATTAAATTGTTGTGCTCTGTGAATACTTGTTGCTTGATTTTTCATGTCATGTTCTTACTTTAATATTGTGTAGTTTCCATGGCTTGTTTATATTGATATAAATGCACAATAGTTGTGAATGTTATAAACCCTTGCTGATTTTTCACAAATCGATCCCAACAACTGGTATTAGAGCTTAGGGTTTGTTCTTCATTGTGTTTTTGAAGAAAGGGTTTTTTGCTATTACGGTTATTTACTGTATTTTTCCTGAAAATAAAAAGGGCAATGGAATTTGAAAAATAAAATTAAAGTAATTAGCTAATATGGAAAATGATGATGGAAGATTATCTTGTTGGAAAAGAATTGGATCGGCCACTTCAATGTATGGAGGCCATGCCTATTGGAATGGAAGATTGGGAATGAGATGTTTTTGATCGAAAATGTTTGACAGCTATTAGACCATGTATTTCACATCAATTTTATTTGATGTTTGTCGATGTAATATATTTGCAGAGCTTTGCCAATCTTTAAAGCAATCTTTTGAACATCCCTCCGGCGAAAATAAAATGCATGTGATGAAAAATTATTTCTTTTGAAAATGAAAGAAGGTGCTACATTAGATCACATGTGAGTGAATTTAATTCAATTTCTGTACAATTGAAGTATTTGAAAGTGAATTTGGATGAAGAAGTTTTATGTTTGCTTTTGCTGAGTTATTTGCCTGCTAGTTGGAATACCTTGTTTACCACTACGACTAATACAATAAGTAACAAGTTTAATTTGAAAGATGTTGTAGGTTCATTGTTAAATGAAGAGACTAGAAAGACATCCAAACAAACGCTTGCAAAATCAAATCAAACATTGACAGCAGGAGATATAGGAAAAACACAATATAGAGACCAACCCTATGGATTTAATAAGGGTAAATCTCATAGCAGAGACATGTCCAAGTCACAGGCAAGAAGGTTACTTGCTGGTATTGCAAGAAACCTAGTCACACAAAGAAATGTTGTTATGCTTTGAAGAATAAGCAAAAGGACAAGGGCAAAGATAATCATGCTGAAGCAAGTACAATTTCAGATGGTGAAGATGGGATCACTTTTAGTGTTGCATGCACAATATTGTCTATTGCAGATACTTGGGTTTTTTACTCTGGTGTTTATTTCATGTTTGCTCAGAAAGATCATATTTTTCATCCTACACAGGTGTAGATGGTGGCTTGGTTTATCTTGGTGATAATCGAGCCTGCAAAATATTGGGCATTAAAAATGTTGTTATGAAGTAAACATATGGAAAGAAGTATACATAGAGAAATGTGAGGCATGTTCTTGAGTTGAAAAAAAATGTCATTTCAATCGGGTAGTTAGATGACTTTGGTTTCATAGTGACTTTTAGAAATGGGTTATGGCAGATTTCAAGAGGTTATACGACAATGTTAAAATGGCAAAAAGATGAGAGTCTCTACACTCTTCATGACACATCTCAAAGGAATGATGCTACATAAAATATCATTGTTGCATCATGATGATATGCAGATTTGGCATAGCCATTTGGTTCATCCTAGTGAGCATGGTATGAAGGTCTTGCAAACTCAAAATCTTATTCCTATTTCTAAGTATTCATTTCTTGATTTTTGTGATCATTGTGCCATGGGTAAGTAGTATAAAGTTAGTTTAAAAAAAATGAATCTCATAGAAAAAGTAAAACATTAGAATTGATTTATTTTGATGCTTATGGTCTCTTGGTGGAGCTTCTTTTTTTGTCAGTTTTTTAGATGATTATTCTAAAAAGTGTTGGTTGTATCCTTTGGTATTTAAGGATCAAATTTTTGAAGTTTTCAAGGTTTTCAATGCCAAGGTTGAAAAAGAAACAGAGATATTTATAAAATGCTTGCAAACTGATAATGGTGGTGAATATTACTCGAATGCTTTTGATACATTTTGTAAAGAGAATGATATTCGTAGAGTAAGGACTGTTCTTGGGACACCTTAACAAAATGGTGTCATTGAAGGGATGAATATGACCATCATTGAAAGAATAAGAAGCATGCTATCACAATTTGGCCTTGATAAGTAATTTTGGGCTGAAACTGCTAGTACAACTGTATATTCAATCAATAGATCCCCCAGTGCACCATTGAATGGTAAAATACCTCAAATTCTATGGAGAGGTAAAAGTGTGTCATATGAACACTTGAGAACATTTGAGTGTAAAGCTTATGTTCAAGTGTTCAGTAAAAGTAGAGCCAAGCTGGATGCCAAGTCAAAATGATGTGCTTTTCTTGTGTATGGTGGTGATGATAGAGGTTATAGGATTTGGGATCCTATTGCGAAGAAGACTAACAGAAGTCGGGGTGTTCCCTTTAACGAGAATATAATCTTTGTTTAAAAGAAAAAGGAAGAGCCAAAACAAGAAAGACTTGTCGTTACAATAACCAAATCCCTTTGTTTCACCTCAGCAAGTGCAAGAGAGTCAAGCACAAGCTCAAGACAATTTTGATGAAGGTGATGCCAGTTATGAGGATGACATTGAATTAATTCAAGATGAAGAATAATTAGAGCTAAAATTGAGAAGTCATCCTCACAAGCCGACACAAAGGTATTCCCCTTTCTTATATTATGCTTTGTATATTGATAGTGGTGAACCTGAGTCTTTTCAGGAGGCTATTTATTGCCCTAATGTTGAAAGGTGGCATAAGGCAATGGAGGAGGAGATTTTGATGCTTTGCATAAAAATGATACATGAGAGTTGTTGGAACTTTCACATGGGAAGAAAGCATTAAAGAATAGGTTGGTATATACTATTAAGTGGAAGGAAAATGGTCTATGCGATATAAGGTCAGACTTGTGATGAAAGGTTATGGAAAAAAAACCAGGTGTTGATTTTAATGAAATATTTGTTCCTATTGCAAAGTATAACTTTACTAGAGTTGTTTTATCTTTGGTTGCTAACTTGAATTTAGAGATATTAAAACTGCCTTCTTGCATGGTGATCTTGATGAAGAAATTTATATGGATCAACCTGAAAGTTTTGAGAACAAAACCAATCCTAACTTGGTTTGCAAGTTGAAAAAGGGATTGCATGGTTTGAAACAAGCATCTAGGCAATGATATAGTAAATTTGACAGTTTTATGATAGGTGAAGGTTATTCTAGATGCGATTTTGATCATTGTGTATACTTCAAGGGTTCAACATATGATTCTTTTACTGTTTTGTTGCTCTATGTTGACGATATGCTTGTTACTAGCAATGATTTGAGTGAAATCAAACATTTAAATCTTGATATGTCCAAGTATTTTGCCACTAAGGATTTTGGACCAGCCAAAAGATTTTGGGTATGCACATCTATAGAGATAAAAAGCAAGATAAGCTTTTGTTAAGTCAATATGATTATATTTCTAATGTCCTTGAGTGCTTTAATATGATTGACTGTAAGCCTATTTCTACACCATTAGATGCACATTTTAACTTGTCTAAAAAGGACTCTCCAATGAATGAGGTAGGTAAAAGTAAGATGAAGAATGTTTCATATACTTCTACAGTGGGTAGTTTGATGTATAAAATGGTTTGTACTAGACTTGATATTTTCCATGCAGTCGGAGTTGTTTCTAGATTTACGTCTAATCCAGATTGGGAACATTGATAGGTAGTTAAGTGGATCCTTCGATATTTGAAGGGGACGCGAAATGCATGCTTGTGTTTTGGAAATTCATCATTGGAAGTTGTTGGTTATGTAGATGCAGATTATGCAGGATATCGTGATACTAGAAGGTCTACCACTGGATACATTTTCAATGTTGGTGGCCGTGCAGTCAGTTGGATGTCAAGGTTACAGGATATTGTTGCTTTGTCATCAACTGAAGTTGAGAATGTGGCATTAATTGAGGCAACAAAGGAAATGATTTGGTTGAGAAGGTTACTTGGCAAGTTTGGAGTGAAATATGATAAATATTTTGTGAATTGTGACAATCAAAGTGCTATTCATCTGACTAAGAATGCCGCTTATCACTCCAAGACAAAGCATATAGAGGTTAAATATCATTTTATTCGGTTGACCCTCAAGCGTAGTGAATTGCAGGTGGACAAGATTCACATTGAGAAAAACATTGCCGATATATTGATAAAGATTGTCTCAACTGAAAAGAATATGATGTATAACCTCGGGTAGATGGAGAGTGGTGCATTGGTAATTATTTCAGATACTTTGTAATTTATCTTCAAGTGGAAGCTGTTACATGTGTGAAAACAAATCACACATGTGGGAGTTTTATTTAACTTTTCTCTCTCTTATTTTGGGCCATTGGATTGTATCTAATCCAATGGTTGTGGTGTTGTAGGAACTTTACTCTTTTAAAGGGATTAAAACCTTTTTTTTTAGATAGAGAAACAGTGATAAAAAAAGAGAGAGATTGAGCAGCAATTGGATTTTCTCTTGAGGGCTTACTATACTCTGGTTTAGAGAGAGAAAGTTAGAAAAATGCTTCAAATCCATTGTGGGTTTGTTGTGTGCCCTGTTTTAGTGAGAGAAAGTATCAAAGAGAACCCATTTTTTAGTGTTCTTGGTGCCTTGTTTTTGGGTCCTGTTTAGAGTGAAACAGGGTTATTGGATATGGATCTTTTGAGCTTGATTTCACCTTGTAATCTTCCCAAATCAGTAAGTAAAATCTCGCACCTTTATCCTGTAGTTGTGGGTCACGATTTGTGACCGAACCATGTTAAATTGTTGTGCTATGTGGATGCACATTGCTAGATTTTTTATTCCACGTTCTTGCTTTGATATTATGTAGTTTTCATGACTTGTTTATATTAATATGAATGCACAATAACTATGAATGTTTTAAACCTTTGCTGATTTTTCACCAATCGATCCCAATAATATATATATAACATATTATAATATTATTAAATTATATATTATTGTTCTTAAACGAGTGAAAACTACAGTACAGGAGAAAGTTTGAGACTCTCCCCTATTTCCTCCGTAATCAAATGCCCCCATAGTCTCTTGGGTATAGTGTGGAAGTTTTAAGTTCCAGATTAAATTACAATGATTGTCTACTGGTCTCTATATTGGAAAAGGTTTGAACCAATGTTTACAAACTAGGCCGAGTTGACTTGGACTTGGTTGTGTTACTTGGCATCGGCTTATGGCCAAGCGAGACAGTATTTCTCCGAATGCTATTCAGTTCCTGAAATATATATGTGCTTCCATTTTTGCTAAAAAATATCCCTCACAGCCCAAATCGATGCCATTTGATTCTAAAATAGGGATCTAGGTTCATTGTTCCTAAATCTACCAAATATAAGTGTTAAATAGAACAAAAGACACTTTGATTTCCAGCATTTCAAATATCAAAAAATTGGCTATTTTTTTGCCAATTTTGGAAAACATTGATTTTTCTTATTCCAGTTGCCTATCTTTGATGAAATTCGAAGTATAGCACCATCTTTGTAATCTTGACTTGTTCCTCCAAAAAAAATCAAAACAAAAAGGACATTTATTGATCTCGTTTTTGGTTTCTTAATAGACCGGAAATTTCACAGTCGTCGATCTAATGGGGCACAATTTTTCTATTTTTAGTGTCAATTCTCCTTCATAATATAAGTTAATCACTGATTTTCTGATTTGTTTGGTAGTTTCCCCAAAATGTTCTTATTTTCCGGAGCCCATAGTGGACTCGAGCTCAACTTAGGTGAGGCCTAGTGACTCGCCATTGTAGCTCCGCTAGGCCAGGGCCGAATGGGCTGCCTGAGCCGAGTTCTAGAACATTGGTTCCCGTCTAAATAGGGTAGACAATTGTCTTATCATATAACTCCCCAAAAGAAAACTTACGTCACCAAAACAAAGTTGAGAATTTTACATCACAAAAACAAAATTGCTAACTGTTTCCCAAATCAAGCAAGTGGTGAAATTATTTTACATAACACACTTCTATTTCTACCATAGTTTAACAAGAAAAAAAAACAAATGGAAAGAAGAAACAAGCCAGAATCAGAATCAGAATCATGGTTACATGAAGGCCGCACAGTAATATAAAAGATTCAATAATGGCCTGTAGTGTTGGAAGCGATATGATATTGCATTTGCTGAAACCTCCTTGGCTCAATAGAGCTCTCCACTCTTTTTCAGTCCTTTCTTTGCCTCCTGGTGCTAATGCAAGCATCAAGAGGTCAAATGCCAGCTTTGAGTCTGCAAAAGCACTTGTACCATCGTCAGGATGCAAGACCGCGTCGACGATGATCAACTTCCCACTGTTCCTTGGGATTGCTTTCTTGCACTGCTCGAGGATTTTCACACAATCGTCGTCGTCCCAATCGTGCAATATCGACTGCACCAATTTGAAATGAACAATATACTCAAGCGCATAATGGGGGAGAGAGGAGAATGGAATGGAGGGAGCATTATATCCAAGATTCATTGGCAATCAATCAGAGGGACGAGATAGTGAAAGATGAGTTAATCGGCCTTGGCCTACCGATTTTATTATTTATTTTATATATCCCGTTTTATAATAATAATACGTTGTCGAGAGGATTTTTTTGTTTTCTGTTTTGCCTATTATTCACACCTCGGCAGTCTCATGTCTAAGATTCTAATCCTGCCATGATTCTATTTTCTTTTATAAAACATAGACGTTCTTATTTTATTAAAAAATAAAAAATAAGCCCGGTCTTATTTGTCTTTTTTTTAATATGACATGAATCCGACCGAATTATTTGGACTCGACTGAATAACTCGCCTCGGTAAAAGTTAGAGTACCGTGGCAGAGTCGATTTTCTGAAACTGGGAAAAAGTATGCAATGTGTCAATATCTTTATCAAAACTGCATCAGCATGAGGGATAGAGATGAACATGTCACCGCGGACATTAACCACACTCGGATGCTCTGGTGCACTCGACACAGCATGCGGGAGGTCAAAATTGATGCCTGAGTTATGCGGGTGCACCTTCACTATCGCACTCACCACGGTCCCAGTGCCACCACCTACGTCAACCAATGATGTCAAGCCTGCAAACCCTGATTTATATTAAGAGAGCAAGGCTTCAAGAACCACCCGAGCGTTGCTAGCCATGGCCTCATTGAATATCTCATTGGTACCAGGATTATTTAGCACATACTTAAATATCTTGCTACCATGGGCTTAAGCAGTGCCATGGTGCAAGGAATATAGGGTGGTTCAGCATCGTAAGCATGGGAGCAAAGCCCGATGTCCCCGGCCTCACCAACCATTTAGAGGTGCGAGTGAGGCCATAGTAGGCCTCACCCTTCACCTCTTCACTAAACACGCGCTTCTTCACCAAGAACATGACTCGTGAGAGACATCACGAGTCGGGGGAGGGAGCTTGCAGTGAGGTGATAATCTCTGAGAGGGTGTGGGGTTGACCTTTGGCATGGATTATCTGGGGTATGCTGAGCTCAACCGCACACTTTGAGTGTGAGACTGTCAGCAAAAGCCAAGGTGAGTTGCCAGAACTCAACCTGGCCAAGTGCATCCTCATCCATCTCCATCTTTTGTCCTTGTGCGTTCCTAATCTTCTGATTACATAGGAAACAAGGCTGGATGTTCTTTGTTTTTCTTTTTCTTTTTGTGATATCAAAAAGAGAAGAGACCTTTTATTCAACTCTCGACCACCCACCATCTCCTTTCTGAGAGAGAGAGGTTTTCTCCATTATTGGGAACACTGACAGAGATAGAGGGAGTTGCTTCCATCTGGGCACGCACCGAAGTTGCATTCGGTAGGGAGAGAGAGGGACGATCGCTTGGGTCTCTGTACATTTTACTGTTTAGTGGTGATAGGAGAAAGTGAAGGAATGGTTGATGGACATGGATGAGACGGAATGCGGTCCGATACTTATGAACATCCCGACTACTTTGTTTAAAATGTATGTTACCAAACTATCAAAATTAGAAAAAATTGAGAAAGTTTGAAAATCCGTCTTTTCAGGTAATAACAATTTTTTCGGATCATTTCGTTATAACGGTAAAAAAAACACTGTTGATACATAAATTTCCCTTTTTGCTATTTCTCTATTGTTGGTTTAGGAAGTGAGGCTTCTGTGTTCACATTTTTTTTTATTAAAAATTGATGCCTGAAGTCCCTTGGCTCTTCTCCACTTCTTCTATTTGCTGCTTTTACGATAAAATGTAATGAAAGTTGCGTGAGTTTGTAAGCAGGAGTAAGGGCCACAAAGAGAGAGACAGAGAAAAGGTTTTTCTAATGACATTTTCATCGTTCCAACCCCAAAGTAAGAGTTTGCTTAGTTAAGTATAATTTGAGGAATTTATTGTTCATTTTGGCCTTGAATGAAATTGAATTCTCTTTGTTTTAAATTTCCATCGGTAGTTTCGGCTGTCAGGAAATATTTTGAGCATAGCTTACGAGGTTGTTTCCTCATGTTCAATTTTCTCTTAAGGTTTACCTTACCTTTTTTTTTTCTTTTTGAACATTAATTTACTTTTCTACTTTTCATGAAGCCCTTAAAGATTAAGGATTTGGGCAACCTTAAAATGTAGAATTAAAGATGCACCTCAAAAATCCATCAGAAAAAGTTGTTTTAATATTGAAAAACCATCATCTTAACATCGAAATGTATGGATATGAAAAAACATAAAGGTTTTTAGTTTAAAAAATAGTGCTTCTTGCAATATATAATCTAGATCGTCCATTTACAAGACTTTCATATGTTTATAGATCTACTTGATTTTAACTATTTTTGG
The DNA here is from genome assembly GCF_054954075.1 of Amborella trichopoda. Taxonomy (NCBI): domain Eukaryota; kingdom Viridiplantae; phylum Streptophyta; class Magnoliopsida; order Amborellales; family Amborellaceae; genus Amborella; species Amborella trichopoda. The sequence goes on from NC_142337.1 coordinate 53,148,063, forward strand.
AGTTTAAAATTTTATAATTAGATATGAAAATAGATTTTCAGATAATCCTAAGTATGTTTTACACCAAAATTATATTTTATAATAAAATTTGGAGGTGCGCATTAATGGGATTGTTTAAGGTTGCAACCTTGTAGAGACCACACCCTTGGGTAATTGTCATGACTCGTCAATAGGCACGAAGAAAGTCTTAAAAATCTTGGAAACATTATGGAAATTTGAAAAAAATAATAAAAATAAAAATATTAAACATCACAAATGTATTTACAACATGGAAAATGACAAAAATTCATGTTATTAACTTTGGAAAATTTGAAATTTCGAGGTTTATCTTCCATTTTTTTTTTTCTTTCCTTTTCTTTTTATACGTATTAACGGGGAATGGAGGATGGGACATTATGTTAAGGCATCGACCCTCTTAATCACAATGCCTCCAGTATTTGCCAAATTGTCCTTAAATGTCTGATATCAAAATCCGAGCTCTTTAAAAATTTGTATGAATAGTAAGAGAAATGACACTATGAGACCCTCTCACACCCAGTAGGACCCCAAAGGATTACCATTAAATTTTGACACAGATCTCTAGAAAAGTTATGACATGGGTGTCGAACTTGGGTGAATGGGCTTTCTAGAGATCTACGTCAAAATTTAATTGTGATCCTTTAGGGTCCTACTCACATGGCTGTGGGAAGGTCTCATAGTATATTACTCAAATAGTAGATCCAAATTAAAAGTATTGCAAATGCAATTTTTTTGTAGTTTATTTTTAACAAGTCTTTCATTTGATGAAGAACCCAAAACTAGGGTTAAGGAACCAATCACCGTGAAAAAAAGTAAGTTTTTGAATTGGACCAAAACTTAGGTTGAACTCTTCTATTTATCAAAGGAAAGAATGTGTAAAGCATCCATCTTAAAGATGGATGCAAGTAGGTGTTCTATCGAAAAACAATAGAAACTAACACTCCAAATGTTTTCTTTTTAGAATTATTATTTTTAGTTTTTAAAATTTATTTATTTTTTTCATATTCATGATCTCCATGTTAGAGATTACATGTCTTTAAAAAAGAAGTCTTAAAATCCATGTCAATAATAGATTTATTAAGACGCCCGCATTTCTACATGTGCGGGCTTGGCAGCATAGAAACCTGATCCTTTATCAAATCCATAAAACTATTAAATAAAGAAAAAACTTGCCCGAATTGCTAAAGTATTTAGGCGAGTTTCTACAGTAACTTACCCCCCGATATTGTACCACTTTTTGTAAACTTATGTTTAAAAATAGGGATCGTCTACAAAAAGACCATTTTGTCTTGGGAAAGGTTTCTATGGTTCCCCTACAGCATAAAAGATACATACTTCCCCATTTATCCAATAAAGATCAAGTTAGCCACTAACCATTTAATCTAGATCCTACGCCTCAGTGTATTATATTTTTAATTTGTTTTCTACTAACTATATGAATATGAAGTTGGTACGTGCCATCACCTCAATAGGTCGCACCAAAATAAAATATTAAAAAATATTTTTGATAAAATACAATGATCAAAATACCCTTGAAACTTTAAGAGGCATTTTAGTTATTTTATTTTATTGGGAATATTATTTTTATATTTTTTTATAAGTGCTAGTTCAAGAGAGGATTGGCCACCCAAATTTTGCTGTTGACATGTTTTGTATAAAAATATAAAAATTAATACAGTGTAGAGGGTAGCATTGTAATTGGGGCCATCTAAGACGGTTGGATACAGGGAAGTATAAAAGTTTTATATTGTAAAGAAAAACTTGTTCTTTTGTCTTTTGTACATGAAGGTCACAATTATTCTTGTCCATTTAATTTTAAAATTGATAATTGTAAAAATGGCTTTGAAAAAGAACAAAGTTTAAAAAAATTAAATCCCGAGTCATTTGTTCTATGAGGTGGTACGGAGTCTATTGAGAGATGCGGGACAAAACACAACCAACCATAGATTCGTCGGTTTTCCGTAGGGTAAAGTCATTATCTTGATGCACTCCGGATCACAATGAGCTAAACTAGGAAGCACACAATTATGAAAAGATACTATCTTATTTTTAAAGAGAAATAACTCTCACAACTTTATCTGATTGAACACAACAAAACTAAAACGGACAAAAAGAACTGTCACAACTTTATTCTACAAAAAAGAACAACTTTATTCTACATAAACGAACAACACATCTACAAGAACAAATCATCTCAAATGCCACTTGGGTCGTCAACACGTGGCATTCAAGAAATTGTTTTGAGGTTTCGAGCTTGGTTCAAAATTACACCAATTCAAATTTTACAAAGACGGCATTAAAATACTGATAAGGTCAAGAATAGTAATTAGGGTTGGTATTGCGTCCACAGCAACAAACACCTTTTGATGGTTCAAATTGAACCATGCTTATCCGGCCAACAACGAATCTCATTTTTTATTTTAAATTTTTATTTAGAATACTAATCTGAAATTTTGGTTTTAGGATCATTTTTATAAAATTAATAAAAACAATTTGAATAAAACTATTGACCAAAACAAATATAGATTGTATTTTGGCTTTTTATTTTTAAAATATTTTAATCATTTTTATTTAGTTATATTTATTAAAATACACCTAAAATTCAAAATTCAGATAACTATATTATTTCAATAAAAAATAAAAGATAAAATATGAGACTAAGTATTACTAGACTAATTTTCGGCCATTAGATATGGCCCTAGGGGATCTAACCATTGGAAGGGTGCTTGTGCACCCGACCACCCGTCCAAATGGACAGGATACTTTCCCTGGTAATTAATAATAGTGTAATATATAACTATTTTATGGTCTTGGGCAACACGATCTATCACCTAAATGTTTTATTTAAAATTTAAAATTTCAATATTTTCTTTTGAAACAATCATTTTAAAATATTGTTCACTAAATTTTAGACCTATAAAATACTACAAGTACTTTTTTTATGGATAGATTGTAAACTCTTAAGGAAGCACTTTTGCCGGTAATACATTTTTTGGTGTGCTCTGCTTCAATAAGGGATCATGTGTGTAACATTAAAGCAAAAGAAATGTACTACAAAAGTCATATTTTTATTTCCAAGATAACTAACGCCTTTATTGGAAAAGACATTGAAATCCTTCATTATTTTCACAATAAATTTTGTAAGTTATTAGAAAGTGCACCATATCAACTAAAATTTGAGTTTGTATTACCAAATAATAAAGCAAATTTAAATATATTTTATATTCATGTTATTCTTCAAATATTTATTGTAAAAGCTATAAACTAAAAGTCTGAATTTTTTGAAATTTGAACCGTTTAAGAATAATTCCTTTTTGTGAGCATAAATTAAATAATTGAATTATTTATTAGACAAGATTAAAATCGATTTATAAATTTTTTTAGTGATAATATATAAACTGCCACCTGGTTCTTAGGCCGCCTCGTGCTCAAGAAAGACCTTTGGAAGTATGGATGAGTGGTTCCTATAACAGGTAAATTACATCAAGTGCAAAAATAATGGTATAGCGTGGGCATGCCGGGTCACGTGCATTTACCCCTTCACATATATCTATTAATTGTTTAATATAATACGATGTAAAAACTACAATAAATAGTAATGTTTAAATTTCCTTTTTAATCTTTCAAATTAAAGTCATAATTAGAATAATTCATTTTTTTAGTTAAGAAGTTGCTTGATAAATTGTTAACTTAAAAATATAACATTAATTAAAGACAAATCTACAACATAGTCTAGCAATACAATAATAAAAAGTTTCTATTTTTGAACTTTGCAATCAAAGCCTAAGGTGTCGACTTTAAACAATTGAATGAAGGCGCACCTCCAAAGTTCATAGAAAGGTGTAATTTTGATGTCTGGAATCTCAATGACAACCTGAGTGTCTACTTCACATTGAGTTATAAAATTTAAAACTAAAAAAATATTACTGATCGAGCATATCTACAAACATATAAAAATCTTACGAATGGACAATCTAGATAATATATTACAAAATGTATCATTTTTGGTAACTTTAAAATCTTTTTTTTTTTCCACATTCGTAGATCTCAAAGTCGAGATGATTAATTAAAAGGTTGTTTTACACCACGAAAACAACCTTTTTCGATGGAGTTTTGATGCGCATATTTTTTCGACAGTTTGAGGCCATAACTTTATATGAACATTTTAAAAAATTATGTTTAAAAATGCGGCGGACACCAAGTAGTTGAAAAAAAACTATGAGGATTCACGGTTGAGGATGAGTTCGATTGTAAGATTGAAAAGCCTATTTATAGTGCATCAAAAGGAAGTTGAAGAGATAACTCCCTCTGGAGAATGGGATAATGATGCGTAGGGAATATGCAAGTAATCATAAATATGAAATAATGAGACCCACTCATAAACCATGACTCATGGAAAGAAGGGTTAGTCTTGATGGTTGTGAATAATGTTAGTCTTGATGGTTGTGAATAATGTATGCATGAGATGATAAACATAAAGAAGAGAGATAAAGGATGTCGGCATAGTCACCCAAATGACTGGACGCCACACAATTTCGAGATTCTCCTGCACTTGCAGTGCCTGGGGTGGTTGGTGGGTGCGTTTCTAGTGATGATACCTGACTAAATATGCTTAAAGGAATACACCAATAAGTCTAGGGGTTGTGACGCATGAAATAACTATTGAACGGACACCTATCCAAATATCTTGGCATGGGTTACAATATAAACCCAATAGTAATGATTCTTGAAAAATATTTACTAAGGCATGCTCCTGATGTAATAAGTGGTGGATGATGTGCCTAAGACTTGTCATGTGAAGGCCCCTATATGCCTTAAAACAGTTGGTCGTCGGTCAAATTATATATCTTGGCTAATGACCAATGTTAATTGGCGATCCAATTTGAAATCGGGCTATCTAGAACTAGACGGTATTGAAATGGGAAATCTGGATAGGGTATTGGCTGGGCCGTTCTGGATCCAGCCATAAAATGGAATCTGACCGTGTCTGCATAGTAAATCGGTAACATAACATCACAACTCACTGAGTCTGTTGATTATGACGTCACAACTCATCGAGTCTGTTGATTATGAGACGTCACAACTCACCGAGTCTGTTAATTATGAAACGTCACAACTCACCGAGTCTGTTGATTATAATGTCATCAAACCAAGTATTGACTTCATCACACTTTTTTTAAAGTCGAGAGGGCACTTTTGTAATTTTCGTTAAAAATGGGGGCAATTACATGGCCATGTGTACCTCTGTCATCCATGGTCCCCTAGCACCACGTGCCCCTATCAACCATAGGCACATTGCCTCATGCTTCATCATGGATGGATGATCCATTAAAGCGCCACATGCCCCATGCTCCATCATGCTTTTCAAGCACCCTTATAACACCATGTGCCCCATGCTCCATCTCTTCAAGCACCCCTAGCGCCACATGCCCCATGCTCCATGATATTTTCAAGCACACATTTAAGGATGGTACTAAGGAGGCTTTTATTCGCGTCACACTTGCTCTATTTTTTGGATGTGGGACATTTCGTTCCATTTAACCTACACAATGTCATTGGACAGTTGAAGTCTTGGAGCATATTAGCTCTTTTTCTCTCTATCATACATCAATGCCTATCCTTAGATTTTTTTTAACCTATGAATAAATGGTCTAAATATATTTTTTATTTTTATAATATGGCGGTCTTTAACATAAATTTAGGAATATTAATTTAAAGATAAGGTTCATATAATGAGGCCATTTGAAATCTCTCTCTCTCTCTCTCTCTCTACTATCAATCTCTTCCGCTAAATTTATTCTAGAGACCTAAAAAATTAGATTTTTGAAAAATTAAAATGTTATTTCGAAAATTGACACACATTCTAATAATTTCTACATTGATAACCAAATCTTGTGTTTTATTTTTTAATTTATTTGTATTTTAATTATGTAATGTACTATTTTTTCTTACAATTGTCAATAATATATTTTAAATTAGATGATATTATAAGATACTTCATTCATGATAATTCTATGATTCTTCTTTTGTGCGATGTAAATTTAATAGTTAACAAAAATTTATACAAAGAAAAAACATCTTAATATTTGCATATTGATGAAAAAAAATGAAAGTTAATAATGTAGTACAGCCATTTGTTATTAGATTCCTAAAAAACAACAGTTATATTGATTTTTAATTACTTTTTAGAATTTTTTATTGTCGAATTTGACTGATTCGGTCGATTCCCGGTCCGAACTATTTAATTACTTATTCGGATCGGTTTTTTGGGTGCCTGATTTGGAGCACCGATCTGTTTTTTAAACCATTAATGTTAATGAAGGGTATCAAACCATCTCAATTTGAGACAAACTCTAGGATATATATTCTTGAGGCCACAATACACATCTCCACAAAATATCAGAGGAGTTTGGATATGGTACAATATACTTTCAAATCCATCATTGGCAAATACGTGCATGTTGGCTAATGACCAATCATAAAAGTGTATCAAACCATCTCAAATCGAGACAAGCTCTGGGATATATATCCCCAATGCCACAATACATATTTCCACATAATATTGAAGAGTTTAGATATGATACGATACACTTTCAAATATGTTGTCAGTTAAATATATGTATCTTGTCTAACGACTAATCATAAAATACTACAAAGCCATCACAATTTGAGACAAGCTCTGGGTCAGATATCCCCGAGGCCACAATATGCCTCTCCACACAATATTGGAAGAGTTTGATATAGTATGATACATCTTTGAATCTATCGTCTATCAAATAAGGAGTGTATGATAGATGGGGCATAAGGCAACCCCATCATGTGATATCGCTTTGAGGTGTATTCTTGCAAATATATTCAATGAGGCATCATATGCTTTTAGTATAAAAATCAAATAAATTAGACATCATTTGGCACATCGACCATAGTTTGTCAGTAGCCTAATATAGGCCTTGACCAACAACCCCGATCATAATATTTTGTGGTTCAGTTTGAAACTCTTGTGAAATCATATTTGAGGCATCATATCCTCCATCCTAAAGTTTTAGGTCATTTGGAGATGACTTAACCCATCATCCATATTTGTCGGCAATCAAATCTTTGTGCATCATTTGCCATACAAATAGCCAAGATGACACCTGGTCACTAAATTTGAGATTTATCTCAATCTATAAGTAGTTTTCTCATAAGACTTGGACCATTGGATTCCTGACTCAATGCCCTATCTGTTATGTAAGTTGAAACATCATATCATTCTCTCATGAAAAAGCAGCAAGCTCTACAACAATAATTATAAAAATTGTGCAAGTGTTTGACATCCGATGGATTATTTCTCCCAAAATATGGAGAATCTGAACCCCAAATTTTGTGGAGATGTGTGTTATTGTCACACCCCAAGAATTTAAAAGACTGATATTCCTAAGATGTGACAGTCAAAACAAACCAATTTTAGATATCTACCATGCATTGAATCAAAATCAAAACCCCCTTCTTTTTTTTTTTTTTCTTCAAATCTATATAAACTCTGTTCATAACTAATATTAATATAAATGTCAAAACATATATACATCTCTTGACATGACAAATTTACAATGGTGAATTCTTACAAAGTAACAAAAGAAAGTTTAAGCACAAGAACAATATCTTCCAAAGTTGATCCTGACGAGCACTCAATGTGAAACCGCAGTTATCCTAGAAAAAATGTTTACCATAGTTTGATGAGTTTGGCTACTCAGTAAGTGATCACCATAATTCTAAAAATAATCATGGTTGAAAGATATTAATATTTTTAAAACAGATATTTATTAACAGAAATGCATCAACAGTTTCACTTTCAAAATGCATAATTAAGTATAATCCGAGTAATTGAAATGCATATAACATTTTATCGGCATTGCAAAATTCAAAGGATTTCACAAAATACTCTACTGGCATATCAAGTAAGTCACCTATATACCCCATCAGCGTTCTGATGGGTCCACTTAATCCCTATCAGCGTCCCAGATAGGTCCACTTAATCCTTGCAGATCCACTTATACCTCACCGACGTACCGGATGAGTCCACTTAATCCCTACCGGCATACCAGATAGGTCCACTTATACCTCACCGGCGAACCGAATGAGTCCACTTACATACTTAAAGTATTTCTAAATCTCTTTAAACATTCGAAAGCAGCAATATCATGTACTCAACATATCACTGAAATTATTAATATGAATTTCACTGAAACCATTAATAATAGTCACTTTCAATAACATTTCAAAAATAACCAGTCAAATATTTTGGGCTCAAATTCAGAAAGGTAGAATTCGTAAAGACATTCTAGCATAATTGCCAATCTAGTATGTATAGAAAAACTCTTATACAAATCCAAGAATACAGAATTATCACAATGTATGGGATGCCAATTCGTAAATAAACATTTAACAAACAATGCTACAATCAAATGTAAAAATATCAGTTTTTAAATATCAAGGCAGTCATTTGCACATAAAACTTATAAAATAAAGATCCTGGATGAAAATATCAATATTTATTAAAACGGACTACTTTCAGGAAGATGACATCACTTACAGTTGCTCATCAAATTTGATTCATCGAAACCATATATAGGTCTGGACCTTCAAAATTGACTAAGAGATTCAAGGTTTAGAGTCCCTAAGCTTTACTTTGTACGGTTACTGCTCTCGCCTTTTTATTTTCTTTGGAGGAGCTAACCCTTGTCGGATGGTCAAGCCCCTTGAAATTGCCGACTACATGGCAGAAGTAAAAATTATATAAACGAAGGAAGACCTCATTACTAGGCAGTTAAAAAGGGATGGTCGGAGAAGGACTACTCCAAAAGAAACATCAAAGTGTGCTTTCCTGTTACCCTCAAAACTCATACGTATATAAGGGATATTAGGGCGAACTTTTTTTTTTTTTCTTATAACACCTCATCAAAAGAGGTGTCAATGGAGAATGGCATGGGGCACATATTGAGGCACGAAAAAGGTTAAACTTATCCTTTCGAAAAGTTAAGAAAGGAAAAGATGGTGGACCCAAGGTCCACCCAAATAGAAATGGTTTGTTCGCATATTGAATAATATTTTGGCTTTTGAAGTATTTTAAGAAAGGCTAAAAGAATGGTCTCTATGGTGTATTATTATCACAAAGAACTTTTACTCAAAATTATTTCTGGATATATATATTTAATATATTATTATTATTATTATTATTATTATTATTATTACTATTATTATTATTATTATTATTATTATTATTATTATTACTATTATTATTATTATTATTATTATTATGATTATTATTATTATTATTATTATTATTATTATTACAATTATTATTATTATTATTATTATTATATTATTATTATTATTATTATTTATTATTTATTTATTTTTTTTTATTTTTTTTACAGATTATTACATTTTTCCCCCTTTAAAGACATTTAGTCCTCTAAATTCAGGTGGTAAGGCAAGTCTATAAGCGTCACCTCCGATTCTTTCCAGATTTCAAATGGTCTGATGTAGCGTGAGCTCAGCTTTCATTTCTTACCGAATCTCATAATACCTTTTATTGGTGAGATCTTTAGGAAAACTCGATCACCTTCCTCAAATTCAAGATCTCTTCGTCGGTTATCGGCATAACTCTTTTGCCTACTCTGAGCTGTCTTGAGCCTTTCTCGAATTAATGCTATCTTATCTGTGGTTATCTTGACAATTTCTGGCCCCAAAAGCTTTCTTTCACCAACCTCGTCCCAACAGATGGGTGACCTGCATTTCCTTCCATACAAGGCTTCATATGGTGCCATCTGAATACTGGCTTAGAAACTATTATTATAAGTAAACTCAATCAGGGGTAAATGGTCATCCCAGCTTCCTGTAAAGTCAATGACATAGGCCCTCAGCATATCTTCCAAGGTTTTGATAGTCCTCTCCGATTATCGATCAGTTTGGGGGTGAAAGGTAGTGCTAAAGGTGAGTCTCGTCCCCATGGCTGACTATAGCCTAGCCTAAAATTAGAAGTAAACTGAGTATCCCTATCTGATACAATATTGATCGGTACTCCATGCAACCGCACTATTTCCTTAATGTACAACTGGGCCAGTAGATTCAAAGTGTAAGTCGTGTGAATCGGCAAAAAGTGGGCAGCTTTGGTCAGCCGGTCCACAATGACCCAAATGCTATCATGTCCTGAATTTGTTTTAGGCAAGCCAGAGACAAAATCTATAGAGATGTGCTCCCACTTCCACTCTGGCACGAGTAAAGGCTGCAACAACCTAGCGGGCCTTTGATGCTCAGCTTTTACTTGCTGGCATGTTAGGCACATAAGCACAAATAGTGCTACCTCTTTTTCATATCATTCCACCAAAAGGTTTTCTTTAGGTCCTGATATATTTTAATACTTTCGGGATGTATCGTATAATGAGAGTGATGTGCTTCTTCCAAGATAGCTTTCTTCACACTCTCATCATTCGGGACACAAACCCCACCTTTGAATCTTAGCAAATCCTCTACATATAGAGAATTCGTCTCTCTTTCCCAGCTTCACCTCTTCTACAATTGTTATAAGCTGAGGCTCTTTCTTTTGTGCCGATCAAATTTGTTGGATTAATCGGGGTTCTGCCTTAATGTTGGCAATCATACTTACCACACTATTAATGGACGGAGCCGGATGTTGATCCACTATTTCCTCTAACAATCTCATTTCTTGGATCATTAAATGACCTAAACTCCCGTAGATTTTTTACTTAGAGTGTCGGCCACAACGTTAGCTTTTCCTAAATAATAATGGATTGTACAATCATAATCTATTAAGAAATCCATCCATCTTATCTGCTGCATATTTAAATCCTTCTGAGAGAAGAGGTATTTCAAGCTCTTATGATCTATGTATATTTCGAATTGCTCACCATATGGATAATGCCTCCACATTTTCAAAGCGAATACTATTGCAGCCAGCTCCAAGTCATGAATTGGATATTTTTTCTCAAATTCTTTTAACTGTCTGGATGCATAGGCCACTACCTTCCCATATTGCATTAATACACAGTCCAAGCCTTTATGTGAAGCATCACTATAAATTACAAATCCCCCACTCCCCTCAAAAATAGTTGAAATAGGTGTTGAAGTTAATCTAGCTTTTAGTTCTTGAAAACTCTCCTCACATTCACTTGTCCACTCAAATTTGACATTTTTCTTTGTCAATCGAGTCAATGGGGTTGCGATTCGAGAAAATCCTACTACAAATTTTCTGTAATATCCTGTCAATCCCAAAAAGCTTCGAACTTCAGTCACATTATTTGGTTGTTTGCAATTAACAACGGCTTCAACCTTTGAAGGATCAACTGATAGACCTTCCTTTGATATGACATGTCCTAAAAATGTCACTTGTTCAAGCCAAAATTCACATTTACTATTCACATTTACTAAGTTTGACATACAATTTCTTTTCTCTTAATATTTGCAATATCATTCTTACATGCTGCTCATGATCCTTCTGATTCTTGGAATAAATTAAAATATCATCGATGAATACCACAGTAAATTTATCCAAAAAGGGCTTAAAGACTCGATTCATCAAATCCATAAATGCAGCCAGTGCATTGGTTAATCCAAAAGACATGACTAAAAATTCATAATGGCCATACCTTGTTCTGAAATCTGTCTTGGGAACATCTTCACTTTTAATCTTAAGCTGATGGTATCCAGATCTAAGATCAATTTTTTAAAACACTTGTGATCCTTGTAATTGATCAAATAAATCATCAATTTTAGGTAATAGATACTTATTTTTCTCTGTCACTTAGTTCAACTGTCTATAATCGATACACAATCTCATGGTCCCATCTTTCTTTTTAACAAACAATACCGGAGCACCCCAATGTGACACATTGGGCCTGATAAAACCTTTATCTAATAATTCTTCCAATTGTTGTTTAAGTTCCTTAAGTTCTGCAGGTGCCATTTTGTAAGGTGCCTTAGAAATTGGGGCTACCCTGGGCAATAATTCAATAAAGAATTCAATGTCCCTGTCAGGCAGTAATCTTGGCAATTCTTCAGGGAAAACGTCGAGAAATTCTTGGATAACCGGAGTGTTATCCAAATTTATCTCTTCCTTCCTATCTTCTTTGATATATGCAAGAAAGCTTTGACACCCTTTTTGAACGAGGTGATTAGCTCGGATACAAGGGATTAAATATGATGGGGAGTCTTTTTTGATACCATTGAAGTAAAATACTGGTTGATTCGAAAAACTAAAGGTAACCATTTTCTTATAACAATCAATACTTGCATGGTATGCAGAAAGCCAATCCATGTTTAAGATTACATCAAAATCATGAATTTCTAGGAGTATTAAATCAACCAACAGTTTCTTTTCTTCTATCTTTATTATATAGGATTTGTACACTATATTAGTGTCAATTGAATTTCCTATCGATGTGGCTACCACTAGAATGTATTCTAATTGTTCTGGTTCTACCTTTAAGTGGCATGCAAAATGAATGAGTAGATTCAGGATCAATCAATACATGAGCTACTTTTTGGAAGATAATAAGAGTACTTGGGATCACTGATTTTGAGGCCTGAGTGTCTTGCTTGGTGATCGCAAACACTCTTCCCTTCATTTGAGGCTTTTGAGCTATCTCTCGCGGCTTTGGAAGTTGCTGCATCTGTAAGCTAAGACATTCTCTAATCTGGTGCCCTAATTTTTCATATTTAAAATAGGCTTCAGTATTCCAATAACAAGGGCTCGATCTATGCTTTTTCCCACATTTTTTACATGGTTCTATTGGGCTTTGAAGTGGCAAGGGCCTTGGCTTCTTATTTGCCCTTTCAAACTGTTGTCGATTAGATGGTATGGGTCTAACCTGACTTTTCTGATTTTTCATCTTTTTTTAATTTTCGCAATCTTTTTCAACAATTTGGGCTCGATCCACTATTTCAGCATAAGTTCTTAATTTTAATACTGATATTCTGCTTCTAATAGTTGGTCGGAGACCCCTTTCAAAATTTTTCACCTTTCTTACCTCATTGTTAATCATATGTGGTGCAAACCTGGTCAATTCAGTAAACTTGGCCTCGTACTATGCTACTGTCCGGTTTCCTTGGATTAATTCTATAAAATCCATTTCTTTTTGGTCTCGAATAAAATCTGGAAAATATTTTTCATTAAATGCCTCTAGAAATACTTCCCAAGTCAAGGGTTTATTTTCTTTGACCAATACTCTTTTTGTCATTCGCTACCAATGTTGTGTTTCACCTTCTAACATAAAAACTGCCAAGGCCATCTTCCTATCATCAAGACATTCCATTACCTCGAATATTTTCTCCAATTGCATAATCCATCCCTCGGCTTCTAGTGGGTTTACATTACCTTTAAAAGAAGGTGGGTTCAATTTCTTAAATTGTTCGATATTACTCCCACCATTTCCCATAACTAACTGCCTGGGTGGATTGTTGTTTTCCATCTACTGTTCCATTAGAGCAACTATATTTTCTAAGGCTTTGTGAATTCCTTCCATATTAGCTTCAGCTATTCTGGATCTCGACTTCGTCCTGGTCTGTACACACAATAAATGTGATATTAAGTACATTCTTTTCAAATTTCTTAAGAATCTTAAACCTATTGCTCTGATACCATAATTGTCACACCCCAAGAATTTAAAATACTGATATTCCTGATATGTGATAGTCAAAACAAAGCAATTTTAGATATCTACCATGCATTGAATCAAAATCAAAACCCCCTTTTTCTTTTCTTTTCTTTTTTTTTTTTTTTTTTTTCTTCAATCTATATAAACTCTGTTCATAACTAATATTAACATATAGGTCTAAACATATATACATCTTTTGACAAGACAAACTTACAATTACGAATTCTTACAAAGTAACAAAAGAAAGTTTAAGCACAACTACAATATCTTTCAAAGTTGATCTTGACAAGCACTCAATATGAAATATCAGTTATCTTGAAAAAAATGTTTACCATAGTTTGATGAATTTGGCTAGTCAGTAAGTGATCATCATAATCCTAAAAATAATCATGGTTGAAAGATATCAATATTTTCAAAAAAGACATCTATTAACAGAAATGCATCAAGAGTTTCACCTTAAAAAATGCATAATTAAGTATAATCCGAATAATTGAAACGCATATAACATTTTATCGGCATTGCAAAATTTTAAGGATTTCACAAAACACCTTACTGGCGTCTCAAGTAGGTCACCTATATACTCCATTAGCGTCCTGATGGGTCCACTTAATCCCTATCGGTGTCCCAGATAGGTCCACTTAATCCCTGCAGGTCCACTTATACCTCACCGACATATCGGATGAGTCCATTTAATCCCTACCGACGTATCGGATAGGTCCACTTATACCTCACCGATGAACCGGATGAGTCGATTTACATACTTAAAGTATTTCTAAATCTCTTTAAACATTCAAAAGCAGCAATATCATGTACTCAACATATCACTGAAATTATTAATATGAATTTCACTGAAACCATTAATAACAGTCACTTTCAATAACATTTAAAAAATAACCAGTCAAATATTTTGGGCTCAAATTCAGAAAGGTAGTAGTTCGCAAAGACATTCTAGCGTAATTGCCAATCTAGTATGTATAGAAAAACTCTGATAGAAATCCAAGAATACGAAATTATCACAATGTATGGGATGTCAATTCGCAAATAAACATTTCACAGACAATGCTATGATCAAATGCAAAAATATCAATTTTCAATTGATAAGGCAGTCATTTGCACATAAAACTTATAAAATAAACATCCTGGACGGAGATATCACTATTTATTAAAACGGACTATTTTTCAGGAAGATGATGTCACTTGTAGTTGCTCATTAAATTTGATTCATCGGAACCATATATAGGTCTGGACCTTCAAAATGGACTAAGAGATTCAAGGTTTAGAGTCCCTAAGCGTTACTTTTTACGGTTACTGCTCTCGCCTTTCAATTTTCTTTGGAGGACCTAACCCTTGTCGGTTGGTCAAGCCCTTTGAAATTGCCTACTACATGGCAGAAGTAAAAATTATACAAGCGAAGGACGACCTCATTACTAGGCTATTAAAAAGGGATGGTTGGAGAAGGACTACTCCAAGAGAAACATCAAAGCGTGCTTTCCTGTTACCCTTAGAACTCACACGTATATAAGGGATATAAGGGAGAACCTTTTTCTTTTTTTATAACACCTCATCAAAAGAGGTGCCAATGGAGAATGGCATGGGGCACATATTAAGGCAAGTAAAAGGTTAAACTTATCCTTTCGAAAAGTTAAGAAAGGAGAAGCTGGTGGACCCAAGGTCCACCCACATAGAAATGGTTTGTTCGCATATTTATTAATATTTTAGCTTTTGAAGTATTTTAAGAAAGGCTAAAAGAATGGTCTCTATGGTGTATTATTATCACAAAGAACTTTTACTCAAAATTCTTTCTGGATATATATTTTTAATATATTATTATTACTATTATTATTATTATTATTATTTTTATTATTATTATTATTATTATTATTATTATTATTATTATTATTATTATTATTATTATTATTATTATTATTATTATTATTATTATTATCATTATTATTATTATTATTATTACTATTATTATTATTATTATTACTGTTATTATTATTATTATTATTATTATTATTATTATTATTATTATTATTATCTATATTATTATTGTTATTATTGATTGATATTATTATTATTGTTATTATTTATTTATTTATTAATTATTATTATTTATTATTATTATTATTTTTACGGATTATTACAGTTATAGTACCCTCTACAAAAGTATCATACTCCCAGGGTCCATAACCAGTTGTGGTGAAAGCAGATGCGCCCGCAATCCTCAGATCTCTTGTCATAATCTGCTACAGAAATAAGTTCACTTCGACGGACTATATATCTTTCGTCTGTGACCTATTCGAGGTGAGATTTAAATCATTGTGTTTGGCTTTAAGTCCTCTATCATCTCTTAAAATATCATGATAAATGGATTTATCATCATGACGTGGATATGAAAATACTCAGACATATTAGAACTACTTTGTAGGCTGGCCAACAATGAGTAAAAATAATCACTTTCCTTGATTTTTCTAATGAAATATCACGATGAATCTTGGCAGTTACATACTTGGTATTCCTATCAGTGGATTAGCTATTCCTTTCCTATCCTTTCGTACCTTTCCCTTTCCTATTCTTTCCTTGCGGATTAGCTATTCATGTCCTTGAGGAACTGGCTTGGCTTGAGCTCGAGTACTGGAGGCAGCTGGGAGTTTCCTTGTCTAGTCCGTACTCCGGTAGTAGGACAAATTCGAAATCATGACAAGATCAAGATTAAATAAGGACATAGTTATCAATAAAGCCATCTGGAGGTGTTTCATAAATTCAAATAGTGATGTGAGCTTATCACTTCAAACCGAGTCGTGAGAGAAAACCGATGTGGTCAGCAATTTGGATATACTTCATGGGTTATTGTTCTTATCATTTTAAAAGGCTTATTTAAATCCTCTTGTCACTAAGAGAGGATGACGAATTGAGATGCACCCATTTCCCATTTTGTGCGTGACAGAAACAGAGTGATTATACTCATTATACCGCCCATCAAGAGATAGGCCCCGATATTGTCATCTCCTGTTCTGTGGACAGTACCCCTACACATAGTCAGGTGTACTGGCCTATATGTCCATTGGTATTAATGTTCTACACTTGTTTGTATATTTTTCCTTTTAAAAACATTAATGTATCAGGTTCAAGACCCAAATCAAGGTTGTTCGACCTCGCACAACAGGTTTATGTAAACTGTAACAGGAGTTGAAAGTTCTTGGAAGTCCTCACGTACCCAGTATACATGTTAAAATTCTTTTTCCATGATATGAAACTTAAGGGTAAATTTAACCTCAGTTTGGTTTATTTCTCTGATATGGAGTCATAATATCTTAAATATATTTCCCTAACACATTCGACCAAAGATATAGCAAAAGTTTACATTGGCTGCCTACTTTTCGCAAACCACCGCCTATTACTCGGGCTTGGGACATTTTAAGGGAAAGTTTAGTGAATGTAAGTAAAAATTGATATGAAAATATTTGTTATAGAATGAGATTATTAGTGAAAATTGATATGGGACATAGAGAGAGAGATTAACATAATGAAATTGAGTGCATGACATGAGTAGGTGAGAGAGAGAGAGAGAGAGATAGTGGGAGAGAGATTCTTATTTCAAGAGAATAATTTAAACTTCGGAAAAATAGAGTGTAATTGCCAATACCTCACTAGTTTATCAAATGATCAATTTGAAAGGGGTAAGTAAGAGTTTTTCATTTTTGGATAGAGAAATTGTCTAACATGTTTCCTAATGTTTCAACCTTAAAGGGAGAGTAACATGGTTAAGGAAAATTGGATAGCAATTTCATGGGTGCTTCTTAATTACTAGAATAGTTCATACAAACTTTATATAATGAGGCACTTGGATCAATGGTGAGGGTGGTGGAATTGCAATGTGAAATGGCTTAACACCATATGAATCAATGACATTTTCAGTGTGGGAGAAAATATTTCATCAAAGTTGATATCCATCTTCTGCATGAAACATATCACAACCAATTGTGAACTCTTTCTTAAATCATTAGCCTACATTCTTACTTATTCTTCTTTAGCTTCTTATCTCTTGGCAAGTTTACTGGGTCATATGTACGATTCTTACTCAAGAAATTATATCCTCTTGAATAACTTAAACCATCTTATCTCTGTATTCATTTGCCAGAGCTTCGTGATAGTTTTCTAGTTCATTCCTGTTACTATGTAAAATATGTAGGGTATCCGTTAGAGGGTTTATGTTTCTTAGAGGACTTTCTTAGATCAATTGTAAATGGCACTTCTTGAACAGGTTGCTCATCCATCTCCACATTTCTTGGAACTAGCATTTCACTCTTTTGGGACGCACCCTCTTTGTGCGATCTCTCCCCGTCTTATTCATGCAAGACAATGGTAGGGAGGTCCTTATGAATCATTTAACACTCATTTCTTTTTTGTTTTCTTCACATATTCAATAGTTAGGGCTTCTTAGAAAACTACATCTCTACTCTTGGTCACCTTCATGTTCTTAGGATCTTATTGTCTATAGCTGAATTCTCCATCTGAGTACCTTAAGAAGATGCATGAGTACTTTCTCATCCACCTTGGATCATTGTTCCTTGGGGGCATGTACAAATATCGTGCACTTAGAACACCATCAAATGTGAATAAGATATATTTTTTCAATCCAAACTCTCTTTAGGATATGATAATTTAGATAAAATAATGGGGATATATTTATTAGGTAGCATGTTGTGGATTGCTTCATCCCAAATATCACCAACAATCAAGGTGTCATTAACAATCAAGGTGTCAACGGTGGTTAAAATGTCACCGACAGTTAAGGTGTATCACTGCAATTAAGGTGATTCATTAACAGTCAAAGTGATGCAATGTCAATCAAGGTGGTGACTGGCGGTCAAGAATGTTACTAGTGGTTAAAACTTTATTTTCACATTGGCCACTCCATAATGGTATCTGATCAATGTATGTCCTAGATACCTCTTTTTTTGTGACAAAGTTCAACCTACTTGGAGCTTTCCTCCTTGCTCATCTTATGCCCATGAGGTCTCACTTCATCGACAAATGGTGATAAGTTTTATTGATTGTATGTCAGACTCAAGGGAAAAGAAGCCCCGGTACTACTTTGTTGGGCTCACCCAGCCCTCTTGCAAATATGTGGATGCATGCAATAAAAACCTTACTCTTATGGCACAAAAAATCAAGGACTTTATTTGTTTTCATAGGAGTAGGAAAAAATGCAAGCAAGAAAATAAACTAACTAACAAGACACTAAATATGAGAATTATGTCGTTCACCTTTTTTGATACACTTATGGGTGAAAGAGATGAACAACCCACAAAAAATAATGAAGATACAAGTGATATGGTGGAATAAATCACCTTCTTTTTAAAACTTAAGCTTTCTCTTGGGTGATTAGTATCTTTGACTTCTTTTAAGGACTTTTTCTCTCTAGGTTTTTCTTTCTTTGAGTTTTCCTTCTCTAGGAGGCTTCTTCTATTTCCCAAGGTTTCCTCTCTTTCAGAGGTTCTAGATCAACATACAAGAACCTGCATTTTTTCTTTCTTCGTTCCCTCTCTTCTTCCCACACAAATGAAGAGGCACTCTCTCTCACAAAATAATCCTAGCCAATCACCTTGAATATGGACCTCACTAACCGGTCATTGGATGTTGTTCCAATGTTATCCCATTTACTTGTGCAATTACCATGAGGACCCTTCCTCAAGGGATGGGGCTATATTCCTCTCTTGTGTCGAAACAATATTGATCAATAACAATAACGGTTGGTATTGCGTCCATAACATGTGGGCGCTTAAAATTTGCACAAGCACCTTTTAATGGTTTAGATTGAACCAAGTTCATTCAAGGGCCAATAATGAATCTCGTTTTTTATTTATTTATTTATTTAAAAATAGAATTGGTCTGAAATTTTTGTTTTAATTTCATTTTTATAAATAATTTTGAATACAATTAACAAAAAAATATTTTGAATAAAAAATATTGATCAAAATAAATTTAGAGGTATTATGGTACTAATTTATTTAAAATATTTTTTAATAATTTTTGTTTAGTTAGATTTATAAAAATACATCTACACACTAAAATTCAAATAAATATCTTCTTTAAATAAAAAATAAAAAATAAAAAATAAAATACGAGACTAGTTTCCAACTTGGATATTGCTCATATGAGATCTCATCCATCAAAAAGATGCTTGTGCTCTCTTCCCCCTGTGGACGGGACACTTTTCCCAACAACAAACATGAAAGGATATGTTATAATTAATGTTTGAGTATTAGAAATCAATATTAACTGATTGGTACGGTTGGACCAAGTATGTTTCCACTTTGGGAAAAACATACTCTTCTACCTACTGAATGCAAGTTTGGTTAACCATGGCTATATAGGCCGCTATTAGGTAATGGTTTACAACTTTTCCCTCTTCAAGTCATTTAACAAAGCCAGAAGTTTATATAAGCGCAAGCCCCTAACAATCATATTAAGGCGCACCTCAAAAAATCAATAGAAAAGGTTGTTTTGATGCTCAAAAACTTTTAATTGATCATCTCAACCTCAAGATGTATATACAAGAGAAAAAATGGATTTCACGTCTTGAAAATAGTACATCATCTAATGCATTTTCGGACCGTCAATTTTCATTATTTTCAAATGTTCAGGGATTTGCTCGATCTACACTATTTTTGAAGCTTTAAATTTTATAATTAGAGAATAAAATTTAGGCCATCACTAAGATTCCCAGTATTCGAACAACATCTTTCAATACTATTTGAAGGTGCGGCTTACTTTGATTGTTTAGAGCCTTGGCCTCATACACACCACACACTTTAACAAAATGATTACTAGCTTCCACTCTACAGTAACTTCTAGCTAGACCACTAGCATAAATTTTACTTGTGGTTTGTAAACTTCTATGGCAATAGTATTTGGATTTTGGACATGTAATTTTATTTCATTCCAGATTGAACCCCTTTAGCAAATTTTTTTAAAAAAGCTGTAGTTTGGATTTTTCCTTTTCATCTTTACAAGTGAAAAAGGATGCAGCTTACTCTGCTCAACTTTTCATTATGCCAATTAGCATAAAGCTGGCAAATCTACACGTATAAACAAACAAAAACAAAATAAAAAACCCATTTTATTAGGGAAAATTATGGCCTACTTTGTAGGCATCTAACTCCCAATAATTTTGATATCACAACCTTAATTCAAATACCGTTTTTTCTTGTTTTTACCTCTATCAAAAAGTTAATATGTTAAAGATTAAAAATCAGCCCTTACCCGTTAAAACTCTCTCGATTTCAATCTTTCTCTCTCTCTCTGATAGAGGGAGAAAATAAAACCGAAATAATAAAAAAATAAAAAAAAATATATCATCTTTCAAAATCTAAAAGAGAATTCACCCTTACTCAATTTTCATTATCTCAATTAAAAACAACTAAAAAAAACATAAATAAATAACTAAAAAAAGACCATAAAAAAAGCCTTTAAAAAGTTACGTACTTCCCTCCATCCCTATCTTCTCTCTCTTCATCTCCCTATTTTCTCTCTCCTCATGTGTTTCTCTAATCTTGTAACAACTTTTCATCATGTGTTTCTCTAATCTTGTAACAACTTTTCAACTCCCCCCTATTTATCTCTCGTTAACATTTAGCTTTATAGTCTTTATAAAACTTTTTTACTCTATCTCTAAGACCAACGAACTTAATCAACCTAATTCATCTTTCCTTCAGCACTTCTCACCAATATAAGAAAATATAAAATACGAAATAGAAAAAAACCCCAATTTTTTATTTGTATCATTCTCTCTAGATTGGTGATGCAGTCCCACCATGCACTTTAGTATTTTTTTTTTTCAATAAATAAACACTATGTCCAACACGAGTTTTAGTGGAAGTTTGAGATACCAAATTGTTTGAGACACTAAACGTTGGAATACCAAATTGAACTCAAACAATTCAAGTTTGAGACACCGAACTTTGGAATACCAAACTGTTTGAGACACTGAACTTTGGAATACCAAATTGAACTCAAACAGTGAAAGTTTGAGACACCAAAGTTAGGAATAGCAAATTGTTTGAGACACCAAACTTTGGAATACCAAATTGAACTCAAACAATGGTATTTCACGTACCGCAACTAACATTCCTTGTTCTTCAAAACTGTGAACATCCGGAATACCAAACTGAATCTTGAATTCTCCTTCGATCTCACACAATGGTATTTCACGTACCACAACTAGCCTTTCTTCTTTTTCAAAACTATCAACATCTTTTGCACCTCTTCATGTTCTCATTCCTCTCCCTCATATTGCCAACTATGAAATGGATCTACTAGACTTTGTGCTATAAATTCCCTTATACGCTATATAAGGTCTTCTTTGAGTCTCTCACATTCTAGAGGCACCATAACTAGTTCTATTGATCAGTATGGATAGCTGGCTTTGATACCAATTAATGCAAGAAAAAAATAGAATCAAAATAATAATAATAATAAAATCAGCATGGATCTCTGGCTCTGATACCAATTAATGTAGGGATAAAATAAAATTAAAATAATACTAATAATAATAAAGTTGAGAGAATATACCGTCAAGGTATGCAAAGAAATGCATCCCAAAATGATTTTTTCACAAAATTAAATTTACTCAATTTTCATTATCTTATATTTACCATGAGGGACTTATCTTCTTTAAATGCAACTCAAAAGAAGATAAATAAATAATTAAAAAAAACCCATAAAAAAGGAAACTCTTTCTTTTTCTCTCTCTAATGTTAGATACTTCCATCCATCCCTATCTTCTTTCTCTTAATCTCCTTATTTTCTCTCTCCTCATTTTTTTCTAATCTTGTAACAACTTTTCAACTCTCCTTATTTATCTCTCTTTCACGTTTAGCTTTGTCGCCCGTGTAAAACCCATTAACCATATCTCTAAGACCAACAAACTTAGTTTACCTAAATCTTTTCCCCTTCAAACACATCTCATCCAATACAAGAAAATATACAAATATGAAATAAAAAATAAATTCTATTTTTTTATTTGTATCTCTCTCTCAAGAAATATAAAAATATGAAATAAAAAAATACTCCATTTTTTTATTTGCATATCTCGCCCTTGATATCAGTTTCTCTCTCTCTCCTCCAATTGATATCAGTTTCTCTCTCCCCACCTATATCAGTCTCTCTTTCTCACCCTCCTTGCCAGAAGTATGGGATCGGTAGTGAGGCTTCTTGAATTTAAAGCCAGATTTTGATCTGCCACACTTTTGTCCGGAATAGCTGGATTTTTTATGGATCCCCTCAAAATACAAAGGTTAATAATAAAAGAGGTTGTGATGGGTTTATTTATTAAATGGTCATTATTTTTTATTAAAAAATTATTTAAATAGATAATTTTACCATTAAGCAAGGGTAAATTTAAAATTTTCATAATTTTAATTGTAAAGTTCTCTTTTTTTAGTAAAAATCTCGATTTTACCCTTTTTGGAGAAGATAAAAGTACCCCTTGTCTTGTAGTAATATTTACAAAATTGCAGTTACTTAATGATGAAAATATTACAAAAAGTAATTTTTTTTAAAAAAATATACTACAAAATTAGTAAATCCACCCTTCACAACACTCTCTATCTTTAACCTTTGTGATTTCAATTGTTGTGAAGTTTAGATTATCCATATATATATATATATATATATATATATATATATATATATATATATATATAGGAAAACTCTTTACATCGCCTATAGGCAAAAATGAACAGTGATTTCGCCTACCCTCATCACCATCCAAACTTTATCGCACGGCCATTGTTGTCTGGTAATATTTTTATTTTATTTTTTTTCTACAAATATAAATTACTTAAAATTTGGAAGGTGTTTACATTTTAGTGAGGCATACCTAATAAAAATATGAAAAAAATAATTCATAAAATATAAAATGACCAATATACCACCAAAATATTTAGGTGGGTATTTTGGTCAATTTATATATAGCGAATTATTTTTTTCATATTTTTATTAGTTGCGCCTCACTAAGATGTACATACATGTGTTCCAAATTAAAATTAAAATGAAAAATGAAACACTACTGGACAATCGTGACCCGATGAACTTTAGACAGTGATGAGGGTAGACGAAATCACTGTTCATTTTCTCCTATAGGCATTTTGTAGTATCTTCAAAATGCCTTTAGGCGAAAATGAGCAGTGATTTCACCTATCCTCATCATCATCTAAAGTTCATCAGGTCACGATTGTTTGGTAATATTTCATTTTTTATTTTTATTTTCTAATCGAAATGATCTAAAATTTGGATTATGTGTTCATCAAAAATAGGTTAATCTACAAAAAATATCAAAAAAATATTTTACATGAAAAAATAGATGAAAATACCCCCAAAAAGGTTCGGCGGAATTTTGGTAAATATTGTTTTTTTTAATTATTGTTTTTATATTTTTATTAGGTGCGCCTCACTAAGATGTATATACACTCTAAATTTCAAGTCATTCCGATTTGTAAAACTTTGGACGGTGTGAGAGTGGGCGAAATCACTATTCATTTTCACTTATAGACATTCGTAAGACTTTTTCTATATATATATATATATATATATATGGGAAATGATCTAATGCAACGGTTGTATAGTTGTATAATGCAACTATACAACCACACCTCTAGAAAACCATATTTTTGGCATTTGTATGACCCCAAATTTTATACACGCATTCTCTTCATCCTCATAATCAATCTTACAAAAACAAAATTCAATTTCCACCCAAGATATGGTCAAAATTAGTACCCATCCAACAATGAATCTCGACCATCCATTCGGTGAATTTCAAGATCTAGGCCTTAACAAATTCATAATCACTTTTTTCTTTTTTAGCATTATTAATCTAATGATGATAACACTATATAAAAATTTGGGAATAAAAAAATCCTTCTAATACCTATATCTAACCATCTCAATAAAATGGACGGCTTATATTAATTGGGCTAGAATGAAAGCTTTATAAAGATTTTTTTCAAAATTTTCTTTTTTGTGATTGTTCTTTAGAATGAAAAGAATGTACATTTAAAAATTCGTGTCAAGCAAATATCTTTAACATGGTTTTTGAAGATGGTTGCATTATACTACTATACAACCGTTGTAAAAAATCATTCCTATATATATATATATATATATATATATATAGCAAAAGGCTGGGATTAGGCCACTAGCTCATATGAACATATGAGCCCAACGACCTAGATTGCATTTGGGCCGATCCAACATTACGAATGTCCGATAGTACTTGAATTTTAATATTTTTTCTACAAATCCTTGCACTTCAAATATCAAAAAGGTGGGGATTTTTTTGCCCAGTTTTAAAACTTTGATTTTTTCGATTCCAGCTGCCTATCTTTGATGAATTCAAAGTATAGGACCATCTTTGTGATCTTGACTTGTTCCTCCAAAAAAAATCATAACAAAAATGATTTTTATTGTTCTTGTTTTTTGGTTTCTTAATAGGCCAGAAATTTCATTGCCGTCAATCTAATGGGGCACAATTTTTCTATTTTTAATGTCAATTCATAATATAAAATTGATCAGTGAGGTTTTTATTTTATGGGGTTTTTCCCCAACATTAGTTGATTTTCTGTAGCCCATGGTGGACTCGAGTCTAACTTAGGTGAGGTCTAGTGACTCGCCACTGTAACTCGGCTGGGCTAGGGCCAAGTCAGCTACCTAAGCCGAGTTCTAGAACACTGTGTTATATGTACAAAATCAAAAGTTGTGTAGACCAAGTCAAAAGTTTTTGTGTAAACCAAGTCAAAAAGTTGTGTAGCTAACTGTGATGTTACAACCATGTAAACCTCTATATATACCAACCAAGTCAAAAAGTTGTGTAGCTAACTGTGATGTTACAACCATATAAACCTCTATATATACTTCCTCTTAATGAAAAACACATGTTTTTCCCATTTCAATCGGGCAGACAATTGTCTTATCATATAATTCCCTAAAAGCAATTTTACATCACCAAAACAAAGTTGAGAATTTCACATTACCAAAACAAAATTGCTGACAAAATTGCTGACTCTTTTCCAAATCAAGCAAGTGGTGAAATTATTTTACATAACACGCTTATATTTTTACATATTTTTTTAATTAGAAATTGATGCGTGAAGTGACTTGGCTTTTCCCCTCTTCTTTTATTTGCTGCTTTTATGATGAAATGTAATGGAAGTTGTGTGAGTTTGTAAGCAAGAGAAGGAGCCAGAAAGCGAGAGACAGAGAAAAGCTTTTTCTAATGAAATTTTCATTGTTCAAACCCCTATGTAAGAGTTTGTTGTTAAGTATAATTTGAGGAATTTATTGTTAATTTTGGCCTTGAATGAAATTGAAGGGAACAAAATTATGTTTGTTTTGAATTTCCATCGGTAGTTTAGGCTGTCAGGAAATATTTTGAGCATAGCTTACAACGTTGTTTCCTCATGTTTAATTTTCTTTTATGGTTTACCGTACTTTTTTTTTTCTTTTTTTTTTTCTTTTTTTTTTTAATGTTAATTTACCTCTACTTTTTTTTTAAGCCTTTAAAGATTAAGGATTTGGGTAAGGGAAAAAGTTTATATAAGGTTGCAACCTTAAAGTGTGGAAATAAAGATGCATCCCAAAAATCCATCGAAAAAGATTGTTTTAATGTTGAAAACCTATCATCTTGATATTGTTGGAAAAAATACGATACAATGGCCGAAGCAGAAGCAAAATAAAATAATTGAAATTCAGGCGCACAATAATTTTGGTGAACAAATGTGGAGAGCAATGATCAACTCAAGTAGGCACGTTCGACAACTACTAGAGTTGCCGAAATCAATTCCACACCGCAAATCTCAAGCGAGGTGGAAACTCACGAACACTCCAACATATGTGATAGGAGCAATTCAAACTCGACTCTCACGTACAACTGTTTATCACTCAGGGCCGGATCACTACTTAGATCTCAAATGGGAGGGGGATTGTACTCTTTTTTTCTATCTCTCAAGAGGAGCTCTCACACATTTCTTATGTGGGTTGTAGTGTCTGTGGAACCTCCACCCCTCCCCATTTTATAATAAGAGAAAATGCTCTCTCATGAAGAGGTGTAACCCCCTCATGAAGAGGTGTAACCTTATGAAGAGGTATAACCTCATGAAGATGTGTAACCCCCTCATGAAGAGGTGTAACCCCATGAGAAGGTGGAATATTTTCCCACCTCCCTCCATGTTTTAAGTCAAACATAAAAGGAGTGTGGTCCACTTCGGTGTTCCCTTACACTAGGGATGTATCTTCATGTCAACATCTCCCACTCCCCGTTTGTGGGAGGGTTATATGCCCAAACAAGAGTTGTCCCTCATTATCGCATCATGAGTATTCTTTCATACAAAGGGAAAAATACGGTGTGTGAGCTACTCAGTACCTACAAAACAAAAATTATTCCACTTGCCCTAAACTCGATTTGACCACACCGGACTAAGTTATCAACTAATCCCTCATGAGCCCAACTCAAAAGATTACTTAGCCCATTCGTACACAATCACTGTCAATACACGCGTAATGTGTACTGTTTTCTTGTGGTATCAGAACAGAGTGATATCAAATGGTCTTCCCTTACAACATACATTATTCTACTTTGACCCCGACTATTGTCTCAACAGTGTCCCAGACGAGTCTCATACTTGACCCTAATGAGTACATGCCAAAGTGAATATCGAAGTAAAGTTTCTTAATGCAGTCTAAGGTCCATATGGCATCACATGTCACCTACTTATTAGCCTCACACAGAGGCAAAAAGGAACATGATCCTTTTTTTCATATGAGTAGGTGTTTTGGTCACTTATATAATACATGTGGTATGAATCACACGTCATGGTGGATCGTATCAAATGTGTGTCAGAATCAGCACCAATAATCTTTTCACAGCTATGTAACTGGTCACCACCTAGTGCCCCACATCACATCCATGTGTCAACTTGAACATCCTTGATGTTCATCCCTGGCTACTTACAGGCTATATGATCTTCGGGATGTTAATTTGAATTGATCATGCCAATTCCCTTATGGAATCTCATTTTAAATCCTTGGTTGAGGCAATAAATACACCACGTGTATATCTCTTCCTCTAATATCCTGAAAATTGAGGGTGGCTTATGCGAGTAGTGAGCTTTGGCCTGCCAACAAATTCAATGATAATATCTACTGTGTGTGAATTAAAGTACACAAACAATCCATTATAACACAAAAACATCCATATTTCTTATAATAGTGTACCAAGATCCTCTAAACTCATAGGATCTTGAGGCCCAAAGTTCTTACATGAGCCTGATGTGTAGCCCTGATAATTGCTTTAGTCAAGGGATCCGCCATCATCTCAGTTGTAGGAATATGAGTTAACGTCACCTATTTGTGTGCAATAATGTCTCGACTATAGTGGTATTTAACATCAATATGTTTTGACTTTCCGTGGTACTTTGGATTTTTTGCAAAAGCAACTGTTGCTGTATTATCACAAAGTACAGTGACAGGCTCATTACTGGTTGCGATGACACCTAAGTTCCTTAGGAATCTTCTCAACCATACATCTTCTTAAACTGCTTCACTACAAGCAATATATTCAGACTCCATAGTAGAGAGAACGACACAAGACTGCTTCTTGTTACACCATGAGACTGCACCGTCTCATAGCAAGAAGATATAATCTGAAGTCGATTTACAACCATCTAGGTTTGCTGCCCAATCAGCGTCACTATATCCCCGTAAACGCAAATCGGTTCCTTGGAAATATAACATGTGACTCAAAGTTCCCCGAAGGTATTGAAAAATCATCTTCACTGCTTGCCAATGACCTTGTCCTAGATTACTCTAGTATCGGCTAACGAGACCCACTGCATAGGTAATATATGGACGCGTGCAGAGCATCACGTACATCAAACTACCAACTGTACTTGCATATGGAACACGAGACATTTTGTTCCTCTTAGCTTCTGTCTGTGGACACATGCCAAGACTTATAGTATGCCCTTTCTCAACTGGAATATCTATGGGTTTCGAGTCTTGCATACAAAATCGCTCAATAATACTTTGAATATATGTTTCTTGTGAAATAGTAAGAAACCTTTGAGAGCGATTTCGATGTATCTTAACACCGAGTATGTAACTCGCCTCACTTATGTCCTTCATCTCAAATTTGGAGGACAACCACTCCTTCGTAGCAACAAGTTGCTCTTGATCATTCTTAGCTAATAAAATATTGTCAACATACAAAGACAATATCTGGATGCTTTTCTTATACTTCTTAATGTATACACAATGGCCTTCTTGAAGCATTTCAAAACCATAAGTCATTATAGCTTTATGAAATTTGATATACCGATGTATTGATGATGGTTTGAGACCATATATAGACTTCTTGAGTTTGCACACTTTGCGTTCAAAGCCAAGGGCTATAAAGCCTTTAGGTTGCTCCATGTAGATCTCTTCCACCAAGTTACCATTTAGAACAATAGTCTTTACATCCATTTAGAAGAGTTCGAGGTCCATATGTATAACGATTGCTAGGATTAGACGAATCAAGGTCATTCTCACCACCGGGGAGAATGTCTCATCGTAGTCCACTCCCTCAACTTGGGTGAACCCTTTCACCACTAAACGGGCTTTATACTTATCTATAGTTCCATTTGTCTTCCTCTTGATTTTCAAGACCCACTTGTTTCCAATTAATCCTCTATTAGGCAGCAGATCCATAATTTCCCAGACTTGATTCTGCTCCATAGAACTAATCTCATCTTTTATAGCAGACATCCACTGGTTCACAGCAAGAGAATTCAAAGCCCCTTGGAATGAGCTAGACTCATTAGCATAAAGTGAAATGTACGTGAGACCTTTTACTTCGAAGTGTTTACGAGGAACTTTCCCATGTTTACTTGTTTGAAGTTCAACTCGCGATCCACTCTCAATAGGTATCTCTAGCAAGGTCGGTAACTTAATATGGATCATATGTTCATTCTCAAGCAGTGGCTCACTCTCACTATCATTGACACTTATGGAAAGACTCACACTATTACCCTCAACTGAAGGAGCTATCTCAACGTCTGTATGAGATTCAGGCTCTTCATAAAGCTCTTCAAACAAATGAGACTGCTTCCTATTAAGGAATTTTGTCTCTATAAAATCTACATCGTGAGATTCTATTACTTTCATCCCAGCACCGTTATGTTCTTGATAGAACACATATCCCTTCGAGTGCTCAAAATATCTGATAAAAATGCATTCGAGAGACCGTCTGTCTAGTTTTTCTATCAATTGAGAAGGGATGTAAACATGTGCAGCTGACCCCAAATGACGTAAAT
The DNA here is from genome assembly GCF_054954075.1 of Amborella trichopoda. NCBI lineage: Eukaryota > Viridiplantae > Streptophyta > Magnoliopsida > Amborellales > Amborellaceae > Amborella > Amborella trichopoda. The sequence continues at coordinate 53,178,094 of NC_142337.1, forward strand.
GAGAAAGATCTGACTTTCTACCAATCCATAAGTCATAAGGGGTATTAGGAAGGGAATTTTATGGCACTCTATTTAAGACATATATCGCAGTGAGGAGGGCATCTCCCCAAAATGATATTGGGAGGTTGGCGTGAGCCATCATAGACCTCATCATGTCCAACAGAGTCCGATTCTTTCTTTCTATAACGCCATTTTGTTGCGGAGTGTAAGACATCATCTCTTGTCTTTGAATTCTCTTATTCTCTTATTCTCACAAAGCGCTTCTTAAATTGATCAGATAAGTATTCTCATCCTCGATCAGTACTAAGAATCTTAATTCTTCTATTCAATTGATTTTTAACCTCTAACATCAAACGACAAAAGCAATCTATTGCTTGCGATTTATGCGAGATTATGTATAAATATCCATAGCGAGAATAATTAGCGATAAATGTGATGAAATAACGGGAACCGTCACAGGCCATCTCATTAAAGGGATCACAAATGTCATAATATATTATGTCTAGAAGACCGATTACTCTTTTTACTTTAGGAAATAGCTTTCTAATTGATTTTCCAGCTATACATGACTCACATATAAGTAGCTCTATTTTGGATAAAGGTAACAATCCTTCTTTGGCTAACCGAATCATCCTATCTTTTCCTATATGAGCAAACCTAGCATGCCACATTATGGAATTGTATGTAATAGAAGATGTGGAAAAACATGACGATGTCATATAAGTAGAAGGAAGAGAAAATTTAATATCATTATTATCCAAAATAAATAAGTCATTAAATATCTAGCCATAACAGTGAAACCATCTAGAAATGTAAAGGTAACATAATTAAGCATGAAACTGATTAAGCAACCGTCTCTAACTAGAAAATAGAATAGAAAGCAAACTTTTTTTCATTTCGGGAACATAGAGGACGTCATGGAGAAGAAGGGTTCGTCCACTTTGGAATCAGAGTTGGTAAGTTCCAACCCCTAACACATCCACTTATGCGTAATTCCTCATGAAGATCTTCTGACTTCCAACCGACAAAGTTTGGAGCTCAACGAACCCTTCTTGATCCCTTGCTATATGCGTTGTCGCTCTTAAATCCACAATCCACCCAATAAATTGTGAATGAGCAACAAGCACATGAGTGTAAACATTTGCATAGCTAGGGAAATCAGTTTGTATCTTTTTAGGTTCAGGACATTCGTGTCCGTAGTGGCCCTTCTTCTCACAAATATAGCAAGTTATTTCATATTTGTCCCTTGTTAGCCGCTTGCATTTATGCCTGGCTTTTTTTTTTTCCTCAGCATCTCGCTTAGGTTGCTCCTCCTTTGAGGTGTCCCAGTCTTAAACTTACCTCGAGGATTACAACCTCGATGCCTGTTGAATTGGACAATTAGAGAGGTTCCAGCTTCAGAAGATGAGCGAAACTCAGCCTCTATCTCAAGGTGATGAGAAAGTTGGGAAAATATTGTTACAACTTCATTATACAACATCAATGACTTTATGTTTTCCCAAGATTCTGGAAGAGACCAAAGCAATCTAAGCATCTGTTACTCGTGACTGAGTTTGTTTCTAGGTCCTTCTAAGTCACGTATCATTTGAGACATTTTTTTGATATAGTCTGTTATCGACACATTTGTAGGCATTTTGTATATCTCAAAAGCCATAGATAAGGCTCGTAACCGTGCAGCAGAAGTCTCAGCATATTTCTGCTGAACATAGCCTTCGCCGTGGTGAATCCCTCGAAATCACGAATGAAGTCATCAACCATAGCACTTAGCAAAGTAAAGCGAGTGTTATGGTCAGCATTATCTCATGCCTCATATTCACAGACAAGTTCTTCAGTGGCACCTTGTTCAGGTTTTTGCTTAATGATAGTTAGGTGTTCAAGTATACATTGCTTATTTAGAAGGTATTGCATTTTTCTATACCACATAGGAAAATTGTTCCCACACAACTTTTCACCTTTAGTGACATCTGCAATCACATTTCTTGAAGCCATTCTAAGTCAAACAAAAAATTGCACCAATTAATATGGATGTCACATGGTTTGTTTGATACATGATTGTACTTAGATTATCATTTTTATGCATGTTAATTATCTAGCTACTTGAAAAATCTTGACCTTAAAAAGTCTTTATATGAAAATTTCGGGTGGGCACATTGAACTCTTGTTTGTAATCAATACCAAGTTTCTTTCTTGGATCTAATATCTCAAATATCTCACAATTTGCAAGCGGTACACCTTTCTAGATGCACTTCCACTAAAAAAAAATGCCCTTTTATGCGGCCTTGACATACCAAAAAAAAATGAGTAAAGCCCACTATGCACAACTTAGCATATGAGGCCTATCAAGATTAGTTAGGCATAATCTTCATGGTCTAGGATACCTCAACTTGCATAACCCATGCATATATGACGATGAAGATTACATAATGCACATGCTTATGGTTTTAATATAACCATTATGTGCACTTTGCAACATCATAGGCCAACCACAGCCAAATCATCACAAGTAAGGAGGGAACGATAGTGCAAGTACAATTGGGAACCCAGTTCCACGATGGTTTTGATATCAATGTTGGAAAAAATATGGTCCAACGACCGAAACGGAAGCAAAATAAAATAACCGAAAATCGTGACTCATACATGAGTGCTCGCACAACAATTTTGGTGAACAAATGTAGAGAGGAATGATCAACTCACGTAAGTACGTTCGACAACTACTAGAGTTGCTGAAATCAATTCCACACCACAAATCCCGAGCTAGGTGGAAACTCACGAGCACTCCAACATATGCGATAAGAGCAGTCCAAACTCGACTCTCACGTACAACTCTTTAACACTCAGGGTCGGATCTCTACTTAGATCTTAAATGGGAGAGGTATTGTACTCTCTCTCATGCTTTTTATTTATCTCTCTAGAGGAGCTCTCACATCTTTCTTATGTGTGTTGTAGTGTCTGTGGAGACATCCACCCCTCCCTCTTTTATAATGAGAGAAAGTTCCCTCTCATGAAGAGGTGTAACCCCCTCATGAAGAGGTGTAATCTCATGAAGATGTGTAACCCCCTCATGAAGAGGTGTAGCCCCATGAAGATGTATAACATTTCCCCACCTCCCTTCATATTGTAAATCAAATATGAAAGGAGTGTGGTCCACTTGGGTGTTCCCTTACACTAGAGATGCACCGTCATATCTACAAACATCGAATTGTAGGAATATGAAAAGGCCAAAAGATTTTTAGCCCAAAAAATAATGCATCTTGCAATACATTATCTAGACCGTCAATTTTCAAGACTTTCATATGTTTATAAATCTACTTGATTTTAACTATTTTTGTAGTTTAAAATTTTGTAATTAGATATAAAAATATATTTTCAGATAATCTTAAGAAATTCTTACACTAAAATTATATTTTATAATAAAATTTGGAGGTGCGCCTCAATTGGATTGTTTAAGGTTGCAACCTTATAGAAACCACACCCTTGGCTAATTGCCCTGACTCATCATTATGCACAGACAAAATCTCAAAAATATTGAAAACATTATGGAAAATATTGAAATTTTAAAAAAAAAGAAAAAGAAAAATATTAAACAACACAAATGTAATTACAACATGGAAAATGACAAAAATTGAGGTTATTGACTTTGGAAATTTTGAAATTTCGAGGTTTATCTCCCAATTTTTTCTTTTTCGTTTTTTTTTCTCTCTTTTTTTCGTTGTATACATATTAACGGTGAAAATGGAGGATGGGACATTATCGTGAAGCATCGACCCCCTTAATCACAATACCTCCAGTATTTGTCAATTTGTCCTTAAAGGACCGATATCAAAACCCAAACTCTTTAAAATATTGTTATGAATAGTATATCCAAATTAAAAGTATTGCAAATGCAAATTTTTTGTATTTTATTTTTATCAAGTCTTTTATTTGATGATGAACCCAAAACTAGGCTTAAGGAAGCAATCACCGTGAAAACATTGTAGTTTCTTGAATTGGACAAAAAATTAGGTTGAACTCTTCTATTTACCAAAGGAAATAATGCATAAAGCATCCATTTTAAAGATGGGTGCAAGTAGGTGTTTCATCAAAAAAACAATAGAAGGGTGCAAGTAGGTGTTTCATCAAAAAAACAATAGAAACTAACAGTTCAAATGTTGTTTTACTAGAATTATTAGTTTTAGTATTTAAAATGTATTTATTTTTTCATATTCTTGATCTCAAAGTTAGAAATTACATGTCCTTAAAAAAGAAGTCTTAAAATTCATTTCAATAATAGATTTATTAAGAGGCCCACATTTTTATATGTGCGGGCTTGGCCGCATAGAAACTGGGTCCTTTATCAAATTCATGAAACTATTAAATCAAGCTGAAACTTTGCAGAATTGCTAAAGTATTTAGGCGAGTTTTTATAGTAACTTACCCCCTGGTATTGTACCACTTTTTCTAAAGTGGTGTTTAAAAATAGGGATTGTCTACAAAGAGATCATTTTGTCTTGAGAAAGGTTTCTTTGGTTCCCCTACAACATAAAAGATATATACTTTCCCTTCATCCAGCCGTCCAATTTAGATCAAGTGAGCCACTAACCATTTAATCTAGATCCGACGCCTTAGAGTATTTTATTTTTAATTTGTTTTCTACTAACTATATGAATATGAAGTTTGGTACATGACATCACCTCAATGGGTCACATTTAATAAAATATTAAAAAATATTTTTGATAATATACAATGACCAAAATACCTTTGAAACTTTCAAGGAAATTTTAGTTATTTTATTTTATTGTGAATATTGTTTTTATAGGTGCTAGTTCAAGAGAGGATTGGACACGCAAATTTTGGAGTCGAAATGTTTTGTAAAAAAATGAGATAATAAAACAGTGTAGTGGGTGAAGGGGCCATCTAAGACGGTTGGATACGGGGAAGTATAAAAGCTTTTATACTTAAGGGGAAGTATAAAAAACTTGTCTTTTTATCTTTTGTACATAGAGATCACAATCATTTGTGTTTTTTTAATTTTAAAATTGACGGTTGTAAAAAGGGAATTGATACAAAGGCTAAAAAAAAATTATATATATATATATTGTGAGTCTATTCAGATACAAAGGTTAAAAAAATAAAAAGAAGTACGACTCGTTCGGTCTACGACGATAACATGTGGTACCGAGGCTATTTAAAGTTGCAGGACAAAACATACAACTAACCAAGTAAAGATCGTTGAGTTTCGGCAGAGGAAAGTCACTGTCATGATGCACTCCCGGATCACAATGAACTAGACCAAGCACTCCATCATGCGAAAGAGACTGTGACCTTTTTAAAAGAGAACACAACAAAACTAAAACAGAGAAAGAAGTCTCACAACTTTCTTTAGAGAAAAAAACAACACATATACAAGAACATTTCATCTCATATGCCGCCAGGTTTGTCACCGCATGGTATTCAAGAAATTGTTTTGAGGTTTTGAGCTTGGTTCGAAATTGCACGAATTCAAATTTTACAAGGACGGCAATAAAAAATTGATACGGCCAAGAATAGTAATTAGGGTTGGTATTGCGCCCACACCAACAAACGCCTTTTGATGGTTCACATTGAACCATGCCTATCCAAGGGCCAATAACGAATCTCGTTTTTTATTTTAAAATGATATTAATCTGAAATATTGGTTTTGAAACTTTAATTGTTTAAGAATAATTTTTTTTTATGAGCATAAATTAAATAATTAAATTATTTATTAGATAAGATTAAATTTGATTTATAAATATTTTTAGTGATAATATATAAACTGCCACCTGGTTCTTATACCGCCTCATGCTCAAGAAAGACCTTTGGAAGTATGGATAAGTGGTTCTACTTATAGGTAAATTAGATCAAGTGCAAAAATAATGGTATAGCGTGGGCATGCTGGGTCACGTGCATTTGCCCCTTCACATATATCTATTAATTGCTTAATATAATGCGATGTAAAAACTACAATAAATAGTAAAGTTTAAATTTCCTTTTAAATCTTTCAAATTAAAGTCATAATTAGAATAATTCTTTTTTTTAGTTAAGAAGTTGATTGATAAATCTGTTAACTTAAAAATATAACAGATAAATCCGTTAAAAAAAGAAGAAGATAAATCTGTTAACTGAAAAATATAACATTAATTAAAGACAAATCTACAACATAATCTAGCAATACTATAATAAAAATTTTCTATTTTTTAACTTCTCTGCAATCAAAGCCTAAGGTGCCGACATTAAAAAATTGAATTAAGGCGTACCTCCAAAAGTTAATAGAAAGATGTAATTTTGATGTCAGGAATCTCAATGACAACCTGAAAAACTACTTCACATCAAAGTTATGAAATTTAAAACTAAAAAGATAGTACAGATTGAGCAGATCTACGAACATATAAAAATCTTAAAAATGGACAATCTAGATAATATATTACAAAATGTACCATTTTTGGTAAGTTTAAAATCTTTGTTTTTTCCCCACATCTATAGATCTCAAGGTCGAGATGATCAATTAAAAAGTTTTACATCACGAAAACGACCTTTTTCGATAGAGTTTTGCGGCGCATAGTTTTTCGACAGTTTGAGGCCATAACCTTGTATAATTTTTTTCTAAAATTAGTTTGAAAATGTGCCGGACACCAAGGGTACGAGGATAGGCTATGAGGATTCTTGGTTAAAGGTGAGTTCGATTCTAAGATTCAAAAGGCTATTCAAAAGGAACTTGAAGAGATAACTCCCTCTGGAGAACGGGATAATGATTTTTAGGGAATATGCAAGTTATCATAAATATGAAATAATGAGACCCATTCATAAACCAAGACTCGTGGAAAGAAGTGTTAGTCATGAAGGTTGTGAATAATGTAGGCATGGGATGATAAACATAAAGAAGAGCGATAAAGGAAGTGGGCAAAGTCACCCAAATGACCGGATGCCACATGCTTTGGTGTTTCTCTCGCACCTGCAGCGCCCGGGGCGGTTTTGGTGGATGTGTTTTTTGTCATGTTACATGACTAAATACACTTAAAGGAGTAAACCAATAAGTCTAACGGGGGGTACGATCTATGAAATAAATATTGAATGGACACTAGATCCAAATATCTTAGCAGACAGTGGGTTACTATACAAACCCAATAGATATGATTCTTGAAAAATATTTGCAAAGTATGCTGCTGATATAATAAGTAGAGTATGATGTGCCTAAAACTTGTCATGTGAAGGCCCTTATATGCCTTAAGATAGCTAGTCATCGGTCAAATTATATATCTTGGCTAATGATTAATGTTAATCAGGGTTCAAAAAATCGACGAACCGTTTTGGAACCGGGTGATCCGGATCGAGTATCAGCTGGGCCGTTACGGATCTTGCCATAAAACGGGATCCGGCCGTGTCTGCATAGTAAATCGGTAGCATAACATCACAACTCACCGAGTCTGTTGATTATAATGTCACATCATCGAGTTTGTTGATTATGATGTCACAACTCGCCGAGTCTATTGATTATGACATCATCAAACCGATTATTGACTTCATCACACTTCTTTTTAAAGTTGGGAGAGCATTTTTGTAATTTTCATTAAAAATAAGAGCAATTACATGACCACGTGTGCCTTTGTCAACCATGGCCCCTGACTTCATCACACTTCTTTTTAAAGTTGGGAGAGCATTTTTGTAATTTTCATTAAAAATGGGAGCAATTACATGACCCCGTGTGCCTTTGTCAACCATGGCCCCTTAGCACCACGTGCCCCTATCAACCATAGGCACACTGCCTCATGCTCAATCATGGATGGATGATCACTTAAAGCGCCATGTGCCGTATGCTCCATCATGCTTTACAAGCACCCCTATAGGGCCACGTGCCCGATGCTCCATCTTTTCAAGCACCCTTAGTGCCACGTGCCCATGCTCTATCATATTTTTCAAGCACACATTTGAGGATGGTACTGAGGAGGCTTTTATTTACATCAAACTTATTCTATTTTTTGGATGTGGGATATTTCGTCTCATTCAACCTGTACAACATCATTGGACCATTGGAGGCTTGGAGCATGTTAGCTCTTTTTCTCTCTCTCATAGATCAATGCCTATTGTTAGACTTTTTTTTTTTACTTATGAATAAATGGTCTAATTATATTTTTTAGTTTTATAACATGGTGGGCTTTAACATAAATTTAGAAATATTAATTTAAAGATAGGGTTCATACAATGAGGCTATTTGAAAAAAATAAATAAATAAATAATATATATATATATATATATATATATATACTATCAATCTTTTCCACTAAATTTATTCTAGAAACCTAAAAAATTAGATTTTTAAAAAATTAAAGTGTTCTTTTGAAAATTGGCATACATTCTAATAATTTCTAAATTGATAACTAAATTATATATTTTCTTTATTAATTTATTTTCATTATAAATTATGTAATGTACTATTTTTTCTTACAATTGTCAAAATATATTTTAAATTAGATGATATTATAAGATATTTCATTCATGATAATTCTATGATTCTTCTTTTGTATGATGTAAGTTTAATAGTTAACATAAGTTCATACAAAAAAAGAACATATCAATATTCGCATATTGATAAAAAAAAAAAAGAAATTTAATAATGTAGTACACCCATTTTTTATTAGATTCCTGAAAAGCAACATTTATATTGATTTTTAATAACTTTTTAAGATTTTTTTATTGTCGAATCCGACCGATTCAGCCGATTCCTGGTCCTAACTGTTGATTAACTTATTCGGATCGGTTTTTGGGGTGCCCGATCTGGAGCACCAATCTATTTTTTAAACCACTGATGTTAATGAAGGGTACCAAACCATCTCAATTCGAGACAAACTCTAGAATATATATTCTCGATGCCACAATACACATCTCCACAAAATATCAGAGGTTTGGATATGGTACAACATACTTTCAAATCAGTTGTTGACAAATATGTGCATGTTGGCTAACGACCAATCATTAAAGTGTATCAAACCATCTCAAATCGAGACAAGCTCTGGGATATATATCCCCAGGGCTACAATACGCCTCTCCACATAATATTGAAGAGTTTAGACATGATACGATACACTTTCAAATATGTTGTTAGTTAAATATGTGCATCTTGTCTAACGATTGGTCATAAAATACTACAAAGCCATCTCAATTTGAGACAAGCTCTGGGTAAGATATCCCCGAGGCCACAATTTGCCTCTCCACACAATATTGGAAAAGTTTGATACAGTACGATATATCTTTGAATCTGTCGTTTGCCAAATAATGAGTGTCTGACATATGGGGCATAAGGAAACCTCATCATGTGATATCGTATTGAGGTGTGTTATTGCAAATATGTTCAATGAGGCCTCATATGCTTCTACTGCAATCATCATATATATTGGACATCATTTGGTCCACCGACCATAGTTTGTCGGTAGCCCAATATATGCCTTAACCAACAACCCGAACATAATATTTTGAGGATCGGTCTGAAACTCTTGGAAATTCATATTTGAGGCATCATATCCCTCATCCCAAAGTTTCAGGTCATTTGAAGATGGCTTAACCAATCATCCATATTCGTCGGTAGCCAAGATGACATCTGGTCACTAAATCTGAGATTTCTCTCAATCTATAAGTAGTTTTCTCATGAGACTTAGACCATTAGCTATGTAAGTGCAACATCCTATCATTCTTTCATGAGAAAGCAGCAAGCTCTGCAACAATAATTATGTCAATTGTTCAAATGTTTGACATCCGATGAATGATTTCTCCCAAGATATAGAGAATCTTGATTTCAGATTTCATGCAGATGTATGTTATAATACCCTCTACAAAAGTATCATACTACCAGGGTCTATAACCCGTTGTGGCGAAAGTGGATGCACCAGCAATCCTCATATCTACTGTCATAATCTACAACAAAAATAGGTTCATTTCGACAGACCATATATCTTTTGTATGTGACCTATTTGAGGTGTGGTTTAAACCATTGGGTTCGGCTTTAAGTCCTCTGTGATCTCTCAAAATATCACGGTAAATGGATTTGCCATCATGAAGTGGATATGAGAAATACTCAGACATATCGGAACAATTCTGTAGACTGGCCGACAACGAGTAAAAATAACCACTTTTCTTGATTTTCTCATGAAATATCATGATGAATCTTGGCAGTTGCACACTAGAATTCGAGCATCAAGACAAGATCAAGATTAAATAAGGACATAATAAGGCCATATGGAGGTGTTTTCTTGAACAATGATGTGAGCTTATCGCTTCAAACTGAGTCGTGAGAGATAACCGATATGGTCAACAATTTGGATATACTTCATGGATTATCATTCTTATCATTTCAAAAGGCTTATTTAAATCCTCTTCTCACTGAGAGAAGAGGACTAATTGAGACACACCTATTTCCCATTTTTTGCATGACAGAAAGAGAGACAAGTAAGAGAGCGATTATACTCATTATGTCGGCATTCAAGTGACAGGCCCTTATATTGTCATCTCTTGTTCTGTGGATAGTACCCATCCACGTAATCAGGTATATGGGTGGCAAATTGGTATTGATGTTCCCTACTTGTTTGTAAATTTTTCCTTTTAAAAACCAGAATGTATCAGCTTCAAGACTTGAATCAAGGGTGTTCGACCTCGCACAATGGGTTTATGTAAACTGTAGCAGGAACTGAAAGTTCTTGGAACTCCTCACATACCTAGTACACATGTTAAAAACCCTTCTTCTTCCATGATATGAAACTTAAGGGCAATTTAGGCTTGGTCTGGTTTATTTCTTTGATATCGAGTCATAATATCTTAAATATATTTCTCTAACACATTCGACCAAAGATATGACAAAATTTTATACTGGCTGCCTACCTAGAGCAAAACACCTTCTATTACCCGAGCTTGGGACATTTTAAGGGAAATTTTAATGAATGTACGTGAAAATTGGCATGAGAATATTTGTTATTGAATGAGCTTATTGGTGAAATTTGATATGTGACATAGAGAGAGAGAGAGAGAGAGAGAGAGAGATTAACAAAAGAAATTTAGTGCATGACATGAGTAGGAGAGAGAGAGAGAGAGATTGACAAAAAGAAATTAAGTGCATGACATGAGAAGGAGAGAGAGAGAGATTAACAAAAAAAAATTGAGTGCTTGACATGAGTAGGAGAGAGAGAGAGATAGAGAGAGCAAAAGAGAGAGAGAGAGATAGAGAGAAAGCGAAAGAGAGAGAGTGGGAGAGAGATTCTTATTTCAGGAGAATGATTTAAACTTGGGAAAAATATGGTGTAATTGTCAGTACCTCACTAGTTTATCAAGTGATAAAATTTGAAAGGGGTAAGTCATATTTTTTTCATTTTTGGATAGAGAGATTGTCTAACCTGCTTTTTAATGTTTCAACCTTAAAGGAAGAGTAACATGCTTAAGGAAAATTGGATAACAATTTCATGAGTGATTCTTAATTACTAGAATAGTTCATACAAACTTTATATAATGAGGCACTTGGCTCAATGGTGAGGGTGGTGGAATTGCAATGTGAAATGGCTTAACACCATATGAATCAAGGACATTTTCAGTGTGGGAGAAAATATTTCATCAAAGTTGATATCCATCTTCTGCATGAAACATATCACAACCAATTGTGAACTCTTTCTTAAATCATTAGCCTATATTCCTACTTATTCTTCTTTTGCTTCTTATCTCTTGGCAAGTTTACTGGGTCATATGTATGATTCTTACTCAAGAAATTATATCCTCTTGAATAACTTCAACCATCTTATCTCTGTATTCATTTGCCAAAGCTTCCTGATAGCTTTTTGGTTCATTCCTTTTACTATGTAAGATATATGGGGTATCTGTTAGAGGGTTTATGTCCCTTAGAGGATTTTCTTAGATCAATCATAAATGGTACTTCTTGAACAGGTTGATCCTCCATCTCCACATTTCTTGGAACTAGCATGTCACTCTTTTAGGACCCATCCTCTTTGTGTGATTTTCCCCCATCTTAATCATGCAAGACAATGGGAGGGAGGTCTTTATGAATCGTTTAATACTCATTTCTTTTTTGTTTGCTTCACATATTCAATAGTTAGGTCTTTTCCAAAAACTGCATCTCTACTGCTGGTCACCTTCATGTTCTTAGGATCTTGTTGTCTGTAGCTGAATTCTCCATCTGAGTACTGTAAAAAGATGCATGAGTACTTTCTCATCAACCTTGGATCATTGTTCCTTGGGGCCATGTACAAATATCGTGCACTTGAACACCATCAAATGTGAATAAGATATATATTTTTCAATCCAAACTCTCTTTAGGGTATGACAATTTAGAAAAAATAATGGGATATATTTATTAGGTAGCATGTTGTGGATTACTTCATCCCAAATGCCACCGAGAATCAAGGCATCACAACAGTCAAGGTGTCACCAGTGGTTAAAGTGTCACGAAAGTTAAGGTGTGTCACTGCAATTAAGGTGATTCATTAACAGTCAGAGTGGTTCAAAGTCAATCAAGGTGGTGACTGACGGTCAAGACTGTTACGAGTGGTTAAGGCCTTCTTTTCACATTGGCCGCTCAATAACGGTATCTGATCGATGTATGACCTAGATATTTTTTTTTTTTTTGGTAACAAAGTTCAACCTACTTGGAGCTTTCCTCCTTACTCATCCTATACCCATGAGGTCTCACTTCATCGGCAAATGGTGATAAGTTTTATTGACGGTTTGTTAGAGTCAAGGGAAAGAAGCCATGTTACTACTTTGTTGGGCTCACCCATTCTAGCCCTCTTGCAAATATGCGGATGCATGCAACAAAATCCTTACTCTTATGGCACAAAAAATCAAACACTTTGTTTGTGTTAATAGGAGTGGGAAAAACATTTAGCAAGAAAACAAATAAACCAAACACTAAATATGAGAATTATGTTGTTCATCTTTTTCTGGATACACCCATGGGTGAAAAAGATAAACAACCAACTAAAAATAATGAAGATACAAGTGATATGGTGGAATAAATCACATTCTTTTTAAGAAGTAAGTTCTCGCTTAGGTGATAAGTATCTTGACTTCTTTTAAAGATTTTTTTTCCTTGAGTTTTCCTTTCTTTGAGTTTTCCTTGTCTAGGAGACTTCTTCTATTTCCCAAGGTTTCCTCTCTTTAAGAGGTTCTAAATCAACATACAAGAACCTGCATTTTTTCTTTCTTCTCTCAATCTCTTCTTCCCACACAAATGAAGAGGCACTCTCTCTCAGAAAATAATCCTAGCCAATCACGTTGAATATGGGCCTCCCTAATAAGTCATTGGATGTTGTTCCAATATTGTCCCTTTTAATTGGGCAATTACCATGAGGACCCTTCCTCGGGCTACATTCCTCTCGTGTCAAAACAGTATATATCAACAACAACATGGGTTGGTATTGCGTCTATGGATGCTTAAAAATTGCACGAGCACCTTTTTATGGTTTAGATTGAACCAAGTTCATTCAAGGGTCAATAATGAATCTCGTTTGTATTTTTAATTTTTATTTAAAAATAGAATTAATCTGAAATTTTGGTTTTAAGTTCATTTCTATAAATAGTATTGAATAAAATTAACAAAACAATATTTTGAATAAAATATTGATCACAATAAATTTAGAGGTATTCTGATAAATTTTTATTTAAAATATTTTTAATAATTTTTATTTAGTTAGATTTATAAAAATACATCTACACACCAAAAAATTTAGATAAGTATCCTCTTTAAATAAAAAATAAAAAATAAAATACGAGACTAATTTCCAACTGTTGGATATAGTCGTATGTGATCTCAACCATTAGAAAGGTGCTTGTGCACTCTTCCTTCTGTGGGTACTTTTCCCAACAACAAACATGAAAGGATATGTTATAATTAATGTTTGAGTATTAGAAATCAATATTAACTGACTGGTACGCTTGGACCAAGTATGTTTCCACTTTGGGAAAAATATACTCTTCTACCTACTGAATGCAATGGTTTACAAGTTTGGTTAACCATGGCTATATAGGTTGCTATATAGGCAATGGTTTACGACTTTTCCTTCTTCAAGTCCTTTAACAAAGCGAGAAGTATATATAAAGGCAAGGCCCTAACAATCAAATTAAGGCGCACCTCAAAAAATCATAAAAAAAGGTTGTTTTGATACCCAAAAATCTTAAATTGATAATTTCGATCTCAAGATGTATATACAAGAGAAAAAATGGATTTCAAGTCTTGGAAATAGTACATCTTGTAATGCATTTTCGGACCGTCAATTTTTATGATTTTCAAATGTTAAGAGATTTGCTCGATCTACACTATTTTAATTAAACATGAAAATAAATTTTTAGGCCATCACAAAGATTCCCATTATTGAAACATCTTTCAATACTATTTGAAGGTGCGCCTTCCTTTGATTGTTTAAGGCCTTTGCCTTGTACAAACCACACACTTTAAAAAAATGATTACTAGCTTCCACTCTACGCTAACTTCTAGCTAGGCCACTAGCATAAAATTTACTTGTGGTTTGTAAACTTCTATGACAATAGTATTTGGATTTTGGACATGTCATTTTATTTCATTCCACATTGAACCCCTTTGGCAAATTTTTTTTACAAAATGTGTATTTTGGATTTTTAATTCTCATCTTTACAAGTGCAAAAAGGATGCAGCTTACTCTGCTCAACTTTTCATTATCCCATTTAACAAAAAGCTCGCAAATCTACACGTATAACCAAAACAAAATAAAAAAACTCATTTTCATTAGGGAAAATTACTGACATGGGCCTTACGTATTTTAGCCTATATTTATGGGAAATTCAATATATTCAACAGTCATATGGTCCAATGTTCATATGATCGTAACCCCTCGTCCAATGGTCATATCCATATAAATATAACCCTTCAAAAACTGGTTGGGGATCAGGGAACACATTCATTTCTCAGAGACCCGTTGTACCAATTGGAGAAATACAATGGTTACCCCTTATCTCCCTATAAAATGGGAAGCCAGATAGAGGATGTGTACAACAATTAAAAATACGTACATATCTCTAAAGGTTAAAGAAAAAATCTGAGCTATGCGAATACCAGCCTCACGACACTCCTTCTCTGATCTCCGATTTGATCTTATACAAACTTCATCAAATTTTGCTAACATTGGTATCAGAGCCATCAGGTTCCATTTTCGATATTGCTTTATCTTATACTGCTCATACTTATCTCATACTGGATTCACATATATTCAAGTATATCTTTCATGGTGAGGCATAGGTGAAGTATATGTTTTATCTTATTCACATGTTTTCAAAGTCATAAACCTCTATTGGTATTATTGCAGTGAATGTCAGTGAATACCACTGATTGTCACTCAATATCACGTATTGTTTAAAGGATAGATAAACATGTATTGTTTAAAGGATTGTATAGTTATGTGCATTTTGATAAGTACGTATTGTTTAAAGGATTTGCAAGCATGTATTGTTTAAAGAGATTGCTTGGAATTACAAAGTGATATGGAAGGATAGATATTTTAGATTTCATGTGGTAGAATTTTGTGTCACAGAAATATAATCGCCTCTGTAAATAAAATAATCCGTGCGAATGAATTTTTTTTTAATATTAGTGGCTACAATTTTTTATTTTATTTTTTACTTTTTTATTGTTTTATATATTGTTGATATTTCTATTTAAAAAAAAAAAAAAGGAGAGAAAAATAAAGAGAGCCCCTATCTCAAGTTTCAAAAACCACTTTCAAATTTAAAAAACCCCTATCTCAAGTTTCAAAAGCCACTTTCAAATTTCAAAAAAAAAATGCCCCTATCTCAAGTTTTACTGTAAAGACGTACACAGGGGCGCACTTTCAAATTTCAAACAAATGTACCCCTTTTTTATATCGGTGGCTATAATTTTTATTTTATTTTTTACTATTTTGTTGTTTTATATATTGTTGATATTTCTATTAAAAAAAAAAAGAGAGAAAAAGAAAAAAATAAAGAGAGCCCCTATCTCAAGTTTCAAAACCACTTTCAAATTTCAAAAACAAAACAAAAGTGCCCCTATCTCAAGTTTTACCATAAAGACGTACACCGGGGCACAATTTCAAATTTCAAAACAAATGTACCCCTATCTCAAGTTTCACAATACTTGTAAATTATTGTTATAATTAGGCATTTTATTAAATATAAACTTATTTATTGCACCCTTGATAAATAATATAAAGGGCAATTTTTTTTTTATATTACATTTGATAATTATGCTGCTTGGTTATAGTTTTTTTAGAGAATGCCCAATTCATAATTTTTTTTTTTTTAAAACATCAATTAATAACTGACATTATTTATGAAATAATTGCAGCTCTCTGTACAAGTATTGACCACTTATTAATTTTTTTGGTGCTTTGTTTAGCTTCTTTAGAACTTAGAAAGAATTAGTTTGCGCACACAAAACTTAGCAAATGGCAAGTGGAATTGTAATGGTTGAACTTTCTAAAGTTGAAAAATTGAATGGAAATAATTTTGGGATGTGGAAGATGAAGATGAAATATCTTCTCACCCAAGGTAGAATAATATATATACTATGAGAGCATCCACCAGAAGTTGGTATATATAAGATGAGATTTTTTGAAGTTCATATAATTAGAAAGCAGTGGATTGGACTAGTTGAAAACATTATCTCTTTGTGAAAAAAACGAAAAAGAAAAAAGAAATGTTATTATTTGATAAGTATACATCTTTTGCTGTATTTATAACTGCCCCATGTTTTGATGCAAGTAGAATGGAGAGGATATGTTGCAATTACATATAATATGACAATAGCTCATCTACTAGTGCGCACAATGATTCTCCGCTGACCTACTATTTATGTTTAACATATATATAGAATTAAAAGTACATACACTTGTATCTATTTTGTATATTGTTAGGAAATTGTGTTTCACTCATTTGGTTTGGCTATTTCCAATAAAATATGTAAGAGATGGGATTGAGGGAGGGAGTCCAGAGATTAAAAGTGGAGACCAGCTTCAGAAGTGGTAGCCAAAAGAATTGAAGAAGGAACAAAGGTTGACACATGCCTTCTGTGTATCATGGGACTTTTGTATTGAGTGATGGTCATTGGTCAAATAGTGAGATCAGTTTTGAAGTTGGTAAAAGTTGAAGTCCAATAAGACATAGAGATTGTTTTTTGGGTGTTTATTTAAGTGTATGGAAGGTTATTAAAAATTTTCTATAACTCTCATATTGTTGCTGGAAAGAAATCAGAAATAGTTGTATGGATATCATACAGCAGAACCAAATTGCCATTTCACAAGGCATCTGCCTTGTGTAGCAAGAAGAGAGTATGTCCAATGCCCAACATGAGCACCAGTGTTTGATACAACCCTTATAAAATTAAGTTCTAGCTACCAAACCATCCATGCACGTGTTCATACAAAATGGATATTAACATATCTGTCATAAGTGATAGATTGCTGAATAGAATTCATTCCCAAGAATCCATCTAAACAAATATATGGACATATTACCAAATAGATTTCATTTACAAAAAGAATTTTATATGAAGTAAATAGATTGGACCGTGGTGTGTATGTCTTGAAGACTGAGTAAATTCACAATACTCTCATTATATGCAGATGATATCCTAATAGCTAGAAATGACTTAGAAATGATTGATAAGACTAAGTCATCGCTTTTTTCTCTGTTTGAGATGAAGGATATAGGAGAAACATCTTATGTCCTAGGCATAAAAATAACTAGAGATGGAAAATAAAAAATTGTTGTACTTGAGCCGAGAGAGATATCTTGACTGTGGTCTCGAAAGATATAAAGTGGAAAATTGTAAGACATTGTCTACTCCTATTGTAAAGGGAGTAAAGTTGTCTAGGAAAGATTGTCCAATAGAATGACAAAAAAAGCCCAACGTTCCCTATGTATAAGCTATTAATAGCTTGGTATATACAGTACGATGTACAAGACCAGATTTAAGTTATGCCGTATGGCTTATTAGTAGATACCAAAGTAATTCATGCATAGCTCATTGAAAAACAGTAAAAAAGAATTCTAAAATATATTAAGGGAGCAAAGCATCTAAAATTGTATTTTCAAGCAGATAAACTTGAAGTTATAGGATATTCAAATGTAAATTTTGCTGGGGATAAGGATGATAGTAAGTCCAGGTTATGACATATTTTCCTCTTTGGAGGGACAGTTGTTTCTTGATTTAGCAAGACACAAAGGTGTATAACTAGGTACATACAAGCATAATACATTTAATGTAGCACTGCTTGTACTTTTGCAGTCTGGATAAAGCGATTCATAGATATTCATAGATAACTTGAAGCTGCAAATAATTGACGGAGCGATCTAAATATTTTGTGATAATCAAACTATAATTAAATTAATTCAAAGTGGAACAAATAGCTCCAAAGGAAGACATATAGATGTCTAATATCACTACATTCAGAATGTAGTTGAGAAATGTGAAGTAATTGTTAATTACTTGCCCTCATCAGATATGATCGTTGATCCATTAACAAAGGGTCGAAGTGTTGAACTACTGTCTAAGAACACTAGCTTAATGAGACTTAAAAATGTTTAAGTTAGACAGTTTTCTTGAGTGAGAAATCCGCATTAGCGTGAAAATCTTCATGATAGACTAGCTTAATGAGAATTAAAAAATGTTTATATCAGACAGTTTTCATGATTGAGAAATCCGGATTAGCGTGAAAATACTCATAATAGACGTTTGTTAGAGAGGCATATCCGCAAAAACATAAGAAAAACCTCATGACAAGATATTTTCTTAAAGGTCTTACTTAAAAGTGGGAGTATGCATGTGACTTATTATACTTGGCTGTCATAGCCAAGTGAGAGATGTTGACATGTATGGCTATGAGGCCTTAGCCTACATTTATGCAAAATTCAATATATTCAACGGTCATATGGTCCAATGTCCATATTATCGTAACCCCTCGTCTAAAGGTCATATCCATATGAACGTAACCCTTCAAAAACCCATTGGAAATTAGGGAACCCAAGGTCATACCCATATGAACGTAACCCTTACAATGGTTATCCCTTATCTCCCTATAAAATGGGAAGCTAGAGAGAGGATGTGTACAACAATTAAAAAAGGCGTACATCTCTTTAAAAGGCGAAGGAAAAAATCTGGGCTCTGCAATCACCAGCCTCACGACACCCCTTCTCTAATATCGGGTTTGATCTTATACACGCTTCATCAAATTTTGCTAACAAAAATTATGGATACCCTCGTGAAGCCTACTTTGTAGGCATCTAACTCCCAATAATTTTGATATCACACCCTTAATTCAATTACCATTTTTTGTTGCTTTTACCCCTGTCAAAAAGTTAATATGTTAAAGATAAAACTACCATTTTAATCCTCCCTTACCAGTTAAAACTTTGTCGATATCAATCTCTCTCTCTCTGTTACCGGGAGAAAATAAAACCAGAATAATAAAAAAATAAAAGAGAGAATATATCTTCTCTCTAGTTCTAAGAGGGAACCCACCCTAAACCAATATTATGACAAGATCAAAAGAACCCATAAAAAAAAAAGAAACTCTATCTCTCACAAATGCTACGTACTTCCCTCCATCCCTATCTTCTCTCTCTTCATCTTCTTATTTTCCTTCCATCCCTATCTTCTCTCTCTTCATCTACCTATTTTTTCTGTCTCCTCATTGGCTTTCTCTAATCTAGTGACAACTTTTCAACTCCCCCTATTTATCTCTCGTTCACATTTGGCTTTATCCTCCTTATAACTTTCTTTTACCATATCTTTATAACCAACAATCTTAGTCAACTTAAAGCTTCTTTGCTTCAACACTTCTCACCAATATAAGAAAGTATAAAATACGAAATAGAAAAAAACCTCAATTTTTTATTTGTGTCGTTCTCCCAGGTTGGAAGAAGTTGACCTAAAGCTTATAGAACTCAAATTTTTTAGAAGCCTTCTCAAAAGTTAAGTTGTGATGTAGTCCCACCATAAAATATGTCTAACACTATTTTAGTGGAAATTTGAGACACCGAACTTTGGAATACTAAACTGAACTCAAACTGTGGTATTTCACGTATTGCAACTAGCACTTCTTGTTCTTCAAAACTGTCAACATATTGAATCTCGAATTCTCCTTCAATCTAAAACGGTAGTATTTCACGTACCGCAACTAGCATTTATTCTTCTTCAAAACTATCAACATCTTTTGCACTGATAGTTACCTCTTCATGTTCTAATTCATCTTCCTTATATTGCCAGCTATGAAATAGATCTACCACACTTTGTGCTATAAATTCCCTTATAAACTATAGCATGTCTTCTTTGAGTTTCTCATATTCATAACTAGTTCTTTTGATCAGCATGGATCTTTGGCTCTGATACCAATTAATGCTGAGAGCAAATAAAATCAAAATAATAATAATAAAAAAATCAGCAGATACCAATTAATGTAGGGAGAAAAGAAAATCAAAATAATAATAATAAAAAAACTAGTTCTTTTGATCAACACGGATCCTTGGCTCTGATACCAATTAATGATGAGAGAAAATAAAATCAAAATAATAAAAAAAAAATAGCATATATCAATTAATGTAAGGAGAAAGTAAAATCAAAATAATAATAAAAAAAAAGGTTGAGAGAATATACCTTCAAGTCTGCAAGGAATCCACTCCAAAATGATATTGTCACAAGATCAAATATACTCAATTTTCAGTCTCTTATCTTTACCATGAGAGACTCGTCTTCTTTAAATGCAACTCAAAAGAAGATAAATAAATAATTAAAAGAACCCATAAAAAAAAGAAAACTCTCTCTAAAATATTCCATACTTTCATCCATCCCTATCTTTTCTCTCTTCATCGAACTATTTTCTTTCTCTCCTCACATCTCTCTCTAATCTTGTAACAAGTTTTCAATTCTCCTTATTTATCTCTTTTTAACGTTTAGCTTTTTTCCCAAGTCAAACTTTTTACCATATCTCTATGACTAACCAACTTAGTTTACCTAATCTTCTTCCCTTCAACACATCTCATCCAATACAAGAAAATATAAAAGTATGAAATAAAAAAATACCCGATTTGTTTATTGAATAATGGTTCTATAGGACCCTCCCCCTCCCATGTGTGTAGCAACTCAAAGAATCACCATTAAAATTGGCACGTATTTCTTAAAAAATTATCATGGGACTTGACCCTCCCTCTCTCCTGATATAAGTTTCTCTCTCCCTTGCCTGATATGAGTTTCTCTCTCCTCCGGTTGCTATCAGTTTCTTTCTCTCCCCACCTGATATCTGTCTCTCAGTCTCTCCTCCAGTCTCTCCTCCTCCCCTGAAGTATGGGATCGGCAGTGAGGCTTCTTGAATTTGAAGCCAGATTTCGGTCTGGCACACTCTTGTGCGGAATAGCAAGATTCTCTATCAATCCCCTCAAAATACAAAGGTTAATGATAGAAGGGGTTGTGATGGATGTATTTAACAAAATGATCATTACTTTTTTATTAAAAAATTATTTTAATAGATAATTTAACCATTAAGCATAGGAAAATTTAAAATTTCTATAAAAGTACAATAGCATTTTGAAAGTTATTGCCCTGGAACTTTATTTGTAAAATGCCATTTTCTTTTAGTAAGAATTATAAATTTAACGTTTACGAAGAAAACAAAAGTACCAATTGTCTTGTAGTAATATTTACAAAATTTCTCTTACTTAATGAAGGGTTGTGAATGTTAGAATATCTCATTCATATATATATATATATATATATATATATATATATATATATATATATATATATATATGGGTAAGCTTTCTATGCTTCCCCTATAGCATAGAAGTTCTATCCTCCCCCTTATCCAACTGTCCATTATATGTGAGATAATCTAAACTTCACAACCCTTCAAATTATTTGATTTTTTGGAGGCCATGGTGGACTCGAATATAACTTAGGTGAGAGTCCGCTGCCTGAGCCGAGTTCTAAAACACTGCATTATATACACAAAGTCAAAAGTTGTGTACGCTAAATCAAAATTTTTTATGTAAACCAAGTCAAAAGTCATGTAACTACCTGTCATGTTACAACCATACCTCCTCTCAAAGCAATGAGAAACACACAAGTTTTTTCCATTTCAATAGGGCAGACAATTGTCTTATCATATAATTCCCCAGAAGGAATTTTACATCACCAAAACAAAGTTGAGAATTTCACATTACCAAAACAAAGTTGCTGACGGTTTCCCAAATCAAGCAAGTGGTGAAATTATTTTACATAACACACTTATATTTCTACTATAGTTTAACAAGAAAAGAAACGAACAGAAAGAAGAAACAAGCCACAATCAGAATCATGGTTACATGAAGACCACAGAGTAATATAGAGAGTACTACTCATCAGGAAAAGCTTCAATAATGGCCTGTAGTGTTGGAAGCGATATGATATTGCATTTGCTGAAACCTCCTTGGCTCAATAGAGTCCTCCACTCTTTTTCAGTCCTTTCTTTGCCTCCTGGGGCTAATGCAAGCATCAAGAGGTCAAATGCCAGCCTTGAGTCTGCAAAAGCACTTGTATCATCCTCAGGACGCAAGACTGCATCGACGATGATCAACTTCCCACTGTTCTTTGGGATTGCTTTCTTGCACTGGTCCAAGATTTTCACACAATCGTCGTCGTCCCAATCGTGCAATATCCACTGGACCAATTTGAAATGAACAATTTTCTCAAGCTCAGAATGGGAGAGACAAGAAAATGGAATGGAGGGAGCATTAAATCCAAGATTTTTTCACAATCAATGAGAGGGAGGAAATAGAGAAAGATGAGGATACAAAATTTCTTCTTCACTGTCCAGTAAATCAGAAAACTACAACAAATAAAGGAGAGAGTATGCAATGTGCCAATACCTTCATGAAAACTGCATCGGCATGAGGGATAGAGATGAACATGTCACCGCTGACATTAACCACACCCGGATGCTCTGGTGCACTCGACACAACATGCGGGAGGTCAAAATTAATGCCTGAGATATGCGGGTGCGCCTTTACTATCGCAATCACCGCGGTCCCTGTGCCACCACCTACGTCAACCAATGATGTCAAGCCTGCAAACCCTGATTTATACTGGGAGAGCAAGGCATCAAGAACCACCCGAGCGTCGCTAGCCATGGCCTCATTGAATATCTCATTGCTACCTGGATTATTTAGCGCATACTTAAATATCTTGCTACCATGGGCCTTTTCAAAGGCATTGCCCCCTTCCACCACACACTGGCTCAAGCACTGCCATGGTGCAAGGAATATAGGGTGGTTCAGCATCGTAAGCATGGGAGCAAGGCCCGATGTCCCCGGCCTCACCAACCATTTAGAGGCACGAGTGAGGCCATAGTAGGCCTCCCCCTCCTTCACCTCTTCACTAAACACGCGCTTCTTCACCAAGAAACGCATGACTCGTGAGAGACACCATGAGTCGGGGGAGGGAGCTTGCAGTGAGGTGATAATCTCTGAGAGGGTGAGGGGTTGGCCTTTGGCATGGATTAACTGGGGTATGCCGAGCTCGACCGCACACTTGAGTGTGAGACTGTCGGCGAAAGCTAAGGTGAGCTGCCAGAACTCAGCTTGGCCACGTGCATCCTCATCCTGCATCTCCATCTTTTGTCCTTGTACGTTCCTAATCTTCTGATTATATAGGAATCAAAGGCTGGATCTATTGGAAATTTTTTTTTTCTTTTTTGACCTTTTTTAATTCATTCTCTTTCATGTAGTCACCAGAATCTTTTGGCCAGGTCCATATAAGGCAAGTATGAGGATTTTCTTTTTTTGTTTATTTCTCTTTGAATGGTATTGGAAGTAGGGCCTTATTGTTTATATGTTTTTTATTAGAAATTGATGCCTGAAGTGGGTTGGCTTTTCTCCACTTCTTCTATTTCTATTTCTATTGTGAAATGTAATGGAAGGTGTGTGTGTGTAAGAGAAGGGGGGGGCAGGGCGAGACACACAGAAGCTAAGTTCTCTGAAGATGTTTTGAAGAGTTAAAAAAGTTGCAGTTTTAACTGCACTTTTCCCCGTGCAGAGAAAATCATTTTGTTGTGAATTAACTTAGAAATGAATGGAGAAAATGATCTCTTACATCTATATGGATTCTCACAGGTCACTCATGTACCTTTTTAACACAGATTTAGTAGATACCAACATTTTGAAGATGATTATGTGCATAAGATAATCTAAAGATAAAAACCCCACATCCATATGTGGAATTGTAGTCTCCCCAAAAAAAAGGGTCAAATCAATGGTTTGAGTTTTGTTCAAAAAATTATCATTTTTACTTTTAAGAATTTATTCTCTACCCAAAAAAAGGGTAAAATCAATGGTTTGAATTTTTTTCAAAAAATTCTCATTTTTACTTTTAAGAATTTACTCTCTAGTTTAGAGATTATGTGTCCCTAAAAAATTAAGTCCAAAATATACCTCAGAAATGGATTATGAAGAGGGGCTGCATATCTACATAATGAGTTCTGATACTCATAAAAGCTGTGTCTATGAGTTCAAACGAACATGACTAGCCAACATTCATTCAATGAAATTTTGATGATATTTTACCGCCAAAATTGACCAATGGACTGGACAAATGCTCAGTAAACAAGGATGGATTGAGGAAACATAACTGAAGACACAACAGACTAATTATTTTTTATGTAAAAAAAAAAAAACTTTAGAGACTAATTTTCTTGCTTGTATTAGGGTTTTGATGTAAGATAACACAGACATGATGCTGATGCTTTTATTTCTCTGTGTTGAGCATATATATCAGCAATATTTATGAGAAGGGTGCATACACTACGCTCCTTGGGAGTATAGTTCACTTCTACTCCCTCGGTCATCAAATCTATTTGGGAGGAGTTTTTCAAATGTGAAATTTTGATAATCATTTAATAATTATTAGGTGATTATTCTCAGTTAAAAAATTTGAAATTTGAGTTTTCTAATACTTAGATCTCATCATCTAAAAATGACCTAGTCTCTATTCAATCTAGAGCCATTATTTTTACAAAGTTAATAGAGAGTACAATTAGGAATTATTTTCTATGGAGGTTAATCGATGGTTGAACATATTACATCCCCAAAATTTGGGGTTCTAGTATTAATTCGAACTGGGACTCACCCATTGGAGTAGAGGAACATTCCATTCCCAGGGGTTGTAGAATATCTTTTGGCTAATGAGAAATCCGTAATAACCCCTTGGATTTCATCGATAATGGTTGATTATTTCTATCATTGTCTAAGAGGCAAGGATATATCATTATTATTTCTTTATAGATAAGTTTAATTAAAGAGGGACACAGTCCATGTAGAAATGAGTCATATCTTAAAAATCTATTTTTGAGATGGATTTTTGGACGTAATTTTTGAGGACATGCAATCTCTAACATGGAGATCATGAATATAAATAAATAAATAAATTTTGAAAATTAAACGAAATAGTTCTATTAAAAAAACCTTTTGACCGTTAGTTTCAATTGCTTCTAAATGGATACCTCGGGGACAGCAAATGTAGAAATGCGGTCCCCACCGCATGAAACAATTTTCCATTAAAGAGATAGCAACTAAACATTGGTACTTACCAAAGAAAAAAAAAACACAAGTTTATTCCAATTAGTTGCATAAAAAAGAGAAAATCATTGGGTGTCTTTAATAAGGTCTTTGTCCTTCCCCCTTGTTGCACAAAGAAAAAAATGAATAAAATTAAAAAATGGAAGAAATGAGAAGGCACATTCCGTCATTCCATGACCAACTACCATTATTGGCAAGAAGTAGGCCACCCTTTTGAAAAAAAACAAAGATAATCCTCTTGTCTGCTCACAGCCGCAGGTGCATGTGCAGGGTGCTATGTTACCTATGCATGAATAAGGGTAAAATGCCTAGTACTTCAATCTACAAGGCCAATATAGCCAGATGTGTTGGTATGATTATCATTTTATTGAGAATGGGCTGGGTTTTGGTGGCAGTACCATTATGATGAAGCTTTTGGATTCATTCTCACCAAAAGGTAGGACTTTAAATCCCCACCGACTTATCTTTTTATAATTATTATCATTTTATTAGTAAAATATTAAAATTTTAATGCATATACAAGTAACTCATATTTTGTATATATATTTTTTTAAAAAAATATTATTCAGTGAAACTTACCTTTGATACAAGGTAGTATTAATTAATTTTGACAATTACATATGAAATTGGGTGGCTGCATTTATCCCATTAACTAAACTCAAAATTCAAAAGAAATTATTTTGAACTTTGACACATCAAGCTATCAAATTTCTTTGGGCATAGAAGTTCAAAATAATTCCTTTTTTAAACTCAAGCTATCAATGTATACATAGTATCATTGTATAAAATATGTTTATACCCTTTATTTTTAGGCTTCATTTCTTAATAGACCCAAAGTTTCAAAACCTATCTTTTGGCATAGCAGTTGTATGTCTTATATCTTCTAACCCCCTAAACTAATTTTACCTATTTTAGACCTATTTTTTTATCCAAACAAATCTGAAAAAGACATATTTTTTCTAACCCTTCATTTCTCTCTCTTCACGTGATATCTCTTAACTTTTCTCTCCAGACTCTTCCCAAATCCTCTCTCTCTCTCTCTACATTTTCCCATTCTCTCTCTCCATATCCTTTGCGTAACTGAGATTTGCCTTGGAAACACCCCTAATCTCTCTCTCCCATTGACTCTCCCCAATCCCTTCTCTCTCGTAGTATTTTCCCCATTCTCTCTCTCTCCGTGTCTCTTGCATTACCGAGATTTTCCGTGGGAACACTTGCCAGAAAACATGTCGGAATCTGTACATTTTGGTCAAAGAACTTTTGCAAAAATGTAATAGCGGCTGCATCTTTGGAAGCTAATAATGCCCTCTGATGAGCTATTACTAACCCTAGCCATCTCCTGACTCTTCCAAGCTTCCTCTCTCATAACCCTCTGTTCCACTCTCTTCTCTTTTGTCCACAAAACTTCTGTTGCAATTCCCCTGTTGCTTCTCTATCCCCTGCTTCATGAGGTTCTGAAAAATACCATCATCTCCTTGTATTTTCGCTTGTGGGTATTGCCACAAATCGAGTTTTTTTTGCCAAAATCTAATGATGAGCCCGAATAGAAGCTTATTCGTCCACTTTGGTTGACTAGAAAATCACTGGAGAAAGTATTTTGGACGGCCGGAATTTGATTTTCGACAAAAATTTTGGCTATCAACTCAGTCGTATTGTTATTGGTAATGGTAGTGTTAGTGATATTGGTATTAGAGTTAGGAATAAGATTGTTGTTGTTATTGTTGAGAGCTTCTAATTGCGTAGAGAACCTCTAAGTCTTGCCATTTTGTGTTCCTACTCTTCCATCTTTGATTCTCTTGTAATATCTTTGGACGTTTTAGAGCTGCTTTATCTTCAATTTTGAACGTTTTCTAATGTGGATGTATGCAATAAAGAGTATATTGGGAAAGGAAGAGAACTCATAAATTATTTGCCGGTGCAAGAGAGAGAGCTATATACCTGAAAATAGAGCGAGTTGAACAAAAAATTATGTGGGTTCCAATAGCCATGAAATTTAGACTGAAATTTAGAGAGAGATGAAGCAATGAAATTTTGTCTGAAATTTAGAGAGGGATGAAATTCAGTCTGAAATTTAGAGTGAGAGAAGGGTTGGGAAACACTGGGAGAGAGAATGAAGGAAAATACAGATAGAGAAGGGGTTTGGGGAAAGTCAAACCTGAGAGAGAAAGAGAAGTTTAGAGAATATGAAGAGAGAGAAATGATGAGTTTAAAGAGCATGTCTTTGTTATATTTGTTTGGGCTAAAAAATAGGTTTAATGGGACTAAAGTTAGTTTTAAAACATGGTTTATTAAAAAATGTTACTTAAAAATAAAGGCTATAAAGATATTTTACCTTTTAAATATCCCTTTGAAAAAAAATTTCAATGTAGTCTCCATCTGTCGCTACACCAAACTTCTTCAGACATAAAGTATCTAGATTATATAACTATAGTTACAAATAAGGTATCGAGATAATGCATGGTAAAAAGATATAAATCTCTCTCTCTAAAATAACCTATGGAATCCGCAAGTTAAATAAAAAGAGACCTTTAAAGCCCTTCTTTATCTTTTGTCTTATCCAAATTATAAAATTTACCCTTTTTTTTTCTAATAACATCATCATAAACATCAAGCCACCCCATTGTGGTTTCAATTCGTACCACTAACATCACCCCACTAACACCTTAAAAATTCTAACTCCTAATCTACTTAAGAAAACGGATAGGGCCTATATTTCCCACTGAATTACCAAAAAAAAAAAAGGCCTAGGATGACATGTCTTTCTACGGGGAATGCTACTAAGGGACTTGAGGTTTTCTTCTTAAATTTACTTTTTTTGTTCTTTCTATTGTTGTGAACCTTTGGTTAGTGATTTGAAAGTAGCTTGGATCTTAAAAGGATAAAATGAATTATATTGTTGAAAAAAAATATATATTCCTCCTGCACAATATTTTTCCTTTTTCTTTATAAAAAATACCCATTCTTTTTTTTTAATTCCTCACTAGTCCAAATAAAACATTATAGAAATTCTTCATGCTGCAAATAAAAATTGGCATTATAAAAATAACATTTAATGGATTACTTTTTTTTTACCAGATAAGGTTGCGTGAGTTGTGTCGGGGATATAGACAGCTTTATTATTAGACAAAGGGATTTAGATCTCCTATTTTTAAGGACTTAGGAGATTTCATTAAAGATTCGTGAGAGATTTATGGGGCCTCAAGTTGGGTGAAGAAGAGATTGAGAAGAACAAAAAATTTGTATAAGAATTGAAATATTTGTGTAAGAATTGAGATATGTAAGGAAAATATCAATTGTGGGTAGTTAGATATAAGAGAGATCAACTGTGGGTAGTTAGCTATGGGAAAGATCAAATTTGGGTACAAATTAAAAAAATCATTGGAAAAAGAGAGAGAAGAGAGAGAAGATAGGAAGATATTTAGGAGAAGAATATACAAAGAGAGAGAAAGTTTATATTTTTGGGTATATTTATTTATTTATTTTTCTTCTAAGTGTAATTAAAGGGGAGATGTTCCTTCTTTGAAAATAGAGATATTAAATTTGAGTAAAGAGTTGATAGTATAAAAAGATTTTTTGGGGTGAATTCCTTACATACTTTGAAAGATGGTATATTCTCTCACATTTTATTATTATTTTTATTATTTTTTCCCTCCATCTTTTTTTATTATATTTTTATTATTTTTTCCCTCCATCTTCCACATATCTTTTATTATTATGATTTTTTCCCTCCATCTTCCCTACATCAGTTGGTACCAGCTCAAATAAGATCTAGCTATTAGAGTGCCACTAAAAGCTATTCCTGCTATGGATGATCACCTACGACAAATTTTCAAAAGTTTGACTAAAGTCATGGAGGATGTTCAAACTGAAGTTCATAAAGTTTATGGTGAAGAGAGTGCTTGCAACCATGAAGATCTGACTGGAATTTGGCATAATAATGAATAGATGCCCACAACTAATTAAGGGTGCCGATGCTAAATATGACGATCACATTGTGATGCAATAACTACAATATGAGGGGCATCCACATATCTTGGTATTCAGCTCGATCTTATCAAGTTTTACTAGGAATTTAAAAAAGAAAAAGAAATCATGATTGACATAGAGATCCACTTCGAGATGAGTACGAAATTTTGATAAATCGGTGATCCTAGTATTCTATTTCGAGATGAGCACGAAATTTTGATAAATCGGTTTATTGAAGAAAAAGTACAGAAGCGCATGGTGGGACTACATCACTAATTATTTGATTGGCCAGGGTATATTTTATTGGCTTGGTAAAAGCTCGACGTCAAGCTTCTCACACCCAGGAGAAAGATGCAAATCGACGTCAAACTTCTCACACCCGAGGAGAATGATGTAAATAAAAATTGAGGTTATCAAAATTTTATTTTAGGTTTATTAATGGATTAAGTTTTGTTTAGTGGATAGGGTTGCGTGAGTTGTTTAGGGAATATGGTTATTTTTAACATTAGACCGAGGGATTTAGATATCGTATTTTTATGGACTTTGGAGATTTAGTTAGAGATTTATTAGAGATTTATTGGGGCTCATGTGGGGTAAAGAAGAGATTGAGAAAAACAAGAGATTTGTATAAGAATTATGTGATTTAAGGGATTTAGATATGGAAAAGATCAAGTGTGGGTAGTTAGATATGAAAAAGATCAATTGTATATAAGATTGAGAAAATTATCGAAAAGAGAAGGAAAGGAGAGAAAGAAGATATGAAGAGATTTATGTGGAGAATAGAGAGAGAACTAGAGTTTATATTTTGTGGATTAATTTATTTATTTCTCTTGTAATTGTATTTAAAAGGGAGACATCCCTTTCTTTTAAAATAGAGAGATTGGAATTAAATGTTGATGTTGTGAAAAGATCTTTTTAAGATAAACTCCTCTTTTAAAATAGAGAGATTGGAATTAAATGTTGATGTTGTGAAAAGATCTTTTTAAGATAAACTCCTAGTAGACCAAGAGATGGTATATTCTCTCACTTTTTATTTTTATTTTTATTTTAATTATTTTTTCCCTACATCATGTCCGCCCGCATTTATTGTCATGTACTATGTTTCTAACTCTCTCTTCTACCAAATGTCCAACCCTACAGATCATGAGAGAGGGGAAAGAGGGTATTTTATGCTTTTTAGATTTGGACTAATATGGTATTTTGGAAGAAAAAAGGAGAAACAGTAACAGTGAGGATTGTTTGTCCTCTTTTTCAGGAAAAAATTTGTATAAGCCTGAAGCTTTAAACAATCAAATTAAGACGCACCGCAAAACTTTTACTAGAAGATGTTGTTTTGATGTTAAAATATCTTCAAATTGATCATCTCGACCTCAAGATAGATGGTCATGAGAAAAAAATGGATTTCAATATTTAAAAATAGTGCATCGTGCAATGTATTTTTTGACCGACAAATTTCAAGATTTGGAAGTTTGCATAGATATGCTCAATCTAAACTATATTTTTTTATTTACAGTCAATTTTAAAGATTTTCAAGTTTTCTATGCTTGATCTACACTATTTTTTAAGCTTTAAATTTTATAATTAAAGATAAAAATATATTTTAAAACTTTATATAACAAAGATTTCTAATATTGAAACTACATTTTTCAATACTATTTGAAAGTCCTCTTTACTTTGATTTTACTTTGATTGTTTAGAACCTTGGCTTTATACGAACCGCACCCGATTTTTATTTTTTTTTTTAAGTTGGAGAGGTCTTTCGGCTTTCCATAGAACGGGTGGCATAATGGGATGAAAATTTGAGAAAAACGGTATATATTTCAGCTGAATAATCCAACTGCACTATTAAAAAATCACTCACATGCTGCGAGAAAGTCAATATTCGTTTTACTAGAATATTTGTGGAATGCAACACGTTGTAGTTTACAAACATTATATTGCGTTCATCAATTTTGGTTGATATGAAGCATAAGTCATCATCGACAGATTATCCTGTTCTCCAACGTCATTTGACATCGAATTTATTATTTACAAACAGCTCGCAGAATCTTATCGGATCCCACCTTTTAATATTTGCTGCTTATCAATAATCAGGGGATTCATTCAAAACACCAAATCACAAAAAATAAAAAACTAGAAACTAATTTATTAACAAGTGTGCAATTCTTTATCGCAGGGCCAGGACACCCACTTTTTATGGTTGTTTTTAGTTTTGATTAATTAATGAGATTACGGTATTTTGTTCAAAAAAAAATATTGTTTTACGTCCATGTCATAAATTGGCAGGACCAATAAAATTAGAGTATTATTTGACTTTTTGATGTAAAAAAATAAAAAAATTTGTTTTAAATTGAAAGGACCCATCATAAATTGGCAGGACCTATAAAATTAAAATATTATTTAACTTTTGTATAAAACGAATTTTATTTCAAAAATATCATTTTTTTTAGTTCAACCAGGATCGAGTCCGTAAGGATTTGATAGAGCTATAGATCATGAGATTCTCGTGTATTATGTCATGCCGGAAAAGCATTGAGTAAGGAAAAGAAATAATTTTGCAATATTTTTGACGCACCATAAATTTATCGGCACATAACACCAGCAAAAATAACTACCTTTATGAAAGAAATAAAAATTGCTATGAAAATCACAAGAAAGAACAAAATGTATGGACACGAGTATTCCAACACCGACCTATACTAAAGCAGAACAAACAACCCCTACAAAAAGCTCTCTTTCACTCTACACGATATTAAAGATCAAATTTTTCCCTTTATAAAATTCAAATCTCTCTCAATTACAATGCATGTATTCTTTTTATATCCATAACAAAAAGATAACCAAAAAAACTAAAAGCTTTATCTCTCTAATCACTAAAAACCTTATTTCTCTAACTAGTAAAAGCTAAGCCTTATCTTTCCAATAACTAAAAACTTTATCTTGTAATCGACCTTAAACTTATCCTACCATTAAACAAGGACGTCAACTTAATCTTTTTTTAAAATCCAAACTTCTATTCACGTTGATCTTAGAAGTACGGGTCTTATCTAAAAGACAATCATACCTAAATCCAATGCATACATAAAAAGGACTTACAAGGACTTAAAAAAGAAAATAAAATATATAAAGGTGCAACCTTATAATGTAGAACTATAGATCCCCCTCAAAAATCCATTGGAAAAGGTAGTTTTAATATTGAAAAACCTTTCGATCGATCAAGATGTATGACTATGAAAAATAAAAAGATTTTAAGTCTCATAAATAATGCATTTTACAACATATTATCTACACCGTCCATCTTCAAGATTTTTATATGTTTATAGATCTACTTGATTTTAACCATTTTTGAAATTTAAAATTTTATAATTAGATATAAAAATAGATTTTGAGATAATCTTAATAACATTTTACATCAAAATTATATACCATGATAAAATTTGAAGGGCACCTTACCTCTACACATAAAATTTGAAGGGCACCTTACCTCTACACATATGGAGGCGTCCGTATGCCAATTGCACCCTATAAAAAAAAATTTATCAAACTAACCCCAAAAATTTTATTTTTAATAGTTAATCCTAATAAATAAAAATAGAAATTCTACCTAAACTCTAAAATAAAATTAACAAAAATAAAAAACAAATTTGTACTACCAGATTTTGATATGCGTCATTCTTCGTGGTTCAAACTCATCCTCGAGTTTTTTAAAATGCACTAAGATAAAATTTGTAGTAGTCCAGCCTCCTTCTTCACCCTAAATATTAGAAAAACCATCATCTGACCTGTGGGTTACTGAATTAGTTAAGATACAATGATGGTGCACTGAAATTGTGAAACCCCTAAGAAAAAGGTCATTGTAGGTTGATTTTTCAGCCACATCAACGTGTTGAAATTGCTCAAACTTCACCTTTGAGTACACCACTAATACATCAGTTTCTTTGTCATACATCTCGCTCAATCTCCTCTGGGATCAAGTCGTCATACATCTCCATAGGCTCAATCTCCTCTGGGATGAAGTCAATATCTTGATTCTCCACCTCTCAATCGATAAGAAAATTATACATCCTTACTGCCTAATGGATAACTTCTTTCCTTTCATCTTCTTTTTCATAAAAAAGATTAACTTCATCAAAAATGAGGTAACATGTGACATCGAAGAATGATGAATGTAATTGAAGATCCAAATCTACATGTTCTTCATCTTCAACTGATTTTTCATCAAACTTAGGCAGATCAATTTCTCGGCCATGACGAAATAAATTATTATCCCAACCATTAGGCTCCCGATACATAGCGTTGTATAGAATGGGTTCTAGAAAATAGTGTTCGACTCACTACCGTCATCATAGTGTGTCGAAGCTAATTTTTGCACCAAGCGCAAGGTCAGCTCTTCGACTTACCTTCTCAAACTTTTGTTCTCTATCCAACGGAGAGGTCGGAGGTTTCATTCTCGCTAAACGGGTTGAGTCTCGATGCCTAGCCATGCTTGATGGGTTGAATCTCGATGCCTGACCATAGACCTTGTACACAAGCCATGAGCTAATTGACGAACACCACCATCCACAATAATTGACTACACTCCACCTGTGACGCACTATAAAATTTACTAGCAAACAACACCAATAAAATTAACCGCGCCATAAAATTTACCTCCAAACAACACCAGCAAAATTAGCAATCGTGAAGGAAATCAAAAAAACAAAACATGCGGATACAAGTATTATCGTGTAGAAATAGAGTATTCTTATCTCTTTCTCTCTATGTGACTTCCTATTCATCCTATTTCACGTACATTTCTATACATGGAACCCTTTGTAAATAGTTCTTCCAAACAAAAGATGGGTAAATAGTTCTTCTAAACAAAAGATGAACATCAACTTAAAATAAATCTATCTAAAACGAACTCACGTGAGAAAATAAAAGAAACAAAAAACGGACTTATCAAAATAAACTTATTAAATTAACCCAAGAATCCTATTTTTAATAATTAATCATAATAAATAAAAATAAAAACTCTACCCATACTCTAAAAATAAAATTAATAAAAATACTATTAAAATTTGTAGCGACAATCTTCGTCAATTTTTTTGTGCACAGATTTTCAAAGATATGTTTGATTCATAATTCAAAACGCTTTTAACAAATATTAACTCAAACGTGTTTCACGACTCTGTGCATTTAATCGAGTTTGTGAGAATCGATGCTTGGAGAAGTTTGGACTAAACCATGAGCATCAAACTCCTCATGTTTCATGACATTTTGTGGTTGTTCATTTTCAGCAGTTCGATTTTTTGGGTGAATATTTTCAGTTGTCTACTTGTCCTTAAAGCGCCTTAATCTGGAAATAATAATCCAACATTTTGGAATGTGAAACTCATGGATATTGGCTCTGAGGCATAAAATTGGCATGTCCGGTTGGATAATATCTTATGCACGTTGGGGATTGTAGTGTATTCAATTTGATTGAATCTTAGATTGGTTTGCATAAGGTTGATATGAGACGCAATTTTGGTGTCGAAATTCTTAGGATGGTGCTAAGAATTTTTGTTATCTCTAATTATAAGACTTGGGACTCCAAAAATGGTTTGCATCAAGCAAGTAAACGTATGAAAATCTTGAAACATGTACTATTTTTAAGACTTAGAATCTCTTTTTTCCTCTATTTCTATGCATCTCAGTGCCTAAACGATCAGTTAGAACATTCTAAACCATAAAAACATTCTAAACCAAGCCTTTGATACATGTCTCATAAAAACATTTTGAACCAAGCCTTTGGTCATGGGGTCGGCTAGCATGGCCTCGATGGGTATATATGCCACATTAATTTCACCATTATGAATCTCATCTCTTATGTAATAAAATCTCATCTCTTATGTAATAAAAAATGGCTTTTATAAGATTGGACTTACTTTGAAACCTTTGGCTCCTCGGCATTAAATATGGCTTCTTGGTTGTTACACATTATTCTCATAGTCTCACATCTCAAAGGTGGGTATATTAGATTCTTAAGGAACTTCTTATCCATGAAGCTTCCTTCCCCGCCATACAACATGCAATGAATTTTTTTTTTTATAGTTGATAATACGCCTAAATTTTGCTAAATTTTGCTTCTTAGACAACCATGAGAAAACACCACCA
The DNA here is from genome assembly GCF_054954075.1 of Amborella trichopoda. Taxonomy (NCBI): domain Eukaryota; kingdom Viridiplantae; phylum Streptophyta; class Magnoliopsida; order Amborellales; family Amborellaceae; genus Amborella; species Amborella trichopoda. Next base: position 53,213,794 of record NC_142337.1, read on the forward strand.
CCATACCTCAGGAATTAAGGTGATTCCAATTCTAATTGGTGACTATCTCTAACACATGAGGATGCCTACATCCACGGATAGAAAAGTTCTTTTCCACTGATCAGAAAAACACCAGACAATCATAGAGAATATAAGCGATTAGAAAATCTCTATCTCTCAAGCACTAAAACAAGTTATTTTTCTCTCAAGAATACCTACCCAAAGACTAAAAAACACCCACCCAAGGATTAAAAAACTAATCCTTCTCTTTTGCATACTTTTTCTATATGTTTTTTCTTTTTCCATATGTTTTCTCTCTCTACAAATATACTATTGAGCAATGATCCAATGCAACGGTTGTATCATAGTACAATGCAACGACACTTCTAAAAACCATGTTTGTGGTATTTGTATGACCCCAAATTTTGCACACACACTCTCTTCATCTCAATAATCAATCCCCCCCAAAAAAAAAGTTCAATTTGTACCCTAGATATGGTCAAAATGAGTCCCCTCCATAAAAACGAATCTAGACCATTCATTTTGTGAATTTCAAGATCTTAGCCTTTATAAACTCAAAATCATTTTTTTTTTATAACATTGTTCATCTAATGATAATAAAGCCATCCAAAAAAGTTGGAAATGAAAAAAGTCATTCTAAAGCCCAAATCTAAGTATCTTACCAAATTGAAAGACCTATGTTAATTGGCCTAAAAAAATACTTTCGAGGTTGTGTTTTGAATTTTTTCATTTTTTGTGATAATTCATTAGAATTAAAAGAATGTATATTTCAAAATTTGAATCAAACAAATGGTTGTGATACTATTTACAGCACTTGAGACCTCTACAAATATACTATTTATAAAGAGAGACCCATGGGAGACCCACATGAGGATAACACAATCCTATGAGAACATTTCGTAAGATTTCTTTTTCGTAACGCAATCCAATGAGAATCTTTTGTAAGATTTCCTATTCGTAATTTGATTGGGTTTAGATGGCCTCAACCTTCCCGTAAACTCACGTGAGATATTCTTTCTCCAATTTATAAGATCATAGATCCATAAAACTAGCATCTAATATCCCATGATACTATTCTTTATCCAATTTATAAGATTATAGATCCATAAAACTAGCATCTAATATCCCATGATACTATTCTTTCTCCAATTTATAAGGTTATAGATCCATAAATCTAGGATCTCATATCCCATGATACTAGTAACTTCAATATCATCCATGAGAGTATATCATGTTCCCTTGAAACAAGGAAACAAGGCTTCATCACGTATGTCTAACAAATCCATCCTCCCCAAACATTGTAGGAAAAATTACAAATAATCAGAAGACGAGACTTTTTTTATGTAACTTATCCACCTAACTTTTTCTCTCTTTTTTTTTTCAAAACAAATTTTTTATGTAAATACCCCCAAGGAAAAAAGTTCATTTTTTTAGACAGCAATATCTTTCTCGTGCACAAAAATCATTTCACGAGATTTGACGTTGAATTTTGGTCCCAACAATACATTGCTTGAGGGCACCATCACAACACCCGACCGCCCTAAGACAGTTATTGCACCGAAATTGAGTACTACCGGACAGCCTTAAGACAACTATTGGACCAAAACTGAGTATTGTTGGACCGCCGAAGCCCTGGAATCTAGTAACTGCCGGAACACCTTTTGCAACCAACGGAATACACTTTACATAGTACCAGATCCCTATAGCCCTATTGCAGACAGCACTTTATACAATGTCGGAGCCCTACTAGCGGATCGCATTTTACATGTGCCGGAGCCCTATGGCCGGACCACACTTACACAGAGCAGGAGGCCTCTGAAATTCAGTAACTGCCATTTACACAGAGCCGGAGCCCTCTGAAATCCAGTAACTGCCATTTACACAGAGCCGGAGCCTTCTGAAATACAGTAACTGCCGGACCGTCCTTTGCAACTACCGAACCATATTTTACATAGTTCCGGAATCCAATAACGACCGGGCCACACTTTACACAGTACTAGGCCCTATTGCTGGATCGCCCCTTTGCAATTGCCGAACCATATTTTACATAGTACCGGAGCCCTCCGGAATCCAGTAACGACCGGACCGCACTTTACACATTACTAGGGCCCTATTGCTGGATCGCACTTTACACAATGCTGGAGCCCTACTTCCGGATCGCACTTTATACAATGGCGAAGCCCTATGGCCGGACCACTTGCATAGAGCCAAATCCCCTATTTTGGTGGGATAGAGGTGAGAGATCTGGGTAAGGTAAAAATAAGGGACGGTAGTTTAGGTATCCTATTGCTGGATCGCACTTTACACAGTACTGGAGCCGTGTTTCCGTATCGCACTTTACACCATGCTGAAGCCCTATGGCGGGACCACTTGCATAGAGCCAAATCCCCTATTTTGGTGGGATAGAGGTTAGAGGTTTGGGTAAAGTAAAAATAAAGGATGGTAGTTTAGGTATTTTTTTTATGTTTTATGGTTGGGGGTATTTGTATAGAAAGTGTATTTTTAGGGAAAACATGCAAGAAAAAGTTAGGTTAAGGTAAGTTGCATAAAAAGTGTAGTTTTCAGGGTTGCTCTTTTTTTTTTTGGTAATTTTCTCAACTTATGGATGTTGTTTCTATAAGGTTGCAACCTTAAACAAACCAATTAAGGTGCACCTTAAAATTTCATCATAATATGTAATTTTGTTGTAAAACGTAATTAGTATTATTTTAAAATCTATTTTCATACCTAATTAGAAAATTTTAAATCCAAAAATAGTTAAAATTAAGTAGATCTATAAATATATGAAAATCTTGTAAATGGATGGTCTAGATAATATGTTGCAAGATGCACTATTTCCGGGATTAAAATTCTTTTCTTTTTCATATTCATACATCTCGATGTCTAGATGATCGATTGGATTGTCTTTTCAACATTAAAACAATATTTTTGATAGATTTTTTAGGTGCGTCTATCATTCTACATTTTAAGGTCGGAACCTTATATAAACTTTTCCCTTTTTTTATACCGTTAGGACTTGCTTTTTCTAAAACTCCCTCTAAAAAAAACAAAAAAAAAAAGGAAGTCCACCGCTTCAACATTAATTCTAATAGGATCTTCGTATCAGAATCATGTCCTTACCAAAAGATAAGGAAAACTTTTATTAAAATACCAACTCAACTAATATTTACTCAAGAAAAGGAAACATACTTCATCTTTCTAAAGTAACTCAACAAAACCGGATTAATAAAAAGAGGGCAAGCTTTCTACAACATAAAACTTATATACTTCCCCTTATCCTACCGTCCATTTTGAATGGAGGGCTAAGATTGTCCCAATCACAATGTCAAGTCTCTACAGTATTTTATTTAAATTTTTTTTCTATAAACTATTTTAACGTTCGTCCAATCCTCTATTAAATTCATACTAGCAAAAAATAGAAAACAAATATTTTCAATAAAATAAAATGACTAAAATACCCCTTAAAATTTTAAGGGGCATTTTGGTCATTATATTTTATCAAAAAAATATTTTTAATATTTTTTATGGTTACACCCAAATGAGAAGATGGAACATACCTAATTTTATATTTATAAACTTTGTTTAAAAAAACTAAAAATAAAATAATTTGAGACATCGGATCTAAGATCAAACGGTGAGTAACTCTCTTGATCAAAATTGGACGGCTGGATGGTAGGGGAAGCATAGATCTTCTATGCTATAGGGGAAGTATAGAAACCTTTCCCATAAAAATATACTTATCAAACAAACACAGAATCTTAGACAAATCGTATTTCTAACAATTAACTTTAATAAAAATAAAAATAAAAAATAGAAGATACCATAACAAAAACTAACAAAATATTTAAAAAAAAAACAACCAAATATAACTCCAACACCTAAAATAATTATAATTCCTAAAAACTAACCCAAAAATCTATCCGCATCTCTAAAAATAAAATCAACAAAACTAAAATTAAAATTAAAATTTTGTAACAAGTGGATCTTGATATGCATCATTCTCCCCTGGTTGGAGAAAATTCGATCAGAGTGTTGAAATCCGTTAAGATGAATTTTTCAATATCCTTGTAATCTTCTTCAACTAGAAACATTGTAAACACGATCTTGGGACTTATGGGTTATTACATTGATCATTACGCAACAATCGTGCATTGAAAATGAAAAGGTCTCATGGAAAAGGTCATTGTTGGTCAATCGAATCTTTTCAACCACAAACTTGTTGAAATTGCTTAAACTTAAGCTTAAGACATACGACGTGTGTATATTTGATATGAGCACTAGATTCAACAGTTGAACCAATTCAACCTATGGATTCTTCTTTGGGGCCTTCTTTTTTCTTCTTCGTCAAATATTTGTTTAATCATGTAATCTTGAACATTATCACATATTGGATCTCCTACAAATCATTGATCTTCATCTAAATATGTATAGAAAATTGGGGGCAAATCCCAAACGATAACCTGTCGATCTTCGATACGACGCCACCAAAATCAACCTTGTTCCCTTTCAAATCATGTAGATCAACTAAATCCTATGATTTATTCTCCTAACTATGGGACTGTCGAGGCAAGCGTGTGTATAGAACGGGCACTCGAAGACAGTTTCCCACTCACTATCGTCATCATAGTATGTCGGTACTGTGTTTTGTGCAAAGCATTGGGTCAATTCCTCAACTTGTCGACTCAAATATTCTATCTCAGTGTCTCAGAGGTCTCGCTCTCTTAAGGATGGGCTCATTCTCGATACCCAGCTATAGGACACGTTCACGAGCCATGATGCCTATCGACAAACACCATGATCCCTAAGAATCGACTGATATTATGATACCACCTGACGTAGTTGAAAATTACCGGCCCACCAATAAACGGTAAATCAACTGCATTTTAGATAGAGAAATAAAAAACATCTAATAAATCAGCAAAAGGAAGCACGAACGTGGGGAGTCTGAGTCCTCCACCAAGAACTACAAGAGCACATAAAAGAAAAACTCATAGAAACGGGTCTCTCACTCTCTCTCTCTCTCTACAGTAAGCTTTTTTCATTCAACCAAAAATCCATCATCCCAATACATTGTATGTGCTTCCTTTTTTATTCCCCTGCAATTTGCTTTCTAAAACTCCCTATAAAAATGGAAGTTCACCACTTCAACATTAATCTTAATAGGTGGTTTAATATCACGTGAATCATGTCCTTATTCAAAAGATAAAGAAATATTTTATTCAAAAACAGAAAGTACCAACTCAATTAATAGTTATTAAAGGAAAGTAAACGGACTTATTTCATCTTCCTAAAATAACTCAACAAAAATGAATTAATAAAAAAAGACTTGTCAAATTAACCCAAAGAATCTTAGACTAATTATATTTCTAACAATTAACCTTAATAAAAATAAAAAAAAAGACACCTTAACAAAAAATAACAAATTAAGTTTTTTTTTAAAAAAACAAAACAAAATGTGACCCTAACTTCTAAACTAATTATAATTCCTAAAACTAAACCAAAAAATCTACCGACATCTCTAAAACTAAAATCAACAAAAATAAATTTAAAATTGTGTAGCAACCTGATCTTGATCCCCATCTGATCTTCCCCAGAATTATATGAACAAATCTTACAAAATGAAAGGGGTGACAAAATCTAGGGGCAAGCAGCCTACACCATTGTTTCATTCATAGAAACTGCTGCCTTGGCCAAAGCATCAGCAACCATGTTGGCCTCTCTTTAGATGGTAGGGTCTTCCAATGATTTTCACCAAAAGATTAAAGCTTAGTAAGTACAATTATCCACCATTGCGCCAATCTCCAAGAGGCCTACAATGACAACCCATGGAATCAACGGTAAGCTTGGAAGTTGGAGTCTCTTCAATAACAATAGGTAGACAATACATTTCACCTGCTAGTGAGATCCCCTACTCCAATGGATAAAATTCAACTGTGTTATTAAAGTTACTGCCTAATGGGGCTGTAGAAGCCACAATAAATACACGTGCATTATTTTTAATGATTCCTCCATAGCTAGAGCTACCCGGATTTCATATCAATTTTTAGCTTGAAGAAAACTAAAGGAGGTAGCAGCCATGCCACATGATATTGAATTAGTAGCTGTGTTAAATTTTGAGGAATGGAAAGCCTCGCCAACGCTCCAACCCAATGTAAAATATGTTGTAGGAGCTGCTCCCTAGATGTACGTGGCAATTATAATACATCTTGAAAGGGTTGGTAGGAGGTTTAAAAACAAAGGAACTAGGGGAAAAAAAAGAGGTGGCATGAGATAAAGTTTAAAAGAAAGTTAAAATATTGGTTTAGGGTTACGTCATGGTTGGTGAATTTTGTGTTAGTCTTTCTTGGAAGTAGAGAATTTCTTTACATCTTCCTCTTTATAGATTCATTATTAATAAAATCTTCCTATTAACATTTTTTTTTAAAAAAAAAAGTCAAAATATTAATACACAATGTGAAAAATTAAGAGATTTTATGGTCCCTCAAGTACATGCTCTATCGAATAAATATGGATGTTTAACGATTTGATTTTTAAAATGTACTACATGAAAATTAATTACAAAAAAGTATGATATTTATGTTGTTTTGGTACATTTTAATAGCACGAGATTTCTCCAAAACTCACTAAACCCATTATGCGTGGTAAAAAATGAAAAATCTATTATCTGCCTTGATAGATAATATTTGAAAATATTTCACGAGCGTCTTTTCTTTAAAACTTTCTTTGTATCTCCCACTAAAAATTGTCTTCTCTCGTAAACCAAGCAAGGAGCTCTACCCTCTCTTTCCCCTTCTCCCTTCTCTAATAAACATAAGCCCTGTCCCCCTATCCCTCTCTCTCTCTTTCCCCTTCTCCCAAATGCATAAATTGCCATTTGCCCCTAACTTTCCGCTCTCGCCATCAAATAGCCTTGCTCTCTAGCTTTGGTCAGAAAGATACCAGGTACGTTCATCCATCTCTCTTGGTCTTCTTCTATTTGTTTCTCTCTCTAGAATTCCTAATACTGGCATTACTCAACTCTTTCTTGTGGTGTTTTTGGATAATATTAAATCTTCTGATAGTTTTAATCTCTCTCTACAATTTTGAGATGATATTGGTCTATCTCTAGACATTGTGATTGGAGCTTCATTGATCTCTCTCTCTAAAACCTAAACAGGGTTTTGCTGTTAAAGTTTGTTTTGTTGTAGATTACCCACATCTAATGGGGTTTTGATGTTAAATAGGTTGTAGGGAATATCAATACCCAATTTTAACTTCTGAATGTTCTGAAAATCCAATAGGTAAATTTCTAAGACAGTTGTTTCGTATTTATTGAAAGGAGAAACTTTTGATCGTTCTGATTCTAGAAAAACAACACTTCTAAGACAGTTCTTTTGGATTTATTTAAAAAGACAAAGTTCTAATTGTTCTGAAAATACAATGGGTAAATTTAGAACTTTTACCAACAAGTTTCTAATTCTTCAACGTCAAAAAGTTGTTTCTAATTTGTGAATTATGACTTTTCTGCAGTCCCTCAGCTGCTACAGTTTCTTGTAACCATGTAACTTTTTATGTTTACTCTTACATATTCTCAATTTTGTTACGAGCATGAGTAGTTAGACTATGGACCTACTTGTGAAACCTATTACTCTCTTTACCTATTTGACAAATAACAGCGCAAAACAATTACAGAAGGCATCAATCAAACCTTATATGCTGAGAAAACTTTTCGAGGAATAAAGGCAACTGCAGTTGATTTCTAATAGATATAGTGTAATGCTCTGTAATCTGGACTCATTAATCCTAGTAATATGAACTTATCAGTAGATGCAATAGTCCAAGAATTTGCTACCGATAAGTAGCTGTTGTCTGGGTAGCAGCTGGGGGCAAAATATTATTCATCTAAATAAATAGAACAAGCTCATCGTTTTGTGCATTTAAAGGCAAAAATGATGGCTTGAGATGGTTGTAATTTAAAGTCCATTTGTTAACAGTGCATATATTATTTCTGCAGGTATTGGAACATCTTGCTATCGAAGGAAGTACTTACCTTTGAGCACACCAATTCAAGTCCTCCTCGTGCAGGAATTGAAAGGTGTGATCTCTTGATTTGGTTGTTGCTCTTTTGTGTTCCTTTGGGACGTAATAAAGCCAGTTAATTCTTCATAAATTCTCGTAGGGCAGAAGAGTTGGTTGGTTGGGTCTATGGTACTGTTAGTTCTGGTCTTTGTACAAAGGGTGAATTTGGGTAATGTAATGATTTGTACAATAAGTTTAAGTTTTCTACAAGAAGTTTGATTCTATTTAAACCTGTACACGAAGTTTGATTCATTTTACTTCAACTTCTTATGCTCTCATTCTAAACGTTTTACATCTTTGATAACAACTGGGCATACACGTAAATGTTTTCATCTTCAGTTGTTGTCTTGACTTCAATTTCTTAGTTATGTAGGCAAGTCCCCTTAGTAAAAGTTGGTCTCAATTGGTGTCATTTTCTATTGGAATTTTCTTTAGGTTTAGGGTGATCAATCTTTTACCATGGTGAATAACAATCAAACCTCAAGCACGAAGAAAAGATGAAAATAGCCGCATCAGTTGCTGCAGCTGGTAGTACTTAAGCTATAGTAGGTACTATTCTAGTGACCTATGTGCATAAATCATCTGCACCAAAGTATAATTTAATTGGGACAAAGTACCATAAAACTATAATTAACTCTACTGAGGTGGACTGTCGAAATCAGAACAGAATTAATAAAAGAGCTTACTCTATCTTTACTCTATTATTCATTCTTGACCCTAAATAATCAAAGTACGATGTACTTCTAAATAGTGTCGGAAAGATGATTTTTTAGCAGTAAAATCTTTGTGATGGCCTGAAAATTTATTTCATCTCTAATTACAAATTTAAAGCCTAAAAAATAATATAGATCGGGCAAATCTATAAATACTTTAAATTATTGAAAATTGATGCCCCAAATAATGCATTACAAGATGCGCCCTTTCCTAGACATTGAAATCTTTCTTTCTTTTTTCTTACTTCTACACATCTCTAGGTAGTGATGATCTATTTGAGAGTATTTCGATATTGAAACAACCTCTTCTAGTGAATTTTTTAGGTGTGTCTTAATTTAATTGTTTAAGGCCTCAACCTTATATAAATTTTTTCCTTAAAGAAAATATATCTCTAATTTCATAATTCTGAAAAAAGATACACATTATGAAAACAATAAAAAAATATATTCAATTTAAGTATACTTCACATTCATTTTACTTATCGATATTTATTTCAAAGGCTAGAAGTTTATATAAAAGGTTAATTCTTAAGACTTGATTAAAACAATTTTGTTTTATAAGCATAATTTTGAAAACTATTTTTTTAAATGGAAAAGTGCATAAATATACATTATAATTTCCATTATTACCAAAATACCAAATAGTTTTCGTTATTACAAGACTGTCCGTTTTTTAGCTTCATAATGAAATGTTTTAAAAATTATTGTTTTATCCTTTTTCGGGTTTTGAACAACCAAAACAGCTGTATTTTCGGTTTTTCAAAAACTGAAATGTGCCTCATTTCAATTTTCCAAAAATCGAAAATGACCTCGACAATTTAAAAACTTTTGTTCTCTTCTGTCCATCCTGTGGTCTGTGTATATGATTCTTAAAGCTACTCCTGTGTGAGTCTTAAAAAAAAACAGTAAAAACTACTCCTTTGTGGGTCAAGAGAATCACTTGTTTCGACCAACCGTAGCTTCTTGCAAGCCAAACAGTATCTTCGGGTGTGAAGCAATTCGAGGGATATGAAGGAGTAAGTGTCTGGAAGACTCTTTCCTCGGCATAGCGGTCGGTTGCTTGCAAAAGGAAATATCTGTATTATGGGCCTCACCAAGCAAAAACCCAATGAGCACTTATCATATAGGGTTAGGGTTAGAGCTGAACCTTCTGCGGACTCATCATCCACTTTCCCTAAATTCATCTTCAGAGTTTAACTGTGTAAATTGAAAATTGGGATTACCATCCTTTTGTAAGAAGCAGCCAAGGGAATTAACCCTAGCCATTAGGGGATTTTCGTTTGAGACGAAAGACAACTAAGAATCACCTAACAAATGTTGGGTTAAGTCGTCTAAAACTTCTTTGTCCAAGGCATTGGGGTTGTTTGATTCTATTTGTTCAGCGAAGCAGAGTCTAATGTAGTGAGCACGGTCTTTTGTGAGAGATTGTTTTTTTGAGACTCATCGAGGAGTAGCTTTGAGAATCACATACACAAAGCACAAGATGCATAGAAGAGAACAAATTTTTTTAAACTATCGAGGCCATTTGCGATTTTTCAAGAACCGAAATGAGGTACATTTTGATTTTTGAAAAACCGAAATTCTAGTCATTTCAATTGTTCAAAAAAGGACAAAAAGTAAAATGGCTTTTTTTAAAAAAACAATTCGTTATGAAATGAAAAAAACAGACATTTCAGTAATAACTGAAACTATTTGGTATTTTGGTAATGATGGAAACTATAACGAATATTTATGTAATTTTCTTTTTTTAAAATTCCAAATAATAAATCTAAATGATTTAAATTTATATCATGGAATAAAATTTATATTTAAGCTATGTCATCACCTAATATACTAAAAGAAAAAAACTCTACATAGTTTTAATCACAAATAGAGTCAATAGGGTCAATCATTATTTTGAAGAGTAATGATCCTATATGATCCTCTCCCATCCATGTGTGTAGGACCCCAAATGATCACCATTAAAGTTGGCACAGATCTCTAGAAAAGTTATCATATGGATGTGGGACTTGACTTTTTTAGATATCCGTACCAACTTTAATAGTGATCTTTTGGGGGTCCTACACACATGGGTAAAAGAGGGTCCTATAGGATCATTTCTCTATTTTGAATTTGGCGATCAAATTAATTGTTTATCTGAAAATCTGAGTTGCTTGAATAGGACTAGACATGTTAGTAATCGATGGCCATACCGATCAGGTTGAACCCCCATAAGTTATTATATAAGGGGTGCAACTGGCGTACGGATGCATCCGTTGCTGTAGAGGTAAGGTGCGCTTTCAAATTTTATAACCGTATATAGTTTTGATGTAAAATGTTTTTAGGATTATCTCAAAATCTATTTTTATATCTAATTATAAAATTTTAAATTTAAAAAATGGTTAAAATCAAGTAGATCTATAAACATATAAAAATCTTGAAAATGGACGGTGTAGATAATATTTTGTAAAATGCACTATTTTTGAGACTTAAAATCTTTTTATTTTTCATGGTCATACATCTCGATGTCGAGATGATCAATCAAAGGGTGTTTCAACATTAAAACTACCTTTTTCGATGGATTTTTTAGGTGCATCCGTAGCTCTACATTATAAGGTTGCAACCTTATATAAACTTTTTCCTTTTATAAATAAAGCGTGTGTTAAAATGAAAAAGTTTATATAAGGATGCTACCTTATAATGTAGAACTACGTGTAAAAAATCCATCGAAAAAGGTAGTTTTAATGTTGTAAAACCCTTTGATTGATCATCTTGACATCGAGATGTATGACTATGAAAAATAAAAAGGTTTTAAGTCTGTGCATTTTACAACATATTATCTACGCCGTCCACTTTCAAGATTTCATATGTTTATAGATCTACTTGATTTTAATTGTTTTTTAAAATTGAAAATTTTATAATTAGATATAAAAAATAGATTTTGAGATAATCATAAGAATTACATCAAAATTATATACCATGATAAAATTTGAAGGTGCACCTTACCTCTACACCTACAGATGTATACGTATGCCAACTGCACCCGTTTAAAAATGGGTGTGGTTTCTATAACGTTGCAACCTTAAACAATCCAATTAACGTGCACCTGCAAATTTTATCATAACATGTAATTTTGGTGTAAAAAATTCTTAGGACTATATCAAAATTTATTTTCATATCTAATTATAAAATTCTAAACTCCACAAATAGTTACAATCAAGTAGATCTGTAAACATATGAAAATCTTGAAAATGGATGGTCTAGATAATGTGTTGCAAGATGCATTATTTTTGGGACTCAAAATCTTTCCTTTTTTTTTTTGTTCTTTTTCATATAGATGATTAATTAGAAGGTTTTCCAGCATTAAAACAACCTTTTCTGATGGATTTTTGACGTGCATATGTAATTCTACATTTTAAGGTTGCAACTTTATTATAAACTTTTTCCTTAAAAAATTGAAGCTTTTGACCATATTTAATATCTATTATTTAAAGGGTGTGGTTTCCATAAGGTTGCAACCTTAAACAATCCATTTAAGGCGTACCTTCAAATTTTATCTTAACATATAATTTTGATGTAAAATAATCTTAATATTATCTCAAAATCTATTGTCATATCTAATTAGAAAATTTCAAACTTAAAAAATGCCTGAAATCAAGTAGATCCATAACACATGAAAATATTGAAAAATGGACGGTCTAGATACTGTTTTGTAAGATGCACCATTTATGGGGTTCAAAATATTTTTTTTTTTTTTCATAGTCATACATCTCGAATACGAGATGATCAATTAGAGGGCTTTCAATATTAAAACATTTTTTTCTAATAGATTTTTGATGTGCATCCATAGTTCTACATTTTAAAGTTGCAACCTTATGTAAACTTTTCCCTTATTTAAATGTTATATTAAGATATATTATATAATTACTATTATTTGTAAATCATAAAATATTTATAATATATAAAACAATAAGATATTATCTATGTTATTGGTATATTATTATAGATCTTAGTATTATATATTATATCTTAATATAATTAGGGAAACGTTTAGGCTCTAAACAATCAATCCGGGGGCCACCTTAAGAATTTTATTAGAAGAGGTTGTTCTTATGTCTAAATATCCTCAACTTAATCATTTCAACATTAAGATGTTTGGACATGAGAAAAAAAATGGATTTAAAGTTTTGGAAATAGTGCATCTTGTAACGCATTTTGGATCGTCAATTTTCATGATTTTAAAGTGTTCATGGATCGGCTTGATCTACACTATTTTTAAAGCTGTAAATTTTATAATTAAAGATAAAAATATAATTTAAGACTATCATAAAGATTTTCAATATTGAAACCACATTTCTCGATACTATTTGAAGGTGGGCTCTAATTTGATTGTTTAGAGCCTCGGCTCTATACAAACCGCACACATATGATTATTAATCCTGTGATATTTTGGCTTCTGAGCAATTGAGAACTATTAGTTTTGGACCACTTTTTTTCACAATAATTGGTTCATAATAATTCCAAACCACTTCAATTCCTAACAATGAGTGTTATCGAACTATTAGTGTTGGAAGTTCAAATACCCGAAACCCCAATTTAACCTGAATATCACACACTCAATACCGAATATATAAACTCAATAATCCTTTCAAATCCAAACCAAAATGTTGATCTTCTTTTATTTCTTTTGGAGAAATTGACTTTGTATTAATGGTGCACAGAATTTAGAGTGTCATAAGGAACAAAACTTGTGTTCCTTAGGGGAGGGATGCACCCTGCCATTTAAATTAATTTAACTAGGGTCACTAAATCAAAATTAATTTTTTGAAGTTGGATCAAATATTTTTCCTTTTATTGTCATCATGCTATCATTCCTTTAATCAAAGAGCAGCCAAATGTTCAGGGTAAAAATCGGCCTACTGAGGGATCCACACTTAACAGTTAACACTTCTCACATGAATCAGATCGAAGCTTGCAATATTTATCGAAAACTATTTTCTTCATAACTACTTTATTGTGATCACCCAAAAACCACGATTTATTTCGTTTTATTTTGGACGATCTAAAGACATGAGCAATACAAGCTCATACAATTTCTCCACTAAAATGGACAAAAAAAACTCTTTTCTTTTCTAACCATAACCCAAGTAAACCCTAGAAAGAACTTTTTAAAGAAAGAGAAGAGTTCTAACCAAGAAAGAAAAATTGCCTGTCCCATATTCCCTTTCTTGCTTTTGTACCAGTTACATAATTTAGTGACAAAAAAGACCCCAAACAAATAAGTAAAATAAAAAAAAATATTAGGTGATTTTTTTTATCACTGTTTAACAATTGGTTTCATACCATTTTGATTCCCCTTTTATTTATCAATAAAGAAGACTTTCGACCGGTGTTTGGGTAAACAAGGTAACTTCGTAAGAGGGGAATCAGGGAAGTCTTCTTAAGTAGTTTTTTTTTTTTTTTTGGGTAAGAAATTCAGAATTATAATGAATTTCCATTCTTTAAAATTTTATTTTAAGTTTAAAGTGGAAAAGGAGACTTCTAGTAGCTTCAGGAGGCTATTTTACCCATAAGCGACTTGACTATAGTGGGATTGGATCATTTCACTAAATATCCATATCAGATGTCTTGGGTGCAATTAGGGGTTTTGGTGAATTTTAGGGACCGAAGGTGATTGTGCGATTGTGGTGATTTCCTAGATCAACATCTCCATGCAAGGGTAGGAAAACCGAAAAGTTCAAGAGGTCTCGTTTTTTGGAAAAGTTTATATAGAGCCGAGGTTCTGAATAATCAAATTAAAGCTTACCTTAAAAATTTTACTAGAAGAGGTTGTTTTGATGCTTAAATATCCTCAAATTGATCATCTCGACATCAAGATGCACGGACATGAGAAAAAAAATGGATTTCAAGTTTTGGAAATATAGTATTTTGTAACACATTTTTGTGACCGTCAATTTTTATGATTTTTGAGTTTTCATAGATATGTCGATCTACACTGTTTTTGAAGCTTTAAACTTTATAAATAAAGATAAAAATATATTTTAAAGCTATCACTAAGATTTCTAATATTGAAACCATATTTCTCGATACTATTTGAAGGTAGGCTTTAATTTGATTGTTTAGAGCCCTACGCTCAAGGCAAATCGCACCATTCTTTTTCCCTTCTTTTTTTTTTTTTTTTTTGTGAAAATAACGATCCACTTTCTTCCTCCTCCTCCACCAAAATTCACGAAAAATAAAATTCATTGAACTAGTTTCAAATTTTAGTTCTTTTTAGCCCTCTTTCCAAGTTATGCAATTTCTTTTCGATCAAAAACTAAAATCCAATGTGATCAAGAGGCCAAAGTTTGCCAGTTTTTCAAAAACCATCTTTCATACCTCCGTTGTGTCGGTAAGGCTCCATTTCAAGACTTGGTTGTCCACTGGTACTCGCCTCGCCACCTGGGCAAGCCTAGTTATCCCGAGTTACTCCGTACAACTCAGGATATGTTGAAAATATAAAAGAATTCTAGAAATATACAAAAATATAGATTTGATATATAAAATTTTTATATGTAATTTGATTGTTATTGACAAAGATTGGTGAGTTGTTTTGCCTTTTGACTGTATGTTATATTTTTGTTTTTTTCTTTTTCTGGATTTTTTAAAATGTCCTCAATTATAAATCAATTTCTAAATCCATGTTCCACATACTTTTTTACACTTATTTGGAATTTTTAGGTTTTTATTTTGTTCGACTGTTTCTATTTTTATTTCATTTTTAATATTGTTTCTATTTTTAAAAAAAAAAAAATCAAGGACTTTCAGCGTTTGCAGGGTTTAGATGAGTCCACTCACTAGCCTCTGGCCAGGGCTGAGTGTCTAGCTCAAGCTGAGTCTTGAAATTCTGAGTTCAAGTATGGTTTTTCGTACACCATGACCGAATTTGTGATCTATTTCCATTGTATAGTGGACATTGTTGGGCCAGCCGTTCGAGGCTTTTGCAAACATACAGATGCATACAATGCACCTTGTGCTTCTTTTTTTTTTTTTGACAACAATATCGAATATTTTTAAATAAACTAGGTGATTGCAATGAGTGTTAAAACAACTGAGAAGATAGAACCAATGAATCTAAAGAAGCTTCTTTCTTAACCAAATCATCTGCAATGAGATTAGCTTCTCTGTAAACATGTTTGAAAGAAAAACTGCAGCCCGAAGATAGATCCATAATTTTTAACCGTAAGGATCAAAGCCGCGAAAGAGGTATTGACACACAATTACGTCAATTGATTACATGGATAGATTCTCCTTCAAAGACCAAACTATTCCCCAAATCTTTCTCCCTCCAAATCTTTATAACGATTCTGCCATCTTCGCATGCATGGTTATGGTTAGTGGTCACCACTCCCCCAAGGGGCAGCATAGCAGAGGATAATATTACCCTCACTGTCCACCCCTGCCCTCCCTGGATTTCCAAATGATGAGCCATCAAGATTCAGTTTCAAACAAACCGAAAATGGCAGAACCACCCAAAGTACAACGTGGCCTAACCTTAATGGCTAGGAGAGGTGTGGGGAACATGGCTATTCCATCTTGTGATCCATTAATTTTGAATGGTGATGATGATAACTCCGGGTCTGCCAATGTTTACCCCATCGCCAGGGTCGGCTGATCATCAAAGTCCCACGAAAATTATTAGTTGGAATATTTAGGTTTAGGGAATGAGCGCAGAAAAAAAGGAGGAGGAAGGAGAGGCTGGACATCCTTATTCTTCAATAAACAAAGCTCCTAATCCCAGATGTCATGTATATGTGCAGTTTATTTGGGGACGGGGTTCCACTAGTTTTGCTAGGATAGATGCAGTACGCTCTTCTCGGGGTTTATGGTGTATTTGGGATTCTTTTGTTTTTAATATCGTCGATGTTATTGTTAAGGATAGAATCATGGACATTGTTTTGGAGGGCACTTTTTCCTCCTTTAGATAGTTACAAGTCAATGTGCATGGACCCAATGATAACTCGCTGAAGGCTGAATTTTCTTTCTGATCTATCTTTGCGCCTTTATAGGCTGAATTTTAACCGTCAGATCTTGATCAGACAACTCATAGTTTTATATTTTTTATTTTTCTTCTACAAATAATTTTGAAACGAAATTCGGGATATAGATAGATCTGTTAGGGGTGCACATGATAAAAATAATAAAATAAAATATTGGTATTTTGGTTATTTATATTTATATGAAATATTTACTTCTTATTTTCCCCAAGTTCGTCCTAATTTTATGGTGGGATGCCCAAAATTTGATCCAAAACTGTTTATTAAAAAAAAAATGAAAAATAAAAACATTGTTTGGCGTGACATTGTAGGACGAATAATCGTAGCCGTTTGATTCAGATCAAACGGCTAAAAAGTGAGATCACATGTAATTTAATTGTTACTGAGGTCACATAGAAACATTTGAAAGTGCTTCTTTTTCTTTCCTCAATATTATTATTCTATCTCAACCAGTGGTTTAAAATATGAATTGGTGCCTTTGATCGAACACCCCAAAAACCCATCCGAATCGGTGAATCGCAATTTTGGATTGGGAATTGGTCAAATTCGGCCTTAAAAAAAATCTAAAAAATTTATTAAAAACCATTATAAATATTGGTTTTTAAGAATCCAATAAGAAATGGGGGTACTACATTATGAAATTTCATTTCTTGCATCAATATGCGAATATTGAGATGTTCTTTCCTTTTATGAATAAATTTAAAATTTGTCTTATAATATCATCTCATTTTAAAAAAAAAAAAATACAACTAAAATAAAAATAATACAATATATAATTTATAATTTAAATAAATAAACAAATAAAATACAAGATTTTGTTATCTGTGATTATTAATAATACACAAAGGTCCCTTACAAATAAATAAATCTACAAAAGTATAGAATTTAGAAACATAAATTTGTTATTATATTGTAATAAAATTAGAAAAATATATAACTATCATACTTGCAATGTGGGATAATTGGCAAAGCAACTTTAAAATAGATTTTAAAGTGGTTTGGACTAATGTTATTTTTTTATTTTAAAATGTCCCATAAACTAGTAATTTTTTTCATGGTCAATAGACTAGTATTGATATTATTTTTTGTTGTTTTAATATTAATAACTTTTTCGATGAGTACAAATTATGGGTATAACGTTAATGAGTGATAATGTTATTAACTTTTTTGAGCTATTAACGATACGTTAATAACTTTAATGTTAATAAGTTACACGTTATACCCATTAACGTTATAATAAAGCAAATTTTTTTTTATTAATGACACATTAATCACTTTAATGTTAATATCTAGAAACTCATTAACGTTAATGCGTGATAACGTTATTAACTTACATGTTAATAAATTTTTTGATGGGTTATACCCATTTGCAAGTCGACGAGTGATGGACAAAAAAAACATTTGCCCCACAACGAAAAGATGAGGGAGCACGACACCGCATAAAAGACATTGGCACAAGGCGCAGCAAGTTGAAATGTTATGCATAGGGGGGCAGGACAAGTTGGCATGGACGACGGCAAACATGAAAAACTCAAGTTACATTAGTTTTGTTCGCGTGTAATGTAACAATTCTGTAACAGCCCACGATTCTGTAAAAGCCACGTATAAAAGCCGATTTTGTTGATGGTGTAACGATGATTTTGTTGATGGTGCAATGATTCTGTAAAAGCCCAGGTGTAACAAATATGTAAAAGCCAAGTATGAAAGCCGATTATGTAAAAAAGCAAAAGCAAAAGCAGATGTGTAACAATTAAAAGCCAAGTATGGTGTAACGATTATGTAAAAGCCCATTCTGTAAAAGCTAGGTATAAAAGCCGATTCTGTAAAAGCCAGGTATAAAAGCCGACTCTGTAAAAGCCACGTATAAAAGCCGATTCTGTAAAAAAGCAGATGGTGTAACAATTCTGTAAAATTCAGGTATGAAAGCCGATTCTGTAAAAACCAGGTATAAAAGCCAATTCTGTAAAAGCTAAGTATGGTGTAACGATTCTGTAAAAGCCAGGTATAAAAGCCGATTCAGTAAAAGCCAGGTATGTTGCCGATTCTGTAAAAGCCAGGTATGTTTATTGATGGTGTAACGATTCTGTACTCTGTAAAAGCCATGTATAAAAGCTGATTCTGTTGATATGTTTGTTGATGGTATTCTTTTATTCTATAAAAGCCAAGTATAAAAGTCGATTATGAAAAAGGCAAGTATAAAAGCCGATTCTGAAAAGCCAGGTATAAAAGCCGATTCTGTTGATGGTGTAACGATTCTGTAAAAGCTAGGTATAAAAGCCGATTCTATAAAAGCCAGGTACGTTTGCTGATGGTGTAACGATTCTGTATTCTGTAAAAGCCAAGTATAAAAGTTGACGGTGTAACGATTCTATATTCTGTAAAAGCCAGGTATAAAAGCCGATTATGTTGATGGGTAGATGGTGTAACGATTCTGTAAAGCCAAGTATAAAAGCCGATTCTGTAAAATGATTCTATATTATGTAAAAGCCAGGTATAAAAGCCGATTCTATTGATGGGAAGATAGTGTAACGAATCTGTAAAAGTCAGGTATAAAAGCCGTTTCTGTAAAAGCCAGGTATGTTCGTTGATGGTGTAACGATTCTGTATTTTGTAAAAGGCAGGTATAAATGTTGATGGTGTAACGATTCTGTACTCTGTAAAAGCCAGGTATAAAAGCCGATTCTGTTGATGGGCAGATGTTTGTTGATGGTGTAACCATTCTGTATTCGGTAAAAGCCAGGTATAAAAGCCGATTCTGTTGATGGGTAGATGGTGTAACGATTCTATAAAAGCCAGGTATAAAAGCCGAGTTTGTAAAAGCTAGGTATGTTTGTTCATAGTATAACGATTCTATATTATGTAAACTCCAGGTATAAATGTTGATGGTGTAACGATTCTGTATTCTGCAAAAGCCAGGTATAAAAGCCGATTCTGTTGATGGGCAGATGTTTGTTGATGGTGTAACCATTATGTATTATGTAAAAGCCAAGTATAAAAGCTGATTCTGTTGATGGGCAGATCGTGTAACGATTCTGTAAAAGCCACATGTATAAAAGCTGATTTTGTTGATGGGCAGATCGTGTAACGATTATGTAAAAGCCAGGTATAAAAGTTGATTCCGTAAAAGTCAGGTATAAAAGCCAATTCTGTTGATGGACAGATGGTGTAACGATTCTGTAAAAGCCAGGTGTAAAGGCGGATTCTGTAAAAGCCAGGTATGTTGTCGATTCTGTAAAAGCCAGGTATGTTTGTTGATGGTGTAACGATTTTGTATTCTGTAAAAGCCTACAATTCTGTAAAAGCCAAGTATAAAAGTCGATTCTATTGATGGTGTAACGATGTTGTAAAAGCCAGGTATAAAAGCCGATTTTGTTGATGGTGTAACGATTCTGTAAAAACCAAGTATAAAAGTGTTTGTTGTTGGTGTAACAATTCTGTAAAAGCGGTATAAAAGCCGATTCTTTAAAAGCCAAGTATGTTTATTGATGGTGTAATGATGCTGTAAAAGCCAATTCTATAAAAGCCAGTTATGTTTGTTGATGGTGTGACGATGCCTCTAACGGTGCAAAGAAATCCAGGATCTCAATTAAAAAAATCCAAAATCCGCTTTTGTAAAAGC
Organism: Amborella trichopoda; assembly: GCF_054954075.1. Taxonomy (NCBI): domain Eukaryota; kingdom Viridiplantae; phylum Streptophyta; class Magnoliopsida; order Amborellales; family Amborellaceae; genus Amborella; species Amborella trichopoda. The sequence continues at coordinate 53,234,199 of NC_142337.1, forward strand.
CAGGTATGTTTGTTGATGGTGTGATGATTTTGTAAAAGCCAGGTATATTTGTTGATGGTGTAACGATTATCTAAAACCCGATTATGTAAAAGCCAGGTATGTTTGTTGATGGTGTAACGATTCTGTATTCTGTAAAAGGCAAGTATAAAAGTCGATTCTGTTGATGGGTAGATGGTGTAACGATTCTGCAAAAGGCAGGTATAAAAGCCGATTCTGTAAAATCTAGATATGTTTGTTGATGGTGTAACGATGCTGTATTTTGTAAAAGCCAGGTATAAAAGCTGATTCTGTTGATGGTGTAACGATTCTATAAAAGCCAGGTATAAAAACAGATGGTGTAACGATTCTGTAAAAGCCAAGTATAAAAGCTGATTATGTAAAAGCCAGGTATGTTTGTTCATGGTGTAAAGATTCTGTAAAATCCAATTCTGTAAAAGCCAGTTATGTTTGTTGATGGTGTGACGATGCCTCTAACGGTGCAAAGAAACCTGGATCTCAATAAAAAAAATAAAAAATCCGATTCTGTAAAAGCCAGGTATGTTTGTTGATGGTGTAACGATTCTATAAAAGCCAGGTATAAAAGCCGATTCTGTAGAAGCCAGGTATATTTGTTGATGGTGTAACGATTATGTAAAAGCCGATTCTGTAAAAGCCAGGTATGTTTGTTGATGTCGATTCTGTAAAAGCCAGGTATGTTTGTTGATGGTGTAACAATTCTGTAAAAGCCAGGTATAAAAGTTGATTCGGTGAATGTTAGATATGTTTGTTCATGGTGTGACGATTATGTAAAAGCCCATTTTGTAAAGGCCGAGTATGTTTGTTGATGCCGATTCTGTAAAAGCCAAGTATGTTTGTTGATGGTGTAACGATTCTGTTAAAGCCAGGTATGTTTGTTGATGGTGTGATGATGCCTCTAACGGTGCAAAGAAAACCCGAATCTCCATAAAAAAAATCTAAGTATGTTTGTTGATGGTGTGACGATGCCTCTAATGGTGCAAAAACATCCTGGATCTCAATAAAAAAAATAAAAAAGAAATGAAACCGTCAGATACCACCGATACTTGATCCAGATCGCCCGATTCCAGATTGGATCGGCGATTTTTGTTGATGGTGTGATGATGCCTCTAATGATGCAAAAAAAACCCAGATCTCAATAAAAGAATCAAAAAGAAATGAAACCGTCTGATACCACTGATATTCGATCTGGTGTGGTATCACCGATACCCCAAATCGTCTGATTCCATATCGGATCGGCAATGTTTCAAAAAGTCATCTCAACCCATAACCCTCTCTTTCTCTTCTTCTTCTCACCAAAAACAAGCGCGTCCTTCTTTTTCCTTTTTCTTTTTTCTCGTTTTTTTTTTTTTTTTTTTGTTTGTTTGTAAGAAAACCCTAGCACATACGGGGGCCTCATATCTTAGCAATGACTTCCCCGTCAAGTCACTAATTAGTATACGCCTCTATTAATTTGGCTATGGACGTCGACGTCCCTCCCACATGAGATTTCATCGCTTAAAATTTAAACAAATATTTTAAAATAATTGTAAACATAGATTTTTTAGTTTCAAATTATTAACAAACAATTTAATACATTTAACAAGACTAAAATTTATTTTAAAACTAATAAAAATGAAGTCTAGGCTTTAAAAAGGATTATTCAATATCAATATTTTCAATTTTTCTTTCTTATTTTCTGTTGGATCTCCCTGAATAGGGCGATCTGCATCGGAATTGGTGGTATAAAATAGTCCAATTAGAGACCGATTCAGTACCCATACACTCTATTAAACATTGTGTGAAACTATATTAAAGAGTCTATTTGATATTTCAAACATAAAATACTTAAACTGCCTTATTACAATTTGCTTCATTTACCATAATATAGAAATAAAAGCTCCACAACTTGTCTGCAAATTCAGATTCAGTTCCTTGAAACCTAACCAGAAAAGGAAAAAAGTACATAAAAATTATTTTCCAATTGTCCTTCACTATGCCAAGGACAAGGATCTCAATGCTCCTGAGGGTAAGCTTCGATGATAAATTGGAGAGCTGGGAGTGAGACAATCTTGCGTATACCAAATCCTCCCTGACTTAATACATCTCTCCACTCTTTCTCTGTCCGTTCTTTTCCCCTGTCGAGAGTGTAACCATGACGAGGTCGAATGCCAACCTTGAATCGGCAAAGGAACTGGTGTCTTCCTCTGGTCGTAAAACTGCATCAACGATTATCAGCTTCCCGCCATTCTTAGGGATTGATTTCTTGCATTGCTTCAAGATCTTCACGCACTCCTCATCCTCCCAATCATGAAATATCCACTGCAATCGGAAGAAACAAGAAACCAATCAATCGGAAGAAACAAGAAATCAAGCAATACCGAAAACATGACCAAGCCATTGGGATTTTATGGGCTTGATTGGTTACAAGGTTAACGATTTCAACACCACATCCCATATTCGAATATGTGGCATTCCCGAACCCACAATTAAGAAAAAAATATTCTAGGCCCCGATCTAACTATGATACACTAGCCTTGAGAAAGGTACGGAGTACAAAGGGTTAAAACATTAGCTAAGGAAAATTGAGAAGCGTAATTTGATCATTTTGGTCCAAGGTTCAAAAAATTAACTCGGTCATGGTCCTCGGATACTTACTGAGACGAATTACACGACCAACTTCATGTCGTGTTAAAAAAAGAAAAGAAAATGGAGAATAACAAAATATAATAAAGTGTATATATAGAAAATACATATTCTTACCACAAATGCTTAAGTAGCGTCTTGGATAAAGGTTATTGCCCTCTTCAATAGGCTGAAACCCCATGGTCATACATGTACACTTTTAATAAAATTAGTCAGGGCTTATTTTTTATTTTTTAATAAAATAAAAGACATTCGAACTTATGACATGAGAAGGCTGAGGCGTGAATAATAGCCAAAAAGACTGCCACGCAGCTGTTTATAAAAGGCGATATATAAAATATATATAATTGGTATATCCTACTCGGACTCGCCCATAGGCTGAGTCCCTGTCTCATAGGCCGACTCTGAAAACAGTGTTTTGGTCATTGGAGTTTTTGTAAGGTTTATTGGTAAAAAAAAAAAAAAAAGAAAAAAATTGAGAAACTCCCTGCCCCACTATTTTTTAAAAAAACTTCAAATTATCATAAATTTCCTCTTGGATAGCAACGAGACTTCTCAAATTTTTGAAGAACTACAAATTTTCAGCACACCGTTTAATTTATTTTCAACACGCACTAAGAGAGAGGGGATCTGCATATACCTTCATTAAAACAGCATCTGCATGGGGTATGGAAACAAACATATCACCCCCAACGTGAACCACGCCAGGGTAGTCCTGTGCAGTCGACACAACATGGGGGAGGTCGAAATTGATGCCAGAGATATGCGGATGCGCCTTCACTATCTCACTCAATGTTGTTCCTGTTCCACCCCCGACATCAACCAACGTTGTCAAGCCTGAAAACCCTGACTCATACTCGGACAACAAAGCCTGGCGAATGACCCTAGAATTGCTAACCATGGCCTCGTTGAACAAGCCATTATATTCAGGATTCTCTGAGGCATACTCCCATAACCGACTCCCATAGGCATTCTTAAAAGCGTCCCTCTCCCCTTCCTTCACACACCGGCTCAGGCAATACCATGGCCTCATGGAGGTGGGGTGGCTCACCAACATCAACAGGGGTGCGAGACCTGAATCCTTGGCCCCCACTAACCACTTTGAGATGCGAGTGAGACCATAATAGGCCTCACCCTGCCTCACCTCTACACTAAACACATGCTTCCTAGTGAGGAAGCGCATGATTTGTGACAGCAATTGTGTCTGGAGGAGGTGACATGAGGGAAGCAACAATCTGTGTGAGTGTGACTGGCTCGCCATTGTTGGCTTTGATTAGGTCGGTTATGCCAAGCTCGACTGCACATCTTAGTACAAGGGAGTCGATGAAAGCCAGAGTGAGCTGCCAAAACTCAGCCTGGCCTTCAACTTCCTCATCTTGAATGTTCATCTTCTTTATGCTCTTGTATCCTTCTCTTCATCTATGTCTGTGTGTGTAGATATATATATATATAGGGATTTTGAGGCCCGCTGATTGGCATGCTTCTTGTAGTCACTTAAATGGCCGCAAAATTGAAATTATTGCATATGAAAGTTGGAGCATCATTTGCTTTTCACATTTACTTCATTGTTCAATTTGAGATTGAAATGTGGTGAAAACAAGAACGATTTGGTAAAACCTCAATGTTCAAAATCAAAAATCCGGACTTGGCCGGATCCTGAGTCAGTGTCATTCATATAGACTTGGTTGCGTCTATCAAGGACCCGGTCAAGTCCATCCAAGTTATAATACCAAAATGCTGGAGTCACCCTAGTTTTGTCAACCACCTACTTGGATTCGGCATGTTGTCAAGTTCGAGTATGGTGGGCGAGTGGGGTCTCCCTAGTTTTACTACATTGTTCAAAACTGATGCGGTCAAAACTTATGATTATATGATTGTAATAGTGGACTATTTTTTGAAAATTGTACATTTCTCTCCCTGTCAAAAGAAAATATATTTTATTTAGAGAAGCTATTATTCATGGTGTACCTAAGTCGATCACCTCCGATTGAGATACTATATTACTGAGTCAGTTTTGGAGAACACCGTGGTCAAAGTTAGGTACGATTCTACGGTTTAGCAATGCATATCATCCTAAAACCATAGAATTAAGGGGCACCTCCAAAATTCATCGAAAGATGAAATTTGGTTTCAAGAATTTCAATGATGCCCTGAAAAACTATTTCATATCTTGTTATAAAATTTAAAACTAAAAAATTAGTAGAGATAGAGCAAATCTACAAACACATAAAAATATTGAGAATAGACAATCTAGATAATATAGTACATGACGTACCGTTTTTAGTACTTTAAATTTTTTTCTTTGATTAACTTATGGTTTTTCACAACCAAAATAACCTTTTTCCTTCGATTGTTTATGCGTGTCTTTTTCTATAGTTTGACATCGTAAACTTGTATAAACTTTTTCTAAACTTATGTTTAAAAATATAGTGAAGTCCAAGTAGTTGGTAGAAGGCCTAGATGATGACGGGTTGTACCAAGTCTATTTAGAGTTGCGGGACAAAATACAACCAACCAAATAAAGATCGTTGTTTTTCCATAAGAGAAAGTCTCTGTCTTGATTCACTCATGGATCCCGACGAACTAAACCAGGAAGCACACCATTATGGCAAAGAGACTATATCCTTTTTAGACGGAGAAATCACTTTCACAACTTTATCTAATAGAACACAACAAAACAAAAATAAAGAAAGAGAGAAATGTCACAACTTTATTCTAGAGAAGAGAACAACACAAATATAAGAACATATCATCTCAGACGCAACCAGGTTCATCACCACTTGGCATTCAAAAATTATTTTGATGATTGAATAGACAATCTAGATAATATATTACAAGATGTATAATTTTTGGTACTTTAAAATCTTTTTCTTCCCACATCCGTATATCTCAAGATCGAAATGAACAATTAAAAGATATTTCACTACCAAAACAACTTTATTCGATGGATTTTTTAGGCATGTCTTTTAAAATCTTTTTTTTTTTCCCATGTCTGAACAACTGAAGAATGAGATGAACAATTAAAAGCTTTTTCACTATCAAAACAACCTCATTCGATGCATTTTTTAGACGCGTCTTTTTTTTTTTTACAGTTTGAAGTCGTAACCTTGTAGAAATTTTTATTAAAACTTTTTTTAAAAATCAGACCAGAAGTAATTGGGAAGAAGCTATGTTGATAACAAGTGGTGATGAATCTACTTAGAGTTGCAGGACGAAACACGCAACCAACCAAATAAAGATCATCAATTTGCCATAGGGGAAGCTCTCTGTCTTAATCACAATGAACTAAAACAGGAAGTGGCAAGAGGTTATCTCCTTTTTGGAGAGAGAAATAACTCTCACAACTTTATCGAATAGAACCAGCAAAACAAAAACAAACAGAGAAAGAACTGTCACAACTTTATTCTAGTGAAGAGAAATACAAGAACGTATCATCTCAAACGCCACCGACTTTTTCACCACATGGCATCAAGAAATTGTTTTGAGGTTTGGAGCTTGGCTCGGAATTACTCAAATTCAAATTTTATAAGAACGGCAATGAAAAGGATGATAAGTTCAAGAATAGTAATTTAGGTTTGTATTTCGTCCACAGCTTTTTTAATGGTTCCAAGGGCTAATAATGAATCTCGTTTTCTATTTTTTATTTTTATTTTAAAATGATATTAATCTGAATTTTGAATTTTAGGTTTATTTTTGTAAGATTGAATAAAATTAGAAAAAAAAATAGTTTGAATAAAATTATTGACCAAAACAAATATAAAGGTATTTTTGTCATTTTTATTTGAAATATTTTTAATCATTTTTATCTAATTATATTTACAAAAATACACTTATTAATTCAAGATTCCGATAAATGTATTACTTAAATAAATAAAATAAAATATGAGACTAATTTTTGGCCCTCGGACATGGCCATACGGGGATCTCAACCCTTAGAAGGGTGCTTGGGCACCCTACCACCCTTACACATGCACGGGATACTTTTCCTAATAATTAATAATTGTGTAATATATCAGTATTTTATGGTCATCTCGCTACATGATACATCACCTAAAAGTTTTATTAAAAATTTAAACTTTTCTTTTGAAATACTCATTTTGAATAATCGTTCACTAAATTTTAAACCTATAAAATTCTATAAGTGGTTCTTTAATGAATAGAACAATTACATAGTATACTCTTAATGGAGTACTTTAGGCACATACGAGTCACTCGAGTTTTGTCAGCCACCTACTTGGACTCGGCATGTTGCCAAGTTCAAGTATAGTGGGCGAGTGTGGGGTCTCCCTAGTTTTACAACATTGCTCAAAACTTATGCGGTCAAAACTAATGAATTTGTGTTTGCAATAATGGACCATTTTTTGAAAATTACACATTTCATTCCCTGTCAAAAGAAAATATATTTTTTTTAGAGAAGTTCTTTTTTGTGGTGTACCTAAGTCGATCACCTTTGATCGAGATACTAGATTACTGAGTCAATTTTGGAAAACACCATGGTCTAAGCTAGGTACGATTCTACAGTTCAGTAATGCATATCATCCTAAAACAATAGAATTAAGGCGCACTTCCAAAATTCATAGAAAGATGAAATTTGGTTTCGAGAATTTCAATGATGCCCTGAAAAACTACTTCACATCTAGTTATGAAATTTAAAATTCAAAAAGTGGTACATATTGAGCAAATCTACAAACACATAAAAATATTGAGAATAGACAATTTGGATAATGTATTACAAGACGTGCCCTTTTTGGTACTTTAAAATCTTTTTTTCCCCACATCCATACATCTCAAGGTCTAGATGATCGACTAATGGTTTTTCACCACCAAAACAACCATTTTCCTTGGATTGTTTATGCGTGTCTTTTTTCCATAGTTTGACATCGTAACCTTGTATAAACTATTTCTAAACTTATGTTTGTAAAATAAGGCGAACTCCAAGTAGTTGGGAGAAGGCCTAGATGATGACGGGTGGTACCAAATCAATTTAGAGTTCCGGGACGAAACACAACCAACCAAATAAAGATCGTCGTTTTTCCATAGGACAAAGTCTCTGTCTTGATCCATTCATGGATCACAACGAACTAAACCAGGAAGCACACCATTATGGCAAAGAGACTATATCCTTTTCAGACAGAGAAATAACTCTCACAACTTTATCTATTAGAACACAACAAAATAAAAATATGGAAAGAGAGAAATGTCACACCTTTATTCTAGCGCAGAGAACAACACAAATACAGGAACATATCATCTCTAATGCAACCAGGTTCGTCACCACGTGGCATTCAAAAATTATTTTGAGGATTGAAGCTCGATATGGAATGTAGAGACAATTGAAGATCTTGTATTTATTTTATATTATATTATGTATAGAAAGTCACTTATTGTAACTTATCTTGCTTCGCAAGGTAACTTGTGGTGCAAGTTATCTTTGCTGTATTTTATGTAAATATTGATAATAGACAATAGATATATGTTTTTCCTCTGCCTCTTTGAGTGTTTTACATGGTATTAGAGCAAGATTTCATTATTTTCCCGTTTCTATCTATTGTCCATTCCTATTTGTGAATGGTTCCTTGATCGGCCATCCTGTGGCTGTTGAATCAATCTCTTTCATTCCTTTCGGCCATCGTGGATCTCTCTCTCGAAACAAGATCGCAGTAAGCAATTTTCAATATCAGCAATCTCTGACGAATCTGGCCACTCCAATACTAATTTTTCTTTTCGAGAAGGTATTTCTCTAACTGAATTACTTTGCGGATTTTTTTTTTTCAATTTTTGTTTCAGAATTGGGTTGCTTCTTTGTGATCGCAGTTTTCCTTTAGTATTCACTGTCTCTAATATTGTTTTACCATATCTAATATTTTTGTCCCAACACGTTAATCTTTTGCTTCAAACCTTTTTAACTTCTTGCTTATGTTGCAAACTGCGTTATGCAAATTGCGCTTGCAAATTGGTTGTAACCGTCACCAGTATTCACCATCTCCAATAATTATCTTTGAACCTCTTCCTTTGTTGCTTGCAAATTGTTTTTCACCGTCGTCAGTGAAAGTTTTTTTTTTCATTGGCTGCTTCTTCAGATGGGGTTATGGGGTTCTCGCTCTTTTGTTTGAAGTCGTCATTCCATTGTCAAGGTTTTATTTTGATTCTAGGGTTTCGTTCGATTTTTCTTTTAACGCTGCATTTGTTGTTCGTTCTTCACGTGAGCATAAATCATCAAAGCCTTGGTCACCGTCTTACCTTTGCTTGTTACTTGACCTCTCTTAGATTACATTGAAAAGTTCCTCGCTCCATTGTCTCGGTCTTTCAAGATTTTGTTACAAAACAAAACTCGTGCATATGAGTTTTGATCACAAATCCAAGCTCTTGCTCACATCTGAGAGGGTGCTCATACAATTTGAACATGGCTTCTGAAAAAGGAGAAGTGCTGGCTATAAAAATTGATGCGTAAAAATATACCGATTGGAGCTTCCATTTTCAGCTTTTTGTTGAAGGAAAAGGTTTGTATGGATATATTGATGGAACTACAACTCAACCTGATCCACTCAATATTAAAGAAATCCAACAATGGAAAATCAACAATCCAAATATGGTTTCATGGATCCTCGGTTCTTTGGATATGGACATTGGAAGACCAATGAAAGGCTTCCGCATTGTAAAATAATTGAGGAAATATCTAGAAAATATCTATTAGCAATTAAATCTTGCAAAGTTATTCCGGACCGAATATGAGATGTTTATCTATGGAAAGAGGGAAAAAAACATCCAGGAATATTATGCTGGTTTTATGAACTTGTGGACAAAATATGAATCTATAAGTATAATGACTATCATCAGTGCTTCTTGCATTAGAAGCCTAAAGGAGATTAACGAAGACAAGAAGATGATGCAATTCCTAATAAAGTTGCGCATACAATATGGAATAATTCGAGCAAATATTTTGAATCGTGAAAATATTGCCCAATATGGATGTCATTTTGGGTGATTTATTTCGTGAGGAGACGAGAAATGCAACACATGTCACCATTGAGGGAAAGAAGGATATAGGGTCCGTCTTTGTGGCTCAACGAGCCAGGGAAAATCCACAACAAAAGAACCCATCATTGCTGCAATGTTATAATCGTAAAGAATATGGTCATATTTCCCATTGTAAGAAATATTTTTTGGATATTATTGCAAACGTCTAGGGCACATTATCACGGAGTGTTGAAATCGTCCTCAGTGAGGCAACAGGGCATCAGATACAAGGAAACCTTTTTACAAGGCATACCAAGCTGCTAATGATGCCCCCAATGCGGCAGGTTCCCAAACAACTGTTGTGCTAGATGATATTCAACAATTGATACAAAACTCTGTGTCTACGACTATCTCTTCAGCTTTCTCTCCTAAGGGCTTATTTTATATGAATTCTCACATATCCCTTAGTGTGAATCCCCTTTGGTTTATTGATTCGGATGCGTCTAATCATATGACTAAAGTGCACTCAAGTCCATGATCCACTAAACTGTACCAAGGTAATAATCAGATTCTCACAGCTAATGAAAAGAAACTGACTATTACTGATACTGATAATCTCTCACTCTGTGTTTCCTCTGGTGCACCTTTTTGTTTACCTAATGTTCTCTTTGTTCCTAAATTAACTATTAATCTAATCTCTGTCGCCAACTTATTGATGATAGTTACAATGTTCAATTTTTCTCGTGATGGTTGTGTAATACATACCTACGCACTAAGACAATGAAAGGGAAGGGGCATAGAATTGGTCATCTATTTGTCTCGGAGTTTGAAAAACCAAACCGTGATGCTTCTTTCTTTTCTCCATCGGATTTGAATTTTTCTATTTCTAATAAGCAACGGCATACGTGGCATCGGAGACTTCGTCATCTGAATGCAAATATATTAGATTATTTGTTTCTTTCTAGTTCGTTGCCCAATAAAGTACTTAATTTAAAATCTATCAATAAATCTTTCATTAGCTGTTCTTTAAATTAAAGCACTTGTATGCCTTTTCATAGTATAGTAGAAAAAGCAACTGCACATTTTCATCTTATTCATCGTGATGTATGGGGTCCTGCTCCAATTTTATCCAAAATGAAATATAAGTATTTTGTTTTGTTCATTGATGATTGTGCACGCTATACTTGAATATACTTTATGCGCCAAAAATCTAAAGTGTTTTACCATTTTAAAACTTTTTTATCAATAGTTGCAACCCAGTTTGGTACAAAAGTAAAAATCTTACGATCAGACTCTAGGGGAAATACTTATCATATGATTTTCAAAACCATTTTAAAACTAAGGGTATTCAATCACAGAAAACTTGTCCCTATACTCTACAACAGAATGGCGTAACTGAAAGGAAAATTCACCTTATCCAGAAGTTGTTATGACCCTTATGCATGACTCTCATATTTCTCAAAGTTTTCGGGTTAAAGCTGCATCAACAACTGTTTATCTCATAAAGCGCCTCCCTTCCTTAGTTTTGTAAAGAGAATCTCCATATTATTCATTATTTTATGTTTGTCCTGATTATCCTCTTTTGCATGTTTTTTGATGTGTTTGTTATGTTTACCTCCCTACACATGCAAGAACAAAATTTTATGTTCAAACTGCCACTTGTGCTTTTGTGGGTTATTGTCTAGACTAAAAGGGATTTCTATGTTATGATCCAGTAGCTCGTTGCATACGTATTTCTTATAATGTCGTCATGCTGCCGCTTGTATTACTATTTAATTGCCTAATCAACATGGTGTTCTGCTCCTTTCTTCTCATATGCCAACACCACTGATAACTCACCACAGCTTTTAGTGCATCAACAGTAGGCAAACAATACAAATCCATGCTTTCTGCATCTCACAAACCAAAGCGAGGTCAAACCTCCACCCCATTTGTGAGTGATTCTCTTCATTCCCTCTTTTCTTATAATCATGTTTCTTTTGACAACTCTACCCAGTTACGATGTTCTTTACATGTAACTTACCTACCTGAACGATATGGTTTTTCCCATGATGATTTTTACTTCTCTTTATAGAGGTGAGATTCTTTCCAAACACCTAAATCTTTGTTTACTTCCTAGATCAATATTTACCTCTTTCAATTCAGTTGATATTCCCTCCACCTACTAGCAAACCTTGACAATGTCTTACTGGAAAGAAGCTATGGATGCAGAAATTAGTGTTGCGCTGGAAAATAACACTTGGGATCTTATACCGAGCCTTCCTAATATATCTATTATTGGAAGTAAATAGGTTTTTTCTTTGAAACTTAAATGTAATGGAGGAATTGAGCAATATAAAGCACGACTAGTTACTCAATATTACAAATAGGAGTAGCATAGACTATTACAAAACATTTGCTCCAGTTGCTAAAATGACCACTATACGTATAGTAATTACCCTCTTAGCTATTCGTCATCGGATTATCTCTCAGATAAATGCAAAGAATACTTTTCTTCATGGACATTTAAAAGAGACAATATATATGCGACCTCCTCTCAAGTATTTCCATGACAAGTCTCTAGTCTGTCATTTGAAAAAAACCTTGTATGGTTTATAACAAGCTCCAAGAGCTTGGTTTGAACGATTTCAACAGGTCGTGCAGAATGCTGGGTTGAAACAATTTGTTCATGCCTATTCGCTATTTACCCACTATTGTTCTTCAAGGATAACAATCATTCTCCTATATGTTGATGATAACCTTGATAATAAACAACACTCAAAAGAGCTTCTCAGTCACTCATTTAAAATTAAAGATTTGTGTCCATTAACTTACTTTCATGGCCTAGAGATTCATTATTCTCCTAATGGATATCACCAAATATTGATTAAACTGGCCAACTTATCTGATGATAAACCAGTGGATACACCAATGGAATTGAATGTAAAATATAGAAAGGGTAATAGGGACAAACTTCTAGATCCCACTCTCTATAGACAACTATTTGACAATCTACTTTATCTCACTATGACCCGTCCAGATATATCCCATGCAGTACAGATCGTCAATCAATTTGTTGCAGATCCCCGTCGTATCCATCTCTCGGCTGTCGATTATGGCCCTATGGATCTCAACTATTGGAAGGGTGCGAGTCCTTATGGACTGGATACTTTTCCTAGTAATTATAGTGTAATAGGCCTCACCTTGCCTCGCCTCTACACGAAACATGCGCTTCCTAGTGAGGAAGCGCAACATTCGTGACAACAATTGTGTACCTGGAGGAGGTGAGGAAAGGGAAGCAACATTGTGTGTGAGTGTGAGTGCCTCGCCATTGCTTGATTATATTTATGCCAAGCTCGACTGCACATCTTAGTGCAAGGGAGTCGATGAAAGCCAGAGTGAGCTACCAAAACTCAGCCTGGCCTTCAACTTCCTCATCTTGAATGTTCATCTACTTTATGCTCTTGTATCCTTCTCTTTCTTTTTACATATATATAGGGATTTTGAGGTTCTTGCAGTCACTTAAATAGCCACAAGCTTGAAATTATTACACGTGAAAATTGAAGCATCATTTGCTTCTCTTATTTACTTCATCGCTCAATTTGAGATTGAAATGTGGTGAAAATAATAAAGTTTTGGTAATACCTCAATGTTCAAAACCAAGACTCGGGACTTGGTCGGATCCTGAGTCAATTTCATTCATACAGACTTGGTTGCGTCTATCAAGGACCCGACCAAGTCCATACAAGTTATAATACCAAAATGCTGGAGTCACTAGAGTTTTGTATGCCACCTACTTGGACTCGATATATTGCCAAGTACGAGTATGGTGGACAAGTTTGGGGTCACCCTAGTTTTACAACATTGCTCAAAACTTATGCGGTCAAAACAGATAATTTTGTGTTTGTAATAGTGGACCATTTTTGGAAAATGACACATTTCATTCCCTGTCAAAAGAAAATATATTTTTTTTAAAGAAGTTCCCCTTCATGGTGTATCTAAGTCGATCACCTCCGATCGAGATACTAGATTACCAAGTCATTTTTGGCGAACACCATGGTCAATGCTTGGTACGATTCTACGGTTCAGCAATGCATATCATCCTAAAACAATAGAATTACGGCGCACCTCCAAAATTCATAGAAAGATGAAATTTGGTTGCGAGAATTTCAATGAAGCCCTGAAAAACTATTTCACATCTAGTTTTGAAATTTAAAACTGAAAAAAGTGTACAGATCTAGAAAATCTACAAACACATAAAAATATTGAAAATAAACAATCTAGATAATATATTACAAAACGTACCATTTTTTGTACTTTAAAATCTTTTTTTTCCCCACATCCATACATCTCAAGGTTGAGATGATCAACTAATGGTTTTTCACCAGCAAAACAACCATTTTCCTGGAATTGTTTATGCGTGTCTTTTTTCTATAGTTTGATGTTGTAACCTTGTATAAACTTTTTCTAAACTTATGTTTAAAATTAAGGCAAATTCCAAATAGTTGGGAGAAAGCCTAGTTGATGATGGGTAGTACCAAGTTTATTTAGAGTTGCAGGATGAAACACAACCAACCATATAAATATCGTCGTTTTTCCATAAGAGAAAGTCTCTTTATTGATTCATTCATACATCACAACGAACTAAACCAGGAAGCACACCATTATGGCAAAGAGACTACATCCTTTTTAGACAGAGAAACAACTCTCACAACTTTATGTAATAGAACATAACAAAACAAAAATATGGAAAGAGAGAAATTTCACAACTTTATTCTAGAGAAAAGAACAACACAAATACACGAACATATCATCTCAGACGCAACCAGGTTCGTCACCACGTGGAATTCAAAAATTATTTTGAGGATTGAAGCTTAGTACGGAATGTAGAGACAATTGAAGATCTTGAATTTATTTTATATTATATCGTGTATAGAAAGTTACTTATTGTAGGCTAACTTCCGATGCAAGTTATCTCTGGTTATATTATATATGCATGTTGAAAATAGCCAATAGATATAGGTTTTCCCTTTGCCTCTTTGTGTGTTTTACATGGTATCAGAGCAAAGTTTCATTTGTGTACCGTTTCTATCTGTTGCTCATTCCTATGTATGAATGGTTCCTTGATCGGCCATCTTGTGTCTGTTGAATCAATCTCTTTCATTCCTTACGTCCATCTTAGATCTCTCTCTCGAAGCAAGATTGTAGTAAACAATTTTCAATATCAGCTATCTCTGACCAATCTTTCCCCTCCAGTACTAATTTTCCTTTTCGACAAGATACTTCTCTGGTCGAAGTTTCTTTATGGATTTTTTTTTTCAATTTTCATTTCAGATTTGGGTTGCTTCTTTGTGATCACATTGTACCTTTAGTACTCACCGTCTCTAACATTTTTTCACCGTCCCTGGTATTATTGTCCCAACACGTTAATCTCTTTCTTTAAACCTTTTTATCCTCTTGCTTCTGTTGCAAACTGTGTTTTGCAAAGTGTGTTTGCAAATTGGTTTTAACCGTCACCAGTATTCACCATCTCCAATAATTATCTTTGGACCTCTTTCGTTGTTGCAAATTGTTTTTCATCATCCCTAGTGACATTTTTTTTTTTTTATTGGTTGCTTCTTCAGTTGGGGTTTTGGGGTTCTCACTCTTTTTTTTGAAGTCGTCATTCCATTGTCAGGGTTCTATTTTGATTCTAGGGTTTCGTCCGATTTTTCTTTTAAAGCTCCATTTGTTGTTTGTTTTTCACGTGGGCATAAATCATCAAAGTCTCTGTCACCATCTTACATTTGCTTGTTACTTGACCTCCCTCAGATTACATTGAAAAGTTCCTTTGCTCCATTGTCTCAGTGTTTTTAGCTTTTGTTACAAAAAAAAAATCGCGCATCTGAGTTTTGATGACATATCCAAGCTCTTGCTCATGTCTGAGAGGGTGGTCATACAATTTGTACATGGCTTTTGAAAAAAGAGATGTGTTGGCTATCAAACTTGATGGGAAAAACTATCCCGATTGGAGCTTCCATATTTAGTTTTTTGTTGAAAGAAAAGGTTTGTGAGGATTTATTGATGGAACTAAATCTCAACTGGATCCATCCAATACTAAAGAAATCCAGAAATAGAAAATCAACAATGCAAATATTGTTTCATGGATCCTCGACTCTGTGGATATGGATATTGGAAGACCAATGAGAGGCTTCCACACTGTAAAAGAAATGTGGGAATATCTGGAAAACATTTATTAGCAATCAAATCTTGCAAGGCGATTCCGAATTGAGTATGATACGTTTACCTATGGAAAGAGGGAGAAAAGCAACCAAGAATATTATGCTAATATGAATCTATAGGTATAATGATAATCACCGGTGCTTGTTGCATTAGAAGCCTAAAGGAGATAAAAGAAGATACGAAGGTGATGCAAATCCTAATGAAGTTGCACCCAGAATATGAAATAATTCGAGCCAATTTTTTGAATCGTGAAACATTGCCCACTAAACCGTACCAAAGTAATAGTCAGATTCTTACAGCTAATTGGAAGAAACTAAGTATTACTTGTACAAATAATCTCTCACTCTATGTTTCCCTTGGTACACCTTTTTGTTTACCTAATGTTATCTTAGTTTTTCCTTGAATAAAATCATGTGTATGCCTTTTCCTACTAGAGTAGATAAAGCAACTGCACATATTCATCTTATTCATAGTGATGTATGTTCTCCCATCTAAAAACTTTTTTATCTATAGTTGCAACCCAGATTGGTATAAAAATAAAAATCTTACGATCAGACTTTGGAAGGAATACTTATCACATGATTTTCAAGAATATTTGAAAACTAAGGATATTAAATTACAAAAAACTTGTCCCTATACTCCACAACAGAATGACGTAGCTAAAAGGAAAATCCGTCATATCCTTCAAGTTGTTATGACCCTTACGCATGAGTTTCATATTCCCCATAGCTTTGGGGTTAAAGCTACATTAACAGTTGTTGATCTCATAAATCGCCTCCCCTCCTTAGTTTTGTATAGAGAATCTCCATATTATTCATTATTTCATGTTCAAATCTTAAGGAGCATTTTAAGCACTAGTGTTACATTTTTATAAGTCGTTTGGTGTGATATCTCAATAGGGGACCATGTACATCATATTAAATACCAAAGTCATATAAATGTATCACAAAAGTCTTCTTTTTTTTTTCTAATGATAATTAATGCCTTTATTGGAAAAGACATTAATGTCCTTCATTATTTTAACAATAAATTTTCTAAATTATCCAAAATTGCACCATATCAACAAAAATTTGAGTATGTCTTAGAAAATAATTAATCAAATTTAAATATATATTTTTTCAAATATTTATTTTAAAAGCTAAAAACTAAAAGTCTGAATTTTTGAAAATTTGAATCATTTTAAGAATAATTCCTTTTTCAGAGCATAAATTAAAATAATTGAATTATTTATTAAACAAAATTAAATTTAATTTATAAATGGTTTTAGTGATAATATATAAACTGCCAAGTGGTTCTTAGACCGCCTTGTGCTTAAGAAAGACCTTTGAAGGTATAGTTGAGTGGATTTAAATGTTTAAAATTAAAATCATAATTTGAATAATTCATTTTATGAGTTAAGAAGTTGATTGATAATTCTAATTAACTTAAAAATAAAACATTAATTAGAGACAAACTCTGGCAAGGCTATAATAAAAAGTTTCCATTTTTTAGCTTCTTTACAAGGCTAAGCCGCACCTCCAAAATTTTTAGAAATATGTAACTTTGGTGTCGGATATTTCAATGATGAGCTAAATAACTACTTCATATATAGTTATGAAATTTATAACTCAAAAAATGATGCAGATCAAACGGATCTACAAATATAAAAAAATCTTCAAAACGGACAATCTAGATAATATATTATAAGATGTATTATTTTTGGTACTTTAAAATCTTTTTTTACCCACATCTATATATCTCAAGGTTGAAATGAATGATTAAAAGATTTTTTTCTACCAAAACAACCTTATTCGTTGGATTTTTGAGGCACGTCTTGTAAAATCTTTTTTTTTCCCACATTCGTACATCTCAAGTTTGAGATGAACAATTAATAGGTTTTTCACTCTCAAAACAACCTTATTCGATGGATTTTTGAGTCGCATCTTTTTTCCAACAGTTTGAGGTCGTAACTTTGTATTAGTTTTTATTAAACTTTTGTTTAAAAATCAAAACAAAAGTAGTTGGGAAGAGGCTATGTTGATGACAAGTGGTACAGGAAAGAGGCTATGTTGATGACAGGTGGTACTGAATCTGTTTAGAGTTGCGGGACGAAACACCCAACGAACCAAATAAAAATCATCGATTTTCCATGGGGAAACTCTCTATCTTGATCACAATGAACTAAAACAAGAACTGGCAAAGAGACTATCTCCTATTCAGAGAGAGAAATAACTCTCACAACTTTATCAAATACAACACAGCAAAACAAAAACAAAGAGGGAAAGAACTGTCACAACTTTATTCCAGAGAAGAGAACAACATAAATACAAGAACGTATCATCTCAAACACCACCAAGTTCCTCACCATATGGCATTCAAGAAATTGTTTTGAGATTTGGGGCTTGGTTCGGAATTACTTAATTCAAATTTTATAAGAACGGCAATAAAAAGCTGATTAGGTCAAGAATAGTAATTAAGGTTTGTATTTCGTCCACAGCCTTTTTAATGGTTCCAAGGGCTAATAATGAATGTCGTTTTTTATTTTCTATTTTTATTTAAAAATGATATTCATCTGAAATTTGAATTTTAGTTTTATTTTTGTAAGATTGAATAAAATTAGTAAAAAAATATTTTGAATAAAAATTATTCACCAAAACAAATATAGAGGTAGTTTGATCATTTTTATTTAGTTATATTTATCAAATTACACTTATTAGTTGAAAATTCAGATAAATGTATTACTTAAATAACAAAATAAAATATGAGACTAATTTTCAAACCTCGGACATGGCCCTACGTGATCTCAACCCTTGGAAGGGTGCTTCTGCACCCTACCACCCTTCCACATACACGGGATACTTTTTCTAGTAATTAATAATAGTGTAACATATGGTCATCTCAACACATGATCCATCACCTAAAAGTTTTATTAAAAATTTAAAATTTTCAAATTTTTCTTTAAAAATACTCATTTTGAAAAATAGTTCACTAAATTTTAAACCTATAAAATTCTATAAGTAGTTTTTTTAATGAATAGAACAATTACATAGTATACTCTTAATGGAGAACTTTACGCACATTTTATGAGTCTTTAGGTGTGATGCTTCAATATGCCTCCCCTATAGGTGTCATCCATCTGGTGCCTCCGCAATTTGTGTCATCTACATTAGCTACATCTAATATTGTCAATTTGCTATATCTGAAATTCACCCTTTAAAACTCGACCAAAAAACCTTTCTAAAAAAAGGTGCAGTTGGCATACGGATTCATTTGTAAGAGTGTAAAAGTAAGGTGTACCTTCAAATTTTATCATGGTATATAATTTTGATGTAAAATGTTTTTAGGATTATCTCAAAATCTATTTTTATATCTAATTATAAAATTTCAAATTTTAAAAATGATTAAAATCAAGTAGATCTATAAACGTATGAAAACCTTGAAAATGGACAGTGCATATAATATGTTGTAAAATGCACTATTTCTGAGACTTAAAATCTTTTTATTTTTCATGTTCATACATCTCGATGTTGAGATGATCAATTAAAAGGCTTTCCAACATTAAAACCACCTTTTCCGATGGATTTTTGAGGTACATCCGTAATTCTACATTATAACGTTACAACCTTATATAAACTTTTTCCTAAAGAGAGAAAGAAGTGTGTGGGGGTGAAGAAGAAGAAGGCACGCGCGCGAAAGAAAGGAGCGTGTCGGCGTGAGAGAAGGAAGTGCGCGGGCCTTAAGAAAAAGGGTTGAAAATAGAGAGCCAGTTTCAAGAGGAGAAAATTTGGGGTTGTCACTGTAAAACCCTACCGCCACCATCGGGGCTCATCTTGAGCCATTTTGTCTATATTTCTTCGCGGCTGCAGTGAATCAAAGAAAGGGATCGACTGTAGGTGGTTTTATGGTAGGAAGTTATTTGTTAGAGCATTTATTGAGATTATATGAGGTAACTCTGCATAACCCCAATCCTGTAATTTTTTCTCTTGATAGTGAATACATCATTGCTGTCTTGCCTGTAGACGTAGCTCATCTTGGATGAACCATGTATATGTGCATGTCCCTCTCTATTTTCATTTGTGTTGTGCTTTGATGATTTCTCATATTGCTTGTTTTATTGTTTCTATATTTTTCCCAATTATATTGTACTTGTTATTGCACCTTAGGTACTTTATTTAAGTGGTGAAAGTGAGATTTGAGATATCCCAATTTGTTGTACGGGAAGATTGGGTTTTCTAGATTTATCAACAAGTGGTATCAGAGCTCAAGGAATTAGTGTAGTATTTTGGGAGAAAATGGCACCTCATAAGTTTAAGGTGAAGAAGTTTAATAGGAAAGATAATTTTGAAATTTAGAAATTAAAAATGCAACATTTATTTGTACATCAAGGGCAACAGAAAGCATTACTTGAAAGGGATAAGAAACCGGTAAATATGACCGATGATGATTGGGTTGAACTCGATATGAAAGCACGGACCACTATTCGCTTATGTTTAACGAATGAAATTTTGTTTAATATTGTTGGTGAAAAGAAGGCAAAAGATTTGTGGGAAAAATTGTAAAGTTTGTATCAAACAAAATCTCTCACAAACCGAATTTTCTTGAAAAGAAAATTGTATGCCTTGATAATGAAAGAAGGTGCAAATGTGTCACAGCATTTGAATGAGTTTAATAACCTCATTTGTCAACTTGAGAGTATTGGTGTGAGAATGGATGATGAAGATAAAGCGGTCACCTTGCTTTATTCATTAACCTTGTTACTACATTGAGTTGTAGTAAAGAGGATTCTCTTTATTTGGACTCGATGTGTAGTGCCCTACTTGCCGATGAACTTCGAAAGAAAGCATCTTTGGGAAGTTCGATAGAATCGAATAGTGTGGCAAGAGGTCGATCGAATGAACGGGGTAATTCAACAAGGAACTATTCAAAAAGTAATTCAAGATTTCAATCAAAATCTAGAGGGCCCAATAACAAGAATGTGTGTTGGCATTGTGGGAAGCCCAGTCATATAAAGAAGAATTGTTTTAAGAGAAATGGAGTAAATTCTTCCAAAGCTCCTAATGCGAAAAGTAAAAGCCAAGTGAATCCAAGAATGAAGAAAATCAAATTAAAGAGTCTACATCCGGGTTCATTGAAGATGAAGTATTGATGGTGACAAATAATTCTATATTCTATCAAAACTGGTTACATGATAGTGGAGCCACCCATCGTATGTGCCCACAAAGATCATGGTTTGACTCATATGAGTCATGTGAAGGAGGATCGGTATCCATGGGAAATAATTCCACTAACAAGCTAGTTGGAATGGGTTCAGTTCACCAAAGATGTTTGATGGGTCTATTCAGGCAATTAAGGATGTTAGGAATGTGTCGGAACTAAAAAAGCACTTGATTTTCCTCTCTTCGCTAGATTCAGAAGGTTATAAGTTCACCGGCCAATGTGAAGTAATCAAAGTATCAAAAGGAGCTCTAATTGTGATGACAGGAGTTCTAGTTGGGAGCTTGTACAATTTATTGGGAAGCACAATAACAAATAATGAAGTAAATTCTGTGGTTAAATGTGAGAAAATTCCATATCGCCTATGACATAGAAAATTGGGGCATATGAGTAATAAGGGTATAGAGGTCTTGATGAAAAGAAATTTTATTCCTACACATAAAGTTGATGGATCTGAATTTTGTAAGCATTGTGTCTATAGGAATCAACATAGACAACCATTCAAGACCGGGAAACATACAAGCCAGCACAAGCTTGATTATATTCACTCGCATGTATGGGTCCCTTCACAAACTACATCTTATGGATGCGCATTATATTTTGTTTCATTTGTTGATGACTTCTCAAGAAATGTATGGATCAAAACTCTCAAATCCAAAAGTGATGTGTTTTGTGCATTTAAGAATTTTAAAGCCGAAGTGGAAAAAACTATGGGGCATCACATCAAAGTTCTTTGAAATGATAGTGGAGAGTTTGTATCAAAGGAGTTCGAAAAATTTTACAAGGCCGAGGGAAATACGAGCATTACACAAATGCCTACAATCCTAAACAAAATGGTGTAGCTGAGAGGACGAATCGCACTTTGATGGAGCGTGCAAGATGTATGTTACGTAATGACGGCTTAGAATAAGAATTATAGGCGAAATTTGTATCAATGGCTTGTTATCTTATCAACCAATCACCTTCGATAGCATTAAGAAGTAAAACTCCTAATGAGGTATGGTATGGAACTTCAAGTGACTACTCCGATTTAAAAAAAATTTGTTGTGATGCATATGCACTTATTCCAAGTTGCCAAATAACCAAGTTGGATCCAAGGTCAAAGAAGTGCATCTTTGTGGGTTATATCAAAGGTGTGAAGGGGTACCGGTTATGGGATCCAAGTATTTGAAAAATAATTACTCGTCGTGATGTTCATTTTGATGAATCTACGGTATTGGTAAAAAGGATGATGATAAAGGACAATAGTCAAGAAGTGCAACAAGTGAGCTAAGAATTTCAAAGCAATATCGAAATACTTCCACCAAGTACAACTATGCCTTATGAGAATATACTCATTGATCATAGTGAAGAGCATGAAGAGCTAGTAAGTCAAGATGTAGAACCACATGGCCATCATGATGAAGTTGTGCCTTTGGCACAAGGGCGCTCTATTAGATGGTAGAAATTCAATTGGTTGTAAATGGGTATTCAAGATAAAGAAGAGGCTTAATGGCAAGCTTGAAAGATATAGGCCAAGATTGGTAGGAAAAGGTTTTTCGAAAGAAGAAGGGATTGACTTTGATGAAATTTTTGCACTGGTTGCCAAGTTGGTCTCAATTCGCTTGGTGTTTGGTTTAGTTGTTATGCATGATTTAGACTTGAGCAAATGGATGTGAAGACAGTTTTTTGCATAAAAAGCTTGAAGAGTAAGTGTACATGCAACACCCAGAAGGCTTCATACAGAAGGGCAAAAAAGGACTTGTGTGCAAATTGAAGAAGTCCTTGTATGGGCTCAAGTAAGCATCAAGACAATGGTATAGAATATTTGATATGTTCATGGTGAGCCTTGGGTACACAAGAAATAAGTATGACCATTGCATCTATTTAAAGTTTTTTTATGATGGTACATACTTGATTTTAGTATTATATATAGATGACATGCTTTTGGTGTGCAAAGATAAGGTAAAAATTGATGAGCTCAAGCCTTCTTTCAGTAAAAGATTTGAGATTAAGGATCTAGGGCCGGCTAGGCAAATCCTTGGGATTGAAATTAAAAGGGATAAACAAAATGGAATTTTGTCAATATCTCGAAAGGGTTACATAAAAAGGGTGCTTGAAAATTTTGGCATGAAAGATGCAAACCTGGTGAAGACACCCTTAGCGCCTCATTTCAATTTGTCTTCAATGCAAAGTCCGAAAATAGAGGAAAAAAGAAGAAACATGGCTAAGGTTCTTTATACAAATGCGATTGGAAGTTGAATGTTTGTCATGATATGTACAAGACCGGATATCGCGCATGCGGTTGGTGTTCTAAGGCGGTTTATGGAAAACCCCGAAAGGTTCATTGGGAAGCAACAAAATGGATACTTCGGTACTTAAGAGGTACAACTAGTTATGCAATCATATTTAGCAAGGACCCACTTCCATTATAAGGTTTTATGGATGCAATTTTGCCGGTGATCTTGATAGAGGTAGGTCGACTACCGCATTTGTTTTTCGATTTGCAAATGGATTGGTAAGTTGGATGTCAAGGCTCCAAGACACGGTAGCATTGCCAATTACTGAAGCCGAGTACATGGCGGCAACGGAGGCATCAAAAGAAGTTGTGTGGCTTCAAGGGTTGATAGGTGAAATGGGCACTATGTCTAAGCCCATGGAACTATTTTGTCACAATATGAGTGATATACCTTTGGCCAAGAACTCGGTTCCCCACAAGAGGTCAAGGCACATATTGGCTCAATATCACTATATCCCGCAAGTTGTTGAAGATGAACGAGCTCGATTGGTCAAGATCAAGACCGAAGACAACCTTGCGGATATGCTTATAAAAACCATCCAAGTAGAGAAGTTAGAATGGAGCCTAACTTCTCTAGATTTCAAGAAAGAAAGGAAGTGATGGATTGGTAAGGCAAGGGTGTGATTTTGCATCAAGGTGGAGATTATTGGAGCGTGATGCCAAATCACCCCCATGTGGCATTTCCCCTCTTCAACAAGGGCTTTTTCATCTTTGTGGATGGAGCCCCTTAAAAGAGGTTATAAAAAGAGATAGAGGCTCGCAAGCGTGAAGAAGAAGGAAGCGCGGGCGCGAGAGAAAGGAGCGCGTGGGCTCAAGAGAAGGAAGTGCACGGGCGTAAGAAAAAGGGATATAAACAGGAGTGAAAACAGAAAGCGAGTTTCGAGAAAAATTGGGGGCGTCACTGTGAAACCCTAGCGCCACCATCGGGGTTCATCTTGAGCCATTTTGTCGGCATTTCTTCGTGGCTACAGTGAATCGAAAAAAGGGATCGACTGTAGGTAGTTTTATGGTAGGAAGTTATTTGTTTGAGCATTTCTTGATATTGTATGACGCAACCCTGCATAACCCCAATCCTGTAACTTTTCATCTTGATAGTGAATACACTATTGTCGTCTTGCCCATGGACGTAACCCATCTTGGGTGAACTACGTATATGTGTTGTCCCTTTCTATTTTCATTTGTGTTGTGCATTGATGATTTCCCATATTGCTTGTTTTATTGTTTCTATATTTTTCCTAGTTATATTGCACTTGTTATTGCATCTTGGGCATTTTATTTGAGTGGTGAAAGTGGGATTTGAGATATCCCAATTTGTTGTGTAGGAAGATTGGATTTTCCTGATTTCTCAACATTGCACTCATCTTTACGATGGATGCTATACACTTTTTGGACCGCATATATAGAAATGCGGTCCAACCCTCGTGAAGCAATTTTCCTTATATTATTCCCAAAGAATAAGGAGCGTGTATTACAACTATGTTGCCTTATATTATTCCCAAAGAATATTGATGTTGATTATGGTCCTCGTGCTAAAGAAAGCTGTTGGAATAGTTGTGCTTAGGCTTGAGTGGTTAGCAATTGGTGTCGAGCAACAATACATCTCCTTAGGATTCCTTACTTAATCAACAAAATTTATGAAACAAGTTCAATCGAGCAACAATACATCTCCCTAGGATTCCTTAATCAACAAAATTTATGAAACAAGTTCAATCGAGCAACAATACATCTCCCTAGGATTCCTTATTTAATCAACAAAATTTATGAAACAAGTTCAAACATTGTCATTTTTAAGCCTTCTTTCATTTCTACACAACAATTTTCATCAAAAACTAAAAATCAACAAGACAAAGTTGAAACCAAAATGACAAATCTGAGATTCCTCTCCCATTTTTTCACCGAACTCTTAAAAACTTCATCGCAAATTGTTCCTCTCCTTGATCTAAACAAAGTTTCAAATCAAACCCAAAATCTCTAAGATGAAAATTCGTTTTTTTCTCCATTTCTCTCACCCATCCACCATATTCTCTTATGTTTATTTGTACATTTTCTCTCAAGAAGACAACTCTTTGGATCTTTTTAAACTAATATCCACCTCTTGTTTTTTGGATCTTTGCTCCTATTAGATGCATTCAAAAGATGGAAAATAGAATTTTTTTTCAATTTTTTCAACTTTATCTTTTAATCTACTTTAAATCTATGTTTGATGAATTTTTACAGTATTTAAAACTTGGGTGCAGTTGGCCTGTAGAGGTAAGGTTCACCTTCAAATTTTATCATGGTATATAATATTGATGTAAAATGTTTTTAAGATTATCTCAAAATCTATTTTTATATCTAATTATAAAAGTTTAAAATTTAAAAATGGTTAAAATCAAGTAGATCTATAAACATATGAAAATCTTGAAAATAGACGGTGTAGATATTAAGTTGTAAAATGCACTATTTTTTAGACTTAAAATCTTTTTATTTTTCATGGTCATACATCTCGATGTCGAGATGATCAATTAAAGGGTTTTTCAATATTAAAACTACCTTTTCCGATGGATTTTTGAGGTGCATCTGTAGTTCTACATTATATGGTTGCATCCATATATAAACCTTTTCCTTAAAACTTTAAATAGTTTTTTTTAAAAAAATTGTTTGAAGTTTCATTTTCAAAATTTAAATAGATTGCAAAATTCATGTTTTCAATTTTTAAATTTCAAACTTTAAATAGATTTCATTGCTTAAAATTTAAGCACATATTTTAAAACAATTGTAAACATAGATTTTTTAGTTTCGAATGATTTACAATCAATTTAATAAGTTTTGAAAGATTAAAATTTCTTAAATTTTACAAGATTAAATTTTAATTTAACATTGAGCAAAAAGAAATCTATGATTTAAAAAGGATTTCAATTTAAATGTTTTCAATTTTTTCTTTCTTTCTTATTGTATTAGAACTCCATGAATTGGTGATCTGCATCGGATTTGGTGTTCTAATTCTAAAATGATCCAATGACAGAACGATTCAGACCCAAACACTGTATTACACATTGTATAAAACTATAATAGAGAGACATATTTCAAACATAGTGTACGTAACTGCCTCACTATAATTTGCTTCATTTAACATAATATATTGAAAAGAATAAATGTTGTACGGCTTGTCTGGGATTTTAGATTCAGTTCCTTAAAACCTAACCAAAAAAGGAAAAAAACACAAAATATTTTCCAATTGTCCTTCAATATGCCGAGGACAAGGATTTTACTACTCCAGAGGGTAAGCCTCGATGATAGATTGGAGAGCTCGGAGTGATACAATCCTGCATATACCAAATCCTCCTTGACTCAATACATCCCTCCACTCTTCCTCCGTCCTTTCTTTGCCCCCTGTCGAGAGGGAAACCATGAGGAGGTCGAATGCCAACCTTGAATTGGCAAAGGAACTGGTGTCTTTCTCTGGTCGTAAAACTGCATCAACGATTATCAGCTTCCCGCCATTTTTAGGGATTGATTTCTTGCATTGTTTTCAAGATCTTTATGCAATCCTCATCCTCCCAATCATGCAATATCCACTGCAATCGGAAAACACAATAAACCCATCAATACCGAGAACATGACCAGGCTATTGGGATTTCATGGGCTTCATTAGTTACAAGGATAACGATTTCAACACCACATCCCATGTTTGAATTTGTGGCCTTCCCGAACCCAAAAACAAACAAAGAATCTAGGCTCGGGTCTAACTATGATGGCTAGCCTTGGAGAAAGATATGGAGTAGAAAGGGTTAAAACATGGGAAAATTACATATACCCCTAAATTTGTTGAAAAATTTGGATAACCCAATCACCCCTTTTGAACAAATTAGGATATTTCAAATCCTACTAGATGTAGTGAGCACTACACCACAATGATTTCAACACTCAAATAACATGTCCAAGATGCAATAACAAGTTTAATATAATGGGAAAAAGTATAAAAATAATAAAATAAGCAATATAAAAAATCATCACAGAACAACACAAATGAAAATAGAGAGAGACATGCACATATACGTGGTTCACAAAAGATGGGCTACATCCACGAGCAAGACGGCAAAGATATATTCACTATCAAGAGAAAAAATTTACAAGATTGGGATTATGTAGAGTTATCACATACAATCTCAAAAAAAGCTCAAACAAAAGAACGGCTTACCACAAAACCACCTACAATGGACTCTTTTCTTTAACTCACCGATGCCGTGAAGAAATGCCGAAAAAACAGCCCAAGATGAGCCTCAAATGATGGTGATAGGGTTTTGTTGCAAAACCCCCCATTTCCAACCGCAAGCTTCTCTCGGGGCAAGTTCCTATCTCCCTCACTCACCCATGTTTTTTTATCTAAAAAGACCCATTTATGGACCTCCACTAAAAAAACATATTTTAGTGACAAAAATACCCTTTAACATGAAAAAAAATACCATAGGGGGTGGATTTTTACATCACATCCCAACCAAATTGAACTTGGTAGACATCCTCCCCTCTATATTTTTAATATCACACCCCTAGACGCCAATACTATTCTTGTTGCATTTATCTCGGTCAAAAAAAAAAAACTAAAATACCTTCCTCCTCTTTCATTCTCTCCACTATTTTCTTGTATTTATCTTGGTCAAAAAAAAAAAAAAACACTAAAATACCTTCTCCTCTTTCATTCTCTTTGGCCAGCCTCTCTTTTTTTCTCTATCCGCCCGCCCTCTCTCCTTTTCTCTCTCTACCCACGTCTCTCCCTCTCTCTCTCTACTCGCTGGTTTTCTCTCTCTGTGGCTTACCTTCCCGGCGAGAGGAATAAGAGCGCACGTGGTTTTCTAGCAGCCAAGATCCCTAGTCTATGGGCACAAAGCACTATTTCGGGCCAACCAGCTGGTTTCTCGGCAATGTCTCATTTTCCTTCCAAAAATAAGAACCCCATTGATTTCCAGACCAAGAGGTCCCGGTTTCGGACCAAATTCAGAAATCCGCATAGCTTACGCCAAGAAATAGAAACCCCCCTAATTTTTGGCAACAAATGGCCCCTTTTCCGGCCAAGCTAGTAATTTTTAGGGTTACTAAAGTCCTGTTTTTGTGATTTCCCAAGTCTGGTTTTCGGTCATATATTGGAAGCTACCATTTTACTGGTAACCAAGAACCCATTCTCCGGCCAAAAGTCAGAAACTTGTTGATTTCCCGGGCGCCAAGGTCCCTATTCCGGCCAGAAAATCACAGACCCTTCCTGTTGAGTTCCAATGCCCAATGTCTTTTCATTACCATTTTCTTACTTGAACTACTAGGTATCTGTTATTTAGACGAATATGTTTCACATCTCATTTTATGGAACTCTGATTGGATTTTTAGTCTCTGAAGGATCTTAGCAAAGATGGGGTGGCCATTTACATGCTCAAGGATGATTTTGTCTTTATGTTTTTTACTAATTCTGCGCTTCAATTAGAATGGAGGTTGAGTTTTTCGGGCGATTGTCATCCCGTTCCGGAGAACAATTCAAAGAGAATCACCGGGCGAAGCATCTCATTAGATTTACAGCCGTGTAGAGAGAGAAAATGAGGTTTCTAAACAGAGAAAGAGAACGGCTTAGAGGAAGTGGTTGTAGGTGGTGAGAGTGGAGGTGATCAGGGGTTTCAAAAACAAGTGGAAATTGTTGATGATACAGAGCAAAAGAGTTTTCCACGTGAAGCTCGGAAGTTCAGGAGCTTAACAATAATGGGGCGCTAGAGAGAGAAAGTGAGAGTAGCACTAGCTTAAAGAGAGGGAGAGAGAGAGCGGGCATTGAGAGACGGCGGGTAGAGGGAGAGAAAGTGGGTAGAGAGAGGAGAAAGGGTAGACAGAGAAGAAGAGCATTTTGGCCTCCATTGATTTGATTTTTTATTCGGGGCAAATACAAAAAAAAATGTATTGGACTCGTCTAAAAAGTCCAATTTGGGAGATAGTTGATCAGATTTCTCAGATAAATTGAACTTTGTAGACATACTTAAGACATTAGCTAAGAAAAATTGAGAAGCGTAGTTGACTCTAGTTTTTGTAAAGTTTTTTTTTGGAATCATGAGGAGTTTTTGGAAAAAAGAGAAGTTCCTTTGAAAAACTTCGTCCCCGACTATTTATTGAAAAGAAACTTCAAATTAATATAAATTTCCTCTGTCATAGCAACGAGACTTCTCAAATTTTTGAAGAACTTCAAATTTTCATCACAGAGTACTCTGGACCTGGAATGATTCAGCCCTTCCTTGCCGTTTATTTAACAAACACATATACATATTGAGAGAGAAGCGAGTACTCATACCTTCATGAAAACAGCATCTGCATGGGGTATGGAAGCAAACATATCACCCCCAACATGAACCACGCCAGGGTACTCTGTTGCAGTCGACACAACATGAGGGAGGTCGAAATTGATGCCAGAGATATGCGGATGCGCCTTCACTATCTCACTCACATTCAATTTTTTATACAAAAGAAAACAATTTCAAGCCCTAAAATCGAGCTCCACATTCAATTTTTTATTACTCAGATTTCATGCCTATGGGCTGATTCAGGGCTAAAATCGAGCTCCACAAATTCGCCTGATTTGAGGGTAAATCTTAAAGACAAAGAGAGCACCACAAGGAAAAAATGAGCAACACAGTGAAGATAAAGGGCCGGTGGAAGATGGTGCCTTTTTGGAGGAAGGCGGTGAAGAAAGCTCTTCGGTGAAGACGGTGCTTGGTCGTCGGTGAAGAGAGAGAGAGAGCGAGAGTAGAAAATGTGGTGAAGAGAGAATTGTAAAGAGAGAAGGTGAGAGTAAAAGGGAAAATGTGAAGTTTCGGTAAACGGAAGAGAGACGAGAGGAAGGGGCAAAATAGACATGATTTAGAACTTTGGGTCGGTGGGGGCTTATTTGTTAGAAAATATAAATTTTAAAAAAAAGTTAGTAATAAAATATTTGAAAGGGGATAAAATGATAGAAAACGTTTTTTTGAGGGGGGGAGGGGGGGGGGGAGGGGTGTTTATAATTTTCCCTTATATAAACCTCACCCATATTTAAAAGGCTAAATATGACAGAAACATCTCTAATAGAGCGAATCAGCCCATAGGCATGAAATCTGAGTAATAAAAAATTGAATGTGGAGCTCGATTTTAGGGCTTGAAATTGTTTTCTTTTGTATAAAAAATTGAATGTGAGATATTTAGGGCTTGAATGTTTTTTATAGTTGTAAATTTTTGTTTGAATCTGTTTTCTTTTGTATAAAAAATTGCATGTGGTATATTTAGGGCTGGAACGTTTTTTATAGTTGTAAATTTTAGTTTGAAACTGTTTTTTTGTATAAAAAATTGAATGTTGTATATGTAGGACTTGAATGTTTAGGGTAGTTGTAATTTTTTGTTTGAAACTGTTTCTTTTATATAAAAAATTTAATGTGGTATATTTAGGGCTTGAATGTTATTTGTAGTTGTAAATATTTGTTTGAAAATGTTTTCTTTTATATTAAAAATTTAAGTTAGGGCTAGGGCTTGAATGTTATTGATAGATGTAAATTTTTGTTTGAAAATGTCTTTTTTTTTTTTTTTTTGTATTAAAAATTGAATGTGGTATATTTAGGGCTTGAATGTTATTGATGTAAATTTTTGTTTGAAACTGTTTACTTTTGTATAAAAAATTGAATGTAGTATCTTTAAGGCTTGAATGTGCCATCTTAGCAAAGATGGGACTCATTGTAAGTTAGTTGTACAAAAAATTGACTAGCCCGTTACAGAAAGAAGGTTGGGATTACAGAATTATCATTTTTACAAAAAAACAATGAAAAAAAGATAAAATCAAAGAGATTCTTTATTCTCTACTGGATGGAATTGTGTTGGTTTTGTTGTCAATTATGGTATGAATAATCAATCATATTATTCTTGTTAACTTTAGTTCATTAAAAAATAAATTATGTGTAGCTCTTGTTATTTGTAGGTTATATACCCCCAACAATATGCATACCTCGTATCAAAATTTAATTGTAGCACTTTGAAAAAAAATCTAATAGTTTGCTAAACTTCCGCAAGTTTAAGGCTATTTTTAAGATGTTGTAATGCAATATATAGAATGTAAATTTTTACAAATATTGTCCAGGGCAAAATAAAATGGGTGATAATAGATTTGGTTATTGTATTTATGGTGGAGAACTCCAAACAAGTGTATATGGGATTTTGGATTATATTGGTGGTAATGTATGTACATTTATGATTGACAGTAATACTAGGTTAGATGACATGCGAAAATACGTAGCAAAGCGGTTCTCACTTGATATCCACTTAATATCTTTAAGATACTTTGTCCCGAGAAATAAAAGATTTATTGTGAACCTATACAATGATGACGATATTATTAGGATGTTGAACATTCATGAAGGTGAGAATTAAGTGCTTGTCTATGCATTTAATGGAAGTGAACGTAGGGATGCAAGTACTTCACATAATACCATGCAATCGAAGAGGTCGGACCCCCACAATCCTCTAATGTTTTAGTCTCAGTCTCCAAACAAAGCATTGCACCAAGGTTGCTTAGTACATGGGAGAATGCACTTTCTGGTATAGGGCAACAGTTTAAATCTTTAGAAGATTTTTGAGAAGCCCTTAGTAAGATTGCTTTAGCAAACCATTTCACATATCGTTTTATTAAAAATGAGGGGTATCGCATAAGGGCAAAATGCAAAGGTGAATGATGCAAATAGGAAATATATATTGGGAAGCTTGGCAAGACGAATGTTTTCATAATCAAAACATGAATAAGAGATCACTCACGCAATATTGGGACAAACAGTGATGTATAGAGAAGAGCTTCACAAAAATTTATTACGTCATTAATCAATGATAAATTAAGTGACACTGCACATTACAAGGCTAGAGAAATCATGAGTGATTTGTCTCGAGATTATGGTTTAGAATTACCATATTGGAAAGTTTAACGAGGAAAAAAAATGGTCATAAAAGACATTCATACATGACTTGCAAGAGGAGGTATACAACCAATTACCAGCATATGTAAACCGTGTGATGGAGACAAATCCTGGTAGTTATGCGACAGGACAAGTATGGCCAAGCGATAGATTTCGTCGATTGTTCTTAAGTTTTTATGGGTCAGTACATAGCTTCAAAAATGGATGTCGTCCACTTATATTTCTCGATGGGACATTCTTGAAGGCACGGTACCTTAGTACTCTACTTGCTGCCAACTCACTCGATGGGGAAGGGCAAATATTTCCTGTTGCATTCGCAATTGTGGATGCTGAAACTATAGATAACTGGTTATGGTTTATAGAATCGTTAAAGGTTGCTCTTGGGACGGATCGTGAAATTACTTTTTTATCAGGTAGACACCCAGGTCTAGTTAATATTGTGTGTCAAGTCTTTGAGATGCCCATCATGTCTTCTGTGAGCATCATTTAGCGGAAAATTTTAAGAAAGAAACAAAACACATATCTAATGATGTTAAGAAGGCAATTGTATGTACCTTTATCAGTGCATGTAGAGCATATAGGCAGCAAGAGTATTTTGATAAGATGATGGAAATTAGATTACTTTCTGATAACGCATTCCAGTGGTTCATGGAAGCCTCACAAAACCGTTGGGCCACATCACAATTCACGGGTAATCGATATGACAAAGTAACAATTAATGTGGCTGAGTCATATAACAAGTAGATTCTAAAAGCACGTATTATGCCAATTCTCCAATGCATTGACTAGATTAGAAGACAAATCAAGGAATTAATGGCCGCTCACAGCTTGAAAGTTGAAGCTTGGACTACAACACTTACCCCAAAAGCACAAAACGAACTAAAAAATATCATAAAACAATTCCTTTTCATGAGAGTCACTGTGGCAACAAATGGAGCAGTTTATGAAGTTAAGGGTGATCGCATAAATTACAAGGTAAATATTATTACACGAGAATGTGAATGTCGGAGTTGGCAAATAACAGGTTTGCCTTGCAAGCATGCTTGTAAAGCCCTTCAAGTAATGAATAGGGATCCTATTGACAATTGTCAAGAATATTTCACAGTTGCGAAATTTCGTGAAACATATTCCGTAGCTATCTTGCCAGTTACCTTGATCGACTTGTCTAGGCATAATTTACGTGGACAGCTTCATCCATAGGGAGTAAGAGTACTTCCACCTCACTCAAGGCGTCCCCCTGACCGACCTAAAAAGAAGCGCAATGAGTCACAGGAACTACCAGTGCGACCTATTCCCTGAAGTTGGTGCAAAGGAACTGGTCATAACAGGGCAACTTGTAAATAACCTACTTGAAGGCATAAACTTTATTTACATTTTCTTTTCTTTTTGATTTGATTGCTATAATTGTACTTATAATTGTGTTCATTTTGGTTAAAGAAGCATACTTTATTTACATTTTCTTTTCTTTTTTATTTGATTGTTGTTATTGTACTTATAGTTGTGTTCATTTTGGTTAAAGAAACATACTTTATTTACATTTCCTTTTCTTTTTGATGTGGTTGTTGTTATTTTACTTGTAGTTGTATTTATTTTGGTTAAAGAAGCATACTTTACGTACATTTCCATTTTACTTGTAATTGTGTTTATTTTTTGTTAAAGAAGCATACTTTCTCTTTGCCAATTCATATGTTGTGCACATGTAAACTCTAATAATATAAATAGATAATAAAGATACAAGACCCAGAACCGTCAAGTGGAACAAGGGGCCCATCCACTTCCTCCAATCAAACAAAATATGTATGATGCTCAATTTACTTTAGTTCATGATTTACACTAATTAGACAATTATTATATTGTTAATAAATATTTACATAATTTATTGAATCCATTTCAAAAAAAAAACAACTTTTGTATTAATGAATCAACTAAGACCCTGGGAAAATGGGAGCTGGATCCACGACAGGTAACTTTGGTTGAAAAAACCAATTTGATCTCCTTGAAAGACATAGGGGTCACACATATCGATTGCAGTCTACTGAAGACCTTTATTAGAAAGTGGTGCAAGGTGACTAATACCTCACGGTTAACTGTTGGTGAGATGACTTCAACCTTGTACGATGTGTGGCACATATTACAGATACCTATGATATGCAAGCATGTAACAGACATAAGACTTAAAGACTACAGGGCTTTCATCATGGAGTTTTTGGGAGATTGCCCAAGTGGTGATAAGTTGAACTGACTTAAACATACTTGGTTGAGGGCGAAATTAGAGCAACTACCGAAAAAACCTACCAAATTAAAATTGCTTCAACATACTAGAGCTTATCTCTGGTATTTAATCGGCACAACTGTATTTGCTAATGCATCTCAAGGATCGACACTGACAAATTACCTGCAACTGTTCCGAGATCTCGATGAGGCAGGAATGTGTGCATGGGGTGTAGCAGCGCTTGCATTCTTGTATCGTTCCTTATCTAGGGTTGTGGATGGGGATACACATTTTAGGTCAGCAACACTACTACAGGTGACTTGTAGTGTTGTTTATTGCTATATTTTTACATTCTAGTTATTTCTTGCTATTGTTTATTGCTATATTTTTACATTGTAGCTATTTCTTTTGTAGTGTTGGATCTATTAGCATTTTCCAGCTCTAGCCAACAAGCCTACAACTATCATTATAGAAATGCTTATAGCTTCCAAATGGAAGAAACAACCACGTAAGAAAGACCCATTAATAACATTTGATGACATATCAATTGACATAGTTTGTTACTTGCTAGTGTGTATATATGTAATTGTAGATAAATACAAATACAAATAAGCTTGTGTAGGTAACTTGGCAACTATATGAGGAGTACAATCCATGAGATACACTAAGTAAAAAAAATGTGTTGTGCCAATCATATCTGATATGTTTCAACATTGCAGAGTTCTATATGCCTGATCATGTATCGCAACAATTTGGGATGATGCAAGTGATTCCTGTTGGACCACCCAAACTGCACTTAGGGGTGAAGTATTAGCAGGTGAATCAAGACATTATGTACAAGCGATACATGATTTGCTATTGTAAAATACTCTTATGGAGACAAATGCCAAGGAGAGGGTGGAGGGAGATAGTGGAAACGAGCGCGAAGAGAGAGATGGTGGAGATGATGAAAGCGATAGAGAAGAGAGAGATGATGGAGATGATGAAAGCGTTAGCTAGGAGAGAGATGATGATAGAGATGAGGAAAACGAGTCTGAAGAGGAAGATGAGGAAAGCGAGACTAAGGAGGGAGATGAGGAAAGCAACACTGATGAGGGAGATGAAACGAGAACAAAAAGCAGAAATAACAAAAGCAGAAGACTGTAAATTCAAGTTCTACCAACCTTACAGGAGGAATCAAGGCGGCATACAAGATCACAAAGAGATGGAGATGTCCAAGCAGATTTAAAATGAAAGGGTATTACAAGCTAGCCAAAAAAATGGTTGAAGCGAAGAAAGCGATTCAGTTGTAACTTTCAATTAATATGTATTTTTGTATTTTAAAGTAGCCAGCTAATGAAATGTATCATTGTAATAGTTTTTGTACTTTGAAGCTACTCTATCAAGTAGCCAACTAACGAAATGTCCCCTTATATATATATATGTGTGTGTGTGTGTGTGTGTGTGTATGTGTGTGTGTGTGTGTGTGTGTGTGTGTGTGTGTGTGTGTCTTCTTCTTAGCATCTTAAGTGGCATCTGAGGACAAACATTGAAATCACAAGGATACATAATATATCCATGTTGGCTAAAGCCCAACTTTGTAGGCTTTAGTGAGCTAATAACAAGTATCTGGTATGGGTTATTTGGATTGTATTCGAAACTTTAGCCAAAATTCAGTTGCTGTAGAAGAATCTTTGAAAGTTAACAAAAAGAAAGTGATGTTTGAAAGAGAAGGAATTTGAAACCTTTGTGAAATTTTGTTGAGCTATAGCAATAACAATGAAGTTGCTTCCGAGCAAAATGTGGTTGTGTCACTCACCCAAGGAGCATTGCAGGGCATGCTTTGTATAATGTATGATTTCTTTGTTTTCATTTCATAACAAATTCTTCAAATATTTACAATGCTGATGATATGTCTCAGCATAAAATGACAATGTAAAAGGGTACTGCTTCACCTAGGAAGCTGTATATTCCTGCAGCTGGATAATCATTGAAATCACAGGGGCAGTCCACTAATATATTGGGCCGCTCCGGCGATAATGAGGGGCAGTCCGACACCTTAAAGGCATGGTCTGGAGATCACTAGAAGCATGCCGGCACTTAATGGGGGCAATCCGGCGAAAGGTTGGCTCAATCCAGCAACTATTGGGGCAATCTGATGTCTGGTCAATTGAAACACTAGTCCGACGATCCTCTAAGGGCACTCAGGCATTTTGGGCCTTCGGTTCGGCATTTGTCTTTGGCAATCCGGTGATTGAACTCATTGGAAAATCCAATCTGGTACTTCAAAGGGGTAGTCCGACAATATGTTCTGGTAGTCCGGAAATTCAAGGGGGCAGTTCGGCGAATATATCAATGGAACACTCAGTCCAGCAATAAATAAGGTCAATCCGGCATTTAAGGGCATCAGTTCGGCGTTTAAGCTAGTGGCTCCGGTGATTATGCTCACTGGAATTTCCCATTCGAAATTTTTGATAATCGGTCTGGCATTTATAGCATTCGATCCGGCGTTGTCTTTGTTCACTTCAGTGTTTGATCTCACTGGGAAAACCAGTCCTGCGTTCAGTGGACATGTCCGGCGTTTCGTTTCGTCAGTCCGGCGAAAGAACTGTGCAGTCCGGTGTTAGAGTCACTAGAACTGCCTCGTTCTCACGTAATAAGGTGCAGTCCGGCATTTTGGTACATTAGTCCGGCGATGCTTTGCATCATTCCGACATTTTACATTCTGGCGAATTTGTTGGGCAGTTCGGCGATTCATATCACTGGAAATGCCCCAGTCCGGTGTTATCATGAACCAAACCGGCACTATATGCGGTCCAGTCCGGCGTTTTCGTAGGGCAGTCCGGTGTTTTCTTCACTAGAACTATCCCAATCTAGCATTCGGAGGAGAAGTCCGGTGCTTGGGTATGTCATTCTGGCATGTTTGTATTACAATCCGACGTTTTTCAATCCAGCAGTTTTTTGGGGCAGTTTGGTGTTTTATGTCACTAGAGCTGCCCCAGTCCAACATTTTTTGGTGCAGTCTGGCATTTGATGGAGTTGTCCGGCGTTTGTTTGTTACGGTCCGGATTTAAGTTTAATGGGACGCGAAAAAAAAAATTTGACATACGAGAAGGGTATATTCGTCTGAAAAATACCTACTTTTGTGTTGAGGGGTTTTTTGTTAGAAAAGTTGGGTTTTAAAAAAAATTAGTAAAAAAGGTTAACTTAGGGTTTAAGTTGATAGAGTACTTGATTTGGGGGGGGGGGGTTTTATAATTTTCCCTTTATATAAGGTATCCAATTTATAGTGTACAACATCTAAATTCTGTCGGAAGATGTAGTTTTGGGTTAGGAAACCTTATAATTGCTTGAAAATCCATGTTTAAACTTAAATATGAAATTTAAAATTCTAAAAGTGTTGCAGATTGAGCAAATCTATAAGTAATTGAAAATTTAAGAAACAGTCAGTCCGGATAACTTGTTACAATATGCATTATTGTTAGCACTCGAATTTTTTCTTTTTTTTTCCTTTTTATATGCATACATCTCGATGTCAAAATTATCAATTGGAAGGTTTACCAACTTTGGAACAGTCTTTTCTATTGGATTTTTGAGGTGCACCTTAAATTTATAGCATACAATTGCAACTTTATATAAACTTTGTCCTTTAAATATTGCACCAAAATATAAAATGAACATTATTGCATGATCTCAAGGCGCACTTTACACTACTCGCTCGCGTAAAAGTCTTATTTAGGCGTATTTTTTTAATTTAAAATTTTGAGATGCACTTTAGAATCACTAGATGAGTATAAAACATCACAGTAATAACAACAATGACAACAATGGACTTTCATTTTCTACACACTTAGATCTCATTATGTGAAGTACAATGGAAGTTATAGAGCATCCACCGCCAACTCTCTATGCTGGATGGTGGAGATGAACCAATGTCCAAGTGGCCGTTATTCAACAAAGTTAAGGTTCATCTCCACTCTTCTATTTCAGAAATAATGGTTGATGGCCCACATATATATATATATATATATATATATATATATATATATATATATATATATATATATATATATATATATATATATATATATATATATATATATATATATATATATATATATATATATATATATATATATATCAAGCTTGATGTTCTTTTTTCGAAATGGGGGGACCTGCAAATAAAGTCGGTAGGTCCTGCGCGCCTCATAATGTCTATCTTTCTGGTACAACATCATCTCACCCCCTTGTCTTTTGCAGACGTGCTCTGGCCCCCACAATTTGCAGATTTTTTTTTTAAAAAAAAAAAAAAAATTTCTTGGGATTGATTTTTGTTGAGAAACCTTTTGGCAAAAAAAATCTCAAACCAGTGGTCAGAACGCCTGCATGAACTGTATATAAGTGGCCCTACAATTTGGAACTTTCAGGTTCAGATTTGGACATTTCGATTGTTAGGAGGTGAGCCAAAGCTCTAAACAATCAGAGTAAAGTGTACCATCAAATAGTATTGAGAAATCTGATTTAAGTATTGGAAATTTTTGTGATGGCCTTAAAATTTATTTTAACCTTTAATTATAATTTTAAAACATAAAAACTAGTGTTGATCGAATAGATCTATAAAGATTTAAAAGTCTTAGAAAATTGACGGTCCAAAAATACTTACAAGTCGAGATTATTAATTTGAGGATTTTTGGGCACCAAAACAACATCTTCTAGTAAAAAATTTTATGTGCGCTTTAATTTGATTGTTTAGAGCCTTGTACTTATATAAACTTCTTCCTTATTTTGTTTTGACGATATGCATTTGATAAGAAAGGATTTCTATCAATCAGCCGACTGACATTTATACATGCGTTCCCCTTGTAAAATACATCTAAGGATGAAGTTTTCATCCAAATTTTTAGGGATTCATGATATAGGCCAAGATAATCATGAATATGAAAAAGATAAAAAGTATATGAAAAAGATAAAAAGTTTTAAATTTGATCATGTATTTTTTTAGGGATCTTTTTTTATATTGTCATTATAACATTTTGGTCCGGTGCACTTTGCAAAATACCCATATTAAGTTTGTGGGTCAGTAGGCACTTGCACCTGCTAGTTCATATAAAACTTTTATTTCAAATAAAATGGACAGTGTAGACTAATACAACATTATTTCAACAAATAAAATTGCAACCGTACGTGAACTTTTTCCTTTATGGCACTTTGTATTAAGCAACAAACTTATACCCCTCTTAATATATTATTTACTTAGAGGTAGTGCAGCAAGTCACTCACTCCATGTCTAAACCAGTGTTCGCAAAATCAAATCGGAACGGCTAATCAGACATGGGGCCGAAAGCGGTTTAACCGGCCTAACAAGTAAACCGGCCGATTCAACCGATCTAACCAGGCAAGTCTCGAGTGGTCAAAAAATTGTTGAAAGAATAAGAAAGATACAAAAAAAATCTACTAAAATATAAAAAGCATATAAAGAATGATTAAAACAAAACATATTCAAATGAATTTGAAAACTAATGAAAAAATTGGATTTTAAAAATTGATTTGTGCCTAGGGTTATTTTTAAATTTTTTCGAAAAAGATGGGAAGATATAAAAGTGAGTATTAATGACCAACACAATTTCTAATCTTTACCACAATGTAAAGAATATTAAAAAATGTATTACAAACCAAATTCCTTATTTTTGAGATTTTATATACGTTTTTTTTAATTGTTTTTGTTAAAATATCGACTGATCACCAAAACTGCCGAAAACCGTAACCGGCCAGTGATCGGTTCCAATCTAATCGGGCAGTTACCGGTTAGATCGCCCGATTTTTCCAACATGGGTCTAAACTCCAACTGAACAACTATTTCAAACCCTCCATTTCCCTCATAGGAAAATGTATTTAGGGCTCCTATACAGTATAAATCCAATCCATGACCTGGGTCCATATTTCATGCTCAAATGGCAGGCGTGAAGAGGATAAATTTTGCATAACGTTTTGCCCTCATCGTACAAAATAGTGGAGAAATGGGAAAGGGCCGTACATTTTTTAACTAACTCCCCTGCAACATGAACTGCGTTGAGTTGCGCGCAAAAGGATCACACACCAAACACAACAAAAGATAATACCTCCAAAGAAATAACAACGATGCAAGGCTAGCCAAGGGAACAGACACACCAAAGCATACAAATCTAAAACAGACAGAGTCGACTTCTTGTTCGCGGGATTGTATACAATCAAACTATTTACCTTTAGTACAAGCACGTCACAGTTACCGTTAACAATTAAATGTCAAATTAAATGGCTTGGAGTATGTCACAAAGTATGAGAAATTTTGTTTTGATCTTAAATCTAGTCATCAACGCTCTTACAATTGCTTGATTTAAAATCTGATAGACAAGAATGAAAGTACTCTCCTTGTCCCATAAATAAACACAAGGTACATCAATCCTTTATAGAACTACAAAAGAGTCTTGCGTAATTGCCCATTCAAAGTTACTAAAGACCCAATATTACCTTCTTTATTCTTATACAAATACCCCAGTTTCCTGTCCCTATGCAAATCTAAGTCTTTGACTCCATACCTAAACCTACAAATGGTACCAAATTTCCTTTATTCAACCTATGCAACATTTCCAAGTTTATAAGAATTAACCAAATGGGGAACTAAGTAACTAACTCAAACATAGCCCCCAACAAAATTGTTATTTATGAGTTGGTCATTGAGACATCGCCTGATCATTTCCACCCCTCCTGCCGGCCTAGCCCCTCTGGCGATGACAATCACAATCCCCCTCGGTACTAACTCTCAAACATCATATACTACCCTTTGTCGTATCAACCGAGACATGCGCATATGCTGTATCTGCATACCTTGGATTTGGTTTTCGCATTCGTGAAGACCTTCGCGGTTGCATCTTGATGACCTCATCTTATTTTAGATGTTTTAATTGTGATAATTGTTACTCCCCTATGTAAGCCCAACCTGCGACTCATTTGCTGCATCACAGGTCTTCCTTATGCCCGTCTTCAATGGACTAATTGATTTGCTCGTGCAAGTCCCATCACCTGATGGCATGGGTGAGAATTGCCTCTCCTCAGCCTCATCCATATACTCATCTACCACACATGCAGTCCCTGCTGACAATATGTAAT
The DNA here is from genome assembly GCF_054954075.1 of Amborella trichopoda. Lineage (NCBI taxonomy): Eukaryota > Viridiplantae > Streptophyta > Magnoliopsida > Amborellales > Amborellaceae > Amborella > Amborella trichopoda. The sequence goes on from NC_142337.1 coordinate 53,275,738, forward strand.
GCTCGTCCATTTGGCACCCATGCATGATCGGGTCACCTTTGATCTTCAACTTCTCAAACACTTTGACATCATCCAGTCCAAATACTCCAAAGTATTCTACAGCAGTGATTTGCATTACGGACACTAAATTGATCGTCGTGCCTGGAATATGATGCACATCCTCTCCCACACGAGGCTTAGCTGCCTTCATCTCCAACGCAGTGAGTGAGGGAATTCTCCCCCTCACGGTGAACTCTGATTGGGTTGTAGTGGAAGCCCCAGCTAAGGTCTAAGCTTCTATTCTGGACCATGAGCACCAGCCTGACAGCTACCTCCATTTCATCTACATATTTGAATCTAAGCACGAGAAACCCATCATTTATAGAAAATTTTGAGATCAGTATTAATCCTCCACATCTGCTTCAATAATTATCTCATATAATTCCAATCAGGCCTTCTACCCAGAAAGTAACCTACTCATATATATATATATATATATATATATATATATATATATATGACAGCATTTGGCTTGAGATCGACAGTTTGTGGTGGAACCATCTCAAGATCATCGAAAGAAATTATGCCATTTTGAACCCCTTGTTCACCAAACAGAGAAATTGAAGCTGCTGCTCATTACTAGCTTTGTCACCTCCCGCATCAGTTGATCTAACACGATTTGGAATATCAGAAGATAAAGGAGTGAACTCAGTAAAATTAGAGGAAGAGGGAATGGTAGCAGCAAGTGGATTTGAGGAAGATGAAGAAGAGTTTAAACCAGTAGAATAAGTTGCAAGAGTGTAAGAAGATAATAATGGATCTGGTGGGCATGGATCCTTGTTCTCCTTTGGATCCATGGCAACAATATTAACCATGAATCAAAGCACGCTTCCATGGCTGCTCATGCTTGTTCCCTAATGTAATTAAATCTATATTAACTCAATTTTATTTTTCATATTACTTTTAAATATTTCTTTTAAAAATATAAATTTCTTATAAAAAATTTCAAAATATCAATTTTTTAAAAACTAATTTATAAATGAGATTAATATTATAACTACAAATTAAAATTTATAATTGAGTAATATCACAATTAATAAATAAATTTAAATTTAAACCATAAATTTTATTCATAAATAAAATTATTTTTTTGTAAAAGGTGTAAAAATCACTCACATTTTCATTTATTCAATTGACACTTCGGTAATCAAATTAATAAGTTCATTCCTATTAACCAAATGTTAACTTTGAATCTTAATTAACTATTTATTACTTTGTAAGTCAAATATTAAATTATCAATGGAATTATAAAATTTTAGTTTTAAATTTCATTTATTTTGATTCAATATAAGTCACATAGATTGTTCTTAATTTCAATATTACCTTTATATAACATTAATATAAAAAACCACCAAATCTACCCATCCTCTCTACCTTGGAGTTCATTAAACTAAAAGCCTATGCAACCAAGGTATATAAAAATGGGTATAATGGATCAATATGCCTGATTCCTCTGGTTGCCCTAATGAAACCCCTAGGAGACCTATTAATGAGCACTAGAAAATTAGCGCAGACAACCCCAAATCCACTTCCTCTATGTCTCTCCAAAACTCATATGAATCATAACCTCCAACAACTCGACTTTATCATAAACCTTTTCCATATCCAGCTTAAACAAAATACCATGTTCTCCACTTTTTAAAGATTTCAGGTATGAATTGGACTTTGAGATGAACTTGTAATCCTTTGGAGTAACTATATTTGTTCTAAACTCCATGACAATGCCAAGAGATGAAATACAACTCTGAAATTCCATGGGCTATTAGATTTTTTTTTCCCTGGTCATTTGCTGTTAATTTATTATGTTATTCCTGAGGAATTCCCATTGGATGAATTTTAGTGGTCTTGGGCATAAGGTTCAAAATCCATGTTAATGCTAAAGCCCAGAAGGTGATCAAAGCGCATTTGAGAGCATGTTTTTAGTTTCAAACTTGTTGTGAGAGGTGATCCAGCAGCATTTGAGACAAGATGCTCTGATTTGAGACTAGTTCTCTTTCCCTGTGTTTCTCCATTGATTTCAAAAGAGAAGGAAATGCTCCCTTTCAAAAATTGCTTACCATTTTTCATGTAGGAAAAGGTTCACAACAATAGGCTTCCTATCCAACCTTGAGATTGGGATGGGGATTCAAGTTGTAGCTATCGAAGTACCACTCATTTAAAAGATGGAAAGAATCCAACGGGTGTAAACTCCACCCACAGAATAGGCAGGAGATTTTCCCAACTCATCATTCCCCTCAAAAAAGTACTGAAAATTATCTAGGGTGTCTAGCTGCATATATGTCCCGGAAACTGCACATGCATCTAATAGTTCCAATGCAAACAAAAGGATGTTCCAAGAAATCAATGAATGTTACTTTGAAACATGACCACTGCATAACCTGCAACACTGGGACAACCGATATGTTATCGCATGGCCTTCACATTTCAGAGAATTACATTTTAAAAAGAAAATGTTACAGTTATCCAAAATCTTCTTCTCAACCATTACAAGAACCTTCGGCACCTTAGAATTTCACATGGAGAGCATCACACAACTACAAATGAATGACCATCTATCCTTTGGCAGCAAGCTTGACAAAGGTAAACAAAGATACATAGCACCAAAAGATGAAACCAATTCACACTGATGAACAACTCAGAACTTATCAAACTAGGCCTAGGAGCTGTCGCTTGAACTTGTGAAACTAGACCCCTGCAGTTGTTTCAGGATGGTACATGAACCTCTTTGACTTGGTCCAGCTTGTACATGCACCTTGATGCCCAAATAATCAGTAACGGAAGACACTTGAATGTGCAAAAGTAGTTCACATTTTTAATATGGACCCTCCAATTACAACATACTACTTCCTGATCTAAAATGTTATATATTGGAATCATGGACAAAGACCTCCACATACTCCAAATGACATAAATTTTGGATGAATTTAAAAATTCAAGTTTTTTGTTGAGCATGGAAGCGGACATGTTGCCGTTACTCAACAGACGCCCCCAGATAGATACCTTCTCTTCTTTTTATTTCTTTATTCTAGATCAAAAATTCATTAAAAATGGTCGAGGATGTGGAGGCTAGCCCTCAAATTCCTCCAGAATCTTTCATTTCTTTTCTTTTGTATGGATGATCTTCGAACATGTAGAAAGCCTTAATTTGAGCAATCCCCTTAAAGAACTCACGGAACTCAAGGAAGAAATGCAGGCATAGACCACTGGCTTCCATTCGTTTCAAGGAGTGATTGGGTTTGTGCAGAGACTACATACATCTTACAAGCATGAGGACTCACAATTGCAGTCAACCGGTAACGTTGTCTCGTCGAGACAAATTTGTGCTGCATGAAAAGAATTACATTTAAATAAGTAACTAAAGCCTAATGAAACTGCATGTCTCTTGAACACCCTTCCATTGAGAGATACATTGGATAGAAAATTATTTAAAAAAGGAGAAAAAGTAGATAGAAAGCCAGCAAGGGGTGGTCAAGGTGACAGGGTGCAAGACATGATGTCTAGAGTTTCACTCCTACCGAGGTCCCAAATTAACATTTAAAAAACAAAAATAGGGGAGAATAAAAAAAGGCTTACCAACCACAAGTCCCTTACAAGCATAGGGGCAGATGGTGCCAATCCAAGCTCCCTCCAACTGACAGTGAATGGGGCTCGAGACCAACTCCTGTTCCACAGAACCATGCCTATTCTCCTCCCAGAGAGCGGCACAGCCCAGACCTGCATAAGAGTAAAACTTGAAAACCACATGAAAGGGAAAGCAAAGTAAAAAATCAAGAAAGTTCCACAAAGATCAATCTTTGGCCTATTGGACAAGTGGTTAGGGCATAGAGTTTGCACTTTGCAGTATTACGATCTTGGGTTCAAAACCAACATTCACCAATCCAAGGGATAAATATTCCCAAAAAAATTTGTCCTCTCTTGAGAGGTTATTCTAATGTAAATATTCTTTGAGAACTATCCTTAAGCTTTAGTTGAGGCTCTTATTCTCATAACACTATTCCTTCCATCCATTGAACAGCACGTCTTCAACTTCCTTCAAATCCAATATTGGCTCATTGAAGCATTTTCAGTATAGATCATAGAGGTTACCTCCTGGTCAGCTCGTGATCTGATTTTACGCCCTTGGATTCCTAGAGGGTCCTGGTTGACATCGATCACCTCTTTGTTTCCAAGGATTCGAAGCATCGCTCTGCTTGCAGATTTGATGTCGCAACCAATTAAGAGAGGAGCCTGAATCATATGGAATGTATCCATAAGTGAACAATTTTAAAAGGGAAAACAAGAAAAACAAAAAATATAGCTTATAGTGCACCTTCATTATGGCCCATATACTGAAATGTGAACGATATTCCTCAATGCTCATCCCTCCATTGCCCACTTCCAACATATCTGGATCTACCTTCATCATGACATGCAAAGGTCCTTAGGTTCCTCATGTGATTAGCAAAATGCATGGAGAGGTTCATAAAAGCACAGAGTAAGATAAGGATATTATGTAATTACTCATTATGCATTCGACCTATCCAAGACAAATTGCAACCTCAAAGACAGTGATATTGCGCACTCCAAGTACTTCACAAACAGCCCAAAGAATCCAACGCACTAGCATGGATAGGTTCACCCAAGTTCAACAACTCAATAGTTACCACTTCTTATTAACAAACTTTACATCTATGAAATTTCTCGTCTTACACAAATTTCGGGAAGCATGGCATTTGATCTATATGTCTCAAAACATGATGCAGGAAGTTTGAGAAAGCAAAAAAATCAGCAAGCGACAAGCCAAAAAAAGGCACAATCTGAAGGAACCTAGGCTTTCTTCCCTAACTCAACTCGGGTCTCAAAAGTCTAAGCTTTTCTTTCTTTCAATTTCTAAAACTCACATAGAATGACCCATCTAGGCTCCATGCACCACTTAAATAAAAATATTTAATGTTCAAGGTGACCCAAAAAGTCCAGACTTAAACACAATTTGTAATAACAATTTTACCCCTATGAACAACGACCCATGAACAGTACCCATGAAGAGTATCTATCAATAGCACCCATGAATAGTAAACAAAAGTTAAAAAAAAACCTAGATGTCCTAAACAACTTTAAAACCCTAAAAAACTTTAAAACCTTAAAAAATAACTGTATAACTATATTAAAATATACAACTTTTGAAATTAAACAAATATTAAAAATACGAATAATTTGTCCTCCTCATTCTCCCCTAGTTAGAGAAAACTCATCATTGAGGTTTGAAGTGTGTTAAGAAGAGATTTGCATTAGTCTCGCAACCTTTTTCAACTTGAATACTGTAAACATGATCTTGGGACTTGTTATTGCACTAATCAAAACACAGATTATGAATTGAAACTAAGTCCTTGCAATCAAATGATATCTCTACAAACACTTTAGAGCAATGTTCAAAAAATCGACCCGGCCTTGGCCTAGGCGAGTTACTTGGGCAAGTCCGAGTAACTCACCTGAGTCAAGCTCAATTTGTTTTTAAGAAAATAAAGAAAAAAACATGGTATATATAATATAGCGCCCAGCTTTCTTAAGCAAATAGCAAATGGCATGCTGGTTAGGCCGCCCTATGTCAAGATGCATTTTTGTATGAGGTCTTGAGTTTGATTCTCGGAGGCGCTTTTTTTTTTTTTTTTCCTAGTTCAAGCTCCTATTCTTGAATCTTAAAAAATAGGAGTAGGGCAGCATTACCTGGGGGATTCGAACCCCAACCCTATTGACAAGCATGCGTTTACGCTACCCAAAAGGCCTTTCAAGCTTTTATGACATAGTAGACATAATAATATATATTTACTATTTATAAATCGGTAAAGCCTAATCAAGTGAAACTCGCCCTCGAGCAACTCGGTTGAGTTCGATTGGCCTCGGCCGAGTCTCGATACATTGCTTTTTGAGGAACCCTTGATAAAAGGATCATCGCATGTCGATAGAGTCTATTCAGCTATATGAACTTGTTGAAATTGCATCAGTTCAATCATAAACCTTTCAAAAATTGCCCAAGCTCACCCCTAGAACATACCTCAGGTGCATCTTCCAGACGAGCGCTAGATTCGATGACTGAAGCAATAACTTCAGCTATTGATTCTCCTTAAAGTCCATCTTTATCTTCATCAAAAATCAATTTAACCATGAAATCTTAATCATCATCATAGATTGGATCTCCTACAAGTTTTTGTTCTTCATCGAAGTATGTATCGAATATTGGTAGCAGATCCCAATCGAACTGCGTCAAAATCAAGAATGTCCTTCAAATTGAAAACCCTAGAGTGAGATTCCCCAAGTCTAGGTCATATATTAGTTTCTTTATCATGTGAAGAACAGATCAACATTTTCTTTGACAAAAAGATCACCGTCTTTGCCATGAATGATGCTCGCAAACTGTTGCACCAGCCAGTGTTCCAAAAAACGTCGTGCGGCGCCTAGGAGGCCTGGAGGGGCGCAGGCCGCCCAGTGTCTAAGCAGCCGCCCAAAACCTGAGCAGCCCAGTAGAATAAAAAGCATGGGATATCTAATTATCTAACAGTTTTAGGGTCAAATTTTTTGTAAAGAATTAAACAATACATAATGAGACATATAATACATTAATAATAGATAATATATAGTCCATCCATAGTTCATTAGTCCATAATTCCCTACATTTCAAATTCAAAAATCAAAGTTCAAACTTCAAACCATTAGACATTAGAGTATTAGACGATACTCCATAGTCCATACTATAATCCAAACTCCACACACATCATCGAGAAAAGATATTGATTCATCATCAAGAAAAGGAAAGAAACAAAACATAGGAGTTAGCGCATATCAAATGTCCACAGCCCACAACTCCACATACATTCTCCTACTCCATACTCCATATGTCCATACATAGTTACCAATTTACATCTTACACTCCCTCATCAATAGAAAAAGCAGTCAAACTTGAATCTGAGGACGCGTGCTAATAGAGGAGCAATTAAAAGAGACTAATTTGGAAATATGGAGGTCCATGGTTGATAACTGAAGGACGAGTTCTTTTGAAAGGGGGGTAACTGATGCATCCCTAAATCTAAAGAGGATCTTGAAGGTTCCACAAAAACCTAGAACCAAATTAAGTCATTATCCTAGGAAATTTCCTAGAAACTTCTCTAGAAATATCTAGCAATAAACTATTGTTTAAGGAAGTATCTAGGAACCTTCTCTAGAAACTTCTCTAGAAATATCTAGCCATAAACTATTGTCTTAAGAAGTATCTAGGAGCCTTCTCTACAAATATCTAGCAATAAACTATTGTTTAAGGAAGTATCTAGGAACCTTCTCTAGAAATATCTAGCCATAAACTATTGTCTAAGGAAGTATCTCGGAATCTTCTCTATAAATTTCTTGATAAATCTCTAGAAACATCTTCCTTAGCCTATAAATAACCCCCAAAGGGGTCCATTTTCATCAACGAAGAATTGAGAGATGCCTTTGAGCTTTCTTTGAGAGTGCGTGATTCCTCACCAAGTGGTGAGTGATTCCCACGTGAGGTGGAGTGATTCCCTCATAGCTTCTTTCTTTCTTGTAAAACAGTTGTATTACATATTTTATTGAAATAAAGAGTGAAGTTTCATTGTATTGTGTCCTATTTTTCAGTCCTAAAGAAGCTCAAAGGCAACTCTCAATAAAGAGCGAAGTTTCATTGTAATAAAGAGTGAAGTTTCATTGAAATAAAGCCTGAGAAATAGGGCAAAATACAATGAAACTTCACTCTTTATTTCAATAAAAGATGTAATACAACTGTTTTACAAGAAAGAAAAAAAGCTATGAGGGAATCACTCCACCTCACATGGGAATCATTCACCACTTGGAGAGGACTCACTCACTCTTAAAGAAAGCTCAAAGGCGACTCTCAATTCTTTATTGTTGGAAATGGACCCCTTTGGGGATATTTATAGGCTAAAGAAGATGATTCTAGAAACTAGAGATTTATAAAAAAAATTTATAGAAGGTTCCTAGATACTTCCTTAGACAATAATTTATGGCTAGATATTTCTAGAGCAGGTTCCTAGATACTTCCTTAAACAAGAATTTATTGCTAGATATTTGTAGAGAAGGTTCCTAGATACTTCCTTAAAAAATAGTTTATGATTAGATATTTCTAGATAAGTTTCTAGAAAAGGTTCCTAGATACTTCCTTAAACAATAGTTTATTGCTAGATATTTCTAGAGAAGTTTCTAGGAAACTTCCTAGGATAATGACTTAATTTGGTTCTAGGATTTTGTGGAACCTTCAAGAACTTTTTTAGATTCAAGGATGCATCAACTTCCATAGACAAAGTTCCAAACAACGCTACTCTTCTACTTAAACCATCAGCTACCTTATTTTGGGTTCTAGCCTTGTGCTTTAATAGGAAGGTATATTCTGAAAGGGAAGCCATCCATTTAGCATGCCTTGCATTCAACTTCTTCTAGGAATTCAAATACCTGAGAGCTTCATGATCCGAGTATAGACTAAACTCCCTATGGATCTAGTAGTGCCTCCAATAGTGCAAGTCTTGCACCACTTCATAAACTTCAAGGTCATAAACAAAAAACTTTTCACGTGCTTCATTCAACTTCTCACTAAAGAAAGCCAATGGTCGCCAGTCTTGACTTAGAACTGCCCCTATGTCAATATTTGATGTATCAGTTTCAACCTCAAACACCTTAGCAAAATCTGGTAATGCGAGTACTGGTACTTGCATCATCTTTAGTTTAATTAGAATGAAGCTCTTCTCAGCAGCAGGACTCCATGAAAAATTTCCAGCCCTCACACAGTCGGTCATTGGTGCTATAAGAGTGCAGAATTTGTTAATAAAGCGATGATAAAAGGTCACTAGGCCGTGAAAAGAACGCAACTCAGTGAGTAACTTTGGCACCAGTGACTCAGTTATGGCCTTCACCTTTTCTTGATGACCTTGATTTCCTCATATGAAACAACATACCCTAGAAAGACGACATTGTCCGTCATAAATTGAGCATTTTTTCAAATTCACAAAAAGTGATTCCTTCCTTAGCACATCAAGAACTTGTTCCAAGTGATTTAGATGATTCGGTGGGTTAACACTAAAACCAAGATATCATCAAAGTAAACCACAACAAATTTACCAATAAAATAACGAAGTACTTAAGTCATTAGGCTGATGAAGGTGCTTGGTGCATTAGAAAACCCGAATGGAATCACAAGCCACTCATAGAGTCCATCTTGAGTTTCGAATGCAGTATTCCATTCATCCCAGGATGAATCCAAATTTGATGGTACCCGCTCCTGAAGTCAATCTTTGAGAAAACTTTGGCCCAAGAAGCATATCTAACATATTACCAAGCATGGGTATGGGAAATCAGTACTTGATTGCAATTTTGTTAATCGTTCGCTATTCACGCACATCCTTCATGACCCATCCTTTTTGGGAGTTAGTAATGCAGGGACAACATATGGTGACATACTTTCTCTAATCAATCCCTTCTTAAGTAAATCAAAAACTTGTCTGTACAACTCCTCATGTTTCATCAATTCTATAATGGGCCAAATTTGGTAGGTTAGAACAAGACACCAAGTCAATGTGATGTTGAAAGGAAGACCATCAAGCAATTCTTCTAACATCAAGTCTTTATATACTTCTCAAGTAGAGGCTCAAGAGACTTAGGAATTGTAGTAGTTGCAAAATTTTCTTTTGCAAGAAACACATAAATCACATCCATTCTTGCTACTCCCTTTTAATTTTTTCACATTAAGCAACTTTGAACCCACCACTTTAGTGGATTTGGGTGTAAGAAGTTGTTTCATACCGTGGAGTGTGATGTTAGTGCCATCCTTGACAAAAGAATAAGTGGTTGGTCTAGTTTCATGCACTATATCACAATCATAAAGCTATGACCTACCAAGTAATATGTGACAGGCATCCGTAGATGCTACATCGGATCACACTGCATCATTAAAATTAGCACCAACAGAAAAAGAGACTAAACATTAAGTAAGAACTAGTACCTTACCCACATTCTTGAACCACTAGATTTGATATGGGTGTGGGTGCTCATGCTCCTTCAATTGAAGTTTATCCACCATCTCTCTAGATACAATATTTTCACTGCTCCCACCATCAATTAGCGTTGTGCACAACTTGTCTCCCGATGTGCAAGTTGTTCGAAAAATGTTGTGTTGTAGCCACTTCTCTTCATCACAAGGTCTTGGGGTTGATAGCATGGTTCGCGGAACAACTAAGACTTCACCTCCTTCATCTCCATACAAATCGTCAATCTCACCTTTGAAAGGTTCAATCCCTTCATAAGATTAGCTCGTCCCAATATCACCTTAGCCCTCATAGGTGTATCCTTCATCGGCTTCTACTTTATAATTTTCTTATGCCAAGTTAACTTTGACATGGGGTTGACATGAAGGGCAATTGTATTCCCTATGCTCAGGCTATTGGAACTTGAAACATACAATTTGAGTATCTTAATGAGGAGATTTAGGTGCTCCCCCATCTCTCCCAACACCACCTCCACCCATGTTAGGGTTTGGCCTAGTTGAGAAACATTGAGTGGTTTGGTTCCCACACCCCATTGGTGGTTTTCTAAAGGTTAAAGCTTGTTGTCCCTATATTGAAGTAGAGCCTCTTGTGACTAAATTCTTCCTCCCAAGGCCAAGATACTATTTCCTCTGCCTTGAGGGCCAAAGTGTAGGCAACAACATCTTAAACATGTTTGAATGCTAATTCATTCTTAATGTCATGATTTAGCCCACTCAAGTAACGACATTTTTTTATCGTCATACTCTTATAAATTTTCCCTAGATGTCAAAATAAAAAACTCCTCAGTATATTCACTCACCGAATTTTCTCCTTGCTTGAGGTTTCGACAACTTTGCCACAAAGTTCGGGCATAATTTTCTAGTAAGAACTTTCGAGGCAGCTTCGTCTTCATCTTCTCTCATGAATTAATTTTTTCCTTGCCTTGTCAGAGATGATCTTGCTAATTATCCCACCAAACGAAAGCATGGCCAAAACATTTTGTGATCTACTATATCTTTATACTCAAATACCTTCCCTACTTACTTAGCCAATCAAGAAAATCATCCACAAGAAATTGACCATAGAACTCTGGAATTTCAATTTTGAATCCAGGTTCTTTCTTTCTTTCCAACAACCGAAGAATTCATTCAATGAATTCCTCATTAACTGAAGCTGCCCGTGGTTGGTTAACGAAATGCATACCTCTTTCAGCTCTGTTACCTTGAGTTCCAATACCGGTCTCCAGATTCTGACCGACCTGTTATGTGAGCTCATCACCTCTCTCAGCTAAGGCCATGAGTTTGTTTAATCTCTCCTTTAGGGCTTGAACTACTTGAGTCAACAAATTTAATCCTTCGAGGGGTGTCTATTTTGAAGCCATTGGAACTCACTCTAATACCAATTGATGCAAATTTCAGCATCTTAATTCGTAGAGAGCTCCAATAGATAACAATCCTTAAAGAGAACAAGAGTAGAGAATGAAAGAGAAAATCACAAAACTAAGAGGAATCCACCTCCCAAAGTTTTATTCACCAAAATTTCTCTGCAGAAATATAACAATTGAACTCCCTAGACCCTTCAATAACAAGTACTTAAATAACTCATGACCCTAAAAAGCTCCTATAAAATCCTAGCCATCCATCCTATTTAATCATAGCCATCCATTTTTAACTTGAATATGGATGATTGAACTTGCCCCTAATGAAATAAAGAAATAACAATTGAAATAAAAAAATAAAACCCAAATAATTCCCCTCACTACATTATTGCCCCTTTCTTCTCTCTCTTGGGTCCTACGACTATTTGCTGGTTAAGCACTTCTGGACATTTAATGTATTTTTTAATGTTTTAGTGCATCCTTAAAATCTTGATAACATGGTGCTCATCCCGATGAGGACTATCCACCTTCCTCTTGCCTTTCTAAGAAAATTTCAAGAGTCAAACATTAGAGGTTTTTACTTGAACCTGTAAAATGGTCATTCTTTGAAATTAAAGAAGTGAAACAAGCTAGCAACAAGAACTTTGTGAAGTGATTCAAGCTTCAGGGAGAATTCTCAAATGGAACCCACACTCTGCACCAATAAAAATGTTTGTATTTGTAAACTTGTAAGTGGATTAACAATACTAGAGACTGTTGGAAATGCATGAGGCATGGATATTGATAGAATGATTTCTTCAGTCAATCAATTCCAATAGATGGAAACCTAAGTATGTTCAACATGGACCTTTACTTGGATCCGCATCTGTTACTAGCATTTGTGAGACAGCTCAGTCGTTGTATCCCTCTACATTTTTTTAGCAAATACATTGCTTCAAAACCAGAGACATAGTTATGGGGAGCCTTGAGACAGTAGGGAATCCTGCTACAGGACCTTGATCCGGTGATTCTAAACCAAGACCTTGGGGGAACACAACTTGCCATCACTTAAAATTGTTACTTGGATCCGCATATGTTACTAGCATATGTGATAGAGCTCAGTTGTTGTATTCCTTTATATTGCCTTAGCAAATAAATTGCTTCAAAACCAGAGACATAGTTATGGGAAGACTGGAGACAGTAGGCAATCGGCTATCGGACCTTGATCCGGTGCTTCTGAACCAAGACCTTGGAGGAGCATGATTCTCCATTGCTTAAAATTGTGTTCCTCAACATGAAGGATCGCAACAATACAGCACCATTGGTCATGGGAGCCCATTCCGGTATACCATGATTACAATCTCATGATTCATTTGAAATCCCAGAGGTTCTGGGATTTCAAAAGCCTACTATAGTAGGACTCTGACTCTGTTCATCTCAATCCATAAACAGTTCATTTTTAAAGAAGCCAAAACCTATGAAAAGCAGAGACAACTAGAATTAATAACATTTTGAAGCTCAAGCATGGGAGCATTAACATTCTGCTTTGGCTGGGGTAGTTAAGAGGAGGAGATAAAGTGATAAACTGATAGTGCATGAACCCGTTTCATCTTATCTTGGACCCTAACAGACAGGCATCTAAGGAGTAAGAATGTACCACTTATAATTATCTATCTACTAATAAATATCTATTGATTATTTAACTATATTGATGTGTCTCATCGCATTGCCACCATAATATCAGTGAGCTACTATCTTACAATGGATTTCAGTTGTGTATATGTATAGAATATTAAAGGATGAAATATATATTTTACAATTTTCCCATATTCTATAAACATACGTACTATATATAGATATGGACAAATGGGTGTTCCTTCAGAAGCACTCCCAGGTGCTTCCAAGTTAGGGAACTTGAGGCAGGGTATGATGCCGCGCTCAGGCATAAACATATGAGTACACATTAAACTTCTTCATTGCATGCTGCAAGTGGGGGAAGCGTCAGTTGTTTGACAATAGCAATACTTACATTACTAGTCTTTTCAGTGACATAAATACATCCTAATATTTGAGGGCCCCAGATGTTTTGAAAGATTAAGGCATTCTTGTTGATTATAACTCTACATATATCTTTCTGAAATTGAAGTTAGGTAATTTGATTGGTTTATTGCCATACCTGTACTGTAGTGGCTAAGGGAACAATAACACAAACAAAATATCAAGTGTGATTAGCTACGCATAAGCAGATTGTCATTTTGTTCTTGATAGCACTGACAACAAATAGGCATTAGTTTCTGGTGGACAATCACTATTGGACATATAACAACAATTTGAAAAGGAGAAGGTTACAGTTAAAACGAGGGCATTTTAGTCTTCTAATATCTTCTATTGTTACACAAACGCATGAAATGTACATAAAATAGTCTAGAGGAAAAGGAAAGATACTGTACCTACAGCAGAAAGGGTAATACAGTCATTAAGTATAGATGCAAAAATCTGTAATCATTTGAGCATTCAAGTAAAATGGGAGAGGAACCAACTCAAACAACAAATTATGTTTCACCCATGACATACCATTCCATCTTCCAGGCCCTGCAAACCTTCCCCAAGCATCATTCTGATCCGCAGCTGAAGTCATACTAGAAAAATAGAACAAAAAAATAAAAGCCAATTTAATTAGTCAAGGCATGTTCTAAGCTTTAAATGAGTATAAATAGATGCAACAGTTTGTGAAAACCAAAAGCAGGAGAGAACAGCTTGTAGAGCATTTATACCTCTCCCATTTGTCTTGAATATCTCCACCAGTTCGCCAAGAATTTCCTAACGTACCAGCCCACGTTGCCGGATTCTGCTCCCCCCTTCAGTAAGAACAACATTTCATTCAAAAGATCGGATCAAATGGGTCAGAGTAGAATCATGAAACTTAGAAGAAACAAAATGAACAAGACGTGTGCGTAGCTATTGCTTAGAGTTTGACTCAACGAGCTACGTAAAAAGCAACTCTCGTAAGGTTATTACTAAGAATTGGATTTGATTTTCCAAAAAGGAACACGTGTTATCAAATGCAGACAAACAGGTACAGTGGCACCAATTCTTTGTGCGATGGAGAATTGCAAAGAACATACATATGTCATGGTTGGTCAAAACAAAGGGAAGTGCAGAATACAATGCTTACCACTCACAGATAGAGTACAGGATAGGACGACCAGCCTTCCTTAGTGCATAGCTCATCCTGGCAAATCTGCAAAAATCAAGATTGACAAAAAACAATAAACAAGAGAGGAAATGTAAATTCAATAAGTGGACCTGGGGTAAAAAGTTGAGGACACAGGATACTCAAGAGATAATATTTAGAAGACGATGGCCTAGATAAACGGGGATGAACTACATTGATGCCAGAGTCTAGGGAACAGAACGAATAGAACCAAGCGGAAAACTGTTACCTGTTTTGAGGACTGGAACCATCATGGTAACAATTATCATACTTTAAGTAGTCAACACCCTGTAAAATTGTGTAAATTGCTTTATGAAGTAAATGACAAGAAGCTATAAGGATAGAAGAAAGAAAACCAAAATCTAAATTCACAATGTAAAAATTAACAGCCCAACTTATTGGATCCATAAAACATAATCAATTTATCGGAAAACAACAAATGCAGCAAAATTACCCATGAGGCAAACGTCCTCGCATCTTGCTCCTCATGACCGAGGGAACCAGGCATTGTCTTGCTGCAAGTTCTATAACTGAAAAATGGGTAGAGAAAGAAACACATTAACTGAACAGCAGTTGTGAGAAAGGGATTCTTAGGAATAGGGATAGCGAGAGAAACATACGAACTAAAAATGAGAGAAAGAAAAGATTCATAGATAAGTGGGCTTACCCCGCATCGGAATAGATCCCAAGTTTCATGCCTTTGCTATGGACATAATCTGCAAGAGCCTTGATTCCTGAAGGGAAAGTGGACTTTCGGGCTACAAGGTTGCCCCTTGAATCTCTATTTGCCTCACCCCAACAATCATCTGCTCATATTTCAGTCAATTTTTTAAATAGAAGCTAGGAAACAATCGTTATCGTTTGAAAAGACTAAAAAGGTCTATGAAAAATGTTGCAATGTCCTTGAGGAAAGCAATAAAATAACCCATTGTTAGAAGAGTCAGAGAAGAGAAAATTCATATTTATAGGACTGAATCAGAAGAAAAAGAAGAGAGAGAGACCAATGTTCACATATTTATAGCCGAGGGCCGCCAGACCTGTGGAAACCAGAGCATCCGCTGCAAGACAATTTGCAAAGAGAAGGGCTGAATCCGTAAAACCACAAAAAGAAGAATATAAAATGAAGTAAATAAAAACGATTGATTACCCGTTTTCTTGATGGTCCATTCGTCGATCCTACAATGAAAATGGTTCCAACTGTTCCACCTGCAAGCAGTTTCAGGGCACAGCTAAGAACACAGAGATGAGCATTGCTCCTCTCTCTCTCTCTCTCTCTCTCTCTCTCTCTCTCTCTCTCTCTCTCTCTCTCTCTCTCTCTCTCTGAGAATGATGCAGTGAGAGATTACCCACCCCATTGGAGGGGTGCGCCCGATACCATTAGTGAGCAGGAATGCAGCATAGAGACTGCCACTGTTGCTCGCATTCCCTGAGAGTGCTCCAACGCAAGAGACCAACTGTAGTAACACTACCAAAAACCCAATCACCCTTCTCTCCATTTCCACAATCAGGAGAGAGAGAGACGCTGTGATTTTTATGGAGTTTAGAGAGAGAATGTGTGATTTATATGCCGATTATTCTCAAGTGCTGCCGCAAAGGCGGTTGGCCATTAGAGACTCTGGCTTCGTTTCTTGACATTCATTATTCCCGAAAGACTTCCAACTCGCTCGGGAGTTTACTGTACATTTACTCCCTCAGGCAAAACACATTCATAATATATTTTTTATCTCAAAATTTGGGGATGTAAACTATCTGTATACTAGAATCACATCAAGATTGAATAAAGACCTAATATTTGAAGGGTTAGATCTAAGTGTCACAAAACTCAAATTTTAAATTTTTTTCTTTTAAAAAAGGATGTGGTTTCTATAAGGTTTAAATTTGAACAATCCAATTAAAGCGCACGTCCAAATTTTATCATAACATGTAATTTTGGTGTAAATTTTTTTAAAGATTATCTTAAATCTATTTTTATCTCTAATTATAAAATTTTAAACTCCAAATATGGTAAAAATCCAGATTTATAAATATATAAAAATCTTGAAAATTGACAATTGAAAATTAAACTGAAAATCTTTTTCTTTTTCATATTCATACATCTCAAGATGAAAGATAAAAAGGTTTTTCAATATTAAAACAATTTTTTCTAATATATTTTTAAAGTGCATCTTAAATTCTACATTTTAAGGATGCAACCTCGTATAAACTCTTTCCTTGAAAAAAAAAAAATTTATCTATGAACTGGCATCCCATATCTTAGACCAAAAACCAATAATTCTACATTTTAAGGATGCAACCTCATATAAACTTTTTCCTTGAAAAAAAAAAGGTTATCTATGAAATGGTGTCCCATATCTTAGACTAAAAACAAAAAAAGTATAGTTTGAATGAGGGAGTAGATATACAGTACGCTCCTACGGGAGCATGGTATATGACTTCGTTATATTCCTCTTGTTGTTGCTGCTGTTTGGCGCCATTTCATTTCTGGATCTTCATTATTATGGCGTTGTTTGTTGGGAGAGTGGGTAAAGCAATGTGCGGGTGCATTGATAACTATTATGACGTAAGCATCGCACCGACACCGCCCCACCAAGATTCTTTGCACCACTCCCGCGCCTTCCCCTCGCCGCTCTCAATTCAAAAACACACGCACTTCACGTGCAGACAACTCAGCCTCTCTCCTCCCTGGCAAGCGTCCGAACGAACGAACAAAATAAAAAGGAGAAGTCGCTTTTTACTCGGTTCCGGGCGTAGATGCCCCAATCGCCTTATGCTTCCTCAGTTAAGTTCTTATGGAATGTAAAATAAAAAATACGAAAAACTACTAAAATTCCTCTGGTTGGATGTTCTCTTTATAACGGCTCCTCGTCAAAAATCTCTCATGACTGGTTTTGTTAGCCTACACTATTTGGTGGTATATACTACTTGGTGGTATAGACTTTTAAAGTGCTCAATATTTTTAATATTAAAAATCGTAATATAAAATTTTTCAAGGGTTTTTTTTGTTATTTAAAATGGTAGAATGGATCTTTTTATAAAAAAACAATAACATTTTATTAGTAGTTAAAAAAAATTAATGCATCTTGTGGGTGATGTTACACACTATATCAGTGATATCGTTGTCACTATTGTTAATTAATACTTTTATTTTTATTAAAAAAAATTAATTTATTTTTAATTAATTACTTAAAATACCTCTAAACAAAAAATTACTATAACATACACGATATTTAAATGCCTACAAAAGTTGCACTTCAAAGGAAATAGGAGTTGATGTCTTTGTTTAATGGCGTGTGATTTCTTGAGGTGGGTGATCTTCCGTCTCACACGTTGGACAAGTTGTGGGCCCTAAAGTTTAGGATAGTAGGGAGAAAAAATTAGATTTATTAGTTTCTCTCTAAAGCTTTCTCTTTTGCTAAAATAATGAATAGGTTTGTTGGTTTCTCTATTTAAAGCATTCTCTCTCTCTCCAAAAGCATAAATGGATTTGTTGGTTTATCTCTCTTAAAATGTAAATGGGTTTGATCAGTTTTCACTTTTTTTTTTTTCTCTCTCTCTCTCAGTAAAACATTGCATCTCTAGAGAGAAATTAACCTATTACAATTTTAAGAAAATATAAATATGAATTGAAATGTAGACCTAGAGAGAGAAAATGAGAAAAAGAAAGAAATGTGATTTTAATTCAAATTTTGTAAGAACATTAATGATTATTTTTTCATCATAAATTAAGCTATATAGTACCATGGGGTTAATTAAAGAAAATGAATTTTCAAAAGGTGCAGTTGGCATACGAATGCATCCGTAGCTGTAGAGGTAAGGTGCACTTTTAAATTTTATCATGGTATATGATTTTGATGTACAATGTTCTTAGGATTATCTAACAATCTATTTTTATATCTAATTATAAAATTTTAAATTTAAAAAATGGTTAAGATCAAGTAGATCTATAAACATATGAAAATCTTAAAAATGGACGGTGTAGATAATATGTTGTAAATACACTATTTTTTAAACTTAAAATCTTTTTATTTTTTATGTTCATACATCTCGATGTCGAGATG
This sequence comes from Amborella trichopoda, assembly GCF_054954075.1. Taxonomy (NCBI): domain Eukaryota; kingdom Viridiplantae; phylum Streptophyta; class Magnoliopsida; order Amborellales; family Amborellaceae; genus Amborella; species Amborella trichopoda. The sequence continues at coordinate 53,294,428 of NC_142337.1, forward strand.
ATCAATCAAAAGGTTTTTCAACATTAAAACTATCTTTTCCAATGAATTTTTTAGTTGCATCCGTAGTTCTACATTGTAAGGTTGCATCCCTATACAAACTTTTTCCATTTTCAAATAATACGTGTGAGAGATTCTCAAGAGGGGGGGGGGATCATTTCAACTCGGGGGATTTAGTAATTTTCCCCATAAAATTAGAGGGACGTATAAAATGAGAGGGACGTGGCGCAATCTGTTCCTTTTCCCTTCTCTTCAATCTCCCTCTCTCTTTTAGTTGTTTTCACTTTCACGAGAATCCTTACAACTCCATAATATTTTTTTTTTTTTAACATTAACACATGATTTTTATCTATTAATTATAAACCAGTGAAATTATAAAAAGAACGAAATACATAAAGATACATCGCACGAAATCAGTAATCACTGATGAAGATTTCTCTCTCTCTTACTTCCACCGCCTCAAGCTTAGATGTGTTAGTGATAGGTTTCTTTAAGGTAGGTTTCTCTCTCAACAGGGGAAAGGCTTTTAATTATTTGGCGAGTTCCCTCTTTGTTTTTTCATTTCTCAAACCAATAAACCAAGAGACATGACTTAATTATTGTACTGATACCCAAGAAATTGAAACATTTTGACTTGGCTCCAAAGAAAAGAACAAATAGCAATCAAGCAAAGCCCACCTAACATAATATATAGCAAAAGATAAGAGAATAGGATGCCTGCTGCCATAGGCCCGGGCTGAGCCCAGCCATTCTAAATTATTTGCAGGACAGGCCCCGGCCAGACCTGGCCTAGTACTTTGTCAAGTTGGGCTGGCCTGCGTAAGATTTTAAATCGCAGGCAAGCCTTAGGCCCGGCCCGGGCAGCCCCACCCATGAGTGAGATGGGGTTTCAAATTGAAAGGATTGAAAAGTAGGTGAGATCGGCAGTTGTTAAGTGGAGACGTTGAAGTGATGGCCCGCTAGCTTGTGATTGTTGGAATGGAGAAAGAGAACATGGGGTTAGGGGCTGAGCTTGTGCTTGTTGGAATTGGCCTCTGGGCGCTCTCCCTACGCCCTTCGCTCAAGAGACTTGCGGCCGAGATGCTAGTGGCTATAGGTGACGCCTTCACCCGAATGTCCCGAGAGTCGCCGCCTTCTGCATTCGTCATGCTTCACCCTTTTTCAGGAACACCTTTCTTGAGACATTAGACCCCAGTTGCCGAATCTCATATTATGGTAGATTTCTTGCTTCAAATTCTAACGATCGATTCGTGATTTTCCGGCCATTCTTGCTTTATATGCCTATTTCGCTCCATTTTTCGGATTTTAGAGACAGTTTTTTCTTCTTCTCTTGTGAATTTATGTAACCACAACAACACAGAGGGTTGGAGCTTCGAAAAGAAAAGAGAGAAAAGGCCCCTTTCTTCTTCTTTGTTTAACCAGATCGACAATTTGATCGGTTACTACTAAGAAGTGTAACTCACTTGATAAATTTATCATTTTTAGAATATGCTTGTGATGGAAAGAAATAAAATGGTTGCATAAATTTAGGCTAATCAAAGTCCCAAACAAGGTGCGAGCATTGGGATTTCATCATCAAAATGAATCGAGTTATTTTTCTTCGTCACTGTGTTTTTTACTTTTATCCCTTGCTTTCGTCTTTAGTAAATTGTGATTTTTGGGAGAAGCATCCATGCTGCATCTACAAGCCCTGTTCCATCAAATGATGCATCAAAAGAAATTACCAAAATCCTTACGGAATGATTAATGCTAGGGTCTTAAGTGCATTATTCCTTTCTAACGTTATACAAAAATTTCACAATTCAATTTAGGGTTATGTTAGGGTACTCATATGTCTAAGAAAAATTGGATAGTTTAAATTCTAAACGCATCCAGTTAGATCGGAACCAACTACTGGCCAGTTCAAGTTTCGACCGGTTTTTGTGAATCGGTTGGGTATTTTTAAAAAAATTCAATATATATATATATATATATATATATATATAATAAATTATAATAGATAATGACATCATCCACATGAAAAAGAATAGCACCTTTATGGAACAATGATTGCGTCTTAATTACTAATAAAATGTCACTAATTTATGTACAAATATCTATCATATCCCTCTTAATGACAAAAAAAATACCCTTATTAAAAAAAAATTGTATTAAAAAAACAAAGAACAATGAGTGTCCAAAAATATTGAGTACATTAAATAAATACTCATGTTAAATAATCCTTCAATTTAAAATTACAATGAAGGAAATTAATTAAGAAAGAAAGATTGCATGATCAAATTGTATAACTGATCAAAAAAATTACGTACAAGAAGATGGGTGGACAAACTTACAAAATAACAAAATTGAGGGATCTCTATACACTCAAGAGATCAGTATACTAATTGTATGTCCTACCAACTCTTCGTACTACCATAAAAATTAGTTCAAACGTTCATAAAAAGAAAAACCTTCATTAGGATGCTCCCTCTGTATGAATAATCAAAATATACTCCCCCTGAACCCCTACCTTCGCTAAAGCATCCACCCCTTGATTTATTTCTCTATTTGTGTGTTGAATGATAGCCTTTCTAACCCTCAACCGATATTGAATCTTATTCAGAGTCGAAACTCAGGCCCAAGGGATCCGTCATTGCACTAGTTGTTCAGCAGACGTAAAAGAATTACCCGTGTGATCTAGTTGGAGTATACAATATTTTTTTTATTTTTTTAATGTATTTTTTTTTTGTTCACGGTTTAGATTGCTAACGAGTAGTCCTTTTACAATATAATAACTATAAATAAAATAAAATAAAAGAATACAATAAAATCTCAAGAGAAGCCATTCAAATTCATACTTTTCATTAATAAAGAAAATACAACCTATATTTGGAAATGAAAGATATAATAAATAAATATAGACGAAGAAAAAAAAAATGTCGAAGGTTACCTCAACCGGGCTTCTTACACCTCACACCGAGTCACCACCTTCCGATGGCACGGGATCTAATGGTCAACCTTTAATATCAACTGGGAAAGCATTTTTTTACGAGTCATACCAATGGAACATGAACCCCCTTTTGATGGATCATCTTAGCAATCTAGTTTGAAGGAGATGCTTCTCTTTTATACCACAACCTTATAATCTAAAACCCAAAAGAGAGATGAGATATACCATGAGATAGTAGAGAGAACCACCATGAGATGAGAGAGAGTGGAGTATGCCCCTCTTTGAGCCTTTCAAGAGAGAGAAAAACTTTTTTAAGAGAGAGAGAGAGAGAGAGAGAGAGAGAGAGATTTTTCCTACAGTGGGGTGTGGCCCCCTTAGATGGATGTGATAGATGAAAAGTTGGTGTAGAGATTTTGGTAGGGATCAAACCTTTTTTATAGTGCTTGAACAAGTTTAGGGTTTTTTAAGGTTTTCATTAGCTTGCCTCTCATGTGAGATTGAATATGCGTCATTGATCTTGGGTGATTTGTGGGATAAGAGATATGAGTCATCCATTTCATAGATGGGTCATCAACAACATATTGAATGTGCTAGAACCATTATCCCCCACTTCATAAACTATTTTCCCATCAATTAATTAAAATGATTATTAATAAAATAAGAAATTAATATATGATAATATTATTCTTTCTTATTTTCTGTTAAAGCCTTTTCACACATATTAAAAATATGATTCAAAATCTCTACAAGGCTCAAACTTACCAAATACATCTATCTTATCCCACAAGACAAATGCTTGTGCTCTTTGAAAATGGCAAGTTACCTAGGTAGGGCGTTCCACCCTTTGTGGTACATAATGAGCCCCACCTAATTTGCTATGGTGTGCCCAAATATCCTGATGGATCTTTCATGTAGTTATATTATTTGTATATTGTTAAAAAATCATAAAATCATTACTTGAATATTTAATTTTATATAAAGTCAATATCTCCATGTTTATATATCTAAATTTGATAAATAAAATATATATAAAGATTTAGAAAAAAATCAATTAACAATTCTAAAAATCGTCTATTATTAAAATGAACAAAATTAAATACTTTGATGAGAAAATGATCCATATGGTCTAGGAATAAATATCCACTAAGGCACGTCATATTCAACTGTGGACTACAGACCATGTATGGTTTCTCAAACCAACCCAGAGTTGCCCGTGACCTACAATCTATGTAGGGGATCATTAGTTGATCAACAAAGTCTAGCCAATGGGCATGGGATTGTAGTCCCAGTTTATGGATTTCAGGTTCTCCCTTAGAGACGAACCAAGGTCACCCAAACCTTGATGTAATCTATAGCTCAATGGTACACAAGGGTATCTCTCGCACATGTATATGCTTCACGCTGAAAGGTGGTTCGCTTTCCTGAAAACGGCTATTAATGTGTATACCCTGTGATGTCACATGGATGGGGCTTTGGTCTCATATCTAAAAGCCTATATCACACACAAGGGTCACACAGTCTCTCGACTCACTCATCCGGACATATTCATACCTCATCAAGGGATGACTCATCATAACCCTCTTTGGTTTAGTTTTTTATGTTCAGGTAATCATGGGGTTTTCCTAACCAGACTGGCCTAGCACGTTGAACATAGTCATGTATCAGCAAACGTTATTTGCTTAGTATGGTTAACAAGTTACCACACTCCTACTGAGTTCATGTTCCACTATATGATTTCATTTTACAAATATTCATAAGTACTTTAATAACCACACTCACTCAACAAGAGACACCTACAATAATAAAAAAAAGGAGTTGCACCCCCTTGTTTTAGTGCACCCAATTCCACTGCATCATTGTGGTCATCTGCTCATCACGAATTAAACCACCAATGCCGACAGAGGCTAGGATTACCCTTTGAGCTTCCATCGAAGTCAACGATCCATATGTGCGGTTGAGGTTGCCATGCATTTGGTTTAGGATCTTCTTAGCGCAAAATTGGGCCAACCTACTTCAAATTAACAACTAGACCTTCCTTGTATACTCCTTTCAATTCTTTCCTAGCATCTCCAACTTTTCAATGGTAATCTAAACTTATGGGTGGCAACAAGCCGGGCCAGCCGTGGCCCTAGCCTATCCCTTGTCCCCATAAAGCCGGCCTTGGACGTTTTACACTATAGAGCACTGATTTGAATCTATTGGCTATTATCTTGTACGGACTGGTAAACATATTAATTGATCTTATGCCTTAAAAAATCCCATCACTTACTTTTTAGGGGGCAAAGATATGAAGGTTGAGTCAATTACATTTTTTTATTCTACACTATGGTAAAATTCATCAAAATGCAACTATAATATGGTTTAATTTATTCCCATAACAATCAGGCTTGGGAACTTCATCTCTTGAAAAGCTAAACATAGCCTCTTTAATTTCCTTCATTCAGAATGGTCACATTCTAAATATCTTGCTTGACTCTTGATAATCCTTAAAAAAGTTTTGCATATATAAAGATGTGCAATTTATTGCTTAATGTGAAGGACTTTGTAAGAAATTCGATCAAGGCTGTTTCCTTTGCTTCCTTATCATCATCTTCTACCTCCTTAATTTGATTTACTTGGATATTATTAAACCTTCTCCTTGAGTTCGTTATAGCATGAACTAACTTGGTACTATTATCTGACTCCATAATTGAATTCACTTAAATCTCACTTAAAACCATAGACAAACTAAAGTTTTGCATTTTTGAAAGGAAAATTGTCTCATGCGGGCCGGACCGCATGACTACATATCCAAAAAGTGTAAAACATCCATCTTAAAGATGGATGCAAGTCGGTGTTCCATTTAAAAACAATGGAAACTAACGGTCCAAATGTTTACTTACTAGAATTATTATTTCTATTTTTTTAAAATTTACTTATTTTTTTGTATTTATGATCTCCATTTTAGATATTACATGCCTTTAAAATTTAAGTCCATAAATCCATCTCAAAAATAGATTTATTAATAAGTCCGCATTTTTAAATATGCGGGCTTGGCTGCATAGAAACTGGGTCCTTTTTGAAATCAAAGTTCAACTAAAACATATGTATTGAGATTAAAAAAAACTAAACGCACAAGAGAGTACAAAAATAATAAAATTAAAGAAGGCAAAAATCACTTACTACCACTAGTTAACTTCTATGTTAAAGACAACTAATATTAATAACGAATAGTATTTTTATTAAAGGGAAATAATTTTATCAAATAAGATATTATAGAAAAGTAATTTTAATATTTTATGAAAATATTAATTGAAGAGAAAATATGATAACTAAAATTTGTTGCTAAAACAAAAGAAATGACATAAAAAATTAAATATTAACTAAAAAAGAAAAGAAAATAAATTTCTAAAGTAAAACAAAAGAAAAGAAACAAGATTACACTAAAACAAAAACGAAAGGAAAATGAAATTCTAAACTTAAAAAATAAAATAAAAGAGAAAAGAATATTACCAGGAGTTGGGACATAGATCAGACTAGAATTTCTATGTTTTTATAGAACCGCTCTTTATAGAGTGTCCCTTAAGCTCTTCTGGAGACCTCTCAGAGATCTACGAACTTTCTGAGATTTTTTTTTTTTTTTTTTTCCCTTTCCGATTATGCTCTAATCGATAGAGAGGATCCCGATTTATAGGATTTGCAAGTTAGGCATATAAGGAATTGAAGGCTGTGGAATTTGGATTTCAAATCCGTCAAGAATTGAATAAAAAACATTTAAAGGGCTAAATTGAATTAGGTAAATTGATTATGGTGACAACCAGAAGGTCATTTTAAATATTGTTTAATGTTTTGCTCATTGCATTTAAACCTTGTATCAAAATTGGGCTATTCTTGGACCATTTAATTCACTTCGGACGCTTTTTCAAGCTTCGATTCAAGGGGTGTTTTTTTTTTAATTAAATAATTAATATATTTTAAAAAAAGGTGCAGTAGAGCCTAGGCTCTAAACAGTCAAATTAGAGCATGCCTTTAAATAGTATCGAGAAATATGGTTTCAATACCAGAAATCTTTTTGATAGGTTTAAAATATATTTTCATCTTTATTTATAAAGTTTAAACCTTCAAAAATAATGTAGATCGAGAGATCTATGAAAATTTGAAAATCTTGAAATTTGACCGTACAAAAGTACGTTACAAAATACACTATATCCAAAACTTGAAATCCATTTTTTTATCATGTCCATGCATCTTGATATCGAGACGATGAATTTGATGATATTTGGGCATCAAAACAATATCTTCTAGTGAAATTTTTGAGGTAGGCTCGAATTTGATTGTTTAGAGCCTTAGTTCTATATAAACTTTTCCTTTTAAAAAAAAAATTGTATACAATGAGACCATTTACCTATGTACAAGTAGGTCACCATTGTTTATAACCGTATGTAAAATTTGACAGGTTGAGGGTGTCACAAAGTTCGAATTTTTTTTTTTTAAGTTTGTGCTTAGTCCATAGAATAAATCAAAAAAATGAAGAGAAAACATAGAGTGGATGAAAAGCGAAGGAAAGACTTGCGGTAGATAAAAATAGAAAGGCATTTTCTAGATCAACTGTAAACTGCATTAATCAATAAATTATTGAAAACACTATATAATTCAAGAAAATCATGAACTTATTTTTATGTAAAATTGTTTGAAAAAAGTCAAGAAAATAATTTGATCTGCCTACATTCGACAGGGAACTGAAAGTCGCAGCATATTAAAAAGCTCTCTTAAATACTTGTAATAAAATGACCAATTAGCAGCAATCGAGAAACATTTTGTAATTATATAATATTCCGTTGTAACTATTAGAGATCAAATCCTAACGAACTATAACCAATAAGCAGCTAAATCTACTCAGAAAATTAATCAAATCTTAGCAAAGAGTATACCATAAATTATTCTTTGACTTAGTTCGCATTTGTTCGCATTTTTTATAGATAGTAGCTTTTTTGCCAAAATTATATTAATAATTTAAAGGGTGAGGTTTACATACGCTGGTCTGTAGAAGTAAGGCGCGTATCTAAACTTTGGTTGGTGAGGTAGTTTCAATATAAGAAACTTTATGATAGCTTACAAATTTGTATTCATCCCTAGTTATAAATTTGAAAATTTTAAAAATAATACAGATCGAACATATCTATAAATACTTGAAAATCTTCAAAATTGACAACCCGACATTAATTTGTTACAAGATGCATTATTTTTTGGACTGAATTTTTTTTTCTTCTTTATATCCATACATCTCAAAATCAAGTTGAATGATTCGAAGCTTTTCCAACTTCGAAACACTATTTTCTACTAGATTCTTGAGGTGCACCTTATCTCATCATGAAAAGCTTACAGCATTTACTGATAAAAGGTCGTTGCTTAAAGCAAGAGATCATGTGACTTAAAGCAAGAGATCATGTGACTCTTAGAACTACATTTTTGTCTCCATCAACTAGGGATGCTCTTATTGGTGCATGGGGAGGGGGAAGCATAGTATTGTTGTGTATCACTCACCCCAATGTTGTCGAAATTGAGCGGTCAGATTCCAACCTTCTCGGTCAAAGAAGGCTAAGGGTTAAATTTTTTGAAAAGACCAGGAGAATCGAGCAACTCCAGGGATTCTTCACGCAGGATTATATGCCTATCGATCGGCTCTCATCAAATTGACCAATTCCAAGCTGGATTGGATATTTTTTAGTCATGGCATGGGAAACTTTGTGTGATGCCACCTAAAAATAAAAAATATGGACTCCTATTCTCCATTCTCCAATTTAAATTGATGGTTCGGATACCTTTAGTCACAATGTGACACCTAACCCTATTTTCTTTTTAGTTATATATATATAAATAACTATATATATATATATATATATATATATATATATATATAGGGAAAAACTGGAATTAACCTACTAGTTCATGTGAACATATGATCCCAACGGTCCAGATTGAATCTGGACCGATCTGACGATCAATTATGTCTGGTAGTGTTTGAATTATATTTTTTTTCTACAAATCGAAATCACTTGAAATTTTAGTCGTGTGTTTATAAAAAATAGATGAATCTTTGAAAAATATCAAAAAAATATTTTATATGAAATAAAATAACCAAAATACCCCCGATAATATTTGAGAGGTATTTTGATCATTTTATTTTTTTTGAATAATTTTTTTTTATATTTTTATTAGGTGCTCTTTAATGAAAAGAACACATACCGAAAATTTTAAGCTATCCGAATTTGTAGAAAAAAAACTAAAATTCAAACACTACCAGACATCGTTGATCGTCAGATCGATCCAGATTCAATCTGGACCATTGGACTCATATGTTCATATGAGCTAGTGGGCTAATCCCAACTTTTCCCATATATATATAGATTAAATTTGAAGCGTCCCCTCTCTCGCTAGAGAACACTGAATAAAAATAGGGAAATTTATCAAAATACACCTAATTTTCAACGATTTAACAAATTACGCTTTTTCAATTATTCCAACTCGTAGTTATATATATTTTGATAGGTATTATGGAACTAAATCAATAGACGCATGTAAAACATTAAATAATTGATCTCTTATATGTAATTTGAAAAAATTCCCATAAAAAAGATTATTTTTTACAATAAAAGTCGACTAAAACACCATTACAAAGGTATTATGGTATTTTTTATTATTAAAAATAACTTTTCTCTTACCCTCATTAGGCAATCCATAGGGGATCACCCCAAATTTTATGTCAAAATTTTATAAACAGATATTAAAATTCAAAATTCAAAGATCAAAAACCACCTTGTGGAATTGTGGAATTATGACTGAAGCTATCCCAGTTATTCATTTAATTCATTTAGATAGAGTGATTGAGAGTTGCATTTACATGGATAAAATATTTAGGTGGAACCAGTTTCTTCCAATACACTGCAAGAGATCATCCATTCTTGTGACACAACGGAGACAATGTTGAACAATCGTCTATACACGATGAACATTCAACTGTATTCTGGTTCATCTCTACCTCCATGTCGGTGCAGATATATGTCATTCTTCAGCTCTCTCTCTCTCTTGGTGCAGATATATGTCATAGTTCAGCTAGCTCTCTCTCTCTCTCTCTCTCTCTCTTTCTCTCTCTCTCAATGCAGATGTTGCTGTCTGTGGTAGATTTTTCTGAATAGCAGAAGCCAATTGCATGGCTTTCATCCTCACCAGCATCATACAGATGTTCAAGGTCTGGGCTCTTGTCAGGTCAGGATCAAACGGATCCCAGTAGTGTTCGGTTGGCAGGATCCAACCAGAAACCGATCAGGTCAGGCTTCTTAGTTCGAACTTATTTCAATTGAAACGTATAAAATCCAAGCCTGGCCAGACCAAACCCATTTGAGTTATTCAATTTAAACCTGGCCAGGCTCCTTTTTCCTCAGACCCAACCCCAGTGGCTCGGCTCATTGGCATCTTATAAAAAAGCAAGTGATCCATTGGGCGTAAAATTGACTTTTCCTAACCCGGACCGACCGAGCAGGAAGGATTTCTAGGCCTGAACTCAACATGGGTTCGCCTACCCAACCCATTGACATCCCCAATGGATCCTAAGAATGAAGATAATTGGAGGCCAAATGATTGCAGAGCTCAATGATATTCAGAGTCGAAATAGAAATAAAGAACACCACCTACTGATTACCTTTTGTACAAATATCTTGAAGGACAACCTGGTCAACTACTGAGATACGAAGTGTAAGTCGGATATTGCCCATTGGTAACTTCAGGGGTTATCTGGATCATGGTTGCTGTGAACAGGAGCCATTACAGCTATCTTTCAGAGCATGAATAGAAACTAAGGGTATTTCATTCATTTTCAGAAGCACAAGTGTGGTTTCCTTCATAAAGAGTGCAGGAGATCATGTGGCAGGCCTTCCAACACTGAATGAATGCGGTGTTTCAACTAAAGTTTGGGTTCATATTTATAGTGAGTTTCTTTGTCATTTGTGTGAAAAATAATGGGACCAAAAAAAGGCGATCTGATCATCCAAAGCTGGTAATAATACTGACCAGCCAATTCCAGGAATCAGACTTAGGCTTGAGTGGTTAGAAGCTCGCGTTTAGCAATATTACATCTCAAAGTTCAATTCCTACTGCTGAACTACAAAAAAACAAGGACCAGCCAATTACAACCTGCCAGTCCTTTACCTTTTTCCTTCTCTTCTCTTCTCTCCTGAGGGTATAATCATGGAATCAGGACTTGATGAGAACCATCTTGATACTGTTCTTATGCAACAACTTACGCATGCTTGACTTCTGGCTTTAATCCTCTGCTCCCCTGCCACGTTCAAGTATCAAAATTCAAGTTTGCTTTTTCTAATTTCTGGCTGTATCGCACATCCTCTCTCTCTCACTCAATTGCTAATAGTTTCGTGAAGGCTTTGACTCTTCAATCAAAGTATGAATGGTTGATCCATTATATTTGATGTGATGCTATGAAAGATCACGTCATAGTTTCCTCCCGAGGGCATCTGATACATCTCATCTTCAGGTGCATCATAAAAACAAGAGGAAAAGGTGAAACTCTGATTTCCTTTCTATTCTGATTAATGATTATATATCACAACATTGAAAGTGTAACAGGATTTCACAGGAGCCAAAACATTATAGGAAACAAAAACTATCGATACAACAGGTTGTGTGCTGGTAGATCTCGAATCCGATGGACATCCTCTAATGATAGCTCTCGTTCCAATTGAATGCGTGACACTCGTAAAACCTCCTATAGAAATTCAGAAAATGATAAATTCAGCAAAAAGACAAAATACACAGAAATATGCGACAAATAGAGAATTTGCTGAGAGAGAGAGAGAGAGAGAGAGAGAGAGAGAGAGAGAGAGAGAGAGAGAGAGAGAGAGAGAGAGAGAGAGAGAATACATTAAAATCCATGTAGGAAGCACGCATAGCAAGCCATTGCGCATCCATCATTGCAAATGCTATACAGTATAGTACATCAAAGGCATCTTCATCGGCTGCAGTTCAGAAAAATGCCAGTCATCACAGGCATAAAAACATAACATTATTAAACAACCTTAGTCAAATGTCTGACTGGTATTATGGAATTGCATACACTACCTGACAGAATTTTCAAGAAGTTTATTCCTGGGAGAGATTTTGGCTTTGCTGTAGAAAGAATGCCAGTTTTATCATCAGAATGCACGAAAACTAGTGAGAATCAAAGAACATTTCTATCATGAGAATTTAGGAGAAGCTGAGTACGGGAAGAGACATTTTGAGCTGATACATGATGTGCAAAATACATGATTATAGAATTTATAATCAAATTTGACATAAAAATCCGAACCAGTGGGAAAGTAGGCATAAAAAAAATTAACATTCTGAAAAGAAGTATAGAAAAAGTAGAGGTACATCACATGAATTATCATTCACATTTCAAATAAATATTGTCCATATTCCTTTAACGTCAAAAACCCAAGAATGAGAACAAAAGACATGCTGATAAAATTAAGAATTAGTGTGTGTGAGTTGCGTGTGTGTTATGTGCATTTGTGTGTGCCAGCGTGTTGTTTCGCTCAGGAGTTTTCCCTTGTGAGGTATATGAACAGAAAAATTTGTAGAGACCCACCGGGTTTTGGATTTCATTGAGTGCTATCAGAGGTGACTTTCCTATGAATCATGCATGTAGGCACACACAAGAGGCAGCCAACTAATCCCCTATATCTAGTGGAGCCCGTAAATTTTTTTAGGCTAAATCTCTCCACAATGTGATCTTTGGGTTTCACTTAGGATGGTCAATTTTTATATGATATAGTTCTCATCTTTAGAACTCTAAATACCTCAATCTTATTTTAGCCTAAGAGTCGGATGTAATTTTCCACGGATACGTAGAAATTTTGAACACATATGGCATGTTACAACTCTTAAGCATGGATGGCATGCGACATGTTTGGAGCCTTATGGCATCCCATGTGGGTCTTGTATCTAGCCCATTACATACATATGCCATGCATTCCGTAATTTCTTTGTTTTTTTTTTTTTTTGAGTATCTGCATTCCGTAATTTCTTGTTACGAGATAGTTTCCCATCACAAGAAATTCATATTTTCACGAGTCATGGACATTCCTATTTTTCATTGAAATTATTAAAATTTGTTCAATAAGAAAGTATTCAGATTTGAAAGAAAAAAAAGTGTGTAACCCTAAACCAAAGCCCTGCTCATTGTTTAAGTCAAAAGTTCTTTGACAGCCAAATTATTTTAAGACAAGGAACTATCTCAATAAATCATGTATAAGTTGTTGGAAAGTGGTTAGTCATTCATCTCTTTTATCATGGATTCGTAAGGTAGGTATTCTCCATCGCTAACTCGCTCCCTTTATGGATGGAATACTGTATCTGATCTCCCTTCTTAAATGCATAAAAGAAAAGAACTAGCCTGCTTTGAAGAATCCCCTCGACCAGACTACTCGTAATTCAAAAGCATACTTTCCTGCAGGTGTCCCTCGCTTCTTCTTTCTCCCGGATAATAACCACTAGCTTACAGCTGGCATTCAGTGCTTCTAGTAGGCTCCCTCCCTGTAATCAGGCACTGTACTTTTGTTTATATTACTCAAGAAGAAGTAGAAAGAAAGAGCTGGAAGTCAGATAGTAGGCTTGCTTGTTTCCTTGAATGAGCTTCCTTTCCTGTCTTATCACTTGCTTCTTATAGTAGTCTCCTTTCTTCCAAGAGAATCACTCCCTTTTCTATCACTCAAATGAATGACGATAAAAAGAGCGAGATCATTTCTGAGATCAATCAATATCTAAAATCATTGTGTGAAAGGAATACCTAAAATTATCTCCGTAGACATGTACATTCTATTGGTTGCAATGCTAGAGTGATTGCCTCAAGATAAATAACAAATGAACAAAAAGAAAAGTGTTCTTTAACATTAATAACTGCTGACATTCTTTGAAGACAATTCTACTAACCCGTGTTATTTCTTCATGTCGATTTATATTGTTAATGCATATGGTGGTAACGACTTCATCTCACATCACCACATTGTATATTCTTTTCTCACACAGAGATATTTTCATCCTTAAACTCTTTAAACTGTTGTGTAAATAGTGGCACCTTGTAGTCTTAAATCAATTACAGTCTCTCTCTATCTCTCTGAACATAAAATAGCAGTAGCAGCACCTCAATTAATTTGAACAGTCCTTGGCTAAGCAATGTACAAACCGATTACAATGTCATTTGGGACAAAATATATGACTGGATTAGCAAAGTTCTAAGTTTATATCAATTTATTTATTGCCTAAGCATGAACAAAATTTATGTCCATTTTATTAAAGAACACTCACTGTAATACCAACCTGAGTACAAGTCCAACATCTGTATTAGCATGAATGTAACGTTAATGCCAGCAACAGCAAATGGATATTCCCATGTGGCTCGCTTCCCATCTAGCTTAAACAATAGCCTTCGAAAAGAAGTCTTCATTCGATGTGTAGAAGAACCAACAATCAGATAAGAATTTTAATCCTACTATGCTTTGACTCAAAGAAAAAATACAATATGATTTCACAAAATGACATTCTTTTGAAACTAAAAAGGTTGGCAATAGTTTGGGCAGCATACCGGATAATATTGAGCAAAAAATAAAAGATTCTCAAGGGAAATAACTCCGCAACCCCTGAAGAAAAAACTTTAAATATGTTAAGATATAACGACCTTCACAGGATGAAATTTAGAAAGAAACATCTTACAGAATGTTTTGTCATAATAAATCAAGTTTCTAAGTCTACAACTGAAGACAGTGACCCATGTACCCCTATTTGAGAAACCTGTTGTCAAGGCACCAACACACAGTCTGGACACTTCTGCTGTGTTAGGGAATAAGTTTCAGTGTTGGACACTAGTACGAGAAGTGTTGATGTATCCAACACAGTGAAACACATACATATGATCCACATCAGTAATTACATAGATTTGATGCTTATAAAATACAAAATAAATTTTGTACAGGCATCTTTGCTAGGACAATTAAACCTATAAAATGTAAACAATATCTTAAGAAGGCAACATAAAGTAAATGATCAGCCCAAGTACAAATTCCAATAGGAAAAACAACCATTACACAGGCATCTACATATATCATTTCAATAAAATTCTCTATTTAAATATATTTTCATTTACTATAATCACCTAAAATCTGTTGATGGATTGGCACCTTGCCACCCCATATCTTTCCATTGCTCCGAGATAAGTCCTCGGAGTTCAATATCTGGAAAGGCTGCACACCACAATGCTTTAAGAGCTTCCTGCCATCGAGAGAGCATAATAAATAGAGATATAACTCCACATGCACAAGCTCAATGTAGCTGGAATACACAAAAAGGAACCCCGGAAAACATAATGACTAATTTACTAACAAGTGTCTAAGATACATTATTTATGTGTGTCCACAAGTTTTCAAGACAAAAAGTGATCATGAAATTTCAGGAGATAAAATCAGTAAACAAATTCTAACAATGAGAAGTTACATCAATTCTTGAGAGTTCCATTGACATTTGTTGATCCATTACCAGTGAAACAGCCTCACAGCAATGTCAAAGATTTTATGAGGAAAAAAAAAAAAGACAGGTGAAGTTAGTTGAGTTCAATAATTTGTCAGTTTCATAATGATGCAGATTTGTGCATTACGTTATCAATGTACAGCTGAAAAGCATTTCCACAGTCCTATTTGTTAGATTAACATTGAATTGAAGTCACTGACTATTTGATAGAAAATCTTTTGTTCAAGAATCCAACACTTTAACCGCTTTCGCATATTGTCAATTAGCCATTAATAAACAACTGCTATAATTGGATCATCTCCTAACCAGTAAATGTCAAGATGTCAATCAGGGAGGTGGAATATCAATTTTAACAGAGTCAAGACTTTCTTTTGTGAGAAATTGAAGAATTCTCTTGATTCCTCATTGAAGATGCAAATGTCTTGATCTGATATTCAAAAGTGGTTAGCAACCTATGTTGTGACTGAGCCAAACATATTAATCCTTAAATAAAAGAAAGTGAATAGAAGATTGGCAAGATCACCAGAAAGTATAGAAGTCAATGGCTAATGAGAACTTACTACAGTGGGTCAAATTACATTCTTGAGGATTTCTTAAGTTGAAGAACCCTATAGGAGGAAGGTTAACTTTAATAAAAGTAAGCGTATCAAATATCCTGCTCTATTACATGTTGCTGTTCAGAATGCCAGTGACCATTGTACAAGGAATTGAATGCCCAATACGGGATTTCCCGTGCTCAGGAGAGGGAGGGTCTCACAAATTCCATCTTGCCAATTGGGAAGCTGTGAAAGATAATATAGAGAATATGAACTCAGCTCTGCTGGGGAAGTGATGGTGAGGCTTTAACCCTCAGGAGTACATGTTATGGGGATAAATAATGTACCAAAAATATGGAGTCGCTGATTTGGGGTGTCGGTACAAGGTTCACCAACTTCCCAAGGGTTATTGGAGATGAATTTCATCATCCTACCTGAGCTCTGCTAGTTGAATCAGACTGGGTGAAAGAAGGGTTGCAGTTAAGAATGCAGAAGGATAGATGGTTGGATGACACTTCGTTAACTACTCCATTCCCTAGCCCTTTGTGTTACTGATGGATCAGGAGGCCACTGACCGAGGATCATACAAAATCATTAGTGGTCACCTGATAAGGTCTCTGAGCTTTGGGCCAAAGGAGAGAGATCAGAGGTAGAAATACCACCATCCCTTTTCCATACCCAATTCATACGAAAGCATGGTCAAGATAAAATTGTGTGGGAACCAGCCCCTTGGGTGCCTCCTCAGGGTCCGCTTTTTACAACGAACGACATGCTAGCAGCAAATCAGTAACAATTTCCAGTAAGGTGTGGACGGTCCTGGTTCTATCGAAAATCCAGGTGTTGACCTGGCTAGTCATTTGCAAACAAGTCCTAATTCTTGATAACATTCAGCGAAATGAAAAAAAGGAACTGATGGCGTCCCCTTGCTCTTTCGCGCAACTCTTCTCCAGCCACCCCCCCACCCTTTCTTCCCCACCTACTACCCTTTCCTCCTCCCTCCCCTCAGCTTCCCCTTGGCCTCCCCCCGCGTCGCCTCTCTTTGGGTCCTCGGTTATTTTTGTCCAGGATTCAGCCCCCCCCTCTCACATGGCCTTTCTTAACTCCCTTGTTGGCTATTTCTCTCCCCCCCGTTCTGACCTTCCCGCCATTGAGAAATGGGCTCAAACGTCTTGGAATGACCCTAACATTGGCTGCTACTCCCTTCAGCATGGAGGCATCCTTTCTTCCTTCCCTTCTAGGGAAGGGTCGGAGATGGCCTCGTGCTCTCCCCCTTTGGCCTTCAAAGGTGCTACCCTCTAGCGTGGGAGCCTTTCTCCCTCACCGTATTTGGCTTCAGGCTTTCAACAAACCCCTCCATGCGTGCAACCTGAG
Source organism: Amborella trichopoda (assembly GCF_054954075.1). Taxonomy (NCBI): domain Eukaryota; kingdom Viridiplantae; phylum Streptophyta; class Magnoliopsida; order Amborellales; family Amborellaceae; genus Amborella; species Amborella trichopoda. The sequence goes on from NC_142337.1 coordinate 53,311,816, forward strand.
AACTTACAAGGCTATTGGTGAAGCAGTTGGGGGCTTCATCTGCATTCATTGGAAATCTTCGGAATTCCTCCCCTTTGGGTTGATACAGCTGCTCTTCGATTCTCTTTCGCCGGAGCTTATCCCTGAGGCGAGTTGGCCTGAGATGAATGGCCAGTACTTCCGGGTTAGCTTGGCCTGGATCCCGGCTTCGCCGTCTTCCAAACTCCATTGCCAGGCTACCCATCCCTTGCCATGCCCCCGAGACTCTGGTTTCCTTTCTCCGGATGGTTGGACTCTGGTTCGCAGTCGAAAGAGGCATTGGAGAGGTTGTCCCGGCATTTCTGGCTGCCAGCGTCCTCCTTTTCGGCAAAACTCTGGCAAGTATGTGGCTGTTGTCTCTCTCAGTCGCCATACGCCTCGCGCCGAAGCCCTACTGCTGTTCCGCCGTCGTTGCTGCCAACCTCTTCCCTTGACCATCCCCCATTGGTTGAGAGGGTGCCCTCTTCGGTCTTGAACCCCTCCTTGCCCTGCAGGTTGGTTCTTTTTTATGCAAGTTCCCTGCTGGCTCCTCTTCTTCCTACCACGTGCCGCTATTGTGGCCTCCTCTGGGCCTTTACCTTTTGTTTTCTCTTTTTCCCTTGTTGTTTCTTCTCTTCTGCCCTCTCTTTTGCCCCCCCCCCCCCCCCCCCCCCCCCCCCCCTCAACCCTGTCTTTTGCTGCCTTTCTCTCGTCACTTGCCCCATCCTAATCCCCCTTCTGTGGAAGCCTCCCCTGGCGACACGTCTACTCTGGTGTTGTTGACACTTGGCTGGTGCCACCACGTATCTTAGTTTATGCTCACCTTTGCTGCCGCCACTTGGCGCCAATCCCATCTTCCCTTTTGTTTCTCAGCCACTTGGCACTCACCCTTCTTCCTTTTCCTCCTCTCCCTTGATGTCGCCTTCTGGAGTCTCATCCTCCACACCGTGATCTTGTCCCATCCCTTCGTCTGTTCAGCCTCGTTCGCCATCAGCTCTTCCGAGTTCCCTCCCCTATTCGTCGCGAGGCTCTGCCCGTCGCCTCTCGCCTGCTTCATCGCTGCCCTTTCTTTGTGCGAGGCCTCCCCTCCCTCGTCGACCCTCGTTCACCCACGATCCCCCCTCGATCGCAGCAAGGCTCAAGCCCCCTCGCTAGTCAGTCTGTCCGCGAACACCTCTCATCCCCCCACTTTGGCTCTTGCCTCCCTCCCCCCCCTCTTGGTGCCCCGCCTAGGTCTCAGCCTCCCTTCTTCTCCTCTGTTTTAGCCTGGCCACCCACCTCTTTTGCCTCTCCCCTTGCCTCTCCCCTTGCCTCTCGTGCCTCTTGCCGGAGGGCTAATCTCTACCTCTCTCTGTCCACTGGGGTCTCCCTTTCCTCTTGCCCCTGGTAATTGCCCCTTTTCCCCTTCCCTGGCCTGTTCTGGTGGGGAGCCCCTTGGTACCCTCGTCCGTCCCTCTGAAGATTCTGATTCCACCAAAGCTTTTGACGTTGCCCTGGGCGACACCCTCAAGGTAATCAAGGTGATGGGTATGGATTTTCCTGGCCATCGAGAGGCCCTCATCAATTTCACTTTCTTCCGAGCGAACCTTAGATCCAAGGGCCGGAGAGAAATGGTTGATTTCATCGGCCACATCAACGCTGATCGTGATGGGCCATTCGCTGACCCCCCGAATGCCGATTTGCCTTCCTCGAGTGGTCGCCCCATCACTCGTCGTACAGGGAAACGTTCTGCCCCCTCTCTCTCCCTTCCATGAAGATTTTAACCTGAAACATCAGGGGCCTCGGTGACCCTTTGAAATGCCGGCATATTCTCAACTTCTGTCAGCAATACTTGCCTGCGATCCTGGCTTGGCTAGAGACCAAACTGCCTGCTCCCTCGCTCCAAGAGGTGTATCAAACTTGGGGTCGGCGTCGATGTCCCTGCCAATGGCTGGCTCTACCATCTAATGGTGCATCCGGAGGTATATGGGTCATCTGGGACCCTTCTCTTCATTCTCTCTCATCCTTTCTTATTGGGGAGTTCTTGGTCTCAATCTCCCTTCTTAGGACATTGGATGGTTTGCCCTGGAAATTTTCTGCCGTGGATGGCCCCAACTCCCAAGTTCAAAGAGATAGTTTCTGGTCTGAACTCCAATCCATTGCCTCAGCTTCCCCCTCGACTTGGAGTATTGGGGGAGATTTCAACATTACTTGGTGGTCCTTTGAATAGAACTCTAATTCAAGGATTCCCCCACGATGATGGCGTTCTCTGACTTCATTAACAGCAATCAACTGCTTGATGTACCCCTTCAACGGGTTCGCTTCACCTGGTCGAACCACTCGGAAGACCCCTCTTTGTCTAAGCTTGGCTGGTACCTCCTTTCTCTTGAGTGGGACTCATCTTTCCCCAACTCCCACTCTGTAGCCCTCCCCATGCCTATCTCCAATCACCGGCCTATCCTTCTCAACACTACTGCTCTGGGTCGATGTCCCAAGCCCTTCCGTTTTGAGCTATCATGGTTGGAGAAGCCCCATCTCCCCTCCCTCGTTGCCTCGTGGTGGCTCTCTTTCTACCCTATCGTTCATGGTTGGCCTGGCTTTCGCCTTCAGCGTATGCTACATCTTTTAAAACTCGCCCTTAATGATTGGTGCAGAAACCTTTCGGGGAATTTCTTGGCCCAAAAGCAGCCTTTTCTCGACACTATTCTCCACCTTGATTCTCTCAAGGAATCTGCACCCCTTTCTCTTGCTAACCAAATTGAGCGCCGCGAAGCCAAGTTAGCTCTCCATTCCATTCTTCATAAGGAAGAAATCTTTTGTGGCAGCGCTCCAAGGTCGAGTGGTTAAAACTGGGCGATAATAACACCACTTTCTACCTTAAGATTGCAAATTGTCGCAAATGTGACAATACTATTTCCCTTACCAAAGTTGGAGATCAGCATCTCGACCAACCGCAGCTCTTTGAGTAGGCCTTCATCGACTTCTTCCAGACCCTTTTCAAGGCACAGGAAGGCCCGAGGCCCTTTATGTCATCCCTTAGTTTCAGGCCTCTCCCACCCGACAAAGCAGTGTGGTTGGAATGCCCTTTCGAAGAAGCTGAAATCCTTGAAGCAGTCAAGTCTTTGGGCCACGACAGAGCCCCTGGCCCCGACGGCTTCCCCGTTGCTCTCTTTCTTCAGTTTTAGGACACCCTTAAGACTGACGTGGTGGCTTTCTTTGCTGATTTCCACTCTAGCAGAGTGATCAATAGGGTCGTGAATGCTACCTTCCTGGCTTTAATCCTCAAAATCAAAGGTGTGGAGGAATTAAAAGAGTTTAGGCCCATAAGCCAAGTCAATAGCTTTTACAAGATCCTCTCCAAGGTGTTAGCCACTAGAATCCGTGAGGTAATGAGTTGGGTTATCAAGGATCGTCAAATCTTAGACGGTGCCCTTATTGAACACGAATGCCTTCATACCCGTCATTTGGCAAAAACCCCTGGTTTGGTTATTAAGCTGGATTGGGAGAAGGCGTATGACCACATCGATTGGGATATTCTCGATGAGACATTACACCGTATGGGCTTTTGTGCATGTTGGCGGAGGTGGATGAGAAGGTGCATTTCCTCACCCACTTTCTCGGTTATCATCAACGGCACACCCAAGGGTCGGTTTCAAGCTTCTAGAGGTCTGAGACAAGGCGACCCCCTTTCGCCTTTTCTTTTCTCTATTGCTGCTGAAGTCTTCAGTAGTTCCCTGTCGGGTCTGTACCATGCTAGCCTGGTCAAGGGCTTCTAGGCTAGCCCCAGGGGACCTTCCGTCTCCCACCTTCAATACGCCGATGAAACCCTCCTTTTTTGTGATGCCTTGCCTGATAAGGTCCACTACCTTCGCATTTTTCTCAGATGCTTCCAATGGGCTACGGGCTTCAAAGTTAACCTTGCCAAGACCAGTACGATGGGGGTAGCCATGACTTTGGAGCAGTGTCCATTTTTGCTGATCTTTGGGGCTGCAAAGCTCAACCTTTGCCTATCTCTTATTTAAGTTTGCCCCTGTGTATCGGGAAGCCTAAAGCTAGTCAGTGTTCCCATATTATCGATAAGTTCGATAGGAGATTCGCAAGATGGAAAGGCCGTTTCCTTTCCCTTGAAGGTAGATTCACCCTGATCAAGGCAACTCTCTCTAACACCCCTATTTACGAAATGTCCTTTTTACCGATCCTGGCCTCTGTGGCAAATCAGCTCAAACAACTCATGAGAAATTTCCTCTAGTCTGACACCAATGGACGGAATTTCATCTCATTGCTTGGGAGACGATCTGCACCCCGAAATCCATTGGAGGCCTGGGCATTCGCAACATTAGGAAGACCAATGTTGCACTCATTGGTAAGTGGTGGTGGAGGTTTGCATCCTAAACAGATCACTTATGACAAGAGGTGGTTCGTCTCAAATATTGATCCCCTCCGGAGGCTTGGTTCCCTGACTCCAGGGTCCGTTACAATGCCTCAAGTATTTGGTAGGGTTTCCATTCTTGCCTTCACCACTTCCTCTCCCATATCCGCTTTCATTCTAGAGAGGGTAACCGTATTGTCTTTTGGTCGGACATTTGGCTGGGCCACACCCACTCAGGGACTGATTCCCCACCCTTTACCAGTTGGCTAGAAACCAATTATCCACCACTGCTGAGAATTTTGAACCCTACCCTGGGGAAGGGTTTGGACCCTACCTTCAGAAGACCCCTTAATGACTCCGAGTTAAAGGCCCCTTAATGACTCCGAGTTACCTGATTTTCTTGATTTGCAGACCCTGTTCCACAACTTTTTCCTCCCTTCTTTGGGTTTCGATAGGTGGTCTGGACCCTTTCCCCTTCAGGAGTGTTTTCGGTTGCCTCTTTTTATAAGGTTCTCCTCTTGTCCTCCCTTCCCCCCCCCCCCCCCCCCCCCCTTCCTCTCCTGCCACATTGCTGTTAAGGCCTGGGATTCTCTGGCCATGAGAGGGGCCTTTCTTTATTTGGGTGACCACCCATGAGAGGGCCTTAACCGTGGACCATCTTCAAAGAAGGGGCCTACAACTACCCAACAGGTGCATCATGTGTAAGAAAGAAACTGAAACCAATGCTCATCTCTTTCTACATTGTGAGATAATGTCTTTCCTCTGGAACTTTATCCTCCAACGTTTTGGCTGGGTTTGGGTCACCTCTCAGGCTGTTCCACAACTCTTCTCTTCTTACCTTTCACCCCCATGGGCTAGATCAGGTATTATTCTTTGGAACGCTTCTGTGGCAGCCTTACTCTGGACTCTGTGGTTGGAAAGAAACCAGAGAATCTTTAGGGGAGAATTTTCTAATCTTGTCACGCTGATGGAAAAGGTAAGATCTTTAGTCATCTTTTGGGCAACCAACTCTAAACCTTTGAAGTGCTTCTAAATGGCGGGCTTCCACCAAAATTGGAAGCTTATGCTTCAGTTAAGGCCTACCCTAGTTCCTAGGCCAGTCTCTTCGTTACCTTCCTCTCCAAGATGCATTAAGCTTAATTTCGATGATTGCTCCCTGGGCAATCCTGGACCATCGGATGTAGGTGGCATCTATCGCGACCATGCTGATCGCACCCTCCTCTCCTTTGAGCAGTCCATCAGTAGCTCAAACTCCACCAAGGCGGAGGCAATGGACCTCCTTCATGGCCGTCGACACTTCAACAGGGACTAGGGAAACTCTCTAGGGATCGAAGGAGATTCTGCCAATGTTATCGATTGGGTTTCTACCCCAGCCCAGTGCCCTTGGAGGCTAGAATCCGTGTTTGACAAAATCCAACATAGGTGCTTCCTCTTGCAAATCACTTGGAGGCATACGTGGAGATAGGCCAACTCCATCGCTGACTCTCTAACCAAATCGGGAAGCCTGGGCTCAAATTCTATGGACTGTCCAACATAGATCACCTAGTTTGGTTTTGATCCTATTATAGCTTTGTACTTCTGCTGCCCTGTTTTGGGCTCTATTTCTGTTGCCTTGTAAAGGGTATTACTGTCCTTCACCACTCCTTCTGGGAGGGCAACCTTTGTATTTTCTTTTTACCTCAATACAAGTAAACATTCTCAAAAAAAACATTCAGCAAAAGGGAACCCTCGAAAGAACCAGTTTATCGTGTGTAGAAAGAGTGTGGAGGCTACATTTGTTTCTACACTGCCTTTTTGCCAGGCAAAGAGTGGCGTTCGCCACCTCTGGTGGCACTCTGTCGCCGTCCGGCAAGTACGGTAGGGGTCAGGGGGAGGGGTCGTGACACAAGGTGTGGTCACTCATACTCAACGTGCTCGACTTGCATTGGATGACATCTGAATTGTTGCAACAAACTGTTTGCAGTCTAATTCTTGATTGCACTCCTTGCTATGGGCCTCTTCCTTTGGCATCATCCACTGTTATTTCCTTGTGGAACATTTCGTTGGAATGCTATAGGAGGTTTTTTCAAAGTAGAAATCACATAATAGCACCATTGAGGATAAGAGAAGAGCTCTAGTCATTGTTTGGGCTCCTCAGCACAAAGAGCTAACACATTTTCCTTTAACTGATTTTGTACTTAACTGGAAAGCTATCATTCATACCATCCTCATTACAACATCGCACTCCTTCCTATGGTCATCTTTGGGAGCCAGGACCATCAAACTAAATTTTTTATGGTTGCTCCCTCAGCAACTCAGGACCAGCAAGAATCTAACAACTCCTTGCTCTCCTTCTCAGGCCCCATCGGGATCGCCTCTTCCACAATTGCAGAGGAAAAGGCCCTTCTAGAATGGCTCAAACTTGTTGATACAAAGTTTGGGACCCTCACTAGTTTCCAAGAATATTATTAACTGGGTTAAAAGGCTATGGGAATATCCATAGAACATGGATCAAATATTTGACCAAATAGCCAATATTTGCAGTGCATTTCAGGTCTCTCCCAGGGATACTTGGAGAGAATCTAATGAAATGGTTGATTCTCTAGCAAACATGAGGCTTTTTACTTTTTGTTTCAGTACAACCAAACAAAATTTGTACAACACAGTATATTTGCCAATATTTTGCATGCTGTGAAATTAGAACTATATAAATCCATATTAGCAATATATAAATAAAGACAACCTTATCAAAGAAATTTCTTAAGCTTAACAACAAAGAACTAGCAGGAACAAATCGTAGGAATGTTTTAAGAAATACAAAATAATGGTAAGTCACGTTCCAATTTTGTTTTAAATTTTATTGGAGGCTTTAGAGCAAAGTAGGTGTCAAACAAGTGTCAAAGGACTCTGGTAGTTCAGCCTAAAATGATGATACGTCAAGAAAACATCTGTAGAATTATTGTTTGTTAGTAAAATATGATATTTGTTCCTATATACGATATGATTTCTTAAACTTTTATACATATCACAGGCTGAGGACGAAGTTAAAGCATACAAATATGGTGCAGAGGTCCTGAATTTGAACTCGAACATGCTTTATATATATATATATATATATATATATATATATATATATATATAGATAGAGGAAAAAATCTGGGATTAGCCCACTAGCTCATATGAACATATGAGCCCAACAGCCCAAATTGAATCTGGGTCGATCTGACAGTCACGACCTCATTTTGTGTTTGAATTTTAAGTTTTTTTTCTAAAAATTCAAATCACTTGAAAGTTTAGGCGTGTGTTCTTGTCATCAAGGCGCACCTAATAAAAATATAAAAAAAATTATCTCAAAAAAATGACCAAAATACCCCCGTCAATTTATTTCATGTAAAATATTTTTTTGATATTTTTTGAACATTCAACTATTTTTAATGAACACACTCGTAAAATTTCAAGTGATTTGGATTTTTAGAAAAAAATATCAAAATTCAAACACTACCGGACATCCGTGATCGTTAGATTGGCCCAAATTCAATCTGGGCCGTTGGGCTCATATGTTCATATGAGCTAGTGGGCTAATCCCAGCTTTTTCCATACATATATATGTACATCTATACATATATACGTACATATATACATATACATAAACATATGTAGATATAGATATATACATACACATTCATGCATACAAACATACATATATAATGTAATTTATTAAATCTCAAAGCATACCAGTGATTGTCAAGTGTTAAGAGTATACCACTAAATGGAAAATCGGCTCTGACCTCAACCTCCACCACAAGCTTCATACAATTATTTTTACCACACCAGCATCCCCAGGTGTCAATAAATGTTGAAATGTTGACACATGTTGACATATGACACTAGCCATTAACTAGATTGTTGGGGTGATGCTGTTGTGGAGAACACCCTTTTACTCTCAATTGGCAGGTTTAAGCGCCCCTAGACCAGGACCGGCCCAGGTTTAAGTGCCCCTGTTCAGGCCTGACCCATTGGCAGAATCGGGCTGAGCAGATCAGGTTGGGCCTGGCCAAGCCATGAACCGGGGCTGGGACCAACCTTTAAGTACCTAGGCCAGAAACATCTGCCCCACGACCAGCCTGCAGGCCACATATAATGGCCTGGACCCGGTTTAGCAGCGCTGGGCCACCGGAACTATTGCCAGCCCCAGTTCCATGATTTAAGGGCAACCTCATGTTAAATATATTTGAGCTCTCTAATGTTTACTTGTACAATGCTTTTGGAAAAAGCTCGGCACGTTTACATGATCACCTCTAAAAGCCTGCAGGGTTGATTTAGTTAACCACATTGATGAACGTAATCAGAAAGACAAGACAAAATATAAACACAGAGTTCCCCTAAGGTTCTCACTATGTTATACAGGCCTTTCTCTCTTCTTCTATCTATATAATAGCATATCGTACAGGACTGTAACTTTGTTTACTCATGTATGATAGTGTTTCTTTGGAGTGTGCGTGTAGGTCTATGTTTCAGATTGATAATGCTTCCACATTTTAAAAATACATAAATTAACAGATCTCAACTCAACAGTAAAGCCAGAGGCATCGCATCACAATGCAAACACTGCAAAGAGGATAGGCATTCTAGCAAAAAGTGGACCAGCCGAGAGGTATGGGGTAAATGACTATTTATGGCGATAGGTGTTCAAGTCAATGAGGCTTGGCTATATTAAGGCAAAATGGAAGAGTGTCATTGGTGAATAAAAGTCTGGTTTTCGCTTCTTTGGTGACAAACTGTTATCTGCTAAAAGTTCAATTTGAAGTAGTTCTGCATTGATAGGCCAAATGAATCAATTGGACCACACATTTAATCTAACTCAAACAAGTGCTTCAACAAATACTGATAGAGGGTTAGCCAGAGCGAGAAAATCTAAGTGGAGCTTACAAAGAGAAAAGGAAAGGCATGTCCACAGGGTACAAATGAAATCCAACTTTTTCATGCATATGCTATTGCTAGACTGCATGAAAGTTAAACTGAAGTAAAGAAAGAAATAATGAGCAATGAAAATCTAGTTACCTGATGATATGAACAAGTCTCATCAAAAGGTACTTGTAGACGTTCTTGAAGCCTATGCAAACTTTGCTCCTGAAAGTAGAAGACATATGTCAATAGTGAAACAAACAGCAAAAGACATAAATATTTTCACTGGGACCAATACAACACTAGCCATTTCATTGATTGTAAGAACCCCAAGTATTCTACAAAATTAATTATGAATGAACATCATTATTGATCAGATAGTCAAAAAAAAAAGAAGGGAAAAAGTAAATCCAATTAAACCTGAAAGATTACTAATCAATTCTATATGAGAACAAATATGCACATGCTAACTTTTAATTCATAACTAGAAGATATAACAAACTTCCCATTGTCAGCCATTATTTAAGCAACAAATCCAAGGAGAACCATCAATGGAATGCATGAAGTTTTTCCACCTAACATAGGTGAGAAATCTCTGGCAACCATACACAGAATATGAAAGTTGTCAATCAGATAGCAAACAGGATAAAGTCTAACACAATTCTGAAATTCCAAAGAATCAAAGTGATACTTTTATTCCCTCTTGGAAGAACAAGAACACAGAGCAGTTCTGCTTTATCAACTAAAACCGGGCCAATAAAATTCATGCAACTCAAACAAGAAATCTTATAAAACATAATATGTTGGAGCAGCAATGATGGCCTGCATTAATCAATGCAACACATAATGCACCTGACGAGGGGTCAATGAATAGTCTGAAGTCTTTTCAACATGTCCCTGCCGTTTGTTGCTAGAGCGAAAAAACAATCCCCCAATCCATGATCGTGGTCCAACCATAGCATTAGCTGGAACCACCAAAAAAAAGTGTAAGCCAAGATGCAAATAAATCTGAAAAACATAAAAGGCATCAGATGGAAAACATGATCATCATTAATATGATTTATCAAACAAGATATTGTCTTAATAATGCTTTAGTACTAGCAGAACAAGGAAGAATGCGTGCATGAAAAGGCCAATGGAAGACAGGTCAAACAATCTCAAAAGTACAAGACAGCTTGTAAGAAACAATAGATAAGATGCAAACATATGCACAACCTAGTAATGGAAAGTAAGCATTGTAGTTACACAAGAGCAAGGAACATGCAAATAGGAAATTGCAGCCGAATATTCTAAAGTGTCATTATGTGAAATTGTCACTTCCCAGACCACTTATTTAAAATACAATTATTTCTATGTGGGTATGGTTACTTCAGAAGATCAATTAGCTTCTAGCACCCATCTTTAGCAGAGTTCAAAACAATTTGTATCACTACAGCTGCTAGGCTGGGTTGTTTCTATTTGAGTGCACAATTATCGTGTGTGTAACCCATATTGCTTGATGGAACTTGAAATCAGAAAGGGAACCAACCCTCCCTGCTATGACTGGTAGAACGAGCATGTACAAGGAGATGACAGAAAGACATGTGATGCTAACTATAGGGACTTAGGCACTTGCTAAGTTTCAGCACAATTTTCGTTAAGTCGTGTACGAACAGAGGAACAAAATCTTCTGGCTTATGAAAGTGAAGAATGGTGGAGTAAATCCACGGGCATTTTTTTAAGGGGAAATTGAGTCTTAAAAAGGGACATTTTTCTGACTGTCCATAGAGAACAACAGCAAAAAGTGAGGCACCAAATAGCTCATAAAAAATTATGAGTTGACCAAGCATTCAAACAGGACCAAAATTGAACGGAGTCCTATAAAAGCTCCATAAGTCCTATAAGAAAGTCTCTCCAGGATATCATGTTTCCTTCTCCTGCATATGACATGATTTCTACAGTTAGAAAAAAAAAGAAAAAAGGGGTCCAGCATCATAGAACTGCGATCAGAAAGAGGGATAACATCAAGGAAAGGAGCAATAATCAGTCCAATATTTGCATTTTAAGAATTGGATGGTGAATTGGGGGGGGTTCTTGGATGTAATTTTGGTCATGAAGCAAAAAGAATATCATAATAAATGAACTTGAGTTCAATCTTTAAGTGTACCATAATGCCTTGATTTATAATCTGCTAATGCGTATCAGTAGCATTTGGTAGAATCCATTTTATAACTATGCTTGTCCCTTACTTTTTTGTTTGCCATATGATTATGCTGGATTGTTCCTTGCATATACAAGTGCAATGTGCACCACTGAGATCTTATTTTTATTATGTAATTTGATATGCATGTACAAACTGGTATGCAACAAATTATAAAAATTACCACTCTAAAGGACTAAATTGTAAATTCAAATAATTATAATTTAGTCTGAATCAATACGCAAGTGTCTTATGCAAGAAACTTTCTATTTTATGTTTTTTTTTTATATTTTTAAAATAGAAACAAAAAAACACTCTCCAAGTCAGCTCAGTTTTGCTCAATTAAGTTCAACTTTTAAAACTTTAATACATGTTATTTTCAAGCCTTGAAACAAGTTTTCTAGTACATTTGGAGTAAACACAGGAAACCACATGAATCATGGTTACAATGTTCAACAATACAATCACTAACAAGTCCAATTCAAAGCACAAAAAAATTGTTAGATAACCCCAAACAAAACATCAAAATAAAAGAAGCAGAATAATCGAAGCAAAAAACTACAGGGTCTAAAAATGAAGGATAACTGACCAAAACATTGAGCACGTTGTGATATCACGTGCGTAAGATTAAATTCCCATGCCACTTCTTCATGTCGGGTCTTTTCCCTCCAAAAATGACCTTCATCCTCATCGACCTGCACATATAATGATGTTTATTCTAGAAACAAGAAATTTAAGAAATACATTTGAACTATGAAATCGAAGTGTTCATGCAAAAGAATTTGTTCAAGTTGAGAAGTAGCCCAGCTCTAGTGCTCCTAAAGATGCCTCCTTTATGAAGATGAGCAAAACATTTTGTTCAATCACGCCGAGCCCCTAGAAATGACATGGATCTGAAGCAAAATTTTCACTATCAGATATATTTGGAACATTGACCACGAAATTTCATGTAGTTTCGTGTCAAATTACATTGCTTACAAGACAATGTATCGCATTTAATTGATCAGAAAAATGTGATGCATTCACAATTTAGCATTTTAGATCAACAGAAACTCAACAGTTAGCACGATCATCTAAGAAAATTAGGACCCGATTGGCACGACACAAGCCATTGAAACTCCTAATGCCAATGCTCCAAGAGAGAGATGAAGTGGATGTCTAATTCAAAGGAATGCCAGCCCAATGTCTTACCCATTGTCGAGATGAGCAAGAAGGTATACATTGAGGACGTCGTATTCTCATCTCAGATATACCATGGCCCCTTCTCTCCTTTCATAGTAAAACATAAGAGAGAGAAAACAGAGAGGGGGGGAGGAGAGAGGGGGGGGTGTGAAAGGAACTGATAAGGTACTAGATATTGGGCCATTTAAATGATTAGAACACATGCCATTGTTCCCCAATCCAAACAAAAAAGAAGAAAATGAACAGTAAAGTGGGGACACAAACAATCTCCTATCCTCAATTGAAATCATTGCATGATCAGACATTTCAAAGCGTAAGACAAAGAACAAAAAGTCCATAGAAATGACTGCTTTTGGAGATGAAACAAGAAGCATGTCAATTACCAGGTAAAAAGCGACACCATCAAACCACCGGAAAACTTAATTTTCACGGCCGGATTAAGAGAATTCCGGCCGATACCTCAACATTTCCGGCGAGGTGAGGGGGCATTTGCTCCTGGGAATTGCCTGAGTGAGAAGAGAAGAGGAGGCCCACTGACTATTATTTTAATGGCAAAAAGGTCACTTTAATGGCAAAAAGAATGGAAAAAGAGAAATTGGGAAAAGAAAGGACCGAGATTTGGTGTGGGGCATGAAGTCCAGAAAGGGTGGGTGGAGAAAGAGAAGGAACAGAGAGGAGAGAGAGAGAGAGAGAGAGAGGAGAGAGAAAGAGGGGGGAAGGCGTCTGGGGTCAGAGGGAGCGCCATGAAAGCAGGCGAGTGGGTCGTGGAGATGATGGCGCTGCGTGCATCTATGCGCGTGGCCGCGCCTGCGATGCTGCCACTTGGCGCGGTGTCCTGGCGCCAATAGGGACCCAGCGGACCGAGTTGTCGATGAGGGACACGAAGGTGCGTTTTCCTGCGTCGCACCTAGACCCCATTTTCGTGCGGGAAAGCTGAGCAACACGAGCTCGCACAGGTCAATCAAGTATCACTCTTACCCTTGTTCTTTCAAAGGATTAGTAGAAGTGTTTATCGGGTCGGCTCGGCCCATGGATCCCATGGGCTGATCAGACCACAGTTTAGGTTCGGATTTAATTTTTGGACTATGGGATGGGTCTAACTCTAACATATTTTTTGAGAAAAATTTCGTATAGAACCCTAATTCCTCTTATTATTTCATGGTAAACCCTCATTTCGTTTTTTTTTTAAGCGGCGCAAAAAAACCTTTAAAGATTTTACCATTACCCCTCATAAAAGAAGAAGATAATAGATGAAAGGGTGCGGTGAAATCTTTAGGAGTTTTCGTATGCCATTTGAAAGAAAAACATAAAGAGGGTCTACTATGAAATAATACGATAAATTAAGGTTCTATATGAAATTTTGCCTATTTTCTATATGTAATACAATGCAACCACCCAATTTTGCATCCAATGGTCAAAATTAGTTGTGACCACCTTGTATTAAAACTAAATGGTCTCATTCTATATTTTTTCTAATTTTATGGGATTGTATGCAATGAGACCATTTACCTTTAATACAAAGCGGTCACAAGTCCTTACAACCATTTGATGTAAAATTTGATAGCTTGGATGTGTCACAAAGTTCGAAAAAATTTCTTTTGAAGTTTGAGCTTCGTCAATGGAATTATTTTAGCCATCCAACTTTACATTCAATAGTCAAGATTATTATGACAATCTTGTACAAAATGTAAATGGTCTCATTCTATACTTTCCCTAATTTTATTTATATAATAGGATAATTTTTATGAGTTCTTGGACCCATAGGTAGATATGTGTTCTCTCTCAATGACTTATTTCTGAGATGGAATTTGGACTTAAACTTTTTAATACGTAAAGTAAATCGATTCTAAATGCTAAAAAGGTATTTTTGATAAAATTTTAGACTGGTTTCTATCTTTTTTAAGATGGATGTGTAATGCCTCATCATCATTATCATCAATGTTTTTTTCAACTATTTGGGGTCGGCTACACGAATCTTGGTCCGTCATTCTGCTATATCAAGGGTCAAACCTTCAGTGAGGCCGAGACCAAGTCCCTATATTTTTTCTCACTCCTTTCAAGTATGTCTTTTTGGGCTTACCTTTTGCCCTTTTCTATCCTTCTACTTAAACAATCTTCTACTTTTCTAACATGTGATGTATTGGATCTTTAATGTATACAGCCAACCTACCTAAGTCTACTTTCATTCATCTTATCACCTATTGGAGTCATACCTATGTTCTCTCGATTGTATTCATTTCAAATTTTATCCTTTCTTGTCTTGTTACTCATCTATCTCAACATCCTTATCTCAGACAACGGTGATTCCGTGTCTAGGTCTAGCATGAACCAAATATGACTGCACCTGTTTACACCCCTAGAAAAGAACCATGATAAAAATCGCATCGCCAGGCCAAAACCCAGAATTTCCCTAGTCTTTTAGTTTCCTATGAATGTTTTTTTTCTTATTAAAATTGCCCAATTTGATTATGACTCTATCGGATACCGGAGTTAGAAAATTATTCCATTATTTAAAGGGTACAGTTTATATAAGGCGCTTGCCTTAAATAATCAAAGTAACTCGCACCTACCAAAAGATGAAGTTTCGGTGCTAGAAAGTCTTATGATGGCCGCAAAATTTGTTTCTACCCTAGTTATAATATTCAATGCTTCAAAATTGGTTCAAACCAAGCAGATCTATAAACATTTGAAAATCTTGAAAACAGATGGTCCAAATAATGTGTTGCAAAATGTATTATTCTGAATATTTGATTTTTTTCTTCATTTCCATACATCCCAAAGTTGAGATGATTAATTAGAGTTTCTAGCACACTGAGATCAACCTTTTCTGATGGGCTTGAGGTGCACCTCACTTCTATAGCATTGACATTTTATGTAAACTTTTTCCATATTGAAAACACTAGTATGAAGGATCTTATTATTAACAAAATTCATGATTGAAACCATTGATTGGATGGTGATCAATTGATCGGAGAGTGATGACGCTGACGATTATAGTATCATGTCACTAGGATGTGATAAACACAAGATGACAAGATCCTGGAATTTTCTTTGATATTTGTCATATAAGCAGTGGCCCTGTTCAATCACTATAAATCTACTAGACCTTATATCATTATGATATTTCATATACCATTGTTGGATGATTTCTTTTGTCCATTAAAGGAGTGAGGAAGTTCATGAATTTTGTCAACAGATCTTAAAGTCCTTCAATTGTTCCATGCATTTTTCTAATTCCAAAAACCCATTAGAAAAAGTTAGTTTTACATCTAGTAGTAAAAGTTTCAAATCTTGTTTCATAACTACAATATGAGGCAAATTGAGTCTCACACCACTATGTAGAGGCCTTTCTCCACTAATCAAGCTTTGTAGTTTATAATTCCATTAACCTTTTTATTTTCAAGGCCTAGTTGATCCCCATGTTTCTGCCCAAGTGAAGATCAACAAGTTCGTTGACTTAGGAACTAATAAATCTATTTACTTGAAGCAAGGGATTTAATCCATTGTGATATGAACTAGACTCATCATCATAAGGGTCATTAATGGATCGGAAAATTCAGACCCAAGATTGGCCCAAAACAAGTAGGGTAAACCCGAGCTCAAAAATATAGTCTGGGGCCAGCCCATCTAGGCTCATGACGAATTCATGATAAACAAAGCCAGAGCCTAGCTTGGGCTTAGGAAAATCAAGTTGGGCCTTACATAAATATGAAAAAGAGTTCATCTAATATATGCAATATTATCACATCATCCATACCTTATCCCAGTTATTTGGAGTTGGATATATAAATCATGTTCCTCCATTTTTCTCCATCAAGAGTCATACCCTTAGTAAAAACAAAAGTCACCATATTTTTTCTCACTATATTTCTTACTGCATTAAATGGTGCAGCATGTCGCTTAAGGGGAACACCTTAGCATGAGCATATAACAAAGGTTCAGAATTTATGATACGGTGTGACAACATTTTATGGTGCCTGCCTACTTAATGTAACCCACCTCTTTTACCTGAGCTTGGGATGGATTAAGAGGAAGTTTAAGATCTTGGCCCTATTAAAACAATCCAATATATACTTACAAAAAAATATCAGTCCGGGTTTGACCAAGTGGTCACCATGATCACTTCACCCACCTTGCATGGAAGGAAAGTATAAGTGCCCGGCACCCTTGAGAGGAATCATTATTACTCATCTAATAGTGTAGAGAAGTTGAGTGTCTGGTGCAAACAATGGTGCAAAGGAAATCAATGATTTGGAATATATCATGACAGTAGATGGTGAAACTTATGCTTGGTACCTTTTCTTGATGAAATTCAAACTCTTAATATTAGTGGGTTTATATAGGGAAAGATTATATTTTCTAGTCTGACCACCTAGTTGGGTGATTTGACCCTAAAAAGCATAGTTGGGGGATAATTTTTTTTCTTTTTAAGATAAAAATTTTCACATAATTGAATCACAAAATCTTTGAAGCTCTTAAAAGCATAGTAATTCACTTTCAGCAAGCATTTTTGTTGTGATTTTCGTACACCATACTTGGGGATTATAAGCATTTACAAAGCCAATTTTTTTTTAAAAAAAAAAAACAAAAAATCAAACTGTGACATCTCTAAAAATTCATTTAAATTTTCGGATGGGGTTTCATCTCCAAAATCCATTTTATAGAGGGGGTTTTGATATGAAATTTAATAGTCTATTATCCACCACCAAAATTATTAAGTTGAAAAGAAATATAAATTTTAGGCAAAAATGGATGATTTCAAATCTATTGTAGATTATTTTTGGACCGTAAATTTTAATTGTTTTAAAATGACTTTTAAATATTTAAATTCTATTTTTAATTTTATTTTCATGTTGATGGTAATTGAGATTATTGACCTGTAAGCTTTTAGCAAAAAAAACCTTTTAGTTCCAAAATATCAAGGGTGTGGTTTCTGTAACACTGAGGCTCAAAATGTGAAGTAAGGCACAATACTAAAACATATTGTTGCGATGCCAAAAATCTTTAACGATGACTTAAAAGTTTGTTTTCATCTCTAACTATAAAAATTAAAGAGTAAAAAATATTGGAGATCGAGTAAATCTATGAACACTTGAAAATTTTAAAAATTGACGGTCTAGATAATATACTACAAAATGCACTATTTCTAAGACTAGAAATCTATTTCCTCATGGCCATACGTCTTGAGGTTGAGATGATCGAATTGAGAGTTTTTCAACATTGAAACAATTTCTTTTAGTGAATATTTGATGTGCACCTTAATTTGAGTGTTTAGTGCCTCACCCTTATTATAAACTTTTTCCTAATCTTAAAGCACGAAACATTTTCCCAAGCCCTCTCTATCTGAAAGAGTAATTTCTTCTATATCTCCAAGAAGAAGGAAATACTTCTTTTTGTTAAAAAGTTATATATATATATATGGAACAGATCCTGTCAGCATACGGGCTAATAGCTACAGTGTCAGCCAATGACCCAGATTGAATTTGGGCCGATCTGATGGTCACGACCTCATTTTGTGTTTGAATTTTTTTTTTTTTTTCTATAAATCCAAATCACTTGAAATTTGGAGCGTCTATTCTTCAAAAATAGAAGAATCTAATAAAAATATAAAAAATAATTCGTAAAATATAAATTGACCAAAATACTCTCGAAATATTAAGGGGGTATTTTGGTCAATTTATATTTTACGAATTATTATTTTTTATATTTTTATTAGGTGTGCCTTGATGAGAAAAATGAGCGCCTAAAATTTCATGTGATTTAGATTTGTAGAAATAAAATAAAAATTCAAATGCGAAATAATATTGTAATCATCATATCAACCCAGATGGACTAACACTGTAGCAGTCAGCCCGTGGGCTAACAGAATCCGCTCCTATATATATCTTTCTAGGGACTCCTTTTTTAAATATGCTCTATCCAATTAAGATTGATGACACAGGGATAGAAGCTAGTATTAAAGGGCATAAGGTCAAATTTATCTTTATTGAAAAGCCTAGAGTCCATGGGATCAATAATATTAAAAATAAGATTTCTTCTAAAGAAAAATTTCTGTATTATCTGAAAGAATAAATAAAATACAAAAATATAGAAGAAAAATTATATCTTCCTGAGATTCAAACTAAAATAAAATCTCTAAGGTTAGATATGGAAAATGAAATATGTGCCGATATCATCAATGCCTTTTGGGATAGAAAACAACATATAGTTGAACTTCCCTATGAACCTGATTTTTTAGAGGAAAAATTTCCTATTATAGCAAGACCTATTCAAATGAATAATAGGTTACTCGAAATCTGCAGAAGAGAGATAAAAGAATTATTGGATAAAAGACTTATCAGAAAAAGCTCATCACCATGGAGTTGTTCGGCATTTTATGTAGAAAAGCCCAGATGCCTAGATAAGTTAAAGGAAGCCATCCTATTCAAACCTCATCCAACTATTGAAGCAGGAAAATTCAGCCTACAAGGAATGAAGAAAAAAGAGAAAAATAGTGAGTTAATTGATGAGCTGCTCAAAAGATTAAAGAAATTAGACATCGATGAAAAAGGAAAGGGCCAGCATTCCGGCACCAAGGAAGGAAATGTTCAAGTTTTGTAAAAGGCACCTGACAAAGAAATTGAAGATATAGAAAAAGCTTTTAAAACTGAAAGCTTAGATATAAAAAGAATTGACTATAAAAGAAAAATAAGACCAGTGTGCCAAACTCGAATGTATTATCCTAGACTTACACCAGTAGATCTACAGATAGAGGAAGATCTAATCTCTACCTCGGTCTCTTATTCAGGAAAATCCATAGTAAATTGGAACATAGATGGCATGGCTAAAAATCAGACCTTAGATCTCATGAAACATATGACCATGTATGCTACCACCTGTAAGGCAAGTGGAAACCAAGACCATGAGATAGTTAAGGCCATAATATGTGGATTTATAGGATGTTAAGAGGCTGGTGGGATTTTCATATGGATGAAGAATCAAATAACCAAATATTAAATGCCTCAAAACAATGGGTAGTTAAGGGAGAAGATGACCAAGATAATATAGTACAAGAAGGAGATGCAGTCAATACATTGATATATACCATCACTCTCTATTTTGTAGGAAGTACTGTTTTGCTAATAGCAAGGTCTAAAGATTTGTTATCAAGTCTAAGATGTCCAACACTCTCTCATTATAAATGGTACAAAGATGTTTTTTTTCAAGACTACTATCAAGAGAAGATAGTAAGTCAAACCATTGGAAAGAAAAATTCATAACCGGTCTACTACACCTTTTTACAGGAAAATGTAAAAACAAGGCTTAAAAATAAAGCATGGTAGAATTATTCCTTATGCTCTGTATACATTAGGTGAATTATCAGCTGAAATCTGTGCTGAGGGCCTGGCTTTATGCACATACCTGAAACTTAGAACACAATTAGAAAAATAGAGAATACTCTACCCCCTTCAAAGCCTTTCCATCTACCCCCTTCAAAGCCTTTCCATAAAAGAAAACATGAAAAATTTAGAAAAAGAAAATTTAAACATTATTCAAAGGCAAAAGAAAAATTTTCCAAAAAATTCTTACAAGATAAACCATCTTTTAACATAGGGGAAAAAGAAAAATCCCTGTGTGTTATAATTGTGGCAAAGTCGGCCATTACAAAAACAAATGTAGGGTTCAAAGAAAAATTAACTCTTTGAAAATAGATGATAATATTAAAAAGCAATTATAAGAGATACTCCAAATTGAGGATGAAACCTCTGAATCAGAAGAGGAAATGTTAATTGGGGAAATAAATGATGAGGATATTATTGTCAGCAGTTCTGATTCAGACTCCGATAATGAGAATAGTCCAAAGAAAGAAAAAGAAAATTGCCAATGTAATTTTTACAAGGCAATAATGGATATGAACGGGTTAAGCATCAATACCCTCACCAAAGAAGAAGACCTGATCATAGACCTCATCGACAAATTATCTGACCCAGAGGCTAAAAAAGAAACCTTAATCTAGTACATCAATATGTCCAAAGCCCCTCCTAGAAAACCTAAGTCTTCTCTTGTCCCAACAAAAGAAGATTATAGTTTCCAGGATATTTTGAAAACGGTACAAAATAAAACATATACCGAAAAGGAACCTTCGATATCTGAGCTAAAATATGAAATTAATGAAGTCAGAAATGAGTTGATAGCTCTGAAAGCAAGGGTTAAAATCTTTGAATTAACACAGAACCCTATCAACAAGTCAATTGAAGAAGAAAATATAGAAGGTGAATTTGAAAATTGGTTCTCCATTTGGGGATCCACAAACCAAATACTACCAAAAGAACTACAAATTTTACAGAGAAAATTCTCTGAGTATAATAGAAAAAGTCTAAAAAAAGACTACCACATATATTTTATGACCTTATATCAGGTCTCATGGATTTTGAAACGGGAGTATCAGGTCTCAACAGTTGATATGGATAGATGAGATTATATCCCTGAATTAAGAAGGTAAATTCATATCAAATGGTGGGATAGTTATAAAAATGACTCCTTAAATCCAAACAAAATAAAAATGAAGTTTATACCTTCAACTTCACCCCAAAAGATAGAAATATCAGAATATATTGCAATATTACAGCAATAAAACTCTAAACTGTCCAAAGAAGAGCTTAAAAGGAAGCTCTGGGATGCCATAGAAAATAATGAAGAAAAAATGTCTACCGTTACACAAAGTGATGACTAAGAAGATTATAGTCCGATGAACGACGACGATTGCGCCGGAATCGAATTTTCTTCAGATTAAAGAAAATTCAGGAGGGACCAGAATGACTCCAATCTATCCAAGGTGGGTGTCCCAGCCACTGTAGCCACTAGCCGACAGTATCTTACTGTAGTCACCAACCGACAACATCTTACTGTAGCCACCAGCCAACGGCATCTTACTGTAGCCACTAGCCAGAAAGCATCTTATTGTAGCCACCAGCCGACGGCACCTTATTGTAGCCACCAACCGACAGCATCTTTCTATAGCCACCACCGAAAGTCCACTACAGCCACTAACTGACAAAGTGTCGGAGAGAACTTTAAACATCTTCAAATCCACTTTAACCTCGAAGGCTATAAAAGAGGAAGGACTCTGCTCATTTGAAGCATCTGAGTTATCCGAGTTATGCGAAGTTATCTTGAGTTTTTCTAAGTGTTATGTTCTCTCTCTGCTCTCTGCAGCCCTCTCTCTACAGTTTTCTTTGTTCTCTCTCTGAAGCTCTCTCTGCTCTCTACAGCCCTCTCTCTACAGTTTTCTATGTTCTCTCTGAAGCTCTCTCTGCTGTAGCCCTCTCTCTACAGTTTTCTCTGCTCTCTCTCTACAACTCTCTACAGCTCTCTCTTTCTGTAACTCTCTACAATTCTCTCTCTGAAGCTCTCTGCTGTAGCCCTCTCTCTATAGTTTTCTCTGCTCTCTCTCTGTAACACTCTACAGCTCTCTCTTTCTGTAACTCTCTACAGTTCTCTCTCTATATATCAGATGGCATATCAAGCCATCCGGTTCTTTTATTTAGTATTTCTCTGTAAAAGTGTGAGATTGTTATGTGTGACTGTTTTTGGGAAGAAGTTCCTGACTACATCCCGGAGCAACTAAAGTTATTCACCAGCTTCTGTATCTGTGAAACATGATTGTGCTTTATATTTGTGAAGTTTATATTTATTCTGTGAAGTTTATGTTTTATTGTTAGTTTATGTGTTATTGTTGTTTTGTTTTCGCTTTATGGTATCAGAGCCAAGTTTATATTACAGTGGTTTAACTGTATCACGAGTAGAAAACTGAACTATTAAATAGAATTCTGAGAAAATTTGCAGTAGTAAGTTCAAAGTCGTCGTGACCCAAAGATCACTAAGGTTAGGAAGAGCCAGAAAAGTGTAGGGACTGTTTCCGGTTGACTCGAACTACAATGGCAAATTTTATCAGGTCTTTATATAATAGATCAACTACTACTAGTAATACACTATGTATTAATAATAGGGAAGAAATAATAATAGATAACATAGAAAAGCAAATCCAAAATCGAAACATACCAAAGGTTCCTATAACTGATGTTTATAGTAAATGAACGTTTGATTTTAAATGTAGCTTTTCTATTAAAACTATTGAGCAAAGTATTGATATTATGGAAACTCAGGATAAATTCCAATTATTTTCCCGTAGAATGATTGAAGATCATAAAAGGAAAGAATACAAGTACTTGCATATTGGTTTAGTTCAAATAGTTGTTAAACCATTGACAAGAACATGATTAAATAATTATGTTCTACTCTGTCTAAGAGACAGCAGGCATAAAAGATTCATTGATTCCTTGTTAGAAATAGTAGAATCCAGTCTCTGTAATGACCCTCATTTATTTCAACTGTTTTCCAAATTAACCCAAAAATGGTTAATTCTAAGATTTGAATCCTCATTTATTGTTAGTTTATGTGCTTTGAGTTGGGTTCCAGGTTTATAAAACAAATTATTTGCCTGGTTTTATAATCTTTCTTAAAAAGTCTATGATCACAGATATAAAGCACACTGATCATAGACTTTTTAGACTTTCCCTTTTTTATGGCTTTTATGAATGTACTTAAATGTTTTCAATGTTGATCAATTGATTCAGAGAAAACAAGTACATCATCAATATAGACAATCATAAATTTGGTGTAAGAATTAAAAATTTCGTTAATGATATTTTGGAATTCAGATGGTGCATTCTTTAATCCAAACGTCATAACATTATATTCAAATTGTCCAAATGGAACATTAAAAGCAGTTTTATATTTATCCTTTTCAGCAATCGGGATTTGCCAATAACCTGATTTGAGATCAAATTTTGAGAATATACAAGCATTGACTAGTCTATCCAAGAGGTCTCTTTTGTTTGGGATTCGATATCTGATCCATCTTAACACTTTGTTAAGTGGTTTGTAATTTATAACCAATCTTGGAGCCCCTCTTTCTATTTTTTAGGCCTTTTCCACATAAAAGGCTGAACAGCTCCATGGAGATGAGCTTTTTTTTATAAGCTTTTTATCTAATAATTCTTTTATTTCTTTCTTGCAGATTTCGAGTAACCTATTAATCATTTGAATAGGCCTTGCCTTAGTAGGAATTTTTCCCTCTCGAAAATCTGGTTCACGTGAAAGTTCGACTATATGTTGTTTTCTATCCGAAAATGCATTGGGGATATCGGCACATATTTCTCTTTCTATTTTTGATTTTAGAGACTTTATTTTAGTTTGAATCTCAGGAAGAGACAACTTTTCTTCTATAATTTTTGTATTGTATTTCTTCTTTCAGATAATACAGAAATATTTTTTTAGAGTAAATTTTATTTTTAACATTATTGATTTCATAGACTTTGGGCTTTTCAACCTTATGTCCTTCAATACTAGCTTCTATCCCTGTGTCATCAATCTTAATTGGATAGAGCATATTTAAAAAAGGAGTCCCTAGGATAACAGGCTGACTTAATCATTTACCATTTATGAATGGAAAATTGAAACAAGCACCATTATTGCATACTGCAGTATCTGATAGCTTATAGTTTATAAGCATTTTGCTGCCATCAGCAGTATTAAGGATTTGGGTAGTCTTGCTGAAGTATTTAGTTGGTACTAATCCTTCATTGATGCAATTTAGGTCTCTCCTGAATCTATCAGGGCAGTAGTTTGGAAGCTGTATTCCTTTTGAACTACGATTTTGATGTTTGTAAACCATTTTTTGGTTATAATTTTATCTACTAGGTTTACATATTTGCAATTTTGGACCTTTTCTATTACATTCATTCCAACTTTGGGGGTTTCTGGTTTAGGAAGAGTGTATTCAACCTCACGTGGTATAGGAATATTATACTCAGTGATCAGATTATCAAATTCACCTTCTATATTTTCTTCTTCAATTGCTTCACTAATATGATTATGGGTGAATTTTAAGATTTGAACCCTTGCTTTCAGAGCTATCAACTCATTTCTGACTTCATTAATTTCATATTTTAGCTCAAATATTGAAGGTTCCTTTTCTGTATATGTTTTATTTTGTACCCCTTTCAAAATATCTTGAAAACTGTAATCTTCTGTTGTTGGGACAATAGAAGACTTAGGTTTTCTAGAAGGAGCTTTGGACATTTTGAGATACTGGATTAGGGCTTCTTTTTTAGTCTCCAGGTCAGGTATTTTAGCGTTAAGGTCTATAATCAATGTTCGTCTTTTGTGAGGGTATTGATGCTTAACCCATTCATATCCATTATTGCCTTGAAAAAATCACATTGGCAATTTTTTTTTTCTTTTTCTGGATTTCTTTCATTATCGGAGTCTGAATCAGAAATGCTGATAATAATATGCTCATCATTTATTTCCCCAATTAACATTTCCTCTTCTGATTCAGAGGAATCAGAGGTTTCATCCTCAATTTGGAGTATCTCAAATAAATTTTTTTTAATATTATCATCTATTTTCAAAGAGTTAATTTTTCTTTGAACCCTACATTTGTTTTTGTAATGGCCAACTTTGCCACAATTATAACACACAGGGATTTTCCTTTTTCCCCTATGTTTAAACGATGGTTTATCTTGTAAGAATTTTTTGAGAAATTTTTCTTTTGCCTTTGAATAATGTTTAAATTTTCTTTTTCTAAATTTTCCATGTTTTCTTTTATGGAAAGGCTTTGAAGGGGATAGAGTATTGAATCCAAATTGTTCGCATAAGTCTCTTAATTCCTTTCTACTCGTTATTCTCTGTTTTTCTAATTAACTTCTAAGTTTCAAGTCTGTACATAAAGCCAGACCCTCAGCACAAATTTCAGTTGATAATTCACCTAATGTATACAGAGAATAAGGAATAATTCCACCATGTTTGATTTTAAGCCTTGTCTTTTACCTTTTCTGCAAAAAGGTGTGGTAGACCAGCTATAAATTTTTCTTTCGAATAGTCTGACTTACTATCTTCTCTTGATAGTAGTCTTGAAAAAAATACGTCTTTGTACCATTTATAATAAGAGTGTTGGACATCTTAGATTTGATAACAAATCTTCAGATCTTGCTGCTAACAGAGCAATACTTCCTACAAAATGGAGGGTAATGGTATATATCAATGTATTGACTACATCTCCTTCTTGTACTATATTATATTGGTCATCTTCTCTCTTAAGTATCCACTGTTTTGAAGCATTTAATATTTGGTTTTTGGATTCTTCATCTATATGGAAATCACACCAACCTCTTAACTATCCTGTAAATCCACATATTATGGCCTTGGCTATCTCATGGTATTGGTTTCCACTTGCCTTACAGGCGGTAGCATACATGGGCATATGTTTCATGAGATCTAAGATCTGATTTTCAGCCATGCCATATATGTTCCAATTTACTATGGATTTTCCTGAATAGGAGACCGAGGTAGAGATTAGATCTTCCTCTATCTGTAAATCTACTGGTGTAGGTCTAGGATAGTACATTCGAGTTTGGGACACCGGTCTTACTTTTCTTCCATAGTCAATTCTATTTATATCTAAGCTTTCAGGTTTAAAAGCCTTTTCCATTTCTTCAATTTCTTTGTCAGGTGCTTTTTGCAGAACCTAAATATCTCCTTTTTGAGTTTTGGAGGACTGAGCTTTTTCGTTAATATTTAGTTTCTTTAATCTTTTGACCGGTTCATCTATTAACTCACTATTTTCCTCTTTTTTCTTTATCCCTTGCAGGCTGAATTTTCCTGCTTCAATAGTTGGAGGAGGTTTGAATAGGACGGCTTCCTTTTGCTTATCTAGGCTTCTGGGCTTAGGAGTTGGTTTTAACTTGTTTATTGCATTTTCTATTCTTGAAGTTTGCTTTCCTATTGTTTAGAGGAAAATATTTGTATAATTATTCAGTTCAATAATATGAGGTATTCCATCAAGCTTAGCCATACTTTGGTCGCTTTTTTTGGGTCCTACTTTAAGAGGTGAGGCTCTAATTTCAATTTTCTCCCCTAATTTTTTTCCTTTTAGCTGTAAGCTAGTCTCAGGGGGATGAATGGACTCTATTGTTTCTCCTTTAGTGGTTTGAAATGTTTGAAAAGATTTTTCGACCATATTTACCTCAATTTTTTTGGATTTTTATTCCATAATCTTTTGCTATGTATTTTAACCATTTAAAAAACTTGACAGTTGCCTTATGGTTTATCATAAAACGATTAAATTTTAAATGAAAGGCATATCTCAGAGGTTCTTGAAATTATTTGAAGAGCCATTCTCTTGTTAGTCTATTTTCTTCAGAGTAATCTTTTCTGATCCATTCTTTATCAATTTTAAATTCTTCTTTTTGAATAACATTTACATCAAAGTCCAGATCAGAGGGAGTTGGTTCTTGTTCTTCTATTTCAGAAGAACCTGGAGTATCTACCCTATAGACTGGTTGTTGAACTTGATTTGGAGTCTTATTAAGTCTTTCGATAATAATTCTCTTATGAGTGGGTAATCTTTCATATTCTGACTGTGGGATCAAAGAGGTAGAGCTTCTGGGAGGATCCTTAATGTTAGGTTCACCAATTCTTAAAGTAGTCATTCTGGAGGATGGAAAACTAATTTCTATCTCTCCATCTGGATATTCTATTATTTCTTCAGGATCTTTGTTCTTAGGGTTGTTAATTTGGGATTCAGTTTGTAAGGACTATCTTTCTGGTAATTTTACCTGAGACCATGCCACTGACTTTGGTATGACTAGATTTGATTTTTCCATGTTTGTCTGAAAAAATATGGTTTGTCCTTTTGAATCTTTTTGCCTAGCTTTTGGACATAAAGTATTCATTACCTTATAATATATTCGGTAAACAAATGCTAGATTTTGAGAACCTGGGTCCATATCAAAACCTTGAGTTTTAAGGTTTAGAGTCAGGACCTTTAATAGATTAGGATCTGTTAAAGCCACCGAGAAATTTGGAAAACTGTTGAAATAAATAAGGCCGTTACAGAGACTGGATTTTACTATTCTTAACAAGGAATCAGTGAATCTTTTATGCATGCTGTCTCTTGGACAGAGTAGAACAGAATTATTTAATCATGTTCTTGTCAATGGTTTAACAACTATTTGAACCAAACCAATATGCAAGTATTTGTATTCTTTCTTTTTATGATCTTCAATCATTTTAGGGAAAAATAATTGGAATTTATCCTGAGTTTTCATAACAGAAATACTTTGTTTAATAGTTTTAATAGAAAAGCTACTTTTAAAATCAAACGTTCCTTTACTATAAACATCAGTTATAGGAACCTTTGATATGTTCCAATTTTGGATTTGCTTTTCTATGTTAACTATTATTATTTCTTTCCAATTATTAAATCGTAGTGTATTACTATTAGTAGTTGATCTATTAGATAAAGATCTGATAAAATTTGCCATTGTAGTTCGAGTCAACTGGAAACAATCTCTACACTTTTGTGGCTCTTCCAGGCCTTAGTGATCTTTGGGTCACGGTGACTTTGAACTTACTACTGTAAATTTTTCTCAGAATTCTATTTAATTGTTCAATTTTCTACTGGTGATACAGTTAAACCATTGTAATATAAACTTGGCTCTGATACCATAAAGCGGAAACAAAACAACAATAGCACATAAACTAACAATAGAACATAAACTTCGCAGAATAAATATAAACTTCACAAACATAAAGCACACTCACATTTCACAGATACAGAAGCTGGTGAATAACTTTAGCTGCTACGGGATGTAGTTTGGAACTTCTTCCCAAAAACAGTCACACATAACAATCTCACACTTTTACAGAAAAGAAACTAAATAAGAAAATTACGGATGGCTTGATACGCCACCAGATATATAGAGAGAAGACTATAGAGAGTTACAGAGAGAGAGAGTTGTAGAGAGTTGCAGAGAGAGAGCAGAGAAAACAGAGAAAACTATAGAGAGAGGGCTGCAGAGAGTAGAGAAAACTATAGATAGAGGGCTGCAGAGAGCATAGAGAGAACAAAGAAAACTGTAGAGAGAGGGCTTCAAAGAACAGAGAAAATTGTAGAGAGAGGGTTGCAGAGAGTAGAGAGAGAACAGAGCACTTAGGAAAACTCAGGATAACTTGGATAACTTGGATGCTTCAAACGAGTGAAGTCCTTCCTCTTTTATAGCTTTCGAGGTTAAAGCAGATTTGAAGATGTTTGAAATCCGCACCGACACTTTGTCCGTTAGTGGCTGTAGTGGACCGTCGGTGGTGGCTACAGTAAGATGCTATCGGTTTGTGGCTACAGTAACATGATCGGCTGGTGGCTACAGTAAGATGTTGTCGGCTAGTAGCTACAGTAAGATGCTGTCGGCTGGTGGCTACAATAGCTGGGATACATGTCCTGGATATATTGGAGTCGTTTTGGTCCCTCCCGAATTTTCTTTAATTTGAAGAAAATTCGATTTCGGCACAATCGTCACCGTTCATCGTACTATAATCTTTTTGGTCGTCACTTTGTGTAGAGGTGGACATTTTTTCTTAATTATTTTCTATGGCATCCCAGAGCTTCCTTTTAAAATCTTCTTTGGATAGTTTGGGGTTTTGTTGCTGTAACATTGCAACATATTCTGATATTTCTATCTTTTGGGGTGAAGTTGAAGATATAAACTTCATTTTTATTTTGTCTGGATTTAAGGAGTCATTTTTATAAGTATCCCACTACTTGACATGGATTTGTCTTCTTAATTCGGAGATATAATCCCATCTATCCATATCATCTGCTGAGACCTGATATTCTCATTTTAAAATCCATAGGACCTGATATAAGGTCATAAAATATATGTAGTAGTCTCTTTTTAGACTTTTTCTATTATACTCAGAGAATTTTCCCTATAAAATTTGTAGTTCTTTTGGTAGTATTTGGTTTGTGGATCCCCATATGGAGAACCAATTTTTAAACCATTTTGGAAAATTATTTGGCTCAGTTATTTTGAACTGAATATACTAGCTATGAGAATGTTTTGTATTATGGCATAAAAAGACTTCTTCCCAAGCCTTTATGTATTCATAGTAATGGTAGGATTTAATTTTAAATCCTTTTGTATTCATGATCCTTGGCTTTAAAGGATCCGGTCCCCATTCTTTGTAAGTAATGACTTTTTTGATTTGGAACTTTGAATATGCTATTTCATTATCGTTATTTCTGGAATGATGAACTATAAATATTGATCTTGTTTCTATCAGGATACATTCATACGATGCTCTGCATCTTTCTCCCATATTAGGATGCATATGCTGCCTGATGCTCATTTGGAGTTTTTGACTGATGCTCATTTTTTATGATCTGCAAGGGAATATATGTTGTCTTTAAATATATAGATTTTGCACTAGGAGTTTGAGTGCTTATTAGTGTTTGGAGGGGAGATATATCAATATCTTGTATTTGCCTCTGTATTAAAGTATTTGGTGTTGATAGAGATGTCAGGGATGATCCTGGACTAGGAACTATTTCCATCATCTGGTTTTGCTGGCTCCTTCTACCGTCCCAGCAAAATTCTCGAGTCAAGAAGTCAGGCAAATAATTGGTATTTCCATTAATATGCTCAATAGTAAATTCAAAAGTAGAAAGAATACTTTGCCATCTTGCAAAAATTTGCTTTGACACGAGATTTTTGACATCTTTCTGAAGGATATCCTTGACTGCTTTACAGTCAGTTCTTATGAGGAATGATTGATTGAACAGATCACTTTGAAATTTTGTAATAGCATGAACAATTGTGAGTATTTCTTTTTTTAGTGTTGAATAATTTTGCTGAGCTGGGTTCCAGGTTTTAGAGGTAAATCGGACCAATTGCTCTTGATTATTCATCTTTTGTTTTAACACAGCACCAAGTCCTAGTTCTGAAGCATCTGTTTCTACTATTTTAAATGTTGTAGGACTTGACAGAGCCAGGCATGGTAATTCCTTGGCTTTGATTTTAATTTTCCTTACTGCCTTGGTATGTTCTTCAGTCCACTCTGGAGGATTTTTTTTTAACCTTTGGAATAGAGGCTTTGCATCTAAAGCTAAATCTTTATAAAAATCCGAAATATAATTTAAACAACAAAAAAATCTTTGTAATTCAGTTTTTCCTTTATTGAAAAGCCTCACAGCATTTAATAATTGGTACTATATTATCTTGGCCACCTTTTCATATATATATATATATATATATATATATGAAAATTCTTCCCAACGACTATAGGCGAAAATGAACAGTGATTTCGCCTACCCTCATCATCATCCAAACTTCATCAAACGATAAAAATTGTCTGGTAGTATTTCAATTTTCATTTCTTTTTTACAAATTCAAAATACTTGAAATTTGAAACGTGTGTACATCTTAGTGAGACGCACTTAATAACAATATAAAAAAATAATTCGTAAAATATAATTTGACTAAAATACTCCTATAAATTTTTGGGGGTATTTTGGTCAATTTATATTTTGTGAATTATTTTTTTCATATTTTTATTAGGTACGTCTCACTAAGATGTACACACGCTCCAAATTTCAGATCATTCCAATTAGTAAAAAAATAAAAAATGGAATACTACTATAAGGTTGCAACCTTAAAACGTAGAATCACATATGGACCTCAAAAATCTATCGAAAATGTTGTTTTAATATTGAAAAAACCCTCTAATCGATCATCTCGACATCGAGATGTATGAATATGAAAAAAAAAAGTTTTTGAGTCGCGAAAATAGTGCATCTTGCAACACATTATTTAGACCGTCAATTTTCAAGATTTTCATATATTTATAGATCTACTTGATTTTAGCTATTTTTGGAATTTAAAATTTTTTAATTAGGTTATGAAAATATATTTTAAGAATATTAAGAATTTTTTACAACAAAATTACATGTTATGATAAAAATTTAAGGTGCACCTTAATTGGATTGTTTAAGGTTGCAACTTTATAGAAACCACACCCTATATATATATATATATATATATATATATATATATATATATATATATATATATATATATATATATATATATATATATATATATATATATATATATATAGGCAAAATTTATTTAAGGTTGCAACCTTAAAATGTATACACCTGTAAAATCCATCAAAAAAGGTTGTTTTAATATTGCAAAAACCTCTAATTGGTCATCTCCACATCGAGATATATGAATATGGAAAAAAAAAAGATTTTGAGTCTAAAAAATAGTGCATCTTGCAATACATTATCTAGACCATCCATTTTCAAGATTTTCATATGTTTCTAGATCTATTTGATTTTAACCATTTTTGGAGTTTAAAGTTTTATTATTAGGTATGAAAATAGATTTTGAGATAATCCTAATAATGTTTTTCACCAAAATTACATGGTATGATACAATTTGGAGGTGTGCATATCCATATATAAATTATTAATTTTTATGTTATTACATATGTACCAATATTCTACCCGTTATTATAGTAACACCTCACAATTAATATTTTTTAATGTGTACTGTATGAGTATTACTGTAAGAGAAATGTACATGGAGCCGTTCTCATAAATAAATAAATAAATAAAAAGAAAAGAAATGTACATGGAGCCCTGTACATGCGGAGAAAGTGTTCTACTGTCTATGTACATAGATTTTCCCTTTTTTAAATGACGAAATTGCTCTTTTTCGGAATTCCAAAATCCATTTTACAACTTTCAAATCTTCGTCATTCCTAAATTGCATTTTTTGTATCCCCAACATTTTCGAAGTTTCAAAATCCAGCATCCCCAATATTTTCAAATTTTCAAAATCCAAAATTTATTTCAGATGAAATTTTTAGGATTTTGAAAATCCTAAAATTGCAAAAAAAATAATAAAAAAAATAGCATCCCAAAAATAAAGGGTCCAACAATTTTGAATTTTGAAGATCTGAAATTTATTTGAAAATTAAAATTTTAGACTTTAAAATTTCAAAAATTGCAAATAAAGAAGTTTTTGGGTCCCAACAATTTTATTTACCGAAAGAAAGTGTCCCGAGAATTTCATATTTTAACAATATGAAATTGTTTTGAAAATTAAAATTTTGGATTTTAAAAATCCTAAAATTACATTTTATGGTCCCAAAATTTTAGATTTTGAAAATCTAAAATTTATTTGAAATTAAAATTTTAGGTTTTGAAATTTTAGCATCCCTAAACATTTTTGGATTTTAAAAATCTAAAAATTACTTTAAAATTAATTTTTTGAGTTTTTGAGATTTCAAAATTTTCATTTACCACTAGATCATGTATTTTTACTAAATGCATGTTGAAAATATGAAAAGACATATGAGGAAAAAAAAACAAAAAAACAAAATCCCCAACTGCCCTTCAAGATATGAAAATCCGCCAATTTCAAAATTTGAAGGTCCCGAATTTTTACTTGATTTCGGATCAAGATCCAAAATATGGGCATCTTCTTAACCAAACAAAAAAGGGTATATATGTAATATTAATAAATTGTGGGTAAGTTTTAAATAATGTTAAATAAAATAGATGTTAGCATAATTTTCTCTATTTTTTAGTCGTTATGGCTGGCGTGGCAAAATTGAAAGTATCTATATTTTAACTAATAGAAAGGGGGTTATACAGATAATTGAACGTTGAGTCAATTTACGTAAAGCGTCGACTTTATATTATTACACTTTACCTTTTTTGTGAGGCAGATTTAAATCAAGTACTAGTTTTCAAAACGTTTTTAAGGTATTGTGAGAGGGCTTTGGATCTTAAAGTTTATTTTATAAAAACCTCGGCTTTTGGAGTTGGTTGTTAGGAAAATGGAAAAGTTTCTCATCATCTATCTCGATATGGGATCTAGTGGTAAAGAGGGCGAATGTCAAGTTGGATGAATGGAAGGCTAAGCATCTCTTTTTGAGAGGTATAGTTACTTTGATTAAATCTTCATTGTCTAGTCTCCTGATCTATTAGATGTCTCTTCTATTGATGCCCGTTGATATTGTTAAGAAGTCGGAGAGACTCATGAGGAATTTTATGTGGGAATTTGATAGTGAGGTCAGGAAATACCACCTGATTAGTTGGGATCAAGTATTGAAACCAAAAACAAGAGGGCTTAGGAATTCGTAAAATAAAATATGTTAATCAGGCTTTGATTGCCAAATAGTGGTGGTAGGTTATGCAAAGTGATAATCAACTCTAGAAAATAGCATTGATTTCAAAATATGGATTTGATCCCATTAGCCTTATGGTGGCTAGGGGACAAGGTCGAGCCGAACAATGCTATTGTGGACGTCAATTTTATCCATGCAAACTTTTATGATGAGTCACTTGAGATTGACGGTAGGTAAGGGGTATACTGCTCTCTTTTGGTATTTCAAATGGCTCATGATATTCTTTTTAAATTGTTTTTTCTTGATTTATTCTTAAGAATTTCCCAACCTTCAGCAAAGATGTGTGAAGTGGAAGAGAAAAGGGGTAAGCCAGTGGTTTGGAATATTAATTGTGTGTTGTTGACTAATACATTGATTTGTTACCTATGTTAGATCAGGTATGTCTCTTAAACCAGGCTAAAGATGAGGCAGTATAGGGCATGGAAATTGATGGACTTTTTTCTGTTAAATCTGCATTTGACTTGGAAGACATCTCATAAGGTACAAGTTGTTAGTTTTTATTTAGATTTTAACTCAAAAACTGCGTTCGACTTGGAAGAGACCTCATAAGGTACAAGTTTTTATTTAGATTCTAGCTCAAGACCTCACAAGGGACAAATTTTTAGTTTTTATTTAGATTCTAGCTAAAATATCTGCGTTTGACTTGGAAAATACCTCGTAAGATACAAGTTTTTATTTAGATTCTAGCTCAAAGAAAAATTTAATGTTTTAAAAATCACCAAGTCGGTACTGAATCGATCGATTCGAATAGAAAATCGATCATTTAGTGTCTGATTCTTTTGTAAAACCGGGTCGGCTTGTGACGTCATGAATTTCCCGATTCTTCGCTTCATGACATCATAACCCGCCCGATGCTTTTACAATGTGCATGACCCCCGATGCTTCTACAATGTGCATGACCCCAGCCCAATTCCTCTACAGTGAGTCATGGGCATTTACACATTGATGTAAATTTGAGGGTAAAATAAGTTAAGAAGGGTGGGAACCTACCGTCCACACACCTCGCCACATAGACTCATTGTTTTGCACGCGTTATCCTTAATGTGTACGAATAAGTATTTATTCACTCACATTTCCTTTTACCTCTTCGATGTGGGATAATGTGAAAAGGTATTAATTTGAAACATTGATATATTATAGTACTTTGTTTGTATTTCTAATATCACTAAGATGTATGTGGTATACTGGTTATCACATACGTTCATTGTGTGGAAGATGTTGGTTCAAATCCTCTTATGGACAAAATGTTGTTTTTTTCCTCTTATGAAAGGTTTTTTATCAATTTCGCTTTTTGTCAAAAAATTTTGTTATCAATAAAATAAAAAGTTTCTTATAAAAAAAAATGAAAGGTTCTTATCAATTTTTTTTTCTTGTCAAATTTCTTTTTTTTGTCAAAAAAATAAAAGGTTTTTGTCAAAAAAACAAGAAGTTAGTCAAAAAAAAAGTCCTTATAAAAAAAAAAAATACAACAAGTATTTTCTGTCAAAAAAAAAGGTTCTTGCTAAAAACACAAAAAAAAAAAATGTAATACGACAAATATTTCTTGTAAGAAATTAAAAGGTTTTGTCAAAAAAAACTAAAAGGTTCTTATCAAAAAACCATTTTTTATTGTAGTCCATGTATGATTATATACGTCATCCATGATAGTTTCAAGATTTTTATTTTGTGTGATGTAATTTAATGGTTAAAATAAGTTCATACAGAGAAAAACTATCGCAATATTTACATATTGATGAAAAAAATGAAAATTAATAATGTAGCAACGATTTCTTATTAGATTCTTAAAAAACAACATTTACAATGAATTTTAATAATTTTTTTAGATTTTTTTTTAAAGCTTAATCCGACCAATTCAGTCGATTCCCGATCCGAATCGCCGATTCACCGATCCGGATGGATCTTTGAGGTGCCCGATCCAAGCCACCGATCCATTTTTTAAACCACTGATTTTAACTGTTGATAGTATTATAAAAAGGGTCAAATTGATTGTGAATGTGTCTTTTTGTAAAAATGATGAAAAAACTAGTGATCACCTCGTTCTCCACTATCCATATCTTTACTATTTGTGGTGTTGGGATACGCAAAAGGTAGGTTCTTACTTAGTTCTCCCATCACCAGTGTTTTACCTAGTTTTTCAATTTAAACTTTGTGGTACTCCAAAGGTGGGAAATATGTTGTTGGATATTTTTCGGGCAGCGATTATCTGGGAGCTGTGGATTGAACAAAATACGTGTACGTTTGATGGGGTGATCACGGAGCAGGAAGTGTTGAAAAGTAGAATTCCTTTTCATGCATGGAGCTGGTTTGTTATTACAAAGGAAGTATAGGGGTCTCTAGAGTGGATATCCAACCATAATTTGGCTCATTTGGTTTCTTTAAATTTTGCTAAAGTTAGACCAAGATGTGCATGGATGTCGCGCATAGAAGTGTAGACACCCACCCCAAACCCATTTGAGAAAACCGTATGTAAACTTAAAACCTCCCATGACAACCATCCCAAAATCATACCTCACTACTCAAACCACAGGCATAACACAAAGTTCAGTCAGACATTCTCAAAGAACCTCCAAAGGAAAGAAAAGAAGTCCTGAAATGATAAACTCAGGACTAAGACAAGTGATTGTAAGAAAGGAGAGCCAACAAAGATTCCAATTCCGTTTTGAGGCAATTCTGGGCGCGACGAAACTTCCATCATCAACAGCACAAGTTCTACTGACGCCTGCCCCAGACAAAATTTGATTAGACAAAAAAGGCGGTTTAATCGCCCGACATCAGAATGAGGGAAAACAATCATTGTCTGAAACGCAAAAGCAAACAACGTCGGCGAAGGGGGCAACTTTGCTACTCTCTGATTGGTTAAAGCACCCGCTTCCAGTCAAATATCATAATGCGAGGGCTAACACCTAATGATTATTCATTATTGATAGAAAACCTCTGAACTGGTTTCAGGCTTGGCAGTTCAAAGAGCCGGCACTACCAGTGAGCGAAATAGGGTCTTTTGACCTGACTTTCAGCTTGAGTGCAATTTGACAAGATCCATTCTCTAGCAGTCCCTTTTTGACAAGTTTAGGCCCAAAAACCAAGCGGAATTGTTATTTTACCGAAATTTTCGAGTATAAACAAAAATGATACTTGAAACTAAATTTTGATGGTTCATCATTTGGAAATCCATGCAAGGCTGGGATTGGGGGTGCGTGTCGAGATGGTGGGGGTGTTTTTTTTCCTGTTTTGTTGGCCCATGTGGCATGGAGACTGCTAATCATGTTGAATTGGTTGCGCTTCTTCAATGGTTGATTATTGGGAGGGAAAAACGGTTGGGAAACTCTTTGATTGTTGTAGGTGATTCTGCGAATGTTATCAATTGGTGCAATAGATTATCCATACCCTTGTGCCGCCTTAATCTATGTGGTTGCAAGTTTTAGAGCTTTCACTAGATGGCATTGTGAGTTTTCACCATATTTATCGTGAGGCTAATGTCATTGCTAATGACTTAACAAATAAAAGAGCTGCTCTTGACTCTTTTGTTCTTTCTCAATCTCTTTTGTAAGCATCTAATGGTCCTTGTATTTGAACAATTTATCAAATAAGATATCATATGCTTGTCAAAAAAAAAAAAAGGTAAGGCGCAACTCAAAAATCCATCAAAAAAAGTTGCCCTGGTCCTCCAAAATCCTCAAATTGATCATCTCAACCTCGAAATGTATAGATAGAGAAAAAAATTTCAAGACATGAAAATATTATATCTTGCAACACATTATCTAGATTGTCCATTTTCAAAAAAAATTAAGTATTTATAGATTTGCTTGATCTGTATTATTTTAGGAAATCTAAATTTTGTAACTAGGTTTAACTATATATTTTCATGCTATCGCAAAGCATTATGACACCAAAACTACATCTTACTGCATAGTTATGAAGTGAGCCTTAGTTCAATGTTATAATGTTAAAAAAAAAGAAAAAAATGGTTGACACTTGATACAAACCCCACATATTGAACTTTTGGCAGAATTTTGGTAGGCGGGAGATCACTTTTTTACAAATTCTTTCATCGTTAAAAGTAAAATTCATAGGATAAAGGAGCAAAGCTCCAAAGTCACATTAGCAAAAAAATAGAGGAAAAAATGGAATACGCTAAGTCGCTAGAAACACAGGTCTTCAAAGTCCTCGAAACAGACCTCGAGGCCCAAGAGGTATTGAGGACAGAATATCGAGGCTCAATAAGAAGATAATCTCATCTTAGGTGTGAACATGCTTCAGGGTGAAGAGAGTCAAACAGAAGGGAACACTTAAAAGCTCAAAAGGAAAGAGAGATGTAGAGTATGAGGCTAAGAATAGGTAAAAGATGACCGCACAGAGATGGGAACAAAGCAAAAGGGAGGGAAGAGAAAACTAAGGGGAGAAATACAGAGGAGAAGCTGTTAGGGATTTTGGTATTGTAAAATACAATGGGGTATTTCAAAAATAATATTAATATTATTTTTTTAAGTTTTAAATAAATAGAGAGAGAAAGTGGGGGGTTTTAGTCTCACATTGAAGAGTGAAGTGTAAAAAGAGTGTTTTTTGTATAGGTATGCCTTTTATTCATAAAACAAACAGTGTGAGTGTGGGTGCATGTGTGGAACACGCGAGAAGTGCTAAACATGTATGCGCATTGTGCGAGGGCACGATGTGCCCTTCGCACATGTACAGGTCGGGCTCGAGGCTCGGTCAAAATTTTCACTACACGACTCGTGCCCGTACGTGTGCACGAAGGGGTGCAAGCGTGATACATGTGAGATCCAATAGCTAGTGTCTAGCCATTGAGACAAAGGTGCTTGTTGGCACATCTAATGGTGGATAACCATTAGATGCATTAGATGGTGATTATTAGAAACCCAACAGTCACATTTCATGTGAACAATATTAATTGTTCAGATGAACCGCCACCTTAAGACCACCATTCACTCTTTAATAGAGATTTTTTTACTCCATTTTTTCATAACTTTTTTACTTGATTTTCTCTTTCCCAACAATTTATGACTTTTTCTCGCTAAAAATACAAAAGCGTGCCACTTTTTCTCTTTATCTACAGACAACTTTGGTGTTTAGTAAGCTTGCCTAGACTGCAATAATGGGGAAGCGTTATTATGACGTTCTGTTAAGAGATCTCGATGACTGCTTTTAAGGGCAAATAACTAATATGATATTATAATATACTAATACTATAATATCATATTAGTTCTAATAAAATAATACTACATTATTATTTAAATACTATTAGTATAATATAAAAATACTATAATATTATAAACTCGGCAATTTTGAAATGTCACAATTTATTCCTCGCTTAGATAAACACTTAAAATAATGACCTAAATGATTCTCAAGTACAATAATCACAACATTGAAAATGGTTATTTTTTAAAAAAATAATGATACAATGAAATTTCTTGAATTTCCTTAAGATACATCTTCCAAGTCTTTGCCAAATGTTGTCCAAATAACATGCACCTATCTTTCATGAAATGCCAATTCTAAGAGATACCAATTTAGGATATACATTTCCTTAGAATGCCATTTCCAAGGAACCAAACGGCCCTTATATCATTCTCATTTCTCAATAATTCTTTCTGAAATTTAAGAGGGTTGCTTCATTTTTTTTAATTCTCTCAAATATGGGTAAAAGATTTATGGATAAGAGGTAAACATTTTGACTAAATTTTCCCATTTTCAGGCCCAATTCATCATTTTACTAATTCCTCTCTTGGTTTTCAATAATTTTTGTGGCGATTCAAAACCCCCAATCAAAGTTGAAAAATTGTTAATCCGGATCCGGCATGAACTGGAAAGTATTAGGAACTGGTCCAACTCGGTGGTGGATTGTCGATTCCTTTAGGGAATTAGGCAATCTGCATCGGTCAGATCTAGATCGCCCAGTTCCGATATTATACTTTTTATTACTTTTCTCTTTTCTTATTTTTTTAAACCTTTATGGATTAATTCTCACATTGAAGAATTGGTTGAATAAGTGATCCAAATCAGTGATTTGCTTATCCATGCCGGTTTCCAGGGCGACAAGTTCATCCAGACTATCTAGGTTTTAAAACACTTATTTTTTGTATCATTAGAGGCATTTTATTCTGTGTTCAAAACACTCCAACTGTGGCCGATCCAAGTTGTTAAACTCCAATTCGAGGTGTAGGCCCGGCCCTGGCAGGGCCAAAAAGGCCTTGGCCCAAGCCCGAGCCTGAGCCCCAGCCCTATCAAAGGCCTGGCTGGGCCAAATAAATTCAGAAGAAACCAAAAGAAAAGAAAAAATAAAAAATAAAAGAGGGTGGGGACAGCCTTCCTCCAGCTTGCTTAACCCTAGCCCGGCCCTCAAGCCACATTTTGTGGCTAGGCCCTAGTTTTTTAAGGCCTGGCCATCCCTAGCTTTGGTTGATTGTAACTCCTGGCCCAAAAAGGTAAACAATCTCATATTGTCATTGCATGCTTTCCCATTTTCAAAGAGAACTTCAAAAGTTTGGTTTCCCTCCAAAGTCCAAACATCACAATAAATGTGTGAAACTTAAGAAATGCCGGGCATCGCATGTATTAAAGTCATAACCCTGTGTGCTCCAACAATCAGCACATCACGCATCAGCAAGGAAGGGTACTTCACGATAACCAGGATTTATTGACACTACCCTTCTTACAAAACCTAATAATGGCGGTCACATTACATCACCCACATAACTCTGTCTTACAGAGCTACAGTAATTAAAAGTCCCAAAAACTTTCGTGAACCCCTCTTTCTTCATGTGATTTCCCACTCTCACATCGCCCCACCTGTGATCCCCTTCAATTTCCCCCTCTCTCTCTCTTTCACCACCCTATAAATAAACAAACACCAGAACCAAACCCACCACAAAAGCCCATTTGCACGCACTCTCTCTCTAACCAAACACCCCAAAAAACTAAATCATAAACCACCGCAAGGACAAGAAATGGTGAGAGAAAGACGTTGGCGCTCTGCCCTGGTTTTGGCCATCCTTTTTCTCGTTCTTCTCGATTTGCCGTTAGCATCGGGGAGGCGACACAAGGACCGGCATGCAGGCGGGGCGCGCCGGGGGGTTGACCACGGGCACGTGGAGGTGCACACTGAGGCCTACAACTATAAGCGGGAGCGGGCTAGGGGGCCGGACACGGTGGAGGTGGCCGGATCGAGGTTGCCCGACTGCTCGCATGCATGCGGGTCGTGCACGCCCTGCAGGCGCGTCATGGTGAGCTTCGTGTGCGCGGAGGAGGCCGAGACTTGCCCCATGGCGTATAAGTGCATGTGTAAGAGCAAGTCGTTTCCCGTGCCCTAATCAATGAGTCGCGTTCTCCTTCTTTTTGTACAGTTCCTGTGCCCTTTGCTCTTGTTTGTCGAGGAGCAGGCGCCGGGCCTATCTTGTGTCGGGATGTGTATGAAGATTTTGAGAGTTCTTTTTGTATTCTTCTTTACTGAAGCTTTCTTCATTTAATTTTGTGGTTACTTTTCTTGTTTTATAATCAAATAGAAAAATAGATTTTTGGGCCATCACAATGATATGATTTTTAATACTATTTGAAGGCGGTTGATTGCTAGGCAATCAGCCTTATACAAGCTGCACCCTTTTATTATCCCTCGGAATCATGTATGTAGGATGTGTCCCCTCTTAAAAATCTATTTTTGAGATGGATTTAGACTTGTATAACCTCTTATCATGAAAAAATATTAATTTCAACTTTTTGTGGAAACTCTACCGATTGTATCTATATTTATAGGAGAAAACACATGGAAGAGCGGTCATGAATTTAGAAGTACGGTTGGCAATGATAATGGGTGGGTCCAGCCCCCACCCTAGCCCTTTCGCTTAGGCCCGACCCGTCCTTGAACAGGCCAAGAAGGCCTTGGCCCCAACCATGCCAAACTGGGCTAGGTAAAAGAAAATTAACTTCAAAAGAAAAAAAAACAGCTAGGCTAGTCCGCCTGACCGCCACACCTTTAGCCCATGACCAAGTTTTTAGGGCCGGGCCGAGTGGACCACGCCATCCCGCCTCCCAATCTCTATAAACGTTAAGAGAAAGTCCGAAGGATAAAGAAATAATAGACCGGGGGCACTTTCGTGAAGGTTAATCCAAAAGTCACTAATTTGGTAAAAGAACTGTTCTAAAGGTGTGGTAGAAAGATGGTCTCCGCGACAATGAAACATTGAAAATGATTGCTGTAAAATCAACGTTGATTAAGCTAGCAAAATGGGTCCAAAAATCAATGATTTCCGACATTCATTAGCAAAAAAATATTTATGGTATGGACACTGTTTTTATGTGTCTTAAAAATCTATTTTTGAGATGGATTTTTGGACCTAATTTTTAATGACGGATACGATTTTGGTGAGTCAGCGGATTCAACTATCACCATGCGGTCTCTTATTAATCAAACAATGTTACATTAACTAAAAGTTAAAATGGATGGTGGGAAAAAAAATTCAAGAAATAATATTTATTTATCTCAAAAAAGATAAATTCTAAATTTAGATCATTGTTGTGTCTGAGATTATCAAACCCCAAAATTTTGGATCAAAAATAAATTTTTGAGATGTATTTAAGAGGGAGAGCGCACAAAACTAGGTGAGTAGGCCGACTCACCAACTATTTTTCCTTTAATGACATATAATCACTAACATGGAGACCATGAATATGAATAAATACATAAATTTTAAAAATTAAAAACAATAATTTTAGAAAAAAATTTGGACGATTAGTTTTAAATTGTTTTAGATAGACCACTTATTTGCATCCATATTTAAGATGAATGCTTTATACTTCAGGGGACACAAATATAGAAATGTATCCCCCAACCCATTAAACAGTCATCCTTATGTTAAAACATTTTATGCAATTGTAGGGGAAAGGTTTACACAGGGCACCACACGCATACTCGTGACCATAGTTAGCAAGTTTATGTTTAAAAGATGATTTTTCCAAAAAATCTGCTTTATACATCAGGGGACACAAATATAAAAATGTATCCCCCAACCCATTAAACAGTCATCCTTATGTTAAAACATTTGTTAGGGGAATATAAACTTATGCAATTGTAGGGGAAAGGTTTACACAGGGCACCACACGCATACTCGTGACCATAGTTAGCAAGTTTATGTTTAAAAGATGATTTTTCCAAAAAATCTACAACTTTTTGAAATCCTTTAAGAACTCCGATTTTTTAAAAGATATTCAAAAAAATCATACTTTTTTAATGGAATCGGTATAAATTTAGGGTTTATCTTTTTAAAAAAAAACTTTTCAAAAAACCTCTTCCCTATAGCTTTATTTCTTCATTAACTTAATATTATTGAATTTTGATTGAAAGATACGCACTTTATAGTGGGAGTAAATTAAATACCTTAATTTAACAAAATATTTCATGAAAAATTTCACTGATAAGTTCCCTTTAAAAAAGTATACAAATAAATACAAACAATGTATTCTCTAAAAAATAAGATATCAAATCAATCATATACAACAAAATAATAGGAAGAATTAGAAGAAGAGTAACCCAATGAAAATCTTTTTTTTTTTTTCTTCTTTAAACCTAAAGCATACTTATAAGGAGCAAGAGAGAGATTCAATGATACTAAAGATTTAGGTAGATAGGAATTCATTGTGAGATTGGAATTTGCTTAGGCCTTTGTTGCTTTTTTTATGCATAGAGAAGTTTAATTTTTTTATTTTTTCGTTTTATTGATGCATGCAACATAGTATTTAATTTTTTTATTTTTTCGTTTTATTGATGCATGTAACATAGTATTTTGGATGGACTGCTATTTTGCATATGTGAGTCTTTATTTTCAATTTTAGTTAGCTGCAATCCTATATCAAGGGTGGTAACTACAATGCATAGCCGTTCATTAAGATGGTTCCAATTATAATGCCACATGTTGGCATTTGATTGATCATTGCATTTGATTTTAATTTCCCTTACAGATTATTTTGAGCGGAAATTTGGGACATCCCCTCTTCTATAATAAAAATAAAGAAAAAAATAATTTTTGATAAGAAAAGGATCATAACGGCTATAAAACTTGTAGGGACATATTGGTCATTTTTATAAAAAAATTTGTTGGGTGCACCCCCTACAAAAAGTGGGCATACGCCAAACATTAGTGTCAATATGATCGGTAGAAAAAGATTAAGAATGAAATTGGGTTGAACATCACATGTGACTAAAGCTATCTGAGCTATTCATTCAGATCGGACAAGTTAGAATTGCAATTACATGTATTTTATATGTTAGTGACCCCACATGTAAAAGTTTCCCCTTGTAAAAGTCTCCTAGCTGTTGAT
The DNA here is from genome assembly GCF_054954075.1 of Amborella trichopoda. Taxonomy (NCBI): domain Eukaryota; kingdom Viridiplantae; phylum Streptophyta; class Magnoliopsida; order Amborellales; family Amborellaceae; genus Amborella; species Amborella trichopoda. The sequence continues at coordinate 53,355,816 of NC_142337.1, forward strand.
CTGAATAGATTGTTGGAATACCTTCAACCATAATGTCACAAGTGAGCATCTGATTGTTTGATCTAGGTTTGTGTTTATACTCAAAAATACGGGTAGGGTTAGTTTCGAGCGCAAAATTGTCAAATAAGTTAATAGAGAAAGGGTCTCGTCAAATTATGTTCTAGGCAAGAGTCGGACCACAAGGCCTTCTCCCACTTGGACCGCCAACGAAGACGGCTTCCCACACACCTTAGCCTTAGAATTTATGAGAGGTTTTAAAGTATTTAATGATGAGGGAGAAATTTTTGTGAAGAACTTTAGAGTAGAACAAAAATTAAAAAAAGCAATAAATGAACTAAAGAAAGCTAATAAATATGCAAGAACCATATTAAATGAAGCTCTAAATGACAATAGCGAAAATAAAAGTATGAAAGAAAATAATACCTGAGGCCGGGCCCTTTGGCTGAAAGAAAATAATACCTGAGGCCGGGCCCTTTGGCCTAGCGCCCGGAGTCGGTCCATAAGGTTTAATTATTTGGATCACCTTCAGATTATAATGTAGTTTTGATAATATGATGGTTTGGATTAAAGGTTTGGTTTTGGGTCAAGTGGAGTTCGGGTAAGGTCCAGGCTCAGAGCTTACGATACACAAGTCAGCGATATAGATCGAAAATCGTGAGTTTTAAAACATTAATTAGATCTATCATAAATATTTATGATAAACCAAGAAGATCCCAATAAAATGTGGTATTGACCTAAAAGACCCAAGTAGTAGCCCAAAACTAACATACAAAGAAATATCTCATAACTTCCTCAATTCAAATTCGAAGTATCTTCTATATATAAAACACGAGCAGGTTTGGGAACAAGTAGTCAATCAAGAAATTGCTTTCAAGGTTAGGAGCTTGCTTCGGATAAACTTTTATATTTATCATGTATGTAGTTATGATGATATATATGGTAAAGTATGGCATTGATTACATAGTAAGTTCATAAAAAACTATTCGCGTTTCCTCGGATATATTATATTTCGATTAAAAATAGATATATAACTTTCAAAAAAATAAAAAATTGAATTTTTTAAACTAAAAATATTCATTTGTCATTAAAAATAAATTTCTAAATATCAAATCTAAAAAATATTTATCAATTGTAATAGAGTAATAGTATAGTATACTTTTGTAAGAGCATATTATACAAATTTCCAAAACCAATAGTGTATAGTATTTATTGCACATGATGTGGCAAAAACAACAATAATTACTTTCCATTTTTAAAAAAATCACCAACATCTTTTTGAAAAAAGATAATTGAGTCCTTGAATATTTAATAAATATAAAAAAAAATATTCAGTGAGACCATTCACCTTCAGTACAACGTGGTCACAATTAATCTTGACCATTGGATATGATATTGAGTGACTTCATTTATTCCATTAGCCAAGCTCTAATATCAAAAAGAATTTTCACGAACTTTGTGGCAAACCCAAGCTATCAAAATTCCCATCAAATAATTATTAGTAATTGTGACCTTCTTGTACCAAACGTAAATGGTCTCATTATATGCAACCCCTAAAAATAATGGATGAAGATTCCATATGGCTTAGGCTTAATGGAAACAAAAAAGCCTCACCTTAAATCCTCATTCCGAAATGCACTATCGATATTGAAAATCTCCATGATGGCTCTAACATCAATTTCTAACACCAACAATAGAAGTTTCAAAAGCATAAATACTACAGATCTTGTCGATCTATGAATACTTATTTTTAGGGCAAAATGGATGGTCTCGGTGATTTGTTGCGATATACACTATTTTTCGGAATTTGAAATCCCAATTTTTTTCACGGCCATAATGTTCAAGCTGAGATGATCAATTTAATGGTTTTTTTATGCTTAAATTGTAATTTTTGATGCATTATAAAGTGAGGGTTTCCTTATTTGGATAGAACTGCAGCTCTATGAAACCATTACATTATAAAATAAAAAAGCATATTTAACTTTGTCAATTTACATTTATAGTATTTTCTAATATTTAAAAAAAAACTACAGTTATATACATCAGGTAAAAATTCTCTAAAACAAAATTCATTGTTATATAAAGCAAATATGTTGTAAGTAATTTTAATTTGCATATTACTCCCATATTATAAATTAAATTATGAATATTAAATAATTTCATCTTATGAGCAATTTTGGAATATCAAAACTTAAGGGAAAAAGTATATATAAGGTTGCAATTTTAAAATATAGAATAAAAGATGCGCCTCAAAAATCCATCAAACAAGGTTGTTTTGATGCTGAAAACCCTCTAATTAATCATACCAACATCAAGATGTATGAATAGGATAAAAAAAAAAGATTTTTGAATCCCAAAAATAGTGCATCTTGCAACATATTACCTAGACCGTCCATTTTTCAATATTTTCCTATGTTTATAGATCTACTTAATTTTAACCATCTTTGGAGTTTAAAATTTTATAATTAGAAATGAAAATAGATTTTAAGATAAACGTAAGAATTTTTTAAACCAAAATTACATGTTATGATAAAATTTGGAGGTGTGCATTAATTTGATTATTTAAGGTTGCAACCTTATAAAAACCACACCAAAACTTAAAATCTTAATAGACAAAGTGAATTTAAATGTATAATTATAGAATTTGATGAATTGGGAATGCTCGAGCATGGTTAGTTGTTTCCTTTCTAATTACCATTGTTTATTTAAAAATACAAAAAGAGTTTATCATTTTGAAAAAAAATATTTTACTTGCTTGTAATTTTTTTGAAGAAACTTCTCTTATAATAAATATGGGTTTTATAATAAATTTCAATTTAACGTAAATTACATTTTTTATTAATTTAAAATCTTTATTTTAAAATCATAAATTCTTATAAGAAAGATTTCAACAAATATACAAAAAGTTAATATTATTTACTTGGCACTTTTGCGATCAAATAAATAGGTCTATATATCTATCCAACTTTACATTCTAGATGTCTATGACTTTACAAGCGCATATGTAACTTAATAACAATATCATTACAAAATATCAATGTGTTATGCATTTCCTCATGTACATGATCCCTCAACTAAAAATCCTATGTATAATTTAAAAAAAAACTAAAATTTCAATTATTTTCTTTAAACTATCCATCGGATGATATATCCTTAAATTTTAGAACTATGAAATGGTATTAAGTAAGAAAAAAAGTTTTTATCGAACTAGAAGATTAAAATCATGATTTTTTAAATCAATTTTAAATAAATTCTACATTCATGATAACTTTTTTTAAAATAAATTTGGCACAAGTTGAGCAAGTAGCATAACATAGTGCCATTACATAAATGAGACATTGTACAAATATAAAATTACATAAAGTCAAACCTACAATATAGTCTAGCAAAACCACAATAAATAACTTCCAATATTTAATTGCTAGGTAATCCAACATACATGCCCATTTAAACTTTGTAATTGAAAAATACATGAAGTTTAAATAAATTTTTACACTTATTTTAACTTCTTTAAATTAAATTTTACACAAGTTGAGTTGGTAACATAGTATAGCGCTACTACATAAAGGACGTATTGCATTGTTTTAAGCAGAAGTCTACTTAAGATTACTAAAAAACTCCGCACTAATCTTTGATGAACTTCTAAATTACTGTAAAATAAAATTATTTTGAAGCAATAGAATGGATAAACTTATCAAGAAAAAGTAGTTAACTTATCATTTTTTCAAATTCTTATATACGTATGATGTTAATGATCCATGGTTCCTGCAGTTTGGTATTTTATTGTAGTGGATTTGGATTGCATTGGGTGGATCTTGGGAATAGTTGCTTATGGGGCGGTGCCCTTCCTTGGTAGTGGGATAGCTGACTTAATGGTATTCAATTTGTATAGAAGGATAAAACAACCTTATTATATGCAGCATATGTTTTGAAGTATGTCTTTGTGCTTTTGTCAACCTTATGCTTTCATTTTACCATTTGCCTCATAGTGCCCATGGGGTAGACTTGGATTGACAAAGGAGAATGTGGAGTGTGGTTTCTTTTCATTTGTTGTTCTTGTATTTTGGGGATGCTCTTTCACCAACTCTACCTGAAATCTTTTATTTAACGTTGATCGAGCATATCTATAAATTATTAAAAATTTAAAGAATAGATGGTCCAGATAATGCGTCACAAGATGTACTATTTTCATGGTTTGAAATTTTATTTATTTTTCATATCCATATATCTCAAAGTTGAGATAATCAATTTGAAAGTTTTTTAGCATTGTAAAAAACGTTCCAATAGTTCTTGAGGTGCGCCCTATTTAATAGTAGATGTTGATACCTTATATAGACTTATTCCATGTGTGTAGGGGAGTGATTAGTTTGTATAGTATATAATGAAACAATCTTTAAAAACCATGTTAGGGCCAATTTTTTCACCTCAATTTTTTAACATACATTGTTTTCATTCTAATGATCATTTACAAAAAAAGTAAAATTTAAAAATACATCCTAAAAAGTGTTTTTTTAGCCCCAATTAACAAAGAAGGTCGCTTTCAGATAAGATGCTTAGATCTGGGCTGGTTTGTCTAGTATGATATTTAGATCTAGGCTGGCTTGTCTTCGTACTTGCCTAGGCCCCGCCTGGCCCTAGGGCCATATTTTGTGACTTAGGCCCTTGAGTTTTAGGGCTGGGCAGACCGGGCTGGGCGAACATACCAGCCCATTGCCACCCCTAGCATTGGTTTTGATCAAATTGTACAGGGCGAACATACCAGCCCATTGCCAGCATTGGTTTTGATCAAATTGTACATTGAGGATTTCGAAGCCAATTGTACATTAAGGACTTCAAAGACATTATTAATCTTGATGGTTTCTTTCTTTCCAGTGAATATGCGAGGGAAGCCCAATATATTTTAGTAATACATAATAGGAAAGAATATACATGAAGTAGGATTCTATAACACATTTCATATGCAATGGATGCAACGAATTAGCGATGCCTTTGGCGCAACTAACCCTTGGAATATATATTTTTGTATTATAACACTTATCTTGGAATCTTGAAATCACATGTTTTGCAACATGATTCGACATTATAATCACAAGCTTCTATTGTGATAAACTTGATCATTTTATGTAGTATAAACACCATTAAGGTTACTTATAGATCTGCCTGGTAAAACCAAAATCAAGTATAAAAGATTTGGAAAAATTGGTTAGTAAAAGGTCTAGAACCAAAATCAAGTGTAAAAGATTTGGAAAAATTGGTTAGTAAAAAGTCAAATAACTAGATGGGCACATTGAACTAGAAAATTTGTTTGGGCATTGGAGGAGACTTAAGAGGTGTATCAAGGTGATATTTTATTAATCCTTCATTGTAATTATCTAGCATAACTTTTCATCATATTATGTATCATGTAATTTTCTATTAAATGCCTTTTTTTTTTCTTTATGTTAATCAAGGTTTAATTTATAGTGATCTAGGGTTTAATTTATAAGTGAATGAATTTAGAGTTAGGTTTAAATAGGAAAAAAATTATTAACCATCTATATCAAGATTAATGTTGCATCAATAGTTGTCACTGTATTCCCTTAAATATTTGGTAATATTTTTGAGCTTGAAATATTGTTGTTTCCATAATTTCAGATCTAATAAAGTCCATCATTATGTTATATTTGTATTTATTTACTGATTGTATTTAGGATTCCGTTCAGATTTTGTGTATGTGGATGGAGGCATATATCGATGTGTATACCTATTTATGCACGTATCATGTATATATATATGAACATACATACTTGTTAATAGGTGCAACTATGTTTGTATGAATGGGTATTTATACAAATGTTTACTTATTTAAGGAAACTGATTATTATTGCCTTACTATTCTTGTCATTTAAAATTTTTTGATCACGGAGTTCGTATTAACCCACTTGGTAGTTTATATGATTATTGGTATTAGCCCAGGTAGTTTATATGATTATTTTTCAATTAACAACTCTCTGTACAAGGATGATGATTGTAAAAGGTTGTAAATTATCTCTTATCTCATCTTTTTTTAAATTTAATTGTTTAATAATATTTGTAATGCTCAAAATACACTACACATTTTGATATATAAAAGATACTAATTTATTGCTTTGCTATGTTTATTGCAGTATGAGATGAGGGAAATACTTCAGACGAATGTTCTCCTCAACCGGCAGGACATTCAGCCAAAAAATCTACTTTATCAATGGATAAAAAATTCCTATTTAATATATTTTACTTATTTAATAAATAATTATTAAATATAAATACATATATAAGATATAATAAATATTATATATATATATATATATATATATATATATATATATTACATATAATATTATAGGTTGGAGAGGATGGACACCGGTTAATCTTTTCCAATAATACAGACAAGTTGTAAACAGTATTGCGCATGGTGAATAGTGTGAAGGAGACTTTTCGCAATTGGTTGTGAATAATGATTGTGAGTGGTGAATGCATATTGATGTAAATGTTGTGAATTGTAAATGGGGTTAAATTGTTGAATGATGAATTGGTTTAAATGGTTAGGACTATTTTGTAAAAGGTTTAAATGGTTAGGAATGTTATGAATATAATTGATGCATTTAAATGTTATAAATTATATTCATATAAAGTTATTAATTTATTTTTATATATATATTGTAGTTGAATATATATTTTTTATATAATTTTTTTATCAAAAAAGTATATCTATAACATAAAAATATTTAAAATTGTCATTTATTTTTTATAAATTAGGGAAATTATAAAAAATATACCTTAATTTTCGTCTAATTGGAAAAAAAAACCCTCAACTTTCATAAACCTCGTCCACACTCTTTTTTTTTTTTTTTAAATTTTGATTTTTTCTTTATATCAAAATAGTATTTACGGTAGTCATATTACCGTAATGACTACCTCATTACAACACTTTAAGTATCATGGTGATCATGCTAAGCATTACCATACTTTAAGTATCGTAATGATTAGGCTAAGCATTAAATACCGTAATGACCAGGCTAAACATTACATTACTTTAAGTACCATAATGCTCAATGTGGCAAATTAGGGAGAAAGAGACACAGTGAGCATTATGTTATTTAAAGCACCATAATGGTTAGTCTTGTCATTATGGTATTTAAAGTACCGTAATTCTTAGTCATGTCATTATGGTACTTAACGTACCATAATGCAGTAATCATTATGGTAATACAATTATCGTGAAGGTTATTTTGGTCAAAATAAAATGTCAAAATTGATAGAAAAAAGGATGTAGACGACATTTATGAAAGCTGAGGGGTTTTTTTCTAATTAGAAGAAAATTAAAGTATATTTATGATAATTTTCCTATACATTATTACTTATAAATATATAAGTTAAAAAAATATAGTTGTAAATTATAGCTAATAATTTATGACTATTTAAATTATTTTTTATAAGTTACAATAAATTATAACTTATAATTAGAACATACTCTTAAAATTTGAATAATAAATCTAAATGGCTTATTTCAAATTTAATTAATAAATAATTTTAGTGTTATAAATATAAATTAAATTTCATAATTGTCCAATGTCATAATTAATAATAAATTTTTATTCATAAATAAAAATATTTTCTTTTATAAAAACTATGTCAAAGATCACACATTTTATTTTATTTACTTAGTACTTTGGCGATCAAATAAATGTGTATATATTTACCCAGCTTTACAATATAGATGTATAAGACTTTACAAGCTCATATATAACTTAAAGAGTTTGGTTTGTATAAGGTTGCAACCTTAAACAATCAAATTAAGGTGTACCTTCAAATTTTATCATAAATATAAATTTGGTGTAAAAAATTGTTAGGATGACTTTAAAATCTATTTTCAACTCTAATTATAAAATCTTCAACTCCAAAAATAGTTCATATCAAGTAGATCTATAAACACTCAAAAACCTTGAAAATGGACTAAATAGATAATGTGTTGCAATATATACTATTTTTAAGACTCGAAATATTTTTTTCCTTTCATATTCATATATCTCGATTTTGAGATGATCAATTAGAAGATTTTCCAACATCAAAACAACTTTTTATGATAGATTTTTGAGGTGCACCTTAATTCTATATTTTAAGGTTTCAACCTTATATAAATTTTTTTCTAACTTAAGCAATAATAATATCATTACAAAATGTCAGTAGGCGATGTATTTCCTCAAGTACATGATTCCTCAACTAAAAATCCTGTAATTTTTAAGAAACTGAAACTTCAATCTTTTCTTTAAAATATCCATCAGATGATATATCCATAAATTTTAGAACTATGAAATGTTATTAAATAAGAAAAAAAATATTTCTTCAATTAGAAGAATAAAATCATGATTTTTAAAATCAGTTTTAAATAAATTGTACATTCATGACAACTTTTTAAAAATCAATTTGGCACAAATTGAACGAGTAGTACAATATAGTGCCAATACATAAATGACACATTGTGCTAATTTCAAAATAATTAAAGTCAAACCTACAATGTAGTGCAGCAAAACCGCAATAAATAACTTATATTATTTAACTTCTAGGCAATCCAACACACATGCCTATTTAAACTTTGTAATGAAAAAATATTTGAAGTTTAAATAAATTCTACATTTATTTTAACTTCTTTAAAATAAATTTTACACAAGTTGAGTGGGTAACACAATATAGTGCTACTATAAATATTACTCATTTCATTGTTCTATGCAGAAGTTTGTTTAAGATTACTACAAAACCTAGCACTAGTTATTTGATGAACTCGAAATTACTGTAAAACAAAAATTCTTTTAAAATAATAGAATGTATATTTCGGTATAAAACTATTACATTGTAAATTATATTCATATAATGTTATTAGTTTATCATTTTTCATATATTGCAACTGAATATATCTATAACATAAAAATATTTAAAATGTCATTTATATCTTATAAATTATGACTTATAAATATATAAATTATTTTTAAAATTATAATAAATTATAACTTATAATTAAAACAAACTCCTAAAAAAGTTAATTAATAAATCTAAATGGCTCAAAAAACACAACACTAATTACAAACAGACCTACAATATAGCATGCGTAGACTAGAATAAAAAATTTCTAATCTTCTACGTAATTAAAGCATAAAGACCATGCCTTAGGGTGTAATATACATATCCCTTTAAAATCTATAATGAAATAGTATGTCCATTTTTAAATAAATTCTACATTTATTTTGACTTCTTTAAAATAAATTTCACACAAATCAAGCTGGTAGCACAACATAGCGCCAACCCAAAATTGACATATTACACTGTTATAAAATTATTTAAAAGCTAAATATAGATCATATAAAAGCCATATCAACTTCTAAATTTAAATTCTATAATAAAACAATATGTCCAATTTCATTAAATTTTATATTTATATTAATTTTATGAATATAAAATAACGCCACCACAAAAAAGATGCATTTTATTGCTCTCAACAATAATTTACTTAAATTAATATTTCTTTAAAATAAGTTAACACAAGTCGAGAGAGTAGCACAACATAGTGCCACTACGAAAAAGACATGTTCCACTCTTTTAAATAGTAGTTTACTCTAGATTAATATTAGTTGAATGTTAACTTTGAATCTTGGTCAATTATTTATACCTTTAAAACTATAATATCAATTTATTAGTCAAATTATAAAATTTTTATTTTCAAGTTTCATTTTTTCTAATCAATATATGTTATATCGGTTATTCTTATACGTTCTTATGGTGAAAATTTTTCAATTTTGCTTTTCACTATCTCTAGAGCTACTTAGCATTAATATATAAATTCATTACACAAGTTAAGCTAGCAACACAATAGATCACCACAACAAACACCCTGGACATTCTATAATTTTTTATGCCAAAATTACATCTTATAATAAAATTTGATAGTGCACCTTATTTTGATTATTTAAGGTTTCAACCTTATGCAAATCACACCCTTATTAAAAACTTTCTACTTTATTTAAAAAAAAACTCAAATCACATGCCACGCACGTGGATTTTGTTATGCGCGAAGCTCTAAACATAACGGGTTGACTTTTGGCAAATAAAGTACGAGAAAAAAGAACCGGCAATAGGTAAGCAACAATCAAGAAAAATAAAACAAGAAAGAAATAACAAAAAAAATAACACCAGAATTTACGTGGTTCACCCCAAAATGGCTATATCCACAGGCACAACAAACTAAAATCCACTATACCAATGAAAGTTACATCATAGATTCTAGGACATAGAGCTACCTCTCTAACCCTCGACAAAAGTTAGTCGAGCAAATCCTTTTAGACCTGCTCTCCTGACCGGCACCAGTGCCGATCTCTCATCTCTATTCCATAAACTACTGTCTGAGAAGAGAATCTTGAGAACAACCGAGACTTTCTTTAACTAAAAAGAGAAACCATCCAAAATCTCAACGGGAACCACTTCTTTACAAGAAACTAGCATCTCAATTTACATGAGACGTCATCACAATATTTCTCAATGGGAACCACTTCTTTACAAGAAACCAACATCTCAATCTACAGGAGGCACCATCACAACATTTCTCTTTAACGTTTATCTCCATAAAAAGCTATCTTCTCCCTAAAGGGAGGCATTGCCTCTCATGCATAGGAGGCTCTTGCATCTATATCTAGAGGAAGCCACCTTTCCTATATGGTGGCCTAAATAAGTCACACATATTCCTTCCTCTTTCATCCCATATATAAGGATGGAAATCCAAACTAAATATAAAACTTCTCATAGATATTATGTAACAAAGAGTTCTAATCTTTTTGGATTTCTATTTTCTAAAGAATCTTATTAATATCAATCTCAATCCCACATAATATGGGATTTCTTTATGTTGATGAATTTATATATCATGATTTCCAACAATCTTCGCCTTAATATCAAAATCACTTGCTCACCATGCCATTGTCCAGTCACCATATCCAACAATCTCCACTTTGATATCGAAATCACCTACTTACCATGCCAACATCCATTGAATAGCTTTATAAATTCTTCATCTTTTGCCAAATAACTTTCTTCATCATTCTTGCTGAAAAATATAGTTGTCATCAAATTTCTTTACCTCAAACCTTGCATTCGAAACCTTTGTTGTCATACCAACAATCCCAAAACCAGGCTATGATACCACTTGTTTTGCGCAGAAGCTCTAAACCCAATGGGTTGATTTTTGGCAAATAAAGTATAAGAAAAAAGAACTAGAAATAGGCAAGCAACAAGCAAGGAAAATAAAGCATAAAAGTAATAATAGAAAAAAATAATACCATAATTTACGTGGTTCACCCTAAAATAGCTATATCCACATGCACAATAAACTGAATCCATTATACCAATGAAAATTACATCATAGATTTTGGGACATATAGTTATCTCTCTAACCCTCGACAAACTCAAAGCAAATCTTTTTAAACATGTTCTCCTGACCAGCACCGCTATCGATCTCTCATCTCTATTCTATAGCTAGACTACTATCCTGGAAAATAACCTTTAGAGAAATCAAGACTTTCTCTAACTAAAAGCGGAAGTTACCCAAAATCTCAATGGGAACCGCTTCTCTACAAGAAACCAGCATCTCAATCTACAAGAGGCACCATCATAATGTTGTTTCTTTCTATCATTTCTCTCCATATGAAGCTCTCTTATCCCTAAGCGGAGGCTTTGTCTCTCATGCATAGGATGTCATGTCTCTCTTTCTAGAGGAAATCTCCTTTTTCCATATGGTGACTCAAATAGGGCACATATATTCATTCCTCTTTTATTCCATATATATAAGGTTAGGAATCCATACTAAATAAAAAACATTCCATAAATATTACATATATCTCAAAACTGAGATATATACTCAAGAGTTCAAATCTTTTTGGATTTCTATTTTTTTTAAGAACCTTATCAGTATCAATCTCAATCTCAATCCCACATAATGTGATATTTCCTTATGTGGGTGATTTTGGACATCACCATATCCAACATATTCCACTAGTACTATCTAATATATCAAATTGTCATAAATCATATAAGCTTTCTAAAGAATAAAAAAAATATCCTCAATCTTATCTATGGTTGGGAAGTCACTAACATAATAATGAACTTGTTCAAAATCCCAATCCTATTGAGACACTTACCCAAAAAAAAAAAAAAATACCAGTGTTCTTCCTGCATAGTACATACAGAACATCATGGCAGTAACATCATTTAAAATACTTGAACAAATACCTCATAAATATACATCCAAATATAAGCAAGATAAAAGCTTTATGAAATGACATATTTCTAATGTGAAGAGTCTCAAGTTTCTCTGAAGAGACTCAGTGTTCATTTAAGTAATATGAATATACAAGCTTGTCTTATATAGACAAATACAGATGACAAGAATCTAAATAAATTACAAACACCTATATTATACCAAACCTACCATAAAATACAAGAGATATTGTACCTATCCTTCCTATATATACTGATTAAAATATACAACTTCCATATTAACTTGGTAGACAATTTATATTTTCTTTTCACACTCCCCTCAAACTTAAGATGTTAGGAGAGAAAGCAGCTGGAGTTTGAACACTAAGTTGAAGAAACGAGTAGTTGGATCTTCAGGTGCATAGCAAGACCAGTTGAAGCAATCATTGACACATTCAGATTGCTTGATCAACAAGCACAATGGAACAACAGAAGGCACAAGCAATGACAGATCAACAAGCCTTAGAAATAGAAGGCTCGAATAAAGCAGGCTTGAGCAATAGACAAAAATAAATAAAAACATCTGTGTTGGGTTTATATGGCCTTTAAAGGCCTTATGAGTGCTTGTAAAATGAAATGATATAGTGGAACATGAACTCAATGGGGGTGTGGCCCCTCATGGATCATACTAAAAAACGATGGTTTGCTGATACCGATCTGTACTTACTGATCTAAGCCAGTCGGTTGGAAAAAACCCATGTTACCTGGGCATGAAGAACAAACCGATGAGGGTTTATGGGTTAGCCCTTGATAAGGTCGGAGAACATGCCCGGATGAGTGAGCCGAGGGACTGTGTGACCCTTGTGTGTGATGGTGGCCTACAGAGACAGGGGCCAAAACCTCATCCATGTACCATTACATGGCATTCATATCGAGAGATTGTTCGAGAAAGCAAGAAAACTACCTTTAAGGGTAAAGCGTATGAATGTGCGAGAGATACCCCTATACGCCATAGAGCTGTGGTCGCATAAGGTCTTGGTGACCTTGACTTATCTCTAAGGGAGGATCTGTAATCCACAGACTAGGATTGCGATCCCTTGGCTCATCCGCCAGACTTTGGTGACCCGCTAATGAGCCCCTGCTTGGACTGTGGGTCATAGGAAACATTATGTCAGTTCGATAAAGCAAGTGTGGTCTGTAGTCCACAATTGAAGGTTGAGTGCCCCATGATTGCAGATTAAATTCCTTAACCATATGGATCCTTTTTCCATCAAGTTAATTTAATTATGTTTGTTTTGTGATAGAAATTATTTTAGAATTATTATTTGAATTTTTATGAGTCAATTGATATTTTATTTATAATTTTTTTTGGACTTATAAAAATGAAGATATTGATTTTACAAAATTATAAAATTCAAATAATGTTTTAGATTTTTTTTTTATAATTTAAAATTATATAAAATATCATGGAGGGGCCCATAGTGCATGTGGACCCATCATGTGTCAATTGGGTGGGGCCCACATGTGCCACACATGGGTGGCACGCCCCACCCATTGGATTCTTTCTTGGAGTTTAAGTTATTTCATGTTTTGGTAATATTATGTTATAGCATATGGTCAAATAAGATATGGAATATTTTGACCATATATTGACCAAATATTAAAAGTGTATATTGACTTGATATATCTTTGGAATATTTTGTGAAAGATTATGGAACGCATAATATTTTAATTAGATTTAATTTATCTAATTTCTATTGATGGAAAAATGGTTAAGGAAATGAGGATAATGGTCCATGCACCTTCCATAATGTTGATGGCCCATCTATGAAATAGATGACTCAGATCTCTCACCCCACAAGTCACCTTTGATCGACAGTCTATGTTCAATCTCTTAAGAAGAGCCAAGCCAAGGGAAATCCTAAGAAACCCAAATCTTGTTCAAGCCTATAAAAAGAGATTGTCTCTACCCAAAATCTTTACACCTTATCTTTCTATCTCTCTCTTAATAAAGTTTATCTCTCTCATGTTTGATCTCTCTCTCCCACATTGTGAAATAACCTAAAGGTTTAGGTTATGGAGTTCTTCTCTCTCCTATCTCTCAAATATGGATTTATAGCTAAGGGTTTTAGGGTTTAGCAAAAAGAGAATCTATCTCTCTAAAACTAGGTTGCTAAGAAAATTCACCTAGGGTTTGAGTTTGTGATCAAAGTGGTTCATGTTCTATTGGTGTGGCTTGGCCGAAATTTGCTTTTCCGTTTCGAGATTGAAGCTAGACTGTTGATCCCGCGCCATCGGATGGTGGTGACTTGATGTGGGATGTAATAAGCTCAGTTGAGATAATCTCCGATACTCTTCTTTTTATTTATTGCAATCTTATCTTTTATCCTCAAGCATAGTGCATAGTTGTTTAAATGACATCAAGTCGTTAAGATTTTGGTTTTATTGTTATGTTGATTTTATTTTGAAATTTATCTTATTATAATAAAGACCACATGTAAGTGATCTTTTACCAAAAGAAAGGGGTGAAAAAAAAAAAAAAAAATGTATTCTCCAGTAAAAGATCACATAGGTTTTCTTACATTGGTATCAGAGCTATTGATACTTGATGTCATTAGTTATCTTTTCTCTTTATTGAGTTTAGATCAAGCTTGGGAATGAGATAAAAAAAGCTAATGACCTTTGTGGTCAATAAATACACCCACGGTTAAGAATTATTGAAATATTCCAACACCGAAAAGGCACTATGCATAATGAGTACTCGGTGTTATTTTGGAGTAGTGTTATCGAGAATATAATGAGGTATTTTTCGATTACATGCTTCAGTGATAGTTTGTGTCTTTAAGAGTAAGAATTATATGCAAAATTTCAATGGGAGATCCTATAAGAATTGAGAGTTATAGACTCAATAATGAAGGGTGTCAGTTATGACCATGCAAAATTTAGGAACTGTCCATAAAGTTTCGTAATTTTTCTCACATATCATATGATTTTATTTCTAGCTGAAATTGGATTGTCACTCATAAAATTGAGTCTACTTTCAAATAAAAAAGGTTTCATCAAGAAACTCATTGTGGTTTGAAAGATATGATCAATTTATTGAAGGATGCGCAAGTATTATTTTTTGTAACGAAAAGTATTTTTAAACTTACATTCTGAGTCTAATTTGTAATAAAATTTATTTCATAGAGAAATATCTATGGGAAGAGAGGAATAAAAATGTTGGATTGAAAATAGGTCATCCTGAATTTTCTGTAATTTGGTATGTTGCTCATTGAAGACATGATAACCATATTTATCAAGCCTACTTAATAGAGTAATATAAGACTTGTGAAAATATATTTGTTACTAGTATGTGTCTAGTTTTAAACAAAATTGGTTTGAAAGGGAAACTCCATGATGGTAGAGAGAAAAGACAATTTTAGTAGATAGTATTCATCCTAGAATTCTCCAGTATGATTTATTTTGTGATGTGAATGTCACTTATTTATTTCTCTGAAGAAAAGTATTATTTGGGATTCAAACTATGATGTTATGATTTAGTTTTGAGTCTAGTTTTCAATACAAAATATTTCAAGAATAAATTCTTTGAGGATTGAGATAAACAAATTTTTTATTGAGAGGTGCTCAACCTGATTTTCAACTAAAAGGATTTCATTGTGATGTAAATATCACTAAAAAGAATATTCACTAAATGGTATGATTTAGGGATGGAACTGAGCACTATTTTATATTCTTTTGAGTCTATTTCAATACTCAAAAGGATTCGAAGATTACCTCTTTATGAGTTGTGAGATATCATATTTTTATCACGGGATGCTCAAGTTCTATTCTGCAGTAAATTAAAAAGATGTGTCATGTTAAGACACATCTTTGGATTCCTAATTATGAAGACCTTTTTTTTTAGCTCATTTAAAAAGGTTTTATAGTGTGCTATGAGTATGGTTTATTATAATAAAACTTCAAAAAAAGGTAATACAGAATTGACAAGATATGAGACTCTATGTGAAGAGTATTTAATCTGGGAATAGCAAAAAGAAGAAGAAACGCAATACCTATAAAAACATCTTGATTTCTTTAAAATGACGGGATATATAAAGAGACTTGGTGGTAGCATAGAAACGTTAAATATCAGTGGGAGAATCGAAATTGTGATATTTGAAATAATGAGATGAAGAAGATATTTTCTTCACGATGTAAGACAAGAGAATCCAAGTGCCAAAGAGATGGACAATTCCTGACATATGAAACCAATGACCAATATATTCTCTATCAGTTGTGTGCACTTCCAAGATCACAAAAGCTTGTCAAACAAGTAAAAGCAATGAATCAAGAAAGCCCAGGTACCACACTATATGGTAATGTCATATAGGGAAAGGTCATATAGGGAAAGAGGATTCAATAACTTTGTTTAATGTGCTTTTGTTATATTTTGGCTAATTGTTTTATGAATATGCATAGAGTGTATGGACATTAAGTGATAAGTGCTAACAAATTTGAAAGCGACGGTTTTGAATACCTTGTATTTTTTTGCCTCTTTGTGCTAGAGTATGAATTACTTAAGGTAGTGATACACATAGAGATGTGATTTGATCAAGGGCTTTGAGCCCTAATGATGAAACACGAGAGATGAGTGTAGCTCATTCAAATATGTAAGCACAAAGGGAGTGTTCTGATGAAACTCGGTCTTGGTGACCATCCTCTCAATAATGTCTATAATATGATGTATTGCATGTGATGATGAGCTCTTGATAAATTCTTTATAATTACCAAAAATGAAGTATTTTGTCAAGGTTTTAATAGACATTATTTAGTCGTTCTTTATTTTGAATAGAATTATAAGATGATATATATGATTTGTTTTTGTCGCCATGAACTTGACTTTATAGGAAATTGAAGGTGCATGCAGTAAAATGATTTATGAAAGCTAAGCATGTATTTTATAATTAAATTGGATGATTTGAGAAAAGCCTAAGTCTATGAATATGGTTTTGAGAAAACCACATAGTCTTGCAAGGTCCATTAAGTCTTTATGAAAATCATTTTAAACTGTCATACAATTATATAACTATTGCTTGTGAATGCATATATATATACCAAGTAAATTTTTTTTTATTAAAAAGAAAAATATTATGTCTTGAAGGTATTTATAAAAGTGGGAGAAAAACTATCATGCACTGGTTCTTTTTTAAATACCTATATGTCTTGACCCATGTTTCAAGTTATTTAGAATCCTCGATTACCTAAGACTTTGAACCATAGGGAATGTTGTAGGAATGTTATCATGCTGAGCTTCCCTGATACATATTATGAATTTACGACCAAGATGTCTAGTATGGTTGAACCTTTGTGGCTCATGAAGGTTTTTGCATATTGTGAAACCAACAGGTATTCAATTACATATTGCATGAGACTTTATATGCTACCTCATGATATATGCATAAGAATATTGAGAATGTATATGTTGTATATGCAATAATTGAGTGGGAGCTGCTACAGTCCTACGTTTTTTTTAGCTGCTTGGATATTCAGATATACAGGTGCAATCTATCTCACTGATCCAGATGATGCGAAATCTACATCTGGACATATGTTCATGCTTGGAGGGGGTGCAGTTTCTTGGAAATCAAAGAAACAGGATGTGACAAAATTGTCCACCATAAAGGCAGAGTATGTGGCGCGTTGTTTGGTGATTGAGGAGGCCGTATGGATTAAGAAATTTCTTAATCGACTTGACTCTCACCTCATGCGTTGTAAGGCAGTAAGAATTTTCTACGACAGCACATTGACCATATGCATGTCAAAGGAGCCACAATTCCATAAGAACTCCAAGCATATAAAACCATGTTTGTATCACTTGGGGAATGAGGTGAGATTGAAAAATATCAAGATCCAGATAAACTAAATATTCTAGTGGGGGCACCTGCTAGTATTTGACATGCCAAATGGAACACCAGGCTATAATGTTGTTCACCCATGGAACCCAAATGTTTAGTGTTGGTTGTATAGCTACAAAAGGGAGCAGCTTATTTGAAGAACTCTTTTGAGCCCATGAACATACGACCCCATGCGATGAAGGTACGTGATAGTCTTTTGTAACAATAGGTCCATGATTCGTAATGCGATGTGATAGTCTTTTGTGACAACAGGTACGTGATAGCTACGACCATTTATGGAATGAGATTCGAGCAGCAAAGAGAAAAATGTGTTGCCTATATAAATCTTTTTGTGAAAAGATTGATGGCGAAAGCCATTATTAATATAGTGAGAGAATAAGTAAAAATACTTGAGAGAGATTGTAATTGGGAGATAGAGATGTGAATAAGAGAAAGTGAGAAAGAGATAATGTAAGACATTCAAAGGTTAAGTGGGAGATGTTGGGTTTATGTGGCCTTTAAAGGCCTTATGAGTGCTTGTAAACTGAAATGACATAGTGGAACATGAACTCAATGGGAGTATGGTCCCTTGTGGACCATACAAAGCAAACGATGGTTTGCTAATACCGATCTGTGTTTAACGATCTAGGCCAGTCGGTTGGGAAAAACCCATGTTACCTAGGCATGAAGAATAAACCGATGAGGGTTTATGGGTTAGTCCTTGATGAAGTCGGAGAACATGCCCGGATGAGTGAGCCGAGGGACTGTGTGACCCTTGTATGTGATGGTGGCCTATAGAGACAAGGGTCAAAACCTCATCCATGTACCATTGCACGGCATGCATATCGATAGATCGTTCGGGAAAGCTAGAAATCTACCTTTTAGAGTGAAGCGTATGCATGTGCGAGAGATACCCCTATGCGTCATAGAGCTGTGGTCGTATAAGGTCTTGATGACCTTGACTTGTCTATAAGGGAGGACCTGTAATCCACAGACTGGGATTGCAACCCCTTGGCTCATCCGCCAAACTTTGGTGACCTGCTAATGAGCCCCTGCTTGGACTGTGGGTCATGAGAAACACTAGGTCGGTTCGATAAGGCAAGTGTGGTCTGTAGTCCACAGTTGAAGGTGGAGTGCCCCATGATTGCAGATTAAATTCCTTAACCATATGGATCCATTTCCCATCAAGTTAATTTAATTATGTTTGTTTTATGATAGAAATTACTTTAGAATTTTTATTTGAATTTTTATGAGTCATTTGATATTTTATTTATAATTTTTTTTTAACATATAAAAATAAAGATATTGATTTTATAAAATTATAAAATTCAAATAATATTTTAGAATTTTTTTTTATAATTTAAAATTATATAAAATATCATGGAGGGGCCCATAATGCACATGGCCCCACCATGTGTCCAGTGGGTGGGGACCACATGTGCCACACATGGGTGGCACGCCCCACCCATTAGATTCTTTCTTGGAGTTTTAAGTTATTTCATGTTTTGATAATATTATGTTATGGCATGTGGTCAAATAAGATATGGAATATTTTGACCATATATTGACCAAATATTAAAACTATATATTGACTTGATATATCTTTAGAATATTTTGTGAAAGATTATAGAATGTATAATATTTTAATTAGATTTAATTTATCTAATTTCTATTGATGGGAAATAGTTAAGGAAAGGAGGATAATGATCCATGTACATTCCATAATGTTGATGGCCCATCTATGGAATGGATGGCTCAGATCTCTCACCTCACAAGTCACCCTTGATCGACGATCTATATTCAATCTCACAAGAAGAGGCAAGCCAAGGAAAACCCTAAAAAACCCTAATCTTGTTCTAGCCTATAAAAAAGAGATTGTCTCTACCCAAAATCTCTACACCTTATCTTTCTATCTCTCTCTCTTAAGAAAGTTTCTCTCTCTCATGTTTGATATCTCACCCCCACATTGTGAAAGAACCTAAGGGTTTAGATTATAGAGGTCTTCTCTTTCCTATATCTCAAATATGGATTTATGGCTAAGGGTTTTAGGGTTTAACAAAAAGAGAATCCATCTCTCTCAAACTAGGTTGCTAAGAGAATTCACCTAGGTTTGAGTTTGTGATCAAAGGGGTTTATGTTCTATCGGTGTGACTTAGCCGAAATTTGCTTTCCTGGTTCGAGATTGAAGCTAGACTGTTGATCACGCTCAATCGGATGTCGGTGAGTCGATGTGGGGTGTAATAAGCACGGTTGAGGTAATCTCCGACACTCTTCTTTTTGTTTATTGCAATCTTATCTTTATTTCTCAAGCATAGTACATAGTTGTTTTAATGGCATCAAGTTGTTAAGATCATGGTTTTATTGTTATGTTGATTTTATTTTGAAATTTATCTTATTATAATAAAGACCACATGTAAGTGATCTTTTGCCAAAAGAAAGGGGTGAAGAAAAAAAAAAAAATGTATTTCCCAGTAAAAGATCACATAGGTCTTTCTTTCAATATGATCTTTGCTTGAGAAAGAAAAACAATCGAGAAAACAGAATGGTACTTGGAAGAGCCTACAAAACTCGGTGCAAATCCAAAACCGATTCAGTAACTCGTAGATTGATATACATGATTAAGTAACAAAAAAATAGACTCGATCATACAAAAAAGAATAAGATCGAGTAACATACTTGATCATACAAGAATGAACATATAAAAGATGAATATGGCTTTGATACCATACAAAGAGTCTCAAGTTTATTTGAAGAGATTCAATGTTCATTTAATTAATATGAATATATAAGCTTGTCTTATATCCAATACAAATAACAAGAATATAAATAAAATATAAACATCTATACTGTACCTAGACTTACCATAAAATACAAGATATTGTACATATCCTTCTCATATATATTTGATTACAATATATACTTCCAACCAAGCCACATATGATGGACGATAAGCCCATGATATTTAATTTTTTTATGTTTCTTAATTGCTTATTTTCTTGATTGTCATTGATTATGTAATCGATTAAACACGTGCTCTAATATGATTTTATAATGGAAAAATTCTATATAAGGTTGAGGCCTTAAACAATTAAATTAAGGTACACCTTAAAAAATCACTAGAAGAAGTTTTTCAATGTCGAAAAACTCCCAAATCCGATCATCTTGACCTTGAGATATATGGACATTGAGATATATGGACGTGAAAATAAATAAATACAAATCAATCACAGAAATAGTGCATCTTGTAATGCATTATCTAGACCATAAATTTCAAAATTTTCAAATGTTCATAGATCTGCTTGATCTATATTAGTTTTTAAGCGTTTAAATTTTATAGTTAGAGATAACAATAAATTTTCAGGCCATCATAAAAATTTTCAATACACTATTTAAAGGTATGCCATACTTTCATTATTTAGGACCTCACCCTCATACAACCCACACATTTTTATAATTGGATGCAAATTAGTAGCACATATGTGGTTGTTCTCAGACCGTACTCCCCATAAATAAACGAGAAAAACTCGAAAAGTTGGTAAATTTGGCTTGGCCAACATATAATTATTTCTTTAATTTGTTTTAAAATAAAAAATTTACATTTTGATCAAACAACTGTAGAGACCCCATAGTTGGTTAATTAAATTTTAATATGTCCAAGATCCAAAATCTAGAACCATATGGATAAATTTCAAGGTGTCCTGACGATTTCTATGGATGTGGTGTTTGTTATGGAGAACTTTTACCCCATAAATCCTCGTGTGTTAGGGGTGAGACGAGTGTTCGCAAAATAAAACCGAAACGGTTAACTGGACATGGGGTGCAAGTGGTTTAACCAGCCTAACCAGTAAACTGGCCGATTTGACCGTTCTAACCGTGTAAGTCCCGGACGGTCAAAAAATTGTTGAAAAAAGTAAAAAAAATGCAAAAAAAAATACAAAAATATGAAAAAATATAAATAATGATTAAAACAAAACACATTCAAATGATTGAAAATTAATGAAAATGTGGATTTTAAAGAATCAATTTGTGCCTTGGGTTAAATATATGTATTAATGATCAAAATAATTTTTAATTTTTACCATAATGCAAAGAATATTAAAAAATATATTGCAAATTAAATTTTTTATTTTTGAAATTTTATGTACATTTTTTTGAAATTTTTTTTTTAAATACCGGCTGATCACTAAAACTGTCCGAAACCGAAACCAGCAAAGGGTCAGTTCCTATTTAACTGGGCGGTTACCGGTTAGATTGCCCAGTTTTTCTAACATTGGATGAGACTTATACATATATATATATATATATATATATATATATATATATATATATATATATATGGAAAAAGGTAACAGTAGCTGGGCAGCTATAATGAATAGTAATATGGTGGAATCCCAGCCGTCAGATCTTTATCATGTGGTTTAGAATGCATATCACTATATGAATTTTAATATTTTTTTAAGAAATCAAATCATAATGAAATTTTAGACGTGTATACTAAAAAATAAGACGCACAATTAAAAAATATATAAAAATATTTTTCAAAATATAAAATGATCGAAATACCCCTGAAAAATAATGGGGGTAATTTGATCATTTTAAATTATTGAAAATAAATTTTTTTTATATTTTTATATGGTGCGAAATAGTGTTAGGTATATACACCTAAAATTTAATCTTAATCAGATTTATAAAAAATTAAAATTAAAATTCATATAATAATATACATTCAAAACCATATGATGAAGATCTGACGACTAGAATTCCACCTATAGTTTTAAATGTCGAAATTCAGGTTCTCCGAACACCAATTTAGATTTTCAATGTCCAAAGTTAGGTCTCTAATTTAGATTTCGAAAGTCCTAATTGTCCCTCAAAACCTAGGTTCAGCCCCAAAACCCTTAATTTAGTCCTATCCCCAAGGTTTTTAGTCTCTTCAATCAATTAAATCTAAGATCAACGCTTTGATTTTTAATTCTTCAAGAATTCAAGTTTGATTTAAGGTTTTTTTTTTTTTTTTTGGGAAGTTGTAGAAAAGCTGGCAAACAATTCCACCAATTTGATCCATGCCCCAACTCTAGGGGCTTGCCCAATTGGCGCAGTTTGATAACCTTTTACTTTTAACTTTTTTTTAATTTTGTTTTTCACTATTTTATGGTTTCATTTTTCTAATTGTGTGATATATTTTAATTTAATTATATTAAAATAACACATGAATTTTAGTTTTAAAGGATAGAGCAATTGACGTACGAAAGATGGGTTTATTACTAGTTGATGTCCAATATGCTCAATAATACAAGCATACCCTTTTACTTGAAGAATTTTATTTTATTTTTTCTCTATGTTGCATCCTTGTTCGGCAAAAAAAACACCGAACATAAAGCTATTCTTTCCTGATTCTTTGTTGTTCGATGTTTGAAATACCGAACAATTATCTGTTATCCCCAAAACCAACGACCCATCTCTTTAAGTTGATACCTTATATTAGAATTAAAATGTACCTCAAAAAAAGCTAATTTTGTTGTTGAAAAAGTTTCTATAAGGTTGCAATCTTAAATAGCACCTCCAAATTTTATCATAACATGTAATTTGGTGTAAAAAATTCTTAGGATTATCTCAAACTCGATTTTTATATCTAATTATAAAATTTTAAACTCTAAAAATGATTAAAATCAAATAGATCTATAAACTTTAAAAATAAAGGATTTAAAAAATGTGTTTCAAGATGCGCTATGACTTAAAAAAAATTTCTTTTCATTTTTATATATCTCCATATCTGTCGAGATGATCAATTGAGGGTTTTTTATAAAAAAAACATGGCACTCTCCACTCCGGACCGTGTACAAAAAAATCTGAGCTAGTGTGAACGCCCCCACCTCATCTACTCCTATAATATCCCTTTCATCTCTTTCCTCACCCTCTTCCGTTCCCCTCAAAAGAAAATGGTTCAGACCCTCTCCCTCACCTTCCTCTTCTTCCTCCTCTTCATCTCAACGCAAGCCCAAACCCAACATCACACCTTCATAGTCCACGTCTCCAAAGCCCACAAGCCCGCCATCTTCACCACTCATCACCACTGGTACAAAGCCATCCTCAGATCATTGCGCCGAGCCGGTGAACCGAAGCCCACCCTCCTCTACTCCTACGACCGCGTCGCCCATGGCTTCTCAGCACGCATCCTCCCCTCACAAGCCGATATCCTCCGGAACTTCCCCGAAATCCTCTCAGTACGGCCCGAAAGAACTTACTCCCTCCACACCACCCGCACCCCCGAATTCTTGGGCCTGAGCAAAGACCAGGGGCTGTGGCCCAACTCGGATTACGCCAAAGACGTGATAATCGGCGTTTTGGACACCGGAATATGGCCTGAGAGACCAAGCTTTTCCGACAATGGCCTCACAACAGTACCTGAAAGGTGGAAAGGGGTGTGTGATTCGGGCGCCGGGAAAATATTATCTGGTGAGTTTTGTAACCGGAAAATCATCGGGGCTAGGTGGTTTGCTAAGGGGTATGAGGCAGTAAACGGGAAGATTAATGAAACAGAGGAGTCACCGTCGCCGCTAGACACTGAGGGTCATGGAACACACACTGCGTCCACAGCGGCCGGAGCTCTGGTATCGGGCGCCGATTTTTATGGATATGCTGCCGGAGAGGCGAGGGGCATGGCCACAAATGCGAGGATCGCAGTTTACAAAATTTGCTGGAAAACAGGGTGCTACGACTCTGATATCTTGGCTGCGATGGACCAGGCGGTGGGCGACGGTGTTGATGTCATCTCTCTCTCAGTGGGT
The DNA here is from genome assembly GCF_054954075.1 of Amborella trichopoda. Taxonomy (NCBI): domain Eukaryota; kingdom Viridiplantae; phylum Streptophyta; class Magnoliopsida; order Amborellales; family Amborellaceae; genus Amborella; species Amborella trichopoda. Next base: position 53,380,735 of record NC_142337.1, read on the forward strand.
TCTTCGCATCTGGCTCCTGAGTTTGACGATGACTCGATTGCGATCGGAGCGTTTGGCGCTGCACGCCACGGCGTCGTGGTCTCGTGCTCAGCCGGTAACTCGGGTCCCGGCCCCCACACTGCAACAAACATCGCGCCCTGGATACTAACAGTTGGTGCTTCCACCATCGACCGAGATTTTCCGGCTGATGTCATCCTTGGTGATGGAACTATTCTCGCAGGGGTCTCTCTGTACACTGGCAACCGATCGCCAGAGAATTTTTCCGTCGTTCTTGCTGCCGATAGTGGCGATCGGCTGTGTCGCAAGGGTCGCCTGATTCCGGCCAAAGTCGCAGGAAAAACGGTGGTTTGTGAGAGAGGTATTACTGCGAGGGTGGCCAAAGGGCTTTCGGTAAAGGATTCAGGAGGGGCCGCCATGGTTTTAACTAACACAGAAGAGAGCGGAGAGGAGCTTGTGGCCGACGCTCATCTCCTACCCGCCACCATGGTGGGTCAGATCAACGGCGACAAAATCAGAAAGTATGTTAGATCGGCTAATAACCCGTCGGCCGGGATCCTTTTCAGGGGTACAGTCACCGGAAAATATGCCACTGCCGCCCCGATGGTGGCCGCATTCTCGTCACGCGGCCCAAATTACAGGTCGCCGGAGATTGTCAAACCGGACGTGATCGCCCCCGGGGTCAACATCTTGGCGGGTTGGACCGGAGCAACCGGTCCAACCGGTTTGGAAACCGACGGAAGGCGGTGGAATTTCAATGTAATATCGGGCACCTCGATGAGCTGTCCTCACGTGAGTGGCCTAGCGGCGTTACTTAAAAACGCGTTTCCCCATTGGTCGCCTGCCGCCGTTAAATCGGCCCTCATGACAACGGCTTACGATTCCGATAATAACGGGAGCACCATTAAAGACCTAGCTGATGGCAAAGAATCCACGCCGTTCGTTCGGGGATCGGGCCACGTGGATCCCAATCGCGCGCTTGATCCGGGGCTAGTGTATGATATCAAGCCTGAGGACTACGTGGCCTATCTTTGCGCCCTTGGATACGATTCGGTGAGGATAGCTGTTTTTACAGGAGGGAAAAGCGTTGATTGTCGGGTCGTGGGCTTTGCTAAATCTGGGGACCTTAACTATCCCTCCTTTTCGATGGTATTTGGGCCAGGTAAAACCGTGGCTAAATTTAGCAGAACCGTGACAAATGTGGGGGACGCCCGATCAGCATACGCGGCAAGCATCAACGGACCGGATTCTGTGAGGATTCGGGTTGACCCGGAGAAGCTGGTGTTTTGTGCACAAAATCAGAGCCTTTCGTATTCCGTTACTTTTGAATACGTGGAGGGATATTCACCGTTGGATACTTGCTTCGGGTTGCTGACGTGGAGCGATGGGCGGCACGATGTTAAAAGCCCCATTGCGTTTAGTTGGGAGGGGGCTCTGGCCTCTTCCTTTTGAAGTTGGAATATATGTATTTCAATGTTTTAATTTTTTTTTTCTCTTTTATTTAGGTAAATAATTTTATGCCTCCTTTTCATCTGACATGCTGTTATTTAAGTTTTTTGATATTTTAGTGGGGCCTTTTGAGCTAATGTCTACCCCTTCCTCATGGATTACTGAAATTTAGGTAAATTAAAATTGTGAATATTTTAGATTTGGCACGAGAAAGCTAATTGACGATGTATAAATGATATAAATTTAGTTACAATTTACAGTTATTGTGACCATATAATGAAGTGATTAGACAATAATCTCTATTCATGACATGGTAATTTTTTGCTTAAATTTTCATTGAACACCACAACATAGTATGCTTTCTCTATTATCATGGCACAAGACATACATTGATTTTAACAAGAACACTATTCACCCAAAAAAGATTTCAACAAGAACAACATTTTGAGATAAATCGTTGAACAATAATTTCTGGTCATGGCTTGGTAGTATTTGGGGTCATAAAATTTAGAGTAAAAAAAGATTTTTGAAATACATTGATGGCTGTTTTGGTGGGTAATATAGTTTTCAGTATAATTCTTTTTAAAAATTGGTGAAATTTTTTAGGAGATTTTTTGTTAAATCAAGATTCTTGATTTAGCCCAATTTTAGTTTGCTTATCATTAAAAAAAAAAAAAAAAAAAAGGAAGTGAGACTGTAAATCAATGAAGATAGGAAAGTTTAAAAAAAAAATGAAGGTCACGAAACACGGAAGAAGTCAATTTCTTGTAGAATTTTTTTTTGGGAATGATAAAAGGGAAAAGTTTATATAGAGCTGAGGCTCTAAACAATCAAGTTAGAGCCTACCTCAAAAAGCTTACTAGAAGAGATTGCTTTGTTGCCTATATATCCTCGACATGAGAAAAAAAAATTGGATTTCAAGTTATGAAAATAGTACATCTTGTAACACATTTTTTTACTGTCAATTTTCAAGATTTTCAAGTTTTCATAGATCTGCTTGATCTACAATATTTTTAAAACTTTAAATTTTATTATTAGATATGAAAATATATTTGAAGGCTATCACAAAGATTTTCAATGTTGAAACCACATTTCTCGACTCTATTTAAAGGTGGGCTCTATTTTGATTGTTTAGAGCCTCGTCTCTATGCAAACCACACCTATGATAAAATGAGCATTTAATCAATTTTATAAAAAAAACATGATTTTTTAATATCTTTTATAAAATTCAGAGTTTTTAACAAATTTTAAAAAATTCAAGAGTTTTAGAAAAGGGTGAGGTTTGTATAACTTGCTACTTATAGTATAGGAGTAAAATGCACCTCGAAAACATCATGATGATGGCTTGAAATTCTATATTTATTCATAATTATGAAATTTAAATTTAAAAAATGATACAAATCAGTAGATCTATAAACATTTGAAAATCTTGAAAAGAAACGGTCCAAATAACTTGTTACAAGATACATTATATTTAGGATTATATATTTTTTTTTTTCTTCGTATCTACACATCTCAAGGTCAAGATAATCAATTAGAGGGTTCTCCAACATCGGACGGCTCTCTTTAGATGATTTTTGAGGTGCACTGTCCTGCAATAGTATTAAGATATACCCTCATAAACTTTTTACATTAGGAAAAAAGATGTATGTTTATTGGAGACCGCTAACCATGATCCTAACTTCATACTCCGGCAAGGGTATAGGTTCTTCCAGTTTTCACTTAGGGCACGTTCGGTTCGACATTTTTTAGAAATTATTTTCTTAGAAAATAACTAATTTCTCACATTTAGTTCGTAACAAGATTAAAAAATGTTTTTATCTTTGAATTTAATTTCAAAAAAAAAATGTCCAAAATCAAAGAAATTGGAATCATACCTATATAGGTATGATTCCAATTTCTTTCAAAATAATCAAGGGTGGGGGTGTAAGTAGGACTGCAACTTGGCCAGGTCAGCCCCTGGCCCAGCAAAGCTCCGAAAATACTTTGACTCGGCTAAAAAATTATACCCAAAAACCAGCCTGCCCTGAATATGTAATATTTCACTTAGGGCACGTTCGGTTCGACATTTTTTAGAAATTATTTTCTTAGAAAATAACTAATTTCTCACATTTAGTTCGTAACAAGATTAAAAAATGTTTTTATCTTTGAAGTTAATTTCTATAAAAAAATGTCCAAAATCAAAGAAATTGGAATCATACCTATATAGGTATGATTCCAATTTCTTTCAAAATAATCAAGGGTGGGGGTGTAAGTAGGACTGCAACTTGGCCGGGTCGGCCCGTGGCCCAACAAAGCTCCGAAAATACTTTGACTAGGCTAAAAAATTATACCCAAAAACCAGCCTGCCCTGAATATGTAATATTTCACTTAGGGCACGTTCGGTTCGACATTTTTTAGAAATTATTTTCTTTGAAAATAACTAATTTCTCACATTTAGTTCGTAACAAGATTAAAAAATGTTTTTATCTTTGAAGTTAATTTCTATAAAAAAATGTCCAAAATCAAAAAAATTGGAATCATACCTATATAGGTATGATTCCAATTTCTTTCAAAATAATCAAGGGTGGGGGTGTAAGTAGGACTGCAACTTGGCCGGATCGGCCCGTGGCCCAGCAAAGCTCCGAAAATACTTTGACTCGGCTAAAAAATTATACCCAAAAACCAGCCTGCCCTGAATATGTAATATTAAAGCCCAGACTGGCCCAAAAAGAATCTCTTGGGCATGGAACTGGCCCGGCCCATTAAAATCTAATGGACTTGGTGCTAGGTAGGGTTCTTATGAAGCTTATGTGGGAAGGACAGAGACTATTTTAAGACTGATAATTCACATAATAGTGATATCATTACCTAACCAACATTTCTTGCTCTCGGAGGAAAGGAAAGAAAGAATAACAAGTTAAAATATGTTTAGATCTAGTGGTTAACTAATTTGTTAGTCATCTTATAGATGGGTAGTTTTAAAGATAGCCTATTCATTAGATAATTATCAATGCCATCCCAACATATCTGTAATAACAATTAAAAGTTAAAAATAGCTTACATTCTAAATTTCAAGATGGTAGATTCTCAAATAGTCACAAAGCCAAAGAAAATAATTTCATGGGAAATCTAGATAATATTACCAAACATGAAAAAAACAAAAAAAAACATGTGAAATCTAAATCTAAGAAATCTATTTTCTAAAAAATTAATTTACTACAAGAAAACTATTTCACGCGAACCAAAAGTACACTTTAAGTATTTATTTTAATCATGTATACTATAATATTAGTTATTTTCAGTACAAAGATGTTACAATCATCTTTAGCTATTAGTAGATGTCAAATTTGATAGTTTAAAGCTAAATTGTATCACATGGATTGAGAAGTTTTATTTTGGAATTTGTACCTAGTCAATCACAAACCCCCAACCACCCGATTGCACATATAATGGTTTTTAATAATTGTGACTTTCATATACTAAAAATAGATAGTCTTATTATATACATTTCCATAAATTTTAAGCTTCTACTGTAGCGTTACCTTGTTGAAGTGCACCTACTTGTTCGTTCGTTAACCTCGTAATAATGAGCATACATATTATGGCCCCACAGGAGCATACTATACATTTACTTCATCAAGGAAAACACTTATTTGGGAGTTTTTCTTTTTTTTATTTGAAATTATGGGATCCATCTAATTTATAACTAGATTATAGTTTTCAAAGACAAAACAAGTATTTTGATTTCTTGAATACGTAGATTATTCCTTCCAAAAATTGAAGAGCTTTTAGTGCAGTCTTGGGATGCTATTATTTTTTTTGAGATGCTATTATTTTTTTAGGCACATAGATAACGGAAATAAATATCTTTTGACACATACAGAACGGGATTAAATATCTTTTTTTCTTTAAGGTCGGTTGCTAGGTTCTAGAGTTTATATAACCCCTGAGTTTTGGATCTAAGAGATATTGCTTGCGAGTATAAGTTTTTAGCGAGGGAGTAGATGGATAGTATAGTAACAACAACCATCGAGATTAATGACTGCGTGTAAATTGTGATTATTGATGATGCGTGTAACCACTCGTACAATAAACGTACAGTCTCCTAGTAGTTATATAAAAAAGGTTATTTTTTCCATATGAAATAGAAACTTCAACATACATACTAACAACTTTTTTCTCATACCATTCTCTGCGAAATTCCAAAGAGCATAACCGAACTCTTATTGTTTTTTTTACTCATTGTTCTCTCTCTAAACAACACAAGACTCTGATGTCTAGGGTGAGCTTCAAGCCCAGATACATAGAGCTTTAGAGTAAAAAGAGACATTTTTGTTTTTTTGTGTCGCCCTTCCTATGCACACTTTTTACATTATCGAAAGGGGGCAACTATCATCTTGAAGTAGCCTTCCGGCTGCCCAAAATTGGAATTAGTACTCTTCTTTTTTTTTGGGCCCTTTTTCACCCACCGAATTTCGCAAAACATATGGGACAGGATTTTGCATGCTGTCCGATTGCATAATCAGGATGTTCGGGAACTCTTTCATGCATGAGCAAGATTTTCATGGCTTGAATAGTACAAGGCCAAATATATACCTGATAACCGATACAATCAATCTCATTCATATATGCCTGAATCGATTGGGTAAGCTTTTACCAATTGAAACATGATTCATGAAAATCTCCATTCTAGTTTGACAGTTTCAGAGAGATCAGCTAATTCAAAAGAAAAGAAAGCAGGTAATATTTAAGTTCCTAGTGCATCGTGGTCCATACTCCATATTCCATGTTTTCTGTACCATCAAAATTAATCCTCGACCTCGTCATCATCCTTTCAAGCTTCAGCCCTTCTTCAATGGTGGAGGGACCCCAGTTCAGGCCCAAATAACTCAGTCCCGCGCTTTCACTAACCATACCCAGCGCCATGAAACATGCACATGAAGAAACCACCAATCCCAAACTTCTAAATCACATCACTCTTCCACTGCAAACCTACTCCCAGCATCAAATTCAAATCCCTCCAAAACCAGAGCAACCAAATATCCAAACCCAGCAACCCCACATCTTGAAACTCAATGCCCTTTTCCCTCTCATCGTTGGACCAACCCAACGAGGCCCTCGTGCTCTTCGCTTGCATGCACCGCTCAGGCTGCAAACCCGACAACTACACGTTCCACCCTGTCCTCAAGGCCTGCACCGCCCTCTCCTCCCTTGACTTGGGTAAAATGGCCCACAATTTGGTGGCCATTTTGGGCCATGGCTCAGATGAAGGTGTCTCCAAAAGCCTTCTCGATTTATATGCAAAATGTGGTGCTTCGAGTGAGGCTCCCTGCCTGTTTCAAGAGAAGGCTTTGACGTTCATGCACAAGATGCATGAGAGTGAAGAGATGCCTATGCCCAATGCCATTACTCTAGATGTTGTTTTCACTGCTTGTGCAAAGCTAAATGCTCTATTGAGTAGTCGAGGCCTCCATGGCTATGCAATAAAGATGGGTTTCGAGTCTTGGACTCTTGTTGCCAATGCAATTCTTTTGATGTATTCGAAGTGCCAGAAAGTATTGGATGCTTGTAATTGTTTGATTGGCTTCCTGACAGGGATGTTGTCTCATCGAATCCTATAATTGCAGGGTGTGCTCAAAATAGGCTATTTGAGAAAGCGTTTGGTTACTTTCAATGCATGGTTTCAGGCAGTGATCAGGCCCCGAATTATGCAACCATTGCTACTGTGCTTTCAATATCTGCTGAATTAGAAGGTCAATGTGCAGAGGGTGAGAAGGTGCATTGCTATGTCGAGTAAGTCAGGTTGGTATCGAATTCAAGTGTGGGCAATGCCCTTTTGAGCTATTACTCAAGGGTTGGGGACATGGAGGGAGCAGAACGTGTTTTAGAGAGATGAAATGGAGAGATCCTTTCATGGAATGCAGTTATTGCGGGATATTCTAGGATTGGTTGGTTGAGTAAAGCCGTTGAATTTTTCAGGGGTTTGCTTTGTGATGGGATGAATCCTTAATCCATAACCATCATCTCCTTGCTGCCTCATTGTGCTCAACTGGGTCACGTGCATGAGGGAAGGATGATTCATGGCCTCATAGCGATGGACATGGGGTTACATGGTAATGTTGCTGTGAGAAATGCTTCGATCAGTTTCTATGAAAAGTGCGGGCATATCTGATGTTTGAGACGATGCCCAATAGAGATATAACATCATGGAACACAATGCTTGCAACTTGTGCCCAAATTGGAGAAGAGGATAAAATCGTTAGTCTCTTGAATCGAATGATAATGGAAGGAATCAAGCCTGATTCTGTAACCATGCTAAGCATTATCTCCTTTTATATCAATATCAACCCAAGATGGCAAGGAGGTGCACAGCTATTGCATACGACCTGGACTTTCACTGGAACTACCAGTTGGGAACGCATTGTTGGACATGTAAGCGAAATGTGGGTTCATGGTTTTCAAGAGCATGTCTGAGACGAATGTGATCATGGGCAATGTAATGATATTTGGATTTGCAAAAAATTATTGTCCAGATGATGCAGAACTATCTTCCGTGAAATGCGTGAAAGGGATCTTACCACTTGGAATTTGATGATTCAATTAAATGCTGAGAATACCAATCCGGATCGAGCCATTGACTTGTTTCATGAGTTGCAAAAGCACGGGATGAGACCCGATGCGAGACCCGATGCCATGAGCATTATGAGCATCCTCCCTGCATGTGCATGTTTGGCATCCATGCACATGGTGAAACAATGCCACGCATACATAACGAGATCATATTTCAGCTATGTATGCTTGGAAGGAACACTCTTGGATATGTACTCAAAGTGTGGAAGCATAAAATATGCACACAACCTCTTTAGTACAAGATCCAAAAGGGACATGGTTATGTTCACTGCCATGATGGTGGCTATGCCATGCATGCCAAAGAGGCATTGCAAGTCTTCACCCTTATGGTAGATTCAGGCATAAAGCCCGACCATGTTGTGATGACCACTGTTCTCACCGCATGTAGCCATGCATGCCTCATAGATGAAGGATGGAAGCACTTCAAGTCCATGTATGACGCATATGGAATCAAGCCCACCATGGAGCATTATGCATGCATGGTGGACATGCTAGCCCGAGCTGGACATCTCAATGAAGCATATGAATTCATATTGTGCATGCCATGTGAGGCCAATGCCAACGTATGGGGGACCTTACTTGGTGCATGTAAAATCCATGGGAGTGTGGAGCTCGGAAGGCTTGCTGCGTATCGACTGTTTGATTTGAGGGCAAGTAACACAGGGAATTATGTGATTTTGTCCAATATTTATGCAGCTAATGGGAGATGGGAGGGGGTTGAGGAGGTGAGAAGGTTGATGAAGCAGAGGGATTTGCAAAAGGCTGCAGCATGCAGTTGGATTGAACTTCAGAGAAGGACACATATATTTGTGGTTGGAGATACTTCGCATCCTCAAAGGCTGGTTGTCTATAGCATTTTGGAAGGTTTAGACCAGCAAATGAAGGAGCCCATCTGCATTTTGGAGGAAGGATAGAAATGGAAGAAAGGAGAGAAGCAAGGTGAAATAGAGAGAAAGGGCAGAGACATATAAAAGTCAAGGAGCAGAGAGAAGAACAGAGAACAGGATGAAATAAGAAAGGAGCAAGGATTTGGAGAGTAGAGAAGCAAGCGAAAGCAAAGAACTTCAGGGAAAAGGGAGTCGTTGACAAGAGAGAATGAGAAAAAGGCCAGAAATAGAGAAAAATATGGAAAAGCAAGCTGGAAAAGAGAGAAGGGTGAAAACTGGGAGAAAAGAGGAAAAGAACAGGAATTGTGAGGAGTGTGGAGAGGAGAAAAAGAGAAGGGAGAAGCCAAAGAAGGAGAAAAGCAAAAGAAGAGCGAAGCAAACGGTGAGATAATTGCAAATGAAGCTATAAGAAGGAGAACAGAGATCAGAGAAAGGAACAAGGACTATAAGAACAGAGGCGGTTGCCTTCCAGATTTGTTTGTTGCTCTCTCCCTTTAAACCATTTAATCATGCTCATTCCATTACATTCAAATACAAGCACTTCCAAGCATGGCTCCTCCTGGGCCTCCACAGTTACGAGTACTGTCATAACTAACATGATATTCCCAACAAGAAAATCAATAATGGAATACATGATAGCAAACAATGAATCAAGAAATTTACAGCACAATATCAGGGAATTGAAGATGTTCTTTTACTGAGCATAAAAGAAAGTAACTAATCAGAAGATGAGAGATGAGTTCTGCCACATCAAGCTTTGAAGAGGAAAATAGAGAATGATATTGATTTGGAAAAGTTATTAACATGTGGAATCTTTTGCAAGAATTTCAAGTGGCAATTTTTTTTTGAGAATGTTAACATTGTGTTACTATAAGTTTTAAATACAAGCAATATCCCCTAATCAAGGGTAATCGAACAGACAGATACAGCCAGAACTAAAGCAAAAAGCTCCCATCAAGAAAGTGAGCCAAGGGGTGCCCGAAACCACTAGGGCCCAGGGCCAATGGCTCCGTCTTTAGCCAATTCATCCGCAAGAGAGTTACTCTCTCGCCACACATGGTTCCAAGAGACGGAAATCCCCGAGCACAGGTGGGCTATTTCTTCAAACACATGGGCAAGGATCCATGGGTAGGTGCTTGCCAACGAAGCCCACTGGATGACATTGTGTTAGTTTCCTTCAGCTATCAGAGGGAGGGACCAGCTTTCAAGTGGCACATTTGATAAAAGAAATTCAGTTTGTCGGCAAGTTACCTGAAAGGCTTTGTCCTATACAAGGTGTCTTTGTATGATTGGAAACTTCTTATTAAAATTTTGACTTTGAATACCATCAAAGAGGTTTGATTACATAAAAGTTTGCCAGGGTCTGCCTAATTTATGTAATTACATCAATTATAATATTTCTCCAACTTAGAGAATAGGTAAGGGTCTGCTAAAACAGCCTACCCAAAAGAAAACATGGTCAAGGATTACATGAACATGCAACAGGTGAAGTGGCCAAATGGTTTCCTACTATGTAAGCATCCTGGACCAGTCTTTGATGTTTAAGACAAAAAAATAGTAGATATTTTAGTTTTGAATAGATGTGCAGAACTTGTTTGGGAGAAGGACCAACAACAAAGAAAAATATGGTTTTCCATTAAGTATGACCATGCGACCATTGGTTCTAGAAAATTGAAACTGAAATTAACTGTGTGCATTGCATGTGGTGCAATGACTCAATTGCAAAATCATCATTTTGCTATTTCTTATTGTAACCCTCTCTAAATGGGCATTTTGTGTACTTGAACTCCATCTACTTTTGTAACTGAGGGATTCAATCCCTTGTTTCTGTTTTAATAGAGCCAACCACGCCCATAGGCATCACTGAGGTCTCCACGTTTTTGCATGCATTCCAATCTCATGCTTCCAATATCAAATTGAAGGTCATCCTTATTGAAGTTCTTTATATTTGAAATATTTCATCCCCAATATTTCAAATTTACCATTGATGATATCATCAATCATGGTTGCTAATGTCATCCCATGTTACTAGTTTTGAAACATAAGTACTCAATCACTCCCTGATAACGTTTTAATAGAATTGTTTCTGACAAGCTTCAATCAAAGATGTACAGTAATTATTAGAAAGTGTAGGTCACAGATTAACACATACTATAAAAACTCTTGAGGACCCTGTGTCACTGCGTGATCTCATGACACATGCAGTTGGCATTAGAATTTCAAACAATAAAGAGAAGTCAGAAACACTACATACATTGTAAATTCTCTTCCAGAAATCAAAACTTACTGGAGAACAGGGGATCCAATGTAATAATCCAATTGAAACTAGATGTATGTGCAGATCTACAGACTACTGTTTTGCCTGAGTAAATAATAAACTTCATTGTCCTCCAAAATTCATCCATCTCAGATAAGAGAAATTTGTGACTAAAATCTAACTAGCCTTTTGAGTTCCGAATAGCATTATTATAGTTATCCAACTCCTTCGACCTTGCCCCATAAATATCTTTGATGGTGTCCCTACAGAAGCTGCAATAGAGATATTCAGAGTTTGGGTATATTAGTGAAAGGACATGCTAACGAATCAATTTTCTGTCACTTTTAACTGATGATATGAGATGTTAATGAATTTATTTATTTACTTATTTCTGTCTGATGACATGGCATACTAATGAATTGATGTCAAGAAATCATGAATACATACCCACATGCCTCCTTATTGAATCTCTTCTCATTTATCCCATACAAGGTGAGAAATACTTGTGGTTCCACTCGACAAAAATATGGTCTCTCTACATGAAAAGATCGTTCAGTTAGATATTTTTAAGCGTGATATGTATGAATGAAGCAAGCAAACAAGTGCTTACCAGAGTAAATGGAGCATTTTCGAGTTGTTTTCTCATAGTGTATGCACCACCCATCTGGACCAATGAAACTCATGTATAGCTAAATTCCAAAAATGAAATGTGAACATCATATAATCAATTGCATATGGACAAAATAGAAGACTGATGCCACAAGGCCAAGAAGATAACGATGCTAGAAAACAATTCACCATATTGAAATCAAGCGCTATAATAACAATGACAAAAAGAAATGATACAGAAAGGAGTACATAAAAGTTCACAAGAATCAAGTGATTAATCATTGCAGCTAGATGTTATAAGCACGTCTGGAATGGTGACATGAATTTTACCTGCAAGAGACATGACATAACAAATTGTAGGGAAAAGAACACAAAAGATTGGCCTGGCTTAAAAAAGCTCCAACAACAAAATGTAGCGTGATAAACCCTAAAACTTGGGAGAAAATAGTCGTAAAAAATAGAGTTAAAAAGATGTTGATATACCAGATGAATTCCAGCATGAAATTTATTCATTTTTCATCCCACAAAAGAATTGACAAATCAATCCAACATCCTCATCTTTCTTATAGAATAAAACAACTAGATTTAAGCATATTTTATTTGAATTTCCCAATAAACTCTGCTACGGTAGGTCCCAAGTCGGTAATACCTGTCCCAAGCCAGGATATAGGAGGAGAATTATGTTAGGTAGATAGTCAACATAAAACTTTGTCACGTCTTGCATGAATCATGAACCTATGAGCAAAACGGCATAACAAGATCCATGTAGCCTACCAATTGGAATAAAGATGATGATGATAATGATAATGACGATGATGGTATTTAAATTTCACATTAAGGATGTGGAATAGTTACTTTAGTTCATAGTTGCTAGACTTCTACTCCAATTTCAAAATGGACCCGTTTTTATACGGCCAAGCCCGCATATGTAGAATTGTGGGCCTCTTGATAAATCCATTTTTGAGATAGATTTTAAGACATGATTTTTAAGAACATGTAATCTCTAACATGGAGATCATTAATATGAAATAAAGAAATAAATTTTAAAATCTAAAAATAATAATTTTAATAAGAAAACATTTAGACCGTTAGTTTCCATTTCCTACTCCCTTGCTTGAGCTCTCTACCATGGAGTAAAAGTCCAACGTACGGTTCACCTCCCTGTTGCGAAGAACAAAAATCTGTCTCTCTAAAACAGGAGTCTTTGAGTAAAACTTACAGACACATCATGGGGGTCGTCGAAGATCTCTTCAGGAGTGGCAAAGGAAGGGCCCTTGTCGAGCTTACAGCAAGCGCCACAACCCTCAATGCACTTCCACTGCACCTCCTTCCTCCCTCCACCAAACCCAACTATGTTTTTCTTGTTGTTGGGCTTCTTAGGGCGGTGATTCTGGGTCATAGCCAAGAAGGGAACACAGTCCAAGCGTGCACCCATTGAGAGAGGCATATCGGGCTTTGCTTGATACAAGGGTCTGGGCCAATGGCTTTAGCCTTTTTCGGGTCTGTGAGGACCATGACTTGGACCGTTCTAACAAATGCGATGGATGATAAGAATTACTTGGATTTTTGTTGGACGAAGTTTCTATGGGCCCAGGTTTTATAAAAACAAAATAAAGTCCTGCCTTAAATCCTCATCCGGGAAGCACTTTCGGCATCGAAAATCTTGATACTTTTAAAATTAATTTTGAAAATAGATAATAAAATTTGAAACTAAAAAAAAGTACAGATCTTGCGGATATGAAAATACTTATTTTTTAGATGAAATGGATGGTCTAGATGATTTGTTGCAATATACACTATTTTTAGAATTTAAAATCCCAACTTTATTACACCACCATAATGTTCAAGCTGAGATGACCGATTTAAAGGCTTTTCAACGCTTAGAATTGCAATATTTGATGAGGTGAGGCGTTACTTATTTTGATCAAACCATTTTCTATTTTTGTTTGCCCTTGATTTCAGCCGCTGTGTAATCGTAGTGGGACCAAATGACAAGGCGACTTCAAAATGAAATTAAGGAAAACATGATTAACCGGTCTAAAACACCTTATTCGACTATGGGATTGTACATAAATGAGATAGTTTACCTTCGGTACATGGAGGTCACAAATACTTACAACCTTCCGATATGAAATCTGATAGCTTGGGTGTATCACAAAATTCGAAAAAATTTATGTTGAACTTTGAGCTTGGTAATGAAATAACTGTGACCACGCAATTTTACATCCAATGGTCAGATTAATTGTGACCACCTTGTACCAAAAGTAAATGGTCTCATTAATTTTATTTTTAATTTTTTATTTTCCTCCCACGTTTCATCAAAAAAAATGTTGAAATTATATAAAGCGAAAAGATTTCCTACTCCCTCGGGAGCAAACTATCCATTTACTCCAGGAAAAATACACGCTAGGGACACTATTTAGATCTCAAATTTTGGGGATGTAATCTTTGCAACCTATAAAATAATCTCAACAAAAAAAAATCTAAAATAAACCCTATGTACTAAAAAAAAAAAAAAAATTTAATTCCTTAAGATTGAAAGAAACCAAGTTTTGAAGGGCTAGATCTAAGTGTCGCACAAATCAACTCAAAATTTAATTCTTTTTTTAAAAAATAGTCATCTAATAATTTTTATGTGGTTCCTAAAATTTTAGATTGAAAAAATACTTTTAAAATAGGTGTTTTAAGCAAGGGAGTAAATGCACAATATGCTTCCACAAGAGCATACTATATGCACTTATATATAAATTGCCATTGTTGAGAGATGGGAGCCTCAACAAGCAGAGGCATTTCAGTCATTTGACCCACTTTGAACACGCATGGGTAATCCCATCACTTAGGTCAACTTACTGAAATTCTCCTACTTGTTCATGTCACTAATTTTGACCAAAACCAATTTAGGTATTCTTAAAGATAATTTTTGAGGTATCCAAGTAAAATGAATATTAAGAAGTACATCTTCTAATACTAATTGTAATATTTTGATCACCCCCATAATAATTTTAGAAGGGGTTTTAACTCCTTTAATGATATTTCCCCAATAAATTACAATAAAACTTCTACAGTTTGGACTCGAAGTACATCTTCTAGTGCAAATTGTAATGTTTTGATTCCCCATAATGATTTTAGAAAGGGTTTTAACTTTAATGATATTTCCCCAAGAAATTACAATAAAATTTCTAAAATTTGGACTCGAAGTACATCTTCTAGTGCGAATTGTAATATTTTGGTCCCCCATAATGATTTTAGAAATTACAATAAAACTTCTAAAATTTGGACTCGAAGAAAGGGCTTCTTATCACAAAACTAAAAATGGTGGTTTAAAGAATAGAGAAAGTTATGCCATTGTCCCACTAAAAGAATGGTATTGTGGAAATCTTAAAAACACCATACTTATTTTCAACAGACAAGCAAGTCCACAAGGAGGCGTCAGGCAACTGCTGATCTTATTGTTGGCAGCAATTATGCAAGAACTCCTCATTTGGATTCACGTGGTTGACCATACCTGTGAGATGTTCAGCAAGAGCCCTTATCGATATAGCTCTTCTGCATTGCGCTAGAATACAAGGTGCTAATGACAGATTTCACACAGTGAGTAAGTTTCCATTCTTTTAGGGCATGTTTGATAACAAGAAGTAAAAACATGAATTGAAGATTGGAAGTTATTGAATAACGGTAAATTAGAAGTTACTTAAAAAGTTAATGGTTTATGTGTTTGATAACCTCTCTGAGAAGTTAAAAAGTTCATAGTTTGTGTGTATGATAATTCTTGGGATATATGGTAAATATCTTATATTTATATTTATATAGATAATAATTTAAATAGAAATATATAATATTTATAACATACTATAATATATGATGTACTGTATCTTATATTTATTTTTAATATATATATATATATATATATATATATATATATAATATAATATATTATATATTATATATTATAATATAATATATAATATATTACATAAAAATGACCTTGTGTCCCACCCCCATATATGTAAGACCCCAAAGGATCACCACTAAATTTGACATAGATATCTGAAAAAGTCAAGTCACATACTCATGTGATAACTTTTTTAGAGATCTGTGCCAAATTTAATGATGATCCTTTGGAGTCTTACGTACATAGGTGTGAAAGGGTCTCATAGGATCATTACTCATATATAATACATATTATAATATAATATATTATTATATATAATAATATATTATATATTATAATATAATATAATATAATATAATATATTTATTACATATAATATTATAAATACTTATTATAAAAATAAAATAATATATATATATATATATATATATATATATATATATATATATATATATATATATATATATATATATATATATATATATATATATATCATGGACAAAATAAAAAGTTTCCTTTTCAAGTTCCATGGTTTATCATGGAATTTTACCAAACCTAAAAGGTGGGAACTTCAACATCAAAGGAGAGTTCTCAAATTATCTTCCACTATTTATCAAATAACATGAACAGTAATAGGTAAAGTTCCTTCCTCATCTTCTAACCTCATGTTATCAAACATACTCTTAGAGAATGTTATGGAAACTTTAACTGTGGTCATCTTCTACCAATCTCCGTGAATGAAGTCTTGGACTACATTCTCACCAAAGGAAAACGGACGGTAGGGGTCCAAATCCCCACGGATATACCCGAAAAAGAAAGAAAAATATACCAATAACAAGGTTGAAACTTGAAACCATACATGGTCACATTTCTTCCATTTTTGTTTTATCAGATATCTTTGTAGAAAAATTTAGAAAATATAAAAGCAATTGCCAATTACATTATATCCGTAATCTGAGTACTTGTAAGATAAGCCAATATTAAATTCTCATATCTACTCCACTGTCATGCATAAAAAAAAGTGATTCGATTTTATAAAATAATGAAATGAAAAAAAATAATAATCATGTTTTGTGAGCTAATGATAATTTTTCAGTCACATAAATCTAGATATTTATATATACCAACCTTTTTACACAAAATAAATAAAAAAATCTCAAAAACGTTAAAAAACCAACCCAATGAATAAAAATATGAAACCCAAATAAACTAATAAAAGAAAGGTGCAGTTTGTACGTGTAGAGGTACGGTGCACCTTCAAATTTTATCATGGTATATAATTTTGATGTAAAATGTTTTTAAGATTATCTCAAAATCTATTTTTATATCTAATTATAAAATTTTAAATTTCAAAAATAGTCAAAATCAAGTAGATCTATAAACATATGAAAACTTTGAAAATGGACAATGTAGATAATATGTTGTAAAATGTACTATTTATGAGACTTAAAATCTTTTTATTTTTCATTGTCATACATCTCGATTTCGAGATGAACAATCAAAGGGTTTTTCAACATTAAAACTACCTTTTTCGATAAATTTTTTAGGGGTATCCGTAGTTCTACGTTATAAAGTAGCATCTTTATATAGACTTTTTCTATAAAAAAAACAAGAGTTCCATATATTGCCATATTTTCCGAATCAACAATAAATATTACTTCCTCAAACATCAATACGATAAAAACCTCAATGATTGTAATCCGATGGAATGACAATAGTTACACTACTTAAAACCCAACATTTGATTAAAACTAATTAATAACTCGTAAAAAAAAGGACTCTAACTTTAGAGAGAGAGTTACAAAAAGACTGGGCCATTCAAGGACCCTCGTAACCAAAGTGGTCTTCCCAACCCTGTGAAGTCAGAGAAAACGGCATGACATAAATAAATAATAAGACATAATTATTGGGGGATCCATTTGAAAGGGAGCCAGGAGAGGGAAAGCTTTTGGTGTCGATGAGAGATGAGAGAGAGAGGGAGAGAGACAAGGTTTTGCAGAACAGGGGATGGGTTTGGACCAGCGTTTAAAAGATCGGCCGCTGACTCGGGATTTGGCCGATCCCTATGCAAGAAATTTCTTTCGGTGTATCGGCCGACTAATGGAACTAATCGGCACTAATCAGCCAATTAGGGCATTTATAGGCGATATATTCTAGAAATCGACCAATAAGTGCACTATTATAGTACAAGAGTTTGCATAGTTGTCCTTATAACATTTCATATATATATATATATATATATATATTTTTTTTAGCCTTTTTTCCTATATTCTTCTATGGACAGTTTCTATGCAGCTAGCCCACATATTATAGAAATACGGGCTTGGCAATAAATATATTTTTTAAATATAATTTGATCCTTATATTTGGAGAACGTATAATCTTTAACATGGAGATCATGAATATAAAAAAATAATAATATTTCGAAAACTAGAAATAATAATTATATTAATAAAACGTTTGGACTATTAGTTACACTTGTTTTTAGATGGACTATCTAAGATGGATGCTTTATACCTCTAGACCGCATATTGTAGAAATGCGATCTAGCTCGCATGAAACAATTTTCTTTCTTCTATTTCTCTACTTAAAACTTTATATGCTATTACAAATTTTTTATTTGCTAACTGTAAGGTTTGCCGCCATGGGTGAGTAGACTCAAACGCACCAGAGTTGGTTAGGCCCGACAGGGTGCCAAGCCCCTAGGTCCCTCAACTCGGGGGATATAAAACTTTTTCGTTGTTGATCTGATTTGATCTTCAATCTAATACTTACACCACCAACCCCCGAGGGGCACATAGACATACACATAGACACATATATGAGAGAAAGAAGGAAATTTATCAAAATTGTCACAAAGAGATGAACAATTTTATATTTTACCTACATTTTTAATTGAATTCCAAAATACCCAAAGAACAAGCATGGTTCGATTTGAAATATTATAATATTTTATAATATTATATCATATTATATTATATATTATTTATTATATATTTATATTTAATTTATTAATGTAATTTATATTATATAATATATAATATTAATATATATTTATGATATATTGATCATTGAAAAAGGTATTGCTTCAAGTGTCTAATCAGTTTCTCTGAAACCCAATTATGTTTATAATTGTTTTTTTGCTTTTTTTTATGTGACAATATAAGAAAAAAAATTACATGTAAATTTTGAACATTTTTTACAATTTTTTTGGGACTTTTTGAGTTTTTTGAGATTTTTTTATCAAAATTATATTTTTCAGAAAGAATCAGGGCGCTAATCGGTCGATCTAATCGGAATCGGTCGGACCAATCAAATCGGGTCAGGACCTGATCCGTTGTTTTGAGCACTGGTTTGGAGAGAGAGATAAATGAGGTTTTAGGTTTGAAGAGAGAGAGAGAGTTTTGAAAAGGGTCACGCCGAGAAAATAATATTAAAAAATAAAAAATGCAACCGGCTCCCGCAACCAGCTGAGCTGGTTGCTCTGGCGCGAATCTCAATGATATGTGAAGATCTACAGCTTCTAATTTTGTTACCACTTTATTTGAAAGGTAATTGGTGTCATGGTATACATTCCCATAATTCAATCAAAGATTTCAAAACAAAGAAACAAAGCCCATAATCCCTAAGAAACACACAAAATTATAAATGATCAAAATTGAAGACATAAGGTGAAAACCCAATTGGATGCGGATTCCATCAAAATATTTCCTCCCCATCTCTACGTCTCTACTTTTGAGTTCTACCAATCTTTAACCTTGACAAAATCCAATCGAATAAATCTTTTTAAACATATTTTTTCAATTGAAATTGCCAATCTCTCATCTCTACTCCATAAACCCGCACCATTACCAATTTCTCATCTTTATTCCATAAATAAACTACTATTCCATAGGCACCATTGTCAATATCTCACGTCCAAGTTTCATCTTTATTTTATGTATAGACCACTCTCTATGCCAATCTCTCATCTCTACTCCATAAACGCACACCATTGCAAATCTCTTATCTCTATTGCAAATCTCTTATCTCTATTGCATAAATAAACCACTATTTTATAGGCACCATTGTCAATCTCTCATCTTTATTCTATAGATGGACCACTGCCCAAAAAGAGAACCTTCCGACTAAAAGTAAAACTCCCTATTCCATAAATAGACTACTATCCAGGAAGAGAACTTGAGAACAACCAAGATTTTATCTAACGAAAAGAGAAAAAGACCCTCCCAAAATCGACATGGCAATGCGCCTCTCAATCTCCAGGAGGCACCATCCCAATATTTCACTTCATGAGAAGCTCTTTTGTATCTAAAGGAAGGGCTCTCCATAGGAAGCTCTCTTCTCTCTAAGGGGAGGGCTTCCCTCTCATGTCTCGTCTCATGTACAGGAAGCCCTTGCCTTGGAGGACGTTGTCTTTCCCATATGGTAACCGGGAACACATATTCCTTCCTCTTTCATCTCATATATATAAAGGTTAGGAATCTAGACTAAATAGGAAACTTCCCATATATATTATATATATCTCAAAACCAAGAGATATCCTAATCTCTTTTTAGAAACCTTATCAATATCAATCCCAATCCCACATAATATGAGACGTCTTTATATGGGTGATTTTTTATGCATCATAGCCAACAATTTCCACCTTGATATCAAAATCACTTGCTCACCATGCCAACATCCATTGGATACCTTTATGAATTCTTCATCTATTGCCAAATGAATTTCTTCATCATTTTTCCCTGAAAAATAGTGCTTGCCACCAAATTTCTCCACCTCAAACCTTGCATTCAAAACTTTTAGTACGATACCAACAACCCAACCCAAGTTCACATATTAGGGTGCCCTATTTGGGTGCCATATGGGAAAGGTGGCTTCATTTAGAGAGAGAAACAAGGGCCTCATGTGCATGAGAGGTGAGGCCTTCCCTTGGAGAGAAGAGAGCTTCCTATAGAAGAAACATTGCGATGGTGCCTCTTGTAGATTGAGAGGCTAGTTTCGGCTCTCCTGCTTCTTGGACAATGGTCTAACTATAGAATAGAGATGAGAGATTGGCAATGGTGTTGGTCGAGACAGCAGGGCTAAAAGAGTTTGCTCGATTGAGTTTTGTTGAGGGTTAGAGAGGTAACAATGTCGCAAAATCTATGATGTAACTTTCATTGATAGAGTGTATTTCAATTTTCCCTGTTGTGCCCATGGATGTAGCCCTTCTAGGGTGAATCACGAAACTCTTGGTGTTTCTATCATATGGGTGTTTCATGCTTTATTTCTTGTATTATAGCTCATGCTCTTGTCTATTTTGTTTCTAGCTGGATAAGTACACGATTTTAAAAGAATTCAACATTTGGGATTCATGTTTTCGCATCTAAGAGGGTTATTAAATCCTAACACTAAGGCATTTGGGCCAGGCCAAAGCCTAGGAGAAAAAATGTGTATTGTGCCCAAATCGGGCTTGAGTTATCCTAAAATATTGGGCTGGGCCCAACCTGATCCTTCTTGATGCTGCCTTAGGTCTAAGGCTAGATAGATCCTAATAGTTTTCTTCTTACCATGGCATTGAAAAAAGGGTTTGTATACAATGAGACCATTTACCTTTGATACAAAGTGGTCACGATTACTTACGACCATTCGATGTGAAATTTGATAGCATGAATGTATTACAAAGTTCGAAAAAATTTCTTTTGAAGTTTGAGCTTGGTCAATGTAATAATTGTAGCCACCCAATTTCATATCCAATAGTTAAGATTAACATGACTACCTTGTACCAAAGATAAATGGTCTCATTTTATACTCTCCCTAAAAAAAATGGATTCTTTTTTGTTTAAAACATGGTTTTAAAACTTGGCGATTCACTATCTAAATTGCCCTTGGATGGGAGTCAGTCGGGTCCGACTATATATATGTCTTTTGTTTTTTTTAAGCAAGTGTTATACATAATATATATTTTTCTTTTGTTTGTTTAAGCCTCTCCGATGGTTTTTTTAGGCCTCTTCTAAATTACTACCACCTACACCCTTGTTTTAATTTCATGTAGTTACTAACATTTTTTTGGATTACCGAATCAAACGAATCCAGACCCGGTGGTGAACGATCTGAACCACCAATCTAGGCTTTGAAACGTTGGTTTATAAGGAAATTTATAACTTATCAACTATTTAGCATTTTACTTATTTTTAATTATTAAGACTCAAGATGATGAGGTTTCTGAAATTAAATAAAAAAGTACGAGTAAAATGCTAAATAATAAATCTTAAGCATATTTTAATAAATTTCCTAAAGAACATGAGATTTGTGTGGTTATTGTGGATAGGATGGACAATGGGCCAGTTGGCCCAGCCCAACCCTAAAACCTTAGGGTTTGTGTCCTGAGGGCTGGGTCACGGCCGGTTACCCGAGGATAGGGCCGGGTCCGGCCTAGTCTAGGGCCGACCCAATTTGACATGGGCTGGCCGTTTGTTGTCCTTGTTCGCCCCTTTATTTTATCTTTTTTTGCATTTGTCTCTAGGTTAGGACTGGCCCGGCCCTGCCCGGTCCGACCTTGTCAAGGCTAGGACTGGCCCATCCCTGCCCTGTTCGACCTTGTCAAGACTAGGGTTCGGCTGAGGCTAGGACCACTTCGGCATGGAAAAGGCCTCCGAGGCTTGAGGCGGCCCTTCACGGACTAGGGCTCCGTTGCCACCCCTAATTGCAAATAACTAGTGTGTTTGGTGGCACATTGCAATGACATAATGATAAAAAAAGATTTTCTCCTATTCTATAGGCTATTCAATTCCCAACCAGAAAGCTCCAATTGAGCTGTGAGCTTCAAAAATCAACAACCCATTAACACAACAAAGCTTTAGTAGAAGAAAAGCATATCTAACAAAATTAAGAGACACTAGCGTCCATTTTGTGGGGCATGGCGTGGAGGCCCGGCCATTATGGCTGACCCCCAAGAGACACCATGCCCCACGATTGGATGGATGGAGGCGACGGACCACCTGAAATGTGAAATTGTCTTCTTGAAGTGGATGTCTCTAGAAACCATTGATTGGACACTCCTTTACCCTCTCCCTCTCTACAACTTTATGCCTCAACTTTTTGTCTTTTTCTCTCTCTCTCTCTCTCTCTCTCCCAGTGAAGCATCCAAAGGCCGCCTCCTGCATCTTACCCAATAGTAAAAACTTTGCGTGGAAGTTTCCCTTCACCCCTTGTGCTTTCGAGTCATCCAAGTTTAACGATGCGGAATTAAGAGAACGGCCGGAGGTCTTGCCGGTAGTATTATGGAGATTTCTGGTGAGGTTCTTCATTCTATTTTTATCAAAGGATAGGGTCACATATCATTTTTAGAAAATAGGTTGGGCCCTTCTTGTGAGGTCTCAGATTCTATTCTCATCAAAAGATAGAGCCCAAATCTCCACTAACATACTACTTTACTTACCCAAAAAAACATCATAGAATTTATTAGTCTTTAAGAAAGGGATACAACCTGACTCCATGGGCTGTATGATTTTCTCTTTTGTTGGCCCTATAGGGGATAAAACAACAAATTTTGTTGAATTGAGTGCTTTGTTATGTGAGTTGAAAATCTTGATTGAGAGGAATTACTAGTAATGTCTGGACTGAAGGGGACTCTTTGAATGTGATAAAATGGTGTAAATTGGAACAGAAAGTTCTGTGAGAATTACGATTTTTGTGTTGTAAATAATGGATTTAATTGGACCTTCTCTTTTGTTCAATCGTATCTACCAGGAAACGAATTCTGAGATTATTTGGCTAAAGGAGGTGCCTCGTTACCCTCACTGTTGTTACCCTCACTATTGATTTGTTCTGATGTAATTTCTTCAGCTTAGTCATCAATACAAATTTTGAACATTAGCCAAAAAAAAAGAAAAAGGGATACAACATGTTAAGAGGTGACATGAAAAACATGCCAGGTGCAACGGAATAAACAAACATGGGGACTTGTACCCTAAGTGTGCAAACCACGACTTGGTGACGAGACTCGGCCTATACTTGAGCCGAGTAAGTCGGGCAACTCGGACCAAGTCTGAGTTACTCCGCTCAGAGTCTACCAAGCCAAAAGGGCTAATTTTTTTTTTCTTAGGAATAATTTGAAAAGAAGAGAAAATATAAAAATAATTATTCATAATACTTTTGTCAAAATGATAGAAAACATAAATAAAATATATCAGAAAGAAATTTCTTATTTTTTAGTTTTTTAAATTTTTTTGCAATTTTTAAAAATCATACCACCTAACTCGGGGATACAAACTCTCCACGGTGGCAAGTCCAAGTTGGCTCACCGGACTACTACTACTACTATTATTATTTGAAATAAATGGTATTTTTTTTAAGATCACATCCCCAAATCAGACCACCTAACTTGGGGATACGAACTTGCCACACCGTGGAAAGTCCAAGTAGGCTCAACAGAGTACTACTACTATGATTATTAGAAAAATTGTTTCATACGGTTTGGACCGCATGAGTACATATGCAGTCCAAAAAGTGTAAAGCATCCATCTTTAAGATGGATGCAAGTAGATGTTCCATCTAAAAACAATAGAAACTAACGGTCCAAATATTTTTTTACTATAATTAGTATTTTTAGCTT
Organism: Amborella trichopoda; assembly: GCF_054954075.1. Taxonomy (NCBI): domain Eukaryota; kingdom Viridiplantae; phylum Streptophyta; class Magnoliopsida; order Amborellales; family Amborellaceae; genus Amborella; species Amborella trichopoda. The sequence goes on from NC_142337.1 coordinate 53,405,034, forward strand.
TTAAAATTATTTATTTTTTCATATTCATGATCTCCATATTAGATATTATATGTCCTTAAATTTAAGTCAAAAAATCCATCTTAAAAATATATTTATTAAGAGGCCTGCATTTCTACATATGCTGGATGGTAGAAAGTGTTTCATAAACTCTCATTTCAATTCTTCACAGTGGGAGCCACAAATAAAAGAAAGAATATTTTTTACAAAATCGGTTTGAAAGATATTATGTTAAAATAACTTATAATATATTTTGTTGATAATAATAATGCCAAAATTTGAAGTCAAAGTTTGGGGCCACATGAAATGGAGCACTTGATGATACAACCACTTGCACTTCTCTCAGTGCTGGTTTTTGTGGATTCTCTTTGGATGCAAGTTTTGGAAGATTCATCTTCCCTATTGTGGGATACAATTATTATTCTCCATGGATCTATGCGATGATGGCTCTCTGGTTTCTTCATCTTGACATGAATGGGCTACCTGAATGCTCTTTTATACTTGTGAGTTCTGTATAATCTTATATAAGAAGCCAATTTAAATTGTACAACTAGTTGAAATTCATGCTTCTAAAGGGTTTGGCCAAGTAATTCAAAACATTTACAAAGATTTAAACTCAAAATTTTGTATTTCGGTGATTTCTTGAATTTATATATATATATATATATATATATATATATATATATGCCAAAAACTACGGTTTAGATATTGTTGCTCCGGATTTGAATACTCAATCTGGATCGGCAATCTGTGTGACCGATCCGGTTCCCACCATTTATCAGAACCCGCCTGTTCTGTAAGTGAATTGGCTGATCTGGCTTCACTTTTTCTTATTATTGTTAATTTTTATTTTTTTCAATTTATTTATTATTTATTTGCCCAAGCTAGATCGTCGATCCATAAGTCTGGACCGCTTTTTGGAATTGGTGATAAAGGGCATCGAACTGTGCTATTAAACACCGCAAAAAACCAAATAGTTTTACTCAATGGTTTAAAAAGCGGATCAGTGACCCGGATTGGGCACCTTGAAAACCGATCCGGACCTGCGAATCGGCGATCCGGATCAAGAATGGGCTGAATCGGTTTGATTAAAGATTAAAAAAAATCCGAAAAAATTATTAAAATTTATTATAAATATTGTTTTTTAGGAATCCAATAAGAAATGAGGGTACTATATTATTAACTTTCATTTTTTTCATCAATTTGTGAATATTGAGATACTCTTTCCCTGTATAAACTTAAGTATTAAATTGGCATCACATAAAAGAAAAATCATAGAATTATCATGGATAAAAGATATAATTATACATGGACTATAATAAAGAGTAGACTAAATCAATGAAAGAATGGCCATTAAAATCTCGTTTTGGCAAAAAACTCTAATCCGCTAAAAAAACCTAAATTATTACGGCTTAACTAACTATAATCCAAATTATTACAACCTAACTAATTATAATATTATATACTGAAATTATAATTATTAGTTTACATTTTATAATTATTTTATTAGATAAATAATAACAAATTAAAAATATTTTATAATATTATCTAATTTAAAATGTATTATTGACAACTGTAAAAAAAATAGTTCATTACATGATTTATAATGTAAAAATTAATAAATAAAATAAAAGATTTGGTTCTCAATGTCAAAATTAATAAAATACGTACAAATTTTGGAAATAACACTTTCATTTATTATATGCCCAAGGGGAAACAAAAATTAGCTCAAGAAGAGATAAACTATTACATGGCCTAAGGGAGAATTCGAACTTGAGAAGTCAAAGCAAATAACATTAGTGATAACCATCATGTCTCCTTAGCATAGATGTTTAAAATTACCTATTAATACCATATATTTACATTTTATTTTCATTTAATGATATTTGGGAATTATCCCACATCGAATGATGAATATTCAAATATACTATATAAATAACTATGTAATTGGAAAATAAACACAAGTGTGAAAATACTAGGGCATTCGTGCACATGCATGGTGCATGTGTGTGTTGCACGTACGGCACATGTTGGAGTGGTGTGTGCTGCACGTGTGACGCGTACACACGTGTGAAGGTGTTTTTGATTGAGGCTAAAACAACACATGTAGGAGTGGTGTGTGTCGCACGTGTGACGCGTGTATAAGTGTGAAGGTGTTTTTGAGGCTAAAACTGGTGCACACTTGCATGCGTGCACGTGTGTGTCACATGTATGGCACGTGTGGGAGTGTGTATGGCTCGTGTCACACGTACACAAGTGTGAAGGTACTTTTGAGGCTAGAACTGGAAGGGAACCGCTAGAATAGGACAGAACCGGTGGGAACCAGCGGTTTTGCTCTAGAACTTGGGCGGTTGTCGGTTTTGTACTGGAACCGGTACGGGCTGTGCCGATTCCCAAGTCGAACCCCCGGGCGAGTCCGATTCGACTCGCCGATTTTTAAGTCATTGGTTTTACTGAACAGTAATGGTCGTTTGGTTCCTAAAGTATCCCAAATCATATGGTACACCCAGGACAAAAACATGTTTGGTAACTTTTTTCGTACAGATAATTATGTTTTGTGTACACAAAAAAGAGGACCAAAACATGGCTTATCCAAAACATGATTTTGTGTAAGCACGAGAGTAAATAATATCCCACAACTGAAGATAATATTATTTTCACATATTGGAGCCGCCCATTTTATTAAATACAATTAATTCCATCAAAACATCCTCATAAATTAGGGAGAGAAACTACCTCAAATTTTAAGTTTTAGAGAGGGAAAGTCTCTTAAATGATAAAAAAAGCATATCAAATTTTAGAGAGAAACTATCATAAAATTTTTAGAAAGACAAACTATATCAAATTTCAAGTTTTAGAGAGAGAAAATAGCTTAAATTTTTAGAAGTAAACTATATTAACTTTTAGAAAGAGAAATTACTAAAAACAATTTAGAGAAACTACATCAAAATTATGGAGAGAGAAATTATATCAAATTTTAAGTTTTAAATAGAGAAAATATCTTAAAATTTTGAAGAGAGAAACTATATCAAGTTTTAGAGAGAGAAATTATCTGAAATTTTTTAGAGAGAGAAACTATCTCAAAAAAATTAGGGAGAAGAATTATATTATATTTGAAGTTTTATAGAGATAAAGTACCTTAAAATTTTACAGCCTCCTGGTTTAGGATGGCACCATAGCATCGGCCTTCGTGAGTTGTCGTCGTCTCGTCCATCTTCCACTCACGAAGACTCAAGGGATGATAACTCTACACAAGGATAGAGGGATAAATTATATCAAATTTTAGAGAGGGAAATTACTTAAAAAATTTGGAAATGAACATATGAGCCCAACGACCCAGATTGAATATGGGCCGATCTGACGATCAAGGATGTCCGGTAGTGCTTGAATTTTTTTTTTTTTTATTACAAATCTAAATTACTTGAAATTTTAGGTATGTGTTCTTCTCATCAAGGCGCACTTAATAAAAATAAAAAAAAAATTATTCATGAAAAATAAAATGACTAAAATACCCCCCAAAATTTTTAGGGGTATTTTGGTCAATTTATTTCATGTAAAATAGTTTTTGATATTTTTGAAGATTCACCTATTTTTGAAAAACACATGTCTAAAATTTTAAGTAATTTGGAATTGTAGAAAAAAAAAATTCCAGCACTACTAGATATCCGTGATCGTCAAATCGGCCTATATTCAATCTGGGCCGTTTGGGTCATATGTTCATATGAGCTACTAGGCTAATCTCAGCTTTATATATATATATATATATATATATAGCAATGATCCAATGCAACAGTTGTATCATAGTATAATGCAACGACACTTCTAAAAAACCATATTTGTGGTATTTGTATGATCTCAAATTTTGTACACACACTCTCTTCATCTCAATAATCAATCCTTAAAAAAAAAAAATTTAATTTGAACCGTAGATATGGTCAAAATGCGTCCCCTCCAAAAATGAATCTAGACCATTCATTTTGTGAATTTCAATATCTTAGCCTTTATAAACTCAAAATCATTTTCTCCTTTTTTAACATTGTTCATCTAATAATAATAAATCTATCCAAAAAAATTGGAAATGAAAAAATCCTTCTAAGGCCTAGATCTAAGCATCTTACCAAAATGAACGGTCTATGTTAATTGGGCTAAAATTTTTATTTTTAGGTTGTGTTTTCAATTTTTTCTGTTTTTGTGATTGTTCAGTAGAATGAAAAGAATGTATATTTCAAAATTTGGATCAAACAAATGGCCATAAGATGGTTTTTTAAGGTTGTTACATCATATTAATATATAACGGTTGCATGAATCATTGTGTCATAATATATATATATATATATATATACTCTAAACTTCACAACCCTTTAAATTACAAAGGTTCAACATAGAGGGAGTTGTGAAGGGTTGATTTATTAATTTTGTAATCTATTTTTTTAAAAAAGTTACTTTTGTGGGGGCAATTTTGTAAATATTACTACAAGACAAATGGTACTTTTGTCATCTTCATAAGGGGTAAAATTGAAATTTTAACTAAAGGACGAAGGCACTCTACAAATAAAGTTTCAGAACACTAACTTCTAAAATGTCATTGTACTTTTATAAAAATTTCAAATTTGCCTTTGCTTAATGGTAAAGTTACCTATTTAAATATTTTTTTAATAAAAAAGTAGTCATTGTTTTGATAAATGCACTCATCACAACCCCTTCTGACTTGAACCTTGTATTTTGAGGGGTTGTTAACTCTAGACCAACCTCCGTGTATATATATATATATATATATATATATATATATATATATAGCACGTCCCTCCACAAGAATAGGTTGGAATGCTTGTATGCGTAATCTATGCAAAGTAGGTGCTCTATTCAACAATACAGGATGTCCTTCCATAACTTTTTAAAGTATTTTCCATACAATTGGTTCTTTTTCTCGAAGGAATTGTTGTTTATTTTGGGTATCTACCGAAATAAATTATCCCTTTATTTGATTTGGTCTATTGGGATTGGGACTAACAAGAATGGTTGGGACAACAAACATCCATCTCGTTCGTAGTTTGGATACCCGGATAACCATCGAAGATCGTTGAAGTGTCTAATGCCTGAAAATATGGAGTGTTGAGGACAAAAAAATTGTTGGGGAAAGTTAACATTTTTATCTAGAACCAAGACGCTTGGTATTAAGAAATTCAGAAAGGGCCTCTTGCTGGAAGGCTGGCTAGAGATTTCTTGTAAAAACACCAGCTCCTATCAGTTTATAACATAATGAGAATATTTTAATCTTTTTTTATTCCTTAGATTATTCCTCCTATTATTATGCACAGAAGGGGAGGAGCCGTATGAGATGGAAATCTCATGTACGTTTCTGGAACGGAGATCCTTTGAATGGAATGAACGACCATAACGGATGTCAACTCAATCTGAAGGAAATTATGTGGAAGCTTTACAGAATTATTATGAAGCTACGCGAACAGAAATTGATCCCTATGATCGAAGTTATATACTCTATAATATAGGACTTATCCACAAAAGCAACGGAGAACATACGAAGGCTTTGGAGTGTTATTTTCGAGTACTAGAATGAAAGCCATTCTTACCACAAGCTTCTAATAATATGGTCGTGATCTGTCATTACGTGTGACTATCTCTACTATAGAATAGAAAGAGAATAGAATAATAATAATAAAGAATAAGAAAAATAATAACAAAAAAAAAAGTAAAGAAGGAAAGAAAGAGAAAATCTGCTCGTAAATACTAGAAGGAGAAACAAACAAAAGAAAACAAAAAAGGCCTTCTATATATACATCGTGCAAAGGAACTGTTTTTATCAGCTGTAGCAAAGAAAGAGACTTCATAGAAGCCAGGATATAAAGAAATGGATATGGCCTATATATTGATTTCTATGGATAAAAGATCTAATTGATAAAGGAAGCACCGTAAAGATCAATGATTGAGGTTTTGGGCCCATACAATAAGACTTGCTTACTTATATCAAGATATGAGATATAAAGTTAGGAAGCAACTTATGTACTAGAGTTGATCTACTAAGGTGCTGAGCAGCAGTGTAGCATCAGATCCCAAATATAGTAAGTCCTTTATTATCGAGAAAGGTAAATTTGAGTTTGAAAATCATGTAATTAACCTCTTCTGGTTATTTGGTTAATTCCAAAAAATGGGATGGATTTACGAGAAATCTCATTCAGTTAGATGCAGTAGATTAAGACGGAACACCAAAAAAGTTGACTGTTGAGCCGTATGAGGTAGGAAACTCTCGATTATGGTTTTAAGGAAAGGAATTGATCCACCTATCCCGACCGGGGAGAACATGCCATTCAACAAGGAGATTCTGAAATCGCAGAGACTTGGTCCTATCAAGCAGCTGAGTATTGGAAACACGCTATAGCGCTTACTCCATGTAATTATATTGAAGCACATAATTGGTTGAAGATCACGAGACGCTTCGAATAAGAACACTCTCTTTTTGAATTGATTTTCATTGTTTGTTGGATCCATCAAATCGATCCTTACCGGAAAAATGAATTAAGGAATTTCATTATATCCCTTCTAAGATCGTTCCATTTTGTATGGTACCTCATAGGGATAGACGATAACTATAAAAAATATTATAACTTTCTACTATCAATTGCTAATAAAGTTAATAAATGAGACCTTCAAACGTATTAAAGGGATATCGGGATGTCTCTTATTATTATAATGACTAATGAATGATCCTGTAATTTGGAATAGAGTAATACGTTCCATATAATATATGTAATAGATCTATTTAGGCAGTCATACATAAAGATATGAATAAATTAGGTTGGACTAAAACAAAAAACAATTTGTGTCATGCTAGGAATAGATTTCAAAAAATTATAATGGTCCATTAAGCATCTAATAGATATGTCATAATAGAGCCGAACACTTGCCTCGGATTGACTTCCATAAAATAATTACTCTAGTGAATAACTAAGAATAACTAAGGAAAATAGATAGATGAGAGATAGGAAAGAAAAGAACAACTATACCATCTCTCAAAGGTTCACTAATTACTTGACTCTTGGCGGGTCTCTTCGTATGTGTTGTCCGGAAAGAAAAGGACTCAATGATTATTCATTCGCCGGAATCCGAAGTGAAGATTATGGTGGATAAGGATCCCATAAAAACTTCTTTCAAGGAATGGGCCAGACCCAACCATTTCTCAAGGACAATAGCTAAAGGCCCAAATATTACCACTTAGATCTGGAACTTACATGCTGATGCTCACGATTTCGATAGCCGTACCAGTGATTTGGAGGAAATCTCTCAAAAAGTATTTAGTGCTCATTTCGGTCAACTATCCATCATCTTTCTCTGCAACCAAATGGAAGCCAACCGTTTCGTGGTTCGAAAATGATAAATCTCATTTTAATCATCATTTGTCAGGTCTGTTCGGAGTAAGTTCCTTGGCTTGGACATGACATTTATTTCATGTCGCTATTCTCGAATCCAGGGGAAATACGTCAGATGGAATAATTTCCTAGATGTATTACCATCTCCTCAAGGCTTTGGGCCACTTTTTACAGGGCAGTGGAATCCTTATACCCAAAACCCCGATTCCAGTAGTCATTTATTCGATACCTCCCAAGGAATGAGAACTACCATTCTAACCCTTCTCGGGGGATTTCATCCTCAACCTCAAAGCTTATGGCTGACCGATATTGCTCATCATTATTTAGCTATTGCATTTGTTTTCTCGTTGTTGGCCATATATATATAACTAACTTCGGGATCGGTCATAGTATGAAAGATCTTTTAGAAGCACATACTCCTCCTCCCGGGGGTCGATTAGGACAAGCACATAAAGATCTTTATGACACAATTAATAATTCCATTCATTTTCAATTAGGTCTTGCTCTAGCCTCTTTGGGGGTTATTACTTCCTTGGTAGCTCAATACATGTATTTTTTACCTCCTTATGCATTCATAGCACAAGACTTTACTACTCAAGCTACGTTATATACTCATCACTAATACATCACATGCTTCATCATGACAGGGGCCTTTGCTCATAGAGCTATATTCTTCATTAGAGATTACAATCCAGAACAAAACGAGGATAATGTATTGGCAAGGATGTTAGACCATAAAGAAGCTATAAAATCTCATTTAAGTTGGGCTAGCTTGTTCCTGGGTTTCCATACTTTGGGACTTTTATGTTCATAACAACGTCATGCTTGCTTTTGGTACTCTAGAAAAACAAATCTTGATCGAACTTATATTTACCCAATGGATACAATCCACTCATGATAAGACTTCATATGGATTTGATGTACTCTTATCTTCAATGAACGGCCCAACATTCAATGCTGGCCGAAGCTTATGGTTACTTGACTATTGAATGCTATTAATGAGAATGGTAATTCACTATTCTTAACAATAGGTCTTGGAGACTTCTTGATTCATCATGCTATTGCTCTAGGTTTGCATACAACTACATTGATCTTAGTAAAAGGTGCTTTAAATGCATGTGGTTCCAAGTTCATGCCAGATAAGAAAGATTTCCGTTATAGTTTCCCTTGCGATGGTCCAGGATGAGGAGGTACTTGTGATATTTCGGCTTGGGATGCATTTTATTTGGCGGTTTTCTGGATGTTAAATACCATTGGATGTGTTACTTTTTATTGGCATTAGAAGCATATCATTTTATGGCAGGGTAAGCCTTCACAATTTAATGAATCGTCCACTTATTTGATGGGATCGTTAAGAAATTATCTATGGTTAAACTCTTTACAACTTATTAATGGATATAACCCTTTTGGTGCAAATAGTTTATCTATCTGGGCATTGATGTTCCTATTTGGGCATCTGGTTTGGGCTACTGGATTCATGTTTTTAATTTCCTGGCGAGGATATTGGCAGGAATTGATTGAAACTCTAGCATGGGCTCATTAACACACACCTTTGGCTAATTTGATTCGATGGAGGGATAAACCTGTGGCTCTTTCCATTGTTCAAGCAAGACTGGTTGGCTTAGCCCACTTATCTGTAGGTTATATATTTACTTATGCAGCTTTCTTAATTGCCTCTACATTAGGCAAATTTGGTTAATTTTTAGAAAAAAATAGAGGTGGCATCTTCCTATATCAGCAACAATTTCATTCGTTTTGACGGAGAAGGGGAGATCCACCTTCTTAATATTTCTACATCTAGGATTCGACCTGTATCATTGGAAATAGTAAGAACTTCATATAGCAAGGAAAAGTCTGATTCAGAGGGAGAGGAAGAGGCAAAATTGGAACAGAAATATCAATTGATTCGTCGATCCTTAAAAAAAGAAATAAGCAAAAGTCCATCGTTGAGTGACTGATGAAAAATTCATGGAAAATTACAATCCCCTCCACGTAATAGTGCACCTATACATCTTCATTGACGTTGTTTTTTTATCGGAAGACCTAGAGCTAACTATCGAGACTTTGGGCTATCCGGACACGTACTCCGCGAGATGGTTCATGCATGTTTGTTGCCGGGGGCAACAAGATCGAGCTGGTAAGGAAAAAAAAAAAAGAATCCTTCAAATTTCTATGAATCTCTATGATAATAGAAGGGCTGAGTCCCTTTACCATTCTATATAAATGGGCTATACTATTTATATAGATATGGGAGGGGGCACATCCAATCCCTGTTCGTACATTAGTAGTACCCAGTTTTTTAGCGTGGGGTAGAGCAGTTTGGTAGGTTGCAAGGCTCATAACCTTGAGGTCATGGGTTCAAATCCTGTCTCTGCAAGATATTTTTTATTGTGAAAATTTTTTTTTTGGGTATTACTTTGTCACCTAAATTTGCACCTAGAAATAAATGAGCATTTTTTCTATGGGGATGGAGGGAAGATATAAACACCATACCGTATTGGATATGCTAACTATGCCGTATCATTTCTTGCATTCCATTATTTTTATATTTTTATTTAAACACGGGCGGATAATAGGAATCGAACCCGCATCTTCTCCTTGGCAAAGAGAAATTTTACCATTCGACCATATCCGCATTTTATTCTTTGCTGATACGCGTGTATATGTCCACACAAAACAAATATGAAAAAATAGGATTCTAATCTATTAGATATTAGAATCTAATCTTAATATTCTTAATATTATTTTATCTAGTGTATTAGAATATTAAATTCTATTTCTTATTCTTTTATTATTATACTTATACTAGAGGATATGATATACATTTGGATCATATTTGTACAGAGCCAAATACTATGTTCACTTCAAGTTTTAAGAAGATTCCAATTCTCTCAAGTAACTTTTGACCCCTCCCTCTCATTTTTTTTTTTCTTTCTTTTCGGGACTCATAGTTAATGTGTCCCACAACCAGAATGCCTTCTGAGGAGGGGTCAATTTTTTGATTTGGGAAAGGCTCAAGAGATGAGAGAATTAGGGATAGCTACCAAAAAGACTAACCAATCCATAATGATGTACCCGAAAATACAATATTTTTGTTACTTTACCAACCATGAAAAGAAGCTAATACAACAGGTACACTAATCAGTAAGATTGATGAAGTAGCAATTAATGCAAAAACAGCCAATTGGAAGGCAATAGTCATGGTTGTAATCCTCCAAGCTACCAACAAATGAACTATACCATTTGATCCCCATCAGTCGAAATTGTAATAAAATGGATTGGATCATGAGGGGATTTAACCACGAATTTGTAGATCTTTTAGAACTCATTACTACCTTATTCCAACATTGAATTGAGGAGAAACTCTTCTTTACTGCACAACTGGGCATACATGGATCATGTATTATATATACAGATAACAGATAGATAAATTCAAATTGGAATACCATACATGGGGAGTTTCTACAGATAGTTATGGTATCAACTCTATGCCGAGACGGGGTCCTATCTGTGGGAATAAGATGGAGATTGTCTCTGGGAGAGATGGTTGAGTGATTGATAGCTCCGGTCTTGAAAACCAGTATAGTTCCGAACAAAGAACTATCGAGGGTTCAAATCCCTCTCACTCCTTTTACTCGTTGAATATTTCTTTATTGGTTTTTGGTTTGGGCTGGGCCAGTATGTGCATAAAGGAGAAGGCTCGATTAAGGGGAATAGCCGAGTCACAAATAGAAATGCGTCAAAAAAAAAAAAGATCCCCCTCCCCCCCTTTTTTTTAAGCATGACCTGATCCAAATATGTACCGTGGAATCCAAATTGATTCCTACTTCATCTATTTGATCTACCGTCTCAGTTAAGATGATCCATGGAAAGAACAGGTTCAAAATCACGATCGATTCCTTTTTCAAATCATGCTACATCTGCAAGAGCCCTTCCTGTATGCCACAAATGACCCACGAATAAGAAAAATCCTAGAACAAAATGAGAGGTAGCTAACCAACTTTTGGGAGAGACATAATTGATTGCATTAATCTTTGTAGCTACGCCGCCCACAGAATTTAAAGAAACTAAAGGATCATGAGTCATATATTCTGCCGAACGTCGTCCTTGCCAAGGCTATAAGTCTTTTTTCAGCCTACTCAAGTCCAAACCATTGGGACCCCTTAGTGGTTCCAACCAGGGAGCACGGAGATCCCAAAAGCGCATAGTTTCTCCTCAAAAAATGACCTCCCTAGTTGGAGAACGCAATAGATATTTATTTAAACCGGTGGGTCCTTGAGCAGATCCTATGTTAGCCCCAAGATGTTGGTCTCTAACTAGAAAAGTAAACATTTGAGCTTGAGAAGCTTTTGGGCTGGTAGGACCGTAAAACTCACTAGGATAAGCCGTATTATTGAACCAAAAGAAACAACAAGCAATGAAACCAAAGACAGATAAAGCCCCCAAACTATAAGACAAGTAAACTTCTCCAGACTATACAAATGCACGGCGAACCCACGTAAAAGGTTTGGTTAAGATATGCCATATTCCACCAAGTATACAAATGAAACCGACCCATACATGTCCTCCAATTATATCTTCTAAATCATCCACACTAACAATCCATCCTTCTCCCCTAAAAGGAAATTTTAGCAAATAACCAAATATAACACTTGGGCTAAGTGTCAGGTTGGTTATTTTTCTTATATCTCCGTCACCGAGGGCCCAAGTATCATATACGCCTCCAAAATAAAGAGCCTTGAACATTTAGGAGAAAAGCATCTACGCCTAATAAAATTAAGTGACTACCCAAAATAGTGGTTATTTTATTTCTATCTTTCCATACATAACCAAAAAATGGAAAGGATTCTTCAAAAGTCTCAGGTCCAAGAAGTGCATGATAAATACCACCAAAGCCTAGGACTGCAGAGGAAATTAAATACAACACTCCAGATACAAAGTATGGAAAGGTGTCTATAACTTTCCCCCCAGGACCTACCCCCCAACTTAGAGTAGCTAGATGGGTGAAGTAAAATTAATCCTTGTTCATACATACGTTTCTCTGCAATAAAATGAGCCACTTCAAATAGATTCATTGCTCCCGCC